>NC_082694.2:17674884-18915007 GCF_949987515.2 Delphinus delphis | reverse complement strand
TTTGTTGATTATATTTAGTGTTATATTTCCATTCCTTTCTCTTTCTTTGTGTTTATCTATTATAGATTTTTGGTTTATGGTTACCATGAGGTAGATGTAGATACAGATATAGATATAGATATAGATGATATATAGATATGATTATTTTCAGTTGATGATATCTTAAGTTTGAACTCATTATAACAACACTGCATTTTTATTTCCTCCACACTTTTAATGTTTCTGACATTACATGCTATGTCTTTTTGTTTTGCATATCCCTTAAATACCTAATATGAATATAGATTATTTTACTACTTTTGTCTTTTAACATTCCTACTAGCTTTGTAAGTGTTTGATCCACTACCTTTACTGTATATTTACCTTTACTATTGAGATTTTTTCCCTTTTGTAATTTTTATATTTCTAGTTGTGGTCTTTTCTTTTCTGCTCAGAGACATCTCCTTAACATTTCTTATAAAACTTGGTTAGTGGTGCTGAAGACTTGTTTGTAAAACTCTTTTCTCTCCTTCAAATCTAAAAGATAGCCTTGCTGGGTAGAGTAATCTTGGTTGTAGATTTTTTCCTTTCATTACTGAATTTAATCTGCCACTTCCTTCTTGCCTGAAATGCTTCTGCTGAAAAGTTAGCTTATAGTCTTATGGGAATTTTCTTGTATGTACCTAGTTACTATTCCATTGCTATTTTAAGATCTCTCTTTATCTTTAATTTTTTCCATTTTAATTACAATATGTCTTGATGTAGCTGTCTTTGGGTTGATTTTGTTTGAGACTTTGTTTCTTGGACTTCATGTCTGTTTCCTTTCCCAGGTTAAGGACATTTTCAGTTATTACATATTCAAGTAAACTCTCTCTTCCCCCTCTGGGACCCCTATAATGCAAATGTTATTATGCTTTATGTTGTCCCAGAATTTTCCCATTTTTTAAAGTTGTTTTTAACTTTTTCTCCTCTGCATGGGTAGATTTCCACTACTCTGTCTTACAGTTCACTGATCCATTTCTCTGTATCATCTAATCTACTGTTGATCCCTTCTAGTGTATTTTTATTTTAATTATCATGTTTTTTGGCTTTGTTTGGTTCTTCTTTATATTTTTAAACTCTCTATTAAACTTCTCATTGTGTTCTTCCACTCTTCTCCCAAGTTCCTTAGGCATCTTTATGATCATTACCTTGAATTCTTTATCAGGTAGATTGCTTATCTCCACTTTGCTTAGTTCTTCTCCTGGGGTTCTATCTTGTTTCTTCTTTTGTAACAAATTTCTATATTGTCTCATTTTGCCTATTTCTATGTCTTTATTTCTATGTATTAGGTAGGTCAGTTACATTTCCTGATTTTGGAGAAGTTGTCTTATGTAAGACTCTTTCTGTGGGGCTCAGAAGCACTTTCCTCTCTGGTCACCAGAGGTATTTGCTCTAGGGTTACTCCCAATATGAGCTGCATTGCCATTGTGTTGTAGCAGTACTGACTACTGTTGGTGCACTTGCAGTCAGGGCTGGCCCCGACCCATCTGGCTGTCAAGTGCTGCCTTGTGTGGAGGCAGATGGCTGCTGGTGGGTGGGGCCAGGTCCCTGAGCAGCTGGCTGGAGGAGCAGGAGGACCTACAGCTAGTACCTGCTCACTGTTTGGTGGGACTGGGTCCTTGTGAAGACACCTATTTGGCCTGGGGGGTCCCAGGACTGATGCCAACCAGCTGTGGAGTGGGCAAGTCTTTAGCACTAAAAGCAAGAGGGAGGACTCCAAAATGCTTCTTGTCAGCACCAATGTCCTTGTGGTAGAATTAGCTCTCTAAAATGGCTGCCACTAGTGTCTCTATCTCCAGTGTCAGTTGCCTCCTGCCTCTCTGGAGGCGCTCCAAGATCATCAAGTTAGCCTGATCCAGGTTCCTTTCAAATTACTGACTCTGTCTTGTTCTCTATGCAAGCCCTCCTGGCCTTCCAAACAAAATGTTCTCAGGGCTTTTCTTCTTCTTTGTATAGGACTTGTGGTTTGGGGAGCTTAATGGGGTGATCAGACCCCTCACTCTTTGAGGAGAACTTGTACAATTGTGTTATCCTCTCCTTTATTGGTCATGTACCCAGGGGCATGGGTCTTGATTATACTGTGTCTCCAGTCCTTCTGCCCATTTTGTTGTGTTTCCTTCTTTATATCTTTAGTTGTGGAAATTATTTTCTGCTAGTCTTGAGATTGTTCTCATTGATAGTTGCTCAGTAAATGGTAATAATTTTGGTATGGCCATGGGAGGGGTGAGCTCCAGGTCTTCCTACTCTACTATTTTGAACATTTCTCCTACATTAACATTTCTTTTGTATGAGCCTAAGTACAAATAAGATATATTGTTATTTGTTAGTACTCCTGTGCTAAGAAAATTTGATAATCTTGTATATGAAGTAATTTATTTTCCTATAAACTATTATATGACAAACAGAATCAATTACCAAATCTATATTTGAAGGTTTAAAAGAACTGGATAAATATCCAACAGAAAAAAAGAAAACAATAAAAAAAAAAGAAATACCTTCTTATTCTAGATCATGACCATAATTCTATAAGTCTATAAGTCAATTTCTAACATGGATGAAACTGTCAATCTCCATTGGTTAGGAGAGAATTCACAAATCCCTCCTTCTACCAAATTAATTGGCCAAGTTAAAGATATTTTAATAAGCTCCCATAATAGAAGCTGGGCCTTTTTTCCATCTACAGCAAAGGGACTAAATTTTGAAGCCCACAGAGGAGATAGTGTATTTGGACCTGCTTCCTTCCATGTGGGTCACATGGTGGTGAGAGTGAGCTTCTGCTTCACCTTGGGGGAAGGATTACTTCTATTCTTGCTTTTGTTCTCTCTCATTCTTTGTTCTCTAGGATTTGTTCATTCTTTGTTTTTTGCCTCTCCTCTCTCAGCTTTACTAAAGATACCTGGGAGGAGCCTCTTCTCATTTAGGAGAAAATGTTTGTTTTTTTCCACTTCTCTATCAATCTTCTTGAAAACCTAGAAAGAGTGAGACATGAGAAAGTACACCAAGGGTGCTCTTTGTTTGCCATTCCCACACATTTTTGCAAAACTTACTTGGTCTAGAGTTCAAAAACACCAGCTGGTTTAGGATTTGAGTGAAAGCCTCAACTAGTAATTGAAATTATATTAATGTCATATATTTCATCAAAAAAATCACATAATTATTAGTGGAAGCTACAAAACTGGAGTAAATTTTTCCTACATCTTTCTTATCCAAATCCCTTCTTTCATTATCTTTGCTTCATAAATCAAAGTGTTCCCTTGAGCTTTCAGTCTCATAGTATTAAATTCAGAGAAAAAGTTTGCAGTTATCTAGAAATTATAACAATTTCAATTTAAGCCTTAGCTCTTCCATAATGGAAATATTAGAAAATCATTTTTATAGCAAGTTAACTCAATTTCTTGATAATTTTATTTATCCAGTCTCCAATTCTAACATATATCCTGACTCCCATTCTAAAATATCATTCTGAAGGCTCAGAGATCAGAGGTACAAGAGTCATTCCATGTTTTGCCCAAAGATGAAATAATGTTTCAGTATGTAAATAGCTATATTGGCTCAACTGCAATATGGATGCACTGCTTACTAAAGAAGATACAACTAAAATGACAGAAATGAAAGCTGTACCTCATTTTGACTAAAGATACATAAGTATGGCTTAAAATCATGTGTGCAAAGTTTCAAAGTTTTGACTAGTTTACATCATTTTGTATGCCTTTTTCAATAATATTTTGAAACTATTTTTCAAACCATGTTGTGATTGATGACTTTGTTGTTGAATACAGCTCATTTTAGAGTTGCTATTTTTTTCTTATTTCAAGCATTCTGCTATCTTTTAGATGAAACCACTCATGAAAGTTTACGTGTAAATGAGTCATGAAGTGAGAAAGAAAATTCCCCACTCAGTATTCAGGAATTCAAATATTCAAAAAAGAAAATGTCTGAAAATAAATACTTATATCTTTTGGCCTTGCAAAATTCCATGAAATTCAAGGATCTATGCACTAACCTATAATACTTCTAATATTTGAACCTAAATTTAAACAAAAATTAAGATAGTTATGCCTTTAAATGTGTACAGAAGTATATAGATATGTTTGAAATATTATACTATTTTAATAATTACGTGCATAAAAAGAATAAATATTCCATATAATTATTTTACACAGAATAAGATATTTCAAAATTAATGGTGCCTCCTAACCACATTGGCTGGTGCATTCAGTGATCAATTTCAGGGCAAAGACTTTTCACCATTAGTCTAATTCTGTTTTACAAATCATTTATCACTTATGCAAAGCAATTAAAGTAGTCAAGTAGCTGAGAAAATGAAAAATAATCCTAGCTCAATTCCAGAAATCCCTACTCTTATCTTTATTTGATGAAGCGTTAAGAAGAATTTATTGAATCTCAGTGTATACAAATGGTTTGTTCTCTTTAAACAAGCAACATGTAATGCCATTGAAGCATGGGCCAAAAAAGTATTTTCTTAACGGATATATGAATCAAATTCTTTCAAGTAGAAAAAACAGTCTTGGTTCTGAAATATGAATGTTGGTTTTGCAGAAAGAAAAATTATATGTTTAGACAGAAGATGATAAAAATACAGAAGTATACCCCACAGGTATTTATTAGAATTTGTTAGTTTCTACACTTGACATCTTTGTGCGTGTAGGTTTTGTGCTCTTGTCCTGTCAACAGTAGCCCTCCTGCCATGCACTAATACAAAGCTGACTGACTTGCTACTCTCTGGCAGTTTAGATTCCATGTATTGAAAGCTAGAAAAATGTATTACTTTGTATATGTGATATCTTTATAGGGTTCTAAAAATCACCCTCTATCCATTCTTACCAAACCCCCACACACACAAAAAAAAACCCCACCACTACAGTAAAAATAACCATAACAATGAAAAACACCACAAATTTACCAGCAGGCTATTCTCAGGCTATAATCTCAGGTACTGACTTTGAGTACAATAATGACTAATTTAGTTCAAAAAGTAGGCACTAAATTGGGTCAGAATATGTAACTTACACTAAATTTCTCTCCATCTCCAAATACCATGCTAAAATTTCCCATTCATAGGGTACACTATTCCACCAGGAAAATAGGAAAAAAAATTTTTTAATCTATAGGAGTATGATGATTTTACTTTAGGGAAAATAAGTATTACTTAGGAGAAAGTTGAGCATGTTTAGTTTTAGAATATAAACTGTTGAATAAAGGAAGTAGAGATTTACATGTGTGACAACTGAAAGCAACATTTCTTCCTGTCTCTAAATTGAACAATTCTGGGACCAGAATATTTTTCTGTTTCTCTGTTAAATAGTACATGGAAAAAGCAAAAATAACTTAGACACCTGATCCAGGAAATATTTACTAATTGAAGATAAGACTGTGAACCAAATAATTGAGCTGATTATCAAAAATAGCAGTTTATCCATCAAGGTTTTACTTAAGACCCTCACCTCACTACGCTCACCAATTCAAAATTATTATAACATAAAATTTGCCCAGTTTCAACCAGTTTCTCACTATGCAATAGCTGCCTTAAATTCATCTAGCCTAGGGTCTAAAAATACTGTAACTTCCCTGACTTTCTCCTTCTGTGATCTATTAGGATTCTCTAAAGCCTAATAAGATTATCTTTGCTTGACCAAATGGGATTTTCTGATAATCTTTTAGTGAGTTGATGTTTGACAATCTTCATCCTCAAGGTTCTACCAACATCCGGTAAAGACAATCTTGCTGCTGTAGCTCAGTACCATTGATTTAGAAGAGCTCATGTGTTCCTGAGCCTACTGCTCCAAAAGGTTGGAGTCCACATTAGATCGGAGATCTGATTTCTCTTCATCAAGCTCCCAAATGATTTATTTTCTCTTCTAGGAACAAGCAACAATTTTACCAGTCATTTGAATATCTTACCAGATTCAAAAATTCTTATCCTTCATGAAAAACTGCCTTGCTACTAACAGCATTATTGTTTATCTCTCTGTTGGTCTTTGTTACTTTTTGTTGTAAATATAAAAAAATAAATTTCATAACAAAAAAATTGAACACAGATCTGATGAGTCTATAAGAGTTGGCCCTGAAGGTTGACAAGGTTAGAAGTTCTCATCAAACTGGCATCTTTATAGGATAAACTTTGTCTTGGTTCATCTATCAAAATTTTATGAGAATTAGGATTTCCTCAGTTATTATCTCATTTTGTCCATAAGAGTCTTATTCATATAGAGATCTCTCCAAACTTTCCTTTGAATGAGGACTGCAGATCTTAAGGGTTTGCAAATAGAAATGGCTTACTGTTAGTTTAGGGGTCTAAGCAACACAAGAAATTTATTCAAAAGACTGTCATGCTCTTAGATTCATCTTGGTCAAGGTCTGTGCTCCAATCATGCCAGACTCCTGTGACTTAAAAGCTTTTGTGCTAAAATTATAATTCATATGCTTATTTTTCTTTATTCTATAATAAGATAATAATTTGAAATTAGAGTAGTTATTTGAGGAAATTGTGATATGAATGGAATTACTCATGTATGAAGCTCATTAGAATGAAAATAATAAAATTTCAAAAATTTCAAATCTTCAATATTCTACATTTTTATTGGAGTAAAGATGCTTCCAAAATAAATTCAGAATTTAGTATTTAAAAAAGTCCTTACCCAAGGCAAATAAACAATTTGGGTTGACTCCTTCTGAAAACTCTGAGGGAGAATTTTTTCTTTCTTAGATTTGTTTTATTCTGACAATCATTAGAGCTCCTTGGCTTGTGGCAACATTAAGTCCCATCTCTGCCTCTATCTTCACATGACCTTTCCCTCTGTGTACCTGTGTCCAAGTCCCCCTTTCCTTTCTCTTATACCTACAAGATCTTATTTGCAAATGAGGTCACACTCTAGGCTCTGGAGAGATTTAAACTTCTGGGACATATTATTCAACTCACTACAAGCTGGAAGGGCATTATAAATGCATTGTCCAGCACTAGATAAAAAATTGAAGAGGGAAAAAAAGTGGCAGGAGTTCAGTTTAGGTTTTCTCAGTGACAATATTATACTTATTTTCATTTTACTCTTTAACTCACAAGACAAAAATATCTCTAAATACTAAAAGACAACCTTACAAATCTTTGATATCAATACAGGCTTTATAATTACCAATTTATAAACCCCTCCATTATTGCACAATCTCTGCCACAGAATCAACAAAAATCTCCATAATGGCTATCTCTAATAATCTTGACATTCCCCAGATCTTAGTATGTAACTGCACCTCACAAATTTTTAAGGAGCGTTCTTTCCTGCTATATGATGTCTGCTCAAGTTCTTACTAGGGGATGTACATGATCAATAGAATTGTTTAATTAAATGATTTCCTGATGCCCTTTTCCTGAAAATTCCTAAAATCTCCACTATTTAGAATCATCATAACTAATTTGAATAGTTACTTACTCATATTGTTTGCTTTAAACTAAGAGCAAGTTTAAGTCCAATATCATGTGTCAGCCTCATAAGACAAAAATTCTATTGCTGTGTGCAATTATTGTACCTGAACCTCCCAAGAATTAGATTGACTAAGTAAAATATTTAGTCAAACTTGCCCAATACTCTCTGAAACTGGAAGCTAAAACCTAATAGAAACAGAACACATCTTATCACCTTGTACTAGTCATTGTTCGTACTTTCACTCAATGGAAAAAGATATAGATACTTTATGATTTCAGGGCCATAAATAAGATAATTATGCCATTTTTCCCTGGGGAATCAAACCTGAAAAGTATCTATCCTCAGTATAACCTGAGGCTGCATATTTTACAGCGGAAGTCTGTGTTCTACCTTATTTGGATCCTTTTAGATAAAAATAGTTAATTCTATCTTTCCTTTCAAATTACAGCCATGTAGCTAGACAGTTTTTCCTCTGGGATTTATTAAGACAGCTACTTATTTTTATAAACCTTTAACGAGGACTTTAAGGACCTAAATTTTCCTGTGATTCTACTCATGTCCAATATATGGATGAATTATGGCTCTGTTCTAAAATTGAGATGATCTCTTCTTATTGATTAAATTGAACTATAGACTCATTTTTCTAACTCAGAAAAGACAAAGTTTTTAAAGAAATGTATTAATTTCATTAAGACTGATTTCATGATGTAGGCCATAATTTATCCCAAGGAGACAAACTCCTCGTGTCTTAAATGTTACAAGTAATCCAAAATCTTTCTATCTATTCATGTTCAAGAAATTCTATGCAAACCTTTGGTGTTCCCACTCAGCACACAGAAGTCATCAGAGACTAGTAGGTTATCACCACTTTCTTTTGACCTAATTTCCTTTTTTTTTTTTTTTTTTTTTTTGTGGTACGCGGGCGTCTCACTGTTGTGGCCTCTCCCGTTGCGGAGCACAGGCTCCGAACGCGCAGGCTCAGCGGCCATGGCTCACGGGTCCTGCTGCTCCGCGGCATGTGGGATCCTCCCGGACCGGGGCACGAACCCGTGTCCCCTGCATCGGTAGATGGACTCTCAACCACTGCACCACCAGGGAAGCCCTTGACCTAATTTCAAAACCCATCTTTTCTCAGGACAATAGCAGCTGAACCATTATACTACTAACCTTGGAAACCCTTGCCAACTTTGTTTGAGGGACTTAACTGTCTTTCATGTTGTTCAAACCTTGTCACTCACTAAAAATATACAACATTTCTCAGCACACAAGATTTCATCCTATGGAATTCTGTTACCACCCGCATTTCAAATCATAGGTGTATTATTTGAAAATCTGGCACTTTTCTATTAACAGAAGGGACAACTCAGTTACCTAGTCTGTTTCCAAGAATGATTTATACACTAAACATATTTTTATAGAACCCCACTAAAAATTCATATTTAATTTTATTTGTTGATGTTTATGAAACAAGAAAGTATCAGAAAAGATTACGTAATAGATATCAGCTATCCCTAGTATATGAACATTTGCCAGAGGCAAATTCAGTCTAGATGGAAGAAATCATTGCAGTTAGCTGAATTTGTGATTAACTAGAGGGTCAATATATACACTGTTAGCCAATATGCTTTGGAGGTAGTCCATCGATTTTTGGAAACAATTTTTTGACCATAGCGGAACACACAATTAAGAATAATTAACAGATTAAAGAACTTTTAACTTCTAACTTCTAAAAAGTTAGAAGTTCTTTAATCTGTCCTTTATGTTCAATTGTTTCCTAAGGAGGTGATTATTACAAATACCAAGGCCCATACAAAATGATAACGTGAAGACTTAATAATATGCTCTGGTTGATCATATGCCAGATATACAACTGCTAAGATACTAGCCCTATGATGACAACTCAAATGTACATTTCTTTGGTGAGGTTAAAAGAGGTTGTTATAAAATGCCAGCAGTTGACATAATAGTCAGAAAAGTGATAAAATTGGTCTGAAAATTACAGGAGGATAATCTTTGGTGTCTTCATGATAGCCGCGTTTTAGGTCCAAGGGACCTCAAATGGAAACTTGCAAAGATTTTACATAAAATCACCCACCACTGCAAGAAAAAAAATAGCCACTGTACTGAATCAACATTTAGAGTGGAAAAATTTACTAAAATTTCTGATATTTCTCTGGTGCCTGTCTCACCTATAACCAGTTTTATCCTGGGAACTCTAACAGTGAGACATGGACAAAAGCTCACACCTCAGAGTTCACTTTAACATCTCTAAATAAAATTGGCACATTTACCGCCTATGACGGGTTCTGTATATAGTCTTAACATTGTTTGCTTATTCTCAAGATGACTTGTAGTGTTTATTTTACAGGTGTTTATTTTACAGTAGCAAAAGTTAATTCTTTTCATTCTCAATTAGGGAATTCCCAACCTATCTCTTCAATGACAGGAACATTTTACTGAAAGTGCATTAAGGAGCTTTTCAAAATCTTCTCACTTACTCAAAATCTTTAATTTACATACCATAACCAACAACCAGGGAAGAAAAAAAAGGACTTCTAAAACTAAATTTAGCAAAGCTCTCAGAGACCCTTAAACTTTTATGATTTTGCTATTCACTTTAGTAAGAAAAAATTTATTTTCTCCTGAGATTCACCAACTTTCCACTTATGATTTAGTAACAGTCTGACCAATACCTATAGGAATTTCACCTTTGATTTTAGTCTCTGCCTTATTGCAAATAAACATGGCCAAATGATGTACTACAGGCAGTCATGATTAACAACTTGAACTCAGCATCTTCCTGAACGACTCATACTTGCGTGACCTAACACCTGGAAACCCAGAGTTTTGTAAAACACACCAGATTTGTTTAGGACATTTTTTTAAATTAAATAATTTTTATTTTCAGCTGCTTTGGGTCTTCGTTGCTGCATGTGGACTTTCTGTAGGTGTGGCAAGCAGGAGCTACTCTTTGCCGCGGTGCGCAGACTTCTCATTGTGGTGGCTTCTCTTGTTGTGGAGCATGGGCTCTAGGCACATGGGCTTCAGTAGTTGTGTCACACGAGCTCAGTAGTTGTGGTTTGTGGGCTCTAGAGCACAGGTTCAGTAGGTGTGGTGCATGGAGTTATTTGCTCCGCGGCATTTGGGATCTTCCTGGACCGGGAATCCAACCTGTGTCCCCTGCATTGGCAGGCAGATTCTTTAACCACTGCACTACCACCAGGGAACTCCTGTTTAGGACTTTTTAAAGAGCAGTTTTAGGTTCATAGAAAAATTGAGAGGAAGGTACAGAGATGTCACACATACACTCTACCACCACACATACATAGCCTCCGCATTATCAATATTCCCCACCAGAGAGGTATATTTGTTATAACTGATGAGACTATAATGATATATCAAAATAACTAAGTCCATAGTTTACAATAAGATTAACTCATGGTGTTTTATATTCTGTGGGTTTGGACAAATGTATAATGACATATATGCATCAATATAGTATCATACAGAGTATTTTTACTACCTTAGAATTTCTTAACACACCAAATTTTGCTGATAGATATGAAATATCAAAGAAAGATACAATTAGGCATTATTAACAACTATCATGGAAATTGGAGATTAAGAGCTGAGAAATCTTAGAATTTTTTTAGAGTGATAAGGTAGCTTTTACGCAAAACCTCTATAATAAGGAGATGAAAGCATGAAGTAGACAGCTTTCTACAAATATCATTGGAATAAGACCCAGGTAACCAAGCCACACAATGAATGTTTTATTCTACATGCTTTTGTTCTATATTAGCATATAAATAATATATTATTTATATTTATCCCATGGATGCAAGGATTCTTTACACAAATCAATCAATGTGATATACCATACTAACAAAATGAAGAATAAAAACCATATGGTCATCTTAATAGATGCAGAAAAAACTTTTAACAAAATTCAAGACCAATTTATGATAAAAATTCTCCAGAAAATGGGCAAAGAGAGAACCTACCTCAATATAATAAAGGACATATATGACGAACCACAGAAAAAATCATTCTCAATGGTGAAAAGCTGAAAGTATTTCCTCTAAGATCAGGAACAAGACAAGGATGTCCACTCTTGTCACTATTATTCAACATAGTTTTGGAAGTCCTAGCCATGGCAATCAGAGAAGAAAAATAAATAAAAGGAATACAAATTGGAAAAGAAGAAGTGAAACTGTCACTGTTTGCAGATGCCATGATACTATATAGAGAGAATCCTAAAGATGCCACCAGAAAACTACTAGAACTAATCAATGAATTTGGTAAGGTTGCAGGATACAAAATTAATGGCCAGAAATCTCTTGCATTCCTATACACTAACAATGAAAAATCAGAAAGAGAAATTAAGGAAACAATCCCATTTATCATTGCAACAAGAAGAATAAAATACCTTGGAATAAACCTATATAAGGAGGCAAAAGAATTATACTCAGAAAACTATAAAACACCGATGAAAGAAATCAAAGTTGACATAAACAGATGGAGAAATATACCATGTTCTTGGTTTGGAAGAATCAATATTGTGAAAATGACTATACTACCCAAACTAATCTATAGATTCAATGCAAACCTTATCAAACTACCAATGGCATTCTTCACAGAATTAAAACAAAATTTTACAATTCATATGGAAACACAAAAGACCCCGAATAGCCAAAGCAATCTTGAGAAAATAAAATGGAGCCGGAGAAATCAGGCTGCCTGACTTCAAACTATACTACAAAGCTATAGTCAACAAGACAATATGGTACTGGCACAAAAACAGAAATATAGATCAGTGAAACAAGATAGAAAGCCCAGAGATAAACCCACACACATATGGTCACCTAATTTATGACAAAGGAGACAAGAACATACAATGGAGAAAACACAAGCTCGTCAATAAGTGATGCTGGGAAAACTGGACAGCTGCATGTAAAAGAATGAAATTAGAATACTACAAAACACGAAATATAAAAAAAAAAACTCAAAATGGATTCAAGACCTAAATGTAAAACTGGACACTATAAAACCCTTAGACGAAAACATAGGAAAAACACTCTTTGACATAAATCACAGCAAGGTCTTTTTTGACTCACCTCCTAGAGTAATGAAAATAAAAACAAAAATAAACAAATGGGACCTAATGAAATTTAAAAGCTTTTGCACAGCAAAGGAAACCATAAACAAGATGAAAAGCCAACCCTTAAGATGGGAGAAAATATTTGCAAATGAAGTAGCAGACAAAGGATTAATCTCCAAAATATACAAACAGCTCATGGAGCTCAATATCAAAAAAAACAAACAACCCAATTAAAAAATGGGTAGAAGACCTAAATAGACATCTCCCCAAAGGAGACATACAGATGGCAAAGAGACACATGAAAAGATGCTCAACATCACTAATTATTAGAGAAATGCAAATCAAAACTACAATGATGTGTCACTTTACACCAGTCGGAATGGCCATATCAAAAAGTCTACAAACAATAAATTCTGTAGATGGCGTGGAGAAAAGGGGACACTTTTGCACTCTTGATGGGAATGTAAACTGATACAGCCTCTATGGAGAATAGTATGGAGGTTCCTTAAAAAACAAAAAATAGAACTACCATATTACCCAGCAATCTCACTACTGGGCATATACCCTGAGGAAACCATAATTCAAAAAGACACATGTACTCCAACATTCATTGCAGCACTATTTACATTAGTCAGGACATGGAAACACCCTAAATGTCCAATTACAGATGAATGGATAAAGAATATGTGGTACATTTATACAATGGAATACTACTCAGCCATGAAAAGGAATGAAATTGGGTCATTTGTAGAGATGTGGATGGACCTAGAGTCTGTAATACAGAGTGAAGTAAGCCAGAAAGACAAAAATAAGTATCATATATTAATGCATATATGTGTAATCTAGAAAAATGGTACAGATGAACGATTTTCAGGGCAGGAATAGAGATGTAGATGTAGAGAACAGACATGTGGGCACAGTGGAGGAAGGGGAAAGTGGGATGAATTGGGAGATCAGGATTGACATAAATACACTACCATGTGTAAAATAGATAGCTACTGGAAACCTGCTGTTTAGCACAGGGAGCTCAGCTTGGTGCTCTGTGATGACTTAGGTGGGTGGGATGGGGGGATGATGGGAGGGAGGTCCCAGAGGGAAGGGATACATAAGTATACATAGAGTAGATTCACTTCATTGTACAGCAGAAACTAACACAACATTGTAAAACAATTATACTCCAATTAAAAAAATAAAAATAAGAGCTTCCCTTGTGGCACAGTGGTTGAGGGTCTGCCTGCCGATGCAGGGGACGCGGGTTTGTGCCCTGGTCCAGGAAGATCCCACATGCCGTGGAGCGGCTGGGCTTGTGAGCCATGGCCACTGAGCCTGCGTGTCCAGAGCCTGTGCTCCGCAACGAGAGAGGCCACAACAGTGAGAGGCCCGCGTATCGCAAAAATAAATAAATAAATTAAAAAAAATAAGAATATAATTTTTATATTATCACCCTGAAAATGATATATATAAATAAGTATAAATATAACTAATTATGTACAAGATCTATACTAGTGAAACTACAAAATCCTGATTAAAAAAACCAAAGATGAGTTAAGTAAATGGAGAAATATTCTATTTCATTATTAGGAAAACCGAATATCATCAAAGTGTCTGTTCTTTCCAACTTGATCTATAGATTCAATGCAATGTCAATCAAAATCCCAGCAATTTACTTTGTGGATATTAACAAACTGATACTAAAGTTTACATGAAGGCACAAAATACCCAGAATAACCACAACATTATTGAAGGAGAAGAACAAAGTTAGAGGTCTGACACTACCAGACTTCAAGATTTCCTATAAAGTTACAGTAATCAAGACAGTGTGGTATTAGTGGAAGAACAGATAAATAGAGCAAATAGAGAACCAGAAAAAGACCCTAATAAAGTCAACTGGTCTTTGATAAAGGAGCAAAGGCAAGACAATGGAGCAAAGATAGACTTTTCAATAAAAGGAGCTGGAACAATTTGACGTCTTTACGCAAAAGAAAATAAATGGATTTATATACAGACTGACACCCTTCAGAAAAATTAACTTAAAATAGATCAGAGATTCCTTAAAACACTGAAAATAGAGCTACCATATGATCCAGCAATCCCACTCCTGGGCATATAGCCAGAGAAAAACATTGTTCAAAAGGATACATGCACCCCAATGTTCATTGCAGCACTGTTTACAATAGTCAAGACATGAAAACAGCCTAAATGGTCCATCTACAGATGAATGGATAAAGAAGATGTGGTATATAACTACAATGCAATGTAACTCAGCCATTAA
This sequence comes from Delphinus delphis, assembly GCF_949987515.2. Taxonomy (NCBI): domain Eukaryota; kingdom Metazoa; phylum Chordata; class Mammalia; order Artiodactyla; family Delphinidae; genus Delphinus; species Delphinus delphis. The sequence goes on along the minus strand of NC_082694.2, from coordinate 18,900,174 downwards.
AGAGAATGAAATAATGCCATTTGCAGCAACATGGATGGACCTGGAGATTATCATACAAAATGAAATAAGACAGAGAAAGATAAATATCATATGATATCACTTATATGTGGAATCTAAAAAAAATGATACATATGAACTTATTTACAAAACAGAAACAGACTCACCGACTTAGAGAATGAATTTATAGTTACTGGGGGGAAAGGGTAGGGGGAGGGAGAGATTGGAAGTTTGGGATTGACATGTACACTCTGCTATATTTAAAATAGATAACAAACAAAGACCTATTGTAAAAAAATAAATACATAAAAAGATGATAATTTTTTAAAAAATAGAGAAGAATAAATGTAAAATCCTATATTTAAATTTTGGGATTATTTTAAAAATTACACAAATATAGCATAAGGAGATTTGCTTTAAAAAATAGATCACAGACCTAAATGTAAAATGAAAAACTATAAACTCCTAGAAGATATCATAGAAGAAAACCAACATAACCAAAATATTGAGGGAAGCTATGTATGTGTGGGGCAAGGAGTATTTGTGAAACCTCTGACTTCCTCTCAATATTTCTGTGAACCTAAAACTCCTCTAAAAATAAAGTGTTAAAAATTTTATAATTTGGCTACTCCATATCTCATCTTTTGAGCTCTTCAAATTGGGGATAGTTTATTCTATTAGTTATCTTTGTTGTATTGCAAATTACCACAAACTTAATGACTTGATACACATTCATTAGTTTAATATATGGCAGCTTACTTTGTCAAAGTCAACAAGGGAGACAGTAGGTTAGCAAGATGAATTTCGTGTAATGAAATTATTACTTCCTGCAGTGTTGATAATTTTATTGCTTAGAAGCAAATTACTCAAGACTATGAATAATAATATATAGGGTTTTGGGGTGCCTCTTTCAAAGATACTGACTTCAGGAATATTCATTTTTTGTTTTTTGGGTTTTTTTTGCTTATTGTCTTGGCAGTAGTCTATACATTTTTATCACAACTTTTTTTTATATTTAACTATGTGGCAGTCTTCAAATATGTAATCTCCAGGGTCTTAATTTTTGCACCACAGCTGGTATCCTAACAAGTAGCCATCCAAAGAAACATATCTCATATTTCCAGACATTGGAAAAACTACCATTACAAACTCTACTCCCAATCATGACACATCAACAGTGGTGAGGATTTAATATGATCTTAATCAATAACAATCTATCATTATCATTTTACGCTAGACCAAAACGGGAGAGAGGGTCTTGAGAACTAAAACTAAAATGATTTCCTCTTCCTGATATTAACAATAATGGGACCAAACTCCTTTTCCTGCCAGTGAAACATTACTGAGACCTGGTTATAAATGAGTAGTTTTGAGTGAAGGAAGAATGATTGACATACCTATGAGCTAAAACTAATTGTCCTTGTTTAACTATTCTGTGACCAGGCATATTTCCCTGCTCCTATGCTAAATAATACTGAGAATAAGTGAAAGTGAATTGGCAGTTGCCTAGGCAATTTTGATCCATGACGATAAGAGTGTAAACCAACTAAAACAATTTCCCTGGTTGTGCAGCGGTTAAGAGTCCGCCTGCCAATGCAGGGGACACGGGTTTGATCCCTGGTCTAGGAAGATCCCACATGCCGTGGAGCAACTAAGCCTGTGCGTCACAAATACTGGCTCCGTGCATCGCAACTACTGAAACCCATGTGCCTGGAGCCCGTGCTCTGCAGCAAAGGAAGCCACCGCAATGAGAAGCCTGTGCACCGCAACGAAGAGAGCCCCCACTGGCTGCAACAACAGAAAGCCCGTGCGCTCACAGCAACGAAAACCCAACACAGCCAAAAATAAATAAATAAAATAAATAAATTAAAAACAATTTATATTTCAACACAAACTTACCCGTCATGAAGGATTATTTCAAAATCATTGATTTACTGGGTTCACTAATCTAAAGTTATCATGTGTAAATTGTGTTTAATCCTAATCAGTTCCCCACTTTCACAGACTACCTTAACATCCCTGAGCCCAGGCCTTAAATCTCTATTAACAGGCTGACTTCATGATGCATATAACCTGTATGGTCACACATGGCCCTACACTTAGAAGCACCTTAACATGGTTTAACGTTCTGCTGCCACCATATTGAAATTTTCACTAATTGTTTTAAAATTTATTTTAAAATTTTGTAGTGGGCCATGTAATCTATGTTTTCAGTCCTGCCTGTTAATATTTTACCCTAACTTTAACATTTTGGAGAAATGACTAAGACTGTTGTGATGGAATTCTCTCCTTCTGAAGACTATCTGAGACATTTTGCTTGATTAACAGGTTTTTTTCTGGTGTTCTTTTGGAAAGTTTATGGTCAATATATCTGTTATCATATGCTGTTTTATTTTTCTTACTCTTACTAAACTTTGTTTCACATAACAAGATAAAACAGATAGTTTTTCCAATAATGAGGCATTCATGCTCACAGTTATCATATGAGTCTTAGGAATTGAAAAGCCAATAGTGAGCAATGTTGGGAATGTAACTAGATGAAAAGTAGAATCCTGGTTTTGCACAGAAAAATTATTCAGACCTTTTTAAAAAGACTTGAGTTTTGATCTCAGATTTGATGATATGAGTGCACATTCTATTTTCTCAGATAGCACTGGGAAACCTACTCAGAGGAGTTACAGAAGCCAACATATTTTCCCAGCTGGTTTTCCATAACAATTGTACAACCTCTGTTCTGAAGACAGTCATATATCTGAAAGGTTAAGTAAAGGCTGAAATTCAGGACATATTCTGCTAATCAATCCATCTGTGCTAGAGTGGAGCTTCATCTCCAACAGAAGTGAAACATACTTTTCTTAATTAAGCAAGGACATTTTATAGCATATCAATGGCATTGCTCACAAAGATAGATGTCCAGATGGTAAGATTATTTATTTGTGGGACCAAAGGTATGAACTGAGGAGCAATGGGTACTAGGTTCCTCTTCTTTTCTCTTGCATGCCTAATAAAAAGAAGGTCTGGTTATAAGTGTTTTAATAAAGTATCCCGTTGGTATGGGTTGGAGAGAATTAGGAAAATCTGCTTTTCAGTGACTTTGTTCCCCAGGCTAATTTAAGTGTTAGGCAGAAAAGAAGCTAATGCACACTGTACACAGGATGGTGATTTGTTAACACCATCCCTTCTTGGACATGTCAAATAGGCTCAAGTCATCTTTCTCTTGCAAGACAAACACACAAATGATTAAAACCTCTCAGTCCTGAATTTCAAACTTGTTATTGTCCTACTCTTTTTTCCTTTCTCATTATCAGAGTAATTAAACTTGCATTCTATGTTTATTTTCTATACTTCCTCTGTCTCACTGAATTCTCAGCTCACTGCAGTGGAAACTTTATTTGTATATATGCAGCTGTCTAGTAAGCAGTTAGAGAATGAACAACTAACTCCACAGTCTGGTGATATTCTGAAGGGATTGGAAGGAAAGGATGCTCAGAGTGGATTAACATTATTCAGTTGGGGCTGTACAAGAAGTTTGTGCTGCAAACAGACAGTCAGCAACTTAAGTGTAATATATTTAGATTGAATTGAAGTTATGTGCATATCTAGGAGAAAGGATGGCATTTTAAATAAAGCCCAGTAATTTGCTTCCCATTCACCTCAAATGAATGCAGAAATTGAATTTTCCAAAGATGTCTATGTAAATATTTTACTTAACCCAGATAAACCTCAGACCAGGTTTACTCTACTTTTGCTTGTAGTAATTATTTTAGAAAACTGTAGAGAACTTTTAAGACAGGACCAGGCAAAATCTCATCTGCTTTCCTTGCACTGGAAGTCATGTGAACACTGTTAATAAAAAGCATATCAGCTACTCACTTAAAAAGCCTGATACTCATTCAATTTTACCCTTATTTTGTTTATTATTTTGAGTTTTACAACTAATGAATTGGTGTAGAGTTAATTGAGAATGAAGCATAAAGCTGAGAATTAGAAGAAAAACTAGTGAAAATACAGAATGAAAGATAAGGATCAGATCAGAGGGAGGTACTAATACTTTTATATAAACTCCACAAAATCTGGGTGAGGGCAAACAGTTCTTCCCATCCTAAGGCACAAGAATAATAAGTGTTTACATTTTCCTGTCACTAGGAAGAAGAAATGATGCTAGACTAGGGCCTGGAAGGAGAAAAAAGTATCATTTGTACTTGGGTCCTTTCCCCTGGCTGTTTAACACACCTTCCCATGGCAGAGTTCCCTCTCTGAAAATATCTGTATGTGGGCCATCTCACCAGGTTTTTAGGTGTGGAGACCTTCCTTAGTATAACATCTCCCAGAAAGGTGATAAATACTGTCAACAATGGGGGTGAAAACAAAGGTGGTCAGAGATGTAAAAACAGGAATGGTCTATGTGGCTTTGATTAGAGGTAATGGACAGTTTATGACACTTGAGGTGGGAACTCTGTATGATATCAATGACTCCAGCTTCAGCAAGGAGATTTTTATGACCTTTTGTGGCTTGGAAGTATAAGGAAAAAGTGTCAGACTTAATTGGTATTTCAGAAATAAAGCTGGTGGTGGTTTAATTCATGACATATTACTGTCCTTGTTGTGTCTCTCACACACACATTTTTCTTCCCCAGCCTATTGTCCTTGGGGACAGCTTTACATGTGTAAAACTTTTGCTGATAACATATGCACACTACTATATACAAAATAGATAAACAACAAAGATGTACTGTATAGCATAGGGAACTGTATTTAATATCTTGTAATAACCTATAATGGAAAAGAATTTGAAAAAATATATATCACTTTGTTGTACACCTGAAACTAACAATATTGCCAATTAACTATACTTCAATTAAAAAAAAAACAAATCTTTCCCTGAGGAAACTGGCAATCTAGTTGAGAAGATAAAGAATTCAAATCTGGAGAATACATGTTCAATATTAATATGCTAATTGTTTGATTAAATGGTTAAAAACATCTTAATAATGAACTAGAAAACTTAATCTGAATTCTCAACAAACAATAAATAGGACAGTAGAAAAAGATCACAGATTTGCAAAGAGAAGTAGTGTGGATGTGGTTAGGAGTGGTTATGAAAGGCTTCATGGAAGACTGAAGAACTATGAAAGGATAAGTGGGATTTATATACCTTGGGTACAGAGGCAGAGCTTTCAGGACAATTCAGGCAGCAGAATCTTCAAAATAGTATTTGTTTTGAAAATGCTGCTGTGTAAACTGTTGGAACAATTACTTAGTTACTCTTTCGTCTCACTGAAATATTAATGGCACTCATCTTTACAATATCTGTCAAGTGGAATCCTCACTTTTCTTAAGATAATAGGCAAGCTATGTCATTGACAGAGTGAGTTATGCTTCTTTAGTTAGAAGGGAAAAACAAACCCCAAAACTGGGCTGATTTCTCTAAATTGGATCACTAGTGTCTTTAAGTAATGACTGGATCACATGATTAGTCATGATCTTTTATATTTATCCCTTTGAAAGTTTTAGAATTATATCCATTTGACAAAAGCAGAAAAACATTCTGTAGTACTAAAAATAGATTTATTTTTCCTTAAAAACTATAGCTCAAAGATCAGTAAGAGAATTTATTTAACAAGTTGGAAATGTTAAAATAAAAAACAATATATACTTATGTGTCTATATTACTCTACATTTTAATAGTCCTTCATGTGAATAGAATCGAATGCTGTACTACAAAATAACTAAACAATACTGAAAGCTTCTTTAGTACTCATTAACAAGAGATAGTATCATTCTGGTTAATTGCTTAGACACTAGGGCTTTGCCACTAACTAGGCATGAAAAACTAGCCAAGTTTTGCAACTTGGTGTTTTAATTTCATTTTCTTTTTTCTTTCTTTCTTTTTTTGGAGGGACTGTTTCTTTATTTCAAAAAGACACATCAGTTTTCAGTATCCAAAACAGTTACACTATTGTTTTTTCTTTCTCTCAATCAGACCCCAAAGAGACCATGCCAAAGCAGAGTACATTTTAAGCCAATTAAGCTGCAGGATGCACACTTAACAGACCTCCCTGAAACCTCACCAAAAAGTGGAGTTTGCATAGGGAAAGAGACCTTAAAAGATCAGCACACTGACAGCCCACAGACTGTAGAGAGCTCTCACATCCAGATGGGGTGACCAATGTACCCCAATCCCAAAGAAGCAAAGGTTTAAAATAATGTAAAATTTAAAGAGAGGGCAGACAGCAGAAGCAAGAAAAACTACAATCCTGCAGCCTGTGGAAAGAAAACCACATTCACAGAAAGATAGACAGAACTAAAATGCAGAGGACTACATACCAGATGAAGGAACAAGGTAAAACCTCAGAAAAAACAACTAAATGAAATGAAGATAGGCAACCTTCCAGAAAAAGAATTCAGAATAATGATAGTGAAGATGATACAATACTTTGGAAAAAGAATGGAGGCAAAGATTGAGAAGATGCAAGAAATGTTTAACAAAGACATAGAAGTATTAAAGAACAAGAAAACAAAGATGAACAATACAATAACTGAAATGAAAAATACAACAGAAGGAATCAAGAGTAGAATAACTGAGACAGAAGAATTGGATAAGTGACCTAGAAGACAGAATGGTAGGATTCACTGCCACAGAATAGAATAAAGAAAAAAGAATGAAAAGAAATGAAGACAGACTAAGAGACCTCTGAAAAAACATAAAAAACACCAATATTCGTATTATAGGGGTCCCAGAAAGAGAAGAGAGAGTAAAAGGACCAAGAAAATATTTGAAGAGATTATAATCGAAAACTTCCCTAACATGGGAAAGGAAATAGCCACCCAAGCCCAGGAAGCACAGAGAGGCCAGACAGGATAAACTCAAGAAGAAACATGCCAAGACACATAGAAATCAAATTGACAAAAATTAAAGACAAAGAAAAATTATTAAAAGCAACAAGGGAAAAATGAGAAATAAAATACAAGGGAAATCCCATAAGGGTAACAGCTGATTTCTCAGCAGAAATTCTACAAGACAGGAGGGAGTGTCACAATATATTTAAAGTGATGAAAGGGAAGAACCTACAGCCAAGATTACTCTACCTGGAAAGGATCTCATTCAGATTTGACAGAGAAATCAAAAACTTTACAGAAAAGCAAAAGCTAAGAGAATTCAGCACCACCAAACCAGCTCTACAACAAATGCTAAAGGATCTTCTCTAAGCGGGAAACACAAGAGAAGAAAAGAACCTGCAAAAACAAACCCAAAACAATTAAGAAAATGGTAATAGGAACATACATATTGACAATTACCTTAAATGTGAATGGAGTACATGCTCCAACCAAAAGACACAGGCTCACTAAATGTATACAAAAACAAGATGCATAAATATGCTGTCTACAAGAGACCCATTTCAGATCTAGGAACACATACAGATTGAAAGTGAGGGGATGAAAAAAGATATTCCATGCAGATGGAAATCAAAAGAAAGCTGGAGTAGCAATACTCATATCAGATAAAATAGACTTTAAAATAAAGAATGTTACAAGAGAAAAAGAAGGACACTACATAATGATCAAGCGGTCAATCCAATAAGAAGACATAACAATTATAAATATATATGGACCCAACAAAAGAGTACCACAGTACATAAGGCAAATGCTAACAGCTATAAAAGAGGAAATTGACAGTAACACAATAATAGTGGGGGACTTTAACACATCACTCACACCAATGCACAGATCATCAAGACAGAAAATTAATAAGGAAACACAAGCTTTAAGTGACACAAAAGATCAGATAGATTTAATTGATATTTATGGTACATTCCATCTGAAAGCTGCAGAATACACTTTCTTCTCAAGTGCACACGGAACATTCTCCAGGATAGATCATATCTTAGGTCACAAATCAAACCTCGGTAAATTTAGGAAAATTGAAATCATATCAAGCATCTTTTCCAACCACAACGTTATGAGACTAGAAGTAAATTACAGGGAAAAAAAACGTAAAAAACTCAAACACATGGAGACTAAACAATACTTTACTAAATAACCAAGAGATCTCTGCAGAAATCAAAGAGGAAATAAAAATATAACTAGAGACATATGACAATGAAAACACAACGATCCAAAATCTATGGGATGCAGCAAAAGCAGTTCTAAGAGGGAAGTTTATAGCAATTCAATCTTACCTCAAGAAACAATAAAAATCTTAAACAAACAATCTAACCTTACACCTAAAGGAGCTAGAAAAAGGAGAACAAACAATACCCAAATTTAGTAGAAAAGAAATCATAAAGATCAGAGCAGAAACAAATAAAATAGAAACAAAGAAAACAATAGCAAAGATCAACAAAACTAAAAGCTGATTCTCTGAGAATATAAACAGAATTGTTAAATCTTTAGCCAGACTCATCAAGAAAAAGAGAGAGAGGACTCAAATCAATAAAATTAGAAATGAAAAAGGAGAAGTTACAACAGACATCACAGAAATACAAAGCATCATAATTGACTACTACAAGCAAATCTATGCCAATAAAATGGAAAAACTGGTAGAAATGGACAAATTCTTAGAAAGGTATAACCTTCCAAGTCTTAACTAGGAAGAAATAGAAAATATGAGCAGGCTAATTACAAGTAATGAAATTGAAACTGTGATTAAAAATCTCCTAACAAACAAAAGTCCAGGACCAGATGCTTCACAGAGGAATTCTATCAAATATTTAGAGATGAGCTAACACCCATCCTTCTCAAACTCTTGCAAAAAATTGCAAAGGATGGAAGACTCCCAAACTCATTCTACAAGGCCACCATCACCCTGATACCAAAACCAGACAAAGGTACTACAAAAAAAGAAAATTACAGACCAATATCACTGATGAATATAGATGCAAAAATCCTCAACAAAATACTACCAAACAGAATCCAACAACATATTAAAAGGATCATACACCATGATCAAGTGGGGTTTAACCCCAGGATGCAAGAATTCTTCAATATACGCAAATCAATGTGTTACATTATATTGAAAAACTGAAGAATAAAAAACATACAATCATCTCAATAGATGCAGAAAAAGCTTTTGACAAAATTCAACACCCATTTATGATAAAAACTCTCTAGCTATGGAAATAGAGGTAACCTACCTCAACATAATATAGGCCATATATGACAAACCCACAGCAAACATCATTCTCAATGGTGAAAAACTGAAAGCATTTCTTCTAAGATCAGGAATAAGACAAGGATGTCCACTCTCACCACTATTATTCAACATAGTTTTGGAAGACCTAGCCGTGGCAATCAGAGAAGAAAAATAAATAAAAAGAATACAAATTGGAAAAGAAGAAGTAAAACTGTCATTGTTTGTAGAGGACATGATACTGTACGTAAAGAATCCTAAAGATGCTACCAGAAAACTACCAGAGCTAATCAATGAATTTAGCAAAGTTGCCAGATACAAAATTAATGCACAGAAATTTCTTGCATTCCTATACAATAACAATGAAAGATCAGAAAGAGAAATGAAGGAAACAATCCCATTCACCATTGCAACAAAAAGTATAAAATACCTAGGAATAAACCTACTTAAGTTGGTAAAAGACCTGTAGTCAGAAAACTTTAAGACACTGATGAAAGAAATCAAAGATGACACAAAAAGATGGGGAGATATACCATGTTCTTAGATTGGAAGAATCAATATTGTGAAAATGACTATAATACCCAAAGCAATCTACAGATTCAGTGCAATACCTATCAAATTACCACAGGCATTTTTTACATAACTAGAAAAAACAATCTTAAAATTTGTATGGAGACACAAAAGACCCTGAATAGCGAAAGCAATATTGACTGAAAAGAACGTAGCTGGAGGAATCAGGTGCCCGGATTTCAGACTATACTACAAAGTTACAGTAATGAAGACAATATGGTACTGGCACAAAAACAGAAATATAGATCAATGGAACAGGATAAAAAGCTCAGAGATAAACCCACACACAGATGGTCAACTAATGTATGACAAAGGAGGCAAGGATATACAATGGAGAAAAGACAGTCTCTTCAATAAGTGCTGCTGGGAAAACTGGACAGTTCCATGTAAATGAATGAAATTAGAACACTCCCTAACACCATACACAAAAATAAACTCAAAATAGATTAAAGCCCTAAAAGTGGAGCAGTGGTTGAGAGTCCGTCTGCCGATGCAGGGGACATGGGTTCATGCCCCAGTCCGGGAAGATCCCACATGCCATGAAGCAGCTAGGCCTGTGAGCCATGGCCGCTGAACCTGTGTGTCCACAGCCTGTGCTCCACAATGGGAGAGGCCACAACAGTGAGAGGCCTGCATACCGCCAAAAAAAAAAAAAAAGCCCTAAAAGTAAGACCTGACACTATAAAACTCTTAGAGGAAAACATAGGAAGAATTCTCTTTGATATAAATTACAGCAAGATCTTTTTTGACCCACCTCCTAGAGAAATGGAAATAAAAACAAAAATAAACAAATGGAACCTAATGAAATTTAAAAGCTTTGCACAGCAAAGGAAACTATAAACAAGACAAAAAGAAACACTCAGAATGGGAGAAAATATTTGCAAATGAACCAATGGACAAAGGATTAACCTTCAAAATATATAAACAGCTCATGCAGCTCAATATTAAAAAAAAAAATCAAAAAATGGGTAGAATACCTAAATAGACATTTCTCAAAAGAAGATATACAGATGGGCAAGAGGCACATGAAAAGCTGCTCAACATCAGTAATCATTAGAGAAATGCAAATCAAAGCTACAATGAGGTGTCATCTCACAACTGTCACAATGGCCATCATCAGAAAATCTACAAACAACAAATGCTTGAGAGGATGTGGAGAAAAGGGATCCCTCTTGCACTGTTGGTGGCAATGCAAATTGATACAGCCACTGTGGAGAACAGTATGGAGGTTCCTTTAAAAACTAAAAATAGGATTACCATATGACCCAGCAATCACACTAGTGGGCATATACATTCAGAAAACTATAATTCTGAAAGACACAGATGTAGTGTACAAGCATAGGGACACCAAGAGGGGAAAGGTGGTGGTGGTGGTTGGATGAATTGGTATATTGGGATTGACGTATATACATTAATATGTATAAAGTAGATAACTAATAGGAACCTGCTATATTACGAAAAATAAAAAAATATATAAAATTTTAAATGTTTTGTACATAAGTTATTCAAGATTTCTCCAGCACTAACTGATACAAAGCACAATTAGATCACAATTTTAAAGACAGCAGCTTCAGACCTAGAAAAGGGTGATGAATTTCATATGGCTAACTCAGTGGCAAAACAATTTTCTTTTCTTTCTTTGAGGGAGGCAGGAGAGTAAGTAAGTGGTCACCTCAACATAAGGCGCACATGATCCATTCTGTGAGGGGTTGGGAATGGGGTAGTAATGGGATTTGGTCTCAGACAGACATCTCGCCATCGTAAATTGTTTGGTCCATTCTGATGAAAAAAATCAAAATAAGTTGCCCAAAGATACTGTAAAGCTGAAAACCTAAAGAGCACTTTTTTTTTTTTTTTTTTTTTTGGCTAGCTTCTCCTGGAATCACCTTTCTGGTTTGGCAGATACTTTATACAGAGCAATGAGGTTTCTCAAAAAGACAAATATGAGGAAGAGGTAAAGATTCTTACTACTAAACTCAAGGAGGCAGAGACCCGTGCTAGTTTGCTGAGAGATCAGTCGCCAAGCTGGAAGACAGTTGATGATTTGGAAGATAAACTGAAACGCACCAAAGAGGAACACCTCCGTACACAAAGGATGAATGGTCAGACTTGTGCTTGACCCGAATGAGATGTAGAGCACCCCAGTCCTGCCCTGGTACTGCTCCTCCCTCCACCTGAGGCCAGCCTGCCCAAAGCTGATCTTTAAACTGAAGACTGATCTTTAAATGGAAGGCTGCTTTCTCCTTTCACCACCTCTCCCACCCCCACCGTGTGTCCTTTTTACCAAACTGTCTCTGCCTGCCTCTCCCCAGAGATTCCAGTTGGGCTAGAGGATGAGCACTTTTGGGAACAACGTTGAAGGGAATTTGAGCAAAATACAAAGTGTCTTTAAAATCATGTTGTGATGTTCAGTTTTTGTAATTACCTTTTTCGTTGTTCATGTAGCAGCCATTTGTAAAACATCCAGATAATTCCATAGTTCTGAAGCATCAGTTTAATCCCCTTCTCACTTTTGAAAGGTAACATTTTTATTTATTTTTTTATTGGAGTATAATTGCTTTACAATGTTGTGTTAGTTTCTGCTGTACAATGAAGTGAATCAGCTATATGTATACCTATATCCCCTCCCTCTTGGGCCTCTCTCCCACCTCCCCCCCATCCCACCCTACTAAGTCATCACAGAGCACCAAGCTGAGCTTCCTGTGCTTTATGGCATGTTCCCACTAGCTATCTATTTTACACATGGTAGTCTATATATGTCAATCCTTATCTCCCAGTTTGTCCCACACTCCCCTTCCTCCCGCTGCGTCCACATGTCTATTCTCTACGTCTACATCTCTATTCCTGCCCTGAAAATAGGTTTATCTGTACCATTTTTCTAGATTCCACATATATGTGTTAATATATAATATTTGTTTTTCTTTTTCTGGCTTACTTCACTTTGTATGACAGACTCTAGGTCCATCCACATCTCTGCAAATGACCCAGTTTCATTCCTTTTTATGGCTGAGTAATATTCCATTGTATATATGTACCACATCTTCTTTACCTATTCATCTGTTGATGGGCATTTGGGTTGCTTCCATGACCTGGCTATTGTAAGTAGTGCTGCAGTGAACATTGGGGTGCATGTGCCTTTCAGAATTATAGTTTTCTGAGGGTATATGCCTACTAGTGGGATTGCTGGGTCAAATGGTAATTCTATTTTTAGTTTTTTAAGGAACCTCCATACTGTTCTCCACAGTGGCTGTATCAATTTACATTGCCACCAACAGTGCAAGAGGGTTCCTTTTTCCCCACACCCTCTCAAGCATTTGTTGTTTGTAGATTTTCTGATGATGGCCATTCTGAGCAGTGTGAAGTGTTACCTCATTGTAGTTTTGATTTGTATTTTGCTAATAATTACTGATGTTGAGCAGCTTTTCATGTGCCTCTTGGCCATCTGTATGTCTTCTTTGGAGAAATGGTTATTTAGATCTTCTGGCCATTTTTTGATTGGGTTGTTTGTTTTTTTGATATTGAGCTGCAGGAGCTGTTTGTATATATTGCAGATTAATCCCTTGTCAGTTGTTTCATTTGCAAATATTTTCTCCCATTCTGAGGGTTGTCTTTTTGTCTTGTTTATAGTTTCCTTTGCTGTGCAAAAGCTTTTAATCTTCATTAGGTCCCATTTGTTTATTTTTGCTTTTATTTCCATTTCTCTAGGAGGTGGGTCAAAAAGGTTCTTGCTGTGCTTTATGTCATGGAGTGTTTTTTTCCTATGTTTTCCTCTAAGAGTTTTATAGTATCCAGTCTTACATTTAGGTCTTTAATCCATTTTGAGTTTATTTTTGTGTATGGTGTTAGGGAGTGTTCTAATTTCATTCTTTTACATGTAGCTGTCCAGTTTTCCCAGCACCATTATTGAAGAGGCTGTTTTAGCTTAATGCATATTGCCCTCTCAATAGAGAAGGGAAAAAGGCATGGGCCTACCTTATTGAGAACCAAACAGCCCAAAGAAAGACTCCATTTGGGGGTTTTAATTTCTTGATATCTAAAATTAGGATAATGATTGTACTTACTTCATTGTGTTGTTTTTGACAATTAAGTAGCCCATGATGTACAAAACATTTAGAATAATGACCAGTGCATGAGATCTCAATAAAGGTTTGTTATTACTATTTTTACATTTTATCATTTATTCAGAGATTTGTACATACTAAGCATATGACTGGCTTTTTTTAAAAATTGAAGTATAGTTGATTTATACTGTTTTGTTAGTTTCAGGTGTGCAGCAAAGTGTTTCAGTTCATATATATATATATTATATATATATATATTATATATACATATATATATATATTCTTTTTCAGATTATTTTCCATTATAGGTTATTACAAGATATTTTTATGAGTATTATTATAATTATCTGTTATATGGAAGAAACTATTTTAGGCATTTTCAGTGACATAAACTCATTTGCCCAAGTAACTGAAATGTTACTTTGCAGAAAAAAAAAAAAAACTATTGACTTGAGAAAATTTTTTAAAGTTATAGTAAAACAAAGATATTAAATTTTACAATTTTCATTATCACTACTGTCATGATCATGATGATCATAACGGCCACTTAATTGTCAGTATCTTTGTCATTATTATAATCATTATTACCATGGTAGCAGTGGTATCAACTGAATCTTTCCATTTTACTAGATTTAACATATATTAACTCATTTAGATTTTCCACAATCAGTATTGATGGTTAAAGACATTTATTTAATAAATGGAGAAGCCAGGATCTTAACTCAGAGATTTTGAGATTTTGTTCCAGATCTCATACTCTTAAAATTAAAAGAGGGCTATCCTGGTGGCGCAGTGGTTGAGAGTCCGTCTGCCGATGCAGGGGACGTGGGTTTGGGCCCCGGTCTGGGAAGGTCCCACATGTCGCAGAGCGGCTAGGCCCATGAGCCATGGCCGCTGAGCCTGCGTGTCCGGAGCCTGTACTCTGCAATGGGAGAGGCCACAGCGGGGAGAGGCCCGCGTACTGCAAAAAAAAAATTAAAAGAATTATATATACATATGAATATATTTATGTATGTATAAATTTTACATCTTAAAAAAGAGAATGTCGTTCTGTTTAAATAATGTCACTTATAAGGGGAAATTTGTAATATATTTAATATATAAGTCAATTTGATAAATCTATAAAAATTCACAGCCTAAGATAAAATGGGTAATGGGTCTTAAGATAGAAGTGCCAAGAGAGAAATACACATTATTAATAAGCTAAAAGTTCAATATCATTCAAAAAGTAGAAGTCTTTTGCCTGTGTGGTAGAAACACAAAAGGTTTACTTCCTTCAGTATACAGTTTGTCTCAGTTTCTTGAGCTGTGAAAATAATCAAAATATTCCAGTTTACAAAGATATATACAGATTTTGGGATACAAGCTTTTATCTGGGCACTAGAAGTTTGTTAAGAGTAGTGATTGAATACTGATTATGTATCATAATTTTATTATAATGAAAATGAGGAGTTGTTAAAGGATCAGGTGACAATCAATATTTTAAGAAGTCTAATTTCTGGGCTTCCTCGGTGGCGCAGTGGTTGAGAGTCCACCTGCCGATGCAGGGGACACAGGTTCGTGCCCTGGTCCAGGAAGATCCCACATGCCGCGGAGCGGCTGGGCCAGTGAGCCATGGCCACTGAGCCTGCGCATCCGGAGCCTGTGCTCTGCAATGGGAGAGGCCACAACAGTGAGAGGTCTGCGTAACACAAAAAAAAAAAAAAAAAAAAAAAAGTCTAATTTCAAAGTGGTGAGCTGAATGAAATAAAGGCTGATTTCAGGAGAGAAGAGATCTTATAATGCCCATGGTATTAATTATTGAGGATCTGAGTCACTAAAATGGCAATGGAAAATTGGAAGCAGGGGATATTTCTAAGGAAGAATAAGCAAGCTCAGTTCTAGTAGTTAGTAAATTAAATATGGTACTGTATGGAATCCAGTGAAATTTCTCACACTTTTAAGTAGGGCTCTTTGTGAAGTGCCTCTCATAAATCACCATGGTCAACCTCTGTCATTGGAATATCAAAGTCCAATTTGACAACACATGAAGAGTGAGAATTACATTAACCATCTGACATTACCATTATACTACACTAATGACAATTTGTTAATCTGTATTTATAGACAGAACTTTTGAGAGGATACATTTAATCTCTCTTAACATCACAGTCTCTTAGTGCTGAGAAATCTGAGTGGGAAAATACAGTGTAATTAAAACTTGCCAAATAAACACAGAATCTAAGCAAGGGGGTTAATTACATAATTTGAATATTTACTGACAAGAAGCTAAGTTAGAGTGACAATTCCATCTGTAAAGTTATCTTTACACTCAGACCAGTATATCTTTGTGCCAGGAGAATCCTCCTTTGGGGGGAAAATACTTTTAGGAGAGGCAATGCTAACAGGTCTCTGTAAGTACTCTTATTCTTTACTTCCATTTTTGTAAAAATCACACACACCACTTCTGCTGATTGACACGACTTTATATTTCCTAGTATATTGTTAACATTTTACAAATAAGGCCATTTGGCATGTGTGTTACTTGTGGATATTTAATGTGGTTTTCCACTTCTTGTGATCTGTTTTGAGCTGACTTATTTTCCTCCTCAGGAGACAGTAATGGAAGCTTACCTATTGAATTACCATGGGAATTAAATGAGTTAATATATGTAAAATGTGTAAAAGAAGGTCTGGCAAGTGGTAAGCACTGTATAAGTATTTGCTATTCTACTATTATTATCATTTTATTCTATTTTTCTTAAATCTTCATGGATGTTTTACTATGAAACAATAGTACTGGCAGATCCAAGGTTGCACTCCTTGTTGACAAAGAGAATGATTCCATCACTCAAAGAATGCATAGAAATTATGGTCAGATTGATATTTGACTTCCAGCTGTGCTTCTTACTAAATGTGAGTACCTGAACAAAGTATTTAACCTCTCTGAATCTTATGTACCTGAGAATGTGGTCATCACTTGCCAATGTTCTTTTGAGGATTTACTGCCTATATACTAGCTACTTGCCCATTTCTGGAAATAGTAATTATTTTTTTTTACTTTGATATTATTTATTAAATGTGAGACTTTCAAAATAAATAAAAGTGCTTACAAGTATGAACCACTGATTATGAACTGTGTATATTTCAATGGTACTAATTAACAAATTCAAGGTAAGTTGAGAATGATACCCATAATAAGTACTTTAAGCAACTTCTCTCTTTTACAAGGAAGACATAATATAGTAGACATGATAGTAAGTTTTCCTTAATTAAAGTTCCATATATAGAGAATTTTTCTAAGATTCAGCAAAAATGAGGCATAGGTGCCTTAGCCCAGCCAGTCCAAGCAGGTTATCCCTTTTGGATTCTTTGAATTGTGACCCAGAGTGACCTAGAAAGTTAATAGTATGTCTTGGTTGGGCACCTATGTAATTATAGACTCGGGAGCTGTCCACATCATGATGGGTCTTTTAAAATCAGAAGGAAAGGAGCAGAAAATAGAGTCAGTCTACAGGAAGGGGAAAAAAGGAGTGAGAAATAAGCTTTTTCATGGTATATTTTCTTTTGTTTTTTTTAATTGACTTATAGGTGATTAAGTATATTATATTAGTTTCAGGTATACAATAGTGATTCAATATTTTTATACATTATATTCCATTTAAAGTCATTACTCATTAATGGCTATATTTCCCTGTTCTGAACAATTATCTTTGTTGCTTATTTATTTCATACATAGCAGTTTGTATCTCTTAATACCTTACCCCTAACTTGCCCCTCCCTCAGTTCCTCTCCCCACTGGTAACCACTAGTATGTTCTCCGAGTGTTTCATTGATTTTTTCTATTGTTTTTTTGATCTCTATTTTATTTATTTCCTCTCTGATCTCTATTATTGCCTTCCTTCTGCTGACTTTGGACTTAGTTTGTTCTTCTTTTTCTAATTCTTGTAGGTGGAAGGTTAGGTTGTTTATCTGAGGGTTGTTTTTTTTTTTTTGTGAGGCAGGCCTGTATCACTATGAACTTCCCTCTTAGAACTGTTTTTGCTGCATCTGGTAGATTTTGGAAAGTTGTGTTTTCATTTTCATTTCTCTTGAGGCTGATTTCAACTTTGATTTCATGATTCTCACATTGGATTTTTAGTGGCACATTGTTTAGTATCCACGTGTTTGTGCTTTTGCCATTTTCCTCCCTGTAATTGATTTCTAGTTTCATACTACTGTGGTCAGAAAAAATGTTTAATATAATTTCTATCCTCTTAAATTTGTTGAGACTTGTTTTGTGCCATGTGATCTATCCAGTAGAATGTTCTATGTACACTTGAAAATAATGTGTATTCTACTGTTTTGGGATTGAGTATCCTGTAGGTTATCTATTAACACCAACTGGTCTATTGTGTCATTTGAAACCACTGTTGCCTTATTGAATTTCTGTCTGGATGATCTGTTCATAGATGTAAGTGGGTCGTTAAAGTCCCCTATTATTATTGTCAGTTACTCCCTTTATCTCTGTTAATATTTGCTTTATATATTTAGGTGCTCCTGTATTGGATGCATATATGGTAATCAGTGTAATACCTTCTTCTTGTATTCATACCTTTATTATTATGTAATGCCCTCATTTGTCTTTTGTTATAGACATTGTTTTAAAGTATATTTTGTCTCATATGAGTATTGCTATCCCTGTTTTCTTGTTGTTTCCATTTTCATGAAATATCGATTTCCACCCTCTCACTTTCAGTCTTTATGTTCTTTAGCTCTGAAGTGAATATCTTGTAAGCAGCATATAGATGGGTCTTATTTTTTATTGTCTGTCACACTATGTCTTTTAATTGGAACATTTAGTCCATTGACATTTAATTATTGATAGGTATGTATTTATTGCAATTTTATTGCTTCTTTCCTGTTTTTTTATGATTCTTCTCTGATCTTTTCTACTTCTTTTAGTTTCTTCCCTTGTGGTTTCATAATTTTCTTTAGTGATATGCTTGTGTTACTTTCTCTCTAGCTTTTGTGTATCTATTATAGGTTTTTGACTTGTGGTTACCATGGTGTTCATGTGTGTTGACCTATAGCTGTATCTACTTGTTTTAAAGTCTTTTAAGTTCAAACACATTCTAAAAGATCTATATATTTTACTCCCCACTTGCACATTTTGTGTTTTCAATGTTATATTTTACATCTTCATATTTATCTCTTTACTGCTTACTGTACTTATATTTGATTTTACATTTTTTTGTCTTTTAATCTTTGTACTAGTTTATTTAAGAGGTTGGTCCTCCACCTTTACTATACATTTGCCTTTACTATTGGAATTTGTTCTTTCCTATAGATACTTACTTACTTCTTGTTATAGCCTCTTCCACTTAGGGATGACTTGAACATTTCCTTTAGGGTAGCTTTAGTATTACTAAAACATTTTAGTTTTTCTTGTCCAAGAAATTCTTTACCTCTCCCTCAATTCTGAATAATAACCTTGTTGGGTAGAGTATTTTAAGCTGAATGTTTATCCCTTTCAGCACTTTGAATATATCATGCCACTGCCTTCTGGCCTGCAAAGTTTCTGCAGAAAAATCAGCTGATAGCTTTAACAGGGGTTCCCTTATTTTATTTTATATTTTTCCATAAGTGGGCCTCTCACTGTGTGGAACACAGGCTCTGGATGTGCAGGCTCAGCGGCCATGGCTCACAGGCCAAGCCGCTCCATGGCATGTGGGACACGAACCCGTGTCCCCTGCATCTGCAGGCAGACTCTCAACCACTGCGCCACCAGGGAAGCCCCAGGGGTTCCCTTTTATATGACTATTTGTTTTTCTCTTCCTGCCTTTAGAATTCTCTCTTTAAAATTTGCCATTTTAATTATGTTATGTCCTGGTCTGGGTCTGTGTGGGCTCATCTTGTTCAGGACCCTCTGTGTTTCCTGTATCTGGATATCTGTTTCCTTCTTTAGGTTTGGGAAATTTTCAGCCATAATTTCATCACATACATTTCCAAACCCACCTCTCTCTTTCTTCTCTTTCTGGAACCCAATGTTGAAAATGTTGGTATGCCTCATGTTATCCCAGAGATTCCTTAAAGTGTTTTTTTTTTTTTTTTTGGATTTTCTTTTTGCTGTGGTGGTCTGGCTGGAACACAGACCCAGATCGCTTCTGATGCACAACCTGGGTAAGAGCCAGTAATGTCTTCCCTGCTCTGCTCAGATGTCACTATAGGTCTGAGTATACTTTGTCCCTCACAGCTAAGCTCTC
The DNA here is from genome assembly GCF_949987515.2 of Delphinus delphis. Taxonomy (NCBI): domain Eukaryota; kingdom Metazoa; phylum Chordata; class Mammalia; order Artiodactyla; family Delphinidae; genus Delphinus; species Delphinus delphis. The sequence continues at coordinate 18,880,192 of NC_082694.2, read as the reverse complement.
CCCTTGGCCTCTGCTTCTCTCACCCTGTAGAGTTTCAGTTCAGGGAAGGTGGAGCCTGTGCTGGCTCTCAGTGTGTGTAGGGGTATGGTCTGTGGTGGTCTGGTCTGGCCACTGTCAGTGATTGGGACTGCTTCTGGTGTTCTGCCTGTGTAATCACCAGTAATGGTTGCCTCAGTAACTGTTCAGATGCTTCTTTGGGACTGGGTTACCTCATAGCCAAGCTCTTTCCTCAGTTGTGGCAGCCCTCACTTTAGTGTGGAGTTGAGTTGTGAAGTAATCAGGGATGGAACATTTGCTCAGCTCAGGCTGTGGCATACACCAGGGCAGTTATGGGAAACTGAACCACCACCCATGTGTTCCCAATGCACCCTCTCCACCCTGCTTCTGGAGCAAGCAAGGATGTGTTCGCTCCTAATGAGCTGAGTCCAGGCTTCCCACAGCCCTCCTGTTAGCCCCACCAGCTCTCTAGCCAGCCAAGGTTGGTTCTCCTCATATTGGACCCCAGGGTTGGGGCACCTAATATGTGGCTTGAACAGCTCATTTCCCAGGAAGAGTCTCCTCCTGTGTATTCTCCCATTTTCTCTGAATTCCCTCCCAGAGGCACAGGTCCCAACCTGATCACTTCTCTTCCCTTCATACCAATTCCATGTAGCTCTTTCTCAAAGCCTTAGTTGTACAAGACTCTTCCTGCCAGTCTTCAGTCAGTTTTCAGTGAGATTTGTGACACATATAGGTGTATTTTTTATGTGTTTTTAGGGGCAGGTGAGTTCTGCCCCCTCCTACTCCACCATCTTGATATGACCTCAAGAAATAAGTTTTAATAAATTTCAGTTCAACTATAAGGTTTATGAAATACTACTCCATCCTGAATACAAATCACCCTTATCTGAGATCACCTTGAGTGAGTTTTTGTTTTGTTTGTTTATTTACAAAGGAATTATTTCTGACTAAGATAGAGTTTATTCTATATTATCATGTTTCAATGCTTGCACATATTTGGGTGTTGTAGGCAAAGGAAATGGCCTGAGATAAAGTACTGAGTCATGAAACACTTTGGTCATGTTATTAGGGCTTATAGTGCAAAGCAGGAAGCCACAGAGCTAAAGAACAGCTCAGGAACTGTCTTACTTGCTATCCAAGTTTGATGTTTTATTTTTTTTCCTCTGTATATGATAGGCAGGTATAGACATGGATAAATTTGCATTTTATATAGATCACTTTAGTGGCACTATAGTGGATAACGTGTAAGATTGGCAATGTGTAAGATTGGAATAATGTGTAAGATTGGTAATTATAATTGCCAATTATTGGCAATTATAAAGAGAACAGGTTAGTTCAAGGTATACAATATAAAGTAAGAACTGTTGTTTACATATGCCAGAAAAATTATGAACATTATTTTATTTACTCCTCACAAAAACCTTGTGAGATAATTTTGATCAGCTTCTGTTTTATGCGTGATGAAAGCCTTTCACAGTGTAAGTGGCAGCCTAAATATGCATAGCTAGTCTGTGACCAAAACTTATTTTTAATCCAAAATTCTCACTCTTCAAGACCTGCAATATAGAGCTATAGAAGTTTTTAATAATATGTTCTTCCAATTTCCAACAAGATGTCCCAGAGGCCCTCACAGCAGTTGAAAAGTATGCTGAGTGAGTGAGGATTGTTTAATTTTTTAGTGTTTCTGTAGATTCTCTTCAGGGTTCCACTTCTATCTCATTGTTTTACATATTGGGTTTCCACTTAAAATTTCACTTGAGAAGTAAAGAATTAGGTTCAGGATAGGTTTTACAGCTGTTAAAGGAATGAACATATGAATAAGCCTAAAATAAATGGGGTGAGAAAAACACTTGAAATTTACTCACTAAACACTGTGATCTTTAAGCTGTTGCTGAAAAGGAATGCTTTAAAGTAGGCATGCCTTAAAGGATGCTGAGGAATGATCCTTCAGATACTAAATACCTCAAAAGAAAGGTAGTTAAACTTCCATTCTGAGGGAGGAAACTAATATAGGAGGAAGAGATGAGGACCTGATGGTTAGCATCACTGTTTTTCCTCAGATTGAATCTGAACAATAATTAAAGCCTATCCTTAAAACATTCAGATTCTAAAATGACTAAAATTATACCCGAAGAGTCTGCTTTTGATTGTTTTAAGTAAATTCTGTAGTTCAGCCAATCATTGTGTATGACATAGTCTTTAATAGGAAAATAATTTGCACTGGAAAGTCAAGGATAATTTCAGCTCTAAGAGAAAAACAGTGGCAAGCATAAAAGGGAGAAGCTGACACACCTTATTTGCAACTATATTGCATTGTGTTCAGGGCAGCTCTGTATAATAGTAATATTATGTGGGCCACATAGATAATTTGAAATTTTCTAATAGGCACATTTAAAAGCCAAAAAGAAACAGGTGAAATTGTTATAACATTTTATTTAATACAATATATTCAAATTATCATTGCAGCATATATCAAATGACAATTATTATTATTTTTTTTTCAAATGACAATTATTAATGAGATATTTCACTAATAGCACATCTTAATCTAGCCATTAAATTTTTATTGGAAATCCTTGATCCATATTGGATTCCATGCAATTTACAATTGCAAATATAGATTCACATACATGAGTCATTCCACACATGTTTAATTGTTTTCCAACAATTAAATTTAGCATCATATTTTACATTTAAATTAATTAAGATTAAGAATATTAAAAATCAGCTTTTCCTCAATCGCACTTGGCACATTCTAAGTGCTCAGGATCCACTTGTGGTCTGTGGCTGTATTTAAAGATCTATAGATGATTCTTGAGTAAAAATGATCAAGGAATGGGGAATGCTAGCAAATTAAACATTTTTGATACCATAGGACATCTGTAAGTTTCATGATTACTATTAAAAAAATATTTTACCTTTTCCAAGCTCATTTTTCTTCCTTGATCCAGCCAAATTATTGGGAGTTTCAAAACTACAATTTTTTTTCAATTATTCTCATTGCTTAATGTAGTATCTCAAGATGCAAGAGGTATAGAAGATTGGAAAGAATGCAGTTTGAAACCAGAAAATGATAGATGATTTTCTGCTTAATTACTCCTATTTCTTTTAATAAACCTTGGAACTAAACTTGTTTCTTTATCTTCTCCTCCCTTTCTCCAAGAAGTAAATGATGGCTAGATCATTCTGCCCAATGGAACTATAAGATATTTGGGGGATTCTATTTTAAGAGACTTTCTCCATAAAAAGAATAATACTTTATATTCTTAATTCATATAGCCCTGTGATATTTTAAAATTGACTTTATTTTTTAGAGCAGTTTTAGGTTCATAGAAAAAAAAATGAGAGGAAGACACAGAAATATTCCACATATCCCCTGCCACCTCACTTGCATAGCCTCCCCGGTTATCAACATCCCCCCCAGAGTGGTATATTGATTACAATTAATTAACTTACAGTGATACTTTATAATCACCAAAAACTCATAGTTTACAAGAAAGTTTACTCTTAGCGTGTACACTCTATAGGTTTGGACAAGTGTTTAATGACATGTAACCATCATTATGGTATCATATACTGTATTTTCACTGCCATAAAACTCCTCTGTGCTCTGTTTATTCATCACTGACTCCCACCAAACCCTGGCAATCATGGATCTTTTTACTTTCTCCATAGTTTTGCCTTTTCCAGAATGTCATATACTTGGAATCATACAGTGTGTAGCCTTTTAAGATTGGCTTCTTTCATTTATTGATAGATTATTTCTTTTTACCATTGAATAATATTCCTTTATTTGGATGTAGCAAACTTTGTTTAGTCATTCACCTACTGAAAGACATCTTAGTTTCTCCCAAGTTTTGGCAGTTTTGAATAAAGCTTGTATAAACATATATGTACAGGTTACTGTGTGAACATAATTTTTCAACCCCTTTGGGTAAATATCAAGGAGCACACTTGATATATTATGTGGTAAGAGTGTGTTTATTTTTGTGAGAAACTACCAAACTGTTTTCCTAAGTGGTTATCTCATTTTGCATTCCTAGCAGCAGTGAATGAAAGTTCCTATTGCTCTACATCCTCACCAGCATTTGGTATTGTCAGTGTTTTGAACTTTAGCCATTCTAATAGGTAGGTAGTGGCATCTCACTGTTCTTTTAGTTTGCATTTCCCTGATGACATATGATGTAGAACATATTTTCATACGCTTATTTTCCATTTGTTTATCTTCTTTGGAAATGCATCTGGAAGATCTTTGGCCAAAGTTTTACACAGGTTGTATATTTCTTTTATAATTGAGTCCTCCTTTTTTTTTTTTTTTTTTTTTTCGATAAGCAGGCCTCTCACTGTTGTGGCCTCTCCCGTTGCAGAGCACAGGATCCGGACGCACAGGCTCAGCGGCCATGGCTCACCGGTCCAGCCGCTCCGCGGCATGTGGGATCTTCCCGGACCGGGGAACGAACTCGTGTTCCCTGCATCGGCAGGCGGACTCTCAACCACTGTGCCACCAGGGAAGCCCGAGTCCTCCCATTTTTAGTGCACTGCTAGCTAATGCTTTCTTCCTTTGTCCATGGTGGTGGGTGTTATCTGATAGACTATAATTGCAAAATTAAACATGAGGTTCAATTTGGTATAAATAGGAGTTATTATAGTATTCCATTTACTTCTGATGTTCAATTTGGTATAGATAGGAGTTATTATAGTATTCCATTTACTTCTGTATATATTTGAAATTGGCCTAGGTTACTTATCTGGACAAAAGTCATTAACAGAGATGATATCTCAACCCATTCTCTCTGGTCTCTGCTTTGACAATACAAACTTCCTTGTACTGTTAGGTACCACAAAAATTAAGGCACACATTCCTGGAATATAAACTCCCTTCTAGAATTCTTGATTCTTAAGTTTGTTCCTTCAGTTATATAGGTTCTTGTACAGCATATAATTTTCCTCTGTGTGCAATGGCAATGCTTACCTTATTTATAGGTAAAACAATATAGGCAAGAGCAGTAATAAGAATAGCTGACATTTAGACCTCTCCTACTGCATGCCAAGCACCATTTAAATATTTATCTGGAATAACTTGTGAAATATTTACAAAAGGATATGAAAGAGGTAACATTATCTTCACTGTGCTGGTGAGGTATAGAGAGAGGAACACCTTGTACAGTCTCACATATCTGTCAACTGATGGATCCAGGTTTAAACTCGGACAATCTAATTATAGGGCTTGCACTCTATCTAAAGCATTGAGTCCTGATTTACCATATGAACACTGTAACAGACAAAGCCATTCTCTAAATTAGCTGAAGATCTGATTAGAGAGAAACTGGCAACCTATTCGAAATGAACAATTCAAAGACCAGTGCAATTAAACTGAATATTGTGAAATGGTAATGAAAAAGAGTTGATGAACATAAGCAGGAAAAAACTGTAAAGGAAAGCTTTTTGTAAACTTCATACTGAAGTTGAACCTTGAAGGAGGAGTGAAATTTGATTGTAGGAAGATGCAGAGGTGAGGTTCCAAAGAAAGGTAAAAGACTAATAAAAATATAGAAATGTATGCCTTTTGTGAGATAGTAGGGGAGAACATTTGATTATAGCAGAGCTACTACTTGGGAAAGTAGTCAGTTTAAAATAATTAAAATCCAGGTTTCCACTGAACACTTCTTATGGGTACAAAGGCAGCATCCATAGTGTTATCTCTGGATTTTGTCTCTGCCTCAGAATACAGAAGCTCATCTCCCAGCAAATAGTCAGCAATTGCTTCTGGGGATTTACACAAATCTTGTGCTCATGAACAACTGTTGTCTGATCTTATAAGATGCTTGCCATCTTCTTCCTTTCTGAAGACAATTCTATTCCCTCCATCAAATATACAAATACATCACTGTAGTTGTTCCACCTCTCAAGCAAAAATCACAAAACAACAAAAATCCTATTACAGATCAGTAAACGCAAATAGCTCCTGATGAGCCTAGAAACACCTGATATCTGTAGATGGAACACTCGTTAGGCTAAAGCCTGAACTTCAACTGGACTTCTTTTTGTAAGGCCCCTCTTGGCCATTGCCTTGAACAATATAAGCTCTGAGGAACCATTGTTTAATAAAGGAGATCACTGATTCAGACCTAAAAAATGCAGGGCACTATATGGTTTAAATAGGACAAAAAAGGTCACAAAATGTTATAAGTATTCAGAGCAGGACTGGACTATTTGGTTTGAATTAAGATGAGTTAAGTTTATAAAGGTAAGTCACAAATAAATTTGGAAAAAAACTAACTCTAAAGGTTAGCTGGTGACTGTGTATTTGGAAAGCAAGTCATTCCCCAGAAATTTTGAACATGATCCAAGTTGTGCTTTAGCAAATTTCTTTTGGTGTCAGTTAAAAATAATATTAATTTTAATTTAATTTTATTATTATTATTATTGAATAGGTGGGGAAGAAACATTAGTTATGCAAGATAACTTATACTATTAATGGTCGGAATTTACCATTCTATTATTTGCACAAGGAAATTGTTCCATTTAAGTGTTCAAAGTTAATAGTTCAGGTTTGACAAGTTCATTTTTGGAAATAGTAATTCTGTCATACCTTTGTGTAAGAGAACTTTTGAATAAATTATGTTAACTCTCATCTCTATTTTATTTATGGAGACATAGCCCAAGAAAGGTTTATTGGGTATTTTCCAGTTAGGTTGTGGATCAGACTCTCATAATTTCAATGGATTATATAATATTTCAACATTCACTAAAACTTATGACTATTATTTAACCAGTATATTAAGGTGATGTTTTAATTTGGGAGAATATAGTCCCTATGGCATAATTTAATTTTCCCAAGTCAGTCTGATGAAAAAAGCAATATGTGTTTGCAAAGCTGTCTCAGATATAGGAAAAGGCCCAAATACATGTGAGAATGAAACTGATGTAAGAGTGAGCACTCTTAATGATATTTATTGTGCAGCATAGGCTGATGGCATCATGGCATATTTTCAAAGTAAATACAAACAAAAATGATAAAAAATTACTGAATATTTTCAATATGCAACACATTTACTTTGACATAATAGGAGAATTATATAAAGAAATCTATGATAAGCCCATTTCAAACATTTTTCTGACTTTAGTGAGCATAAAAACTTGATGTGAGGAAAGAATTCACACATATGGAGCAATGAAGAAACTAAATCCAAGTTAAAATCAATAATTGAGCAGAGTACAAGTTCCAGAAAGCACTTTTCAGAAAGTAAATATTTTGGGTGATCAAGGTAGACTTCATAGATGGAGTGGGACTTTAGAAAATTCTCAAAAGTTGAAGAATTGGTAAAGAAGGAAAGGAAGAGTCAAATAAGAGAGGAAAGGAGAAAAGGTGGATAAGAAAGAATACAAAGGGAACTAACTTGTCATAAGCACAAGCAGCACCATAACCTCAAATCCCCAGTGAAGATATGATGATTTTTGAGCTTTGGCAGATTATGTAAATTGTCAAAAGTTATACTGCTAGTGAGTGACTGAGGTAGGATTTGAAATAAGGCTCTTTTTACTAATTACACTAATGTGCAAAGCAGGGAGTGAATTCAAGTGAATATTCATGAAGTATACTTTCAAGCTCACATAGCATTAGTATCATATAAATATATATGCATAAATACACCAACATATTATTAAGGGTTACAATAGGAATTTAATGTTTATGCTCACTTTATAACAAATATATAGAGACAGAGATAATAGATCAAGATATGTTATTAATATGCTAAAAAGCAAAATAATTGTGTATATCAACCTTATAAATATGGATACAGAGAAAGTGTTGAAGAACATAACAAAACAATTGTAAACATTTTTAGCATAAGAAAAGCAAGACACAAGACACTAATTATACTGGTGAAAGAATTTCATGAAAAAGAAAAGTTCTTTATGATTGGATGATGATCATAAGATTATAAAATTAACTTAGAGCAAAAAGCAAACTAACAAAAAGAAAGCAAATGCCTATTTGTAGAAGGTTGCTCTAATTTACTGTTACATGAAAATGCTGAACTTACTTTTCACATCCTTGGAGGACCTATTTAGGGGTTTTAAACAATGAATAAGACCCATTCTTTTAACTTACTATAGAAAAGACACACATCTTTATCCTTGGAGGTGACTTTGAATAGTGAGAATACTCAAAGCAAATAAACAGGATGTAGAGAAAAATAACATGATTAATATTTCACTTCTCAAAAATTAACAAACCTGTGAAGAGTAAAGAACAAGGGGTAAAATGCATATTATCAGTATTGCAAATAGACCACATGCTTCATAAATACTTGGATAACAAAGTTAAATAAAGGCTATTTATATTCATAACTAAGGTGCCATCAGCCTCCAGGGACTCATATAACTTATTTCCTGATGGAATTTTTTTTTTCAAAAAATGCTGACAGGACATTTTCAATGGAAAACATGAGATCCTAAGGCATGGTTTGGAATGAAGCAGTAAAACATAGAAACAACTTATAATTAACGTGAATACTGAGTTAGAGAGAGCTTCAAGGGAGAGAGAAGGGAATCAAGCAACATGTTTGAGCAGGGATGGGTTGAAGTTTGCTAGAGAACAAATTTTATCAAAGAGAAATTACCACCCTGGGAGTGATTAAAAGATTTTGAAGAACAAGTACATCTAATATTAAACTTTAAAAGTAGTGTTTAATTACAGCCTAATAGCAATGGAGTATACTCCACATACTCATACCTTGTTAAGTTGGGAATTTTTGAGGGATTATGGTCCAAATTTATGCTCAGGCTTTAGAAGTAAAATTCAAGTGTGAATGGGAGGTCAACAAGAAGAGGGAAATGTAAACCAGAGAATGTAAGCTTCTGCAGATTTGCAGAAATCGAGGAAAGGATTTGGACTTCTCCCTAGATATAAAAAGGAGGTTAAAGAAAATTGCATGTAAATCTCAAAGGTGGTCTTTAAGCTGTCATATAGGTTATATTTGAATAGAGAAAAAAATAAATATGTACATCCATCTCTTCATCCATATATCTACCTAAGATCATTCAAGAGGAGGCTAATTCCAAATCTTTCAAAAAGTAATTATAGCTTCATTTGTTAACTTATTCAGGAAAATATAATTATAATGAACATTTGTACTTGTTATAACAAACTAGCATTTAATCCAGGGACCTTCTGTGTGCACTGTCCAACTTAATCTTCATTCTCATCTTGTAAATTATACTTTACTCTATTTTTCCTTTGAGGAAGTGAAGCTCAGAATGGCTAAGTGTCATGACTAATATAAATGGTAAATTTGGGGATCAAACTGAGGTCCCCTGATATTAAAATCTGTATTTTTACAGCCATCACACTTGCCTCTCCTGATGTTCTATTTGGCCTCTCTTTCCTTTATTTTTTATAGAACAAGATTTGATTAACCTTAGGGAGAACTACAGAGTAACCACTTACCCTCCACCTCCAGGTCTGTGTTATTTCTTGATTGTAGTTTGACTGTCATCTGGATGCCTAGGACATCCTGAACTATTCTCTAACTCAAGTCCACCTTTTTTTCAAAATTGCCAGTGTCTTTGATTTTCCTATCCAGGATATCTTGCTTCTGAAAACAAACCTTTCATCACCCTGAGGACTTATTATCTGCTTATTGAGTCGAGTATTAACCTCTAGCAGTTACCTTATGCATTAATGAGAGGAATAATAAATTAAGCAGAAGGTGCTTAAATCCCTCTTAGACCATTCCCTTTCATATAATATATATTTTATACATATTACCTAACATTGGCCTTCAGATTTTTTTTAAATACAAGGAGTTGACAGTTTAATGAGGCAGGTTGAGTCTTCTTTCAAGTTCTGGAAACTATATAGATAGAGGCTTCCAACAAATGACCATCACCCTTAACCTTGGGCACTTCTGGGTGACTAAGGGTTACATCTTTCTGTGGTTATTAGGGCAAACAAATCCAAAACAAATCAAACGATGCACTCTAATTGCAATGACATGTTCATTAAATATGACCTACTTTCTGGATGATCCACTCTTTTCCATTTTAACTTAAAAATTTCCAAAACTATTTGAAAAAATTATGTGTATTATGGTTATCACAGGTGATGAAGTAAATGTAAGGTAGATTTTCATAAAGTTCTGAGGATATGACATTTAGAAGTTAACTTTTAATATATCTGAAATATAGTAAAATAGAGCCTAAATGTATGATTGTGAGAGCTATGCCACATGTCTGTTTTATGTAGAAATCATTCTAACACAGTTTTTACTAGTAGAAATACAAATTAGTAGAAGACATTCTAGAACACTTCATTTATATGAGCTTTAGTAAATATGTTCTATGGAATTTTAATTCCATAAATTAATTTGAAAGGGCTTAGTATGGAATATATTCTTGAAGGGAGGAAAATAACTTGCCATGCTATCAAAAAATACTAGAGGGCAATAGATAAATTAATCACCGTGATAAAATGTCAAAGAATATGAGGCAGAATCAGTGCTGCTAGGGTTGCTATGAAGTCAGGTGTTATTTAATATCTTCATTAAAGCCTTGGAAAAGAGAATTAATTGACATTGGGAATTGAAGTAGCTCCTTCTGCACAAAATTATTTAGATAACACAAATGCTAGTGTTGAATTATTATATACCCATTTATTTTCAAAAGTAGAAGAATGGCACACCTATTTCATAAGAAATTTTCCAGAACTAAGTAGCTGGATTTAAATACCAGTTATTAAAATTTCCATTTGAAATCGTAAGGGAGGCAAAATTTTACCTCTACACTCTGGGTTTTTCAACTGGGTCTGAGAATTAAACTGACAATAAACAGATTAACAAGGGAAGCATACACACTTAAGTAAGTTTTTCATGACACCAGAGCCCTCAAAAGGAAACGAAGACTCCAAGAAATGGTGAAACCTGCAAAGACCGACAATTGTGGAAAAGTAACTAAATTATGAGGCAGTTAAAGGAAGATACAAATTATTTTACCAAGGCCTATTTGTACAGAATTCTCTCAGTTTAAATTTCTTATCCTTAATGATAAAAATGTTACTTTCCTTATGGTACAGGAAGGACAACTTTCACATGGGAATTTCATCTCTTGCTTTTTTTAAAAGAAGGAAGATCAGTGTTTTTCTTCTATTTGCTGTTTTTTAAGTAACTTTAACTCAAAATAGTCAACATGCCAGAGTGGCATATTTGGGGGTGGTATATTCTGCCACCCTTTAATATCAAGTTTCATTTGTTTAAATTTCCCAGAGGTATTAAAATGATTCTGTGTTAGTGGTCCACAATATACCAAGTATATCTTATTTGATGATGGAAAAGAGGACAGTGACATGCCTATGTGTTTCATTCAAATTTCCATACTCATTTCCCATCACACAAGTTTGCTGTATATTATACCTACCTGATCCAAACCCAATGATGGCAAAATGATGAAATTTTACAAAATAATTGCAAACAGACACCAATGTATACTTTAAAACAACAGAACTCGCAGAAAGAAAGAATTGATTCATCTGAATAATTCCATATGATATATGTGTATTTAACGTCTACTAAACACCTGGCCCAATATCATGCACCAAAAACAGGAAGAGATACAACCACCATTCTTCCCTTAAGTGAAAATGACTTCTGACCAGTAAGAAAAGAAAAATGATGAAGGACTTAATTAGAGGGGTAGAAATTGCTGCCTTGACATTTTTTGCTTACTCATTCATTTTCCAACTAATCACTTCTTTGGTCTATAGGATCCTTCTGGAAAAATAGACTGGCTCTTCAGACTGCTCTTTGTGGTCTTGAAAAAAAGCATTTTCCTGAGTGCTGCAAGAAATCTGTTTACTATTCTCAGGAATTTATACGCCAGCCATGGACAGAGCTAACTTTCGAATGTGAATGAAGTAAATCATCTCCTTGGAATTTGACCAAATTCTTCAGTTGTTTTTTATCTTAATTAATGTACAAAGAAAAATGTACATAAACCTACAATAATTACAAAGAGCTACACAGGTATACATATTGCATTGAGTGACATTGAGATTCCTTACAGAGTTTTTCCCTCCTCTCAGACAATACTGCGGTCTATATTATTACTTCTTATTTCTATGGAATAAATTTGCAAAAGTGGAAACTATTTTAATAATTATGGTCATAAGGCAATCCAAGAATTTTAAAAATATACATACTGCACATTTTATTAGCATTGAATGAAAATGTCATGATTTTTTCCCCTGGAATCTCCAGAAGCAATGAGTTTATCGCTCCTTTTATTATAGTCTTTTTGTGAATCAGAAGATGGGAAGTGGAACTTTTAATTCAGTTTTCATTTCTCTAGCTTTAGTGACTGTTTTCCTCTCCACTTTGGTGACAGCTTATTTATATGTTTTTCCCCTATTTTTCTACTGTCCTTCTTTTGTCTTTTTTCTAATTTTACAAACTTTTAATTAAACTTATAGTTATGCACTTGTTATATGCATTGCCAATATTTTATTACTATCTATTATTTACATTGTTATTTCCAAGAATGGTAGATTGTGTTACATCAAGTTTAAATGTTTGCAATCACATATTATTAGCTCCTTGAAGCAATGTTTCTCTCTTAGGGAAATAAAAGAGTCCTGGTAACAAATGATCCCTCCATACTAATAGAGAAATAAGAGAGAACATAATTCTAATATTGACAGGACATTATCAACGTTACATGCATATAAGGTAGCACTAAAACAACTACAAAGTTTGGACAGAATTTCACAAAAATTTACACAGAAAACTAGAAGAGAGAAGAATGAAAACTTCTTTGACATACTTTAAGATTGTCTTATGTATAGCTTGTGAGACACCTTTGAATTATTCTGGAGGGTTCCCAAGGTCAGATGGTCCATGGGCTTGCATTGTAAGATCAAAAGGTCAAAATTTTGTATTGGATCTATTATGTTCTTAGGGAGACCCCCTAAACAGGGGAGAATGGGTAGGCAGCAGCCTCACTTCTCATCATTTTCCCCTAAGAGTTTCAAAGATGTATTCTAAATAACTGAATTTTGATGCCATAAATTATTCATTTCCTTTCTCATTCATTCATTCCTAAACTGTTGCCTATGTAGACATGACTCTATTTAAATAATGGTAATTGTTATACATTGGTCACATTTCTTAGGAAAAGAAAGATACTTTAACAAATATCATAACAATAAGTTGAAATAAGCAAATATTATTTGTGTAATGATTATTCCAAATTATTAAAAATCCTAATTTTTAATAGATAATAATGAGAGACAAGGAAAGTTGATGGCTTGAAAATTGTTGTGCTATGATAAAGAAACGTGATTTTAACATAGTCACTGTCACAAATTACCCTTCTAAATGTAGGCAAGGGATTTGAGCATTTAAGGAATTATGAATTATTGAAAAGTGCTCAGTGCTAAATTGGCTAAGAGTGTCTGTTAAGTGAGCAATCAGGGACTCTGTCACACAAAATAGCTCAGCACCAAAAGTGAATTATTTTCAAAAGTGAAATTGAAGAGTCAGTTGAGTTGCAGACAATTGCACATCTTCTGCCAACACATTCTTTTCAATGACTAAGAAAATCATGCTGGGAAATGAATGAGTTGCTTCAAGACAATCTTAGAAACTGTTTCAACAAAATGAGCATGACAGGTTTCTTTTTCTGTGATTAAAATTTATCATAAAATAATTCATCTTATATGGTGTAAAGATATTACACAAAGTTTTAGTGTTTTTGATCATGAAAGATCACGGCTATAAATTGTCTTTCAAATTAATTGTAGCCTGTACAATTTAAAATCCTCAGCACTATTAACACTTATAGGGGTAAAGAAGTAACTAATAATGCAGTGACTTAATATTGTAAATACTTTCTTTAATAGCAGTTGAAAAGTGATATACATTCTTATTGAAGTAGATTGCCAGGAAATAGTGAGGTGGGAATATAACAATAAAATATACATATATACAAAGGCATAAAGAAAGCTGAAATGAAGCAATCACCAGAATAACTTTGTCCCTGAATAGCTTGGGGACCAGGCCAATCTTTGCCAGTGTTATCAGTGAAGACACTAAAAGGTGTGTGTGTGTGTGTGTGTGTGTGTGTGTGAGAGAGAGAGAGAGAGAGAGAGAGAGAGAGATAAGGCAAAAATGGGGGCACTTAGCTATCACTAAGGGAATTCATTATCGTATTGTCAAAGTAATCCTGGGCCAAGAGGGAAAATGATTTAATTAAAATAGAAAGGTTGAAAGTCAGGGAAGCAGATCAATCAGTGGCTCAAATTAGATAAATTACAGAGAAGAAAATTTATAAAACAAGCAAATGATGGTAAGAGTGATATACATTAAAGTTGGGGAAATAATTCTTCCAGTGTCATCTATCATCTGGAATCACTTTTGCACAGGTGAGTCATAATTTCTTAAAGTGACTTCATGACCCTGGGAATGTTTCACCCATGTAATTACACAAACCTTTTCAAGGATAAGTACTTCATAAGGCTTATGGATGGCAAGTCTGCTGCTCTCCTACAGCTGTATACTTTTGAGGACTAAGTCTTCATTATTAAATTCTTATATTGAAATGGTAAACCCTGATTTCCTCATTAAATTTGATATGTGCACATCTTGATGCTATAGATATATAATTTTGTGCAATTTAATTTTTAAAATTCTTAATTTATACAATAAAACTCAATTTTATATAAAAGTTGCCATTTACTAAGAACCCTTTATGTTTTAGGAACTTTATGTGCCTTTCTGCTTTCTTATAGAAGAACATATTACAATATGAGAGAACTAAAGTTCAGGTAGATGAAATCTCTTGTCTAGAATCATAAACTGTAAAAGGGCTGTCCCAGGTCTGTGTGTCTCCAAAGCTTAGGTTCTTGACTTGGTTTATTTTGTCATGCCATTATTGGTGTTATTGGCATTACTGATAGACATGTAGATTAAAAGTATAAAGAGATTCAGAAAGTTTTGGTGTAAATTCTCAGAGAAAAATGCAGACCAGGCAATTAGGGATATGGAAAATCATTCCCAAATTTCTGAGATAAACTTTAGACTTTGTGGGGAACAAAATGGCTCAATAACAAGACCATCAAAGAATGTCCTTTGTTGGGCTCTGTGTCATGTCAGAGTCGAGCCTGGGATATAATTGCCTGCATTATTGTTCTCTCTTTTTCCTTTAAATCTTGTCTTTGTGAGGCCTTCACAGCTCATAGGCTAACCCTGTGTTCAGAAATATAATTCCAAGATCAAAATTAGGGTTACCAATTTGTCCTCTTTTACCTGGGTTGGTCCCTGTTTGCCTGAGACTTTTTCTGTTTTAGCAATAAAATTTCCACCTGAGATACAATATTAGGAGAGGTGAGTGAAGATCAACTTCCAAATGGAACACATCCTAAAGAGGATGTGTGAAGATTTCAAATTCACATGGTTCAAATTGGTGACCGCTCACAAATAAGATGTAATACTTTTGACTTACATTATTCTACAATGAAGTAAACAAATAGAATCATAGATAAAGAATAATTTAATTTCAAACCTATCAAAAACTATGTTTCTCACACTCTTGTTTATATTAAGAAACAAACTGCTCAGACCATGAACTTAGATTTGAAAGATAGAGCTTTGTCCGTAAATAACTGAAGTTTCAAGAATCCCTCCCCACTTCAGAGTTTTCTAACCATAACTTTTAAAAAATGTAAATATTTCTAAAACATAATATTACGATTGCAATATTTTAGTGTGTGTGTGAAGCTACAGTATCAATTTCTCCATGGCAAGAAAACAAAATAAAATCACAAGTGTTTTTAGAATGTTGGAAATCTATGGAAGAGACAGGGAAGGAAAAGAAAACATAATCAAGACAGTCAGCACATATCTTTGATAAAATTTGAAGGGATGTTTTAGAAGAAAAGTATTCCTATTTATTGGACATGGACACATTCATAAATTTAGATACTTACCCAGGATTTAAAGATCTAGAGATATCCAAAGAAATTTGGGAACTTAAAGTCATGAAGAGAGAATAAGAGTCCTTTCTCTGAAGGTGTCTCTTTTATCCTGCTTTTACATATTCCCTTTTGCATTTTGTGGATCAAAGCAACATTATTGGTTAACTCTATCAAAAACTCCTAATCCTAGTCAGCAGGAACATGTTTCATTGTAGAAGGTAGAGCAGAAATGTATGATGTTATTAACTGCAGTGTTTTCATGGTATCTCAGAGGCACCAGTTGATACTTAGTAAACACTCCCATGTAAAGTTTGTGTATCTTTTTAATAAATAAAGAATTTGTAATATTCTACTGAATTTTTTATTTCTCTCAAGCCATTCAATTTCTAAAAGCAGTAATATTTGCATAACTTTCTTTAGTTCTCTATTTTATCATCAGCAGTTTGAGATATCTGGGTACTTCTTATTAAATACACATATTTGCATATACACATTATCATCCAATCATTGTATGCATTTTAAACAAAATAAAACTGAAAAGCAAAAGACAAAATAATTTTATTTCTTATAAATAAAAATGGCACCCCATGAATTATGATTTGTTTTGTGGCATGCTTTCTCCATTTAACAGTGTATGTTGAACCTTTTCTCAAGCCAACAGCACATATATACATGCATACACAGATGGGAGACTGAATGGATTGGGTACCTAGAGTATGAATGCCTAGCAGCATTGAAGCACCATCTGTGACTTGTGGTCTTGAATTTAAAGTGAGACCAATCAATGTGGTTGTGTTTTGACACTAGTCACAGAATAACACATATATTAAGATGATGAATCCATTGTTAGATATGATAATGACAAGTGTAGTCTATGCCTTAAGTGGTGTGGAAGGTATGATTACTGGAAGAGATGAGCTCAAGTATTTGAGGAGCATAAACACAGGAAGGATCATCTATGTGTGATTTGAAACTTAGAATTAACTAAGATGCTAGTCTTGGTGAACCAATGGACATCATTTTCAATAGATTAAGGGGACTTACTTACCTGCTTGTTTTCATTTGATAACTACATTCAGGGGTAGTGGGTGATGTAATATATTAACATAAGTTTCAGAACTAGTATTTCATGGATGAGAAGAGAGGAAATAAGAATGATCTATAAACAGAAATAGAATTTACCTACCCCACTTCTAGATTCAACAGTACTAAAGATGTAGGAAAAGAAAACAAAATAAAAGAAACAAACAAAATAAGCTCCCTTGAGGTGGTGGAAGGCAAAGCCACATCTTTTCTTGAGATATGATAAGATATTTTCTACCTCTCAGGCACTGATGATCTCATGACTTTCCTCCTTTCTGGAATTAATTAGTTCATCCATTTATTAATTTATTTAAAAATATTGAATATCTGGTAAGTGATAGAATCTGGGTATGCAACGGTGAACAAATGAAATGTTATTGATCCATGTGGAGTGGCACACCAATGTTGGAGATAGTTAATAGAGAAGTTAACAGCTAAATATAACTCTGATGAGTAATAAGGGCTATGAAGAACAGTAGAGCAAAGCATTGGAAAAGAGTAAGAAAGAAAACAGCTATCTATACAATGTAGTCACAGAAAGCCTTTGAAAGTCTGACATATGAGAGAAATCAGAATGAGGTAAGAAAGCAAATCCCAGTAAAATCTGGAGTAATATGAATCGAGCACAAGGAACAAGTTTGAAGTACTATGGCCCTGTGGTGGAAATAAAGTGGAGTAGTTAGAAAATACATGGCTAATGTGTGATGGTAAAAGATTAAGTCAAAATGGTCATGAGATACCAGATCATGTACTCTTGTCAAAGAGAAATTGCACCAGATAATTGTTTTAAACAGCAAAGAAGTCTTTATTCAAAACTATTGCAGTGGTGGAGAGACATCCAACTCAACTCCACTGAAACATAAAATGGGATAGTTTGTAAGTACAAGGGTGAGCTAACAGCTTAGTACTGGAAGTGGTTGGGGGGCATTGGTCAATGTTATCAGGCTGTCTGTGTTTTCTCATTGACACTTATGGAAGTATGGCTTCTACCTTCATACAGAGACAGAGACTGGTTCTTCCTGATGATTGAATATTCAGTTCCTTGGAAAAGGTATTCCTAAGTAGTTAAATTGTCAGGAGGCTGGGAGAAGATTTATATGTCAAAGGGGCAGAGAAATAATTTACAGTAACACATTTTTAAACAAATAAATGCTCTAAAAAAAGGGAGGTTAGGGGCCTATTGTCAGGAAGAGGGATGCATAAAGTATGGTCAAGCTGAGGGGAGAGATAAAGTGTCTTGGTCAGCCTTACATGCTGTGTAAAGACTTTGATCATATTTGGAATGTGATGAAAAGGCACTGGAAGCTTTGCTATAAGGAAGAGATGTGTAATTTATATTTAAAAAATCTAACTGTGAGAACAATAGGAAAAACTAACTGTAGGGGAAATGGTGGAAATAGAGAAGTTGTTTTTGTACAGAAATTCAGATGAGAGAGGAAGGAGTCTTAAACTAAGGTTGTAGAAATGAACATTATTATGTAGAGATGACAAGATTTGCTAATGGACTATATACATATTATACACAAGTAAGAGGAGCTGATGACTCTTATGTCTTGACCTAAGGAACAGAGTTAATGTAGTGCCATTAAATAGTGAAAGATTCATGCAGAGTCAAAAAGTGTCTTATTTGAATTGAGTTTTTAAAAGATACATTGCAAATATGTGGAAATTCATAGGAAAAACTATAGTGAATGCCATTTTATTCACCATGTATCTTTTCCAAATCATGTTTCTTCCATATTTCCTTCAGATTTGCTTTTCATAATAATTTTTTCAGATAAGTTTAAAGCCTACTGTTTACCAAGTACATGATCCCATTTCCACCCTTTCTTTTTCAGACATATCTACTTTACTGAAATTGGTGGTTATTTCCATACAGACTTTAATATATTTGTGAATTATTTATGTCTGAACAAAGATGATATAGTCTATCAGGAATTTTATATATATATAGTTCCTACTCCATTTATTATTATAAAATTTGATTTTTCTGATTTAATATTATGGTCTAAGATGTTTACATTTTGACATGACACATATGGCTCTAGTTCATTCGACTGCTACATGCATTCTGTTTTATAATATACCATAGTTTTTTTTTTTAATTTTTATTATTCTTTCTGGATTTCCAACTCCATTTCTGTCATTAACACAGGACAAGGAATACACATGATGATATGATGATATGTTCTTTGTAAATAAAAAGTAATTTTCTTTCAAATACACTGAGAAGAGCACCTGGTGGTCCAATATGGCCAACGTGTTCTTTAAAGTGTCTGCACCAGTCTATAAAGCTCCTTTAGCACCACATCTTTAACAATTCCATCACACATTTAAGAAAAAACTGTCCATTATAATAGATGTGAAATTGTATGCCACGGTTTTAAAACATATTTTTTGTGGTTGTGAAGTTAAGTATCGACTCATGTTTATTGGTCATCTCAGGAGCTGCAAATTTTGAGATGCCTTCCAAGTGGACATATTGAGTAGGCAGGTGCTATAAAGAGTCTAGAGGTCAGAGGAAAGGTTTCAGGTAAAATTACAAATTTGGGAATCATAAGCCAATAAAGGGCAGTTAATGACATTTGAAGAGATGACAAAATTTAGGAAATGAGTGTAGATAGAGGAGAATACCAAAGACCTATTTGTAGACACTCCAATATTTAGAAGTTGAGAAGAGGAGAAACCAGTAAAACAGATTAATAAACAGTGGCCAATGTGTTAGGAAGAAAACCAGGAGTGTGTGGTGTCCCAGAAGCCAATTTAAAAATTGATTTGTGAAGTAGGAGGTAAAAGATTGTGCCAAATGTTCTTTAGTAAGATGAAGACCAAAAGTGTTTTCCCTCCCACCACTTTGAACAGCTTGATCTTTCTCCTTCCTAAGGTTGGGGTTTAAATATGGCATCCTCAGGCATTTTTCTTGCTCATCCTGTCCAAACAGCAACAATCTTAATTTAGTACCCTGCTTTTGGACATCACAGTAGTAATGAAAATTTATCACTCTTTCATTGATTTACTTGTTTTAACTGTCTGCTTGCTCATTAGACTATAAGTTGCAAGAAAGAGATAAAAATCAATTTTGTTCAAAACAGTATCCCCCATATAGCTTATGCTGCCCATAAAAGGTAACAAATATTTGTTGATGAAATAAATTACTAAATATCATATTGGTTATACATTTTTCAGGTTCTTCCAAATATTCTTAATTTTGAATCATATTGATTTTTTCTGCTATGAAAATAGACATTTAAAAATGTCTTAATTGGAACAGAACCATATTTTGCTGTTTCAATTCCACATGGTTGTTTTTCTGTTTTTCTCTAACAATAATCCCCTAAATTCTCATTGTGAAGAGAAGAATGCCATCCAAATTCATAAACAAGCTACGCCTTGGATAATGCTCTTCTATTTCAATATCACAACCAAAAATTATGATGCTATCATCACTGCTAACAAGATCTCTGTTGAAGATTTTATTTCACATGCTGGAAGGAACCTGGAGTTGACAAACCCAGAAATGATAAAACCACATGCCAAACATTGTAAGAGAATTTCAGTTCACACACATAGTCTTTTATCTGGACTTTATAAATTGACAGGCCAAGGTTATAAGAATTTAGATTGAAGACCTAAGTGAAGAGCATACACTAAGTGGTAAGTTAAACATTTAAATTGAAAAATCTCTTATTTGCCCTCTCCTCCATACTCCAACAATATAGTTGGTCTACCTCCATACTAAAGAGGAAGTTCCTAAAACAAACTTATGGTTACCAGAGGAGAAATGGGGAGAGGGATACGTTGAGAGATTGGAATTGACATATTCACACTACTATATATAAAACAGATAACTAATAAGGACATACTGTATAACACAGGACTCTACTCAGTACTCTGTAATGTCCTATATGGGCAAAGAATATAAAGAGTGGATATACATATATGTATAACTGATTCACTTTGCTGTACAGCAGAAACTAACACAACATTGTAAATCATCTATATTCCAATAACAATTTTTTTTTAAACTAGGAAGTTTCCTTAGGTAGGCAGAAGACAATATCTATATGGATATTGTCCATATATGGTGGCAGGTAGCTGACAACATCCCAGGTGAACAATTAGAGAAATGTAGCACAGAAAGTCACAAATTTAGGTGTCCTGAAAATGCAGCTGAACAAAAGGGTATGCTTAGGCCCTGTATAGATGCAAAGACTTCATCAGTGACGTCTGATACCAGGAAGCAGGACCACAGACATAGCTAGAGACCTAGGATAAGATTTCATTCTCTCTGGAACACAGTAGAAAAGAGGAAAAAGAAGTGGAAAAAGCAGTGGAAAACTCCATTTCTAGAAGAGCATGTAAAAATAGGTCAGAAGATTCATATAAGGAACAAGGCAAGAGTAAAACTTTTTGAAAAAAATGGACCCTGCCATATGAGAACTGGTGCCAAAGATCAGAGTCAGGAAAGGGTCAAGTCTGTTTGGATAGTGATCCCCTTAATCTTCAATATAGACCTCTTAAAAATCAATAGAGCAGTTTAAGAGCATGAATTATGGGGGTAGACTCTCTGGGTTGGAATACTATTTTCCAGGTATGCAACCATGGGCAAGTTATTTGATTATTCAACTTTTCATCTCTTCTGTTTCCTTGTTTGTGAAATGTGAATCATAAAAGAAGCTGCATCATAAGTGTGTTAGGGAGATTAAATTAGTTAATTTGTACAGTCCCTAGATGAGAACCTGGCTTATGTGTTCTGCAAAAGTATTGCTAAATAAACTAACTAAATAAATAACCCCATCATGCTGACATGGGCAGAAATCGTTTCACAGCTTAGGTTTCAGTTTGAAGTTCAAAGCACTCTGAGTATGAGCTTTGATACAGGCTTAACTCTACATTATAACTTGGCATTTTAGTATCCCCAGAGCAAGTTCATTGGTTTAAACAGTTTGCAATAAAAAAATGGTTTGTAGGTATTTAATGATACTCCCCACAAAGAATTACATGATTATGAGCTCGACTTGACTATCAGGAAGCAGTAAAATGGCCTCTAAGGTTGTGAAATGTTTAATGAAGAGACTACCCAGAAGAAGAACTCAAGTGGTTAAAATGTCAGGGAAAAAAAACTCTTGCTTTCAGCTTAGGAGAGTGGAGGTGGTAAAGGCAGCTCAATTTACCTATGCTCATGCTGTTACCTTCATTTAAAGCTCTTGACAATTATGAATTTGACATCTATGGGGACTGTGCATTAAGCCAAAAGATAAATAGGTGCTGTGTTCATGCATAAAGAACTTCAGTTATTTGAATAAGAAGGGAGTAATGTAACGTCAGTTATATTAAGAAAGCAGCATTTTAGACTGAAACTATTAATTATTAGATGAAGGCATGCTGTGTAAGTGGGAAGTAAATGAACAGACTGCACATTTTTCAGTAAAGCAGGAGGAAGAGTAAGTGTCCATTTTAGAATGGGAATTTGTCTGATTTCAAGCCTAACCAACCATATCAGAGTAGCATTCATGCTTGTATGAAAGATAAATATGTCAAATTAAGCGCTACACAATAATCATAGAGAGGGCCTGAACTCCTCCCTTCAAATAGTCTGCATTTCCTGAATTTATATTCTCCTTGTTGCAAACCTACTTTTGACCTCATTATTCAGCTCCCAGGCTTGCTATCTGATTCAGAGCATAATTTTACTGTTTGGCTCAAACTAACTTTATGCACAAAGTTTAAATTTCTCCTGGAGAAAATATTACCCCAACTCAGATGCTGGAACATTTTCCTTCTATACTCCAGGCATAAGCAGGGAGGTGTCATTTTCCTAAGGTTCACATTTGCTACCCCTTGATATTTCAGAGAGTTTCATAAGTTTGATCCGTGCCGCACTATGATCAAGGCTAAAAAAAATGCAGTAGTAGAGCAGATTGATTCAGAGGAGAAAACAGATGGGATTGTAATACTAAATCCAGTAGAAATAGAGTCATTCTGAGAAATCATTCCCCTACTTCACAACATTTCCCAAAATCATTTGACCTATAGACTTAAAGGTAAAAGAGTATCAACTCTAGAAGAAAAAATAAGGGTGTAGATTTCATGGTCTTGGGAGTTGGAACACAATATGATACAAATTCAGTAGCCATAAGGAAAAGATGGATAAATTGGAATTAATTCATTCTTGTGTTCATCAGAATATGTCATTAAGAGGGAGAAAAGGAAAACCATATAATAGAAGATATTTGCAATACATATAGCTAGGAAAGACTCATACATAATACAAGTCCTACTCTTATTACTCAATAAGAAAAATTTAAATAAAATATAGGTAAGAACATGAACAGGCAATCCATGAAGCAGGATATCCAAACAGCCAATTAATATATGAAAAGAAACTTAACAGAAAATCACAGTGTGACTCTACTAAATACCCATCCAAATAACTAAAATAAAATAAAACAGAGAGACAATTCTAAGTGTTGGCAAGGACAAAGATCTGGAACAACTGGAACTCTCCTATACTATCTGAGGGGGTATCAATTGATACATGCCTTTTGGAAAGCTGTTGAGTGGTATCTGTTAAAGCTGAATAATATCTCATCTAATCTAGTCCTAGGTATAATTCTACCAGAAATGCATGAATAGGTTCACAAAAAGCATGTACAAGGATGTGCAGAGTAGTATTACTCATAACTTTCCAAGTACTCCTCAGCAGTAAAATAAACAAGTATATGGTGGTATAGTCACAAACAAATACTACACAATAATGAAAATGAATACGTTATTTCAATAAGTAACATGATTACATTTCACAAATATTGAGCAAAAGAAGGCAGATACAAAAGAGTTTGTTCCTTGACATCATTTATAGGATGTTCCAAGATAGGCAAAAGTAATTTCAATGATTGGGTCAGAGTAGTAGCTTCCTTTGGTGAAAGGGAGAAACTTGGGGCTTCTAGGGTGCTGACAGTGTTCTATTTTTTGATCTGTTCTTTGATTTGGGAGATGGTAACTTGTTTTTCACTTTATAAAAATTAAATGAGATTTAAATTTATGATTTTCCCACTTTTCTGTATGTATACTATAATTTAATAAAGAAAAACTCACTCTATAATGTATAAATCATGAATTAATAATTGTTCAAAAGTATGGAAGGTGTTTAACAATAATCTAGTCTCATATATGTAAGCCAATTTTCCATTGTAACTTCATCAGTTTGCCTTGGCCATTCAGATGGAATTGAATATCCTTGTCAACTTCAACTTCACGTGTACTGTTCTTTCCATCTATGCTCAGTTAATTAATTGATCAATCACAGCAGTAATCTAACCCAACAGTGAGCCATGTTTGTGAGTCAAGTCATTTCATATCTTTAAGACCTCATGTTTCCGGTTTGTACAATGAAAGTGTGGACCAGATAAACAGAAGTTTGATATAATGAAAATATAATGAATACAATCAGTATTTCTGCCTTTAAATAGCTGTAAAAATTATTTTGGTAAACTCCCCATGTCTCACCTTCTTCCTCTGTAACAAGAAGTGAGTAATGCTTGTTCAAAAGATTTTTTTTGGTGGGCTGGGGGTGGTGAAGAAAGTGCAATCACTACAGTTGACATATGTTAGATGCTCATTAAATGGTAACATTGAACATCCTTTTTCTCCATTCTGAGTTCTGTTCCTACAACTCAGTGCTTTTTTCTTTTAATTAATTATTTTTTAAAACTCAGCAAAGTAGTACATGTACATTTTCCAAAAAAATAAACATTTTCATGCTTTTCTTTCAGTTTTTAATTTTTAAAGATTTTTATTAAAATTAAGCTTACAGAAATGATGAAAGAATAAGAATAGTACAAAGAACACTGATATCTCTTACCTAGTTTTGCATATTATTAACATTTTGCCCCATTTGCTTTCACACTTCTCTCTCATTCTCCATCTCTCTCCTTCTGTCTTTCTCATTCCTTACATGGTTTGTGTGTGTGTATGAGTGTGTGTGTATTTTTTTTTAACCATTTGAGACCAAGTTGCCTATATTATGTCCCTTGACCAATGAACACCTTCATATTCTTATAAATAAGGATATTATTCTCTGACAGAATCACAGAGAGTTATTACTCAGTAAATTTAAAATTGATACAATATTTTCATCTAGTTTATCATCCTTATTCATTTAAAGAAATTAACCCTATAGTTTCCTGTATAATGTTGTTTAATCTCCAGTACAAGATCTGGTCAAAGGTAAAATATTGAATTTAATTGTCATGTCTCTTCAGTCTTTTTCATTTTTTTGTCCTTTATTACATTGACATTTTTGAAGGATATAATACTTTATTATTACCATTATTGTTATTATTATTACTACTATAACAATGTTCTTCATTTTGATTTTATTTGATGTTTCCTCATGACCAGATTCAAGCTGTGAATTCTCAGGCAGAAGAGTACATAAATGACACTGCATCTTTCTCAGGGCTTTTCTTCTAAAAACACATGATGAATATCTGTCCCTCATTGGAGACATTAATTTTGATCACCTAGGCAAAATGTTATAGGCTTCTCTAATGTATAGTTATTATTTTTCCTTATAGCAAGTAAATAATCTGTGAGGAAACACTAGTAGCTCTTTCTTTATTTGAAACAGCAAAATGGCTAAGAAACTCTGTTGCTTTGCCACATTAAATAATGCATGTTCTTAAAATAATCCCATGCATTCTGAATCAATTTTAGCGCAGACAATCTAAGGGTATGGATTTGAAGACAGATCACAGGGTTTCTAACTTTACTGGTAGAGCTCTTGAACACTGAGGAAAGAGTATACATACCTTTGTGATTTAAGCTCAAACAATGTGTGCATAGGTGGGGTCAAGATATATAAAATCGGCTTATAAATTACAAGTGTATTTTAACATAAGAATTAAAACAGAGTGCTTCTGTTGTTATAGCAAAGTGAATAGGAATGGATATTTTTGCAGTGATGTTACCTAATCAAGAATTAATAACTATTTACAAGATATTTGCTTAACAGGTGGAAATTTTTGTCCATATATGAATCTCCACATCTCCCTTGTCATTCTAGTTCAACCTGAAGCTTTGTCTTAGTGTTTTCCCCTTATCTCACCGATGCTTAACAGTGAAGCACAAAAAGATAAATTGAATTAGTTAAAGATGATATTAGAAGCTACACTATTGTCTAATTGAACAGTCTTAGTTTATTACAGATCAAAATGATACACATGTGTTAGGTCTCTGAATTCTACTGATTGTAGCTCTATTGAAAGTAGATCAAAATATACTTGAATGTTACAATTTTGCTTAAAACCTGTCAGGTTAGAGAGTAGTTTTTCCCAGCCAAAAATGCAAGGATCATTCAACTTATTAATTCTGACTTTAGATGTGTAGTTGCAATAAATCCATACAAATGCAGGTTTCAAAAATATGAATTAGTGTTTATTATTGGGACATAGTGAGGGAGTGCACTGTTGAAGGTATCTGTTGAGCCATGTTTAAATATTTTAACATAACTGATGGCCACTTCTAAAGTATATGTAAGTGAGCTACCCAAAAGTCTGGAAATGATTTCTTCAGCTTTGGCTTAACTCACATGTCTATTTGCTCTTCCTTCCTTCCTTCTTTCTATCCTTCCTTCCTTATATAGGTCATTAAGTGGATTATGTAGGATGTTGATATATGGAATTTACTCTTTTCATCACTTTTATAAATTTAAAGAAATTATTTTGGGGGGCATAATTGCAACGAAATTCCATGACATGAAAATGTCATTGCAGTGCGTGGAAACAACAGTAGAGGACAAGGCCACTGAATAGAAACTTAGACTGTTTCTGTTGTCTTCACCAAGTAAGTTCAGTTTTAAAATAATTGTGTTTGACTTTTGGGCAATCAGATGACATTTACTCAAGTACATACTAGAAAATTGTTTAATCCATGTTTTCACATTATTTCATTTATATTGATTGCCTGGAATGATTAATAAAACATCAAAGATGCAGCCGTTATGATGAAAAGAAAAATATAAGATCTCTCTTATGTGGATTTAAAGTGAATTCACAAAATATTGAATTTCAAAGGAACCACTGTCATCATTCAAACAAATCTCATTTTTCAGATGAGGAAACTGAGACTTAGTGGGTGACATTAAAGTCCTGTGGTGGGAGTGGTGAATGAAATATAATATAGCAGAGAAGGATTCTATATAACAGCTTTCAAGAAATCTAAAGTGAAAGCCATTTTGTAGGGATCCTTCCAACTATTCTGTGTGGAGACTTCCACTAGAATGCACCCTTAGGGCTGTATTTTGTCTCATGTGTATAAACACTGAGAAACAGATATTATGCTTAATGTGAAAAGAAACTTTTAAATAACAGTTATAACTTGGGTGAAAGAAAGACGGTTTGTTTATAGTCTATATCTTTTGCCTCAAAAACTCTGTCTTTTCTGTGAAGAAAAGCAACTGCACATTCTTTAAGATTAATTTCTAGTACCAACCTTTCTGCTTTCCCACAACGCTTTCTTCCAGTCACCACTAAAATCTGTACACATCTCTATTGTAATTACTGTACTTTTTAGCTCTATTTTATTGTTTTTCTCCATTACTGGACAGTAAACTCCTTGTGCTGGTGACCGACAGGCTTGTGTCCCAAGCTTTTAGCACAAGTAGAGGTATGTAATAGGTGCTCAGCAAATATTTGCTTAAAAGATGGATGGTTAGGTGAATGATTCCATTATCTAAATATGGACTGTACTTTCTCTGCTATTGGTATTTTAAAGTACAAACAAGATGAAAATGATGCAAGTTTTATTTAGGCAAGCATCAAATGGTGGTATTTATGAAGACTATTTTTTAGGGTCCCTTATATTACACATATGATTAATTCTAAGTAACTTACCCAAGACTTTCTCACTGATTTAGTTGCAGACATTTATGGAAAGCACTATTTGAAAGGATTCTCTTCCACCTAGCAACTTGGAGATTCTTCCCTCCACCTCTCCCCCATCTTTTTTTTTTAAATTAATTTATTTTATTCATTTATTTTTGGCTGCATTGGGTCTCTGTTGCTGCACACTGGCTTTCTCTAGTTGTGGTGAGCGGGAGCTACTCTTCGTTGTGGTGGGCGGGCTTCTCAGTGCGGTGGCTTTTCTTGTTGTGGAGCACAGGCTCTAGGCATGCAGGCTTCAGTAGCTGTGGCATGTGGACTCAGTACTTGTGGCTCACAGGCTCTAGAGAGCAGGCTCTGTAGTTGTGGCGCACCAGCTTAGTTGCTCCATGGCATGTGGGATCTTCCCGGAGCAGGGCTTGAACCTGTGTCCCCTGCATTGGCAGGTGGATTCTTAACCCCTGCGCCACCAGAGAAGCCCCACTCTCCCCTATCTTAATAGTTCTTTTCAAGCAGATATCCACTAAGAGCACATTCTTTACAGAGTGACAAAACAGATACGTTTAGTTCACAAATATATGTGACAATGTGTTGCTATGTGGACAGTTATATTTCAAAAGAGAGTGAGAGGATAATAATTAATGGAAGAATTCCAGGCTTTAGTGATGGATGGTATAGGAGTTGCACTGAATCTCCCGGACTTGTTTTGCCAGAGTATGTGTAGTCCTTGCTGTGATGTGCTTTCCACATCCTCCTCAAGGGTGGAAGGACTTGTTCCTCCAGCTGCTGGACTGACTGCTAGTTGTCAGTCCTTAACTATTAGGCCTCTTCTGAATTGCCTCAGCTGAAGTGAGCTGCCCCTTTACAAGGTCATACCACCTTCCTGGGCAGCCTGCATCAAATATCTGGTTGACAAGGGGATGTAAAATCCAGGCCCCTTGCTCCAACTGCAGGGCATCCCAATTCAGAGACCACCATAAGGCCTTCAGAGACTACATTAGAACTCAACTTCTTCCTTATCTATTTCTGCTTCCTTTCCTTCCCTTCACCAATGTTGATCCTAAAGGTATTCCATAATGTCTCTCAGGTAGCCAGTCTCATCTCACAATCAGCTTCCTGGAGGATCCAACCTGTGAGGACATCCATTCACTAAAGCAGACAAACAGCTTCAAAGTCCCCAGAACAAGAAAGTAAAATCTCAAGGTGGTAAGAACTACATGTCAAATTTCCTCTAATAACAACCATACTGATTTTTTTGTTTGTGTCTCAAATAACAATCATCCTTTCAGGTACTTACCATACAAATATTAATACCTAAGAAAGCAATAATACAAACTCTATTATTTAGGTATTACAGTGATAAAGACTCACAGGGTGATTTCCTAGCATATTCTGAAACTTAGTTGCTAATTTTGCTATACTAAATTCAAGTCTACAAAAAGATAAAATCTTGCCCTGTTTGCTTAATTTATTTCTTTCCTACTTTATTTAAGAAAACTTGGTCATGGTTATGGACACAGTTGAGATATGCAAATCAAAGAGGAAGTTTGGTTTTGTCAAAGGGAAATTTGGCTGAGAATAGACCATGCACATTCTTTAAATGTATGCTGGCATACAGACTGAACCATTCAGCCAAGGGTTCTGATAGATCTGGGAAGGTCTCAAGGGACCAAACCAAGTAATGTAGGTTATATGACATACCTCAAAGAATTAAAGATGCACTCACTTAACATTAGGGACTTTAAATCGAGAGAAGGATAAAACTGAGACGTATATAACTTGTTTTCATCCATTTCAAATACGTTATTGAAATAAACTTTCTTTTATAAACACATCAATAAATACATTTTTACCTCTTTAATATTTTATTTAAAGCCAGTTTCAATTTGGTTCTTGCTCTATCAACTAATAATCTATAGCATGAAATCACAGTAAAGAAATTAATTGGTGGACTTTGAGGCTAAATCATACTGGGTCACAGTACTAAGTCTGTTGGGGAAGTAATTGTGGGTGGGATAACACAAACCACAGGGATGAAGATTTATTGATGTAGATTTCAGTTCTGATGGCAGAGTACTCACATATAAAGCTTATAGTATCTACTGAAGATGATCTAGATTTAGCCTTAGGACAAAACTTTATATGAGTACATGTTATCTAATTAGCTGAGCAAAGGCATAGACAAAAAAAAAATGTGCCATATAATGTCTAGTTTACAAGAATATCTGCTTCTACAGATGGTCAACTTTGCTGTGCTGTTTCCATCTTCTAGGGAGGCCAAATAGGAACTGGGACAGAAATAGTGGGCAAAAGCATTTATAATTACATCAGGAAATAGAGCTTTAAGAAAGAAATGGGGAAGAGATGGATGAGATTGGTAGGAAAACACATAGGAAATAGAGCTTTAAGAAAGAAATCCAGGAGAGATGGGTGAGATTGGTAGGAAAGCCGATAGGAATCAACAGTAAACATATTGACATTTTGAATCTAAATATACAAAAATTTACATTGTTTGTTTAGTTTCATTTGGTTAATTTTAGCCCATTATTGAGATTGTTAAGTTGGTTTGGAGTCCTTATATAAATTAGCCACATTTTTGCAAAAAAAATAAAAACTAAATATAGAAGTGAGGAAAGTATACAGTGGGAAAAAACAGGAGCCATGGGCCCTACTTGATTAGAACCTACATTCTAATGAAATCACAGGTTATTTACATTCAATAAATAAAGTTTTATTCATTGTGTCCTAAATAAAACACCAGTAGGAGCTCAAAATCTACTTTAAATTTAGTTGCACATATACTTGTCAGACTGTCTCCGCTCAAAAATACTCTCCATTGAAAGCTTTTATGTCTCCTTTGGTGTACATATAAGAGAGTGGGAATTTGTCATGCCTGACAATAAAGCTACAACATATCAGTGATATAGAAGAGACCACAGAGATGCCATAATCCAACCCAGTTCATATATATAAAGGACTCTCATGTCAAAAATGTTTAAATTCTCACCTAGTGTTACATGGTGAGAGGTAGTACTTGAGTTAACAGTCATACTAATTCCCAAACTAAGATTTATTTTCCCAAATCAACCGTCCATTTGTAACTTACCAGAAAAATGATAGCTAATAGATTTGGAAAATTCCAAATGCACAAAATAAATCTGTTGTGTACTCTTTCCTCCTTATCTTATACCTTTTATGTTTGAGAAGATTAACATAACCAAAATGGCATTAGTATCAAAATTAGTTGACTGTGAATCAAATGCTTTCTCCATTCATACTTTTTCCTTTGTTTGATTCATAATATATACATCTAAAGATAAACTAAACATTTTATAATAGGTCCTTAACCCCAGAAATTCATTTAACAAAATGCAAAAGTTTGTTGAAAAGATTAAAGTATTGATGCTTTTAGTAGTTTAATATAATAGTTTTTGGCATGTTACTGTAATTAGTCTGGGCTGACAAGGGAAATATAAAATTAAAAAGCTGTTTCTAATGACAGTAGAATGTTTTAAATGAAAAAAAACCCCGTATTTCAAAATCTTTGTTTTAGCTTCTAATTTAATAATGGAAGCACAATTATAATTCAAGGAGTACTCTCATTAAATTGCTTCTTTTTGTCTTAAAAAAAAGAACATATTCATGTTGGGTAAGATAATTTTTAATGACCTAAATCTGGAAGTAAAGGCAGTATTAATCTCATCTTAACTTATTAAAGAGATAGAACATTTACAAATTTTCTAAATTCAAATTTGATCTTATGGAATTTAATTTTGGTGCAGATATTTACAATTTATTAATGACTTTGACATTTTAATTTTAATGTCAAAAAAAACTTACTTAGATGAGACAATCCAAATCCCCTAGAAGATTTCCCTATAGCGATCAAATCTAAGAGAATTATGCTTTTTAATGGTGGATTAAACTCATGAGTCTAAGTTAAAAGTAAATGTTGACAAAATATTGTAAACATCCAGTCTTAGAAAACTACTTTGCAACCATTTCAGACTTTAAAATCAGAAGTAGAAGTAGCACACATGAAGATACAACATTACATAACTATTAGGAACAAATGGTCTAAATTAATTACATCATATGATTGACCCATAACTGTCATTTCAGAGGATTAATCTATTCCCATCCTAAATGTTAGTCTATCCTCCTTATTTCATTCCACCCTATCCATGCTCCCCATAAGGAAGTTAGATGTCAGCTCTATTCTACTCTTATTTGCATGTGGCTCCCAATAAAGCCTAATATGACATTTGAGAACAGAGTGATTTACCACAATTGGGGTTGGTGACTGAGCAACCTGAAAACCAAGCAGCCTTCCGCTGTCACCCATTCTCATCAGAGAATATGCTATGTGACACATATTTTCACACTATTTTTCATCTACTGTTGCAGTAATTCCCACTGCATGCTTTCTGAATTATTTTGGACTCCAAGGACCATTTAAAAAAGATGCTTATCTGGGAAGCAAGAAGAGAGTCAGTTTGGGAAAACATGATGCTGAGATTTAATCAGTTGGATAAGTTTGTTTAGGATTTAGCATGACAGAGTAATGGGTTCCCAAGTACACCCATGTCTTAATCCCTGGAACCTGTGAATGTAACTTTATACAGCAAGAGGGACTCTGCAGATGTGTTTAAGTTAAAGTTCTTGAGATGGGGGGGAGATTATCCTATACTATTTTAATGGTTCCAATGTCATAACAGGGTCCTCACAAAACAAATGCAGGAGGAGTCAGAGTCAGAGAAGGCAAAGTGATGATAGGAGCAGAGTTTGGAGAGATTCAGCGACAATCCAAGGAATGGGGGAAGCCTCTAGAAGCTGGAAAAGTCCAGAAACAAATTCCCCCTAGAATATCCAAAAGGAACCAGCCTTGAAAATGCCTTGATTTTAGCCCCATGAAATTCATTTCAGACTTCTGACCTACAGAAATATAAAAGAAAAAATTAGGTGTTTCTTAAGACTATATTTTTATAGCAGTTTTATGTACACAGCAAAAATGATAAAAAATACAGAGATTTCCCATATACTCTTTACTTACACACATGCATAACCTTCCCTATTATCAACATCCCCCACCAGAGTGATATATTTGTTACAATTGATAAACCTACATTGATGTATCGTAATCATGCAAAGTCCATAGTTAGTATTAAAATTCATTTTTGGTGTTGTACATTATATGGGTTTGGGCAAAAGTAAAATATTATGTATTGATCATTATAGTATCACACAGAATATTTTTCATTTCTCTAAAAATTTTCTGTGCTCCACCTATTCATCCCTTTCTCCAAAAACCCCTCATTTTTTTTACTGTCTCCATAGTTTTGCTTTTTCCAGAATGTCATATATTTGAATCATACAGTATGTAGCCTTTTCAAATTGCCTTCTTTCACTTAGAAATATACAGTTAAATTTCCTCCATATCTTATCCTGGCTTGATAGCTCATTTGTTTTTAGCACTGAATAATATTCCACCATTTATTTATTTATTCACCTTCGAAGGATATCTTGGTTTCTTCTGAGTTTCAGTAATTATAAATAAAGCTGCTATAAACATCCATGTGCAGGTTTTTCTGTGGACATACATTTTCAACTCCTTTGGGTAAATGCCAAAGAGCATAATTGCTAGATCATATGGTAAGAGTATAGTTAGTTTTGTAAGAAATCTCTAAACTGTCTTCCAAAGTGGCTGTACCATTTTGCATTCCCACCAGCGATGAATGAGAGTTCTGGTAGCTTCACATTCTTGCCAGCATTTTGTTTTGTCAGTGTTCTGGATTTGACCATCCTAATAGATGTATAGTAGGATCTAATTACTGTTTAATTTGCATTTACCTGATAATATTTTATGTAGTGCCTATTTTCACATGTTTTTTTGCCACATGTGTATCTTCTTTGGTGAGACATCTGTTAAGGCTTTTGGACCATTTTTAGTAGGGTTGTTTCTTTTCCTATTGTTGACATTTAAGATTTATTTGTATATTTTGGGTAACAGTTCTTTATCAGATGTATGTTTTACAAATATTTCCTCCCAGTGTGTGGTATGTTTTCTCATTCTCTCAACATGGTCTTTTCCAGAGCAAAAGTTTTTAATTTTAATAAAGTCCAACTTAGCAATTATTTGTTTCATGTATTGTACCTTTGGTTTGTATCATAAAAAGTCATTGCCATAACCAAGGTCATCTAGTTTTTCTCCTATGTGTTACCTTCTAGGAGTTTTTTAGTTTTGCATTTTACATTTATGTCTGTGGTCCACTGTGAATTAATTTTTCTGAGAAATGTAAGGTCTGTGTCTAGAATTTTTTTTCTTTTGCACACGGAGGTCCAGTTAAATTGGTGTGGTTTTAAAGTACAAATTTTGTAGTAATTTGTTACAGCAGCAGAAGAAAACTTAAAACATCAACAATCAAACTCTTGATTCCATTGAGCTTGTAGCTAAATATTGAGCCCCTTGATATGAGCTGGTAACACCTTATGGGATTCCAGTCTTCCATTAGCCAGGGACTTCTTTGGTTCATCCTGGCTTGTCAGTCTCCCTCCTCTGGCATAAATTTCCCCTCATATATATCCAATAACACTCATTTTCCTAAGTCATCACCTAGCTCGGGCATAAATAGATTGGAACTCCATAAACTGAAAGGCACAACTAACTCCAAGGTAAGGACCAATTTTCAAAACTTCTACCCTCCTCAGATAGCAAACAATTAACTGCTTCAAGATGACTTACACTTCCTCAGACAGACACACGCACAAACACACACACACACACACCCCAACACATATGGAAACACTTCAGAGATTTTTGATGAAAAGTGTTTTTAAAATTTTTCCATACTTTACAAATGACTTGGTTTCAGAGGTATAAACTACTGAGGACTATAAACACGATTACCAAATAACTTCATCTTCCACACTCATCCAAACAATTCTGTCAGCTCCCTCCTCCCTCTTACCACACCCCCACACACACCATGGGTTGAGGATTAATGGTTCTAAATGTGGAGCATGCACCCTGAAAACTTATCACTGCTTAGACTCAAGTACAAAACACTTCTTAGCACATCATATAGTCTTTTCGTTATAGTAAACAGAATAATCTAAAGAATATTGAAATATGGAGAAATTTTGGAAAGAAATATTGGAAATAGTCTAAAACCTTTTGTATTAAGAATGATGTTTGCACTATTCTCCAGCCCAATGTTTCCTAAAGACACATCTAGGTACCAGTTGTAATAGAATAACACAGAGATATATTTATATATGTTAATTCCTAGAATTCAGATCTTTTCACACTGTTATGTAAGCTGTTAGTATATCTCTGTGTTACATTTGTGGTGGGCAACAAAGAAGCTCAGACATGTTTGGAAAATTCAGTCTTCTGGAACATAACTTATACTGTGGGGCAATGTTCATAAGAATTTCTATCAATACCTTACATTTCTATTTGGTGTAAACATGATGAGATAAAAATAAACACAAATTTTAAAATTTGCACTTCAAAAATTTTTCATTCAATTCACTGATGCAAATTTTTATAAGTGCATCTAAACAAATTCTCTACTGAGAATTGAAAATTCTTAATAATTATATTATATTGAAATAATCATAAAAAGTATTTTCTGCCAGAACTTCTAGAAATTTCTGATTATCTTAGGTAACTATAATTAATAAGAAGTTAGAGATTATACATGTATGAAGGTGGATGGGTATACATTTCTCATTGATTTTGAAGGGTAGTGAGTTTTGTCAGTATTTAAAATCTATTCACTCTTTCTACTGTTACTGGTATTCCCTCCCTTCCTTAGACCAGTGTGCAAAACACTGAGGCACTTTTGTTTCTCTTGAGGTCATACAAGCTCCCAGCTTTCTTGGCATTCCCACTGTTTGCACTGGTTCCCATCCCATCCCAAAAGACGTAGCATATATTTTTTTCCTAAATCTATTCCTTAGTCATAGAATGTATCGAGTCTTTGAAACAAAGAGGGAAATTATTAGGCAGAATTTCCATCTTCTTCTCGACCTGTCTTTTCAGGCAGATCCTTAAGACTTTTCTCCCAATCAGTCCCTTATCCAAGACATGTAAAATTATTAAATTTGAAGACATTTATATTTATCTCTAATACTCCTTCCTATAGTGAGATATCACAATTAAAACTATTTTATAACCATGTGACAATCCAATACCTGTATCATATTTTTTTCCCATAAAATATCCATCTAACCAACAGATTTCTTCTCTTAGTTCTTCATGAAGATCATTTAGTGCAACTTCCTAAGTTTGTAAGTAAGAAAAGAGAAATGGCTTGCCAAAAGTCACATAGTTGTTTTTTTCTTTGTTACAATTAGAGTCATAATTAAGCTGCAGGCCTCATAATTGTGGTTAATGCTATTTTCTTTCCTTTTGCTCCCAAATAACAATTGCATCTTCTCCCCATGTTATGCCTTAACTCCTTCCCTCTGAATTCAAGGAAATAAAATTCATCTTTTTTCTCAAAAAAGTTTTAGGTTCCCTGATTTAGATTCTGACCATTGTTCAGCAGCTTATCAAGGAGAAATCAGAGCTCTAACTCTTGCCTGTATGTCCATCAGTTGTAAATTTTTGAAAAGTTAAGAGAGAATTCATCCCATAAGGAACAATGGTTCAGCTCTCAAGCCAATGTATTCATTCTCCCCTTCCTTGTCTCTCTCTTTTCTGCTCATAACTATTGCTTATCTTGAATTCTGGCCTGAAGTCACCTCAGGATGTTTTAATATAATGAAATGCATATTCTAGTACACCTTTAATAGGTTAGAGGAAATAACACTTTCCAGCAATATTGATTCCATGTGAAGCTGAGTATTTGTTGCTGGGAAAATATATTCTATGATGTTAAGACAGCTTTTGAAAGTTCAGGCTGCCAGATGATCCTTTACCTGCCTTTATTCAAACTTTTTTTTTTAATGAAATATACTTTGTCTCAACTAGGCATACTTATAAGACAGATTATTGAAAAATAAGATCTCAAAAATATTTAAAGTTTTGTATTTTGTTAACTCTCTTCTATCAAGTGATAAAAAGCAAACCATTCTTTTCCAAACGTCAACTTTTCTCTTCACCTCCTCATACTATAGAGAAAATGTTTTAATAAACATGTCTATATGTTTTTCTTTAATCTCTTATTTCATCATTCAAAATCTGAGTGATAGGGGTTTCCAGAGATTTGGAGATAGGGGCTGTCCTTGGGCCATAACTAGAGAGAATTGTATCATCTCATGAGCTGAACCGTTTTCATCAGGAATATGATGAGTTTCGTTTCTGTCAGGTTTCTGTCAGGTTCCCCTCAGGGGAAGACTCTCTCAGCTTGAATACAAGAACAAGAGGGGCAGAGAAAATGTTCTGTGTTCATGATCCCCACTGTACAAGTTATATCCAGTTAAACATCAGTATTAGAGAGGAAGAACCCTGTGCAAAAGCACCTCGGATGCAAGCTTTGCCATCTTCAATTCCTATTAGATTCAAATAAATACCGTAAGTTATACAACATGGTCCTACAAAAGACCGTCTTCACCCTGCTTGACTTTTAGGTAAAAACAGTCACCTAGTGGGTTCAGAGATCTGAATTTTTAACCATTGCTCACAAGAGGTTCTGTTGCAGGTGATCTGTCTTGCCTCTAAAGAATAAACATCCCAAGGCTTGCAGGGCACTACATAGTCAAATTTAGATTTATAAAGTGGCCCATAGAATTTTGATAATAATATCTAAACTTACATAACACTCATTATATTTTAAACATTGTTTAAGTGCATTGTATGTTAAATCATGTTTGTTAACATAGTATGTTAAATTGTATGTTAACATTGCATGTTAAATCTCACAAAAATATCATGGGGTAAGTACTATTATTACTATTCCTCCTATAGAGAAATGGTTACCTAGATATTAAGAATCTTAGTAATTTATCTGATGTCACATGATTAGATCCAGCTGAAATTTCATCCCAGGCAAGCTGGCTGTAGAGACCATGCTCTTACTCATCACCTTATACTATCAATTGCATACTAATTACTGAACCTGCTTAGATGAACTTTGACTATCATCAACCTGGATATCCCGACCTATATATACCATATGGTTTCTTATCCTCCAGCATCTCTTCTGAAATATCCTCCAGGTCCTTGGAACTTTTAACTCTATGTGCTCCTGTGATTAATTATTTTAGAGACCCAGGGAACTCTGCCTTAGCTGGGATGTGACACCTGCAGTTATACCTGCCTATGGGGGTGGGTCAGGGCATTTTCCCAGTTTATAAGGGAAAACACTATGGTGAGAGGTTTAAGATGCACCATCTATGAATGACCCTGAAACTAAAATGTCATATTTTCCAGGCAAACTGTCAGTTGTAAGGGATAGACAGGAAGAATCTATCTAGGGTAGAAAGCAGTAAAACCCAGGTAAGAGTGATATGATTCCAGGCAGAAGGTGGAAGGTAAATTCAGGATCAATAAAAGTGACCAAGTGTTTCAGCAAGACATTAAGAATATTTATAATATAATCTCCAAAGCAGAGAAGATAAGCATTTGAGATTAAAGTAGAAGTATAAAAAACAAAGAGTTAAACTAAATATATGACAGTTTCTGAAATAAACTAAGTAATTTTTTTCATGCCCTTAAAAAGTAAAGTTAGAGAGGAAAAGGTCTAGAGTGTGCCAACATCAGTCAAAGGGTAAGTCAGAAAACCAAAGCAGTCACTTTCCCAATATTACTGCCTTCATATTTGTGCTAGCACAAGCCATTTATCATCCATTTCAGTGCTTTTCAAGACACTGGATCACATTTATTAAAAAAAATTACTATCATATTGCCTATAGTAAATCTATGGTTCTTAAACAGAGAATATTCCCAAAGAAGGACAAAAATATGTGAACAGTGACTTAATTTATATCAAGGTTGTTTATCAAATCTTAATGAAATTGAGAGAAAATCACATTGCAATGAGCATATGGTCTCATCCTTTAAGGAATTACATGAGTAATAATGACATTTACATGATTATCAATAAATCAGTGACTATGTAATTAAATTGAATATATTTAAACAGAAACTTTCAAGACCTTTTTACTTTTAATCAAAGTAGAACATTGTGGAACCTTAAATTGGGTGACCCTTTTGGCAGGCAAAATAGACCATTGATAGAGAAGTTTGAGGCTTGGTAAGCATGTGATCCGATCACAGAGGCCCATAAACAAAACAGTACCACTGTAAGATGGCTGGAAAGGACTCAGCAGCACATAATGGAAGGACATTTAGGCCTGATACCTGGAGACAATGACAACAGTTAACAGATGGCACCCAGCCAAGCAGTTGACATAAGGAAAAATCAGAGGGTAGAGTACATATGTGCAGAGTATAAGAGGAAGATCTATAATTAATATAAGTCAAACAGAATGAAAATAAGGATAAGGGAGACAATTAACATCAGGCATGCTTTCCTTTCAGATATTCTGGCTAGGTTCCCACAGAAAATGTAGTGACGGGTTAGAGTTAACAAACCTCCCCTGGCCTGTTATTATACCTCATGTGTCATTGGGTCCTTCATAATGTGGAGTGTGGACAAAAGGTTTACTCTTGAGCCGCTTTGTTTTTCCTCACAAGTGAATGAATTTGGACAGTAAAAATGTCTAATTTGTTTCATTGATCTAGAAAAAAT
This sequence comes from Delphinus delphis, assembly GCF_949987515.2. Classification (NCBI taxonomy): domain Eukaryota; kingdom Metazoa; phylum Chordata; class Mammalia; order Artiodactyla; family Delphinidae; genus Delphinus; species Delphinus delphis. The sequence goes on along the minus strand of NC_082694.2, from coordinate 18,840,554 downwards.
TGTTAAGAAACACAATGCCTACATGATAGAATGTTGTTTACTGTTTAGGCATTTTTTTCTATGACCCATGGTAGTAGCCTTTTTCTCATTCTTAACCAAAAAATTAGAAGTACAAAAAGTGAGGAAGAAGGCTTTGTCTCATAGGTTTACTATTTTTTGTCATCATTTTTGTTTTCTTTATCAGTGTTTTCGGAATGTCATCTCCTCAGTATCACACTGGCATAGTTGACAGATTTTCTATAGAACCAAACAACAACAAAACCAAAGCAAAGCAAAACAGTGATAGTCTATAAGCTGTTGATTCAGTTATATGACCATTTAACTAATTCTGCTTTTTCTTCTCATTTCATTAAGTAGAAATAAAATAAGTGTCTAAACTTAGCCAATTTAATGAGGATAAGGGAAAACAGAAGCTGGTGTGAGGGCCAACTCAAATTAAAGTCTGACCATTTCTACAAATTCTTTTACAGTCGTGTGTGGTAGGATTAACTGGCTGATAACGAGTCTACCCTTCAATTTTGAGAGCCCATTCTGATGTTGTTTTGTTTTTATACATCTTGACAAACAGCTCCCATGTGGTAACTTTTCCAGTGTCACTTGAGGATTCTATGATACCTGTGAACATGAATAGGTTATCCCCAGAAGAAGGAATATAAATGAACAAGAAGTGGAATAAAGTGTTTACAACAATTCTTTAAGATTGGAATGAATAAATAAATAATAGATAAATAAATAAATAAATGATTTTTTTCCTCCAGTCATATTGATAGTGTGTATGTGTGTTAATTTTTACTTAAAATCCAGTAGCAAAGAAACTGAAGAAAATCTAAATGTTCATAAGTATGAATATGCTAAAATAATGTATAGTACAATTATATTGTGAAACTAGGCAAACTTTGAAAGGAATAATTTTCAGGTATATGGTTCTCAAAAAGATGTACATGATAGAATAATTTTGAAAAGCAATTTGTGGAGCATTGTGTATCATCTCCTTAAAGTTTGAAAAATGTAAAAAGAGGCAGATATACATTGTTAAGAGCACAACTGAGATAGCACTGACTATCTATGTGTGCTAATAAATGAGAGATTTAGGATAGAATTCTTTAAGGTGAGGTGTGTCTGCATGTGTGTATGTGTGTCTATGTGTGTGAGAATTATATTTTTTCTATATGTATCACAAAACTTTTACATAATAAATCTATGTAAATATACAAACACACGTAGGCACATATATGCATGCATATGATATGCATATACAATCCTCTGGTTTGGTGTCCATATTTTATCTGACTTGTATGATTTGCAGTGAGGTTTTGACTAAAATTAGGAGAAAAAAGTGGTAGTTTTTGTTTCTTAAGCTAGGAATAAACTAGTTTCATGATGGATATAGGTCGTATTCTCAATGAATGCCAACTAAAATATTCTACAAATTGGATGGCATATACATGTCTCCTCTGTCAAATTTGTAATTATTTTCTAGTTATGATGTGGGTGCTTTATGTCAAGGAGACTTGGATCCTGTGACTTTTGCAGATGCTTCTTTTATGTTTGCAGTCTCTTGTGGGGCCTTAAGTCTTATCAGACACTGTTAATTTCTTCAGGTAAGTTACCTTTGTGGCTTTAGCAGATTGGAAAAGAAATCAAACACTTGCACCAAAATGATTGCTAGTTAAGAACTCTGTTATTAGGTCTTTCACTGTAAAAGACACCTGGACATATATTTTTCATGATGGGTGTTACAATCTAAAGGTGCCCTCTTGCAGTTTGCCTGAGGTAAAGTTGTAATAATAGCTCTCACGTATTGAATATTGAGTATATGTCAAAAATTTTAGATTTGTTGTTCCTAATTTTCTTAATAATCCTGTGACTAAGATATTTTAAAATGTCTTTCCTTCCCTCCCTCCCTCTCTCTCCTTCCTTCCTTCCTTCCTTCCATCTTTTCATCCTTCCTTCCTTCCAAATACTTCCTCTATAAGTTAGCTTTTCTTTACCATTTCAGACCATAGTGATTTCTTAAACTACAATCTCCAACTATCCTAGTGGTCTACATGATGCACTGGACAATTAAACATGAATTTGCTGTTTTATGATATTTCTTCACTGTTTTATTGAACCATTCTAGTATTTATGTCCTGTTAATTACTTCAAGTATTGTGGTCTTGTGTTTTCTTTCTAATTTCATACTTTAATTTATTGTTTATTCCATGAAATTCTACCTTGCATTTTAGGTGTTTTATACAATTAAAATTTTCTTATAATGTGCTAGTGTGTCTTACCTTCACAATAGGTGGCGCAGTGGTTGAGAGTCCGCCTGCCGATGCAGGGGACACGGGATCGTGCCTCGGTCCGGGAAGATCCCACATGCTGCAAAGCGGCTAGGCCCGTGAGCCATGGCCGCGGAGCCTGCGCGTCGGGAGCCTGCGTGTCCGGAGCCTGTGCTCTGCAACGCGAGAGGCCACAACACTGAGAGGCCCGCGTACCGCAGAAAAATAAATAAATAAATAAATAAATAAATAAATAAATAAATAATCCATGAAATAATATTAGATGTATGTTATTTTCTCCCTTTGAGAGGTATGGATAGTATATTAAATGGTTAACTCAGGTTCACCCAGAACTGTTTGGAATAAGATCCATAATTCTTGCCCTATCATGACCTTTAAAACCATAGTGTTCAATTTTAGCTATGTGTTACTGTTAGTATTTTATGGAGTGAAATGTACGTTTTCACTTTTGTTCTGTCTTTGAACAAATACATGTGTACTGTACAAAGATTTGTAGCTCCCTTCTTGTTCTAATAGGACATACAGCATTAAAAGATCATGGATAATGATCAATAATAATAACCACCATTATCATTTAACTATCCATGTGATAATTCTCAACATGGATAGAAGTATTGTTAAATAAAATGGCTTTCCTTTGTAATCTTACATACTTTATTTCATTTAAAAATATTGTTCTGAGAAAGGGTCCTTGGCTTCACTATACTGCCAAGCAATCTATGAAGCAAAAAGTGGGAGCCAGAGGCTATGGTTCCCACTGCTTTATATCACCAGCAGCACTGGACCCAAGGTTCTGCAAATCTTCAAATAAATATATTTAAAATATGTGCATAAATGGATTTATCTATATTATGTTTTAAGGCAAATAACTTATTCTATTAAAATTTTGGTTTTATATAAAATAAATATTTACAATTATAGGGCCAATTTACATTTTAATGAATTATTTACACCTTTCTATTTCCAAATACAGTTTGAGCAAAGTGACCTGACTTTTAAAGGGAGATCATATTCATGGTGAAGAGAAAGGTTTAACATCAAGCTAAAGTCCTGGCTTCAGGATCTGTCACCTTGAGTGAAACAGTTAACTCTTTTAAGTTCACCTTTCTTATAACTGACACTGGAATCCATTCACTTATTCCAACAAAAAGTACCTTTCAACAATTGCCTATTATATGCTATGAGCTATACTAATGGAGCATAATAATGTTTTGCCTTTCATGAGGTTTGCATGAGAATCAAAAGACAATGGAAATGAGAGTACATTATAAAATTTAATGGGCTACAAATATAAGAAACATTTCTAATGCCCTGTAATGTTTTAAATTGCTTTCCGAAATAGAGAAAACAAAAAGTATATTCAACAGAGCTTTAATGTTCAAAAAATTTTATTGAATTACGATTCTCGGAAATTGATTTATATTGTAACTTTCTTTAAAACATTTTATCAGGATACCAGATTCTGCACCACACTATATAATCAAAAATTCCTTATTAAAGAATTTTCATACCATGTGGGTATGTGCCTGTATGTGTGTGTGTGTATGTGTGTGCCTGTGTTTTGGGAGAGGATGTTCTTGCTATCTCATTAGCATTTTCAGTTGAGAGAACTTATATTTTGAATCTTGCTGTTTCTGTCTCTAAATATACATAAGTTTTATGATGTTATTGTTATTTATATGTCTCTTTATATCCTCCAGTTCAAAATCATTGCCATTCATTTAGTTACTCTGGTCTTGATGGTCATAATTAACCTGTCTGTGGCTTCGCAGTTGTTTCAATAGAAGGCATTCATGAAACAGACATCTGCTTTATATTATCCATGTTGTACCCATTCTATTTAATTTGAAGTCATCCAGGTCAAGCACTTACAGGTGTTTAAGAGATTTATGTTATGGCACTTAATTTTTTCAAGAAAACATTTAAAATATTTAATTAAATGCTGAAGGAGCATTTATAGAGCATGTATCTTATGTCCAGAATTATTTTAAGTATTGTTGGAACAACAAAATGTGAAGAAACTTATTAGATTAAAAATCCTTACTAGACTGAAAAATGGTCAACCATATTGTGGTTACACTGTCAAGTGTTGATGGGGTGATCCCAAAGTGAACTCTCTCCATTGTTCCTGGACAGGGCTGGAGCTGAACTGAGAGTTAATGATGTTAGGGTTAGGGGTAAGAGTAATAGATTTTATGTGTGTGCACGCATGTGTTTCTGTTTTTCACAAATATTGGCTACATCTTCTTAGGAGATTATTATCATTCTTTGTTCCATTGGCTAAAGGTGTGGTCATAAGGTTTGCTCCAAATAATGAAATGTGAGTCTAAGTAAAGTGTGTTATCTTCAAGGAAAAGATTTTAGAGCTAGTGCATGGGTAATAATGATTATTTTCTTTGGGTCATGAGACGGGCAAGGCAGTAGGAGGAGGTTACTTCAATCAGCCTGGACTTTGCATAGGACTGTGTGTGGAGGACAGGCAGAGTTGACCCATGTTGCTGATGTAATATGGGCAAAAATCATGTGCTATTATAAGCCTCTGAGTTTGAGGTCATGTGTGACTACAGCATAACTTAGACTCTTCTGAGTGATATTAACAAGTACATATTTTAGGAGCTTTTAATTTCATTTCAATCTCTTGTTTTAGTACTGGCCCATAGGTGATGCTCATTTACAGTTAGATAAAGCAAAGTAAATCCTGCAGAGAACATTAATAGAAGGTTGCAAAACATAGGTCACCATGGACTTGGGCTGGATCTGAACCATGCCTGATGACTAGGGCCTGGAGAAGGTCATTGGTGCTCTGATGTTTCATCTGACTTCAGTCTCTCTGGGCCTATATTAGTGAGGAGAGAAGCATTTTGTGCAGATTATTCCCTCAGGCCCAAGTAAATCCCATGATTTAGACCATGGGAAAGAAACAGGAATCACAATGCAGTACTAAAATCTAACTTACATTTTTCAATTAGATGTTTATCAGGAAGCCCTGATTCAGATATGAGATGGAAGTTCAGTTAGTTATATGTGATAACTGTGTCCCATTCTTCAATTGTTTCTCAAAAATACATTCATTGGGATACTGGAACACTGACAGGGGAGTTATATCAGGAAGAACAGAAGCTACATTTTTAAAATGTGCTACATTTTTTTCCCTAGGAAGAATCCATTTGGAAGTTAGTTGATTTGAGTGCTGGGGCCAGGTGGGAGGGAACCCATTTCCAAATTTCTAGTGGGGGTCTAAATGGATACCATGACAGAGACTCAGTGATTTTATAACCTCAAGTAGAACTAAGGTGAAGCCATGTTAGTCAGCAGATAGAGTCTCATAATTAGGAACAAACTAATTATGGGCACAGTATTTACTCTGTACATAAGATTGGACTGAATAAATGTGCAATTCTGTTACATTATATAGATTTTCAAATGCTGACTCTCTGAAACTTCACAAAATTACCTGTTGATAAGACAAATTTGAGTTTAATGCTTACTATTGTAGGAAAGAATATCATTTTGCTATGGTCTTAGCATTGTCTCAGAAAGGAAGGGCAAAGTCAGAATATTTACTGAGATTTTAATATCATTTTAAGGTAGTCCTTTCAGTGTGAGACCTTAGTTAGGAATGGAGAAAATGTGATACAATAGTACAGTATTGGTGAATAGAGTAAGACAAGAATTTTGAGACAATAGATTCAAAGTGTCTTTGTCATAAACTGTAGTTAGATATTTTCTTTAGAAGATTTGATGAGTATTTTAGGAAATTCCTGGAAGGAGAGAAGTAAAGATGTTTGCAGCTCTAAGTTTCTGGTCAAGAGTCTCCTGGGATAGTAAAGTAAAACTGAAGAAGGCAGCAGAATAAGAAATTTGTGTCCAATAGTAAGGTGTGTGAGCAATCTTGTTTCTCATAATAAGCAAAGAGATGTGTCAGAACCACAAATTTCAGCATGTTTGGACTCAGCCAATGAATAATTGAATCAGGAAAACATCTCAGCATTAATCAAGATACAAGATGATTTCCAATGACTTCCACGTCTTTGGTGTTTCATTCAATAACTTGAATGAAACAATGAATACAACAACCTTGAGTTGTATCCTAGATATAAGGAAATATTGTAGATCTAGGATATTAACTGGGATGGACACATTGCAGTGAAATGAGTCTGTGATACATCCCACTCAAATATCCTCTAACTTGGTCAAAGGCAAATTTCTCCCATGTTTCTGGAAAAAGGTGGCTACAAGAAATAGAATGATGTCATTCTTTGTGGATCTTAATGATGGTATATTACCCTTGGTGGAGAGATAATTTTTCCATTCACTGGGAATAGTTTTGACCTTAAGTATAGGAAAGTAAATTTCCCATGATCAAATTAAGATCAGCAAACAGTGTAAAAACCTCTGGAAACTACTGCTGATTCAGCCCTTTAGGTATCAAAGTATATATTAGAGAAATGTTAATGTACAATGGAAAGTTGTTTACAAGGCACTTAAGATCCAGTTGAAGGTGAAAGTCCTTCAAGGAGTATAGGGATTCCAAACTTGGATGAATGTTGAATTGGACACTCTGGGATTGTATGCCTAGCTCTTTCTTCTAGGAATTGATATTTTTCCCATCTCCCTCATAATCCACATGACTGTAGTGGAAAAAGATATAATATAATGTAAAACACTATTCTTTGACCACAGTTGAATACTTTAGGGATAGGAGCATGACCCAAATTTTGCCATTTAAGACTCGGCCCTGAGGATTTTGGATTTGAAACCAAGAAAATCAGGCAAAACTTCATCCATTTCCTGAGGTTACATTTTTAAATAATAGTACTTTTAAAGCTTAGGAAAGAAAAAGGTATTTCTTGAGGTTAAAGGAGGGTGTTGAAGAAGTAGATTCCGATGAAAGGATAAAGCAATGTTATATGCAGAGGAGTGATTATCAAACTTTTTAAAACACAGATTTTTGTTCCCCACCACCAGATTTTTTAACTTATTAGATACGTAACTGGACTTAAGATTTTCATTTCTAACAAGTTCTCAGGTGATACTGATGCAGTTGGTCCAGTGATCTAAAACCACTGGTCTAAAATAAAGGCTAAAAAAAGCAGATGCCACATGGAAAAAAAATGTCTTAGGAGTAGAGCAAAAATGTATTTGGTAGCAATAATCCACATTAGCACGATTCCATTCCTTGATTCAGGTGTTTAAATAGGCTCATGGTCTGCAATAGTAAGGAAGAGTAATTTGTAGATAAGGAGAAGATCTCAAGGTGAAGGCTAGCATTATCCTCAAAAAGAGGGTGGAAATGCAGTCGCTTTTCCAGTCTGAGTAGTGGAAGTTCAGTATATCCAGCTGCCACTAATTAAACCCCTTAGCTAACTGCCAAATCTATCCTTGGCTTGTCACCCTGATTTAAAAGAAAATGCCAATATGCTGAATATGGCAAAAGGGACATGGTTGCCTAGATTCCCTAATAGCAGTGTATCTGACAGTTATGGAATAACTCAACTGACAGTTTCTAATAATAAAGCTCTGTGTCTCTGAGAATTTGAGGCCAGGATAAACATAACACCTATATATCATGTTACATTTTTGAAAAAGAGTTGTAATTTAGTATATGTTTAAAAGAAATTACAATCTCCATTCCATGTCTTTACCAATCTAGGAATAAAAATCATCAAGATCAAGGACATTGGTGGGATATACAGTAATTTCCATAAAAATAATTGACCCTTATGGTTAAGATACTTAGAATCAAATCCCAGCAATGATTCCCTCCTATTATGAAAAATTCATTTAAATAATGGGATTTGAGTAATTCTATTTGGATTGGTTGAAATAATTGCACAGCGCTAAAAATATGTTATATGCCTACACAGACGGTAGAGTTCTGAGGAGTCTGCAGTTTTCAGGAGAGAAGGCACTAAATTTCTTTAAAATGTTCTTAAAAAAAATCCTCATGGAAGGATCTTCTATAACTACATGCCATAGTCCCATGCAAAAGTTAATCTAGGATAAATTCTTTCATTCATATTATGTAAATCTTTACTAGTACATTTTGAGGTTTTCTTCCTTGGCTTTTACTGTACATAACGTGTATAATTTAGAGACAAGACAATAAATACATTAACTTAGACACCAGATAATCCTGGTTTCTATCTTAAGGGTAAAACAGATAAATTGGGAGTAATGATGAAACCATCAGTTAGACCAATCTAAATAGGCGTCTTTAAAAAAAGACACCACTGACATATTTTGGCAGTCTATACTGTCTACATGCACTTCTTTACTTGTTGACTGATTCTCCACCTTAAACTTAACATGTTATTATAGTAGCTAGAATGAATGATTTTCACCCACTAAAGAACATTTTATGAAACAAAATTGGAGAGAGATTCAAATAATTATCAACACAAAAGTAATACAATTAAGCTGTAAGTATATGAAAAAGTATAAAATATAACTTCAATATCCCTAATAGTTTGTTTATCAATCATTTTTTAAATTTAATTTAGACAAAAATATTGTATAGATCTTAATTTACAATTCAATGAAACTTGAGAAATATTTGACACTCATTTGCCTTCCATCCCAGTCAATATATGGAGCATGCAGAACACTCAGAAAGTTTGTTAATTTTGTTAAAAACATCAATTATCCTTAATAGATATGTTAAAAATAATAAGACATTTTTATTTTGTTTTGTTTACCCACATAGTTACCATTTCTACTCTTCTTAATTATCTGTGTAGATCCAGATTTCCATTGGGTATTCTCTTTCTGGAGTGAAGTGATCAATTCTTCCAGGTGTTGTATTTCAGAGAGAGTATTTATTTTACCTTTACTTTTGAAAGATATTTTTGATAGGTATAAAATTCTAAGTTGACACTTGTATCTTTCTAATATTCTAAAGATGTTGTTCCACTGTCTTCTGACTTACATTTGTCTATGACAACAGTCTACTGTCATTATTTTTGTTCCTCTAGATGTAATGTGTCTTTTTGGGCTACTTTTAAGATTGTCTATTTATCATGGGTTTTGAGTAATTTGATTTGATATTCCTTAGTGTAGTTTTTTCATGCTTCTTGTGTTTGAAGTTTGGTTTGTTGAATGTCTTGGATTTTTGAGTTAATATTTTTCATCAAAGTGGAAAAATTTGGGCCATTATTTCCCAAAGACTCCTCTCCCCACCCCTTCTCTCCTTTGGCATCTTCAATTACATGTATATGAAGCCACTTGAAGATGTTCCATAGTTCACTGATACACAATTTATTTATTATTTTTTTCTATATGTTTTATTTTGAATTATTGTTATCACTACAAACTTGCTAATCTGTATTCAGCAATGTCTACTGTATTGTTAATTCTATGTAGGGTACTTTTCATCTCAGACTTTTTTTCATTTCTAGATATTCAGTTTGGGTCTTTTTTTATTTTTAATTTCTCTCTTCATCATGAGTCATATTTTCCTGCATTTTGTATGCCTAGCAACTTTTTTATTGGATGACAGATATTGTAAATTTTATCCTGTTTTGTGCTAGATATTTGTATATTTCTATAAATATCTCTGAGCTTTGTTTTGAGACACAGTTAAGTCACTGAAAATGGTTTGATATTTTTAAGTCTCACATTTAATCTTATTTTCAGAAGAAGCAGAGCAACTGATAGTCTAGGACCGATTTCTTGACACTTCTCAAGCAAAACCTTACTGAATATTCTATACACTCTTCAGTCTATTTTAAGGTTTTTGCATTTTGGCAGGTAGGAATACAAACTATTTGTAGGTCTTTTTGAGGTCTGAGAATTTTTTGGGCTTTTGTTTGCTTGTTTGTTTTTTTATTGGTCTTTCTCCAGTCTCGAGTACTTTTTTCACATGCATGCATAATGTACTTGAGCTGATCAGTACTCAGCTCCAGACTTGAAGGGAAGCATTTCTTCAGACTTCTCTGCAAAACTCTCTTCTCTACATGCAGCTCTCTCCTCTCCTGCACTCTGCCTGAACTTTCTAGCTGGCTTCACAAATTTTCAATTATGTTTCCCCAATACAAGTCTGAATATGGGCGCCCCCTCCATACAATGTAGTAATAATAGCTGGGATAATTCTGGGCTATTTTGTTTGTTCCTTTTCTTTTCAGGTTACCTCTCCAGTGCTACCTGACCAATGTCTGAAAACTGCTGTTTCGTATATTTTTTCTGGTTCAGTAGTGGTTAAAGGCAGGTATTCAAATTGAGCCAGTTATACTCCATCTTTGTCAGAAGTTGATGTTCCAATGGATCAATATAGAAAGTAAAAAAAAAATTAACTTAGCAACCCATAGTATTTGCTACATCATCAATGGAAAATGTAAGTGGAAACAAGATTATCAAACTCCTTTGTATGTGTTTTCTCTATAGTTGAGATAAAATTCAGCAATTTTATCTGTGCTTCTGCCTCAGTTACATAGGCAGTTCCCACAAAGAAGCCTTCTTGTCAATAGTCTCTGGATGATCAATTTTTACATAAAATATATTGATGTTGGAAAAAATAATAAACCTAAAATATACAAATATACACACAATATCAATTTCTATCTTAATCTTTATTTTGAAATATAGTCAAAGGAATGGAAAGCACAATGCTCTTAGTAAAACTTATTGAGGAAATGCACTCCAGTGTGAAATGAAAGGGGATATTTTCACTGCACCAAAAACAATCATATTATTTAGGAATATATTCCAAAAGAGTCATAAATGGAGACGTCTATTTAAAGAGAATGTATCTTTGAAAATTCAATGTTTCTATAATTATTTTATTTCATAAAATGACTACTTTAATCTATATCAGAAAAAATAATTTGCTTCAAAACTTCAAAGAAGCTAGATGGAGGACATTTCTGACCCTGTCGTTCATAAAAAATAGCATACATTTTATATGTATATTAGTGTGGAACTTGGATTCTATGCAGATTTCAAAGTTTTAGAAATATATAAATGAATCCTTCCTGAAAGACTAAGACAAAAGGATTTGTTTGATGTTAAATAGAAAAGATAGTATAGTATATTTCCCCATCTACATTTTTGATATCACCATGTTTAATTTATAAAGCCAATTAATTGTTTGAGGCTATTCACACTTTTTATTTTTAAAAAACGATATACATTTTGAACATTAACAATGTGAAAATCTCTAACCTAGAATAGCTTTTGCTTTAAAAGTAGGCTGGCTTCCAAAGTCATACCCACCTGAGGTTAAAAATGGAGTCTGAATAATTTTATATTTTGCTCACATAGCACTGCTATTCTTTTTTCTTTCTATGTCACTTCCCTCACCACCTCCTCCCCTCCTTACACACACAATTATTTCTCAGAGTGCCCTGGAACATCTCATGTGTACTCATGTACACAGTCCCCTCTGCTTTTAGAGGGCATCTACTATTTCTTCATTTTTTCTGCTCCCTATAGTAATTCTACTACTAATACTTCTGGAGCCTATGTAAACTCTGTAGAGATATTGACAAAGCCAGTTACATTCTGTTTTTTGTTTTGTTTTGTTTTTTTTTTTGCAGTACGCAGGCCTCTCACTGTTGTGGCCTCTTCTGTTGCAGAGCACAGGCTCTGGATGCGCAGGCTCAGCGGCCATGGCTCAGGGGCCCAGCTGGTCCGCGGCATGTGGGATCTTCCCGGACCGGGGCACGAACCCACGTCCCCTGCATTGGCAGGCGGACTCTCAACCACTGTGCCACGAGGGAAGTCCACCAGTTACATTCTGGAAGAAGTCATTAAAGCCATCCTGCACTGATGCTTGCCTAAGAGAATATTTTCTCTCACTTCTCTATTCCCAATGGTTTTGTCCCTGTTCAAACTTAGAGATCTCCTCTGCACTCCTAACATTCTATAATAATACTTTAAAACAGGAAAAATATCCTTAACCATACTCTCTTCCAAAATAATTTAACACTCACTTACAGAGTCAATTCTTTTCTTCAAATAACATGCAGAAGTTTTAAATTTTATTCAGTGTCTCAACCATCATCAAACAGCTGGGCTTAATAAAACATTAAAATTAATTTCCTAAATGAGGACAATTCTTTAAGTCTCAGAGGATTGTTGCTTCTTTTATAAACTTATTTAGGCTTTGGAAAGCTTGGACAGTAATAGTAATTTTCTCTATTAAACATATATAATTTTTGCTCAGCAGCCCAACAATACAAATTTTAGTTAGAGGATGTCAAACTGAAGACATTTCGCCCTGAAAATTTATATGACATAAAAGAATGTTTAGGGCTTCCCTGGTGGTACAGTGGTTGAGAGTCTGCCTGCCGATGCAGGGGACACGGGTTCTTGCCCCGGTCCGGGAAGATCCCACATGCCGTGGAGCGGCTAGGCCTGTGAGCCGTGGCCGCTGAGCCTGCGCGTCCAGAGCCTGTGCTCCGCAATGGGAGAGGCCACAACAGTGAGAGGCCCACGTACCGCAAAAAAAAAAAAAAAAAAAAAAAAAAACAACCTTTAAATCAACTGGTTTTCCTACTTATTGCTATTGTTGTAGATACTACTACAAGGAATCACAGTGTGTGACTAGGATGATATTCCCAATCAAATTGATTTTCTATATTTTTTAGGATACTTAACTTTCCCTAGTTCTCCTTACATTTCTGGTATTTGACTGAGTTAGTATATTATATGATTGCTAGTATTACATTATATTTGATTTGGGCTGATAGTGGGATAATCAAAGGAAACACACTACTACTAAAATTTATTATACCATAACATCGGCAGTCTCATCCATGATTTACTTCTAGATGCATGTTACAGAAACTATCTAAATTAGCTAATGAAGTGGAAAGAAGGAAGGAAGAAAGGAAAGGAGGAAGGAAGAAAGGAAGGAAAGAAGCAAGGAAAGAAGGGAGGGGTGAGGGGAGGATAATATGGACTGCAAAGCATTCAATTTTGTAAGACTTCCCTTTCCACATTATATAACTATCTCAAAACTTCTGAATTTTAACTGTTTTTCATATTAACCAACATAGATAATTAGTTATCTTTGAATCCCAATTTCTAATTTTAGTAGCAAATCTGGATCCTGTGTCCACTCCTGGTCCAAGTAAATGGACAGAGGTGAAGAAATAGTAGAAATCTAGTTTGTGAACTGAGAGAGCAGGCAACCCTAAGCAAGAGGACCAAAAATTCAGAGAAAAGATTTGTGATAAGCTGGTCAGAACTGCCAAAACGTGTCTATGACACAGGAATTTCAATAAGGGTCAGGAAAGCCAACCTTAGAACTTATACAAAATATCAATGCAGAATATTGATTGAGAAGCAAAAACATAACAACCAAAAAGTATCACATTAGATCCTATTTATTTTATCTAGTCTCACTATATACCAGTGTGATCCCTCTCTTCAACCTGATTTCTTAACTATTTAATTCTGGCTGCTTTAATCTTTCTATTTCCCCTATATCTCTTTATACTTTTCTATACAAATTCTCCCTGTCATTTGATAGTAATCTAAAGCTACTAATTTCCCATTAAGCCTTCCACGAATTAAAATCCATACTGCACTTTGTTGATTATATATTGTGATATTGTTTGTTATTTTTTCTCCTGTAATAGTCTTGTTTCTCTAATTTTCTTAAGAGAAGAAATTATATTTTATACATTATTCTCTTTCCTAAAGACATTCAAGTGTAGTGGACACTTTATATAATTAATTTATCCTTAATTGAGACAATTTTTTTCAATTTATTAAGCCTCCCTGTATGTAACAATATGTGATACATTTCATGAAAACCAGATATAAAAAGATACTAGAAAGTTATTTTTTTCCTCCTCCTGGTGTTATTACTCCTCCTACATTAGATATCTAAGTGCATAAGGGGATAACAATGTAACATAAAATAAAACTCACTTTCCTAAAGTCAATTTCCTTAAAAGTTATGTTTAAACAATTTGATTTAGGTCATAATTTGCAAAGAGGAAATGGTGAATTTCAAATTCTACCTTGAAATTATTCTCTTTATCCGCAAAGTCAGAGATCAAAGTCTGTATTAGGCATAGTTATTTTTTTCTCTTTGTACAAAATTCAAATATAAAGTCATTCCTAATTTTAGTTAATAATTTATATATACACATATTTCAAGAATTTTAAAAGATTAATTCAATTTCAGGCCAATAAATGAAATTGGAGATTTAGTACTAAATTTCACAAGCTCAAACTTTTAAATGATATATTGATAATGTTTACCAAACTTGGTCTACATAAAGAAACGCAGTAGACTTTTTGATATTGTAAAGCAGGAACCAAGATTCATTGTTTGGTTCCCTCAGAATTCTGCCCTTACTACTGATTTCTGAAATTGTCAAGGGCTCAATGGTGCTATTGTGGGATTGATACAAGTTTACTGACATTTATAACATGTAAAATCTATGCAAATCTGTATAGTTATCACATAGGTAAGGTGGGTTTATGGAGGCTCAGTTCCATGTAACCCACTGGACAACTGCTGTGGACTGAATTGTGCCCCACCCCCAATTCGTATGTTGAAATCCTAAACACCAAAGTGCCTGCATTTGCAGACAGGTATTTTAGGAGGTATTTAAGGTTAAATGAGATCATAAGAGTAAGCAGGTAATCCTATGGGATTGGTGACCTTACAGGAAAAGGAAGAGAGAAAAATTATCTCTCTCTGCTGTGTCATGACACAGCAAGAAGGTGGCCATCTGCAAGTCAGGAAGAGAGCTCTCACCAGAACTCTACTGTGCTGGCATTCTGATCTTAGACTTTCAGCATCCAGAACTGAGACAAAATACAGTTCTGTTGTTTAAACTACCCAGACTATGATATTTTATTATGGCAGCCTGAGCTGACTGATACAACTGACCATAAGGATTTGAAACTTAAGGGTACTTTAATAAACTCATAATAATTTTAATGCTGTGTGTGTGTGTTATATGGGATAGCATAAGCACAGAAAAATGTTTTTTGTGGAAAAGTGAAGGTAAAAAAAGAATGAAATAATAATGTAGCAAGCCAAAAATATTTATAATATTAAATGAAAATTAGGTTGCATCATGTTATCTATGATATTGCTGCAAAAATATAGATGAATTGACTATGCTGGTGGGTTATTTTTGCAATAACTACAAAAGGAGAAATGAGCCCTAACATAAGATTATGTTGTCCCTGATAAAGTTAGATGTTCCACTGTTAGGCCTAAATATTGGCATAAGAATATCTAGCTTTCCTTAAAATAGTGTTAAAGACCAAATTTAGAAACTCCAATGGCTGTCCTGAACTGGTTCAATTCTCAGCCTACAAAAGGTAACATGTACTTCTTCCTGAATTTTTTTAAAGCAGATACTATATGATTATTGCTAAAATAAACAAACAAAATGAAGGGGATTATCTTACAGATATCAAGGTGTGTCTGTTAATACCTTTAATTACAAAAAGGTCAAAGTCCAGAGATCAGTGCATGGAAGATGGGGGTAATAATCTAAATGCCCTGGGGAAATTAAAAAGTAGATCCAGGAGACTTCCATTTAGAGGGTAGGATATATAAGTCTTAATAATAAGTCACTTTGACCAGAAAGTGTTTCTTTTTTTTTTAACTTAATTGTTTTTTTGGCCACACCACGTGGCATGTAGTATCTTAGTTCCCCAACCAGGGATCGAACCTGTGCCCCCTGGAGTGGAAGTGCAGAGTCTTAACCACTGGACCACTGAGGAAGTCCTCAGAAAGTGTTTCAAATCATCAGGATAATGGGAGAAAAGTGAAGAGTAGAATTAACAGGGGAGACTTATCAAGGAAAAGCTAGTGGAGGTGGAGACTGACTTGGGTTTTGAAGAATGATATAAATTCCAATACTGGTGATTTCCAATCCTTACACTCAATTAGCATCTCTTCAGGAGCTTTACAAAAAATACCAAAGCCTGAGACCCACCGCAGATTCTAATAGGTATTTTTAAAAGGTTTCCAGTTATTGCAAAAATAACTGGTTCATGTTATATTTGCTGGTTCAAGAACCACTGTGTAACAAACTTCAAGTTTCTGCTGTTGCTTTAGAATAGCATGAGAGTCTGTTAAAAATGCAGAATCTCAGGCCCAAGTCAAGACTCAATGATTTAGAATCTGCCTATTAAAATTTTAGAAGTAATAGAAACAAAGACACAATGGAGAATAAAATCCTGCAGAAACGTGCAGCTGTACTTCAAACCCCTACTAACATTGGACATCCCAATAGTACTCTCTCTTCTACATTCTAATACTTGAAGTCATTTCCTGACTAAAATTACATAGATTCAGAACTGAATAGTTGAATAATCAATAAAGTTTTTGAACTCTAAGAATGTATCCAAAAGACCCAGTTATGATCCAGAAAAGTTAGATTTCATAACCCAAAGACCCAGTTATGATCAAGAAAAGTTAGATTTCAAGTGCTAACTCCATGAAAATTTTCCTTTTTTTGGGGGGTGGGGGAAGGCAAAGGTCTTCTCATTTCTTTTTTCTTTTTTTTTTTAAACTCTTTATTGGATTATAGTTGCTTTACAATGGTGTGTTAGTTTCTGCTTTATAACAATGTGAATCAGCTATACATATACATATATCCCAATATCTACTCCCTCTTGCATCTCCCTCCCACCCTCCCTCTCCCACCCTCTAGGTGGTCACAAAGCACTGAGCTGATCTCCCTGTGCTATATGGCTTCTTCCCACTAGCTATCTATTTTACATTCGGTAGTGTATATATGTCAATGCCACTCTCTCACTTCGTCTCAGCTTACCCTTCCCCTTCCCCATGTCCTCAAGTCCATTCTCTACATCTGTGTCTTTATTCCTGTCCTGTCCCTAGGTTCTTCAGAACCTTTTGAATTTTCCATTTTAAACAACTGAGAGGATCACTTTCTTTACTTATATTCAAGGCTTTAATATAATAATTCTTTTTTTTCTCGAAGGTTTAAGGAACTCATAACATCTAGATAGATATCAGACTATCTCAGAATACAAACAATTTATAAACAATATCAAGTTTGGAATTTTGATGACAAAGGATTCAGAAGTTCGCATAAACAAGCAGTTGTGCTTTCTTTAAAAGACAGTGCTTTTTGTTGTTGAACATGGGGTAGTAATTCACAGTTCTAGTTTTCTTAGACAGGACTTAGTAGACGAGTCACCCCATGGCACTGGCCATACTAATCAACCTCTCAGTGCCCTTAAGAAAAAATAGACTGAAGAAGCAGATATTGATTTCTGAGAAGCCAGATATCAAAATTTATTGATCAGGCAGGACTATATTGACCAATTTTTAAAAAATCAAGAATGGTATGTACTGAAATAAAAGATAAGTTTCTCTCTGTATCTCTTCGTGACCTGATGCTTGAAGACAAGGCTGTTAAAACAGTAAAGAGAAGTCCTCTGAAGATTTATTTTATATCTCTTTGCAGTCCATATCTGTGAGCAAAGGGAAAATTTTCTTCTTATGAAATGCCAGAGGGCCCAATATTGTTTCCATTGGAGGGAAACAGGAAAGCTTACATCAAATGTTGATTAAAACACTGCATCAGTAAGCACAACATATGAGAAACTTCACATGCAAATCTGCACTAGTCTTCTGATTCCAGAACACAGCCTGTGCAGTCCACAATTTAAAATGAACGGAAGATTTCTTCATCAGGTCTCACTTAGGATTGTTATCATTTTTCTGCTTTCATGGTTCTTCTTCTTTCTCCTAAAAAGGGTGTGATAAAAATCAGGCACTTAAGGTGAAAACTTTTAATATGCAACGGGAACATTTGCATTTAAAAATTAGAAGTAAGGAGACCTCTGTCTAAACCCAAAGAATGACTTATGAGTGATAAAGTCAATTGTGGCCAGGAAGTCAGGGAGATATATTGGTGGATACAAAAGTCTTTTCTAATGCCATTCTTCTCAAACCACAAAAGAAACTGTTTAATTTGCATATATATAATATTGAGCCTGCTTCCTGAAGGATTTCTGCTCTCTGAATTTGAAACACATAAATTATATTTTATTTTATGTTATATTTCCTATTCATGGTCAGTGATGAGGTGATCTTCAAAGCTTTTTGGCAGCAGAGAAGATCCTAAATGATGGTAAAGGGCCTGGGGTCCACATCTCTTAATCCACTAATTTCCTATGTGGCACTGGACAAGTGGTTTTAAAGATCCCAAATCCAAGTTTGTTCATCTGCAAATAAAGACGCTGGGCCAAATTATCTGTAGTTACATTCTGTATTGACTTTCCAACTTTTACTATCCATGATAACACTAAATCAGTGAATTATCACATACAGTGTTACAAGAGTTCTTGCATCATTTTCATCTATAAATATTATAAGGTAAATAAATTTCAGTGTAGCATGAATGTAGGAAATGGGTGCATTTTTTTATATTGCTCCCTTCCCCCACATGTGTGTTTAACACAGTTTTGATCCTTTGCAACTTTTACAAAATGTGATTGTGTTAGGCCAAGGTCAAAAAATTTCATTTCGGTGTGTCACAGTCTCTGGGCACACTACACAATGCTCAAATACATAACAAAACTACAAACAACAATTCTGAGAATTTAGAAATGGTAAATTTAAAAAAAACCTCCTTATAACTCCTGGGTCAGAAAATTACAAACTATAATTGAAAGTTACTTAGAAATAATAACTATAAGATTATCAATTGAAAATATGAAATCTTATAGAAGTCATATTTAGAGGCAAATATATAGCAGTACATATCTTTATTTAAAATGAAATTAATTGCAGTTTTAACACAATTTTAAGACTTTATTTTTTTTTTCAGTGAAGTTTGAGGCTCAGAGCACAATTGAGAGGAAGATGTAGAGATTTCCTATATACTGCCTGCTTCCACACATGCTTAGCCTCCCCTCTCAATGACACCAGCAAAAAGAGTGGTACATTTTTGTAATACTTGATAAACCTATACTGCCACATCATTATCACCAAAAGTCCATAATTTATGTTAGAGTTTACTCTTGCAGTTGCACATTCTATGGTTTTGGACAAATATATAATGACATGTATCCACCATTATAGTATCATACAGTATTTTCACTGCCCTAAAAATCCTCTGTGCTCTGCCTATTCATCTCTCCCTCTC
The DNA here is from genome assembly GCF_949987515.2 of Delphinus delphis. Taxonomy (NCBI): domain Eukaryota; kingdom Metazoa; phylum Chordata; class Mammalia; order Artiodactyla; family Delphinidae; genus Delphinus; species Delphinus delphis. The sequence continues at coordinate 18,821,170 of NC_082694.2, read as the reverse complement.
AACCCCTGGCAACCACTGATATTTCTACTGTCTCCATAGAAAACCCTTTCCAGAATGTCATATGTTCAGAATCATAGTGTATGTAGCCTTTTCAGAGTGGCTGCAACCTAATGTTTTCAAAAAGGAGAAAACAAATATAAGTATATGTAAATATACACTAATTTGAAACTATAAAGGAAAACAGAGTAGTTATAATGACTACATTCAAAAGCTAGCTGTGAAAATAAAGTAAAACACAGATAAGGAAGATAATAAAAAACTAGGAAAAACTATATACTGTTCTATTCTAATAAGTTTGAAATTTCAATAGACACTTTAGGAAATTGTAACTCATCAAAATTCACTTTAGACATATATAATCAGAGGAGATTAATAAATCTTATGGCAAAGTTTCAATTAAAGTCACACATGAATCTATAAAAATATATGATTTCCATAAAAAACTATTATAAAGAAACTCAATTTTACAGTAGCATCAGGCAGAACAGGTTTGAATTAGAAAATCTGACCAACCTTCCCATTTTCTCTGTCTCTCTCTCTATATATAGGCTACTATATATATATATATATATATATATATATATATATATATATATATATAGTAGTTTTCTAACACAACAAGAATGCTACAAAATTTAATATAGATTTTCATTTCTTTACTTGTGCATGCAAGGAGTATACTGAGGTGTACTTTACTTAACACCTTTAAAAATGCAAAAAATGGATCAATAAAAATATATACAGGTATATTTGTCTATAATCCTAACACAATATTTAATGCTCAATCACTAAGATGTCTTACTAGAGTTATTTTAAAACGAGAACACTAATGTTTTTGTATTTATTTCACCATTTCTTAAATATAATCTCTAAATTGAAATCCTGCATTGATACATATTTCATCCCAGCCCCTCTGTGATACCATCTTCCATCTGAGTATGCTAATGATATTCAGGGAGATATCACATCACTTATTCAGAATTATAAAGTATTAGATTATTGATTAGGAATGTACCTTAAATATTATGTTGTCCAAACAGCTATCCTATAATTAAAAGATTTCATTTTACCTTTGATCAAACACAGTGACAGAAATATATATTGCCTTGAAAGATAAAATGCTCAGCAATGTAATGATCTGGGAAAAATTCACCTTTGCAACTTCTACTGAAGTCTTTAATACATTTTGAGTTCATTTTTTTGTGTAGTGAAAGAGAAGGTACACTGTCATTCTTCTTCCAACACCATTTATTGAAGAGACTGTCCTTTTCACAGAGTGTATTAGTGCCACATTTGTCAAAGGTTAGTTGACCTACACTTTATGTGTGTTATATCTGGGCTCTATAATCTATTCCATTAGTTTAATGTGTCTGGAATTTTGCTTTTTCCAGTGTCATACAGTTTTGATTACTATAGCTTTGTATAAATTGAAGTCAGGAAGTGTGATGCCTCAAGTTTTGTTCTTGCACAAGATAATTGTTTTAACTATGTTAATGGATATATATATTCTGTACAATTTAATGATTAAAAATTAGTCCAGAAGTTACAAATGAGCCTCATTTATCTCCTCTCCAAAGCTATTATTCCCAGAGGTAGCAGAGGATTAGGGAATGTCTCAATCCATTAGTTTTCTTGCTGTGTTTTTACATGGTAGAAGATGCAAGGGATCTCTGTGGAGTCTCTTTCATAAAGGCACTAATCCTATTCATGAGAGCAGATCTCTCACAAATAATCACCTTCCAAAAGCCTACCATCAACTTTGAGGCTTAGGAGTTTTGAGAAGACATAAATATTCAGATTATAACAGAGAGACAGAAAAATCATGAAAAATATCTGAATTATTCCATACTACTAATAAAATATAGATGTTAGTAAAGAAAACGTTTGTAATATATTCAAAAGCCTCAATCTCTGAGCTTTCGATGACTCCACCTATGGAAAATCCTCATTTCAAATTAAATAGCTCAAAAGGTGAGACTTTCCAAAAGGTAAAACTTCTCAAAAGAAGGACATCATCCACCAGGGAATTGCCTCACGGTTAGTGTGCACTCTGCTGATATCAATATTTATTTATTCTGATAAAATTCTAATACGGATGAAAATTAAGGATGAGTTTTAATGTAACTCACAGAAAGTTCAAAATTATTTTAAATTCCAGGATTTTCAGAAATTTATTTTTCCAATTAAGCATGAATATAATCAAGATTGGTGACCTGTATCTATCTAAAAAAAGAGCTAACCCTTATTACAGATATTTTCTGATTAAAACAAACATATGTATTTTTCAGAAAAATCTGAGTAAGAATCTGCCTTGGAATCAGAAAATGTGATTCTCTGGGAGGTTTTGCAACAAATTTGGCCATGGACTCTGTGGTAGGCACAATTCTGCCCTTTGGTGTTTGTGTCCCATATAATCTTCTCCCTTTGAGTGTGGGCAGGAAGTGTAAGTATGATACAAGATCACCCTATGATTAGGTTACATCGTATAGCAAAAATAAAGAGATATTGGAGAAATAATTAAGGTCTTTAATAAGTTGACTTTGAATTAATTGCAAGCCCAAATGGGCTAGACCTATTCAGGTGAGCCCTTAAAAGACGACCTTGAAGTTAGAGACAATAAACATCAAGAGATGTCCTATTGGTCTTGCATAAGCCAACTGAAAAGATATGGAGAGGGCTATATAGCAGGGAATGCCAGATAGCCTCTAAGAGCTGAGGGTATCTGTCCTACAACCTCAAAGTTCTGAAATCTATCACAACCATGTGGGTATAAAAGAATATCAAGTAAAATTGACACAAAGCCAATGCATTTTTTTTCCAGTCTTCTGAGACCATGAGTAGAAGACATTTAACCTGTGTCTAACTTTCTAACCTAGGGAATCTTTGAAATAATAAATGTGTGCTGTTTTAAGTCATTATGTTTTTGGTAATTTGTTTTGTAGCAAAGAAGACTAACAACAGCTCTCGTCATTGTGTCATTGAGGGTTGTGGCTGAGATACTCTCCTCTCTAAAGTGATTTGATTTCACAAGTGTTTGGTTCCATAACGGAGTTCAATTTTATTTTTTAAAATCTGTACATGTCACAGCCTATAATTGAACCTCAACATTTGAAGAGAACATTCAAAGAAAATTGGGGTATAAAATAAATGCCACCCCATACTCATGGATTAAATTGTTAAAATATTCATACTACGCAAAGTGATTTACACAGTCAGTGAAATTTCTATCGAAATCCCAATGGCATTTTTGCAGAAATAGAAAAAAACTTCCTAAAATTCACATGGAATCTCAAAGGATTCTGAATCACAAAAAGAATCTTAAAATGTTAGAGGCCTTACACTTCCTGATTTCAAAACATACTACAGGGCTTCCCTGGTGGCGCAGTGGTTGAGAGTCCGCCTGCCGATGCAGGGGACACGGGTTCGTGCCCTGGTCCGGGAAGATCCAACATGCTGCGGAGCGGCTGGGCCCGTGAGCCATGGCCGCTGAGCCTGTGCGTCCGGAGCCTGTGCTCCACAACAGGAGAGGCCTCAACAGTGACAGGTCCGCGTACCGCAAAAAAAATAAAAAATAAAAAATAAACACTACAAAGTAATAGTAATCAAGACAGTGCAGTACTGGCATAAAGACATATATAGACCAGTGGAACAGAAATAAACCCCTGTGTATATAAACACATGATTTTTGTCAAGGTGTCAAGACAACACAACGGTAAAAGGACAGTTTCTTCAACAAAAGGTACTGGGGAAAAGGAACATCCAAAACTGAAAAAATCAAAGTTGAAACCTTACTTTACAACATACATGAAAATTAACTCAAAAGTATTAAACAAACACCTAAAAATAAAACCTAAAATAAAAAACTTCTAGAATAAAAAAATAGGGGGAAACTCTTCAGAACATTGGATTTGACAATAATTTATTGAACATAACACCAAAACTTAGGCAGTAGAAACAAAAATAGATAAGTTAAAGAAAAAAATAGGCAAAAAATAGACAAATAGGACTACATATGGGAGAAAATATATGCAAATTATGTAGTTGGTAAGGGGTTAATATCCAAAATATATAAGGAACTTCTACAACTTAAAAATGAAAAAAACAAATAACCTGATTTAAAACCACTGTGAAAGAATTTGAATATACAATTCTCCCAAGAAGCTATACAAATGGCCTACAAGTGTATGAAAATATACTCAACATCACTAATTGTAAGAGAAATGCAAATCAAAACTACAGTGAGATATCACCTCATACCCATCAGGATGACTACTACCAAAAGAGCAGAAAATAACAAGCATTGGTGAGGAAACAAAGAAATTCGAACACTGTTGATGGGAGTATAAAATGGTAGAGGCATTTTGGAAAACAGTATGGAGATTAATTTCAAAAAAAATTAAAATTAGAATTACCATATGATCCAGTAATCCTACCTCTGAGTATATATCCAAAAGAATGTAAAGAAGGGTCTTGAAGGGATATTTAAACACCCATGTTTGTAACAGCATTATGCACAAGCGGGAAGAGGTGGAAGTAACCCAAACGTTCAATGTTGAATGGATAAAGAAAATGTGTATTATATATTCAGCCTTAAAAATACAAGGAAACACTGTCACTTGTTACAACACAGATGAACCATGAGGACATTATACTAAGTACAATAAGCCACTTACAGAAAGACAAATACTATATAATTCCACTCATGTGACATATCTAAAGTACTCAAAATCATAGAAACAGAATTTAGAAAGGTGGTTGCTAAGGGCTGGGGTGGAAGTGAAATTAATTTTTTGGATATAGAGTTTCAATTTTACAAGACGGTAAAAGTTCTAGAGGATTTTTTGCATAGCAATGTGAGTATACTTAACACTACTGAATTGTATACTTAAAATGATGATGCTAAACTTAATCTTATGTGTTTTTTAGCACAATAAAATAAATAGGTTAAAAAATCAAACTGAAACCTTTGGAAATAAATACAATGTACATAGCCCATTTAAAAAGTATATGCAGCAAATCTGTTTTGTGAATGATGTTTTAATTGAGGATAAGAAACTGCTGACTCAAAAACACTCAATACGTAAAAGATATGAAAGGATCAAAAGAGAAATACAATATACATTACAGAAAATTGACACAGCAGGATCATTTAGGAAAAAGAGTTTTTAGATGCTTTTTAATTGAAGTCTTCTGCATTTCTTTTGAACATGTTTCTTGAGGTTAGGAAAAATCAGCTCATTTCTGCCATTAAACTTTCAAAACATAATCATACAGTTGTCAGCTATTCTTTATATGATATACTCCAGGTCAAACACCCAAATGTAAAGATGCTTGCTGTCATTGATATGGTCTGTTTACTTGCTTAATATGCCAACATCTGTTTGCTGAACCTGCATATCCACAACTTTCTATATATGGTAATGTATGGGGCTAAATCAAAGATGGTGGAAGTAACCTACTAGTTGTATGGAAACCACTGGAGAAAAATGCTCTTCAGAGTGCAACATAAAATTTTTAATCTATTTAGACCATACCCAAGGATAGCTTTTCTCATGGGCTGGTCACTAATGATAAAATTGCCACTTTTAAGTCTAACCTGCCGATAAGTGTCCTTGTGAGAATTTAAAAAGATTGTATATAGGAAAAACGCATAGCAGACTATGTAAGTCCATAAAAACATAAAGCATCATTACAATTTTAGAACAAACCCTACTGTTTCGCACTATCTTTGGGTCTCAGTTAGAGCCTGATGAATTATTTCCTCTAAAGTTTCACGATTTTCACTTCTGGTTCTAGTTCTGCATGTAAGGAGCTTGGAAATTGCCATTCAGTACTAACAAGTAAAAAGCTGAACAGACAAAAAATCAACAACTCTTCTTTGATTCATAATAGGTGGAAAAACATAAGGCAAACCACAGACTCCAAGATTGGAGAGACAGGAAAATACAGGGAGTTGCTGCTTAGTGGAACAGAGATTTGCAAGAGTGAAAACCACCCTGCAAACCAGTGCAGGGGCAGGAAAAGCTGAACTGTAATTGATGAATTGCTGGAGGCTCAATGTCATCAAGTCTGAGTGTTAAAAACTCCAGGGGACCCCAGCCATATGGGGTCCCCCTCGATGTTGTGAGATTTATCTCCAGGAACTTGCCCAGATTTCCACAGTAAATATCAGAGAAAAATCCCCATGCGTTTCTAGCAGGGGAAGTGGAAAAGGAACAATTTTGCAATATGCCAAAGCACTCTGTTCTTATTAACAAGGTCTGGCCACAGGAAAAACTAGTTAACCAGAGTCTAACCTGTGGGAGTATTATCAGAGCCTAAATAACCTGGGAGAATGGAGATACCAGCTAGTTCTAATGATCCTGTTCCACCTAAGAAGGAAGAAGAAGCCTGAGAAACTCTTGTGAAGTCAACAGTCCAGAGGTATAGCCTCACTAAAAGACTGAGACCCAGTCATAGGAGTACAAAAATTTTCCTTTCCCCCCGCATCACCACTGCATCATTAAAAACCTATTTACAGCAATTCCTTTTGCCAAGTACTGCATGTCCAACTATCAAGCATTATGAGACATAACAAAAGACTAAAGGCACAATTTGAAGAGACACAGCAAACTTCAGAATGAGACATGCAGGGATGATGGAATTATCAAACCGGAATTGCAAATAACAATGATGAATATGCTAAGGGCTCTAATGAATTAAGTAGAAAGGATGTTGATAATGGGGGAGGCTAAGCATGTGTGAAGATGGGAGTATATGGAAATTTTCTGTACTTTCTTCTCAATTTTGCTGTGATTCTAAAACTGCTTTTAAAAATAAAACCTTAAATAAAAATATATAAAGCAAAGAGATTATAGACAATATATACTTCAGGCGCTTAATGAGGAAAGAAGGATAAAGAATGGGGAAGAAGCACCAAGGTACAGGCAGAAGTGTTGTTAATGATCCAGCTGTGCTTATAGAAGTCTATTTCTTTTTGGTTCATACTTCCTATATAGATTATATACCTTTTTCATATGTGCTAAATATTATGTAATGCAACTTAAAATGACTGTAATTTAGGATAGACTTGATTCATAGTACCCATAGTTAATGAAATAGAAATATATTTTTCCCTTTCAGCAACAGAGTATACTGGTATTTATTATCTAACCAACTTTACACATAAGAAAATAAATATTTAAGCATATTTTAATATTTCATATTTCTTCTTCAAACTCTATATCTAAATTTTGTGTTAAGTAACTTTTCAAGACCCAGAATCTACATATTTGCCAAAGGATTAGACACATTGAAGGAAATGAAGTATACATTTTTGAAAAACATTTTCGAGATGATTAAAAAATAATTCCATTCAAGGATGTGTTGAATTTTCTCCACTGACCAAGAAGTACCCAGTCTGATACCATCAATCTTCAGCCATTCCTACTCTCATTAATTTTTGAACTATGATATTGAATATGATTCATCTACAGTTGTATATAATGTTTTAAAATATTTCCAATTTGTGAATTTTAGAATTATTCCAATTGTGTAAATTCCATTCATTTGAAAGTACCCATAACTTGGCTATTTATAGGCACATTTAAAGGAAAAGGTAAATTAACTTTAATGAGTGTGAAGTGCATCATAAGGCAGCACATCTTTTAGCTAATGTAATCTTAAGGAAGCTATGCTACTTTTCTTCTACAAAAATATGGAAGCTGGGATTTAAATTCTAGTCCACATAGTTCCAAAGCCTGTACCATTTCAACTAGATCTCATACCCACTGAATATTCTAATACTGCCTTTGATTATGAGAATATAGACTCAGATTCTTAATCCTAAAATAATTGGGCTGAGAGGAAACTCAGAGATTATTCCTAGACATGGACCTGAGGTGTGGAACATAGGAGGAAATTGACCAGGATCACCTAGTGAAACTTGTGTTAGAAATATGAATGCTTCATTAATTGGTAAAGATTCTCTACCTGGTGATTTAATGACATTTTCTTAACATTTAGGTTCCCATGCTTTCTGAATGATGAGCATGATTGCTGTAAAATTAGTAGTGGGTGAAAGGGGCTTCAAAAGAAAAACAAAATGTAAAATTCCAGAAGACAATTTTTGTTTTTCCCAATATTTTGTTATGATTATCAATCATAATAAAAATTTAAAATAATTTAACAGAGAATACCTATAATCATATTTTGTAGATTAATATTATATTATTCTTGCTCTATCATATATCTGACCCACTTCTCTACAAAACCATTAATCCATGTTATTTTTAATAAATTTTGAAGTAAAATTTTCTGATTCTCTAAGTATGCATATCATTAATTTGAGTTTGATATCTGTAGGATTTTAATTTTAATGTATAATTTACATACAATTAAATATACAATTCATAAGTATACATTCAAAAAGTCTAGAAAAAAGTATTTACCTGTGTAACCCAAAATACTAGCTAGTTACAGAGGTTTACCTTTGCTCAGAAATCTCCCTATGCAGTTCCCTAGTTATTTTTTTGCTCCTATCCCTGTGAGACAACCATTTTGTCCTTTTCTTTTCCCATATAATAGTTTCCCCTCTTCCAGAATTTCATGTTAATAAAATTATACATGATGTATTTTTGGAAAAGTTTTTTCATAATATGGAATAATATTTTTGAAAGCCATTCATGATGTTTAGGATGTTATTAATAGTAGTTAAAATTATATAATATTTTATTTAAGTTCAAAAAAGATTATTATTTCTCTTGAGTGAATACAAAGGGGTAGAATGGCTGGGTCATTTTGTAGGTATACATTTAGTTTTGTAAGAAACCACTAGTAAGTTTTCAAAATAGTTTTACCGTTTTAACTTCCCATAAGCAATGAGTTTTCCATTTCAACAAACTTACCAGTGTTTGATGATGCCTCTCTCTTTTTATTTCTCTCTAATATTTATATGAGCCATTTTGGTCGACATGTGGTATCTCATGTGGTTCTAATTTGTATTTCTCTAATTATTAATAATGTTGAGCAAAATGGGCCCTCATTAACTATTTGTAAATTGTCTTTATCTTTATTAGTTTATAGAAATTATATACAATAGTTATCATCTTTTTCAAATGTATGATTTATAAATATGTCCCCCTTGTCTGTGGCTTAATTATTCACTGATTAATTCTGCCTTTTGATGAGCAGAAGTTTTAATTTTGATGAAGCCTATTTTTTAAAATTTTAAGTTATTTCTTTACATGGTCTAAGAAAACTTGGCCTACCATTAAATCATGAAGATTATTCTACAATTCCACCAAAATATTTCTGATTTTTTACTTTATATTTAGATACATTATAAGTCTGAATTAATATTGTATATGATGTGAGGTAGGAATACAGGCTTCATTTTAATATTCAGCTCTTCTTTGTAAAAAAAAAAATGAAGTAATCACAAAATTGTGGATCTATTTCTGGAATTTCTTTTATTTCCATTGATCTTTTTTTGATCCTATGCCAGTAACACACTGACTTGAAATCAGATAGACTAGTTCCCACAACTTCATTTATATTTCTCAAGATTACTTTGGATATTCTGTGTCCTTTGTGTTTCCATTTAAAATTTTAGATTCTATTTGTAATTTTCTACTAAAGAAAAGCTTACTTCAATTATAAGCGTACCTCATTTTATTGCACTTTTATTTACTGTGCTTTTCAGTTACTTTGTTTTTACATACTGGAGGTTTGCTGCAACCCTGTGTCTAACAAGTCTATAGGTGCCATTTTCACAACTGCATTTGCTCACTTTGTATCTCTGTGTCACATTCCAATAATTTTTGCAATATTTCAAACATTTTCATTATTATTATATTTTTATGGTGATTTATAATATATAATCTTTGATGTTAATATTATAATCTTTTTGAGGTGCCAAAACCCACACCCATACATGAAGGTGAACTTAATTGATAAATGTTGTCAGACCACATGTTCCCCCATCTCTCTCCCTCTCCTCAGGCTTCCCTATTTCCTGAGACACAAAAATATTGAAATTAGGCCAATATTTAGTAAGCTTAAAATGGTCTCTAAGTGTTCAAGTGAAAGAAAGAGTTACATATTTCTCATTTTAAAACAAAAGTTAGAAATAATTAAACACTGAGAAAGGTATGTCAAAAGTTGAGATAAGCTGAAATATAGACCTCTTACGCCAAACAGTTAGCCAAGTTGTCGGTGCAAAGGAAAAGTTCTTGAAGGAAATTAAAAGTGCTACTCTAGTGAACACAAAAATGATAAGAAAGTGGGACAGCCTTATCGTTGGTATGGAGAAAGCTCTAACTGTCTGCATAGAAGGTCAAACTAGCCACAATGTTCCCTTAAGCCAAAGCCTAATCCAGAGAAAGGTCTTAACTGTTTTCAGTTCCATGAAGGCTGGGAGAGGTGAGGAAGTTGAAGAATAAAAATTTGAAGTTAGCAGATGATTCATAAGGTTTAAGGGAAGAAGCTATCTGCATAACATAAAAGTGCAAGGTGAAGCAGCAGGTGTTGATGTAGAAGCTGCAGCAAGTTATCTGGAAGATTTAGCTGAGATAATTAATGAAGGTGGCTATACTAAACTACAAATTGTCTATGTAGATGAAACAACCCTCTATTGGAAGAAGATGCCATCTAGGACTTTCATAGGTAGAGAGAAGTCAGTGCCTGGCTTCAAAACTTCAAAGGTCATGCCACCACTCTGGTTAGGGCTAAAGTAGCTGGTGACTTTAAGTTGAAGCCAGTGTTCATTTACCATTCTGAAAATCATAGAGTCCTGAATAAGTATGTTAAATCTACTTGATCTATGCTCTATAATTGGAACAACAAAACCTAGACCACTGCACATCTGTTTACAACATGGTTTACTGAATATTTTGAGCTCACTGTTGAGACCTACTACTCAGAAAAAAATGGTTTCTTTCAAAATATGACTGCTCACTGACAATGAAACTGGTCACTTAAGAGCTTTGATGGAGATGTACAATGACATTAGTGATGTTTTCATGCCTGAAAACAAAACATCCATTCTGCAGCCCATGGGTCAAGGAGTAATTTCAACTTTCAAGTGTTTTTTATTTTAAAAATATATTTTGTAAGGCTATGGCTGCCACTGATAATGATCCCTCCTATGGATCTGGGCAAAGTCAATTGAAAACCTCTGGAAAGGATTCATCATTCCAGATCCCTTGAAGAACACTTGTTTCATGAGAAGAGGTCAAAATATCAACACTAACAGGAGTTTAGGAGAAGTTGACTCCAACCCTCATGGATGACTTTGAGAAGTTCAAGACTTCAGTGGAGGAAGTCACTAATATGTTGTGGAAATGGCAAGAGAACTAGAATTAGAAGTGGAGTCTGAAGATCTAACTGAACTTCTGCAATCTCATGATAAATCTTTAAGGAAAGAGGAGTTGCTTCTTATGGATGAGCAAAGAAAGTATTTTCTTGATATGGAAACTAATCCTGTTGAAGATGCTGTGAAGACTGTTAAAATGACAACAAAGTATTTAGAATATTACATAAACTGAGTTGATGTAGTAGTGGCAGGGTTTGAGCGGATTGACTCCAATTTTGAAAGAAGTTCTACTGTGGGTGACATGTTATCAACAAGCATTAAGTACTACAGAGAAATTGTTCATGAAAGGAAGTTTCCATAGATGGGGAAATCTTGATTTTTGTCTTATTTAAGATATTGCCACAGGTACCTCAGCCTTTAGCAACCAGCACCCTGATCAGTCAGCAGCCATCAACAGTGAGGCAAGACCCTCCACCAGCAAAAAGATTTCAACTCACTGAAGGCTCATATGGTGGTTGGTATTTTTAAAAATAAAGTATTTTTAAATTAAGGTATGTACTTTGTTTTTTCGGATATAATTCTATTGAATACTTAATACACTATAGTACAATATAATGTAAACATAACTTTTATATGCACTGGGAGCAAAAAAAAATTGTGACTCACTTAATTGCAATATTGGCTTTTCAGTGGTAGTTTGGAAACAAACCTGCTATATCTCCAAAGTATGCCTATATGATTGTGACTGTATTGAATCCATAAATCAATTGGAAAAATTAGTATCTTAACAGCATCAAGTATTCCATTCCATAATTATGTCATTTGTTCCAATTTTTTGCTTTTTCCTATTTTAGTCTTAGCAATATTTTAAATTTTTCAGTGTAGAATTCTTGGACAACTTTTGGTAAATTTATTCCTAGCTATTTTTATTTTTAATACTACTGATAACAGAATTGGTTTTTACTGTTTCCTATTGTTTGTTACTAGTATCTGAAATATGGTTTTCAATAATATTAACCTTGAATACTGTGACATTACAAAATTCAATTTTTAGTTCTAAAATTAGTTTTGTATATATCTTAGGATTTCTACAAGCCAATTATATAATATTAAAATAGAAACCATTTTAATTTTTCCTTTCTATATTTTATATATTTTACAGTAGTTTTCTTATCTACTTGTACCGGCAAGTGCCTACATAAAATATTGATTATACATAATAAAAGTGGATATTTAGAAAGAAAGCCTTTTATATTTACCAAGATAAATATTAATTTTGATATTCTTCATCCCTTCCTGAAAGTTGAGTATTACATTTCTGCTCTTGATAGAATTTTGTTTAGAATTTCTTGTAGGGCAGGTCTGTTTACTATAATTTTTTTTTAGTTTCCTTTTATGTAAAAATATATTTTGCCTTAATTCTCAAAAACATTGAAACTGGATTTCAAATTTTGATTTGTCCTTTTATTTCTCCTCACTGTTCTTAATGAATCTATTATCTTCTTGGTTCCAGTTTCAGATGAGAGGTCAATGGTTATCTAAAACATTGTTCCCCATATGTTGTATTATTTTAGCTGCTTTCGAGGTTTTCTCTTCATCTTCGGTTTTCAGCAGTTTAAATACATGTGTAGATGTAATTTTCTCTGTATTTATCCTGCTTTTATTTGCTGAGGTGTTTATATCTATATTTCTTTTGTATTTCACCAAATTGGGAAATTTTTACCCATTTTTTAAATTTTTTTTAAGATTTTTCATTTTATATTGGAGTACAGTTGATTAAAAATATTGTGTTGGGGCTTCCCTGGTGGCACAGTGGTTGAGAGTCCGCCTGCCAATGCAGGGGACACGGGTTCATGCCCTGGTCCAGGAAGATCCCACATGCCGCGGAGCGGCTAGGCCCGTGAGTCATGGCCGCTGAGCCTGTGCGTCCGGAGCCTGTGCTCCGCAACGGGAGAGGCCACAACAGTGAGAGACCCGCATACTGCAAAAATAAAAAATTAATAATAATAATAAAAATATTGTGTTAGTTTCAGGTGTACAGCAAAATGATTCAGTTATACATATATATATATATATATATATATGTATCTATTCTTTTTCAAATTCTTCTCCCTTTTAGGTTATTACAGAATATTGATCAGAGTTCCCTGTGCTGTACAGTAGGTCCTTGTTGGTTATCTATTTTAAATATAGCAGTGTGAACATGTTAATCCCAAACTCCCAATCTGTCCCTCTCCCCTACCCTTCCCCTAGAGTAACCATAAGTTTGTTCTCTAAGTCTGTGAGTCTCTTTCTGTTTTGTAAATAAGTTCATTTGTTTTTTGTTTTTTTTTGATTCTGCATATAAACGATATCATATAATTGTCTTTCTCTATCTGAGTTACTTCACTTAGTATGCTCATCTCCAGGTCCATCCATGTTGCTGTAAAAGGGCATTATTTCATTCTTTTTAATAGCTGAGTAATATTCCATTGTATATATGTACCACATCTTCTTTATCCATTTACCTGTCAATGGACATTTAGGTGGCCTCCATGTCCTGGTTATTGTAAATAGTGCTGCAATGAACATTGGGGTGCATGTATCCTTTTGAACCATATTTTTCTCTGGATGTATGCCCAGGAATGGGATTCATGGATCATATAATTATTTTTTCAAATATTCCATTCTGCCATATTCTCACCCTCCTTTCCTGTTAGGACTACAATTGAACACTTGTTACACATTTGATATTTTTTCACCAGCTTTAAATATATTTATATATATATATTTATACATATATTTATATATGTATATATATATTATCAAAAATTTTGTATGTATATTTATATCTATAAAATTTTTGATAATCTGAACTCTCATAAAAACTGTTATTCTATTATTTAGCTGAGAGGAAACTAACAGACATGAAGCTAATGATAAATATAAGAGCTCTACAGCTGTACATATGGGAATAAATTATATGAATTTCATATATGAATCTATATACTATCCACAATGTTGTTTGCTTCTGCTTTTGTTTTTAGTATCTTATTGTTTTGTTGCATTATTATGCTGACATTTTTGCTACCTTTTGAGGAAAGTATACATAAACAATGTTTCATTGTCTGACAAAGACTATTTCAAGTCCAATGTTTTATTTTTTCCCTATTTTCAGGTAATTTTTACCCACACCATGCCAAAAAATCTTTAAAATAAATTCATTTAAACCAATGATAAAGTACATGGTATCAAATTATAAGATGGAATTCTTTGAAATACTCTATTATTTTTATTTTAACCTGCCATACAAATCATGCCAGTAGACTTTCCATTCATTTGCTCAATGGTCATTCATATCTCATTTAATCAAACTTGTTTGTTTTTAATAACACTTAGGGCTTCATCAGGATATTAAATTATTCTAGAAACAGTATTTTCCTCATTGAATTTCAGCCTGTGCATGGGCTGAAAACAAGCCTTTCTCCTTGATAAATATTCTCTGGAGGAGCAAAGATATTTTTTAATCAGGATGGTGTCATCATAAGTAGGCTGATAGTATGAAAAGGTATTTGCTGTTTTTGAAGGAAAATGCCATGTGCAATTGGTAAAAGTGTACACAGCTGTGTTTGAGTTCATCAAATATCTCACAATAAAAGTCTGAGGTTTGCTAAATTTCCAAATGTGTGTTACCACATGTATTTCTCCTTATTTTTAAGCATGGAATGAATTTCAAAAGGCTCATGTGCTGCAAGTTGCTATTTCATCTATTTATCAAAATAGAAGCATAAATAAGCTTTGCTGTCAATAAATTATGTTGAATGGGTTTATGGCTGTTTTTCTTTCTTCCAGATAACAAGATAGCTCTGAAGTAAACATTCCAAAGCCAGAGGATTCAGGCATCATTGCTAGGATTTTCATATATCCTGGAATATGTGCTTCAACTTACTAAATGTTGGCAACTTTGCTTGGGCACCAAATCAAGTCAATCTTGTGGTTGTATCACATATCTGCAGCTCTACTCTTTTTAGATTAGTTAACATTTTTTGTTTTGGAATCAGAATTTCCAGAGAGAAAAGACTGTTTCTTGAAGCCTATCTCATAAAACTCTATATTGAACTACTGTGGGTCATTGATAAACTATCTTGCTTAATCTTCAGTCATAATTGTATTAGGCCCCACTTAAAATTGATGTGTTTGTGATTTTAGATATATTGTTTAGTCTCTGGTTATTTTCCTTCATAATTTCCCTACTTTACTTTTATCCCTTGGTTAAAGCATAACATTCTACTAATTATTCAGAAGTTTCTTCTTTTGTTGCATTGGCCTCTATTTAAATGTCTAGAGGGGTGGGATAGGGAGGGTGGGAGGGAGGGAGATACAAGAGGGAAGAGATATGGGGATATATGTATATGTATAGCTAATTCACTTTGTCATAAAGCAGAAACTAACACACCATTGTAAAGCAATAATACTCCAATAAAGATGTTTAAAAAAAAATGTCTACTGTAAGATGCTACATATGAATGCTTAACTTTTAAAGTTACGTACTTGTGGATTCAAACTCTAATTTTTTTCTTGTCTCTTATAAGCCTAATTCCTCTTTTGTAAAATGGGGATAAAAATAGCTCTCCTTCCACAGTATTATGAGAACAGAATGAGAAAATTAATATAACAATTAGTACAGTTGTTATGAATTGAAAATGAGGATGTAGATATTAAATATTTTCTCTAAACTTTCTCTGGAAACTCAAAAGAAATTCAATAGGACAATAAAATTTAACCTTCAATTAGTATCATCATCATCCCCTTATTTGGACATTAAGAAAAGAAAAAAGTAGGTGTGTAAATAAGAATGCTGAAGGGCTAATATTAAATATCAAGTCAGTATTACAGAAATACATGGGACAAAAAGAAAGATGATTAATAATATCAGTTGCACACCCCAAATGTGTGGGTCTTCCTAGAGCAAAATCACCACATCTTTTATTAATGAAAAGGAAGAGATACCCAAATGTCCAGACTTGCTTCTTATTTCACTACAAAATGCATCCCATTATTATTTCCACTTCTGTATTAATTTAGAAATAAAAGATGAGAGAATACAGCCAACTGTTGAGTCATAGGGAAATCACAGCACATGTTTTCCTAATTAAGAAAAATATATAAAACAAATACAAAAATCAACCAAATATAGGTAAATAAGTTATGCCATAAAAATATCAAAAGTCTAAAGGTAGAAATTATTAAATTTGAAGCAAAACTATATTAAATTAGATAAGATGGAAAATATTTACAAATATGTCCAAAAACACTTTCTTTGAAAAGATTAATAAAAGTAAGATGTCAGAAGTAAAGAGAATCAGAAAATCTATTAACCTATTTGACCCCTAAAGAGGATCTACATACTTATGTTTTTACAAATAATTTATCTCAAATATTGGAGAGAATGATAATTCCAAATCACTTAAATTGGTTTCACAACTTATTTTATTAGATGAATCAAAATCAGAGACCACAATGCACAATATATTCAGAACAACTTCAGTTTCAATTTAGAGTCCACAGTTTTAAGCAGAGTATTAGTAAAGCAGTGTGACAGTGTAACCATTCACTCAGAACAAGCAGGATACTAAAAATGAAGACCTGGTTTACTATTAGGAAATATATTACTATAATTTAAAACACAAACACGTTGAGGAAAGATACGAGTACACTAATGCTCACAGTGATTCTGATAGAAGTCTACATTTATTCCCAATTTTAAAATACTCAGTAAAAATATAAAAGGAAAATAGAGAAATTTCTATCAGTAGCAAGATAAAAACTGCAACAATCATTTAATGTTAGCTTAGAATCTCTAGCCAGAGCTATAAGATTAAGAGATAAAATAAATAATTTTTAAAAGATGAATTTATTTATTAGTATTTTCCTAAAAAGTATGTTACCTTAGATTAGAAAACCTAACACAATCAACAAACAATGCTAGAATCATAAAAGATATACACATGTTGGCAAATGTTTAAAATGAATGTATAGAATACAATAGCTATTCTATATGCCAGTAACTAAATTGAGACCAAGAAAAGAAATCTCTAGCACAATAAAAGTTAAAAACAAACTACTTAGAAATAAACACTAAAAAACATACAGCTATTATATTAAGAGATTACACAAATATAAACCCAAAATACCAATAAATGTAAATTAATCTATTACTATGAAAAAAGCATGAACAACAAAACTATATCTAGTATTTTCAATTATGTTTAAAATTACTATAATTCTGATAAAAATTTTAATTATATTGGGGGAATAAAATATTATTCCAAAGTTTATTTAAGAGAGTGCTAAAAATTATAATTAAAGGAAACTAAAAAATGGGAAGGGGAACAATAGTCTTAACAAACTATTGTTTGTTTGAAACAATACTAAAACAATTTTGAATAACTATATCATTCCTGTGTTAAAATTCATATATAAATTACTTCATCAAATTTTATAGTTACAATAATTTAATTTCTGACATTACAAATGTAAATATTTTACAATAAAATGGTGAAGTAACTGTATTAAACACAACTAAATGAATCTGAATTCCATAGAGATTTAAAATTTTCTCTATTAAAATTTTTAAAAGTGTAGAAATTTTTTATGTAGTGCATTTTTCCTTCTGGTACTTATATTTTTAAAATTTTTAATTTATTTTTATATTTATTTTTTGGCTGCATTGGGTCTTAATTGCTGCATACAGGCTTTCTCTATTTGCAGTAAGTGGGGGTTACCCTTCGTTGTGGTGCGCAGGCTTCTCCTGTTGCAGAGCATGGGCTCTAGGTGCACAGCCTTCAGCAGTTGCAGCATGTGAGCTCAGTAGTTGCGGCACGTGGGCCCTAGAGCATGCGAGTTTCAATAGTTGTGGCTCATGAGTTCAGTAGTTGTGGTGTGCAGGCTCTAGGACACATGGGGTTCAGTAGTTGTGTCGCATGGGCTTAGTAGTTGTGGCTTGTGGGCTCTACAGTACAGGCTCAGTAGTTGTGGCACACAGGCTTAGTTGCTCTGCGGCGTGTGGGATCTTCCCGAGCCAGGGATTGAATCCATGTCCCCTGCATTGGCAGGTGGATTCTTAACCAGTGCACCACCAGGGAAGTCCCTGGTTCTTATATATTTTTACTCCACTTATTCCACAAATATTATACTAATTTAATATATTTCTATGTTTGAAAGTTTTTTTAAATCACTGATATACTACTTGGCAACAAAAATATGTACATTGATATACCTATGGTTAAATGTACGTATAATTTATGTGTATATGTGTACATATATTGTATAGAACATTATTGTGACATATAATATTGTAATATATATTTATATATATTATATAAATAATTTCCTACAATCATACAGTTCCATATCCCCCAAATATTTTTGCATTTAATTAGCATAGAGTACACATATTGAAAATAATATTAAATGTAAAATGTTAGATTTTATTTAGCATATCTTTAAGTGATATGTTCTTAGATGATTAGCTTATGGTAGAATGAGGCAAACCTTAACATAAATTTGATTCCTATTTTTTTAAAGCTACAGGAAATAGTGAGAAAAGGCAACCCTCCTACACTGCTGGTGGGAATGTAAATTGGTACAGCCACTATGGAGAACAGTATGGAGGTTCCTTAAAAAACTAAAAGTAGAACTACCATATGACCCACAATCCCACTCCTAGGCATACACCCAGAGAAAACCATAATTCGAAAAGATACATGCACCCCAATGTTCATTGCAGCACTATTTACAATAACGATGACATGGAAACAACCTAAATGTCTAATGACAGATGAATGGATAAAGAAGATGTGGTACATATATACAGTGGAAATTAGCCATAAAAAAGAACAAAATAATTCTATTTGCAGCAACATGGATGGACATAGAGATTGTCATATGGAGTGAAGTAAGTCAGATACAGAAAGACAAATATCATATGATAACACTTATATGTGGAACCTAAAAAAAGGGTACAAATGAACTTATTTACAAAACAGAAGTAGGGTCACAGATGTTGAAAACAAACTTATGGTTACCAGTGGATAAGTGCAGTGAGGAATAAATTGGGAGATTGGGATTGACATATACACACTACTATGCATAAAATAGATAACTAATAAGAACATACCGTATAGCACAGGGAACTCTACTCAATATTTTGTAACAGCCTATCTAAAAATCTAAAATCTAAAAAAAGAGTGGATATATGTATATATATAACTGATTCTCTTTGCTGTACACCTGAAACTAAGACAACGTTGTAAATCAAATATACTCCAAGAAATATTTAAAAAGAAAAGAACTTTGGTAACAGCGAAACACTCAATATTTGAACTTCTTCAAAAACAAGACATATCACATAGGTCATTAACTATAATTTTGCATGATGAATAGCTGAAAATTTGATTATGATGCTTGAATTTTATCAAAAGAAAAATTATATTTGCAATATGATTTGCCTTTCATTTCTTTGCATCTCACAAAGAAGAGTAAATTTTGGGAAGAGTAACAGTAATGCTTCAACAAGATTTATCCACTCTATTAATCTCAACTATTACTCTTTATTTGCAGTGCTTTTCTACCTTAGCTAAGCATTTGAAATAACCTAAGGAGCTTAAAAACACTGTGATCTGTGTCTCACCCCCAGAGCTTCCAATTCATTATTCTAGTAAACAACATAGGAGTTGACATTTGTAAACCTCTGCCATTGATTCTGACATGCAGCCAAGGCAGAGAACTATTGTTACAACACCTGTTTCTAACCAATACATACAGAAAGGTTAAGAAAACTGAAATATTGATTATTTCAATACATCTTTGCAAATACCATACTTGTTGAACAAAAATTTATTTTAATGTACTTGTAAATACTCATATAGAGAAATGTTACAGCATATCATTAATTCATACAGTAAATTATTGTAAGAAATCACAAATGAAAGGGTGTGAGCACAACTATAATAAATGTAAAGTACATGTTAAAACATTAAAATATTGCCTTGGGTCATAGGAATTTAAATAACTTTGAGGGAAGATTTTACTACAAAAATATGTCCTACTCTTTTTATATCAACAAGAAAACATCATTTGCATTGTAAAATTAATTAATCTGAATTAAATAAAAAGATGTGTGTTGTTAAATAGAGTTTGAAGATTCACACTATGGGCACAGAATATCAGAAAAAAATATTGGAGTGAGCATGATTATGATTAAATAAACCTAAGGGAGTTTACCTATCACAGTAAACAGTTTTTAACTTGGCAAAGGATATTCCCTGATTAGCCTGCCACTTCCAAAATCCCGTAACCTAAGGAACCAATCTATTACCCAATTTTTATACCTTTCTTTTTTTTTTTTCTAAAACAATATAAAGGCTTCTACAGGAAAACAGCAGTGCTTGAAGTTGTCTTTAAAATTTTTTCATAATATAAGACATAGATGAATATTTAAATAAATAAATGAATTATTGGGCATTTTATATGTAATTTTCCACTTAATTAGTTCCTAATTTGATAGAACAAAATCTCTATAGCTTAAAAGGTTGCAGTATGATTAGCTAGAACCTAATTAACCAAAACCTTCTATTTTGAATTTTATTTTTAGCTCTGGTTGACATATATAAACAAGAGACAAATGACAAGAAAATAAGCCTCATTATAAATTGATATTAAAAAATTTAATTCAAGCGTTACCTCATATTCAGCCTATAATCTGTACCTGTATCCTCAATTCTAGTTTAGGACAGTGGTCTCTGAATGAAAGTCCTTCTATCATTAAGACCATGAATGTCCCTTCATGACTAACTTTTAAACTGTAAGTTATATAACAAATTAGCTATATAACAACAACTGTGTAGGCATAAGCATTATAAAAAAATAATTTAAATTAAAATATAGTAGAACATGTGTGTACCACATATAGCATTGCTAAGGAGACTCTGTTTTCCAGAGTTTATATGTGTATTCTAGGTTGTGATGTACAATGTGTATCTTACAGTATTTTTCAGCTAAACAATTTCACAAGCCATGATCAAGAAGAAATTCCCCAGTAATTCTTGTAGTCAGGCAGAATGTGCCATCACTAAAGAATTCTGCTACACTCAGTTTTGCCTTTGATTTTTATCTCATGACAAGCTATTAGGGAGAGACAGAAACAGACAAAGAAGGAGGATGAGGAGATGGAGGGAGAAGAAGAGGAAGGGGAGGAAATAGAGAGGAAGGGAGAGGGTGAGGGGAGGAAGAGAGGGAAGGAAAAGGGGAGAAGGGATCAGGAGAGAGGAAGGAGGAGAAAAAAGGAAAAGGTGGAATAGACAGCACTGAGAAATATGAACATGGAGAAGTCAGTCTGAATCACAAATTCCTAAACTGTTAACCCCATGTGTAGATATATTCTTTGTTCCTCTTTCATTTTTATCTCTCACATTTTATCTGTAAAAGTATTGAAAACAAACAAACAAAAAAAACACCTTGAGGGAGATCTTTCACAATGTTATCGGGATTATAAAATACAATGTAAGTAGTTTTCACCTCAGTAAAATCACTTAATTAAAAACAAAGTGAAACAAAAACATAAATTGCTGAGTTGATCATGAACGCCTGTCATTTATTTGTATCTCCCCAAGAAAGGAAAAAGTAACATATTCCTGATTTCCAATTAAGGTATCAGTGACATTAGAGAGGTTACACAGCAAAAGAAATTTAAAAATAGAAACTAAATAGAGCTGGGAGACCAGAAAGGGAAGCTCTCAGGCCCTGCAATGATAGCAGAGCCCAACAAGAGGTATACGCCTCTTCTTTCCTAGTGAGTACTCAGTCAATGAAAAACCATGGAGTTTTTGTTTACTACAGCCCTCCCAATGTCCTTTTCCCAACTATAAAATAATTTTTCTTCCCTTGTCCTGCAGGGACTTGTCCAAGGCTTGCCGTGGTTGCAGACCCCAAATTTGCAATTCTCCAGTGATCTGCAATAAACTCATCTTTGCTGCAGAAATATCTGGCAGCCTATTTGTTTTAGGTCAACAATAGCTCCCTCTGTTTCTAGACTGAATATGTGGAAGAAGATGCATTTATTCACTGGAAGTACCCAATAGGTGACATAATTTCCTGGATTACTCTCCAGTTATTCACATAACAGGGATGTCTGCAATATAGAATTCCCACTACAATTTAACTATCAAATTAAGATGAATATGATTTTTATATATCTTTTCTGTGTACGTGCATGTGTGCACATGTGTGTATTTAAGTTTGTTGAAGAAAGAGAAACAAGTACATGCTTTGTTACTTGAGAATCCTCCATTGAAAGATTGAACCCAGGTTAAACCATCCTCCTGGTTGTGTCACACAATTCTAGGTAGATCAGGCTATAAGAAAGCAAGTCGTGTGTCTGCTTTTGCTAATCCTACATGGACAAACTCACTTCATGTGAGCTGCAAGACCCATGTCTTGCAAGACCCCATGTCCCTATCTTTTGAAGAAAAAGATTTTTGCTTTATTCTCCCAGGTCTCTCCTGAGTCTCAGAAGACTGGCTTGAGAGTTAATGATTAGGAAATGTAAAAATGCAGGAACAAAGGATACCTTTTGGGCCAGGAAACTGGTAACAACTTAGACTCTAAATCAGCCACATATCAGAGTCACTGAACTCCCCATTCTCTGAATGATATAGATAAGGACTGACGCACATTCCTAAGTTGTTTTTACAGAAACCAGAACCCCACCAGATGAAAACGGCTAACCAGAAACATGAACACCCCAGACCAGCTGGGACCAAAAGGTTGATGATGTTGACTTACAAAACATCACCCTGTTACCTCATCACCAACCAATCAGAAAAATATCCACGAGCTGATCAGGTACCCTGCAATCCACAATCCTAATATTGCCTTTAAAAACCCTTCCCTGAAGCCATCAAGGAGTTCAGGTCTTTTGAGCACTAGCTGCCTGTTCTCCTTTCTTGATGCCCTGCAACAAATATTGCACTTTCCTTCACTGCAACCCAGTGTCAGTAGATTGGCTTTGCTGCATGTCTGGCCAGTGGATCCAAATCCAGGTTAGGTAACACTGTTATCAGGTACTGTGGCTATGTGCACATCTGTGGAAATTGAGTGAAAATGCAGATATCCCCTTTGGTTACTTATATATGCAAATTATTACAAGTTTATTCTTAATCAACTTAATAAATGTTTCAATAAGTACCTGTGACTTACTGGTTTTGTCAAGGTACACAATCTATTTCCCTGTGGGTTCTGCTACAAAGATAATTCCAATCAACTAATTTTTTGAGATGAGCATACCTAGTTGTGAAGAGTTAAACCACTTCCTCAATGTCAAATAATCCAAGAAAGGATTAGGAACAGAATCAAGTTTTCTTAATTGTCTCTAATTTTTTAAACTTAAAAAAAAATCTAACAAAGAACAAGTAGAGTACTACACCTAGGACAGTGTGTTCTCAGATCTCTAAATTAACGACATTTAAACCCATAATTTTTCCCACCTTAAAGAATGCTTTCACTTCTGGTTCTACAATTTCATTTACTTGAAATGCCCATAATATTTAAGATATACTATAGGTTAAAAAGAGAAATAGTAATCTCAAGTGGCTGTCTCACTTTATTTATCCACGCTCAGGGGCATAACTTTCAAACAGTTTATAGTTCCTATATTAAAATATCTATAGACAATAACATTTCTTAATACTTATCACCATGACAAAATGTCTTAATATACTAGAGGAGAAAAAGCATCAAAATTCTTCAAAGCCCTGTTTCAATATCACATAAATCACTGACATAGCTATTGGCCTGTTTCAATACTGGTTTCTATTGTCAATTCTATTTAGGAAAAATAATGAATTGTTAAAAATAATCACCAAATATTAACTTGTTATCATGGTCAGGACTACAAGGAATACATGGATACATAATAAGTGTTCTCTCTCCTCAAGCTACATAGATTCTAATAATTTTCTTTAAAAACATGATCAGGGGGCTTCCCTGGTGGCACAGTGGTTGAGAGTCCGCCTGCCGATGCGGGGGACATGGGTTCGTGCCCCAGTCCAGGAAGATGCCACATGCTGCAGAGCGGCTAGGCCTGTGAGCCATGGCTGCTGAGCCTGTGTGTCCAGAGCCTGTGCTCTGCAACAGGAGAGGCCACAAGAGTGAGAAGCCCATGTACCGCAAAAAAAAAAAAAAAAAAAAAAGATCAAATAACAATAGTGTTACATAGAAAGTGGTGAAGAAGGCTTGCATTTCCACTAGTATTGTGGGCTATATACCTAAATTAATTATTTTTGTTGATTCCAGAAGGGTGTATCAAAGAAAATATTTGAAGATATAATTCTGAGACTATCTAGAACTGAGAAGACACAAGTGATAGAACTTATGAAAGATTTAAGAAACCCGAAGATTCACAAAATTTATAAGCAGGATAAAGGAAATGAAATTTGCATTGTGGTGATAATGACAAAAACCAAAGATGAGATATAGATTTTATAAGATGCCAGAACTAAAGGTTTACATTGAAAGAGGTAACAGCTTGACAGATGACTTCTGTCACAATGGATGCCAGAAGACAGAAATATGACAAAGTCAATGTGCTGAGAGAGAATAACTGTCAGCCTAAATCATTATAACCAGTGAAGGTGTCTTTCAAAATGAAAGTGATATAAAGACATTTTCTAACAAAAATTGACATGCATGCCACCTACAGATACTCTCTAAAGAAAAATTTAAATGTTGTGCTGAAGGAGGATTTGAGTACCAAGAAAGAAAAAGATAACGTACAATGTGTTGTGGTATATATATGTAATACTAAATGTATGTTGATTGCATAAAACAATAATAGTCATTAAATAAAAAATTAACATGCATACATATTTGTATGTAATTTTTGATATACAAGAATGAAATTAAAGTGTTCTAAAATATTAGCATTGTGGGGGAAAACTTAAAATATATTGATTAAATTTAGACTGACATATCAAGTGTGCAATTTATAATGTTTAAAAAACACAATATAGCATAGAAACAGAAAGTGTAACTTCCAAACTAGTAGAGGAATAAAAACAGAAAGAACAAATAATAAGTTCAAATGGAAGCTAAAGTCTAAGAGAAAAGAAAAACATAAAATAGATAGAATGTAAAGTGAAAAACAGGTCCATATATGGCATTAATTTTTGTTACCAAAATCGATTAGATTCCTCAGGGGTAAAAATTGTCATCACACTTTAGATATATGATCCAACCTCTTCTGTTTACAAGAGACACAGCTATATCATAAATTATCAAAATAGTTGATTGTAAAAGACGAAAAGGAATTACTACACAAATTCAAACCAAAGGAGCTGGTATAGCTATATTAATAACAGAAAAACAGAGAAGTTAAGGCACAAATAATTAGTAGCCAAAAATTTTAGTCACTCCAATGATAAAAATCCAATAACCATGACTACATAAGTGTTCTGAAAGACCATTCACATGATAATTTACCCTCAAGACAGAGAAAGCAAAAGACAGAGTACTAGATATTTTACTTGACACTTTTTTGGTAATTAATAGAAAAAATTGGCTAACGTTAAATAAGAGTCATAGAAGATTTAACAAATTTTAAAACTTAACCTGATATCTATATAGAGAAGACTGAGCTCAGAAACTGGAGAATTTAATCTTTCCAAGCACAAGAACATTTATAAAATTGATTGTGTACAAGGACTTCAAGCATATATGACCCCTATATGCATTCTGATTGCAATGCACTAAGCTAGAAATGAAAGGATTTAACATAAAAATCCCCATGTTTTTGAAAATTAATGTCTTCCACTTAAATGACCTTTGGGTAGAAATATATATATATATATATATATATATATATATATTATAGTGGAAATTAGAAAACATTTATAACACATCCAAACCTTTGGGATAGAACTAAAGTGATGCTAAGAAGGATATGCAAAGCCTTAAATGCATATATCTTAAAAGAAAAAAATGATGAAAATTAATGAGGCAATTTGGCCTAAAATAATTTTTTAAAACTCAAAGAGAAATAAAATGAGTCCAATTTAATTAAATAAAACATCAACATAAAATGAAGAGGAGTAGATCAATAAAGTTAAAGTTGGACTTTGGAAAGACTAATGCATTGACAAATCTCTGGCAAGACTGAGGACAGAAAGAGGGAAGGGAAGAGAAGGTATGTTCCCACACTCATAAACACACCAAAATGAGAAAGAATTACTAATTACATAAGCTAAAGAAGATAAAGAATAGTGAGAAAAATTTAGGGACAACTCAGGTGAAAAAAGTTGAACTTGGTGCAAGGAAAAATTAGAAAATCTTAATTGTTTCATAATAAAGACTGAGTAAAGAGGCAAATTTTTCTAAAAAAAATTCAAACCTAGGTAGCTTTATGTAGCAAATGTTAACAAAAATTTAATACTACACATTCTATTCTAAAGCACAGATTGAGGAAATCTCCACACTTCACTTGAAGAAGATAGCATAGACCTAATATTAAACTGGGAAAAGAAGGAGCCAAGAAAAAATAATTATGTTTTAGTATAAATAATTATACTATACACAGTGGAAATAATTATATTTTAGGTCAAATAAGATTGTAATAGTAGAAAACACTTGTTAGAAAAAATATATAAATGTAGGAAAATGAAAATTCATCATATGCCAACTTTGTGTGTGTGTATGAATTACTTATTTAAGTCTTTGGTTCATGTCTTCTGAACACCTGGGTGAAGACAACTCGAAAAATGTGTTTTTCTCACCCATAAGCATCCCCTCTGCCCTGGCCATGGTCTTCATGGGGGCAAAGGGAAACACTGTGGCCCAGATGTCCCAGGCACTTTCTCTAAGCAAAAGCAGCAGTGGAGGTGGAGACGTCCACCAGGGTTTCCAGAACCTTCTCACCGAAGTTAACAGGACCAGCATATAGTACTTGCTCCGAACCGTCAACAGGCTCTTTGGAGAGAAGACTTATGGTTTCCTCCCATCTTTCAAAGATTCCTGCCGCAAATTCTACCAAGCAGAGACGGAAGAGCTGGACTTTATCAGTGCTGCGGAGGAATCCAGGAAACACATAAACACCTGGGTAGCCCAAAGGACAGAAGGAAAAATTACAGACCTGCTGTCTCCAAATACAGTGGACCCCATGACCTGTCTGGTTCTCGTGAACGCCATCTACTTCAAAGGAAACTGGAAGAATCAGTTTAACAAACAGCACACCAAGGAAAGTCTGTTCAAAGTCAGCAAGAATGTGGAGAAGGCTGTGCAAATGATCTTCAAGAAATCCACCTTTAAAATGAACTACATTGGAGAGATATTCACGAAGATTCTGGTGCTTCCCTACATCGGCAGGGAGCTCAATATGATCATCATGCTTCCCAATGAAAACACCGATTTGAAAACAGTGGAAAAGGACCTTGCTTATGAGAAATTCATCGAGTGGACGAGGCCGGACCTGATAGAGGAGGAGGTGGAGGTGTCCCTGCCCAGGTTTAAGCTGGGGAAGAGCTACGGCATGGAGGGTGTCCTCCGCACCCTGGGTGTGACCGACGCCTTCGAGGACACCAGGGCGGATTTCTCAGCCATGTCGGCCCAGAGGGACCTGCGCCTGTCCCAGGTCATCCACAAGACCTTTGTGGAGGTCGACGAGGAGGGCACAGAGGCGGCCACGGCCTCCGCCGCAGTCCTGATGTTGCGCTGCACCAGAATCACCCCCAGGTTCCGAGCCGAACACCCTTTCCTCCTCTTTTTTTTTTTTTTTTTTTTTGCGGTATGTGGGCCTCTCACTGTTGTGGCCTCTCCCATTGCAGAGAACAGGTTCCGGACGTACAGGTTCAGCAGCCATGGCTCACGGGCCCAGCCGCTCCGCGGCATGTGGTATCTTCCCGGACCGGGGCACGAACCCATGTCCCTGCCTCAGCAGGCGGACTCTCAACCACGGCGCCACCCGGGAAGCCCAACCTTTTCTTCATCTTTATCCAGCACAGCAAGACCAGCGGGCTTCTCTTCTGCGGCCGGCTCAGCTCCCCATAAAGAGGCGGCAGCTGCAGGCAGCCCCGCTGGGCCCTACTGGCCCACTTTCCCCGGTACTCCGTGACGTGCCTGTGACCCAAATTGGCCTTGGCGACAGTCCAGAAATAAAGGGTCTGATCGAGAAAAAAAAAAAAGAAAATTCACTATTCTCGTGAAATAGTGGTTATCTATTTCAGATATATTTTGCAGATATCTTCTCCACTCTTGGCTTTTCATAACCTTAATGGTGTTCTTAATTAAAGAGAAGTTCTTAATTTTGATGTAGTTTGATAAAGTAATTTAGTTTTCTCTAATGTGTAATTCCATAGTTTCTTTTATGATTGTCCTACTTAAGGAACCATCTCCTAGTCTAAGTTTATTAAGATAATTCTCTAAAAGCTTCATAATTTTTATTTTATATTCAGAATAATTTTTACCTATTATATTTAGACCTACGACACATCTGGAACTTTTATGCTGTATGAAGTGAGGTATGGATGCTCAAGATCAATATGAAGTGAGGTATGGATGCTCAATATCAAGATCATGTTTCTATATGGACAAGCACCCATTCCCGAAAAGTGTACCCTTACCTTGCAGCAAAAGTTTCATATTTATTATAATTAGGTGAATGCTTCTGTGTCAGTCTGTTTTCTCTATTATTTTCACTCTTTTGTATTAATACATCATTTCTTAAACCAAAATACACAGATAATGTGTGATCCTATTCAACATTCTCTTGGTCATTTTGTTCCATTTCATTACCATATAAATACTGAAGCAGTTTTCTTTTTTCCAGCTTTATTGAGGTTTAATTGACAAAAATTATATGTAAGTTGTACAACTTGATGTTTTGATATATGTATACCTTGTGAAATAATCACCATAATCAAGCAAATTATATCCATCACTTCACATAGTTACCATTTTGTTTTTTCAAAAATTTTAATTGAGATATAATTAACATATAACTTACCAGTTTCAGATGTACAACATAATGATTTGATATTTGTATAAGTTGCAAAATGATTACTACAATATTTAACATCTGTAACCTCACATGGTTACATATTTTTACTCATGATGAAAACTTTTAAAATCTACTTTCTTAGCAAGTTTCAAATATGCAATACTTGAATAATAATACTTGCAATAATATAGTATTATTAATGATAGCCACCTTTCTATGCATTGCACCCCCATGACTTACAACTGGAAGTTTATACCTTTTTTAAAATTTTATTTTATTGAAGTATAGTTTAATTGCAATGTCATGTTAGTTTCAGGTGTATAGCACAGTGATTCAATTTTTCAGATTCTTTTCCTTTATAAGTTATTATAAAATATTGAGTATAGTTCCCTGTGATATACAATAGATCCTTGTTGGTTGTCTATTTTATATATAGTAGTGTGTGTGAGGAATTTTATACCTTTTGACCCCCTTTACCCATTTCATCCAACCATTCACTCCCCACCTCTGGCAATCAGCAATATGTTCCCTGTATCGATCACTCTAGATTATTTATAGTACCTAATAAAATGAAAATGCTATGTAAATAGTTTTAAATACAATGAAAATGCCATGTAAATAGTTGCTGGCATTCAACAAATTCAAGTTTTGCTCTTTGGAACTTCTGGGATTTTTTTTGGATAGTATCAATCCAAGCTTGGTTGAATCAGTGGATGTGGAATCCACAGATATGGAGAGCCAACTATGTCATGGTTAAGTGGAGTTTATTCCAGGAGTGTAAGGTTGGTTTCACATTTGAAAATAGTTAAGGCAATTTGCCATATAAATTGTCTGAACAAGAAAAAATATATATTACTGCAATAGCTGCAAATAAACATTTGACAAATTCAAGGCACATTCATGGTAAGACTCTTGGCAAAATAGGAATAAAAAGGAACATCTTCAACGTGAGGTAAAACATCAACAGGAAAAAAAAAATCCTGCATTTTACATTTTGCATATGGGTAAAATGTTGAATGTTTTACCCCAGTATATAAGAAGGCAAATGTGTTTGTTGTTACCACACCTATTCATTGTCACACTAGAAGTCTTAACCAGAGCAATAAGGCAAGAAAGCAAAATGAAAACATATAGATTGGAAAAGAAGAAAAACGTATATCTATTTGAAGATGGCATAATTGTCTTCAAAGTAAATCCCCCAAAATATCTAAAAATATATATATTGGAACTACCAAGGAGTACTGCAATACTGTAGAACACAATTTCAATATACAATTAAATATGAGATTTAATTGTATGTCTGTATATTTGCAATAAAAAGAAATTAATAGATTAATAACCATAATAGAACAATTATTGTTAATAGAACCATTATCATTAAAACCAAATACCCAAAAATACTTAATCATAAGTTTGGCAAAATACATGCAAGGTCAGCATTCTAATAACTACAAAATACTGTTGAACATAATCAAAGAAGACATAAATAAATGGAGAGGTAGATCAGGTTTATGAGTTGGATAATTCAACACTGTTAAGAAATCAATTCTCCCAAATATATCTGTTCATTTAAAGCAAGCTCAAAGTGCCAGAATATTTTAATTAATGGAAATAGACCACATGATTCTAAAATTTATATGAAATTGCAAAGTTAATATAATTACAATACAATTTTGGCAAAGAACAATTAGAAGGTTGTTGAAAGACTCACATTACCTAATTCCAAGACTCATTATAAAACTACAGTAGTGACTATGGATATCACACATTTTATGCTATAAGAAATAAACCAGACTCAAAGTTTAATATGATATAATTCTATTTATGTAAAAGTCTGTAAAAGTGTTAAACTACAGTGATGGTGAATATTCTGTGTTTGCAATGGGCTGAGTGTATGGAGAGGAGTGTACTCTAGAGGAGTTTGAGGAAACATGTTGGGGGTGGTAGAATTATTCTAAATCTTGATTGTGATCATTGTGATGTAACTTGATTTATTTATCTAAACTCAGAACCATATTTTAACATGGGTGAATTTTTTTTTTTTTTTTTTTTTTTTTTTTTTTTGCAGGATGCGGGCCTCTCACTGTTATGGCCTCTCCCGTCGCAAGAGCACAGGCTCCGGATGTGCAGGCTCAGCGGCCATGGCTCACGGACCCAGCGGCTCCGCGGCATGTGGGATCTTCCCGGACCGGGGCACGAACCTGTGTCCCCTGCATCGGCAGGCGGACTCTCAACCAATGTGCCACCAGGGAAGCCCACATGGGTGAACTTTATTATATGTAAATTTTAACTCAAAAACTCTAGAAAGTTTATCTATAAATTATTCAATAAAAATAAATAATGTATTGTTTAGTGATAAAAACCTATTACTAAATTATAAATAATGTTTATTTGAGAAGAGGAATAAGACAGATACAGTAGAGAGGATTCTGCAAAGGAATTGGTGAGGTTCCAATTCTTAATCTCCATGTGGTTTCCATAGGAGCATGTTTATTATTAGATTTCAACTGTAGCTGTATGTATACATATATATTTTTCAAAATCTAAAATAAATTTCCCAAACAAATAATATTTATAAAGAGAAAGCAGTTTTTTATGAGATGAATAGAAGATGATAACTTCTGATAGTTTAGTGGGTGGAATGAATCACAAAGTAAAATCTTGGTTGCCAGTGGAGGAAATTTAATTGGCTAAGATAACAAACAGAATTTATTGGCCAATGTTATCTAGAACAATAAATAAATAAGACATTAAAATCACTTTATACACCTGTATCTAGGGGCTTAAAACATATTTCTAGGGAGTCCTTCTTATTCACGCTCTATTTCTGCTGTGCTGGCTTAATTCTCAGGCCTACTATTTGTTTTGGCAGATATAGGGTCGTTATCTCTTGGCTTATGTCCTACTGATTTAGGTACTCCATAGGTTCACTTCAAATTGTTCAAGAGAAAGTTTCACACCTGATTTTCATTGATCTAAACTGGGTTAGGTTGCAATTAAAGAAAATTAGGACCTGGACTAGTGTAATGCAAATGAGAGTGCTAAGGCAAAAAACTTAAACACTCAAGCAGATCTTTCCCCATTGTACAGATAAAGAAGTTGAATCACAAAAGCTCAGATTACATAATTATTAAGATATTAATATTTAATTTTATTTCAGATGTCTGAGTTCAAAGCCTCAACCTGCTGCTTTACTTTGTCAAGTCTTTCAATAAGAGAAATATAAGAGAGTTTGTTAATAACACGAATGGTATGTAGACTCCAGAAGAATCTGGACAAATTGGAATGGAACATCTAAGTATAAATTTAATGGGAAAAATAATTAGTCCTGTTGTTATTAAATAAAACAATTGCATAATATGGCTTTACTTAATGCAATTATAATATCTCAATGCTCTTATTGCAATGCTGTCTTTTTCTTCCTTTATTTCTGTTGATATTTACTTTATATATTTAGATGCTCCTATGTTGGATACATAAGTATGTTATATCCTCTTGTTGGATTGACCCCTTTATCATTATGTGACACCCTTCTTTGTGTTTTGTTACAATCTTTGTTTTAAAGTCTATTTTATCTGATATAAATATTAATACCCCAGCTTTCTATTTGCTTCCATTTGCATGAAATATCTTTTTTTGCATCCCTTTACATTCAGCCTGCATGTGTCTTTAGATATGAAGTGAGTCTCTTGTGGAAAGCATATAGATAGATCTTGTTTTTTGGGTTTTTTTTATCTTTTTTTTTATGCATTAAGTCACCCTATGTCTTTTGATTGGAGCATTAATCCATTTCATTTAAAGTGATTATTGATAGGGACATACTTATTGCATTTTGTTAATCTTTTTCTGGTTATTTTTGTGGTTCTTCTCTGTTCATTTATTTTTCTTTTAGTCTCTTCACTTTGGGTTTGATGATTTTCTTTACTGTTATCTTTGGATTTCTTTGTCATTACTTTTTGTGTACGTATTATAGGCTTTGGTTTTGTTGTTACTATGAGGTTCATATATAACAATCTATATATAAAGCAGAGTATTTTAAGTTGATCCTTACTTAAGTTCAAATGCATTCTAAAACACTAAATTTTTACTATCCCCCCACATTTAATTTTTTTACATCATAAGTTATAACTTTTTTTTATTTTGTGCATCCCTTAACTACTTATTGTAGTTTTAGTTATTTTACTACATTTTTTCTTTAACTCGTCATTCTAACTTTATGAGATGTTGTTCTACTTCCTTTAGTATATATTTGTTTTTACTAGTTAGAATTTTTTTCTTTCATATATTTTCTTATTTCTAGTTATGACATTTTCCCCCACTTAAAGCAGTTCCTTTAACATTTCTTGTCAGGCTGGTTTAGTGGTGATGAAGGCCTTTGGTTTTTGCTTGTCTGGGAAATGCTTTATCTCTCCTTCAATTCTGAATGATAACTTTGCCAGATAGTGTATTCTTGGTTGTAAGTGCTTTTTTCTTTTTCCTTCAGCACTTTGAATACATCATTCCACTCCCTTTTGGCCTGCACAGTTTCTGATAAGAAATTTGCTAATTATCTTATGGGGGGTTCACTTATATATGTAACATATTATTTTCTTCTTGCTGGTTTTAAATTATTTCTTTATACTTAACTTTTGATATTTTAATTATAACGTGTCTTGGTATAGATTTCTTTGGGATCCTCTTTTTTGAAAATCTCTTTGATTCCATGATCTGGATGTCTGTTTTCTTCCCCAGGTTAGGGAATTTTTCTGTCATTATTTCTTCAAATAGGTTTTCTGCTTCTTTCTCTGTTTCTTTGTCTGTGACTGCTACAATGTGAATATTAGTATGCTTGATGTTGTTAGAGAGGTTCCTTAAACAATTCTCATTAAAAATTTTATTTTTCCCTTTGGCTGCTCTGATTCAGCGATTTCTACTAACCTGTCTTCCAGATCCCTGATCTATTCCTCTGTATCATCTAAATTGCTGTTGATTCCCTCTAGCATATTTTTCTTTTCAGTTACTGTATTCTTCAACTCTGAATGGTTCTCTCTTCTATTTTCTCTTTGTTGAAGCACTTATTATGTTCATCCATTCTTCTCTTGAGTTTTATGAGCATCTTTATGACCACTACTTTGAATTCTTTATCAGGTAGATTATTATCTCTATATCATTAACATCTGTTTTTGCATTTTGTCTTGTTCTTTCATTTTGAAATATTTCATTGTTTCCTCATTTTGTATGTCTCCCTGTGTATGTTTCTGTGTATTAGACCAAACTTAACTCTCTCAGTCTTGAAGGAGTGGCCATGTTTAGAGGATGATCTTTCTCCTTCAATCCTACCCTAGATCTTGGTTGTCTGTAGAATCTTTGTGGTTGTCTATACCACCTAATTCATTCTTGATATATGTTCCTGTTGTTGAGGGTGTGTTGAAATGCATCTCGATATGGTCCCTTTGTTGTGGAGCAGGTATTCACCTAGTTCTCAGGTCCCTTTCAGAGGGAATTGATCCATGTCACTGTATATTTGTTATGTTAATGATAGGAAGTAAGTTCAGGCTTTTCCAGGCACCACCATCATGAAATGCCTCCTTTTGACTGAATCTAGGCATCACAGTTTAAACTATGACATTGACAAACTGAAATGTGTCCAGGTAAAGTAATCATCTTGAAAAGTAAATCAGTACAACACATATGAAAAATAGGTTTCATTGACTAAAGAATATTCATGGGGAAATTTCTTTTATATCATCTAAATTCTATTACTTAGAAGAAAGATTACACCTTCATCTTCATGGCCACAGAGTTTTTGGACCAAGAGTTTAAATGTATAAGGAAAAAGATGTCAGTTTGTTATAAGAAAGGCAGTTCTAATAATCAAAATTTCCAAATAACTAGACCACACTTGGATATCAGGATTTTTCTTTCCTTGAAGATTTTAATTGGAGAACATAGATTTTCTCTTAGGGAGATTTGTTCAGGGATTTTTGCACTGGGAAGTCTTGCAAATCTGTTGTTAAATAATCTTTTATTTTCAGGATTTACCAATGAATCATAATTATATGATACAGAACACTTTAGAAAAATATATATATAACAAAGCCCCTTAATTTATAACTCCTCCACCATCCTTTTTTAAAGCTCATAAATCCAAAACCATGTAATTTAGTATTTTATTATATATCCCATCTTCTAAAAGAATCTAAAGATAAGGTATTCAAAGCAGATAAAATTACTGGAATATTAGGGAAGTAGTTACACTGATTAAGATTATTTTGTGCTTCATTAGCCTCTTATCCAATATGTTCTTATTTTTGAGTGTTACTTATCTTCAGGTATCCTGAACATTTTCTGATCATTCTTGCAAACTACTGAAACCAGATCTTAGCTGTCTAGTGCCTATTCTCCTTAGGTTCCCTTTATATCTTATATAATCTAAATGACTTGTCAGCAAATATGATTAATTCAAGAATGTCAACATGTTAATGAATCATAATCAATTAATATCAATACACATATTTGTATCTTCTAAAGATAACTTTTAGTCATTTAATTTTTGCACTAAAAGAATAATTACAATGGACTTAGAGCCAGTGTCAGGTTTTGGTTGTTAGACAAAATCTTTTTGTTCCTAAAATCCCATATTGAACTTATCTCTTCTAACCTTCTCACAAGCCTGAATCAAGTGGATACCACCAGTCGATATTACCTTTTCTTAAGCAAAGAAAAGAGAAAACTATTCTTCTATTCAATGTTCAATATTCAATTACCCTTTTCCCATAATTGTTATGGCCATTTTGATAACCTCAGGCACAAAGCAGGAATTAGAGGCCAGAGTCTTTATCAAAGTTGTGAGCCCTGAGTGGAAAAACCTCTTCTCAGTCAGCAGTTCAGAATTCCCGCCCCATCTATTTATCTCATGAAATTATGTTTACAAAAGATGGTCTGACCTTTTGAATTAGACTTCTTCCTGATTCATAGTTTGCCGCTCTCCCAACTTTATGGTGCTAAGTTGGACAGGGGTAACAATGGGAAGTCACTGAGAGCAGAAATAGAGCAGAGGAGGAGAGATTTATCTCTGTTTCTTGTACACTCATGAAAGGTAATGTCTGCAGATTTTCAGGATCCCAGTCTTAAAATATTTATCTGGAAATGCCTGTCTTGCTTGAAACCAGTCTGTTTTAGCACTGTGATCCTGTCAATGTAAAAACTTTGCTTAGTATTAAATGTGGCCTGGCAGAATCCTAAGTATCTGTGTGGCTACATTAGTTCTATGATTCCTGTGCTCCAGTGACCATGACTTAAGGACAATATCAACTGCAAGGTTCTTCTTCTTACTCCTAACTTTTCAAGATAACCATTAGCTAGATTAATTTTTTTCTTAACTCATTTATCCTTTCCTCACCAAATCATGTCTTTCATGTCATGTCTTTCAGATGACAAGTCTTTTATCTTAGACTGAATAGGGAAACAGTGCTTCTTTTCCAAAAATGTTTATGATTTCTCTAAGCCTAATTTAATTTACTTTTAAAATGTAGTCCTACATGGTCTTTATTAGCACTGGGCTGTAACTCAGCTTCATTATTATGTTTGTGCTCCTTTAACAATGCTTTTAACTTAGCAAAAGATCTTTTTGCAATGCAGAGGATGGCACACCAAGCATTAACTAAATTTAATATTAATATTATGGGAGATCTCCTCTATGACCAAACAACATTTCACTCCCATTACAGTGTTTATGGGAATGATTTGCAATACTGAATAAGATATAATGCTTTAATGATAGTCCAATAAAAAGGATATCATTATATGGTTGCACAAATGTCTTTCCCCTCAATAAAATTTTTAGTTATGTGAACACTTTGCCTTTCAGAATGACTTACGAATAAAATTTCTACCTTGACTTGTGCATTAATCAAGCGAGGGGGAGCAAAATCTATTTTTCAAAACGACCCAACCACCTAATGACTTGTTTAACTGGCCATCAGTCTTTGTAGCTGCCAAATCTTTTCTCTTTCCTTCCAATGAACTGGCATAATGCTGATTTGGGTCATATGTAGACACAAAATGCCTTCTTTCCTAGGGGAATAATTATTAACACTTCCTCAGAGCTGTTTGAAGGGTATTTCTGGTCGTAGCTCTTTTCTCCCCCCAAGCAAAGCCATTCTGTTCTCTGCTTTTCCCTGCCCCCATTTGAGGAGTGATGAAAGAAAGCAAATTATTTTCAGGAAAGATGAGACATACAAAAGTGTTTCTATATGTTTCAGTGAAAAAGACAGCTTAGATTCTATCTAAGGAAGCAATTTAAGTAAATTTTTTCTTGGCTCTTTGCATCACATTTTCTGAATCCTAATCCTATATAATTCATGAGTTTGGCCCTAAATTATATGGTATTGAGCAACAAAACTCTCTTCAACTTCTCAGCTCAAACATTTACATATAAATACACAATATCACCACCAGTACCACCACAAATTTTATCTTTGTCAAGTGTCTTAGTCCATTTAGCCTGCTATAACAGAATGCCATAGACTGGGTGGCTTATGAACAACAGAAATTTATTTCTCATGATTCTGGAAGCTAGGAAGTCCAAGGTCAAAGTGCTGGCCAATTTGGTGTCTGGTGAGAGCTCCCTTCCTTGTTCATAGACGGCCATCTTTCTCTGTGTTCACATGGCTGCAGGGGTTGAGGAAGTTCTCTAGTGTCCTTTTTTAAGAGCACTAATCTCATTTGTGATGGGTACATCTTCATGACCTAATCACCTCCTAAAGGCCCCCATTTCCAAATACCATCACACTAAATGTTAGGATTTAACATATGGATTTGGGGAGGCACAAATATTTAGTCACTAGCACCATATTTCTTAATGACATACACTGCCAAGGAACCTGGTCATGGGAAGAGTTTCTTCAGGGCTTCCAGCATTTATAGACTAGATATGACTCAAACTGCTATGAACTTTATTTTTCTGAAACCACATGCTTTATTTCTAACTGCTTTGTTCCACTGGGCACTTTCCTCAGACATTATTGATTACCAGTTATTATTTTTAGAATTAGTAAATAGTTTTCCTTTAGCTCTTTCACACCAGACATGTCAGCTAAGTTTTCAGTTTTGTATTGTCTGCCTTGCCTAAAGATTTTCTTAGTTTGATAAAACTACTTCTAGTAAAAAGCAACAAAATAAAATCATCTGAGATCCCATTTTCTAATTCCATGTTCTATAAACCTCTTAAAAGTCTTTGGTTTAGGATGGTTAGTTCTTATTAACTTTCTTGGAGTTAAAACAAAAGAACATTTTTTTAATGAGTGAGATAATGAGTTTTATACCTTGCTTAATGAGATTATCTTTTTGACATGGGTTTCAAGTAAAAAGTATGTAGGTTGCAGGGGAAAGGGTTATACTTACTTGCATCATTGCTCAGACAGGTGTTTATTCACACCTGCTCAAGTAATTCAATGTAATTCATATAGCCAATTACCTTTATCCCCCTCCAAAAGAGACACTACTACTACAAAAAAAAATTCCTAGCAAAAGAATAAACTCATGTGCCAGAATTTATTGGATGTGTACATATGCATAAATGCTCACAGATACAATGTGTGTTTGCAATACAATTAATTAAAATTTTTTTAAATTAGAACAGAAGGAGCTAGGGTCAGACTGTTTGGTTATAAACACCAGGGCTACCTTTTTCTAGCTGTGTTCCCTTCAGTAAATCCTATAACTTCTCTGGAATTTTTTTTTCCTTCATTTTTAAATGGCAATGAAATTCAAAAGTCCAGTCTTACTTTTCTGATGATGTTATTTTCAGGATCAAATAATAAAATATATTTGTCAATTCTCCAAATACTGAAACTTACTATACACATGTTATTGAAAAATCGACATGAAAAATTTACCCCGCTGAGTTCTGATATTTAGAATGGCATTTTAAATATAAATCAATTGGGTCTTTCTTTTTCTTTTTTTCCTAGTACTTTTGTGAAAGGTTTGGCTGCTTTTGAGTTAGCCATGGGCTGTTAAGGAATATACTGATAGCTCAGTATTTTCAACCTTCTTTTACACAACCTTGTCAATTAATGCCACTATTTTAATACATGCAATAAGAAGTAAGTCCCTTATTACTTGAGGAGACATCCCAAACCTGGGTTATCACCACCATTTTCTCATGGTAAGGGGAACTTAGGTCTTTGTCTTTCACATTTGTTTTTCTATTTGCATCCATTTCTTATAGAGTTCTGACCATGTAACAGGAAGTGTTAAACCAGTTGCTGATGGAATGCAACTGCACATATCAAAATTACCATCCTGGGGTAACTGTCAGCTTAGTGCATTAGATAAGGATACAATTACATTGTGACATTTGGATAATTGTTAGGCCACAAAGACAAATTTGCTGACTCTAAGTTCCAAAGCTGACCTTTTCACAGTGAGCTAATTGGAAGGGTTCCCTTCCTTTTCAGGAACCTCCTATTTAGCATCTTTAAATTACTTACCTAAGCATTTACCAGCATTAGGATACATAATGCAGTCACTTCCACTTAATCTGATCCCTGGATCATGTTATATTTATCACTTGACTTGAAAGATTAAACCCTATCAACCTTGTTCTCTAGTCAGTGGTAAATATTTCAAGCAGATTTTAATAGATAATTCAATTCTAAGACTTTCAGAAACTTGCCACTTTTAGAGGCAATGAAAGCAAATGATTAAAAAAACACAAAATATAAAAGGAATTATGAAGGGCTGAGGCAAGACTATGAGGAGCCTAAGGCTAAATTTGAAAAAATTTTCATATCTTTTGAGATGAGAATTTGAATAAGACAAACACAAATGTTAACCAAATAGGTGAGTCATCTCATTTCCTTGTAGAACTCAAAATCTCAGTTGCTTTGTTGTATCAGTACAAGAGACATTTCATAGACATTTACATCTTCAAACTGAAAATTCACATTTAAATTTCTATTCACTAATATTTCAGGATTTGTGTGCAGTGAATGCATATATATATATATATATATGTACATTATATGTATTATATGAAATATGAATATTCAAGCCTATTTATTCTCTGTACGCTCCAGTCTGAATTAACAGAACTGTAAAAAAAGTAAGAATGATCATAGAGTAACACACAAAAGATTAATATAGCTTTATCCACCAGAAGTCAATATTGCAGGAGGGATGTATTAATTATCTATTATTACTAGTAAAATCTGACAAAACTTAACTGCTCAAAACATGTGTTATCTCACAGTCTTTGTGGGCTAGGAATCTTGGTATAGTTTAACTGGGTATTTTGGATAAGGCTCTTTTATAAGACTGCATGCTCTCACAAGTCTGTTGGGACTGCAGTCTCAACTGAAAGCTAGATTGGGGAAGAATTCAGTTCCAAGTTCACTCACATTGTGTTTGGCTTGTTTCCATTACTCATGGGCTGTCAAATTAAGGCCACAATTCCTCAATAATTTTGACCAGAGACTGCTCTCAGTTCCTTGTCACATGGGTCTCTCCATTGGGTAGCTCACAACATGCCAGTTTGCTTCATCAGAGCAAGCAAGCAAGATGATGACGATGATGATGACAGAGAAATTCAGAGAACCTAAGAAGGTAAAAGTTGGAGTATGAGAAAGAAGGAAGTCATGGTGTTTTTTGTCTAAATTTGAAAATGGTGGTCTATCACTTTTACAACTTTCTATTTATTAGAGGCAAATTACTAGGTTCATCTAACACTCAAGAAGAGAGGACTGCACAAGGATGTGGATCATTGAGATTATTTTAGAAGGCTGCCTAACATAAGAAAAAGAAGGGTTTTGTTTTCCTTATTCTCGAAGATGATGTGGGAGGCTTTTTATGCTTGAGTGAAGGCCCATACCACCAACTATATTTCTTACCAAATTCTCTACTTACCTAATATA
This sequence comes from Delphinus delphis, assembly GCF_949987515.2. Taxonomy (NCBI): domain Eukaryota; kingdom Metazoa; phylum Chordata; class Mammalia; order Artiodactyla; family Delphinidae; genus Delphinus; species Delphinus delphis. The sequence continues at coordinate 18,779,955 of NC_082694.2, read as the reverse complement.
AGAAGATAAATGGATAGATAGATAAATAGATAGATAGAGGTATAAGTATAGATATAGCTATGAAACAGGAATGTTCAGTCTTTCACTGGGTAAAGCAGCAAAATTCAATGTGACTGTTTGAAGTTGACTGACATATTAACTGCTAAGAAAAAATGTATTCCATATTACAAGTAGAGACACTGGAGACAATACATTTTACATATCTTATGAATTTGTGATATCATTTTTGAAAATTATTTCAAATGCTTTAATCATCTGAATACTTCTTCAGGTGAGCATGCATGTAGTGAACTCAGCAGTGGTAGCTGTTACATTATTTAATAAGAAACACTGTCTAGTAATAAATGACTTTAATATTCAATTTAAAGTCATATTGAACATGATATGTTTAGGATATCAGATCTCTTAAGGTACCCTTCCAATATTTAGTCACCTGTGAAAACATTCATTCCACAATTCCTTGCTAGGATGGAAAGAAACACCTTTGATAATTTCAGTTATTATAGTATATATGGATTAGAGTGCAGGAATTTCATTTATTAATAAGTAAGAACTTTAGCAGTGTAATTTTAGGTCTCTCCATTCCTATATTTTGTGTTTGCTTCCATTTTCTTAAAATTTTTATTGGAGTATAGGTGCTTTACAATGTTGTGTTAGTTTCTACTGTACAGCAAAGTGAATCAGCTATACATATACATATATTACCCTTTTATGGATTTCCTTCACATTTAGGTCACCTCAGAGCACTGAGTAGAGTTCCTTATGCTATACAATAGGTTCTCATTAGTTATCTATTTTATACATAGTATCAATAGTGTATATATGTCAATCCACCTCTCCCAAATCATCCCACATCCCTTGCCCCTTGGTATCCATACGTTTGTTCTCTATGTCTGTGTCTCTAATTCTGCTTTGCAAAAATATCATCTATGCCATTTTTTTAGATTCTACATATATGTGTTAATATACGATATTTCTTTTTTTCTTTCTGACTTACTTCTACTTCTGTATGACAGTCTCTAGGTCCATCCACGTCTCTACAAATGACCCAATTTCATTCCTTTTTATGGCTGAGTAATATTCCATTTTATATATATATATATATATATATATATATATATATATATATATATATATATATATATATATATATACCACATCTTCTTTATCCATCCATCTGTTGATAGATATTTAGGTTGCTTACATGCCAGGCTATTGTAAATAGTGTCACAATGAATATTGGAGTGCGTGTGTCTTTTTGAATTATTATTTTCTCAGGGTATAGGCCCAGTAGTGGGATTGCTGGGTCATATGGTAGTTCTATTTTTAGTTTTTTAAGGAAACTCCATACTGTTCTTCATAGTGGTTGTATCAATTTACATTCCCACCAACAGTGCAAGAGGGTTCCCTTTTCTCCACACCCTCTCCAGCATTTATTGTTTGTAGATATTTGGATGATGGCCATTTTGACTGGTGTGAGGTGATACCTCATTGTAGTTTTGATTAACATTTCTCTAATAATTAATGATGTTGAGCTTCTTTTCATGTGCCTCTTGGCCATCTGTATGTCTTCTTTGGAAAATGTCTATTTAGGTGTTCTGCCCATTTTTTTGATTGTGTTGTTTGTGTTTTTGATATTGAAATGAATGAGTTGTTTGTATATTTTGGAGATTAATCCTTTGTCAGTTGCTTCTTTTGCAAATATTTTCTCCCATTCTGAGGGTTGTCTTTCCATCTTGTTTATGGTTTCCATTGCTGTGCAAAAGTTTTTAAGTTTCATTAGGTCCCTTTTGTTTACTTTTGTTTTTATTTTCATTACTCTAGGAAGTTGGTCAAAAATGATCTTGCTGTGATTACATCAAGTGTTCTGCCTATGTTTTCCTCTAACAATTTTATACTGTCTGGCCTTACATTTTGATCTTTTATCCATTTTGAGTTTTTTTTGTGTGTATGGTGTTAGGGAGTGCTCTAATTTCATTCTTTTACATGTAGCTGTCCATCAAAACCATACTGTTTTGATGACTGTAGCTTTGTAGTATAGTCTGAACTCAGTGAGTCTGATTTCTCCATCTCCGTTTTTCGTTCTCAAGATTGTTTTCGCTATTCAGGGTCTTTTGTGTTACCATACAAATTGTAAAATTTTGTTCTAGTTCTGTGAAAAATGCCATTGGTATTTGACAGGGATTGCATTGAATCAGTAGATTGCTTTTGGTAGTATAGTCATTTTCACAATATTGATTCTTCCAATCCAAGAACATGGTCTACCTCTCCATCTGTTTGTGTTGTCTTTGATTTCTTTCATCAGTGTCTTACAGTTTTCTGTGTACAGGTTTTTGCCTCCTTATGTAGGTTCATTCCTAGGTATTTTCTTCTTTGTGTTGCAGTGGTGAATAGGATAGTTTCCTTAATTTCACTTTCTGATCTTTCATTGTTAGTGTATAGGAATGCAAAAGATTTCTGTGTATTAATTTTTTATCCTTCAACTTTATCAAATTCATTGATTAGCTCTAGTAATTTTCTGGTGATACTTTTAGGCTTTTCTATGTATAGTACCATGTCATCTGCAAACAGTGACAGTTTTAATTCTTTTTTTCCAATTTGTATTCCTTTTATTTCTGTTTCTTCTCTGGTTGCCATGGCTAGGACTTCCAAAATTATGTTGAATAAAAGTGGAGAGAGTAGATATCTTTGTCTTTTCCTGATCTTAGAGGACATGCTTTCAGTTTTTCACCATTGAGAATGATGTTTGCTGTGGGTTTGTCATACATGGCCTTTATTATGTTGAGGTAGTTTCCCTCTATGCTCAGTTTCTGGAGAGTTTTTATCATAACTGGCTGTTGAATTTTGTCAAAAGTTTTTCTTCACCTTTTGCGATGATCATATGGTTTTTATCCTTCAATTTGTCAATATGATGTATCACATTTATTGATTTGTATATGTTAAAGAATCCTTGCATCCCTGGGATAAATCCCACTTGATCATGGTGTATGATCCTTTTAATGTGTTGCTGGATTCTGTTAGCTAGTACTTTATTTAGTATTTTGCATCTATGTTCATCAGTGATATAGGCCTGTAATTTTCTTTTTTGTGATATTTTTGTCTGGTTTTTGTATCAGGTTGATGGTGGACTCATAGAAGGAGTTCGGGAGTGTTCCTCCCTCTGCTAATTTTGGAAGAGTTTGAGAAGGATGGGTGTTAGCTCTTGTCTAAATGTTTGATGGAATTCACCTGTGAAGCCATCTGGTCCTGGACATTTGTTTGTTGGAAGATTTTTTTATCACAGTTTCAATTTCATTACTTGTGATTTGTCTATTCATATTTTCTATTTCTTCCTGGTTCAGTCTTTTGCTGTTGTACCTTGGCATATTTGCTTATAGTAGTCTCTTATGATCCTTTGTATTTCTGTGGTGTCAGTTGTAACTTCTCTTTTTTCCTGTATAACTTTATTGATTTGAGTCCTCTCCCTTTTTTTCTTGATTAATCTAGCTGAAGGTTTATCAATTTTGTTTACCTTCTCGAAGAGCCATCTTTTAGTTTTATTGTTCTTTGTTATAATTTTCTTCATTTCCATTTTATTTACTTCTGCTCTGATCTTTATGATTTCTTCCCTTCTACTCACTTTGGGTTTTATTTGTACTTCTTTCTGTAGTTGCTTTAGGTGTAAAGTTAGGTTGTTTACTTGAGATTTTTCTTGTTTCTTGAGGTAACATTGTGTTGCTATAAACTTCCCTCTTAGAATTGCTTTTGCCGCATTGCATAGGTTTTGGATTGTCATTTTTTTCATTATCATTTGTTTCTAGGTATTTTTTGATATCCTCTTTGATTTCTTCAGTGATCTTTTGGTTATTTAGTAACATATTGTTTAGTCTCCATGTGTTTGTGTTTTTTATGGGTTTTTTTTCCCTGTAATTTATTTCTAATCTCATAGTGTCGTGGCTGGAAAAGAAACTTGATACAATTTCATTTTTTAAAAATTTAGTAAGGCTTGCCTTGTGACGCAAAATGTGATCTGTCCTGGCCAATGTTCCATGTGCACTTGAGAAGAAAGTGCATTCTACTGCTTTTGGATGGAATGTCTTATAATTAAGTTTATCAGGTCTAAAGTGTCATTTAAATCTTGTGTTTCCTTATTACTTTTCTGCAGCATGATCTACCCATTGGTGTAAGTGTATTGTTAAAGTCCTCCACTATTATTGTGTCAGTGTTGATTTCCTCTTTTATGGCTGTAGCCAGTTTCCATATATATTGAGGTGCTCCTATGCTGGGGCTATAAATATTTACAGCTGTTATATCTTCTTCTTGGATTGATCCCTTGAGCATTATGTAGTGTCCTGCCTTATCTCTTGTAACAGTCTTTATTTTAAAGTCTATTTTATCTGATAGGAGTATTGCTACTCCAGATTTCTTTTGATTTCCATTTGCATGGAATATCTTTTCCAACCCTTCACTTTCAGTCTGTATGTGTCCCTAGGTCTCAAGTGGGTCTCAAAGACAGCATATATATGTGTCTTATTTTTGTATCCATTCAGCTAGTCTGTACCTTTTTTGTTGGAGCATTTAATCCATTTACATTTAACATAATTATTGGTATATGTGTTCCTATTACCATTTTCTTAATTGTTCTGTGTTTCTTTCTGTAGGTCTTTTTCTTCCTTGTGTTTCCTGCCCAGATAAGTTCTTTTAGTATTTGTTGTAAAGCTGTTTTGGTGGTGTGAATTCTTTTAGCTTTTGCTTGTCTGTAAAGCTTTTGATTTCTTTGTCAAATTTGAATGAGATTCTTGCTGGATATAGTCATCTTGGTTGTAGGTGCTTCCCTTTCATCATTTTAAATATATTGTGCCACTCCCTTCTTCCTGCAGAGTTTATGCTGAAAAATCGGCTGTTAACCTTATGTGAATTCCTTTGTATGTTATTTATTGCTTTTCCCTTACTTCTTTCAATATACTTTCTGTGTTTAATTTTTGTTAGTTTGGTTAATAAGTGTTTAATCTTGTTTCTCCTTGGATTTATCTGGTATGGGACTCTCTGCACTTTCTGGACTTGATTGACTATTTCCTTTCCCATGTTAAGAAAGTTTTCAAGTATAATCTCTTCAAATATTTTCTCAGACACTTTCCCTTTCTCTTCCTCTGGGACCCCTATAATTTGAATGTTGGTGTGTTTAATGTTGTCCCAGAAGACTCTGATATTGTCCTCATTTATTTTCATTCTCTTTTCTTTATTCTGTTCTGCAGCAATTATTTCCATCATTCTATCTGTCAGGTCACGTATCTGTCCATCTGCCTCTTATTCTGCTATTGATTCGTTCTAGTGTATTCTTCATTTCAGTTATTGTGTTGTCCATCACTATTTGTTCTTTAGTTCTTCTAGGTCCTTGTTAAACAGTTGTATTTCTTCTATCCATGCCTGCATTCTATTTCCAAGATTTTGCATCATCTTTACTATCATTACTTTGTATTCTTTTTCAGATAGGTTGCCTATTTCCTCCTCATTTATTTGGTCTTGTGCATTTTTACGTTGCTCCTTAGTCTGCAACATATTTCTCTGTCATCTCATTTTGTCTTACTGTGTTTAAGGTCTTCTTTGCACAGGCTGCAGGGTCATAGTTTCTCTTGCTTCTGGTGTCTGCCTTTGGTGGATGAGGTTGGTCCAGTGACTTCTGTAAGCTTCCTGGTGGGAAGGACTGGTGCCTGCATTCTTGTGAGTGGAGATGGATATTGTCCCTTTGATGGGCAGGGCTGTGTCATTTGGTGTGTTTTGTGGTATCTGTGAGCTAGTAGGACTTTAGGCAGCCTGTCTGATGATGGGTGAGTTTGTGTTCCTCTCTTGCCTGTTGTTTGGCGCAAGGCATCCAGCATTGGAGCCTGCAGGTGTATGGGTGGATCCAGGTCTTGGATTCTAGATGGAGAATTCCTGGAGAGCTCTTGCTGATTAATATTCCCTGGGCCTGGAATTCCCTGGCAGTCCAGCATCCTGAACTCACTGCTCCCACCACAGAGGCTCAGGCCTGACCCCCTGCTGGGGAACCAAGACCCCTCAAACCACAGGTCATGGAAATAAAGGAGGGAAAACAAAGGAAAAAATATGGGGGAAGAAAACAAATAAAAACAAACAGAGAAACAAAACCCAAGACAAATAACAAAGACAGAAACAAACAAACAGCAACAACAGCAATAAAAAAGACCAACAAAACCCCAGACAATTGGTAAAAGCAAAACCAAACAAACAAAACACACACACACAAGAAACCAAAGAAAAGCCTGTTTAACTGAACCCTTGAAGACTTCTCAGCCATGAGCTAACTGTTGCCACCTGGAGGCCACTGGGAGCAGCGCTGCCTCCCCAGGTGGGAAGTGGCCCGCCAAGCATGCATCCTGCGTTTGTAACTGGAGGTTTCTAATAGTGTACAGTCTCATGGTGAATTGTTGTTCTTGCCTTATTTTCTTAAGAAACGTTAATTTTATGTAGAGGGAGTGTATTCTGCATATTTTAAACTGTAAAATGGAACTAAAATTCCAATTCCGAGGAAAATTGAACTCGAAGCAATCTTGCAACAATCTTAATTGCTTAATCTCCCGCATCCTTGAAGTCAACCTGACAAGTGTCAGTGTCAGTGTCCTCATAATCAGATACCTTTAATATCTTTATGGAAAGGGTTAGGGTTTGGGCTGTTTGTTAATATGTCAAGATTGGCTTTTTTCTTCATACAGAGAACTGAATAGTGAGATATTAAATTGAGCTGGTAAATTAATGGGGTTTATGTAAGTTATACAGTCTTAATTTGTTATTTGTAAATAGCACTAAGTAGGCCTTCTACCTATACTGTTTCCAAGAGTTTAGAAAGCAGAAAGATTTAGAAAGAACATTTTTTTTTACAGTCAGTTAATTTACCATGTAAAATTGTTGTGAATGATAATGTGTACTGATTTTCTGTTCAAATATTCAATTGTAAACTTCTTGTTAAGACTGTTGTGTTTCTATTGCTTTTGTATGGAATGACATTGCAAAAATAAAAAGGACCTTCTTTAAAACAAACAAACAAACAAACAAAAAAAAACACAAGAGAACAACCAGACAAACAAAAGTACCCCAAAATGAAATCAAACAATTAAAAACAAAACTAAAAAATACACAAAACAGAAAACAAAGCAGAATGCAAACTGAAAAGTAAAGCAAAGAAAACAAAACAAACACACAAAAATGATTTTTAAAAAGATAAAAACAAAACAGAATAAAGAAAAAAACAGGATAAAAACAAAATAGAACAATGGGGAAAAGGGAAAAAACACAGAACAACAAAAAAACAAAGTAAAAATAGAAATATAAAAAAATAAAAATATGTTTAAAAATTTATAAAGCAAGAAAAAAGAAAAATCCAAACAAACCAAACCCCCCCAAAAAACTAAATAAAAAAATAAGAATTAAAAAAAAACAAAATCAACAATGGAACAAATGAAAACATAATAAAAATAATAGTAATTATAATATTATCCTGGAGTCTCAGCTGTCAATGTCCTTGCCCCGGCTGTGAGCCACAGCTCACCTCCACCTCCCTGGGAGGCCCTCCAATGCCTCTAGATTTGTCTCTGCACCCGCTATGGGAACTGTAGAGAGAGCTCAGACTCTGATCTGGCCCAGCTCCCATGTGTGCTTGCTCCCAAAGTCCACAGCTGCCAGAGCCAGACCAGTTTCATTTGTGGGAACACTCATTGTCCATTCAGATATTCCATATACGTAGGGTCTACCAAGCCAATCATGGGGATTTAAGCTGCAGCTTGTTCAGCTGATGGAAAGATTTTCATTCCTCTTTCTTAGTTGCCTCACCCCTGGGGAACAGCTGTGGTTTTAGCCTCACCTCTGCCTGTGGGCCACCCAGAGGAATCTTCTCCTGAGGCTTCCCTGGAGCACTTGTGTCTGCCTCAGTGAGGACAGAACATGGAGGTGGCACGGCTGCCTGGGTAATGGGAGCCCCAGAGGTGACAGGGGCATGGGGAAGCCAGTGGCCATGTTGCAAGAGATCCGGCCCTAGTGGGAGACTTTTCTAGTGCCCGGTGGCAGACACCTGAGGGCCAGCCCTGACGGGGCCCTTTCCTAGCTTCTGGGGGTCAGGGACTGGCACATGAGGAGAGAGAGGCTGCAATGGCAGCTCCATCCTCTGCATGTCACTCAAGAGTGGTGCTTCCATGGCAGTCTCAGTTTCCTCCACAGGCATTCCAGATTGTAGATTTCCTCCCTCCCATCCCCTCAACCTGTCTTCTCACAGCCAACAGTAGTCCTCCTCCCCAGGTTTGCTCTCCAGTCCCCATGCTCCAGCTCCTAGACCCTGTGCACACCAGCAGAAACACATCCCAGTTCCAGGCGTGCAGGGTGGTGGTACGGACCATCTGTGTAGTTCTTACTCGGTCCTGTCTGCCACAAACTGGCCTTTTCGCACTCCTCCCACAGCCTCAGATGGTTTGCTTCTGTCCCAACCAATTTCCTCATTGGTGAGAGGGTTTTCCCAGATGCAGGAACCTCTCCTCTGCTTCAGCTCTCCTCCAGGGGTGCAAGTCCCATCCCTCTTCCTCTCCTCTTCTTTCTCCCTTCTTTCTTTCATCCTACCTGGTTATGCAGGGGTCTTTATTGTCCTTTCTGGTGTCCAAGGTCTTCTGCTAGTGTTTAGCCGCTGTTCTGTGAGAATTGTTCCATCTGTACATGTATTCTTGATGCATTTGTGGACAGAGACAAACTCCACATCCTCCTGCTCTTCCATCATCTTGAAAATCTTTGCTTCCAATTTTTAACAAACAAAAATCAATAAAGCCTAGAAAGAATAACCAAATCTGCATGCTCAAGTCCTTCAACTAGTTAGTTATAGACCTCTGAATAGAATCCACTTATCTGACTCTAAGTTTAGTGTTTGTTTTAATACTGTATATTTACACTAAAATGCTGTAAAACATAGTTTACAACAAAAAGACTACAGGGTGTAGGATATCTGATAATTTTTATTTTTATCCTCTCCCTTTATTAAGAGTATGAGTGATCAAGATAGATAAAGGTGGGTTTTAAAAAGTTAGACAAACAGTACATTTTAGGAACTCTCAAGCATTTTAGAAAATCATTCATTTAAAAGAAATATAAAATAACTACAAATATATTTAATTCAGCAAATAGGTCCCCAAGTGATAGAGGCCAAAGAAGTTTTGAAATAAACTAATTGAAAAATAAAATAGAACAAATTTTCTTATATTTTCTGAAAATCAAAGTATTGACTTTCTCAAATACATACTATAATGTAGATTAGAATCACTATTTACTCTAGACTATTCCATGAGTGCTGGATACTGAGCACTGAAACTTTGCACATTATTGCTTCCAAAACCAGAATGGACTGCTGAGACTGTGCCCATTACCCTCATGAATTCTCCATTGTCCCTGCTCCTTTACTCTTTTTTATGAAAAAAATTATTGAAATATAGTTGATTTACAATTTTGTGTTAGTTTCAGATATACAGCAAAGTTATACATATTTATATTCTATTATACATATATATATACTCTATATATATATACTCTATATATATATATATTCTATTATACATATATATATATATTCATATATATATATACTTTTTTATATCCTCTTCCATTGTAAGTTATTACAAGATATTGAGCATAGTTCCCTGTGATATATAGTAGGTCCTTGTTGGTTATCTAATTTATATATAGTAGTGTGTATATTTTACCTCAAACTCCTAATTTATCCCTCCCTCCAATCTCCCCTTTGGTAACCATAAGTTTATTTTCTATGTCTGTGAATCTATGTCTATTTTGTAAATAAGTTCATTTGTATCATTTTTTTTATTCCACATATAAGTGATATATGATATTTGTCCTTCTATTTCTAGCTTACTTCACTTAGCTTTATAATCTCTTGGTCCACCCATGTTGTTGCAATGGTATTATTTCATTCATTTTTTATGGCTGAGTGATATTCCATTGTATATATACACCACATCTTCTTTATCTGTTCATCAGTTGATGGCCACTTAGGTTGCATATGATCCCACAATCCCACTCCTGGGCATATATTTGGAGAAAAACATAATTCAAAAAGATACATGCACCCCAACGTTCATTGCAGCACTATTTAAAATAGGTGTGACATGGAAGAAACCTGCTCTTTCAACTGTTGATCACTGGGCTGACAAACTCATCTGCTCCTTAAGAAAGTAAGCCTGGGCTTCCCTGGTGGCGCAGTGGTTGACAGTCCGCCTGCTGATGCAGGGGACACGGGTTCATGCCCTGGTCCGGGAAGATCCCACATGCCGCAGAGCGGCTAGGCCCATGAGCCATGGCCGCTAAGCCTGCACGTCCGGAGCCTGTGCTCTGCAATGGGAGAGGCCACAACAGTGAGAAGCCTGCGTCCCACAAAAAAAGTAAGGCTGAGAAACTGAGTATCCAGTCTTATCAATTTTAACTTAGAATTTTCTCCTTAACTGCATTTATCTTGTAGGGAAATCCTTAAATATTCAGATGACACATTGTAATACATAAATTAGCAAATGAAGGAAGGGATCTTTATGCATAGTTGTCCCACTATATGACAAGAATAATGCTATAATATTAAAATGTTTTCTTATTAAGGATCATATCTGTCTTGAGAGATGTTATTAACCCCATTTACTTATAAACAAAGGTAGGATTCAAGAGTTTAAGCAACTTGCTAAAGTCCATCCATGAAAATAACACCAATTAATTCTAGAGGTTAACCGAGTTCCTTTGGGCTCCAAAGGCAATGCTCTTTCCATTAGTCTGTGTATCATCAACAGCAGTTGATGGAAAAAAAAATTACTCGGAGGGATAAAAAGTCATTTTAATATAGAAGTATATTAGATTACTATTTGAAGCCACAGGACAGAAATGATAGCAAGCAGTACTTAAATAATGACAACTTTCAAGTAGAAAAGCTCAAAATTGTGTTTGTTTTGCTTTATTTTTTGTTTTTTATTATTTGGAGTACTCAGCTACAGTAATCCCATAGAAGGAGTAGTCTTTCATGCATTTAAGTGTACTTGAAATCTAACTTGAAGACTTTTAAGGTCATTTACAACTTGGAGCCTCCATGAAACCATAACAGAATAAAGTTCTGAGCTAATAGAAAATCAGAAGAGCAAATACCTTAATGCAGCATACAAATAGTGGAACAAGATGCACAAAAAGAAATATCCTGCTTTTCTTACATTGGTGATCCATATTGCTCTTACAAATAAACTAGATTTTAAACCAAATAAAGTACAAGGATTTAAAATTATCTTTAATAACAGTTAATTTTTCCCCATAATTCTATGGAAAGTATGAGCTCTTCATCAGATTTTACTTAGGTAACCAGCACTATTGATAAAATACTTTTGCAAGTCATTTGTTATTTTCTCCCTCACTGAATCTGAGGGAAGACAGTTGATATGGTGTGAGTTGACCTATGGAGAGGTCTACATGATAAAGACCTGTGAGAAGCTCCAATGTGGAACAAAGAACTCAGTTCAACAGCTCACAATAAATTGAATCCTGCCGAAAATCATATGGATGAGCTCAGAAGTGGATTGCCCCAACTGACCCTTCAGATGAGAAACCATAGTCTCAGCTGACAATTTGATTGAAGTCTTTTCAGAGACCTGAATCAGATGACCCAGCTAAATGGTGTCTGGAATTCCTGACTCACAGAAGTTATGAGATAACAAACTATTTATCCTGGGATAATTTGTTATGCAGCAATAATTAACTACCACAAACCAGAATATTTAGTTACTTAAACCAGAAGAGGCTTAGTGACCATGAAAAATGTAAGACTAATGATTTTGTCATTATCTAGTAAAAATAATGTCAGGATGCATTCTAAAAGTTTTAACAATTGACTCTTCTAATCAATATCAATATCACCTATGTTACTAATAAAACATTTGAATTTAATGGCTGAGCATAATATGATTTTAACATCTTAAATATGATTTTGGAATAGATGTAATAATTTTTTGTCTTCTAGTTCTTATCCTTTGGGTATTATGACTTTCATAAGTACACTTCTTTTTTATAACACTTGTTAAAACAAAATTTTCCATGTCCGCATATATTACACTTGCAACAAGTCCATTAGAATTGCATCTGTATTGTAGGTCACTAAATGTTTTCCACACGAAGTAATATTTTATAAATTTACATTGGATTTTAGGAAATTCAGTACTATTATTCTCTTATATATGATTAATATTTACTGAGAAAAATTTGAAAGTACTTCTGAATATTTTGACTGTTTTGGAGAAATAGCTTTACAGTGAAGCCCTCTGGATTTCACAATGCATATGCAGAAGGGCAGACACCAGAATTACAAAAATTATGCTTGTATATTTCTTAAAATATCCTGAATATTGATTCATAAATCTTAGATTTAAAGAGATAGAAATCATTTAGTTCCAGTACAGCAAATAGATTTTATATTGCATGCCAAATTTAATCCATTTTATTCACTACCCACAATGCTGTGTTAAGAAACATTCTTACTTCATCCAAGCTCAGCAGGAAAAAAAAAGCATAATAATCAATTAATTGTAACTATAATTGATAGAGCAGAAGAACAGGAGTGCCATATATATGCCACTGATATTTCAACTTCCTGTAGAAATTTGTCATGATAGAGTAACACTTCATTGAAAGAGGGCCATTTCAATATATCCTGAATTTTTTTCACACTGTACTGAAGTCTGCTTTCTTGATTCACCAATCCAAGTTTTGTTCATTGGTAAAATATAGATCAATTCTATTCCATCTTTTCACTCACTCCACTCCAGATATTTTGGAAGTACAATTTTTTAAGCTCTTACAAAGTATTTTAATTGCATACAACTTCCATAAACTTCCTCTACTATAGGACAAGTTGTAGAGCCCTTGATCTGAGAAATCAGGAACTGATTATTCTTTACAGCAGTGCTTCTCAAGTGAGGGTGATAAGTCAGGCTCCTTGGAAATTAAGTCCTTGAGAAAGGTGTCCTAGTGATTTTGCTCTGCACTTCTAATTAATAATCATGGGTTCCTTACACTGGTACGTGATAGTCATTACAAATAAGCAAGTTTCCTCTTCCCATATGCCCACTGGTGCCTTGTCAATCATGGTTTTGAATTACAGAAAATGTGTCTTCTAGATCAGGTAGGTGTAATTAGAGCAACTCGCAAGCATTAATCTTGGTCAAACATTCAACTCAGTCTATGCATGATCTTTGGTCTTATTCTCTGCAAGTAATAAAGTACAACTTTATGTCCTATACACTCATCAGGTGAATTAATCATTTTTTAGTAACAGACCAGATATTGTCTCAATGGCTTATCATATATATATTAAATAATATATTCTAATTAATTATATACTATCCTGAGTCTTTTATTTGTTTAATCCCCTAAAATTTTTATTTCTTCAAAACACTGTAAGCTTCCCAAAACATCAGTTAATGGCATGCCTTTATTATATTGTCCACAAAACTTCACACATAGCTCTGTATTTTTATCTGTATCCATATATATTACAGAAAATGAGATCTAGCTGCTGCTTTAGAAGACCCTGAAATGTGATAAGGTTAGGAATTTTTTTTCACCATAGCTGTTATTTAGCTCCTGGGGTCTTTCTACTACCTTGTAGGCTAGAATGTAATGTCTAATGGTGTTTGATTTAGAAAAAAATACATATGTTTAGTTCTTATCTATATGCATACATATTATATATATATAATATAGATATAAATATATATATATATATATATATATATATATATATATATATATATATATATATATATATATATATATACACACATATAGTGTTTGCTTGAGTTTTCTGTGGTGGTCCAGTGGTTTCCATCTGAATAAATGGTACAGAGTATGACATTACTAACTACAGTAAAGTTTGTAGCACCTGTCATTTGTGGAAATCCAAAATCAGCTGGCTTGTTAAACATGCACTCAGCTTAATTTTACTTCCTTATATCATATAAATTATAGTACAATAGTGGATACTGATCAAAACAATTTAATTACCATTTATCAAAAGCTTCCTCTGTACCAGGAATTGTAGGAAACATGTTGCATAGTTTATCATCTCCTTTATTTCACCAACATAACCGTGAGAAAGATTTTGTTGCCATTTTGAAGATAAACAAACTAAGGTTTACAAGACCATACAACTAATCAGTATTGGAAATGACTCATTAACTCTATTAGTCATAGTGCAATGCTCCTATGTTTTCAGAGAACACATATAAAATTTTAGAAGTAGTTCAGTCTTTCTTTCCACCTTTCCATTAAAACATTTTTTGTCCTATTGAGAGATTTGTTTTTTACAGTCAAGTTCCTGGTTATGTACAATTCAGTAAAAATCATAATGATTGACTTATCTATGAGGGAAATCTAATGAGAGAGAGAGAGAAGAGAGTGAGAGCAAGAAAGAGAGAGAAAGAGAAAGAAGGAAGGAAGAAAGAGCAAATTTTAAGATATTTATGCATGTAGCCTTAGCAACTGACATGAGAATGCAATTTATAATTTTGGTCTCTAAGACTCATTACTTTTCAGGATAATAATTTTCATAAATTTACTTTCAAGGTACAGTGGAATCTGTTTTATTTACCTTGAAATGATCTCTTTCAAGTTTTTAAGGAGAAAGTGCTCTAGTATGAATGCTCTGGGATGTGGGGAAACACTTCATGCTCCAAAGTCTCTGGTTCTTTTTATGATTTTATAGACTTGAATTACAACATTTTTAGTTTTCCTATTTCTATAGTGACTAAAATCATTGTTATATGTCTACTATATTTACCAAACTTAAAATTATTTTGGTGTCCAGGTATACTTTTACTGCAGTGATTAGGCTTTTTACAGGTTTAAGATGTGACCAGGGCCTCTAATGTACATCTTACAGCAGAGGATTGTGCTCATAATTAGAACCTGAACAGTAATGTTTATGTGATGCCTCCTGCAAAGGAGTGCCTTTTGGATAATCAGGAAAGTTCTCTTTCCTGTGGCAATGGCTCTACAACTACACGTCCAGGTCTCAGAACTTTACTTATCTGTCTTCTAGCTTTGCTCTTACACTATTACTCTAAATATCTCAAAGATAATCTCTCATGCTTGCCCTCTATTAAGTTTCTGATTTTTCTTATAATAAATAGGGTATTCAATTGCTCCTCCATTGCATACTTTGGTTGGATTTTTTACCACCCAATTCAATTACATGTATGTCAGAAAATTACTTCAGATGAGTTTTCTCAACAAACTAATAGGCGATAACATGCATTGGCAAAAATGGAAAGGAGCTGGATTAACCAAATGTTTCTCACTGATGGACAGAGTGAGAGAATGTAGTGAACTGAGGACAGCATTAATAGAAAGGCATTTCCAAGAGAAAGTATGAGGAGTAAAATTGTATATCTTAGACCTTTCCAAGCCTGAAGGGTATGTAGAAAATACAGAAACAAGGATAACTCTGATAAAAGAAGGTATTATAGATTATAGGTATTATAGAAAACTGGGAGTATAGTTACAGCTACCATATCTTTAATCTATACTTTTTACCTGGTATTACATTCAATTCATTGTATATTGATTTTACTTTAGCAACAAGCTGATGTATATATGTATGTATATATATATATATATATATATATATATATATATATATAATTTCCATTTTATCATTGAGGAATCTGAGATGTGGAGAGGTTAAGAAATTTACTAAAAAATAACACAGCTAATAAGTGGTAAATTTGAGATTGAATTCAATATATTATTTTTTATTCTAAAATATCTTGCTCTTAAACTTGGCATGATAAAACTAAGAGGTGTGGAGGCGGCAGATTTTTACTTCTATCCTCTTAGAGCTTTTTGGCTGGACCCGAGGATTAAACTGACATAAAGCAGATTAACAGGGGAAAAGGATACAGATTTATATAAGTTTTATGTGACACAGGAGCCCTCATAAGGAAAAGAAGATCCAAAGAAGTAACAAAACCTAAATGTATTTATACCAGGTTTAACAAAGAAAGGTAGATGTGAAAAAGTTGCTAAACTATGTGAGGAAGCTAAAGGAAGATAAGAATGATTTTACCAACGGCTGTTTGTGCAGAATTCTCTCGGCTATGACTCTTATTGAAGAATGTTTCTTTTTTCCTGGTACAGGGAGAACATCTTTCATAAGGGAGTTTTTACCTCCTATCTTCAGGAAGACAGGGAAGATTCAAATGCTCTTCCTGTGTCTGCTGTTTTTTAAGTGATTTTAGCTCAAAATAAACCTTATGTCAAAGTGGCATATTTTGGGGTGGCATATTCTGCTACCCTTCAGACGCCAGTGCAGGTGAGGTACTTCACATGTGAGCTACATACAGTTATGAACAACATAATCAACAGTCATCAGATACCTGTGACTGACCATTATGACTGAGGAATTTATTTTAAATAAAGCCTGCTTAACTTTTTCCAGGATTAATCTATGTTCTACTCTTCAGCTCAAGAATTTAACTTAGCCCAAAGTTTGATAAACACATGCAGTTGGTAGATTACTCTCTAAAAAGCTTATGAATATTTGCTCCCACAAGCTGAATATTATGTTCATTAAAATTGATTTTGTTGTTTCCAAGCCTATTCATTCCAGCTATATCAGTTATTATATTTACATAATTTAATTAAATATTGCATCAATCCAATTATAATTGTCAGAAAAGAGGTGTTTCCATAAAAATTAGTTGAATGCTTTCAAGTACAACCAGGCAAGTCACTAAAAATTTGCTAATTAAGTGAGGGCACGAAAGCTGAAAAAGACTGGAGATATTATCCAAAAAAATAACAGAAGCGTTTTGCACTAAGATGACTTTGCAAACAGTTTTTAATTTGCTCTCTCTTTTAAAAAACTTGACTCTGAAATTGTCTAGAGTTCATTTTTGGATGTGATTTACCCGAGAAAGATGACGGAGATTTCAAATTAGTGGGAAGGTACTCAAACCAAAAACTTTGAGCCTGCATCCAAAAAACCACATGTATTACCCATTTGCACTTTCTTCGCTGATTTTCCACATGCATTGTATGTAAAAAAATAGCATTTTTAGATAAATAAATATTCTATATTAATAAACATTAATATTGAAGTATTTAAGTCTTGTCTCTCAGCCAGCACCTGCAATACTTTCAACAGGTGCAGGGAACACATGAAATTGCCGCTGCCTGCCTCAATCAACCACCACTTCCCTCCTGGGTTTTCCAGCACAGACTGCATGCATTGGTGTTTAAGTTAATATTTAAGATAAATTTGCATCAATATTTAATTATTCTGAACTATAATTGAAAAATTTCAACCAAACAACTCTAAATTGAACCATGCCAGATAAGAAAACATCTGTAATAATATAGTTCTGAGTTGAGTTAGAATTATATATTCTCTGTATGGTATAGATTTATGCTTTATCATATATTTAGAAAATAGCTGCAAATCATGTTTATTCTTAGCCTTTCATGAATTCTGTGTTGATTCATGCATCAATAAATATTTTTGGGGCTTCCCTGGTGGTGCAGCGGTTGAGAGTCCGCTTGCCGATGCAGGGGACACGGGTTCGTGCCCCGGTCTGGGAAGATCCCACAGGCCGCGGAGCGGCTAGGCCCGTGAGCCATGGCCCCTGAGCCTGCACGTCCGGAGCCTGTGCTCCGCAATGGGAGAGGCCACAACAGTGAGAGGCCTGCGTACCACAAAAATTTTTTTTAAAAAATAAATAAATAAATAAACATTTTTGAGTGTCAGCTCAAGAAAAGTAGTTAGTATTTGAGACCACAGCCTCTGGGTCCTAAATGCCTTGATGATAGGTATGTGTGGAGAAAACTGACATAACTTCCCTGTGCCTCAGTTTCCTCATCTCTAGAAAGAGGAAAGTGGTTAAATAACTTAAGGTGTTGTTTTGAGTATCAAATGAGTTATGTGATAAGAACAGAGTCTAGAAACTAATAAGGATTGCTATGAGTTAGCTTTTATTAATACCACCATGCAAAAAGTAATACTGTACATTCTGAGGACAGGCAAGGTCATAGTTAAAGAAGCTTCCATTCTTGCCTGGGTATCAAATAAACAAATATATATAATAAACAAATATAATATCCCAAGGTAATGGGATATTGCCTAGAAAGCCAAGATTAGAAAATGTGGTCAGGGAAGACCTCTCTGGGGAGATGGCATGGAGGTTGTGCCACATTTATGAGAGGAAACTAAACGTATGTATGTCTTTAAATGAACATCCCAAACAGAGGAAACAGCAAGGGAAAGGGCCCTGTGGTTGATATAATCTCTGCTTGTTTACCAATGCAAACCCGGACAGTTTAGCACAAGTGGTGGGTGATGATGAAAGAAAAACAGGTTCTTCTGAGATAATGGAATGAGCCAGGGTCATTTGGGACAATAAAACCATCACAGTCTTCTTGCTATGTAACTCAGGAGATCCCATGCAACATGGGATAATAAACAAGAAAATGCATCCCAATTTGACTGCAAACTAGCCCAGAGTTGTATATTTCTTACTCTGGAGGGGGTCTTTACTTCTTGGAAGACCTACAGGGAAATTCTTAACAAAATTAAGAGTGTCAGTATCTAGGCATAGGATTTGCCTTTGTAGGGTCCACAGATAGTAAGAGGCTTCAATTCCTACACACACTCTCACATTGAATCCTTGAACCTAGATCACTTGTGCTTTTGAAAATGTGAGGCTCATCTCTAGGTAAACAAAGAAGACTTGAAATTTATTTTCCAATTACAATCAGGGTGCAAACTTCAAAACATTCCAATTGTAACACTTGACAAATACAAAAGTTATTATAACTAACACAAATAATCAAAATACAACTCACTCTGGACCTTTCTCTTCTAAAGAAAAAGAGTTTTGTTTCTCCTCTGTTCACAGAAGGGGGGAATTGTATTTCAGAAGTCCAAGCTATCACTACCTATCACCTGGGGTCTCATAAAGGGGATACACTTTATAGTTATGGAAAAGTTATCATTATAACTTTTCAGAAAACTATTGAAATCCCTGACAGAGTTAGTATGTAGAAATGTTATTTGCTTGCATGTAACAGAGGCTTTGTTGTATATAGGAGTTAATGAAAAATAAATGTGAGACCATAAATAATGACATAAATGAGAAAGCATCATCAAGTGATAGTCATAGAAATGAGTTTGATCCATGCTTCTCAAAATAATGTCATGTTTTTCTAATTTTATTTTTAAAGGTCCTGAATGTTAAGTCAATTATTATATTGTTACCTGAATAACATACATCAAGTAATCTAACAACTACATCTCCTACATTGTGGGGAAAAAAAAAGACTCCAAGTAAGAAAACATACACAGTCACTAGCTTAAACTATTATTTATATGTTTCAATTCAACTAATACTCATAAGGCTTCTACCACAGGTGAAGCACTATGGGAGATAAAAGACATGAATGCAACATGGATTATGTCCTCTGAGCCTGTATAATCTTATGATGAAGATCATAAAACCTGTACCATATAAGCATCCTACAACAGAGACAGGTGAGTATGGAGGCTCTACCTGTATCAGATAAGTGGAGCCATTTGAACCCTATTTAGGTTTTGTAGACCTGTATAATGCTGAGCAGGGAAATGGATTTCCAAAACACAAATATTTAAACCTAATGTAACCCACATATGCAGCATATATTTCCACTTTTAAAAATCATCCTGATGGTCTTTGGATGTTTTAATTTTTCCTCCACAGAATTCTGTATAATGAAGTTAGCTCCTACCCTAGACAAAGAGTAAATGTGAAACCCAAGTTAGACAACTGAATCTTCTTTTCCTGAAAAATGAATCATAAGGAAATGAATAAAGACACCTAAATTTTGGAGTTCACTCAGTCCTTGCAGCTAAATCCCCATGATGCTGCTCTTGTAATACAACTGTATCAGATCCAGGCACATCTGAATTGCATTGATAACTACCAATTTCCATGTCTGATTTCTAGTTTTTCCTTCAAATAAGTGCCCTTATGATTTTGTAACTGGAGTCAGACCATCTTAACTGCAGCTAAAGTGTTCTAATTGATAAAGAACAGCAAACTAGAGGATTGGATCTATTCAATAGAGCATCAAAGTAGTAAATTTATAATAGGATAGAAAACTATGCTCTAATCTGGCATGGGGCTTCACAGTCCATGGCACATAAAGGGAAAAAATTAAGTTTTTCTGTGGCAGAAGTTGCTCTTGACTACTACACAACTTCTGCCACAGATTATTGTAAAGAGCAGGAGTTCTAAGGCCACACAGTAGTGTAGCCATGAATGGATAGGTGGGGTAATTCAAAGTAAACTAATAGCCCAGCTCAAATATTTGAGTTCTCTCAAGTCACTGAAACTCAAGGACTTTTATGTGTGACTATACTGAAATAACAAATAACATCTATTTTCTTACAACTGACAATTGAAATGACCAGAAATCAAACTTAAAATTTCTCAGGTTGTTAAATTGCATTAAGAGCTGTATTCTCAGCTTTTTCTGTATTCTCAGCATTTGTGTAAAGAGATATTAATACAAATAAAGAAGGAAAATATATTATCTGAAATGTTGAAATAGTTTTATCCAGGAGGATCTGGAGGGTCCTAATGCCTGAATATCCTCTCTGCCACTCTCTTCTCTCTTATAAAAAGTTGACTCTCCCTTCTCTGATCATTTTCTGTTGAAGATGCTGTAGTCCCTTCACCTGAATGCCATAGTAGTTGGTACTTAAAGATACCCCTCATTTCCCTATGATTTTTACTATTATATCTATAATTGGTGCATCCTAATTTGTCCCAAACTTTCAAATGCAGAATATATCCCAAAGAGAAAAGTATTTCTGAAAAGAACTATAGCAATTCACTAAAATCTGGGATTGTGTACATGGAGTGAATTTTAGGGTGTTTTTTGAAGAAGGAGATAGTATATATTTTAGCTCAGTTTTAATGGAAAGTGTGTGTCTAAAAGAGTCCATGCTCACTCAAGCAGGTGAGGTTCTATTAATGCAAATCTAGATGAAATAATGGCCTATTAAAAGGAGATTACTAGAGGAATGAATCACAAGATAACAAACCTGGATGGATTATTACATCAGTATTCCTGCCTCACTTCACAAAATATCCATAAAGTTGTTACACTGACTAAGGTTTTGTTATATAAACTGGAGATATAAGCATTGTGATTCTTAAGGAAAGGTTTTTATAAGTTCTTAAAACTTGAAATCCTAGTGGCTTCACAGGGAATTTTCTATTACCAGTTGATGGAAGTAGAAGAAACAAAATGAGCCTGGTTTAGAGATGTATTGGCATCAGCATCAGGGCGAATAAAGTGGCATCAAATTTTCTTTCTCCACTGCCCATGAGTAAATTTCAGGATTGAAATTTACTTACGGGCAGTGGAGAAAGAAAATTTGTCCAATGCCCATTTTGCCTGGTAAAAGAGACATTCTGTAATGTGGATTTACTCTGACACAAAGGCAGTGTCAACTACTCTGTCTAAATGATCAAGGATGGACTTCCCTGGTGGCGCAGTGGTTGAGAGTCCGCCTGCCGATGCAGGGAACGCAGGTTCGTGCCCCGGTCCGGGAAGATCCCACATGCCGCGGAGCGGCTGGGGCCGTGAGCCATGGCCGCTGAGCCTGCGCGTCCGGAGCCTGTGCTCCGCAATGGGAGAGGCCACAACAGTGAGAGACCCGCGTACCGCAAAAAAATAAATAAATAAATAAATAAATAAATGATCAAGGAATTGGAACAAAAAATGGAGAATATAAGGAAATTTGAAGAAGAAATATATAAATGAACCTCTCAGTATGATGCAGAACATGAGTATATACATGACCCACATGTAAGATGGATGGTTGAATTAGCTGAAGACAAAGTGGCCGTGATAGCAGGAATGAAGTCTATTCCTTGGCTCTCTAAAACTGACTAGGATTTGGGTGTTTTTAGTATTCTGGTAGCTGTGACTAACACTGGATCCCTCATGTATTATAGTACCATACTCTCCAAAACACAAAGAATTCCATGGGAGAAGATAATCACCTGATTTTTTTCTTCCATTACAGAGGATAAAGAGAATTTTTCTGACTAGATTTATATCTTTATCCTGACAACTGTCTGAGACTCAGAGATAATAAGCTGTGTTTTTTAAGGTACCTGGAACATTGCCGTATATATGGAGGGACTCACCCAATGCTCAAATGTAGTTATTTTTTGTCTGATGTTTAAGTAGGCATAATTACATAATTGTTGAACAAAGAAAGAAAGGATGAAGAAAAGATTAAATGAATGAGTATGAACCTCAGAAAAAGAAGTATTTCTAGAATTTATGAATCTATTCCTAGTAATTGTTGGAGAAGATCATAGAGAGGACCTGGCCACCACTTGGCCCAAGAGTTTGACCTGGGCAATTAGAGGCAATCCTCATCCCCTACCCTTGGAATATACGTGCTGCCCACTGTCCCCACAGCTGGAGCTGTTTTCAAGGATGCACCATTGAGAGAGCAGTGTTTTGTTGAGGTCACCTGGATGGTATAAGTGGTTCTATATACACCCACTTAAGACCTCTATGTAGATGTTAAGATTCTGGTGGGTGCAGAGATCTACTCCTCTGTGGCTACCCAAGACAAACCTCCTATGTAAGTTCCCCTGCTTATAAAACCTGCCACAAACCAATCTGGAGTGGTCTGCCTCTTTCCTGGGTCTCTCCTTGCCTTTCGTGTATGAGGACCAGTTTGTGAATCAACAGTAAAGTGTATTAAATTCTTTCTAGATATAAAAGACAAAACCTTTCTATTCTTCCTACCATCTTTGTTTCTGAAAATTTCCTAGTTTTTCAGTATTAAATAGATGACTGCTCCAGTTGACCCATTTCTTTGTTATCATGTTCGTAACCTTCAAGTGAGCATGACTTTGATGCAAAACAGAACTGATTGCAAGTCTGGCATTGCTCTTCCCATTCTGTGTGAACCTGGGTAATTCCTTTAAATGTTCTCAGACCATTTCTCATTTGTAAACTTAATGGCAAGCATGCTACCATATCAGTCTGGTGGGAACTGAGATAAATTAAGGTATACAAACCACATAGCACAGACTATGTTTGGGGAACAGGAGTAAATGCTATGTAAATGCTTATTCCCTTTTCCTTATCCTCCATTCTTGCCCTTTTCCACGTTGTTCTAATTGAAATCAATACATTTTGATTATGATCGCCATTTCTGGTAGTGAGCACCTGCTCCAATTTTCTCTGTGTGATCGTTGACATATATTTCTCAGTATCCTTGCCTTCGTTTAAAATTCACCTTACAAAAAAGTCACTCAGTATATGTATTGATTGAATTAACAATGGAATCTTAGTTGTTGGAAATGATAATTTATTGTAACAGTAGCATTGCGATGGCACAGGAATCAGTGGAGTTTGGTTTCAACTCTGTCTTATCTACTAATTATCGATTTACCTTGATGAAATTACTTAAAATGTTTGAGGAATTGTGTATTCAGTACAAAATAATGGCTAACATGTAAGCCCCCTGACATTATTTTTAAATTGAATGAATTATATATGCTAATGTGTTTTAAAATATAAATAATAAGGAACATAAATTGTATTTAGTATTTTGCTTATTAATTTCATTTTAATTTTCTTGTAACCAGGATAGTCCTGGTTATGGCTATTTGCTGTGTGTCTAAGACTTTCCATGTGTAACCTGCAGTTGCTGCCTAAATTTGGTCCAAAGGAGCATGGATTGAAAGCCACTGAAATAACATTTGATACTGCATACAAATTTGTGATGTCTTTGTACCATAATAAAAAATACAAATAAAGTTAAACTTCAATTCAGAGAATTTGGATATTCTACCTCATTCAAGTAAATTATATGTTGTGTTGCTTCACTTAAACTACTCTTAACTGAGCTTTAAAAATATTTTTTAAGTATTAACCTTGGTTCATAATTCAATGATTTAAGTGTTGATTTTTAATATTGAATTACATGTTCAGTGAGCTAATTGTTAATGTGGTTATTGTTTGACAGGTTAACCTGAGTCTCTTTTATATAGAGCAACTTAATCTTTTAGTCCTACGTTTAGTTTATTCCTAGAATAATTTTGTGATACCCCCAGATATGAATCAACTGCTCTGGCAAAGAAATGTATTTGTGATTTGTTAATGCATTTAAAATATTAAAATAACATTCAAAATTTGATCACTTTTAAACTAGTCATGCAAAGAATTGCCTGGAATGAAAGACTATAATCACTTAAGGTCTGAAATGATCTGGAAGGTGGAGGTCGAAAGATTTTCTCCTCTCAGTTAAAATACAAAACTGCTGTGAGTTCCAAAGGCAGGGTTTTTTTGTTTTGTTTTTTTATTTTTTCCTCAAAAATGCATTTTGTTGTTTGAGCTACACAGAAATAAACTTGAAAAAAGAATAGAGGAGGTCAAAATTCACCATGGTGTCAGTGAAAAGGAGGAAAGGAGCAATTAGGAAACTTTTGCTACATTGTTAAGATTTCCACATGTTGTTGGGCTAACAGATACAGAGAAAAGAGGGACTAAAATAAAGGGAAATAATAAGTGGTTTTCTGGGTTAGATAATGAGAGGCACTACTGTGTGGGGAATGGGAAACAGTGTGATAATTTTCATTTGCAAATTGCAGCTAACGACTTTACTATTGGTGAAAGAGAAGTTCTAAGAACTAATTAAAAATAATAGATACATTAATGCTAATAAATGCACTTGCCAACCAACACAAATAGAATTATAATTTGAGGGCATCTTCTGTGCTCACAGCAGTCTAAATGAATCTATAATTTAAAGATCACTATTCAAAAAAAGTGTCAAAGACACACATGAAGTTTAAAGAAAGCAGATTAGGTCCCCTGCTAAAACGAAGGCCAAATCCAAATTTTGAGTTCACAGGTGAATTAACAGGGAATACAGGGTATGACTAAGGGTTTAATCTATTTGAAAACCCCTTGTTATTAGCAGAGTAATATGGGTAGCATTGCTTTAGGAGTTGAGATTATGAATGTCATAAATTATGCTTATTGGAATATGTTGGAGGGATAGAAACTGTTGCTTGGTCATACATTTCAGTGATAATAGACACAGGATGATATTTCTTAAATGTGAATTGTGACTAAGGAAAGGGAACTCAGTGCCTGAGTTTCCACTTAGAAAATGGAATCCACAAAAGTACAATTTTATATATATATATATATATATATATATATATTTGTGTACATATACTTACGTGTTTGTGGAACAAATAATTTACCAGTAAGAGCAGAAGAATGAAAACACAGAAAGAAGATAATCACTACAACATTTATGTTTATACACACGTACATACACGTTGGGAAAACACACACAAGCAAAAACACTTAGGTAAGCATAAGATTAAAAGGAATCAGATTGCCTTTGTTCCAGTCTTTGTTTTAATGCTTAACTTAGAAAAGTTACTTGAAACTTCTGAGCCTTGATGTCCTCATCACAATAGTAGCATATACCAGTGCCTACCTCATAGGGATTTTGTAGGGAAAAAAATATTTCAATAAAAAATCTGAATAGTATGCTATCAATACACATTAATTGACTATCTTTAAAAAGTGTGTCATTTAAATACTTGTTCAGAATAATAAGGCAGAATTAATTATCCCTATCGAGCTCCTAGTCTTAGACTCCTTGGATAGAGAAATGAAAATGATCAGGAAAAAATTACTTTAAAAAGTCAGTACTTTTTACTTCATATTTCATACAACAGTATCTAAATATTATGGTAGGGAAATATTAAACAATGTATGATATAGTGATTTCTTACTGGAAGAACTGGATTTAGATACTCCTCTTGAATTGCCTTACTAGCATGTATAGAAACTATATTTGAGAACAGTGTCACAGAGCAGGTGATTTTGAACAATTTCCTTAGTTCATATGCTTTATAATATAAATATATCATACAGGGAATATAATTTCATGGAAAAAAAGAAGTAGAGCTCTGAGTTTTAGTGGCTCTGTTGTGTGAATTTGGACACAACAATTAATGTGTCCTAATTAGTAAAAGAAAAGTGCTCAATCAAAGGAGTTGTAAAAATCAAATGAGATTTCTTAGGCAAGTACTTGGAAAATTTATAATTGCCATGCAAAAATGAGGAATTAATTATAAATACAGGAAGAAATTTAATTAGTATTTGCAAATGCATACCTTATTATATAAACTAAATTTTCAGATTTTTTTGACATTTTTGCAACATCTACAATGTGCCCAAAGCTATGATACGTGTCAGGGAGATAATAGTGAACAAATTGACAGTATCTCCATCCTCATGTCATATATAGTCAAGAAGCTCCATACTTATCTGTATTCTCCATAGTACTCAACACATATTTTTAGACTTCAGTGTTCTACAGAATCTGTTTCTTTAGTAAGTGACTGAAGAAATGATTTAAGAAAGTTGTACCCATAGAATAGAAATAAGATCTTATTTTGTGTATTTGATATTTTGACAAGGGAATCACAACGATTTTTGAAAGTATATCCTGTGTGTGTGTATGTGTGTGTGTGTGTGTGTGTGATCCCAATGGGTTCATTGAACTTTATCAGACATTGATACTCAAAATACTGTAGTATTTTCTGACATCTCTTTGTATTTTTTACTGACATCCCTTGGACAAGCCCTAGGAAACTTTCTTTCAAGTGAACATTGAACTTTTTAAATTAGGATGACTCTAAGGCAAAATAAAAGTGTTTGGCATTGTTTCTAATTAATATAATTTAAGAACCAGCTGATATTTTAAACATTTTAATGAGCAATGTTTTTCAAGTTTGCAAAAATTTAAGGTTTCCCCTTTTAATGAGGAAATTTATTTCATAGTAGTTTCAGCTTTCTAGTTAAATGGTCCTCTTTTGATCTAACTCTTAGTGAGGTTTAAAGTCCTCCTCAAAAATTCCAAATAATGGAATTTAAAGAATTTCTAGGCTGAAATACAAAATTCTCATTGCTGTAAGTTTTGCAAAATGATCTTAACTTTCTTTTTCCATTTAAACTTATCTACCATTTACCTTTGCCTCTCTCCCCAAATGAATCTTACCCAACATTCATTTTGGCTGTTCACTTTTATCCAAAGAAGCCATGAAAATCTCTGTTTCCATTGCTTTACTAATACCTCTCCAAATTCTTTTAACCATTTGTTCATTTATTAATCCATTTATTCACAAATTATTTTTCAAGGAGTACTACATGTCAGGCACTGCTGTGGGCCCCTGAGTTATGCCATGAACAAAGCAAGTGAAGGTGATGAGAAATGGTCACATTTTAGATATTATGATGACATGTAGAATTTGAAAGAAAGAGAAGAGTCAAGAACAACTTTAAGGTGTTTAGCCTAAGCAACTGGAAGAATGGATTTTCCATCAATTGGGCTAAGGACGCTTGGTGAAATATATTTTGGAAATACATAGAAGTAGGGATATAGATAGATAGTAGATAGATAGATAGATAGATAGATAGATACAGATAGATGGGAAAAGACTGTCTCTTCCATAAATGGTGCTGGGAAAAATGGACAGCTATATGCAAAATAATTATACTACTTTCTCATACCGTACAGGAAAATAAACTCATAACAGATTAAAGACTTAAATGTAAGACTTGAAACCGTAAAACTCCTAGAAGAGAATATGGGCAGTACACTCTTTACCATCAGTCTTATCAATGTTATTCTGGATCTGTCAAGTCAGGCAAGGGCAACAAAAGCAAAAATAAACAAACATGACTACTTGAAACTAAAAGCTTCTTCACAGCAAAGACAACCATCAACAAAACAAAAAGGCAGTATAATGAATGGGAAAAGATTTTAGCAAATGATATATCTGACAAGGTGTTAATATCCAAAATATACAAATAACTCACACAATTCAGCACCAACAAACAACTTGATTAAAAAATGGGGAGAGGACCTGAGTAGACATTTTTCCAAAGAAGACAAACAAGTGGCCAACAGACACATGAAAAGATGCTCAATATCTAATTATCTGGGAAATGCAAATCAAAACCATAATGAGATATTACCTCATGCCTTTCAGAATGGCTATTATCAAAAACCCAACAAATTACAAGTGTTGGCTAGGATGTGGTAAAAAAGAAGCTCTCGTGCACTGTTGTTGAGATTGTAAATTGGTTCAGCCACTATGGAAAACATTATGAAGGTTCCTAAAAAAATTAAAAATAAAACTTCTGTATGAACCAACATTTGTTTTTTGGCTGCACCATGAGACATTCAGGATCCTAGTTCCCTGACCAGGGTTAAAACCCATGCCTTCTGCCGTGGAAACACAGAGTCTTAACCATTGGACAGCCAGGGAAGTCCCTGAACCAGCATTTTTACATCTGGTTATTTACCCCAAAAAAAGAAAAAAACATATTCAAAAAGATATATGCAGCATTATTTTCATTGCATCATTGTTTACAATTGCCAAGATATGGAAACAACCTAGATGTCTATCAGTCGATGAACAGATTAAAAATATGTAATATTTATATATGATAGAATATACTTAGTGATACCAAGCATGATCCTGTGGGGCTTCTGGGCACAAAAGCCTTCCTGTGTCCCCCATTTCTTTGATTACAGGAAATGGGCTTCATTGAGCTCCCATGACATTCCCTGAGTTCCAATGGGCAGGTTCAAGCAGTTGTTAATTAGGGAAGGGAGGGGATGCGAGATAAGGGAGGAACAGTCAAGAGAACAATAGTGCAGCCTTGGGGCAAGGTCCTGGTTCCCCATCAAGGATACACATAATATCTTTGAGCTGTTTTGCAGATATTAAAACCCCCATCAGGTGGGGGAAGTTAACTGTATGCTGCACACAAGCATGTAGATCCAAGACCAGTTGGAATCAGAATGTTGATGATGCTGACTCCAACTTACCTGTCAGAAGAATGTCCACGAGCTGATCAAGCCTCTTTGAACAATTACTATAAAACTTCTCACTACCCCCTCCAGGTTGGGACATGCAGTTTTGAGGGCTTTAGCCCACTGTGGCCCACTTTACCTGGCAAAGCAATAAAACTGCTCTTTTCTACTTCATTGAAAACTCTCTCTGAGATTTAATTCAGTGTTAGTGTACAGAGGCCAGATTCGGCTTCATTAGCAATAAAAAGAAATAGAAATCTTGCCATTGTGACAACATGGATGAATCTAGATCCATGGATGGATCTTGCTAAGGCAGACAGCAAAACAAATACCATATCATCTCACTGACTCGTGGACTCTAAAAACCCAAACAACAAAATGCAAATAGACTCATTGATACAAAGACCAAACCAGTGGTTGCCAGAGGGGATGGTGGTAGGGTATTTGGTGAAATAGGTGAAAGAGATTAAGAGGTACAAACTTTCAATTATACAATAAATAAACCATGGGGATGTAATCTACAGCATAAGGAATATCGTCAGTAATATTGTAATCACTTTGTATGGTGAGATATTTACTGCACTTATCATGTTGATCTTTTCATAAAATATGTAAATGTCAAATCACTGTGTGGTATACCTAAAACTAACATAATATTGTACAGCAACTGTATTTCAATAAAAAGATATCACACTGACATTATACTGAGTTGATATATTAAACAATAAGTAGCAACTACTCTAGATGTATTGGTCACCCCTTTGTATTTCTTTTACTTTTTGTAGTGATATGTTTTGATCCCTTCTTTGTGTATCTTCTATAGGTATTTCCTTTGTGTTACAGTGAGGCCTTCATAAAATGTATTATAACAATCTATTTTAAACTGATAACAACTTAATTGCAATCATATATAAAACACTACCATTTATTCCTCCATCACAGTTTATGTGATATGACAATTTACACGTTTTAATTGTGTATCTATAATACTAACAAATTTTGTACTTATAATTATTTTTAATAGTTTTGTCTTTAACTTTTATACTAAAATCACATGTGACTTACATACTACCTTTGTAGCATTACAGACTTATTTATTTGTCTATATATCTGCATTTACCAGTATTGTATACTTTCATATACATTGATGTTGCTATTTAGTGCACAATAGCAACTCTTTAATATGCAAGAGATCATGAATTTTGGTGGTCAACTAGCTGTTCCTGCCATATTTTATGACACACGAGAGACAAAATGCAGGCAGTTGTGCTGTTCATTGAATTTGTATGGCAGTAGTACCTATTATGAAGGCATACACCAATGAAAAGAACTCGAGCCCATAAAAGGGTGTACCCTATAGAGTGGAAAATGGAAGCAAGTCTAAGTGGTAGGTATTCTTTGCATAGAGATATTTTAGCATCACATGCAACCCAGGCTTAATAAAAAGCACAAAACTTCTAGTTGCTGATCACTTTATTAAGGCAAAACTGGAATAATCTACAGAGAGGGGTTTTAGTAAAAGAATGATACAGATCTAAATAGTAATTTGGAGAAAATTGTAATTGTTTGGAAGAACATGTCTAGCTTCATTCAAGCAAAATGAAGATACATGTCATTTTTGTTTTCTATCCAGATCATTATATGCTTGAAAAATAATTTTTGGAAAGCACAAAAATTAGTTGATGCAAATTTTAAAAGTTTAGTTTGCTTGAACAATCTCACTTAAGCTTGTGTCCACACTCACAAAATAACTATTATCATATGGTAAAGAAGAGGAAAGAAAAAGGAAGTTAATTTCAAAGAATCCAGAAAAACTAGAGAAGCAGCCTTTAGAAAGAATTCTAAGAAAATGTATTAAAGAATGCTATGCTTGCTTTCCAATGAGAGTAAAAATATGCTGAGGTTTTGTTTGTTTGTTTTTTGTTTTGGCTAGTGCCCTTTATCTCCATCAAACCTTAAGTTCATGTTTTATCACTGTTATGAAGCCAAGTTACCATTGCAGAACTCATCTCATAACCAGAATCCAGAGACAATTGAGTTTTGGAAACCACAGGGAGGTCAGACAACCATGATTAGAGAAAATATAATTTTACCTAATAGTAATAGGGGAAATCACTATGTAGTCTACCTTTGCTCATTGATTATTAATATTGATCCTTCTGAAATACTGAATTGCAAATTGTTTATATAAATGTAACATCTCCATTACTCAGTCAAGCTACTTCTGTAAGACAGCAAATTCATGGATCCATTCAGTGAATCAGTCAGTTATTTATGTGTTTAAT
The DNA here is from genome assembly GCF_949987515.2 of Delphinus delphis. NCBI lineage: Eukaryota > Metazoa > Chordata > Mammalia > Artiodactyla > Delphinidae > Delphinus > Delphinus delphis. The sequence goes on along the minus strand of NC_082694.2, from coordinate 18,748,689 downwards.
ATATGTTTATTGTTTCCTGCTACATTCACCAGTTTTGTGAAATGTTCCAGAGAGACCAAGAAGAAACAATTTTCCTTGTTCACATAAAATTTGAAGCCTTTTGTAGGAGTCAAATAGATGGCATATTGCCACTAAATATTGATGAATCATGGAAATTCTTGAGAAGGTTGGTGACCACGGGAAACTCAAAAACATTGTGAAGACAAAATGAAAAATCTTTGTCATTGGCCAGTTTGATTGATTTTATAATTAGCTGTTTGTTTAAGAAAGCTCTGCTACTCAACTCTGCAAAAAATGCTTAGGAAGTTGAAACCCAGGAACTCTACAACAGGTTGTCAGTCTTTAGGCGCCAGAGGAGGGGAACACACTGATCCTCTGTTTCTTCCCACCCATTTCTTGATTCCTTTTTTTTCATCAAGTAAGCCTATATATATCTGAAGCCATCAAACACAGCTTAATTTGGGAGTGGGGGAGCTTTAGATCCAAACTATACTTTAAAACTTACAGAGACTTAACAACTCTTCACCTTAAAATTAGTTATATCTCTTCCCCCAGATTATCTGGAATTAACTATAAAGTATTTTAATATGAATATGAAATGAAATATAGTGGAATCATAGGAAAAGAATGAATAAATATTCCTAACAATAAGAATATAAAAACCACTATTCAAAGGTGCATTGTTTTTAAAAAAACTCTGATAAAACAAACCAAATATTGAATATATTTCAAATACATGTATTTTACTTCAAATTGTGTCACCTCAGGACTCAGCAGCACATCAGGGTATTAGTAAAAATAAATATTATCTTTGAACAGAAAAGGCTGGCCATATGGACTACCTGATCGAGTTCACATACATAGTGAGAGGAATTGCATAGGAAAATAATGGGATTGTGGTTTATTTTATCACTAAATTTTAGCAAAATATTTTCAGCATTTGGTTTTGAAACAATATAATAATTAACAGTTGTTTTAAAACCTGATCTCTCTTATGGCAATCTCACTATTTTAGTGCCAACTTTTACAAAATGGGAATAATTAAAATATCTCTAAGAAATATTTACAAAAGCAAATAATTGCAACCTTTATACAAAGCATGCGCATAAGTGGCACAATTCCATGTTTTCAAAGGATTAACAAAATATATGCTTTTCTTTTAGAAATATGTGTTGATACTTTCTTATTTAACAGAAAGCAGATTTTTATTTCTCATATCCTAGGAACAACTACTCTTATAAGCAGATTGACTTCAATGAGATAATTTTTTTAAAAATATACTTTAAGGAAACATGGAAGGAAATCTTGTCATTTATTTTCAAATGCATAGATACAACACATTGGAATTTTCAGGCATAATCATTTCCCAAAAGCCTTAATAAAAGAGTTGTACAAAAATGTAGAAATACCAGTTAGAAATTTTTAATGCTAAGCTGAATAACCATTTTCATAATCCTACCTGCTCAGCAATCTATCTTCAGACAAGAAAAGAGAAAGCAGTTTCAATGCAGTTACTCTTTTCCAAGACCCAAGAGAAAAAAAAAAAAAGATATTCTAGTTTTCTAGCAAAATAATATTTTTTCTGTCAATTCGGTTGTAAGCCCCATGATTTCTCTATCTCTTAATATGCATTAGCATTAGTTGATTGAATATTCAATGCAATAACACTTCCAAAAAACTCTCAAAATAAGATTTTGTGATTTAGAATTTGCATTATTTGGAAAGGGAGTAAGGTTATCTTCAGCCACTTATTTTCAGAACATAAGTAATGTTTATTATGTGATGTTTCAGTGTGTGTGTGTAAAAGAGAGAAACAGGGAGACAGAGAGAAAGAGAGGGACAGCAAGGGAAATATATGGCCTCAGGATGACCTTTCATCCACAGGAAACCATAAAAAAAAATACCTGACACAGTTGCTGAAATGTGTCATAATTGAAACATGCTCATAATTGAAATATTTTATTACTATTTGCTTGGGAGTATGAGTCATATTAAAGTTTTAGGCAATTTTTTTTTATCATTTTGTTTCCATATATTTTCTTCAGCTGAATTATGTTTCTTTTGTTGGCCAGTTTCCTTTGGCTTGATTGACACACCCATTTCATAGCCAAAACCTTATGGCAATTATGAGAATTTTAAATTATCTTTTTTTCAGTATGGTGGCAAAATTTTTTTGTTACATATCTGTTCACGGTTTCTTGATTTACTATAAGTTTAAAATGTTGCTGGTGCTTTTTATACCTACCATGTAGTGTGTACAAAAAACTAAAATAAATATAATATTTTATTGGAATATATAAACTGAAAAGTCTTATATTTTCAGGAATTAGACTAAACAGGAATTGGACTAAATCTGTAAAATCTTTTTATGATTTTTCTGCACATATATTGACATTTTATTCATTGCAGTTTACTTTTTCACTAGATGTAAAATATTTTATTTTATTGATGATAGTTTTTTTAGGACTTTATATTCTATCTTTTTTGGTTGTTTGTTGTTCAGTGAATATTGGTTTAGAAAGGCACACCTCAGAGATGTTGTGAGTTTGGTTCCAGACCACGACAATAAAATGAATATTGGAATAAAAAAGTCACAAAAATTTTTTTGGTTTCCCAGCGCACATAAAATTTATGTTTACACTATAATGTAGTCTAGCAACGTACAATAGTATTATGTCTAAAAAAACAACATACATACCTTAATTAAAAATACTTTATTGCTGAAAACAGCTATCATCTGAGCCTTCACCGAGTCATAATCATTTTGCTGGTGGAGGGTCTTGCCTTGATGTTGGTGACTGCTGACTGATCAAGGTTGTGGTTGCTGAAAGCTGGTGGTCACTGTAGACATTTAAAATAAGACAACAATGAAGTTTGCCCAGTCAATTGACTCTTCCTTTCATAAATAATTTCTCTGGATCATGCAATGCTGTTTGATAGCATTTTACCCACAGTAGAACATCTTTCTACAATTGGAGTCAATCCTCTCTAACCCTGCCTCTACTTTATCAACTAAGTTTATGTCATTTGCTATCTTTTCAACAGTCTTCACAGCATCTTCACCAGGAATACATTCCATTTCAAGAAACCACTTTTTTTGCTCATTCATAAGAAGCAACTCCTCATCTGCTGAAGATTTATCCTGAGATTGCAGCAATTCAGTCATACATACAAAATGTATTTCTTAAATAATAACACTTGAAAGTTGAAATTACTCCTTGATCTATGGGGTGCAGAATGGCTGTTGTGCTATCAGGAATGAAGACAGCAATAATCTTACTGTACATCTCCATCAGAACTCTTGGGTAAACAGCTGCATTGTCAATGAGCAGTCAGATTTTGAAAGGCTTTTTTTTTTTAATTTCTGAGTTGTGGGTATCAACAGTAAGCATAAAATATTCAGTAAATCATGTTGTAAAGAGATGTGCTGTCATCCAGAGTTTGTTGTTCCATTTACAGAGCACAAGCAGAGTAGATTTCACATAATTCTTAAGGGCCCTCAAATGTTTGAAATGGTAAATAAACTTTGGCTTCAACTTGAAGTCAACCAGCTTCATTAGCCCCTAATAGAAGAGTCAGTCTGTCCTATGAAGCTTTGAAGACAGGCATTTACTTCTCTCTAGTTATGAAATTCCTAGATGACATCTTCTAATAGAAAGCTGTTTTGTCTACATGAAAATCTGTTATTTAGTGTAGTCATCTTCGTTAATCACCTTAGCTAGATCTTCTGGATAACTTCTTTCAGCATCTATATCACCACTTGCTGCTACACTTTGCACTTTTATGTCATAAAGACGGTTTCTTTTTCCTCAAACCTCATGAAGCAACCACTGCTTACTTCAAACTTTTCTTCTGCAGGTTCCTCACCTCTCTTGCCTTCATAGAATTGAAGAGGCTTAGAGCCTTGCTCTGTATTAGGTTTTGGCTTAATCGTACATTGTGTCTGGTTTGATCTTCTATCCAGACCACTAAAACTTTCTCCATATCAACAATAAGGCTCTTTCACTTTCGTACCATTTGTTTGTTCACTGAATTATCACTTTTTATTTCCTTCAAGAACTTTTCCTTTGCATTCACAACCTGGTTAACCTTTTGGCACAAGAGACTTAGCTTCCTGCTGATCCCAGCTTTCAACCTGCCTTCCTCACTAAGCTTCCTCATTTCCAGCTTTTGATTTAAAGTGAGAGTTGTGTGACTTCCTCTCACTTGAACACTTAGAGCTATTTTGTAGTGTTATTAATTGGCTTAATTTCAATATTATTGTGTCTCAGGGAATAGGGAAGCCCAAGGAGCAGGAGAGATTTGGGGGAAAGGCCAGTTGATGGAGCAGTTAGAACACACACATTTATCAAGTTTGCCATCATCTGTGAATGCTGTTCATCATGCTCCAAAACAGTTACAATAACAACATCAAAGATCACTGATCACAGATCACCATAACAGATATAATAATAATGAAAAAGTTTAAAATAGTACAAAAATTACCAAAACATGACACAGAGACCCAGATTGAGCAAATGCTGTTGGAAGAAAGGTGCCAATTGACTTGCTCTACACAGATTTTGCCACAAACCTTTAATTTGTAAAGAATGCAATATCTGCAAAATGCAATAAAGTGAAGCAAAATAACATGAGGTATGCCTGTACAATGTCAAACATTATGCTAGACATATAGGAGTTAAAATGTATATGATATCAGATGTTTTCCTTACTCTTGTGGAATGGAAGTGTTTTCAATTCAATATTTTCAAAAGAGATGGAGACATTGTGTCAATTTCAATAATTATTGCCTGACTATAGATGCATTGTTACAGATAGAGGTTTAAAGAATACATACTTCATTGCAATCAAATTAGTAATTTCATAATTAAAATCCAAATTTAGGACTTTCACAGTATATGCTAATTTTTAACTAGGAATATGTTATGAGGTGGTATAGTATTTTGATAAAATAAACAGACACAGACACAAAAGGAAAATATTCTTGTGGAAAACATTTTTGCTCCAGATTATCATTGACCACACTATAAATAAGTAAATGATCCCTTAACTATATATAAACAGCCTCCCCACTCATACCCATACACTAGCCTAATAACATTTTATTTCAATGAGTTTTTAGTTGAAAAATGTTGATTTGGAATGGATGTTTTTCCCTGCTTCTGTGTAAGATTATCAGGTCTTTAAAATATAAAATGCAGAATTTTGACTTTAGCTCCCACTACAGTTCATTAAATACATGAGTGTTTGGCCAAGACAACTTTGTACCAGAGGCTGAAATGTTTTCTCACAACATATGTGCATTTTTAATTATTACGGTGGTCCAGGGGTGATGTAATAATGGTCATTAAAAAAAAAAAGGGAGAGCAAAAGAGCTAGTTTTTGGGAAAGTAAATGTGCCCCCTCCCTGGGAGAAACGATATATAGGATACAAAGATAATGAGGCTGAAGGTATGATAAAAGTGCATCTGAAAACTAAATGCTGCTTGGTGGTAAAGTATTGAGACCTTGAATAATATTCCTCAATATCTAAGTGTTTCTTGATATCCCTCAGGAAGAACAAGGGGCTCTGAACAATGAATCACAAGAAGTACCCTTTTGGGCTTCCCTGGTGTCGCAGTGGTTGAGAGCCCACCTGCCGATGCAGGGGACACGGGTTCGTGCCCCGGTCCGGGATGATCCCACATGCCGCAGAGCGGCTGGGCCCGTGAGCCATGGCCACTGAGCCTGCGGGTCCGGAGCCTGTGCTCCGCAACGGGAGAGGCCACAACAGTGAGAGGCCCGTGTACCGCAAAAAAAAAAAAAAAAAAAAAGTACCCTTTTGTAAAGGGCATGAATCAATGAACTTAACCCTTCACTTAAAAAAAAAAAAAAAAAAGGAACAGAAACGTTGACTTGTCGTTTGTCAGATGGAATATAACTGACCTTGACCCAGATCATTTTCTTGAGAAAATGGCCAAGTAGACAAATCTAATGGAAATCTAATGTGCTATAATAATGGAGTCCTGGCATATTTTGATGTAGAATAACTTTTAGCTGAGTTTTCATTGTGTGGGTGGCAAGAAGCAAACATATCTATGTCTTTCTACATTAGTACATGCCTTGGCAGAGTATATTTAGAGGCTAGAGTAGCTCTAGAGAACAGATTTTGGACTCCCAGCAAATCAGAGTAGGAGGATACTTACACCTTGCTTGTGGAGAAACTACGAGATAATTATTTGCCATATGTGATACTACAAATCATGACAATCCTCTTACATACAAAGTGGTGGGTTTGTGCAGAATTTGCTTTAATAAAAAGAATTTGAATGAAGTTCTTAGGTACTCTTTATATAATATAAATCTTCTTATATTATACACTGTGTGTTACACTGTGTTATGCCCTTTCCATCCCCTTGGGCTATTACCACTCTTGTATTATTTTCCAGTTCTCAGAAGAAGATTGGATATTAATTATTTCCTTCATGCCAGAGTTAAATCTGTGTTTCCAGATGAACCTCCTATTTTGAACTGAAGGTCAGGCCATTTCCTATTTTAAAATAAAATAAAAGAAAATGTACTTTTATAAAATATGTACATTTTAGGAGTTGTGTGAAATTTATTTATGCAGTTATTTTTTTAAATTTTTGTTATCTGTGTGCTAGGTAGTAAATTTTTATTCTTGAAAGATTTTGAGACTGTGTGGAGAAGACAAATATGTGGTAAAAAATCTAACAAAAATGGGGCTTCCCTGGTGGCGCAGTGGTTCGGGGTCCACCTGCTGATGCAGGTGACGCAGGTTCGTGCCCTGGTCTGGGAGGATCCCACATGCTGTGGAGCGGCTGGGCCCGTGGGCCGTGGCCGCTGAGCCTGCGCGTCTGGAGCCTGTGCTCCTCAACGGGAGAGGCCACAACAGTGAGAGGCCCACATACCGCAAAAAAAAAAAAAAAAAAAAAAAAAAGAAACTAACAAAAATGTAGTTGGTGCTATTAATTAATTCAGATAGTATTTATTGAACTTCTATAATATTTTATTGCCTTAGTCAATGAGGAGATTAAATTAAAAGAAAAACATAAAACATTTAATGACAAGCATTTGTAAATTGATAGAGAGATGATAATACTTCATTTTAGAATGAATTCTTATACCCCAGAAACTACCTGCTTTAGGCAGTCAAACCTTCTTCGTGTTATATACTTATCACTTGTCATATATTTTGTAAAGCAGTTAAAAGTCTTTAAAGTATTGTTACAGGCAACTGAACAATATTAATGTTGTCTACTACAACTTCCCCTCCTTAAATGTATGAAGGACATTGATACCTCTATAACTTCACCATTTATTTTTTTCCTATGAAGACCCTATACTTATGGTAAAGTTGTATGTAACTTTGAAGGCCTGGTTTATCACATTATCACCTCCTTTCATCTATTATAGTATATTATTCACAGAAGAAAGGGAAATTGTTCTTATATATGTATACCTTCATGTCACTTCAAACAAAATTCTTGCATAAAATTCCAATATGGAATTAAAACTAGGGTAACATACAATTGTTTTGCATTCTGATATTTCCAGAACAATCTAAAAGTCTAGACCTATTGTCTGATATAATTATCAATAACACACATTTCACTTAAAAATTATACGAACATCCAATTATAGTCCTGTGTTCCTGTGAAAATTGAAGGTGCTTTTGTCTCCAAGACTTAACAATTTGTTGTTATTTTTTAATTGAATTAAATTTAAAGTATTTCCAAGGAAATACAGATTGTAATGATGGAAAGGTAGCCATTTCAAATTAACTCTTCCACTGAAAATAAATAGAAAAGTAGAAAAAAGCATGGACAAAATCTCTTTAAAATTATTTTGCAACTCTCAATGAAGTAGAGAATTGCAGGAGCAAGAACTAAATAATACTAGAAGCTCACAGCTCTGAGCTCAGTATCTGGTTCCGTTTTTTTTATTTTTAGTACCCACATAATCCCCAAAACAGGAGAAATTGATGCATAAATTTCAGAAGTGAGGCAGAATTTATAATATACTCACAGAACGAAGGAGGCAAATTTGGAGTTTAGGGTTTACCTCAAATCAGCATGCCTGGTAAAAAAAAAACTACTAATTGAGGCTAGATTTAGAAGTCTACATCTTGGGAGTAATGATCTACTGATAATAGATCAAGACTCCACTGAACAGGACACTACAGATATTGAATCCTAGCTTTACTTAAATACCTAATTGGGTTAGGTAAATTAAACTTACTAGTGTTGCCAACCTAGACGCGTGACAAAAAAAAAAAAAAGATTCAACAGACAGACCTTCAAATTCTTTCTACAAATATTCATATTCATTTTCTGAAACTACCAAAAGATAACAGGTGCATAATCTGAAAATATATGGACAAAAGGAAAGAGAAACACAAGATAATACAAACAGAACAATGGTGGATCCAGATAGTGGGGCTTTTAGAAAAAGATTTTTAATTTATTTTATATACTTTTTTAAAACATCTTTATTGGAGTAAAATTGCTTTACAATGTGTGTTAGTTTCCGTTTTATAACAAAGTGAATCAGCTATACATATACATATATCCCCATATCTCCTCCCTCTTGTGTCTCCTTCCCATCCTCCTTATCCCACTGCTCTAGATGGTCAAAAAGCACTGAGCTGATCTCCCTGTGCTATGCCGTTGCTTCCAACTAGCTATTTTACATTTGGTAGTGTCTATATGTACTTGACACTCTCTCACTTCATCCCAGCTTACCCTTCCCCCTCGCCATGTCCTCAAGTCCATTCTCTGCGTCTTTGTCTTTATTCCTGTCCTGCCCCTAGGTTCTACAAAACCCTTTTGTTTTAGATTCCATATATATGTGTTAGCATATGGTATTTGTGTTTCTCTTTCTGACTTACCTCACTCTGTATGACAGACTCTAGGTCCATCCACCTCACAACAAATCACTCAATTTTGTTTCTTTTTTATGGCTGAGTAATATTCCATTGTATAGATATGCCACATCTTCTTTATCCATTCATCTGTCGATGGACACTTAGGTTGCTTCCATGTCCTGGCTATTATAAATAGAGCTGCAATAAACAATGTAGTACATGACACTTTTTGAATTATGGTTTTCTCAGGGTATATCCCCAGTAGTGGGATTGCTGGGTCATATGGTAGTTCTATTTTTATTTTTATAAAGAACCTCCATACTGTCTCCATAGTGGCTGTATCAATTTATATTCCCACCAACAGTGGAAGAGGGCTCCCTTTTCTCCACACCCTATATAGCATTCATTGTTTCTAGATATTTTGAGAATGACCATTCTGACTGGTGTGAGGTGATACCTCACTGTAGTTATGATTTGCATTTCTCTAATGGTTAGTGATGTTGAGCATCCTTTCATGTGTTTCTTGGAAATGTGTATATCTTCTCTGGAGAAATGTCTATTTAGGTCTTCTGCCCATTTTTGGATTGGGTTGTTTGTTTTTTGATATTGAGCTGCATGAATTGCTTGTAAATTTTGGAGATTAATCCTTTGTCAGTTTCTTCAGTTGCAAATATTTTCTCCCATTCTGAGGATTGTCTTTTCATCTTGTTTATGGTGTCCTTCGCTGTGCACAAGCTTTTAAATTTCATTAGGCCCCATTTTTTTATTTTTGTTTTTATTTCCATTTCTCTAGGAGGTGGGTCAAAATGGATCTCGCTGTGATTTATGTCATAGAGTGTTCTGCCTATGTTTTCCTCTGAGAGTTTTATAGTGTCTAGCCTTACATTTAGGTCTTTAATCCATTTGGAGTTTATTTTTGTGTATGGTGTTAGGGAGTGTTCTAATTTCATTTTTTTACATGTAGCTGTCCACTTTTCCCAGCACCACTTATTGAAGAGGCTGTCTTTTCTCCATTGGATATTCTTGCCTCCTTTATCAAAGATAAGGTGACCATATGTGTGTGGGGTTATCTCTGGGCTTTCCATCCTGTTTCATTGATCTATATTTCTGTTTTTCTGCCAGTAACATACTGCCTTGATTACTATAGCTTTGTAGTATAGTCTGAAGTCAGGGGACCTGATTCCTCCAGCTCCATTTTTCTTTCTCAAGATTGCTTTGGCTATGCGGGATCTTTTGTGTTTACATACAAATTGTGAAATATTTTGTTCTAGTTCTGTGAAAAATGCCATTGGTAGTTTGATAGGGATTGCACTGAATCTGTAGACTGCTTTGGGTAGCATAGGCATTTTCACAATGTTGATTCTTCCAATCCAAGAACATGGTGTATCTCTCCATCTGTTTGTATCATTAAAATTTCTTTCATCAGTGTCTTATAGTTTTCTGCATACAGGTCTTTGTCTCGTTAGGTAGATTTTTTTCCTAGGTATTTTATTCTTTTTGTTGCAATGGTAAATGGGAGTGTTTCCTTAATTTCTCTTTCAGATTTTTCATCATTAGTGTACAGGAATACAAGAGGTTTCTGTGCATTACTTTTGTATCCTGCTACTTTACCAAATTAATTGATTAGCTGTAGTAGTTTTCTGGTGGCATCTTTAGGATTTTCTATGTATAGAATCATGTCATCTGCAAACAGTGAAAGACTTACTTCTTCTTTTCAAATTTGGATTCCTTTTATTTCTATTTCTTCTCTGACTGCTGTGGCTAAAACTTCCAAAACTATGTTGAATAATACTGGTGAGAGTGGATAATCTTTTCTTATTCCTGATCTTAGCAAAAATGATTTTAATTTTTCACCACTGAGCATGATGTCGGCTGGTGGTTTGTCATACAAGGCCTTTATTATGTTGAGGTACATTTGCTCTATGCCTAATTTCTGGAGGTTGTTTTTTATCATAAATGGATGTTGAATTTTTTTGAAAGCTTTTTCTGCATCTATTGAGTTGATCATATGGTTTTTATCCTTCAATTTGTTAATACAGTTTATCACATTGATTGATTTGTGTATATTGAAGAATCCTTGCATTCCAGGGATAAACCTCACTTGATCATGGTGTATGATCCTTTTAATGTGCTGTTGGATTCTCTTTGCTAGTATTTTGTTGAGAATTTTTGCATCTATGTTCATCAATGATATTGGCCTGTAGTTTTCTTTATTTTTGACATATTTTTCTGGTTTTGGTATCAGGGTGATGTTGGCCTCATAGAATGAGTTTGGGAGAGTTCCTCCCTCTGCTATATTTGGGAAGACTTTGAGAAGGATTGATGTTAACTCTTCTCTAGATGTTTGATAGAATTCGCCCGTGAAGCCATCTGGTCCTGGTCTTTCGTTTGTTGGAAGAATTTTAGTCACAGTCTCAATTTCAGTGCTTGTGATTGGTCTGTTAATATTTTCTATTTCTTCATCGTTCAGTCTCAGAAGGTTGTGTTTTTCTAAGAATTTGTCCATTTTTTCCAGGTTGTCCATTTTATTGGCATAGAGTTGCTTGTAGTAGTCTCATGATCCTTTGTATTTCTGCAGTGTCTGTTGTTACTTCTCCTTTTTCATTTCTAATTCTATTGATTTGAGTCTTCTCTCTTTTTCTCTTGATGTGTCTTGCTAATAGTTTATCAATTTTTTTTATCTCTCAAAAGAACAGCTTTTAGTTTTATTGATCTTTGCTCTTCTTTCCTTCATTTCTTTTTCATTTATTTCTGATCTGATCTGTATAATTTCTTTCCCTCTGCTAACTTTGGGGTGTTGTTGTTCTTCATTCTCTAACTGCTTTAGGTGTAAATTTAGGTTGTTTATTTGAGCTGTTTCTTGTTTCTTGAGGTACGATTGTATTGCTATTAACTGCCCTCTTAGAACTGTTTTTGCTGCATCCCATAAGTTTGGGGTTATCATGTTTTCATTGTCATTGTTCTTAGGTACTTTTTTTATCTGCTCTTCGATTTCTTCAGTGATCTCTTGGTTATGTAGTACTGTATTGTTTGTCATCCATGTGTTTGTATTTTTTACAGTATTTTTCCTGTAATTGATATGTAGGCTCATAGTGTTGTGGTTCGAAAAGATACTGGATATGATTTCAATTTTCTTAAATTTACCAAGGCTTGATTTGTGACCCAAGATATGATCTATCCTGGAGAATGTTCCATGTGCACTTGAGAAGAAAGTGTATTCTGTTGTTTTGGGGTGGGACATCCTATAAATATCAATTAAGTCCATCTTGTTTAATGTATCATTTAAAGCTTGTGTTTTCTTATTTATTTTCATTTTGGATGATCTGTCCATTGGTGAAAGTGGGGTGTTAAAGTCCCCTACTATGATTGTGTAACTGTCGATTTCCCCTCTTACGGCTGCTAACTTTTGCCTTATGTATTGTGGTGTTCCTATGTTGGGTGCATAAATATTCACAATTGTTATATCTTCTTCTTGGATCAATCCCTTGATCATTAGGTAGTGTCCTCCTTTGTCTCTTGTAATAGTCTTTATTTTAAAAGTCTATATTTTCTGATATGAGAATTGCTATTCCAGCTTTCTTTTGATTTCCATTTGCATGGAATACCTTTTTCCATCCCCTCACTTTCAGTCTGTATGTCCCTAGCCCTGAAGTGGGTCTCTTGTAGGTAGCATATATATGGGCTTTTTTTTGCATCCATTCAACCAGTCTATATCTTTTGGTTGGAGCCTTTAATACATTTACATTTATGGTAGTTATTGATATGTATGTTCCTATTAACATTTTCTTAATTGTTTTGGATTTGTTATTGTAGCTCTTCTCTTTCTCTTGTGGTACCTGTCTAGAGAAGTTCCTTTAGCATTTTCTGTGAAGCTGGTTTGGTGGTGTTGAATTCTCTTAGCTTTTGCTTGTCTGTAAAGGTTTTAATTTCTCAATCGAATCTGAATGAGATCCTTGCTGGGTAGAGTTATCTTCATTGTAGGTTTTTCCCTTTCATCACTTTAAATATGTCCCACCACTCCCTTCTGGTTTGCAGTTTCCGCTGAAAGATCAGCTGTTAACCTTATGGGGATTCCCTTGTATGTTATTTGCTGTTTTTTCCTTGCTGCTTTTAATATATTTTCTTTTTATTTAATTTTTGATAGTTTGATTAATATGTGTCTTGGCATGTTTCTCATTAGATTTATCCTGTATGGGACTCTCTGCACTTCCTGGACATGACTTATTATTTCTTTCCCATATTAGGGAAGTTTTCAAGTATAATCTCTTCAAATATTTTCTCAGTCCCCTTCTTTTTCTCTTCTTCTTGTGGGACCCCTATAATTTTAATGGTAGTGCATTTAATGTTGTCCCAGAGTTCTCTGAGATTGTCCTTAATTCTTTTCATTCTTTTTTCTTTAATCTGCTCTGTGGTAGTTATTTCCACTATTTTATCTTCCAGGTCACATATCTGTCCCTCTGCCTCAGTTATTCTGCTATTCATTCCTTCTAGAGAATTTTTAATTTCATTTATTTTGTTGTTCATCATTGTTTGTTTGCTCTTTAGTTCTTCTAGGTCCTTGTTAAATGTTTCTTGCATTTTCTCCATTTTATTTCCAATGTTTTGGATCATCTTTACTCTCATTACTCTGAATCCTTTTTCAGGTAGACTGCCTATTTCCTCTTCATTTGTTTGGTCTGGTGGGTTTTTACCTTGCTCCTTCATCTGCTGTGTATTTCTCTGTCTTCCATTTTGCTTAACTTACTGTGTTTGGAGTTTTCTTTTCGCAGGCTGCAAGTTCATAGTTCCTGTTGTTTTGGGTGTCTGCCTCTAGTGGCTAAAATTGTTTCAGTGGGTTGTGTAGACTTCCTGGTGGAAGTGACTGGTGCCTGTGTTCTGGTGGATGAAGCTGCATCTTGTCTTTCTGGTGGGCAACACTGCATTTGGTGGTATGATTTGGGATGTCTGTGACCTTATTATGATTTTATGCACCCTGTCTGTTAATGGGTGGGGTTGTGTTCCTGTCCTTCTAGTTGTTTGGCTTAGGGTGTCCAGCACTGTAGCTTGCTGCTCGTTGAGTGGAGCTGGGTCTTAGCATTGAGATGGAGCTCTCTGGGACAGCTTTCACTGTTTGATATTACATGGAGCTGGGAGGTCTCTGGTCGACCAATGCCCTGATCTTGACTCTCCCACTTCAGTGGCACAGGCCTGACATCCGGCTGGAGCACCAGACCCTGTCAGCCAGACGGTCAGGTACATTGGGAGTTTCTTGACTTTTGGGAAGTCTGAGTTCTTCTGCCAGCATTTGGTAGGTGTTCTGTAGGGGTTGTTCCACATGTAGATGTGTTTCTCATGTACTTGTGGGGAGGAAGTTGATCTCCACATTTTACTCCTCCGCCATCTTTAAGATCTTCCCACTGACAAAGATTTTTAAATAACTTGTCTTAGTATGTTTAAGAAATTAGAAAGCAAGATTGGCAATTTTGCCCATGTACAAAAAAAAATGGAAAAATAAGAAATAAAAAAGATACAGTAACTTAAGAACAGATTGGACACATCAAAAGATAGAAGATGGTTCATACAAAAACAAAGCAGAATAATAGAAATTATTGAAAATGTTATAAAGAAAGGGATATAGTGAAATATTCTAATATGCATATAACTGAAGAGAGAGAGAATAGTATAGGGGAACTACTTAAAAGATAAGTACTAAATTTTCTGAAAGTAGGGAAATATCAGGCCACAAAAGGCACAACAAATTCCAAGAAGGATAAATGCAAAGGATAGGTACAAAAACCAAAATGTCAGGAATAAAACAATAAAAGAAAAGAAAAAAAAGTATTAATATAAATAAAATGATATTACAGTCAAAGGAGCTATATATGGCAGTTAAACTTTCAATAGTAATTATATATTTTAGAAGACAATGGAATTAAAATTTTAATGTGTGACAAAATGGAACTGCCCATGTAGAATTATAAACTAGCAAAAAATATTCTTCTAAAATAAAGTTTTACAGACAAATAAAAGGAAAAAAAATACTAGTGGAATCATATCAAAAATAGGAAAAAATAGTTTTACCAGAAGAAACAAAAAGTAATCCCATAAGGAAGCTTAGAGAAACCAAAAGGAAAAAAAAAAGTTAACAAAATGGGTAAATTTATGGGTTAATCTAAATGTATCTGCCTTCACAATACTAGCATGTTTTTGAAATTAAAATATATTTAGAACCCAAAACCATACTCAAATATGATAAAAGTTATAGTTTATATTAGAGAGAGAATTATTTTTTAATAAATTAATCACAAAGGAACAAGAAAGAACACAAAATGGCTTATGGAACTGGTAGAACAAATTAAAATTTATAATAAACTGGTAAACATAAATCAGTTAGACAATTACTATTTGTCGCATAAGAATCTACCCACAGTTTTGGTGAATTACTGAAACAAATGTTTTGTAATATTTCATGATTTGGGCCATCAAAATTCAAGCAGGGCTTGCCTGGCAGATTTCTCTGCTATTTTTGCTGACTGTTGATTGAAATCCTCTAGTGGTATTTAGTTTTGATCTGGAGAGTCAGAGATTATTTTATTCACATGCATTTTGCTTTGGCTGAAAGATATGGAAGATTGAGTTCATCTGGGCCTTTCTCCTTCTATGAAATCTCAGGAACTCTATGTATTCTCTCCAGCAAGATAGTTAGGATTCTGAAAAGTTTCTCTGGGCTCATAGAATAATGGTTCCAAGAAACACAAAGTGCAAGTTGCCAGTGAGTAAATTTGTCCTTTTGTTCTCAAATTATTTTGTCTTTAGATTCTCCTTTAGCTTAAATGTTTCAAAAGAAAAATAGTATAGAGATATTTTATGTCATCTTATATCATTCAATATGCTATTATTTACTTCTTAAAGTAAACTTTAAAAGGAACTTCTAGATATGTCAAATTGAAGGTGAAATTGCTTATGTCTAAGTTAAGAACAAGGATAAAACATAGAGAGTACATGAATAAGTTAGCACTAGCAGGAGCAAAGTGATTGACAATATTGTATACTCCCAGGTGTATTATAAATACCATAATGATAGAGTGTCCCTAGATTTATACCCTTTTATATTTAAACTTCTGACTCCTATAAAAGTATAATTACTCTTAAGAGACATAAGAAGTTTAAATACTCTGTAATTTATAATTACTGAAAACCATATATATATATATATATATATATATATATATATTAGGAGGAGATATTGTTAAGTGACTTACATTAGAACATGAAACTTTGAGGCAGCATAGGAGAACATAATTTTCATAAGAATAATGTCTGAGTTCATGTAAATATACAGATTTGTGAAGTAGGGAGATATTAACAACTGTCTTCACCACCTTGGATGTTTTGCCCAGAAAGGAGATTGTGTACAATGTCCCTGTTAAAAAAGAAAAATAAAGTGAAAGATTCCCCAGCAAAGCAGCAAAGCAAATAATTTTCTTACTAACTGGTGCTGCCAAGAATTAGAGTTGGAGTGTCTGTATTTTAAAGGTAAGCAAATTTAGCTGTAGGGATGCTACTTCAAAAGGACACAAAACTCATCACACAATTATGACACCATCCTGGTTCCCTATCCCATGCTGTCGCATTCTCATTCTTTCTCAGAATGTTAACAGTTTAGGATTATTGGACTGTGTGTGTGTGTGTGTGTTTGTGTGTGTGTTGTAGGTGATATGTTTCTTCTGAGCTATGGCTATAGGACTGGGAAATAATGCTGGCTGGGAAAGAAGGAAAGCTAACGATGATGGAAATTTCATAGCTCAGAACAATGACTATGTGTCTCTGAATAAACCATATCTGTCATGTGTAATAAGTAAAATCATTTCCAGGTCTCTCTAGTTTTTCTTCTGCATTGTATCTAAACTTGATAATTCCTTTTCATTTCCAAAGATTAGAAAGTATCTTACAGTCTCTAAGAGGTAATAAACTTATTCCTAGAATGAAAAACACAAATTTAAACAGTATCTTTTCTTGCCTCTCTTAGTTTTGTCATTTGCAACTGATGTAATTGAAAATGCAGAATTTGTATACCCAAGAATATTAATTATTAAATATTAATATTCCTGAGCAATAAAGGATATTGGAAGCAGAACACTCTCAATACCAAATTGAACCACATTATTTCTGTTAATATAAGGGCTGGGATGAAAACTTTGCATCTGTATACTTGATGAGATATAGCATTCCCTAAAGTCTTGTTCACAGTCAATAAATAAATATTTAATAAATATTTATTATCTATGCATTGCTGCATCATGTTCTTGGTAGAAGGGATACAGAGGTAAACAAAAACCTACCCTCATGGAGCTTATATTCTGATGTGGGAATATAATAAGCAAATAAAAAATATATAAGAATGTGACAGGTTTCATGAGTATAATAAAGTAGGCTAATAAGTGTAGAATGACCCTGGGGAAAGGAATGCGACTAATGAAGGGGACTAAAGAAAGCTTTTAATATGATGCATTTGGGATATCTGAAGGAAGTAAGAGGATAAAACCATGTAGATACATGGGGGACTGGATTTATTACAAACCAATGGAGAAACAAGTGAGAAGACCTTAAAGTAGAGGGATATTTGTTCGCACAAATAATAGCAGGTCAGGAGTGAAATCAGAAATGGAGAGGTAGATTACTTGTAAACTTGGAGACACAGCCAACATAATTTACAAATGAACTGCATTTAGGATTTGAAAGGTATCAAGGATAAACTACAACAATTTTTTGTGCAAATGGAAAGATGGATATGTCGTTTACTTAGGTGGAGAAGTCTGCATATGAGCCAGTATTGGTTTTTTTTTGGTGGGGGGGAGTGTTGGGGGTAGGAGAAAAGAAAGTGTGTCTTGGAATTACTGAATATGAGATCACAATAAGCATTCAAGTGGAGATATCAAGGAGGCAGGTAGATACATATGAGTCTGGAATTCAGAAGAGAGACACTGTTTAAAAAGATAATTTGGGGCAGCTTCCCTGGTGGTGCAGTGGTTAAGAATCTGCCTGCCAGTGCAGAGGACACAGGTTCGAGCCCTGGTCCAGGGAGATACCACATGTCACGGAGCAACTAAGCCCGTGTGCCACAACTACTGAGCCTGTGCTCTAGAGCCCATGAGACACAACTACTGAGCCCACGTGCCTAGAACCCATGCTCCACAACAAGTAAAGCCACTGCAATGAGCAGCCCATGCACCACAGCAAAGTGTAGCCCCTGCTTGCCGCAACTAGAGAAAGCCCATGTGCAGCAACAAAGACCCAATGCAGCCAAAAATAAATAAATTTTTCCAAAAAAAAAAAACCTTTCAATAAATAAAACTGTGATTTACTTAAAAATATAAATAAATAATTTAGGGAGTCATCAGCCTTTAGACGGTTCCAAAGTCAATAGAATGTGTAAAATAAATAATGACCATAGACAGAGAAAATGAAGTCTAGGACCCACATGTAGCCATTCAGTTGCTGTTAAGGCACATGCAAAGGAACCTCTGAAGTATATGATGAGGCTTAAGGGAGAATGTTTCCTTACATTTTCTAGCTTCTAGAGGTTGTCTGCCTTCCTTGCTCATGGTTCTTTTCCATCTTCAGCAATGGTCAGTTAAATCTTCCTCACTTTGCATTATTCTGACACTGACTTTTCTTCTACCTCTTGTTTCCACTTTTAAGGACCCTTGTGATTACACTGGGCCCACTTAGATAATCTAGTGTAAACTATTTTTAAATCATCTGATTAACAACCGTAATTCCCCTTTTCTGTGTAACATGAAACCTTCAAAGGTTCTGGGGATTAGGATGTGCAGGTCCTTAGATGGTTCCTTATTCTCCCTACCATGAAAGGGAATAAATGTAAAGTTGAGTATTGATGATAAGCAACATGAAGGTCATTAATAATCTTGACAAGCAATGTTTCTGTAGAGTAGTTTGTATAAAATAATTCTAATTGGAATGTATTTAGAAGAGAAGGGGAAGATGAGATTTAGATAAAAAAGCTAAAGATAGCTCTTTTGAAGAGTTTGATAAAGGGAACAGGAGATGAGTTCAGGATAAAGTGTTCTTGAGAAGAGAGGTGAACTGATAGGATATAAACTGATAAAATGAACCATTACATACAGAACCATGCAAGATGTAGGGAAAAGGGAAAAATTACAGGAATAAAAATCCCTGACTAGAAGAATGATAATGGAATTTAGTGAAAAATAATATGGTTGAATTGGATAGGACCTTCATCCATATCGAAAGAAAGGATGGTACAATACAGAGGTAAGATTTCAGGTTGGTCAGTCTGGTGGGGATGATGTTAACAAAATCTGCTATAGTGTTTATTTTCCAGGGATGTAAGAAGTCAGGTAATCAGCATAGAGTGAGGAAGCGAGAGAAGCTTTTAACATTTAAGAAGAAAGTTGTGAAATAGTCACTTTTTACAGTACCTCAAAATATTTTCACATCATGGTACACTTGGAAAATTATATTTGTGCAAAACGCTGGAAGACATGTAAGACTGCTCACAGCTGGAGGTGACTGGGAGTAATTCCAGGGTAACTAGGGTCTATAAGTCACTCCAGACATCTCCTAACTGCTCTGTGAGTACTGGAACATATATTTTGCAAACTTGTAATGTATTTGAGGCATATCAATGTATGGTAACAAAATGGTTGGGAAATGGGCATGGAATGGAAGAGTAAACAGACTAGGGAAAGTGTTAGAAATGATGAGCAACTCCCTTAACTTTATTTTTCTTTCACTTACTTGAGACTATGGCATAGCTGTGTGGTTTTCAATAGCCACATCTAGATGCATGGGTGAGAATGAGAGCAGGCAGAGTCAATATGAACTAAAGTTGATTTTTCCCACAAGTTGAGAGAAAGGTAAGGAAATAAGCATGTAGGTGGAGGATTGAATGTAGTGATAGGCCATGGGAAGAAAAATAAAGGTGTGAGTGGGAATGAGGGATATGGCAAAGATGGTAGGATCAATATAATTTCCTTGACAGAGCTGTAGTTCTGTCAAAGGATGTGATTTTTAAGAGATAAAGGTCAGAATGCAAAACGATTACAGCCTAGATTCTTATATGATTGCAGTTACTGGCAGTGGCCAAATTTTAGGGTATGACTATCAAAATAGTGGCTGATGTAGGGAGGTGGAAAAGATATTTGAAGAAAGGAGAAGATGCCAAGGTATCAGAAGTAGCAATAGATTTATGACAAGATTAGTGTTGAGGTGAGAAGAAAGGACCAGGGGTTAAAATTTTTAATCGTAAACTCCAAATGTGTTTTCTGGACCTCTCTTCTCATATGCTGGCTGAGTACTCTGCTTTTAAGGACCAAGCAAAATCGTGCAGTAGCCATTTTCTTGGATTTAAAATACATTTGCTGGAAAGTCCAGTTCTTCTGCCTCTACATACTTGTTTTGGATCCATAATTACAAACCTCAACTGGAGTCTTGATGTTGCCAGATATTGATCTTTATTTCCCTACTCTCCTGTCTGACTGCTTCTTTCTTTTTCCTCTTCTTTCAAGTACAAAACACTTCCTCCTTCTTCCGCATTCCAGATAAAGGCCCCTCTTTCTAATTTTGTGAAAAATTTGAGGCAATCAGAAGAGAAATTCCATAGACTCTAGCTAGCAGATATACATACCTACCACTTTCTGCACCCACTCCACATTTCAGTTCATTTAGGTGAACTTTGCAGTTCTTGTTAAAGTCAATTCCACCAAAGGTGTTTTAGATCCTATCATTTTCTTTTCTACTTACGACATTGCTACAGCATCATCATTTTTCCATCGACAGTGGATCATCTCAGAGCTAACAAGGATATCATATATGTGCTTTTATATGTTTATAAATGTGTATATATGTATTCCATCTTATAAAAATTCAGTAAGAATGGACCCTGATAACACTCTTCCAACAGTTAGTGAGCTATATCATTGCTTGCTTCTGCAGCTAATGAGTTGAAAATAATTATCCATATGCACATTTTATCGATTCCTTTTCTCCTACCTCCTCTTCCTTCATTCTGTTTCATTATATTGAACTAAACGTAACATCATATGCATAATTTATATGTAAAAATACAGATTCCAAGTTTATATTTTGATGAGTTTTAGCATGTATATGTATATTCAAGCAACCCAGAACTCTATGAATATATAATATTTCCATCACTCTAGAAATTTCCCTAACATCCATTTCCAGTCATTTCCCCCAATCCCCTCTGAGGCAACTAATATTGGATTGGCGACTGTATTATTATGGTAACAATGGGAGAGGAAGCTGGAGAATATTTCTTGGGACAAAATAATGGAGATATTTAAATGATATTAACATTATCTATATATTGTCTAGGTAGGGGTATATTTTATTCTGTTTTATCAAGTGAAGAACCTTTTTGAAGTTTCCTTCAATACACTAAATTAAATATTTTAATATGCTTACTTACTTAAGAATAACTGTTGCACAATGACGTGGGTCCTGATCTTTAAACCAGTCTAATATAAGTGGTATTTGGCTGCTTGGAAATCTTGATTCTGAAAATTGAGTATCATCTCCTGAAAATATGAATAAATAACCCATGATCTTACTGCAAGCCATTGATTTCACTTTTGGAATGTTATGGGGCCAAAGCCCAAAATACGTGCTCCCTTTACAGGCTCTGCTTACTTACACTTCTAACCTTTGAGTAACTATTCCAATTGGAGAGGCTTCTCCTTTCTTGTCTAAACCTTACACCAAAATTCCCAGCTTAGCTTTTTTTTTTTTAACATCTTTATTGGAGTATAATTGTTTTACAATGGTGTGTTAGTTTCTGCTTTATAACAAAGTGAATCAGTTATACATATACATATGTTCCCATAGCTCCTCCCTCTTGCATCTCCCTCCCACCCTCCCTATCCCACCCCTCTAGGTGGTCACAAAGCAACAGGCTGATCTCCCTGTGCCATGCGGCTGCTTCCCACTAGCTATCTATTTTACGTTTGGTAGTGTATATATGTCCATGCCACTCTCTCACTTTGTCACAGCTTACCCTTCCCCCTCCCCATATCCTCAAGTCCATTCTCTAGTAGGTTTGTGTCTTTATTCCCATCTTACCCCTAGGTTCTTCATGACCTTTTTTTTTTTTCTTAGTTTCCATATATATGTTTCAATGTTTACTCTAATGCTTCTGAGATCAACCTTTATTTATTTATTTGTTTGTAGCAATTTCCTGCCCCACTCAGCATATATCCTCTAAATATTTTTTATTTTATTTTATTTTATTTTATTTTTTTTGCGGCACATGGGCCTCTCACTGTTGTGGCCTCTCCCGTTGCAGAACACAGGCTCTGGACGTGCAGGCTCAGCAGCCATGGCTCACGGGCCTAGCCGCTCCACGGCATGTGGGATCTTCCCGGACCGTGGCATGAACCGGTGTCCCCTGCATCGGCAGGTGGACTCTCAACCACTGCGCCACCAGGGAAGCCCCCTCTAAATATTTTTAATCCAAATTCCATACCTTAGGTATATTTTTTCAAGATTGATTTATTTTGCATATGCATTTATATTTTAATCATTATTTTACTGCAATTATTTTCCTAATAGAAAACTTTCCTTATATTTTCTCTTTCATCTATATTAATATAAATTAATACAATAAAATTTTGAAATCTACCCACCTCTTGAATGTCTATTTAAGTGTATGCAAGGCTGACTGCAATCTTTGAACTCAATTGCTGAGTCAATTTCTGCCTCTACTCTCCTCAGCCAAGCAACCCTGAGCTGCTTGATTTTTGTATCCAGGGATAGTCTGTTCCTGTTTCCTTATTGTCATAGGTGACTTGTAGTTTTATTACAGTGCTTTAGATTATCTCTAGGTTAGCTTCTATTCTACTTTTGTTGTTTTATTTTTTTAAATAGTCTCTGCTTAAGGACGATGATGAGCAAACAGTTATATCAAGCTCTCAATAAAATAGCTTTAAGCATTAAAATTTAATTAGAAGGAAAACTTGATTTTGCACTTTAATGTAGCATACCAAGTTTAACGGGATGTTGTTTCGGTGTTGGTGACTCCCTAGTCCACAGACATTAAACAATACAGGAAGTTGCCTGGTCCCACATCCTGAAACATTGTTAAACTCTTCTGGAGATAAGAGAGAGGAAAACAGCACTATCACCACAACATTAGTTTTCGTTATTTACCATCTCCTAACTCCTCCCAAGCTGCTAAAGTTGAATTCTCTCACTTGTTTTTTACACACTCCATATGTCTACCTTTATGTGATTCTTCTCATCAAATCATGAATTTAAGTTTGATGCTATTTATTTTTACCTCCCACCCACACTGAGGTGTTCACTTAAGATGACTCTGAACTCAGCCCATCTGGGTTAATGTTCTGGGTTTTCCACTAGCTATGTGCTCTGTGGAAAATTGTTTAATATTGCCTTGCCCTGTTCTCCTCCTGACCTCATAAGATATTGAGGAATTTACATTAGAAAATACATGTACCTCACTTTCCACGGATCCTGCCATTGATAAGCAACTTAAAAAATGTTAGGGGTTATTATGATTAATTATGGGAAGGCAAAGAATACCTTCCACAGATTCTGTATTTATCAGTTCACTTTCTTCCCACCATGCACCCAGCATTTTGAGAGCATTATTTATTCAGGTGTTTTCCTGATGTACATTAGCATGCAAACATCCCTTTACCATACTAGTATTCCCTTGCTGTTGCCCAGATAGAGCCTCCCACATTTATTATTTTCCTGATACTAAGTTAGAAGTAGTCTCCTTCCCATATGTTAGAAAAGATATAAAACATGTATATATAAAGAGAGAGAGGCCAGGAATCCAGATTATACATGGGGGACACTTCCAAAATGTTTTCAGAGTATTTCAGAAACTAACCAGAAAATAAACAGGGTAAACTTGAAAGAAGAATCTTGTCAGAACTGTGAGGGCTCTCCAGTGTCCTTCAAATTCCATATATATATATATATATATATATATATATATATATATATATATATATATATATATATATATCTGAAAAGGCATCTGTTTCACAGAAAGCCCCACCTCCCAGATTTTGTTTGTCCATATCAGAAAGGCTACTTATCCTAGGATAAGAAAACAGAGAGCCCCTGTCATTAGTTCAGTGGCTATATCTTCATAATAATTTTAAGTAGTTTTTTTACCTCTTCATCACTAAGAGTCCTGAGGAGTTATGCTATTCTTTCAATTAATCAAAACATTTTTACTTCTGAATCCTTTGCCTTATATCCCAAACTCAGATAAATACCTAAACATCTTGATATGGCAGCTGTCACTACTAATTGCCAAATAGTTTCCCTCTCCACCTCCCAGATATATGGTGAGATTCCCTTCTCTTTTGTCTTTGTAGTCAGTCAGCTGGACCACGTACCTCATTTTGGACACTGAGCTGTGAGCAGACATGGCATGTTATACTTCTGGACTACAGTACGCTACTACTAGTGCAAACTCCTTCAAAGTTCTTTTCCTCTGGCATGGAGACTGGCCATGTCTTCAATAATGTTCTCTGTATCTGCCTGATTTTTGAATGATGATGTTGAGTTGGGTTTAGGCATACGATGTGAGTGAAGAATAAATTCATTTTTTGTTTCAAGCTCTTTAGATACTGGGGTGGTGTTTTACTGCAGCAAGCTTATCCTCTCTTGCCTGATGGTCTGGATTTAATTTGTCACTTTGCCCCCCACGTTGGACTTCAGAATTTCAAGCTGCACCTCACAATTATATATAACATCCAAGAGGTAGTGTTCACCTATGTTATCCCAGGACTCTGTATGAGAAAAACAGCAAATATATTTTCCTCTTCTCGAGTGAGATTGTGGGGCTTAATCAATTACAAAGAAAGTGGAATCAAACTTAAATTTTTAGATTTCAGAGAGTGATCATTTTTACTTAGCATCTTCCAATTAACATTTTCAGCATCCTAAAACAATTGCTTTATTTGGATTCAATTCAATTCTTGTTTTTCCTTTCATAGCAGCTGTTTTGTTTCCTGGTTGAGTTACCTATCTTGGACCCTTTTAATCTAACCTGAAGGACCCTGAAGATCTCTGTTCTATTTCAGTAAGCAATCTAAAAGCCTTATCTAATTTATTGGATAGGTCAGGGTGTTCTTAAATGAATAAACAATAAGTATAATAATTTTTTCACAAAATAGATTTGTGGAAATTCTTTATTAATAATTTAGACAAAAATAGTGGCATTTCACATCAATTCAAGATTTTTTTGCAATTAATTTTCAATAATTTCTTTTTAGTTTTTGGAATGCTGAAGTTTACATATTGACTGATTTTTTTCCTTCAAGTCCTAGATATGCATATATTGTAGCATGTCTAAATGAACGAAGGACTTGAAACAATATTCTTGGTGATCAGGCTTAAAATGTGCTAAAAACAACAGGAAGTGTTAGGTGGCCTTTGACTCAGATCTTCACTGATCCAATTTATTGCAACAATTCTGCTCTCATCAGCTTGATTCAGACTGTCACTACCTTAACAATGTTTAGTTAAGTAAATGTGACACTTAAATCTTATAAAAAGGCAACTTGATTTCAGATTTTCACAAAGTGGAGACTGTGTCTGATTACTCTATGTAAAATTCAGCGTCCCAAGTTGAATTCAGTGGAAGAATTCAGACCTCAACCCTCTTGCCCACCATACCCCAAACCCCTTCACATTCACGCCAAGGAAGAATATATATGCTAGTTTTATCACAAGAAAGCATTTTTGTGAGAAAGAGAACCTATATATTACCAACGATATAACTGTGAATGTCAGTAATATAAGGAGATTGGGAGAAGTTTCAGATGGTTATTCAAAATGATTCAATCAAATAGAGTGATACTAATGGTCTTTGTATTTTTCAGGTCTAAATTTCAAAGCTACAAAACTTATAGCACCTGGTCCCTTTTTGTTCTTTCAGATAATGGAAATGGCACCTTTTATGCTTCCTCTGAACACCCTGCCATCTTTGCACTTTTCTCCCTCTTCAAGCAGGGCCATTGCTCTAGTATAAAAAGGCCAGGGACAGTGGTTTCCCAAATTGCATAGTTCTCAGTTAGGGAATGATTACATTTACTTCTTTTCTGGATCCCATTCCAATCTTACTGAATTCCTGGAAGAATGTGAGACAAAAAATGCATTTTTCTGTACATCTCTACAACATTGGTGCTACCAATCCATGGCACATGTATGGTCATCGGTTGAGGCACTGCCTTTAAGTTTTGACTGTAACTCTTTAGAAAATTCCACTTGTATAAAGCCTCCTGCATAGAATTATTCTGCCAAGTGATACCTTTATTAAAACACATGGTTTAAGAAATAATGCTTAAAAACTAATCAGTCTCTCCATATTTTCCATCACAACTTATACAACACACTCAGTCTCTGAACATTGATGTTCTTTCTTTCTTTACCTTCTACTCTCCAAAAATTTCCAAAAAATAATATGTTCTTAGTATTCTACCTGGTAAAAATAAGCAGAGAATATGAGTGAGTGAGTTCATCCAGATCTTCATTAACATATGTGGCTTCTGTCTAAAAATCTGATGTTTAATAGCTGTGCCAGTTCTCCTAAACTCCATCTTATATTACTGATATTCACAATAATATTACCTGATGACATAGAGAATCTATTCTTCACAAAAATGTTTTCTTATGACAAGACAGCACACTTTCTTAATATCATGTGAGGTTCCAGGACCATCTGACAGTTTTTTGTTTGTTTGTTTGTTTTCTAATCAGTTACCCTATGTTTCCCATTTTGGAGCAAATGGTAAAAGCCATGTGATAAAATTTAGGCTAATAGAAATTGCTAATGTGTTAGAAGTGGTCATAGTCATGCTAACCTGCAAATTTATCAGTTTCATTTTACAAACACATGTAAGTTGATTAATCGTCTTCTGCAGTGCTTTGAAATCAGTTTCACTGGTGTTAAGGAAAGCAGAAGTGAGGGTCAGCTTTACATCTGGGCAGGATCTGATACCTAGGGATTAAAGTCCCTCAGGCCTGACAGAAGCAAGTGACAGCTCTCCGTGCCCAGCTGTACTGCCATATCTGTGAATGACTCACCTTCATTTTTCCTCATGCAATGCAAAGACATGACACTGTGTGTGTGTGTGTGTGAGAGAGAGAGAGAGAGATAAGATTGCCTTCAGATGCTAGGTAGCTGCTGGCTCACTTTGGAGAATACTAAAAAGGAATTTATACATCAGCACAGGTTTCATAGATGAGTCTCTCTCTACTTTCTCTTTCCCTTTCCAATCTATGTTGCTAGATAATTTATTGAGAAAAGGCCTCTAAGGTTTTTATAGCACATAGTTGGAAGCTTGCCACTAATCTCCTCTGGCATGATAAGCCTATGCCAGTCTCTTTGGTTTTCCATCTTCCCTCTCTCTATTTTTCCCTTCACTAAATTGATCCTTACCAAATAAAAGAACAAAAACACATTGATGAATCAAAAATGGGTTTAGTTTTAATAATTTACTATGTAATTTTATGGCAAGCCTCTTAATGATGCTTAATTTTCTTAATGCTCTTAATCCTCTGTAAGAAAAGTGTTGATAATGCAACACATTATAATATTTGAGGGAGGAATGTGTTCCTGAAAGTAATTGCTTAATTACTTTAGTGGATTGTGTAATGCCGACTTGATGTGCCTCTCCATCTGTTTTCTTTAATTTATTGAATTGATGCCATTTGACAAAAGAGCAAGTGGAAGTCACATGAGACGGGGAGGAGAATAGGTCATCATCTTCAAGGCTTTTGGGAACAAAGGCTGGTTCAGAAACTTAAGTCTGCCAGCTGACTTGTAAAATCCTGAACTTCAGTGCTGAACCCCTGTGTTTAAATTCTGCCTCCTGTTATTCATAATTAAGTGAACTCAGGTAAACCTTACTTTTCTCAACTGCAAAATGGGAATTCTCTCCATCCTCCACGAAATTTAGGCTTGCATTGCTGGATTATTTTAAATATACTAAATTTTAGTAATATAACCCTGCTTTACTTTTATTTTATTTTTGACTGCACTGGGTTTTCGTTGCTGCGTGCAGGCTTTCTCTAGTTGTGGCGAGTGGGGGCTACTCTTGGTTGCGGTGTGCAGGCTTCTCATTACGGTGGCTTCTCTTGTTGCTAAGCATAGGCTCTGGGTGCGTGGGCTTCAGTAGTTGTAGTACTCAGGCTCAGTAGTTGTGGCGCACAGGCTTAGTTGCTCTGCGGCATGTGGCATCTTCCCGGACCAGGGATCGAACCCACGTCGCCTGCATTGGCAGGCAGATTCTTAACCACTGCACCACTAGGGAAGCCCTAGCCCTGCTTTTAAAGTTAATATTCCAATGTCTCCTAAATAACCATAAAATGATTCCTAATCTTACACTCAAATAAATAAATAAAATGGAATAAATCCATGTAGTAGTTCAGAGGTTTTATGAAAAACTTATAACTTTGCTTCAAAATTTCAAATGTATAAGAATAAATAAATTTGGTAATGAAAAAATTCAGCAGTGTGCAGATAAATGACTAACAACTGACTTTCCAAAAATAAGAATAAATAAAATTTAAAAGATTGAGAGGGGAAGAAGTACAGAGAGAGAAAGACAGAGAGAGAAAGAGTATGGAGGAAGAGGAGTAGGGGGAAAAGGGAGCTGGAGAGAGGGAGAAAATAGCAAAAAAAAACCCAAATTTTATTTTTGCCTATTTCCACAGCATTAATACTCACTCTCACTGCTACCTATTTCAAGTAGCTAACACCAGTTGGTTCAGGAAATTCCTAAAAATGTAAGAATTAACAACTACAAGTCAGCATAAGTCATCTGTAACATACAGTCAAAGAATCAATAACTTTGATCAGATCCTCAAACAATATCTATGACTAAAGAAATGTTAAGAACCACTGGCTTTCAAAATAAAATCAAACAACCATCACTTCACATATAAGGTTCTCAAAAACATATCTCTACCTTAAAATCTTTGTTGTTGTTTTGTTTTTGTTTTTTGCCATCCTCTTTTTCTCTTCTGAAACCATATATGTTTACTTTATAAACTTTCACAATTATATCTTTACCTTATTCCAATTACTATGAATAGTTTTCCATCTCTATTTCTGTCACGTAACTAGTCTTCAAGTCTCATTTTAATTTTCATCTCCCTTTACCTGGAATGCTTCATTCTCTTTCCCTAATTTAAGTAAAAATATTTGTCATTACTTCATTGTTTCTTATTCTACTTTATAAATTATTTTTCATGTCACTATTTCTGTCATATTTCTTCAAGGAGAACTTCAGTGCTTTCAAGTCATGCCATTTAGTTCAATAACTAATTTACATATACAGCAATTTATTTACCAATTTATTTGCAAACTGTAAAAACTTAGATGTTTTCTGTGTGAAGATTTCTTTTTGTGGCAACCAATTGCCTTTTTTTCATTATTTTCATCAATATTTTATGAAAATCCTATTCTTCTTATTAGAATTAATATTTATATAGTAGTAATTAGAATTCATCTTTCTATGTCTTTGTATTCAGCTGTGTCCTATTTGATCACTGTTTGACACTATGTAGAAAGCTCGGTATTTTACCTTATGCCAAAATATATATTTTCATGCATGCTCAATGCAACTTACGATCTTCTTAAGATAAGATGTCTTCTTAAAGAGACATTTGTATGCTGACTCTAAAGTATACATAAAAGATGGGAGGTTTGTTTTCATTTTATGAACTTTAAAGTATGAGGAATTAATATTTCACTGTGTATATCATACATTTTACAATGACATTTATGTTATATTGATATAAAGCATATTTGAACAATGACAGTTGTAAGAAGTTTTGAGAATAAAGGTATAGTTTGAATAACAGGAAAAATTTTCAATGCCAATAATATCATGCTAAGGAAACAATAGGGGAACAATGCAAGTCTTCTTTGATTTTTGAAAACATTTAGTTTTATTTTTGTCTGAAGTCTTAGATTTCCTAAAGAGTTACACATTAAAAAATCATGAATAATTGGTTAAAATATATAATATAAATGGAAATACCATTTATGATACAAGCAATATACATTAAGTGTCTAGGAATAATGTTAACATGAAGAATGAATGACCTATATTACATAAGTTAGAAAATCTGAGAGAAAAAAAAATGTGAACAAATGGGATGATATAGCAGATTTCTTGAGAAAATGCCTAAATGTTGCAATGTTGTCTATTCTCTAATTAATCTAAAATTCTTAAAGAATTTTTCTTATAATCTTATAAAAAATTATTTCACACACAAAAAATAAGTGGCTAAGTATATTAAGGAAGTATATCTAAGAATTTAATGGTAAGGAAAGCTAGACTTACCTGATGTTTATTTATGTTTATTATAAACCAAGGATAGTTACAGCAGTTGAAAATTAGGAAGAGTTGACAATTGCAAAAACGTTTTCATATTTAGCTCTTCAAAAGATACTACTGAAAAGATCAAATAATATAAAAACAAGGGAAAAGTCTGTGTGTAATGTAGAGGAGAGTGACACCCATATGCCACATACAAAGAATTAAACTTTGCAAAGTGTGTGAAAAGGCATTGTGGAATTTTCTCAAAAACCCCTTCAGACAAAACACCACTGAGTTCTAAAGAAATGAAAAGAAGATGAGTATATCTTATTTCAACATGAACTTCACTTCCTCAACTTCTAGGGGAAAAGGCTGGGACCTAAATGGATAATGAAACAGAAAAGAAAAATTATTGAAAGTATCCATTATCAAGAGACAACTAGGCTGAGAGATCCAAAGATAAACTAAGCCAAATTAGGTCAAACTCTTAATGATGAGAGTGTTTCCCATAATTCAGCATTTTCCTAATATGTTGAGTTTCTCACTGGTGGAAACTAGAGAAGCATCACCAAAAAGCCTAGCAAAGCCACATCTTATATGTGACATGGAGATTAAGGCAAAATAGTATAGCTGATTCACTTTGTTATAAAGCAGAAACTAACACACAACTGCAGAGCAATTATACTCCAATAAAGATGTTAAAAAAAAAAAAAGACAAAATAGAAACAAAATAAACATTGGCCCAGCTTCTTCATAATTAGAGAATAAACCATGTCATTATTTGGGCCTAATTTCAGAATGTTGGTGATAATGCTCAAATGCTGCTTAGAGTAAAATTCATAGCTTTAAAATTATTTTGTAATAAGAAAAACATGTATAATACATTATCTATACACTTAACTCAAGAAAATATAAAAATAATAAGAAAAAAGCTTAGTGAAACATGAATAAGGATGTAATAATGATCAGTGATAAAAACTGAAACAAAACCTGTCAAACTGATAAATATAGCCAAGGTCAATGGATATTATAAGAAAAACTTATTGTTATTCAAGAAATATTAAATATATAAAACAAGTATATTTAGAATTATGTAGGGTAATTAACTATAATCAAATTTAGCAAATAATGTAAAATTTTATAATAGATTTTACATAGAAATGAGTCAAAATTGTAGTAGGTTGATGCATTTGTATGGAAGTAATATCTAATGAAGGACAATACATACATTCTAGTTTGATTAAATGAAGAGCATATTTAAAATATACCACATAAAAGGAAAGGGAACTTTATTTTAAAATTCCATTTTAAAGTTGCAGAGAATAAGATTATAATATAAGCATAAATCTAGATAAATATTTCAATGGAATAGGATAGAAAGTCTGGTAAAAGACCCACACAGATACAGTCAATTGATTTTTAACTAAGTTACCAAGGCAATTTATGGAGAGGATTGTTTTTGTAACAAGTGGTGCTAGACCAATTAGATATTCATATGCAGAAATATGAATTTAGATCTGTACCTTTCACTGCATACAAAACTTAAATAAAGATAAATCATATACCTAAACATAAAACCTAAAACTATTAGAATTCTGGAAGAAAGAATAAAATTTTTGATCCTGAGTTAAGCAAATATTTTAAAATATGACACCAAAAGCCTGTCTACAACATTTTTTAAAAAGCTGGACTTCAACAAAATGTAAAACTCTTCTTCAAAAGATGATGTGAGGAAAACAAAGAGACAAGCCACAGAGTGGAATAAAATATTAAAAAATCATATATCTGAAAAAGAACTTTCATCCAGAATGTATTAATAACTCTAAAAACTTAGTAATAAGAAAGCAAACAAATCACTTTTATTCATTTATTTATTTATTTTTATAAATTTATTTATTTATTTTTATTTTTGGCTGTGTTGGGTCTTTGTTGCTGTGTGCAGGCTTTCTCTAGTTGTGGTGAGCGGGGGCTACTCTTCTTTGTGGTGTGAAGCCTTCTCATCATCATGGCTTCTCTTGTTGTGTAGCATGGGCTCTAGGTGCACAAGTTTCAGTAGTTGTGGCACACGGGCTCAGTAGTTGTGGCGCATGGGCTTAGTTGCTCCGCGGCATGTGGGATCTTCCTGGGCCAGGGATCAAACCTGTGTCCCCTGCATTAGCAGGCAGATTTTTAAGCACTGTGCCACCAGGTAATCCCATAAACAACTCACTTTTAAAATGGCACAATTACTTGAATATGTACTTTATCAAAGACTATATAGAGATGACAAATAAACACTTGACAAATAAACATCATGAATTATTTGAAAATTCTAAATTAACACACCCATGAGTTATCACTACACACACATTAGAATGTCTTAAATTAAAAGTGTGACAGAATGAAGTATTAATGAGGTTGCATAGCAACTGGAACTTTGTCACTGCAAGTTGGGCTGACATAGCCACTTGAAAACAGTTTGGCAATTTCTTAAAAATTAAACATTTTATATATATATATATATATATATATATATACACATTCTAGTTTGATTAAATGGTATATATATATCAATAATATATGAACTACATTACATAAGAAAGTGCTATAATGAGAGAAAAGAATGAAAAGAAAATAATATCTGATGTAAGAGGAAATAAATGGAATGAAAAAATTTTTCAAAAAATCTCTAACAGCAAAATCAAAATACTTATTAGAGAACATGATTTATGTATAGACTATATAAGTTCTAGAGACTATCATTTAGGTGCAATACAAACAAAAAAAGGTAAAAGGCTGGAGGATTAAAATCATGTGCAATTAAGTAATAGATATTTGGGCAAAAGTGATGGCAATACAATGCAGAAATATTGGTAGTTACTGAAGAAAATTATGAAACATTCTATATAAAAGCAGCTATTACAATAGAAAAAGAAAAAAATTCCCTGATTTCCTCATCACTTCTCTGTACCATGTAGTCAAACAATTACTCCTTTTCCATCCTGACTCAATAACTCCATATTCTGAGATTTGAAATCTTCCCCAGTGAAAGAGCCAAATCTGTCTTATTTCAGGAAATCACCTTACCAGACAAACCTATCCATATCCTCAGAGGTTTCAATCAGAGTTACAGTACCTCACTCAAAATAAAACAAAAAGCTGACACCTACAGATCTACAGTTTTGTTGGAAAGTGTAGGAATGTCTTAGTAATAGTAAAAGTAATCAGATAAAAAATAAGGCAACTATTGAATTCCAGAGAAATATAAATGGAAAATACTAAAAAGAAAATGTAAACAGTTTATGCATCTGTGATATTATTTACATAGTAATTATTGTATAAACATTAAATATTTAGTTAACATATTTGTGAAAAAATACATTAAAAGAGAAATTGCATATATGGCTTGGAGGGGTGGTATCAGAAAGATGAATATCTAACTGCCATAAAAAATTCAAAGGACAATGTCTAAAAAGGGGAAAATATCAAGAAATAATAGTATAAACAAGCTGTTTTGATATATGGGCTAATTACCAATAAAAAGTTATGTTAAAAGTTTGAAAATTGTTTCTTCTAAAAGAAATTGAGACCGAGTGATAACAATTTATAATTACAAAACTTCTACAACCATTTAACATTTGAAAAAATGATGTGGATTTCCTAATTAATAGATGTAAGATTAAATTGAAAATAATGATATAATTAACAGCAAAATTTAATGTTTGTGAATATTCATGTCTGAGCAACACTGAATCCTACATGCAGAAAAATTAAAGCAGAATTATACAGGTAAACCATTGCTCTTAAATTTCATGGATAAAGCAGCCCAAATAAAATAAGAATGCAATTAATCTCCATAATAATGTTCTGTTGCATTGATAATACATATGCATGTATATGTGTGTGTTTCTAAGTGTATAAAATATATTAAACATGTAACAGAATATAACAAACCTGACTCTATATTGAATCTAATCCTTTAGCTCCAAGCTTTGTGCTCTATTGCCTGTGCTTAGTTATGCTGACTCTGCACTTTTTAAAAAGAATGTTGCCTATAGCCTGAGGCTCATAATAGCTCTAGGAGGCTCTGCCTCCTAGGCTTGACCTTCAGTAGTATAACACGTTTCTGTTCATATAGAGATAAAAATTTGCAGAACAGAAAATAGCAATTGTCTTGTTGGATGTTTATAGGAACATAATGACCAGACCTATGTGGACAGCTGAAAGAACAAAGGGTTATCACAGCCCCTCTGGGGGTCTGGACAGCAAGAAGAAATTTGCAACACCCAGACACAGCCCTTCCATTTTTAGTATAAAAGAAGCCTGAATTCTAATTCAGGTAAGATGGTTCATTGGGAAACTCATCCATCATTTTGATCTGCTGGCTTTTTGAATAAAGACACTATTCCTTGCCCCAACACCTCATCTCTCTATTGGCCTGGCCTGCAGTGAGTGGTGCGAGCTTGGACTCCTTAACAAATATACTACATTTGTTTTCCACAGCTCATCGAAAATTAAAATCTCTCTTAAACTCCAAATAAGTATTGATCATATTATACAGCAGAATTTGTAGTGCCTATATCTTCTGACTGCAGTGAAATGGAAAGTTCAACGTATTACATCAACTAGATAAGACAAATAGCAATCTCTTTGCTAGTTTTCTGATTAAAAAAGAACACATATACAGCTTTAGGTTATATATAATAATGGATATATTTTGTTCTTAACTTATATTGATTACTTGAGTTAAAAATTCTAGGCTTACAATTACTTTAGTTCAGCAGTTTGGCAATATTATCACATTATATTGTCTCTGTACATGCAGATGAAGAATCTGCCATAAAGCATGATCTTTTTGGTTGTCTCTGACTTGGCTTAGTTAGGTAATTTCTTTTCTCTATGTTTACTTTTTATGATCCTCACCCCATACCCCTTTATTTTCATTTTTATTCTACATTTTTAGTATGATTTGTCGGTATAAATTTATTTCCATTATTATTGATACTACTCAAATTTGACTATGTTATTTTTAACCTGATGCATCACATCTTTCTTAAATTCTGGAAAGTTTTTAAACTTTCTATGTCTTACTGTTATCTCTCTCCAGTGATTTTCCATTCCTTAATTAAGTCAATATCACGTGGAATTTTAATATTCCTATTCCACCTTCCATATGTCTTGGACTTTTTTTTCCTTTTTAAAATTTATTTTAAATTTTACATGTTATATCTATGTGTAAGATTACTCTGATTTATTTCCTAAAATAGATCTTTTAGTTTCCTATTATTAACCCCCAGGGAGTTTTCATTTCCAAGACTATATTTCTTTTTGCTCTAAATTCTCTTTTATTATTTATTTATGACTACAATTTTTCAGGATTCCATTTTATTCAGTTTATTTAATTCACTTTTTACCCCTTTAATTATTTACAATGTACTTTCAGACTGTGCTATATTTCTCAAGTTTTTGTTGATCTTAATTCTGTCATGTATGTCTATTGGATCTCCTTCATGACAGTTCATTTGTGCATTGTTTGAATGTGCATAAGTTTTTACTATGAGTTTATCCTCGTTGAGTACTGTTCTCCTGTAACCAATCCCTGGGAACCCCCACTTCTACCCAAACCTATGATTGAGTTTTGTGTACCACATTCCGCAAACACTCTTCTGAGTGTTTCCACTGTTGCTTCTGCAAGTTTTCTAGGAATTCCACAAGTAAAGAACCCATATTTACATTTGTAAACATGTATCCCAGACATAGCATATTTTCAAATTTCTAAATGTGTGATGGTCTTTGCATTTTGATTACTAATGGAAGGTAGGAACAAAGGTCAACCTACCTTGCTTGTCTGAGTTTCTGGGCATGTCTTTCTGTTCCTCTATTCCCCTCCCACTGAGGGGAGCAATCCCAACATTTTGTCTCTGCCTCCTGTAGGCCCAAAACAATGTCAGCCTTCCTCTGAGACATTAAAAGAACAGCCACTACTTAGTAAGGGCTCTATATAATTGTCCTTTAAATTTGGTCTCATGAAGCATTAGCTATGAACACAGTGCTTTAGATTTCAGTTCCCTCTTTGATTTCAGTACTTAAAAATAGCCATGCATTTCCTTTTTAGCTCAATAATTAGATTTTCTGTTTATGTTTAAGTAAATGGGCAAAACACCGTGTTTCATTCATAGAGTAAAATACTTTGCATCAGTTAAATGTATTTAAGTCTACGTGTATCAATAAAGACAAAAAAATAACATTACAGAAATGTAATATTTAATTGAGAAAGAATAGATACAGTATGATTACATTAAAAAGGAAGACACACAACAGTGTGATTTACAGATGTATGAACATATAGGCAATTGTAAAACCTATTCAGTAAGTATAGGTATTACCTTCAGAGAGTAGACACAGAGAGAGATGAGAAGCCCTTTTGTGGGCATGACAGTGGACTTAGCTCTTTTGGTAACATATGGTTAAAACAAAGCAATAAAAGCAAATACAGCCAAAAATATCTATCAAATCTTGTACATGGTACTCCAGAGCATATTATGCTATTAAATTTATCTGGTGTAAAAATATTACATATATTTCTTTGTTATTTTACTGAACTTCTTCTTTGGTTCTGATTCCAATATATAAAATACAATGATAGACAAGAATTGAGAGTGGGATGGGTAGAGAAAATGCAGTTTAGTATTTTTTTATTGCATATAGTGGGCATTTTATAAGAAAATGGGATTGTTTTATAAATGTGTTACATAAATAGCCTTTGTAAAAATAACAAAGAAGAAAATATATTCTGAAGTGCCAAAAAATCCTCTTCCAAAATTTTGGACCATAGAACATAAGCATATTTTTCATTTAAAAATAATTTTAGGCATAAAAATAATAATGACATGTTTTATATAGATTTATTTGGATAAATGGTTTGATTACAAAAGTGACCCCTATAGATTTAGTACATTTGAACAGGTCTATTACCATTGGGACAGTATAGAAAGATGTTTACCCTTGTTATCAATCATTTTTACATTTTTAAATTAATTTTTATTGGAGTATAGTTGCTTTAAATGTTGTGTTAGTTTCTGCTGTACAGCAAAGTGAATCAGCCATATGTATACATATATCCCCTCTTTTTTGGATTTCCTTCCCATTTAGGTCACCACAGAGCATTGAGTAGAGTTCCCTGTGCTATACAGTAGGTTCTCATTAGTTATGTATTTTGTACATAATATCAACAGTGTATATATATCAATACCAATCTCTCAGTTCATCCCACCCCCCCTTACCCCCTTGGTATCCATATGTTTGTTCTCTATGT
Source organism: Delphinus delphis (assembly GCF_949987515.2). Classification (NCBI taxonomy): domain Eukaryota; kingdom Metazoa; phylum Chordata; class Mammalia; order Artiodactyla; family Delphinidae; genus Delphinus; species Delphinus delphis. The sequence goes on along the minus strand of NC_082694.2, from coordinate 18,711,173 downwards.
CTGTATCTCTGTTTCTGCTTTGTAAATATTTATAAGATCGTCTATACCAATGTTTTCAGATTCCATATATATGAGTTAATATACGATATTTTTTTTCTCTTTCTGACTTACTTCACTCTGTATGACAGTCTCTACTTCCATCCATATCTCTGCAAATGACACTATATCTTTCTCTTTATGGCTGAGTAATATTACATTGTATATATGTACCATATCTTCTTTATCCATCCCTTTGTTGATGGACATTTAGATTGCTTCCATATCCTCACTACTGTAAATAGTGCTGCAATGAACATTGGGGTCAATGGATCTATTTGAATTATGGTTTTCTCTGGGTATATGCCCATTACTGGTATTGCTGGGACATATTGTAGTTCTATTTTTAGTTTACTAAGGAACCTCCATACTGTTCTCCATAGTGGCTATATCAATTTACATTCCCACAAACAGTGCAAGAGGGTTCCCTTTTCTCCACACTCTCCCCATCATTTATTGTTTGTAGGTTCTTTGAAGATGGCTATTCTGACCAGTGTGAGGTGATACCTCATTGTAGTTTTGATTTACATTTCTCTAATTATTAGTCATGTTGAACATCTTTTAATGTGCCTCTTGGCCATCTGTATGTCTTTTTTAGAGAAATGTCTATTTAGGTCTTCAGCTATTTTTTGATCAGGTTGTTTGTTTTTTTGATATTGAGCTGCATAAACTGTTTATACATTTCAGAGATTAATCCTTTGTCAGTTGCTTCATTTTCAAATATTTTCTCCCATTCCAAAGGTTGCCTTTTTGTCTCATTACTGGTTTCCTTTGCTGTGCAAAATCTTTTAAGTTTAATTAGGTCCCTTTTATTTTTGTTTTTATTTTCATTATTCTAGGAGGTGAGTCAAGAAAGATCTTGCTGTGATTTATGTCAGAATGTTCTGCCTGTGTTTTCCTCTAAGAGTTTTGAAGTGTCTGGCCTTACATTTAGGTCTTTAATCCATTTTGAGTTTATTTCTCTGTAGGGTGCTTGGTAGTGTTCTAATTTCATTCTTTTACATGTAGCTGTCCAGTTTTCCCAGTACCACTTATTGAAAAGACTGTCTTTTCTCCATTGTATATTCTTGCCTCGTTTGTCACAGATTAGGTGACCATACGTGCATAGGTTTATCTCTGGGCTTTATATCCTGTTCCATTTATCTGTATTCCTGTTTTTGTGCCAGTACCATACTGGCTTGATTACTGTAGCTTTGTAGCATAGTCTGAAGTCAGGGCACCTGATTCCTCCAGCTCTGTTTATCTTTCTCAATATTGCTTTAACTATTTGGGGTCTTTTGTATTTCCATACAAATTGTAAAAAATTTGGTTCTAATTCTGTGAAAAATGACATTGGTAATTTGATAGGGATTGCATTGAATCTGTAGATTGCTTTGCATAGTATAGTCATTTTCACAATATTTATTCTTTCAATCCAAGGACATGGTGTATCTCTCCAACTGTTTGTGTCATCTTTGACTTCTTTCATTAGTTTCTTATAGTTTTCTCTGTATAGGTATTTTGCCTCCTTAGGTAGGTTTATTCCTAAGTGTTTTATTCTTTTTCACAATGGTAAATGAGATTGTTTCCTTAATTTTCCTTTTTGATGTTTCATTATTAGTGTATAAGAATACAAGAGATTTCTCTGTATTAATTTTGTATCCTGCAACTTTACTGAATTCATTGATGAGCTCTAGTAGCTTTCTGGTCGCATATTTAGGATTTTCTATGTATAGTACCATGTCATCTGCAAATAGTGACAACTTTACTTCTTCTTTTCTAACTTGGACTCATTTATTTCTTTTTCTTCTCTGATTGCTGTGGCTAAGACTCTCATAACTATGTTGAATAGTAGTTGTGAGAGTGGACATCCTTGTCTTGTTCCAGATCTTAGAGGAAATACTTTCACTCTTTCACAATTGAGAATGATGTTTGCTGTGGGTTTGTCATATATGGCCTTTATTATGTTGAGGTAGGTTCTCCTATGCCCACTATCTGGAGAGTTTTTGTCATAAATTGGTGTTGAATTTTGTCAAAAGCTTTTTCTGCATCTATTGAGATGATCATATGTTTTTTATTCTTCAAATTGTTTATGCGATGTATCGTAATGTTTGATTTGCCTATATTAAAGAATCCTTGAATTCTTGGGATAAATCCTCTTCATCATGGTGTATGATCCTTTTAACGTGTTGTTGGATTCAGTTTTCTAGTATTTTATTGAGGATTTTTGTGTTTCTGTTCATCAGTGATATTGGTCTGTAATTTTCATTTTTGTGATATCTTTGTCTGGTCTTGGTATCATGATGGAGGCCTACATCATGTAGAATGAGCTTGGGAGCGTTCCTCTCTTTGCAATTTTTTTGGAAGAGTTTGAGAGGGGTAAGTGTTAGCTCTTCTCTAAATTCTAAATAGAATTTGCCTGTGAAGCCAACTGGTCCTGGACTTCTATTTGTTGGAAAATTTTTAGTCACAGTTTCAATTTTGTTACTTGTGATTGGTCTATTCATATTTTCTATTTCTTCCTAGTTCACATTTTTACATTTTTGATCATTTTCATCTATTTGCAAATAAATCATACTAGTTTATTTTCAAATCCAATTCAGTCTACTGAGGATTTTTTTTTTTGCTCTTTCCAGCATACACTAATTTCATGAGTGCCTATGATTTATGACTCATTTCTTCTTTATAGAGTGCTCTCTCTGATCTCTGTTGTCTCTCAGATCTATTTCAGCTTTTAATTTCTTGCTTGAATTTATTATAAGAGGTGTTGATAGAGTTTGCAATAATGTTCCATTTTCTGCCTGTTTAAGGATGATTTTCAGGAGAAGAATGGGATTTATTTTTCTCTACTGTCTTAATTCCAGAAGGCAACTAAGTTGTTTACATTTTTCCAAAACTTTAAGTGTGGTAAAAAGATTCCAAGTTCACTTTATGATGTTATTATTATTCCTATATTTGTGTCTGAAGAAAACAGAATGAATAGATAAACAAATCCTGAGGAAACAACAAAGAATATTTTAAAATATTATCTTCGGTATATGAAAGTTGTCCTTTATAATGGTATTTATCATTTTAAATGATAAAATCAGAGAAAATTAGGAAAAGATAAATAATCTATAATTGCTTTCATCGAATTTATTATGTATTTTGGAAGTAAGAAATAAAAGAAGAGATAAAATTAGAATCACATTCATTCCATAAGCTGAAATACATCCCAGATGGTTTTTATTTATTTGTTTGTTTATTTCCAGATGGTTTTTAAATAATAAATCAGAAAATAGCTTTAAAAATATAAATGAATACTAGGTCTCCAAAAGGAAATACCTCTAAATCTAAAAGCAACAGAATAAAATTTATAATCAGAAAAGTTACATCTTTGTTTAAAATGACACCAAAATATAAAAATGTTGATCATATACGGAATTTGTGCAAATCTATGCAAAAACCATTGGTAATCTAATAGATATACAGAGAAAAAAAATAAGAAGTATTTAACAAGACTTTATTATGTGTAATAAAGAAAGTTTAAATATTAATCTGGTAAATATTCAAACAATAATTGTAGGTGATAAGAAGCATGCAGTTATTGATGGATTATCATATTGCAAATCATATAGTTTTATGGAATTGCTCTATGTCATGTATATTACTACCTGCCATTTTATAAATGAGGTAACAGTCTGGCAGCGAGATATTTAGCTTGAAGCAGAGGAGTTAATAAGCGATGAAGTCAGGATGGTACAAAAATATATTTGACCCAGTAACTGAAGCATCACAAGGCATCACTATTTTTTTTCCCTTATATAAGTAATATTTAATTAACATGAGCTGCTAGTAATATAGTGTACAAAGTTAGAAAATAAATTAACAATATTAAAAAAATTTAATGTCCATGCCATTAGAGCCTCTCTTCGGTTCTGGAAATGTTATTTCTCTGAAAATATTTTAAGGATATGATTATAAAGACAAGAATTAGTTGACAAACATATGCTTGTTGAATTTTAATCAATCAGTAGAGGAAATGCCAATATATATTCTTGTTATGATAGTAGTTATTTCAACATCATAATTTTAATTAAACAAAGAGAAGCTTAATAACATGTATACCTCCTGTATTCATAGGAGATACCCAAGAAAACTAAATACTCTGAAATGGCCCAAGCCACCACCTTAAATAACATCTCCACCTAAAGACAAAAGATGTTGTAAGGGGATGCCGTTTAAGGAAGGTTGCCAAGAAAAGCAAAGTAACAAAGACAGATTGCTATACACATTTAAGTTGTTGTCTTCTGAATTGATAAGAGTTGCTAGATTCATCTGTCTTTTTCTGGTGTAGAGAGGGAAACTCCTTTACAAGTAGAGATTTCCCTTATAAACGTAAATGGGTCTTGTAAAGTGGTAACTTGGTTTTCAGAGCTTCTCTTATGTTTGCAGTTTCTCAATAATAACTAGCTCAATATAATCCTTATGCCAATGAGACATACTTTGGGGTAGCAAAATTCTGTTCCCCTTTAGTCCTGCCTCTGAAACTTCAAATAAGAACTTTCAAGTCCAGAAGTTTAGTTGATAGATTGCTCCTTCATACTGAACCAGTCTTAGTCCTGAAAATTGGCCAATTCAGTTAAACAATTGTGTCTCATTCAGGAGGCAGTGATGCAGCCGTGCTCCCAAAGCTAGGCCTGTATTATTCCAGAAACCAGGTATTTAATAAGGTATTTCTATGGAAATGAGAAAAACAAAGGTTAGTAATTGAAGCAGGACATAAACCCAGTTTGAGTTCTGAAGGAAGCCAGCTGAGAAGATTTCTAGATGTCAGGGTCAAAGCATCTTTTGCACATTGAATGTTTCTGATGATGTAATTAAGTGTCCAGGTAAACTTTCTGAGTGACCCACACACAATATTACAAAGATTATCTAAAAAAGGAGCTGTTCTGAAAATTTCTCTGAAGTTCATATCCAGTTGTTCATGCATTTAGTTTGCAGGGCTTCAGGGAAAAAGGCAGCATAAGTTAGTGATTCCAAGTCAAAAGGGTGGGAGAAAATTGAAACATTAGTTTGGAGAGTTTCAGCTAGGTAATTGAGGAAATTAGAAGAATTCAGGATCCAGTCCAGCTAACAGGTAAATAACAAAACGGCAAATACAATTAACAGAACTAGAATCTAAATTCCACAAGTGTGTCTTGGTCTCTCTAAAATAACCCTTATTTCTTTTAAAGATAGCAAAATTAAGACTACTTTTTTTTTTTTTTTTTTTTTTTGCAAAATAAGTCTAGTTTCAATAAACTTGGCCTGATTATTTACATAAGTAGAGCAAAAGTAATGACTGACCTATAAAGGTTCTCTTGAATCTGCTTTGCTTGAACTTTTCATAAGGAATCTGATTGGATTTTAAAAAACCTCTCAATCCCAAGCAGACAAGTCAAGGACCTGTCATCTGTCTTAGCCTGTAATGTCTGTTTATTTAGGTTAATTACTCTCTTCTCAAGGTCCCCCAAATATCCTGAGGTACCTGTACCTGCCAGGAAGTGATCTTCCTTACTCACCTAGTTAGGCTGTCAGAAACTCTATAAAAAATATAAGGCTATATCTCCAAGAGGCTTTATTGACTTCATAAAGTAAACCTAAGTTCTTTAAAGCTGTTGGGTGTATCTGATTCTACGCACATTCTCAAATCTGACATTCCAGTCAAAGCTTTGATAATTAATATTTCTAATTGTTTCCTGTTATAAGGAGAACAGGTTCTAACTAACTTAAAGAAATAAATTTCATGAAAATAAGACTACTCACTAACAATTTGTGAATTCTGGAGGGATCAGGTAGGGAGAAAAAGTAATTGTTTCAATTCTACTTACAGAGATATAATTTTAAAAATTGCTGTAAATCATAGTTAGCTTAAGATAAAATAAAAAAAAAGGTTTTCTTAAATCTTAAAACAAAACATTAAAGAACCAGTAATGTTTCAAACAAAGTCATAAAAATTATCAGTTCATTCAGTCTCAGTTATTAATTATTGCTCTGCTTGGATCCAGTTTTTCCATTAGTTCTATATATTCTTACCTAGTTTACTTTTGTGATCTTAAAAGTTATCAGAAACCTGTGCTTGCCAGAGTCCTTTCTATGAATCTCCTTGAAGATGAAGAACTTTTGCAGAAATACTTTTTCAAAAGAATCAGAGTAAAACAATAACACTCTATAAATGACAAAAGACTTTAAAATGTCTGTAGTTAAAGATCTAATGAAAGTTCATTATAATGTAGTTGACAAGAAAATTATTATTTCTGTGACATACAACATTTTAATAGGCAGAATTATGACCGATAACATTATACCATGATGTATCAGAATTTTAAGAATTGTGTACAATTTATGGAACATATATTAAAAACATATATCCACACAAATATGTCTAAGGTTTAGCATCACTTATATGACAATGCTTCCCACATAATTTAACATATCAAATAAGCCTAATTAGTTTAATATCTCTCCTTTGATAGGGAGAGACAACAAATTTTTTGATATGTTCCAGGGACCCACTGGAAAAATCCCAAAGTTACTTCCAGATCAAAAACACTTTATTTAGAATTTAATTTGGGGAAGTTTGTCAAGAATATCAAAAGTTTTGGACACTTGACTAAGTAAAGTAAAGATCACTGATCATTATGAAACAATGCTCAGTTATCTATTTAACCAAAGTGACAATAAAAAATTTTAAAGGCAAATACAGAAGCCTACATAGTTGTGAGCAAAACTTGGCTCTATAAATATTAGAAGATTCAGTTTTCTTAAATAATCAAAGGCCTGATTAAGATAGCATGAAGCACATTGAAACTATGTTGATAAAATACAAAGTGTTTGCTTTCTAGGCAGATTACTTAAAAGGTAAAGAAAAACATTTAACAACTTCTTATCAGTATCAGACCAACAGTCCAAGAAAACTTTGTCCTTTTAACTGATGAAAGAAAATTAAATTCCAGTTTTACATAAGGACACTATTGATATTAAAGCTTATTTTAAAACCCTTACAATATATTCATTTAATTTTAGTCAATTTGACCACCCGAGGTAAGATTTCCTCTCTCTCTTCTGAATGTTCTATACCATTTTGTCCTTTTCTCTCCTCTTTCCCATTCTGAAAAAAAATAAAAAAGTTTTGTGACAAAATTACTTTCATTTCCCTTAAAAAAATGCACCTCCATACCTCATATTGATAATTTTTATTTTGGTCTAAAACACATCTTATTTTCATTGCATATGGAGTTATTTCTCTTATTTTAGTAATGTTGATTACACATATTAATTAGAATTCTTAACCCTTAGAAGCATTAATTTGTAGTGAAAACTAAGAAGCAAGCAATTATGAACTTTCTGTTATACCAGCATTCTTTAGATTGGAAAATTTATGAAAATATTTCATAGTTTCTAGAAGCATATGCTTCATCATATAAAATTTTTCAATGTGGCACAGGTGTGTTTACTAACAGATCAAACTATCTTTGGTTCTCTACAACAAGGAAGTGTTAACTGAAAAAAAAAAAAAAACACACAGCATGAGAGTTGTGAGTTAAGTTTTATTTGGGGTAAAATGTGGACTATAGCCTGGGAGACAGCCTCTCAGATAGCTCTGAGGAACTGCTCCAAAGAGGTCAGCATACATGTGATTTTAGTGAAGTGGGTACATGCAGTCAAGCACACACTTTGGCAGAAGGTTGCTGCAAGTCACCAGGAGCAGATGTCTTTGTTAATAATTTTAGTGCTTTTCTAGATATTAGAAGATGCAAAAAATGGGGCTCATAAAATCTCCTGAAAATATCTAACCATCTGAAGACTTGTTCTGCCAGTTTTTCCCAGAGCAGAGTGCCTCATTCCTGACCTCCACCCTGAACTCCTTTTAGGGTGTTTTGAAGGTTAGCGACCACAGTAGCTACTGACTTCATCCTTGTAAAGGCAAATGGAAAGTGACGATTTTTGGTTGGCAAAAGCCCAAAACAGGCCAAACTATTTTCAATAATCAATGCTTCAGTATTTTATCTTATTTGAAAATAATATCAATATTCAGTAAATTTCCATCATTTAAACTCAGCAAAGCTCTAAGGTTTCAAGATACCAAAGAGATCCATTAAACTATTTAAGTACACATAACATAAAATATAGTTATTGCTGAAAAGTCTACCTAAAAACTCCTATCTCACTTACACCTGTCTAAATCACATGTTCACAACAATTTTGTTTATATTACCGAGCAAAATTTCATGAGGCATTAGACAAAGACAAACATCAGAAATCATCTCAAGGTTTTTTTTGTTTTTGCTGACAAATTTTGTAACAAAGACAACATAAATTTGACTAGTAAACTCAGGTAGAATAAAAATTGCATGTCTGCATTATATTTAATGTGGATAACTCTGAAGAGTTGCTTATTTTAATTAAACCAACACACTTCAACTAGGTTTTATTTACTGAAGATTATCACAGATCACATGTACTTGAAAAGCATTTAGGATAGTCTATATATCTGAGAGTTTTAGAATATCCAGTCTTTATTTACAAATTAATTTAGGCAATACCATCTGCAGGTAGAAAAATATCACACATATATAACATACATATATAGAAACATGTAAACCTACAGACCAACACAGAGATGTTATAGCAATTGCTACCAAATTTTAACGATGACAGGTTCAGTCATGCAAATCTAACTAGTTTAAAGGAGAGAGGAGTTTGACCCAAACTGAGTTTTGGCAGTAGGAATAAATTAAATTTACCAGCCCAGATGGCTAAAGTTTTTACTTAATATTTGTAGAGAGGATATTTAAGATTTTTTTATTAGCCTAATTTACAAATAGTTCCTTTTATCTCCTTCTGATGAGAAATTCTCCATTAAGTTTGCATTTGAAAGAATAGCTCTTAGGTCCTAGAGAAGACAGGGTAGAAGATTTACATCTCAAAGGTACAGAGAAAGTATACAAATTTTCTCCTAGAAGTTTTGGGGAATATATGCCTGTTATCAGAGGTGTATGGAAAAAATTATTATTTTTAAATTTCCTCTTTTTCTTAAGTGCAGGATAATTCTGTTTCCAGTGTCCCATTATATACAAGACTTTGAGACAAATAGGAGGGGTTTGGGGCTTGGTAAAAATGATAGTTGGGTTTTGAATTGCTTCTGGAGCCATATTTCTGGTTTTGCAGAGCTTTGCAAGACAAAGTTCCTTCTATTACCTCAAAGAATTAGGTTGTATCCTGAATATCAAGTGACTGACCTACCTATCCACCTAAACTTTGTTTCTTTATAGTAAGGCAGATTTCCAACTATGATGGAAATCAGAAGATCTTTACATCCTAGTGCTTTAGTGTGACTTTAAAAAGTTTATCAAAGCCTTTAAGGAAGGCTTTCTTTTTTTTTTTTTCTGAGCACACAATTCAACCTTGGATCAATTTACATTCTGGAGGAAAACCTCTACTATTGTTTTTATTAGCCCCTGAACATTGACCTCCAGGTGATCCTTTACCTGTGAAAACCTGAATGAAATTCCAGTCATCCATTTCCTCTGTGAGGGCTGTTTTGCCCTGGCGGGGTGGGTGGGGGTGGGGTGGGGGGGGTGGGCATATGGGTTGCCTGGTAACCACTATAATGTGGATGGGAAGAACACCCCTGTGAGTGTGGTTGTGAATGTCCATTGATCTAACTCTTCGCTAATTTTGGTGTCATCTTCTCAAAGTGGAGACAAAAGGTCTTTGTAATTTCATTTTATTAAAGGAATCCTTAAGGCTAGCTGCCAAACTCTTTTGTGTCCTCCTTTCTATTTGATCTGTCTTTAGGTACCAATAAGGCAATTGTTTAGAATGAGACCTCACTAATTTTTTTCAAATATAGAAGTTTATCTAATTCAAAGAATCCATCATCTTGGTATTGACAAGTGTAGAATCTTATATTAAATCCAATGGTAACTCAAACCAATAAGCCTTTTTATGGGTTAACCATGGATGCAAAGGCATCCCAAAAGAAATTCAGCCTTCACAAGATCCAGAAAATCCACCCCCAAAGTTATCCTAAGAAAGCAAAGAACACTGTTGTCACAGGTGGTAAGCACCGTGTAGTGCACTAGTTTCCCATGAGAACAGGAAACACCTCTAGTTACAGACCCACTAATCTGTGACACTGGGCAGGAATACTGGAATGGGACTTTTTAAGCATTAATGAGACAACAAGGGCCCCTTACAGATTAGGACACTTATAATAAACTCCCCTGAGAGCTGGCACAGTTGGGCAAAGAGAAATCTGCTTCTTGGATCCACAGCCTACTGGGCTGTCTGCCCAGTGGGTGCTGGTACATGCATACTCTATCTGGAGGATACCAGAGATAATATTCTCACTGGTCACAAAGCCAAGCTCCCAACACATAAAACAAGCCAAAAGGAAAACCTCATCACACATATGATTCTCTTCCTTATGATAAATGACACACAAGACAGAGACAAAAGGAAACAATTACCATCTCTAGGAGGAAAAGGATCAATTGAAAACAAGAGTACTCCAAGTTTTAACAAAGTTACTATACCTAAGAAAAAAGTTCACACAAATATTTTTTTCCTGCTAATCTATATTTGGAAAGGAAGGAGCAAGAAATTTTTACCTACCTCTCTTGACCAGGCGCTACGGAGTGAGATCTGGTAAAGCTAACTGTGCACAATTCTTAGCTTTCACTAGCTTCTGCTAGCTTTTTAGGATCATGTCTGTAGCCTCTAAAATGAGTATGGTGTCTCAGAAAGTCCTAAACTGGTTTCCAAACTGGAGGCAGGGGGCCAATAATTTTCCCTCTACCCCTCTAGGTTCTTGGCTGAGACATCCCTGTGATAAAAAGACAAGTTAAGAGGAGAAAAACAAATAAAATTTTAATAACATGTATCCCTACTTTATACCCAGAAACAGAGAGTAGCTCCTCATATCATGATCTTTTTTTAAAAAGGAGGATGAGAAAAAGTCACTTAAGTTAAAAACCGCCTGTGGGATTCCGCTTCCCGCGGGATTCCGCTTCTTCCCGCGGGATTCCGCTTCTTCCCGCGGGATTCCGCTTCTTCCCGCGGGATTCCGCTTCTTCCCGCGGGATTCCGCTTCCCGCCGGATTCCGTTTCTGGCGTCCTGCAGGATGAGGGTACTAGGATTCTTCTGGCGTCCCGCAGGATGAAGGTACTAAGTCATTTTATGTAAGGGACTTGGGCCTGCCCAGATTTTGGTATTGTGGAGAGGGGCCTGTGAGGGTGGTTCCTGGAGCCAGTCCCTTGGGACTTTAAATTTTTAATTAAGTATTTACACTTGGGGCATCCCTGGTGGCGCAGTGGTTGAGAGTCTGCCTGCCGATGCGGGGGAGGCAGGTTCATGCCCCGGTCCGCGTCCGCGGGGATCTCACGTGCCGCGGAGCGGCTGGGCCTGTAGCCCATGGTCGCTGAGCCTGTGCGTCCGGAGCCTGTGCTCCGCAACGGGAGAGGCCACAGCAGTGAGAGGCCCGCGTACCGCAAAAAAAAAAAAAAAAAGTATTTACAGTTGAGCAAAGGTCTGTTATTTCTTTAACTTTTTTAAAGAAAACACTTAATTTTCCTCAGCCTGCTGAGCTTATGGATGCACCACCTGAAATTTTCTACTACAAAACTTAAGGCAAACATGGTGTCAAGAATATCTGTATGTTAAACTGAGTCATAAAAATTGTAGACATTGAACGTTTTTGACTGACAAAAATAGTGCTTTCATGGGACACAACCTACTACGTAGACAGTTCTGAAGCAGTTAAATATGTAGCTGTGTAAAGCTCAGTCTGTTTTGCTATACGTCATTCTCGAAAGACCTTATGAGGAAATTTTAATGGAAATTCAGTTCTGTGCAGAAGAAAGATCCATGCCTTTGGAATCAACAAGTCTTGGGTTTGAATACAAGAGCTACTAAACAGTCATGTGACCTCATTAAAGTTAATCAAATCTCTGAAGTTCAGGTTCCCCCTTCAAATGGGACAGTGGTGTTTTTTTTTTTTTTTTTTTTTTTGCGGTACGCGGGCCTCTCACTGTTGTGGCCTCTCCCGTTGCGGAGCACAGGCTCCAGACGCGCAGGCTCAGTGGCCATGGCTGATGGGCCCAGCCTCTCCGCGGCATGTGGGATCTTCCTGGACCGGGGCACGACCCCATGTCCCCTGCATCGGCAGGCGGACTCTCAACCACTGCGCCACCAGGGAAGCCCGGTATTTTCTTATTGGGGTGTAATATGGATTAAATGGAAACATTATGCAAAATCTATAGGTCTTTTACATATTTAAACAAAAAAATTGAAGCTTTTCTAAGACAAACTGGTGTTTCAAGATAGTTTCTCTATGTAAGGTAAATTCCCAAATTATCAAAACAAAGGGAAGGTAGCATTAAGGTACAAGGAGGCATTTGAGAAAAAGGACAAAGTCATTATACACACACACATAACCACACTTAGCCTTATAAGTGCCAAGCTATTGTGTGACAGGAGAGAGGAAAGTATGAGTCTTGATGGAATTAGCTTTTTTCTGAAATAATGAGTTCCCTATCACTGAAAATGGTAAAGAAGCAACCAAAATTTTATCTGCCAAAGATTGGTAAGAAGTATTCTACTTTGGGATGGATGTTGGGATAGATTGCATTTAATATCTAAGATTCTATGATTGTATAAAAGCTTAAAAGCTCAGTTCAGAACATCAAGTATTTTCAGTTTTACAAAACTTCAAGGGAAACAAGCAGACTTCTATAAAAGGCTCAAATGACTTCTTAGAAATCAAATAGCTCTTGCACAAGAACTGTTTGATGACTGAAGTATAAATGAATCAGAAACATATGGATTAAATTTATTATGAAATACAATAAGAGGAAAGTAGTGCTTGGCAAAATCTTTTTGGGCCTCTTGAACCAAAAATCTTTGGAAAATCGTTCAAGATGTTTTAATGACCTCAAAAAGCAGTTGGATTTACTCTGGCCTGCTATAAGCAATTTGAAGCCTTTAATTTCCTTTTTCTATTGTCTCTGGACAAAGTTCAATTCAATTTTCTACCAGCTGTTGACTGTCTCTGTTTAGTACAATAGCTTTTTACTGTCGTTGTTTAAAGTATGTTTGCTTGTTTTATACATTTAGGGAAAAAAAGACTAAAAAGTTTCGACTGTTGAATATTTCAAAATACTTGTCATTACTATTTAAATTTTACCCCGAAATGTCTTCCTCTGCCAAACCATTTGACTTAAGGGTGAAATTCATAGGATCTGTTTGGAATAGAGAGTTGATAAAAGTAGAAAGCCCTGCAAACAAATCTCCAGGGGCAGTGCAATATTTGATGCAAATAGCGTTGGCTTGAGTATTTAATAGAGAAAATGGGAATTTAGAAATAAAAATACCACTGGGAAATATCATCATGTTAAAGCAGAAGCTATGTGTCAGTTAAAATTTACCCTGAATAGTAGAATACAGTATAGAAGTTGAAGTTCTTGTAAACTGTCAAATCTTTAATTCATATTTATTTGATTTTACTTAACTTTTGAAAAATTTCATTACCTTAAAAATTCAGAATTTTTTGTACTGGAATAAAATATTGCTTTGGACTTTTTTTCCAAAATAATACCCAGCTCACTAGCAAATTCTCAAAAATGAAAATTTTGCATAGAAATTTCCCTTCTAGATTGGTACTTTACTCCTTTCTTCCATCCTTCAAACAGCAAACAAACATAAAACTACTGTCCCAAACTCAATAAATCTTGTAGGACCTCTTACCCATCTAATTAGACTCTTGTTGTTTTAAAAAAAGAATGTTCCACTCATTACCAAACATTAGGGTTTCATTTGTGAAATCCAAAAATATTGCATTGGGGAAGTAATAAAGAATTTCAAAATACTGAATTATCTACGCTATATTAGTATGAAGTAGCTCAGTTGACTCAGTGAAAATAAACAATGCAGTTTATGGGTTCAGTTTTAGGTCAGAGTAAAGTGCACATATATAAATTTTCTACCAACTTGTGGTCTGCTTATTGAATAGTAGTTTTAAGACAAAAAATAATGCATACTCAATTATATAGCTAAATATATTAATCTGGATACAGATTGTTTTAATACATACTAATGCTGACCCATGCAAAAAAATAGATTGGTGTGAGATCAGTCAAAATATTCAGCTAGATTAGCTCCTAATTCATTCATTAGCTCCTAAAGTAGTTTTTTATAGTCAAGTAAGAGTTCAATAAAGAGTCTGTGGAGGAAGGAAAGGATTTCTGTCCTCTTTGTGATTATTTAACTATTTTCATTAAAATCAGTATCGGGGGGTGAGGAGTTGGAATCATGGTGGAAATATTCAACTGTCAAGGCAGGTTGCCGTTCAATATTTATTAAGATCTACTGGAACTCCACCCACCATCCATCTAATCATTTACTCACTCATTAACTAATTATGCACAAAATTACAGGCCAGGCACTGTGATAGGTGCTGTGGACGTTTCAACAAAGAAAATAAAAGCTTTGCTCTCTTGAGCGTACCATGTAGTAGGAGAGAATAGACATGTTAACTATAATAATGAAGTGCTGTGGTCGACCTATAGAGAAAGCACAGTAGTGGCAGAAAGGGGTGTGCAATTTAAAACTACCAGGAGTAAGAATGGGTGGTCAGGAAAGGCCTCAGAGTGGCAAATCTCAAAAGATGAGTAGCTGTCCCTCAAGTGGATGGTGAGGAAAGGAGCACTGCAGGTGAGGAAGCAACTTGAGCCAAGGCAGGGAGGCAAGGTACAGCTTAGTTTGGAAAACTCCATGAACTTCAGCATAGCTGGAACTCAAGTTCATAGTGTCATAAATTTCATCTACATCACAATGATACTGAAAGAGTACGAGTGTGGAGCGTTTTTCTATTTGATCTCAGATGCATTGTGTCTTTCTCTTTCTCTGGTCTTTGCCTTTGGGAAAAATATTTCCAAGATCCCTTGATATTTCACTTCCCGTATACAGTTGGCCCTTGAATAATGCTGGGATTAGGGATCCCACCCTCCTCCCCAAAAATAAAAAAAATTTAAAAAAACTAGATTTCTAATTTCTTTCTAGACAATATAAAATTTTAAATTATAGATATTTTAATTACTTATGAATATCTTTGTGAATTTATTGTGCTAAGTTGAAATGATCTTCTTTTTTTTTTTTAATCTGAGACTTTGTTTTTAATTCTCAAGCCTTATGATCAGATAATTTACAAATCTGTGCTAATGATAGAGCTCCTCGACCTTAACCCTTCTGAGTTGGCAAAAGCATCATTACCAATCACACATCTACAGTAGTTCTATAGTTGTGTTTCTGAATACCTGTTTAAAAGTCAATCCTGAATTATAACTTAGTCTGACTTTGTAAAGAATTCACAAGCAAGTTTCCCAACCTATCATGTCACGGTGAATTTTAAAAACACCTGATCTTAAAGATCATCTATTAAAAAAAAATTTAAAAAGATCATCTATAAAATGTGAGAAGTACTAAATATTCTTTATCTGATGCTATACAAAACCACACTAAAATGCCCTTCATTAAGTAAAACGCAATGTTTTAGATGGAGAATTTTAATTAAATTGGCATATTTAAGACCAAAAAGATAAAGTGGACATTGTCAATGTATCTTCAGCCCTAGCCTTAACAGGTGAATGAACACAACTTGAAACACAGGTGAATTTTGCTGGTCTATGAGACAGTGAAGGGAGCTTCTCAATATTTAAATATATTAATATAACCAGTTATAGAAATCTAAATATAAAACCAATCTCCTATAGGGTTTGAGAAGGCATTTACCATATCCCTGAAAAGATTAACATTCCTTATTCAAGTTTAATCATCTCTTTAGAAGGGTAAAACAGTGACAGTACTTGCTGAACCAGAATTACTATCAAAATTCCAAAAGCTGACCATATTCATTTAGCCACAAGCCAATCTTATTTAAATCCGGACAGAAATATTACATCAGCTATTCATGATCTGAATTCTAGTGTATGAGATCAATTTAAATATGGTACACATAAAAAGTCATGAGACATTTGTTTCATAATAAATAAGGCAGTGGCCAACTATTACTCATTAGTAGCTTTTTTGAGATAAGCTATCAAGTCTGCCCTTTCTCCCTTCTCCTTATTGCCAGCGAAGATCATTTTTGTTCCAGGGATGTACTTCTTGGGATTCTCCAAATACTCCATCAGTGTCTCCTCTCCCCAGGTGATGCCTTTGTTCTTGTTGGCATCTGTGTAAGAGAATCCGACTGCCTGACCTGTCTTTCACCCAAACAGACCATGGAGATTTGGCCCAGGCTTGTGCCTGCCTCCCTTTTCCACAGTATGGCACTGGGCACACTTCTGAACAAAAATCTTCTTGCCCTTCTCAACATCACCCATTTTTAAATCGTTCTTTCTCCGTGTACGACCTAAGCCATTCCCGCTTGCAAGCCAAAAGTCCCGCTCTCTAATCCCAAGGACACGCCGGTCCGCACCTATGTACGGGTGAAAATGCCAGAATGATCTTCTTAAATAAATCGTTCTAACATACACCTAAAATTTATGGTGTTATAGCTCTACACTAAAAAAAAATTAGAAGTCAATTTTTTCTTTATAATTTGAAGCATAAAAATAATTTAAAGTTTAATAAATCACATACATTTGTATTTATTACTTAGCTTTGGTAGTTTGATTTTAACATATTGTCAATACGTGCTTCAAATTTTTTAAGGAAAAAAATGACTACTCTTGTCTACTTTTGGAAATACATCCCACCATCTGTGTGTGTGTGTGGGGGGGGGGTCATAAGATTTATAATAAGCACTAATTATGTCAGCCTTTGCTATGGAAGTAGACATTGTCTCTATTTTCCAAAGCTATGAGTACACCTGCTCTTTGCTCCACAGGGAGACACTATCTTCGTCTTTCAAGGCCTATGAGAAAACCTGCCATTGTCTACCTTCCAAGGCTACTTGATATAGAGATATTGTTAACAGTCAAGAACAAAGGGCAGTTAATATGTGCAGGAACATGAGACATCTATGAGAAATTATTTTCCAATATGCCTTGGCTGAAGTCAGCAGAAAAGGAATTTACTTAAATGATGTTGGGTAGTCCACAGAATCACATCCAAAACTTCTAATTGGGATGAGTCCTGATCATTCTTGCATCTTTGCATCAATGCCTTCCAAGGGCAGGTGCATCTAGATGGTGCATCCTAAGTCCTGGTACAACATTTTTGCTGCAAGGGAAATAATTATCCAAAACTTTTGAGTCTATAGACAAAGGATGACTTTACCACCAACTAATATTAGTTTAGAAAGGAAATTTCTCAAATATAGAAAGGCATTAAAATACTCAGTTACAGGTGTCGACTACATTAGTTTGGGTTAATATAATGTCTGAATTTTAACTCTGCGATTGACAGAATTATGGCAAGCATGTTCTTTGTTCCCTAATGTTACACCAAAATTTGTTACATTATGTGGCGAAAGGAACTTTGCAGATGTAATCAACATTGCTATTCAACTAGCCTTAAAAAAGAGAGACTCTCCTGAATTATCCAGATGGTATCAAGTAATCATATGAGTCCTTAAAACAGAAGAAGAAAGCAGAAGAGTAATCAGAGATTCCAAGCATAAGAAGGACGCTATATCATTGCTGGCTAAGAGATGGAAAGAGCCATGTTGAAAGCATGAGAAGGAAACGAATTCTGCCAACAGCAAGTACACTTGGAAGAAGACCTCAAGCCTCAGATGAATTTGATATTTAAATGCTAGCATTTAATTATGGAAATCTTAGTTCATAAGAATTGTAGATTAGTTGGAATATGAAGGCACTGACATTTCCTTTCAGAGAGTTCCAAATATCAGCATTGCCGCTTACATCCATGGATTGCAAAGAGATTAAGGAAAAAAATAACAATTGTCAAACACATGTGAACAGCATCATATGAGCTCTCGATCTCCAACAGTGGTTCTCAAACTTCGACATGTGACAGAATAACCTGGAGGACTTGTTGAAACACAGATTGCTTGGTTCTTCTGCTCCCTTCCCCTGTCCCACTGGGAGCTTATGACTCAGTAGGACTGGAGGGGAACTTGAGAATTTATATTTCAAACACTTCCAAATAATGCTGTAGGTCCAGTGACCACCATAAAAGGACCACTAGCCTGTGATATTACCCATGTTTTAAAAAGTTTCTAGGAATAACTGCAGAGCCCAGAAATGGAAAGAAAGACTAAGCATCTTATTGTTTTGATAGCAGTTCTTTAATCAGAATCCATAGGGAATTTCCATTTAATCATTTGAAAATAAATTTAAACACTACTAGTCCTCTTAGGTTCCCAAAATTATATGAGGGATATATTTCTAATCTACTACATAAAGCAACATGTTGCAAATGGAAAAATAACAGAATCCATGATCCATTATACTTACTAACTGCTAAATTTGGCATAATTGTTTGATATACATGTGAGCTTTGTCATTGTCATTTTAAAGTAGGGATAAATCATATCACTTCACATGTGTAACAGTATAAGTTGATATAAATGTGAAAATACTAAATCAGTATCTCTAACTGGTATTTACAATCTACAGCTCTTAGAAATAATGGCAAACATAAAGTTAGCATTGTATACATTTCATACAGAAACTCAGTTTCCTAGAGCTGAACACTTACATCATTTTTAAATGTTTACAAATGTTAAATACAAGAACATAAACTACAATGTACTGTTTAGTAATTAATTATAAAGTGAAATTGCTGTAACCAAAAAATGGGTCAAAACTTAGTGTACTATAGTACTCAAAAGCCCTCCACATACCCCTTTCTAATCACAACACTCTATTTTCCCAACATAACACTATCCTTAGGTTTATGGTAATTTCCTTGACTTTTCTCTTTCACCTTACTACTCAAGTATGTATCTCTAAACACTAGAGCTCATCTTTATCTTTGGTATTTACATAAATTTAAATTGCTTTCTCTATCATTTGTTATCTGGCTACCTTCACTCATTTTTATGTTTGCATTATTCATCCCTGCAGTACATGTAGCCACAGCTTATTTTTCTCTTTGAGCTCATCCACACACAAGCTCACAGTCAACACACACATATTTTTGTTAGGTACTTTCCTAGGAATAAAATTGTATGGTCAAGTAGTATGCTTCCTTATGTTCAATTTTGGTAGATGATGCTAAGCAATTTTCAAAGTTCTGTAACAATTTAGAATAAATGAGTGTTCCAATTTCTCCTCATTCTAACCTATATGTCTGTATGTATAATATTTAATTGTAACCATTTTTACACGGGGAACATATTTTTACGTTGTGGTCTTAATTTGCATTTCCTGATTATTAATACGGTTCAGCACATTTCAGTCTGTTTTTGTTTGTTTTCTGTATGGAGTGGAGATCATTTGATTCACTATCAAAACATGAAATACCTGTTTGAGTTGCTTGCTTATGTTTTTCTATAACATGGTCAGTCTCATTTCTTATGGGTTTATGGAAATTACATGTATTTTGGATATGAGTTCTTTGTGGATGGATCATCTCCGTTGAGCACAGTGTCTTCTTTCCAAGTACTGTAATATTGCTCAATCATATTTTTATATTATTTTTTATAGTTCTCTAATGTTTCTGTCTTTTTCACTCTCTTGAATGTTTTTATTACTGATAAATAGAAATATAATTGAGTTCTAATTTATGAACGTGAGAAACGACAGTTTGACATGAGACCATTAAATTTTTTATGTATATTGCAGGTGAAGTCTTCTGTTCCCAAACTCTTCTTTGTAGGGTGATATGATAGCTATGGGAATATTTATATTTAATATTATTTTAGCTTGTCCAATTTTTGCAGTTCTGTCTTCTTAGTAATTTGTCAATTTGTTCTTTTTAAATTTATCAATATAAAATTGCTATAATACTATCTTTTCATTTTAATATCATATTAAACATCCAGGATTTGTAATAATGACATCTTTTTTCTTTCTGTTATTGGTCAACTGTGTTTTTCTCTTGTTTATGTTCATCAGTTTTGCATGCTGGTTAGTTGAATTGTCAAACAATCAACATTTTGTTAGTTGACTCTCTATATTGCACGTTTTCTGTTTCATTAATTTGTACCCTTATATCTGTTATTTTCCTTTTTATGTCTTCTTTTGATTTATTTTGCTATATTTATACAATTTCTTGTGTTAGAGTCTTCAACCATTATTTTTCTGTCTTGTTTGTTAACATATATATATATCAGGCTATATTGTGTCATCACTGCTTTAAATATGTCCAAAACACTTTATAACATTTTTATTATCATTCATTGCAAAATATTTACTTAATTTCATTGTGATTTCCTCTCTGAACAATAAGTTATTTAGTTAAGTTATATATAGTATAAGTTATATTTAGTATAAGTTATTTAGATCTTATCTGGGTAATTATTCACTATAGTATTATGTTCTGTGTTTTCAAACTGATGGTTTATTTTTTCCCAATTTTTAGTCTTTTTTTGGCAATATGTTTGCTTTAAACTATCTAGTCTGCAAGCATCCAGTTATTTTGAAGTGTCTTAAATTTATAACATTTATTATAAAGTTCCACAAAAAGTTAAGAACAATTAGTACCTATTATATCAAAGAATCTCTGCCTTGATGTTGAGAATAATGTTATTGCTCATGATAAACGAGTGACAAAAAGAAAATTCTGTGAGATGAAAACAATGTTTTTATATGAAGATAACAGAAATCAAGAAGAAGCCTATTGTGACAGAGTTGTAGGAGCATATATTTCTTAGTGAAAATACCGACATAATCATATTTTAATAAATAATACTAAAGTATATTATAGGAGAAAACTAAGTCACTGTAAATTAATTATTAATCATCTAATACTTTGTGTTTAGCATTATGTTTATGTTAACTTCTGCCTAGGCTTTGCAAATACAGATTGCCTAGTGTAAATGTAGTAAATCCTGAGCTATTTCAATCTTGTGTCAACATACTTAATCAGTGAACATGCAATCTAAAAATGTGAAACTACCTCACATTTATGATTATTTTAATGTTCTGTCTCACCCATCTATCCTCTGACTTACAAGCATGTGCCATGGCACTTTGTTATGTTCATGTAAGGAAGGGAAATTATTACCAAGTCATTTATTTGTTACCAATAAAACAATTCATTTGTTTTCACAATTACAACAAATAGTCACATAAGGAAATGCATCAAAATCTGCATCTTGCTGTTAAGAAAAATAAAATTACCTCTCTAGCCAAATTCTAGACTAATGAAAATTGAATAGTTTTCCCGTATTCCAAACCAACAGCTACATTGCCTGCACTGTAGGGCCAATGTATTGAACTATGACTTTCACATTGTGAAAACATGGTCCTATCAGAATTTTGTTTAGAGTTTTCACAGAATTTTGCCTATGACATGACAACATAAGAGATATTGGACTTTTGGAGACCAAAAAACTGAGATTTAAGAATATGACTGAAGGATGAATTTAATGAAAAAAAAAAAGCTTAGCCATTCCTGAAATATCAAGAATAACTTAAACTCTTCAAGTACCTAGAACTTTTTTTTCACATAGAAAAAAACAAAAGAATATTAATTACATTGAAATATAGGGCTAGACTATTAGAGGGTTTATCTAAATATGAGAGTTGATAGCAGTGGAGAACAGAATATTGAAAAATTTAACAGGTTTCCCTTGTAGAAAGCTGTGATATGAGAGTTAAGAGTTTATCAAGTCTATATGTTATTTTAATACAATTTGAAGTACATGTACCAAAGTGTTCATAGGTTTTCACTTTGTTTCCCAATACCAATTTGTATTAATAGACTTTACTTTTTAGATTAGTTTTAGATTTTCAGAAAAATGAGAACATAGTACAGTGTTATATATACACCTGACATGCACAGTGTCTATTATTAATATTATACATTTATATGATATGGTATGTATATTTCATTATGATACATTGTTATTAACTAACGTGTATAAACTAATCAGATTTCCTTAATTTATACCTAATGTCCTTTTTCTGTTCAATGGGTGTAGAAGTCTCCAACCATAAAATGGTTTTGTCTTTTTCTCTTTTCACTTCCATCAGTTTTTGCCTCATGTATTTTCATTCTCTAATATTAGCTACATACTGATTTTTTTTTGAAATTAATATAGCAACTCCATTTTTTTTAGTGTTAGCATGGTACATATTGCTCATTTTCTTTATTTTTAATCTATCTGTGTTTTTGTTTTTATAATTAAAGTTGTTTTCTTGTAGACAATACATGGTTAGATATTATTTTATTATTCTACTCTCACAGTCTCTTTTACTTGGTATATTTTCACATGTAATGTGATATTTTATATAGTTGGATTAATAGCCACAATGTCTCTGACTCTTATACTTATTGCGATTGTTTTTTTTCCATTTATATTGAGAATAATTGGTATACATCACTAAATAAATTTATATATACTGTGAAATAATTTCCACAATAGGTTCAGCTAACATTCAACCTTCTCATATAGATATAATAAAAAATAAAGAAGAAAAAAAGGAAAAAAAAATCCTTGTGATGAAAACTCTTAGTATTTATGCTCTTAACAACTCTCCTACATATCATATATCAGTGTCACCAATGGTCATCATGTTGTACATTACATCCCTAGTACTTGTTTATCATATAACTGGAAGTTTGTAACTTTTGACCACCTTTCTCCAATACCCTCTGCCCCAATTCTTTTTTCAGTTTCCAGTAATCACAAGTCTATTGTTTTTTTGTTTTTTTTTTTCTTAAGGTTCCCAAGACGCCCAATATAAATGAGATCATACAGCATTTGTCTTTCTCTGCCTGGTCAATTTCACTGAGCATGCCTTCCAGTTCCATCATGTTGTCACAAAAGATTGGATTTTCTATCTAATTTTTAAGGCAGAATAATATTTTATCTATCTATCATCTATTTATCTATCTATCTATCTACCACAGTTATTTATCCATTCAACAGTCAATGGGCATTTAGTTTGTTTCCATGTCTTGGCTATTTAAAATGATGCTGCTATGAATAGTAGGATGCAGATACCTTTGCCAGTTAGTGTTTTCATATCCTTTGGCTATATTCCCAGATATGGAATTGCTGAATCGTATTGTAATTGTATTTTTAATTTTTTGAGACTCTTCAAAACTGTTTTAGGTAGTGGCTGTACCAATTTATATTCTGCCCAACAGTGCACAATTGTTCCCTTTTCTCAGCATCAACAATAGGATTTGTTATGTCTTGTCTTTTTGATGTTGACCATTCTAAAAGGAGTGAGATGATATCTCATTGTGATTTTAATCTGCATTTCCCTAATGACTACCAATGTTAAACATCTTTTCATGTACTTGTTGGCCTTTAGTGTATCTTCTTTGGAGAAATATCTATTCAAATATTTTGCCCATTTTTTAACTGGGTTATTTGTTATCTAGCTATTGTGTTGTATAACATCTTTATATATTTTGAATATTAACCCGGTATCAGATATATGGTTTGCAAATATATATATATATTTTTTTCCCATTCTGTAGGTTGTTTTTTTTTCCCTTTATTGATGGTTTCTTTTGCTGGGCAGAAGTTTTTAGTTTGATGTAGTCCCACTTGTTTATTTTTTATTTTGTTGTTGTGCTTTAGGTGTCATATCCAAAAAATCATTAGCAAGATCCATGTCAAAGAACTTTATTCTTATGCTTTTATTTAGAAGTTTCATGGATTCAGGTCTTACATTTAAATCTTTAACTCATTTTGAGATAATTTTTGTGAGTGGTGTAACATATGAATACCATTTTACTCTTTTATATATGAATATCCTATTATTCCCAGCACTATTTGTTGAAAAGACTGTATTTTCTCCATTGAGTACTCTTGGCTCCCTTGTTAAATATTAGTTGACCAGGTGTGCTTGGGTTTATTTCTGGCCTCTGAAATCTGTTTCATTGGTCTATTTTTTTGCCAGTACCATACTTTTTTGAAGACTATAGCTTTATAGCGTAGCTCAGAATGAGAAAGTGTGATACTTCCTGCTTTGTTCTTCTTTCTCAGGATTTCTTTGGCTATTTTGGGTCTTTGGTGCTTCCACATAAATTTTAGGAGTGTTTTTTTTTCTACTTCTGTAAAAATTGCCACTGGAATCTTGATAAGAATTGAATCTATAGATGGCTTTTTAATCAATTTTTAACAATATTCTTCCAATTCATAAACATGGGATACATTTTCCATTTATTTGTGTCTTCAGGTTCTTTCATCAATGTCTCAGAGTTTTCAGAGCAGAGATCTTTCACCTCTTGGTTAATTAATTCCTAAATATTATATTGTTTTTGATGCTTTTTTTTGTTGGGAGATAGTTGATTACTGATTCTATCTCTTTACTAATAATCACTTTATTCAGATTTTCTAGTTGTGGTAAGTTGTATGTTTCTAAGAATTTTAAGAATTTTTCTATTTCTTGTAGGTTTTTCAGTTTCTTGCCATATATGTTTCCATGGTAGCCTCTTATGTTTCTTTGAATTTCTTTGGTATAAATTGTAATGTCTCCTTTTTCATTTATATTTTTTTAATTTGAGTCTTTCTCCTTGGTTATTCTAGCTAAGTTTTTTTTTTTCAATTTTGTTTATCTTTTCAAAGAAACCATGTTTAGTTTGGTTAATCTTTTCTATCGTTTTCCTCTTTTCTATGTCATTTATTTCTGCGCTAATCTTTATTATTTTCTTTCTTACTCTAACTCTGGACTCAGATTGTTCTTCTTTTTCTAATTCTTTAAGGTGTAGAATTATGTTGTTTATTTGTTATTTTTCTGGCTCCTTAATGTAGGCATTTATTGCTATGAATTTTCTCTTAGAACCTCTTTTGCTACATCTCATAATTTCTGGTATGTTATATTTTTATTTTAATTTGTACCAAATACCTTTTTTTAAAATTTTCATCTATTATTTCTTCTTTTATCCATCGGTTTTCAGTAGAGTGTTGTTTAATTTCCATGTGTTTGTGAATTTTCCAGTTTTCCTATTATTGTTGATTTCTTGTTTTATGCTATGGTGGTCAAAGAAGATACTTGATATGATTTCAATCTCCTTGAATTTAGTAACACTTTTTTTGTGGCCTAACTTACATTCTATCCTAGAAAATGTTCTATATGTGCTTAAATAGATGTGTATTCTGTTGCTTTATATAGAATATTCTGTACTTGTCTGTTAGGTTAATTTGGTCTATAGTGTTGTTCAAATGTGCTGGTTCCTTATTGATCTGCTGTCTGGATGATCTATCCATTGAGAATACTATATAAAAGCTCCCAACTACTGTTAAAGTAATTTATTTCTCTCTTTATCTCTGTTAGTTTTTACTTTATATACTTAGGTACTCTGATGTAAGACGCATCAGTAATTACCATTGTTATATGTTCTTGCTGTACCGTTCCTTTTATAATTATATAATAATCTTGTTTGTCTCTTTTTACCATTTTTACCTTAAAGTCAATTTTGTTTAAGTATAATTACCCCTCTTTTTTTTTATTACAATTTGCTTGAAATATCTCTATCATCCCTTCACTCTCAGTCTATATACATCTTAAAGGACAAAGTAAACCTCTAGTAGGCAGCATATTGTTGGGGTATTGTTTATTCATGTATTCATTCCATTTATCTTTTTTTTTTTTTTTTTGTGGTATGCGGGCCTCTCACTGTTGTGGCCTCTCCTGTTGCAGAGCACAGGCTCCGGACGCGCAGGCTCAGGGGCTATGGCTCATGGGCCCAGCTGCTCCGCGGCATGTGGGATCTTCCCAGACCAGGGCACAAACTCATGTCCCCTGCATCGGCAGGTGGACTCTCAACCACTGCACCACCAGGAAAGCCCTCCATTTATCTTTAAAGTAATTAGTGAGTAATTTTTGATAAATAGCAAGGAATTGGCACTGCCACTTTGTAGATTGTTTTCTGGTTGCTTTGTAGAGCCAGTTTTCCTTGTTTCTTCTGCAGCTCATTTTTTTGTGTTTTGATGTCTTTGGGTATCAGTATGCTTTGACTTGTTTTTTGCATTTTATTTATTTTTTTTATACAGCAGGTTCTTATTAGTCATCAATTTTATACACATCAGTGTATACATGTCAATCCCAATCACCTAATTCATCAAACCACCCCCCCATCCCCTGCCACGTTCCCCACTTAGTGTCCATATGTTTGTTCTCTACATCTGTGTCTCAATTTCTGTCCTGCAAATCAGTTCATCTGTATCATTTTTCTAGGTTGCACATACATGCGTTAATATACAATATTTATTTTTCTCTTTCTGACTTATTTCACTCTGTATGACAGTCTCTAGATTCATCCACGTCTCTACAAATGACCCAATTTCATTCCTTTTTATGGCTGAGTAATATTCCATTATATATATGTACAACTTCTTCTTTATCCAGTCATCGGTCAATGGGCATTTAGGTTGCTTCCATGACCTGGCTACTGTAAATAGTGCTGCAATGAATATTGGGGTTCATGTGTCTTTTTGAATTATGGTTTTCTCTGGGTATATGCCCAGTAGTGGGATTGATGGGTCGTATGGTAGTTCTCTTTTTAGTTTTGTAAGGAACCTCCATACTATTCTCCATAGTGGCTGTATCAATTTACATTCCCACCAGTAGTGCAAGAGGGTTCCCTTTTCTCCACACCCTCTCCAGTATTTGTTGTTTATAGATTTCCTGATGATGCCTATTCTAACTGGTGTGAGGTGATACCTCACTGTAGTTTTGATTTGCATTTCTCTAATAATTAGTGATGTTGAGCAGCTTTTCATGTGCTTCTTGGCGATCTGTAGGTCTTCTTTGGTAAAGTGTCCATTTAGGTCTTCTGCCCATTTTTGGATTGGGTTGTTTGCTTTTTTTAATATTGAGCTGCATGAGCTGTTTATATATTTTGGAGATCAATCCTTTGTCTGTTGAGGCATTTCAAATATTTTCTCCCATTCTGAGAGTTGTCTTTTGGTTTTGTTTCTGGTTTCCTTTGCTGTGCAAAAGCTTTGAAGTTTCATTAGGTCCCATTTGTTTATTTTTTTTTTTAATTTCCATTACTCTAGGAGGTGGATCAAAAAAGATCTTGCTGTGATTTATGTCAAAGAGTGTTCTTCCTATGTTTTCCTCTAAGAGTTTTATAGTGTCCAGTCTTACATTTAGGTCTCTAATCCATTTTGAGTTTATTTTTATGTATGGTGTTAGGGAGTGTTCTAATTTCATTTTTTTACATGCAGCTGTCCAGTTTTCCCAGCACCACTTATTGAAGAGACTGTCTTTTCTCCATTGTATATCCTTGCCTCCTTTGTCATAGATGAGTTGACCATAGGTGTGTGGGTTTATCTCTGAGCTTTGTATCTTGTTCCATTGATCTATATTTCTGTTTTTGTGCTAGTACCATATTATCTTGATGACTGTAGCTTTGTAGTGTAGTCTGAAGTCAAGGAGTCCAATTCCTTGAGCTCCGTTTTTTTTCCCTCAAGACTGCATTGGCTATTTGGGGTCTTTTTTGTCTCCATACAAATTTTAAGATTTTTTTGTTCTAGTTCTGTAAAAAATGCCATTGGTAATTTGAGAGGGGTTCCATTGAATCTGTAGATTGCTTTGGGTAGTAGAGTCCTTTTCACAATATTGATTCTTCCAACCCAATAACTTGATATATCTCTCCATCTGTTGGTATCATCTTTAATTTATTTCATCAGTGTCTTATTGTTTTCTGCATACAGGTCTTATGTCTCTCTAGGTAGTTTTATTCCTATGTATTTTATTCTTTTTTTTTGCAATGGTAAGTGGTAGTGTTTCCTTAATTTCTCTTTCAGATTTTTCATCATTAGTGTCCAGGAATGCAAGTGGTTTCTGAGAAGCATTAATTTTGTATCCTGCAACTTTACCAAATTCATTGATTAGTTCTAGTAATTTTCTGGTGGCATTTTTAGGATTCTCTATGTATAGTATCATGTTATCTGCAAACAGTGACAGTTTTACTTCTTCTTTAACAATTTTTTTAATTTCTTTTTCTTCTCTGATTACCGTGGCTAGAACCTCCAAAGCTATGTTGAATAATATTCATGAGAGTGGACATCCTTGTCTTGTTCCTGATCTTAAAGGAAATGCTTTCAGATTTTCACCATTGAGAATGATGTTTGCTGTGGCTTTCTTATGTATGGCCTTTATTATGTTGAGGTAGGGTCCCTCTATGCCCACTTTCTGGAGAGTTTTTATCATAAATATGTGTTGAATTTTGTCAAAAGCTTTTTCTGTATCTGTTGAGCTGATCATATGGTTTTTATTCTTCAGTTTGTTAATATGGTGTATCACATTGATTGATCTGCATATATTGAAGAACCCTTGCATCCTTGGGATAAATCCCACTTGATCATGGTGTATGATCCTTTTAATGTGTTGTTGGATTCTGTTTGCTGGTATTTTGTTGAGGATTTTGCATCTATATTCATCAGTGATATTTGTCTGTAATTTTTTTTTTTTTTTTGTAATATCTTTGTCTGGTTTGGGTATCAGGGTGATGGTGTCCTCATAAATGAGTTTGGGAGTGTTCCTTCCTCTGCAATTTTTTGGAAGAGTTGGAGAAGGATGGGTGTTAATTCTTCTCTAAATGTTTGATAGAATTCACCTGTGAAGCTATCTGGTCCAGGACCTTTGTTTGTCGGAAGATTTTTAATCACAGTTTCAATTTCATTACTTGTGATTGGTCTGTTCATATTTTCTATTTCTTCCTGGTTCAGTCTTGGAAGATTATAACTTTCTAAAAATTTGTCCATTTCTTACAGGTTGTCCATTTTATTGGCATAGTGTTGCTTGCAGTAGTCTCTTAGGATGCTTTGTATTTCTGTGGTGTCTGTTGTAACTTCTCCTTTTTCATTTCTAATTTTATTGATTTGATTCCTCTCCCTCTTTATCTTGATGAGTCTAGCTGAAAGTTTGTCAATTTTGTTTATCTTCTCAAAGAACCAGCTTTTACTTTTATTGATCTTTGCTATTGTATTCTTTGTTTCTATTTCATTTATTTCTGCTCTGATCTTTATGATTTCCTTTCTTCTGCTAATTTTGGGTTTTCCTTGCTCTTATTTCTCTAGTTCCTTTAGGTGTAAGGTTAGATTGTTTACTTGAGATTTTTCTTGTTTCTTCAGGTAGGCTTATATAGCTATAAACTTCCCTCTTAGAACTGCTTTTGCTACATCCCATAGGTTTTGGATCGTAATGTTTTCATTGTCATTTGTCTCTAGCTATATTTTGATTTCTTCTTTGATTTCTTAATGATGTCTTGGTTATTTAGTAACTTATTGTTTAGCCTCCATGTGTTTATGTTTTTTATGTTTTTTTTCTGTAATTCATTTCTAATCTCATAGCTTTGTATTCAGAAAAGATGCTTGATATGATTTCAATTTTCTTAAATTTACTGAGGCTTGATTTGCAACCC
This sequence comes from Delphinus delphis, assembly GCF_949987515.2. Classification (NCBI taxonomy): domain Eukaryota; kingdom Metazoa; phylum Chordata; class Mammalia; order Artiodactyla; family Delphinidae; genus Delphinus; species Delphinus delphis. The sequence continues at coordinate 18,681,664 of NC_082694.2, read as the reverse complement.
AAGATATGATCTATCCTGGAGAACGTTCTGTGTGTACTTAAGCAGAAAGTGTAATCTGCTGTTTTTGGATGGAATGTCCTATAAATATCAATTTAATCTATCTGGTCTATTGTGTCATTTAAAGCTTGTGTTTTCTTATTAATTTTCTGTTTGGATGATCTGTCCACTGGTATAAGTGAGGTGTTCAAATCCCCCACTATTAATGTGTTACTGTTGATTTCCTCTTTTATAGCTGTTAGCAGTTGCCTTATGTGTTGAGTTGCTCCTATGTTGGTGCATATATATTTATAATTGTTATAACTTTTTCTTGGATTGATCCCTTGATCATTATATATTGTCCTTACTTGTGTCTTGTAACATTCTTTATTTTAAAGTCTGTTTTATCTGATATGAGTATTGCTACTCCAGTTTTCTTTTGATTTCCATTTGCATGGAATATCTTTTTCCATCCTCTCACTTTCAGTTTGTATGTCTCCATAGGTCTGAAGTGGGTCTCTTGTAGACAGCATATACATGGGTTTTGTTTTTGTATTCATTCAGCAAGCCTGTGTCTTTTGCTTGCAGCATTTAATCCATTCACATTTAAAGTAATTATCAATATGTATGCTCCTATGACCATTTTCTTAATTGTTTTGGGTTTGTTTTTGCAGGTCTTTTTCTTCTCTTGTGTTTCTAACTTAGCGAAGTTTCTTTAGCATTTGTTGTAGAGCTGGTTTGGTGGTGCTGAATTCTCTTAGCTTTTGCTTGTCTGTAAAGCTTTTGATTTTTGTGTCAAATCTGAATGAGGTTCTTGCCAGGTAGAGTAATCTTGGTTGTAGGTTCTTCCCTTTCATCACTTTAAGTATATCATGCCACTCCCTTCTGGCTTGTAGAGTTTCTGCTGAGAAATTAGCTGTTAACCTTTTGGGAGTTCCCTTGTATTTATTTGTCATTTTTCCTTTGCTGCTTTCAGTAATTTTTCTTTGTCTTTAATGTTTGCAAATTTGATTACTATGTGTCTTGGCATGCTTCTCCTTGGGTTTATCCTGTATGGGACTCACTGCACTTCCTGGACTTGGGTGGCTATTTCCTTTCCCATTTTAGGGAAGTTTTCGACTGTAATTTCTTCAAATATTTGTTCAGGTCCTTTCTCTCTCTCTTCTCCTTCTGGGACCCGTATAATGTGAATGTTGTTGTGCTTAATGTTGTCCCAGAGGTCTCTTAGGCTGTGTTCATTTATTTTCATTCTTTTTTCTTTATTCTGTTCCTCAGCAGTGAATTCCACCATTCTATCTTCCAGGTCACTTATCCGTTCTTCTGCCTCAGTTATTCTGCTATTGATTCCTTCTAGTGTATTTTGCATTTCAGTTATTTTATTGTTCATTTCTGTTTGTTTGTTCTTTAATTCTTCTAGGTCTTTGTTAAACATTTCTTGCATCTTCTCTATCTTTGCCTCCATTCTTTTTCCGAGGTCCTTAATCATCTTCACTAGCATTATTCTGAATTCTTTTTGTGGAAGGTTGCCTATCTCCATTTCATTTAGTTGTTTTTCTGGGGTTTTATCTTGTTCTTTCATCTGGTACATAGCCCTCTGCCTTTTCACCTTGTCTATCTTTGTGTGAATGTGGTTTTTGTTCCACAGGTTCCAGGATTGTAGTTCTTGTTTCTGCTGTCTGCCCTCTGGTGGATGAGGCTATCTATGAAGCTTGTGCTAGTTTCCTAATGGGGGGAACTGGTGGTGGGTAGAGCTGGCTGTTGCTCTGGTTGGCAGAGCTCAGTAAAACTTTAATCCACTTGACTGCTGATGGATGGGGTTGGATTCCCTCCCTGTTGGTTGTTTGGCCTGAGGCGACCCAACACTGGAGCCTACGCAGGCTCTTTGGTGGGGCTAATGGCTTACTCTGGGAGGGCTCACACCAAGGAGTACTTTCCAGAACTTCTGCTGCCAGTGTCCTTGTCCTCATGGTGAGACAGAGCCACCCCCCACCTCTGCAGGAGACCCTCCAACACTAGCAGGCAGGTCTGGTTCAGTCTCCTGTGGGGTCACTGCTCCTTCTCCTGGGTCCCGATGTGCACAGTACTTTGTGTGTGCCCTCCAACAGTGGAGTCTCTGTTTCCCCCAGTCCTGTCGAAGTCCTGCAATCAAATCCCACTAGCCTTCAAAGTCTGATTCTCTTGGAATTCCTCTTCCCATTGCCAGGTTGGGAAGCCTGACGTGGGGCTCAGAACCTTCACTCCAGTGGGTGGACTTCTGTGGTATAAATGTTCTCCAGTTTGTGAGCCACCCACCCAGCAGTTGTGAGATTTGATTTTATTGTGATTGTGCCCCTCCTACCATCTCATTTTGGCTTCTCCTTTGTCTTTGGATTTGGGGTATCTTTTTCGGTGAGTTCCAGTGTCTTCCTGTTGACGATTGTTCAGAAATTTGTTGTGATTACGGTGTTCTCGCAAGAGGGAGTGAGAGCATGTCCTTCTACTCCGCCATCTTGAACCAGTCTCTCTGCTTTGACTTCTTTATTGTGCTCTTTTGTGTAGTCCCTATAGGATTTTCCCTTGTAGTTATGATGAGGCTAACATAAAATATCTTACATTTATAATACTGTATTTTAAACTGATAATACTGAAGTTCAATAGAATTTGTAAACTATGCTTTTACTTTTCTTCTTCCTCACACTTTAGGTTATTGCTGTGGTAATGTACATTTTTTTTTATATTCTGTAACTAATAATAGCTTATTATATTGTTTATTTTTCCTGATTTCTTATTTTTTTAACTTTTACCCTAGAGTTATAAGTGAATATGCACCACTATTACCATATTGCAGAACCTAACTATGACTACATATTTACCATACCAGTAAGATGAACACTTTCTTTTTACATTTTTATTATGTTAACTAGGAGCAATTTACTTTCATTTAATAAACTTCCTTTAATATGTCATGTAAGTCTAGTGTGATGGTAGTGAACTCTCAGCTTTTGTTTGTTTGTTTGATAAAGTCATTATCCCTCCTTTATTTCTGAAGGACAGCTTCACGGAGTATAGAATTCTTGGTTGATAGTTTTCTTTCAGTATTTTAAATATGAGATCCCATTCTCTCCTCATCTGAAAAGTTTTTTTGAGAAATATGTCCATAGTCTTCTGGGGGTTCCCTTGTAAGTAACTTCTCTCTTTTTACTTGCTGTTCTTAAAATTCTTTCTTTGTCTTTGATGATTTAATTACAATATGTCTTGGTATAGCCCTCTTATGGTTTGACATATTTGGGGTCCTTTGGGCCTCATTGATCTAGATATCCATTCTTTCTCCAGGATTAGAAGCTCTTATTGCTTTAAATATACTTTCTTTTCCTGTCTTTTTCTCATCTCTTTCTGGAATTTCCATAACATGAATATTGCTTCTTTACATTGTGTCCCGTAATTCCCATGGGCATTCCTCACTCTGTTGATTCTTTTTGTTGTTGTTGTTCCTCTGACGATGTAATTTCTAGTGTCCTATCTTCCAGGTTGCTAATTCTTTCTTCTGCATGACTGAGTCTACTTTTGACACTTTCTATTAAATTCTTCAGTTCATTTATTGTATTTCTCAACTCTAGACTTTCTGTTTGTTTGGGGTTTTTTATGGTTGCTATTTCCTTGTCAAACTTCTTGTTTTGTTCATGTATTCTTTTCTTCATTCCATTTAGCTGTCTATATTTTCTTATAGTTTACTAAACTTCCTTAAGAGGATTAGTCTGTAATATTTCTCTGAGTGTTCATAAATCTCCATTTCTTTAGTGTCAGTTATTGAAGCTTTATTAGTTTCCTTTTTTAGTGTCATATTTATCTGTATTTTTATGATATTTGATTCCTTAATTTGGTATTTGTACAGTTGAATAATCAGGCTCCTCTTCCAGACTTCACAGGTTTACACAGATTATTCATCACCAGTTAGCTCAGTTTGGGCTTCTGTTTGTATCTACCAGTAATGTCCTTGGGCAGATGGGACCTTCTATTATAGTCTATTTTTGGATGCACCTGTTCAGGCTTTGAGGATGGGAGGGCATGCCTCTGGCTCAGATCAGTTGGATAGAACTGCTATCTTGGTTTCCTAGTCAAGTGAAATTGCAGAATGGGCTTTATGGTTATCAGGATTCTCTGGTTGAGACTGTGTACTCTTTATATTTAGCGGTGGATGAATTAGCTTCCCTGCCCTGGTAGGACAGCAGGATAGTAATCAGAGCCTATACAATCCATTGTTTAGGGACATAAATCAGGCCAGACTGTGCACCAAATTCCAGGGTCTGATGAGGCCACTGGTTTTGCTCTGCAGATGGGGTATGCCAAGGCTGTGATCTCTGTTCAAGTGCCACTATACATAGTGTTTTTGAATGGGCAACACAGCTTCCCATGTGCTCTGGTTAGCGCCCCCTCTCCCCGTTCAGACAGGCTGAAGATTGTATTTAGCAATGAGCAGCACAACAAATTAGATCCCTGCTGCTGTGCAGTGGAAGAAGGAGCTCTAAAGCTGATAAAGCTCTTTCTTTGTTGTGTTAACTCAAGCTGACCTACACCCCAAATTCCCTGGCAAAACAGGGCCACTGTCTTTGATTTGCAAACTATTGACTCTGCCTGCACTTCTCTAGGCTTGAGCAGCACTGGGCTGCACAGTTTCTAGGAGTTGTCCCCAGCTCTTCTGGTTAGAGGGGTCTAGAAGACACTCTCCTTAGTGAATGGGGATGTGTCTCAGGAGGGGCTTTGCCTATGCAGGAAGGTGAGGGAACACTCTAGGTTACTCTCAATTTTCCAAAAATGCTGTCTCCTGTTGGGAAGACTGACAGCTAACCTCAGCCTTGGCTATGAATTAATCCTCTTACTGGTGCATAGTAAGGGAACCCTCCTTTTCCACTACTGGCTTTGCTCTGGGCATGATCACCTCTGCCTGCCTGCCTCTCAGCCGGAGCACTGCTGGGCTGCACAGCTTGCAGGAACTGTTGCCAGCCCTTCTGATCAAATGGGACTGGAAGACATTCTCTGCAGTAGATGGAGCTAAGACTCTACTTAAAAAGGCTCGACATGGGCAAACCAGGTTCTTTGGCCAGCAATACTAATCAGGCAGATATGTACCCTGCCAAATTCCCTGGTCAGAGTGTATCCCTAACTTATTTCTTCAGATGAGCAAAGTCTATGGTTGGGATTACTACTTGGGCACTACAAGTATAAACTTGGTCTGTAAAGATCCTTGTGCTCTTTGCTGCAAGCCCTGTCCCCTCCTCTGCCATAGTCAGACTCCCAGTGGTTGAGCCCAGCAGATTTGCCTGCAATCCTTGTGATGTCAGATAAGAATAGGGGTTTCCACAATAGGACCCTGACTTTGTGGGTAGGGGTGGTTGTCCTCCTTAGGTTCTCTTTTCCCACTAGAGGAACCAGAGTAGTATGTGCCACCTCACTGCATTGCCTTGCATTGGGCCTGAGGGAGGGGCAATGTGGTGAAAATGTAGTGACTTCTCTTACCTTCTAATGCAATCTGTCTTGGTCTTTGTGGTGCAGGGTGGGGCTTCAGTCTCACCCTTGTGTTCTAGGCTTTTCTAAGTGGTGTCTTGTTCTTGAATAATTGTTAGTTGTTCTTGTGAGGGGAAGCACAGTCAGGAATGAACTGTATCAACATCTTTGTGACTCCCTCCAGTCCTGCAATTGTTCTTTGTTTCCTTTTCCTATCCTCACCTCTTTGCTTTCTCTGATTTAATTTTTTATTTTATACAATTCAAGTTTCTCTCTTTTTTTCTTATTATACTTCTTTAAAGAATATTTTTAGTCATTACACTAGAGTTTGCCATATACGTTTAAAACTAATCTAAGTCCACTTTCAGATAACTTTATTTCCAGTTCTTGGGTAGCATTGGTTATCATACAGCAGAATATTCTGAGTTTCTCCCTTCCAACCCCGTAACACTGCTGCCATTCATTTCATTTATCCTTATGCTATAATTGCCAAATACATTTTTACTGTTATTACTTTGAGATAACATCTGGTCAATTAATTAAGAATATAAAAAGTAAAATATTTATTTTACCTTCATTTGTTCCTTCCTTGGTACTTCCTTTCTTTATGTAGGTCCAAATTCTAACTTATATTGTTTTTCTTTTCTATGAAGAAATTATTTTAACATTTCTTATCGGGTATGTCTACTGGTGAAAAGTTCCCTTCATTTTGCTTTTTGGATAAAGTCTTTGTTTCTCCTTACTTTTTTTTTTTTTTTTTTTTTTTTTTTTTGCGATACGCGGGCCTCCCACTGTGTGGCCTCTCCCGCTGCGGAGCAACAGGCTCCGGACGCGCAGGCTCAGCGGCCACGGCCCACGGGACCAGCCGCTCGGCGGCATGTGGGATCCTCCCGGACCGGGGCACGAACCCGTGTCCCCTGCATCGGCAGGCGAACTCCCAACCACTGCGCCACCAGAGAAGCCCTCTCCTTACTTTTTGAAGGATAATTTTACTAAATACAGAATTCTAGGAGGATTTTATTTTTGTCTATCAGTGATATATATTTCACTCCACACTCTTGCTTGTTTGGTTTCTGATGAGAAGTCCAATACAATTCTTATTATTCTTTCCATAGTCAATGTAATTTTTCTTCTGACTTCTTTTCAAGATTTACCCTTTGTCTTTGGTTTTCCATAGTTAGAATATTATATGCCTAGGTGTAATTTTATCAGCATTCATACTGCTTGGTGTTCTCTGAGTTTCTTGGATCAGTAGTTTGGTGTCTGGATATTTTTTTTTCCTTTTACCCCATTCATTGTCTCTTTGCTTTTCAGTTTGGGAAATTTCTATTGACATATCTTCAAACTCACTAATTTCTTCCTTGGTTGTGTCCAGTTTGCTGATGAGCCTAAAAATGGCATTCTTCATTTCATAGAGTGGTTTGATTTTAGTATTTCCTATTGATCATTTCTTAATAGTTCCACCTCTTTGCTTACATTACCCATCTGTTCCTACCTGTGTCTACATTTTTCCATTAGAAATTTTAACATATTAATCACAGTTATTGTAATTTTTTTATCTAATGATTTCCAAATATATATCATATCTGAGTCTGGTTCTGATTCTTACTTTGTTTTTTCAGAATGAGATTTTTTTTACCTTTTAGAATGACTTATAATCTTTTGTTAAAGTTTGGAGATAACATATATGTCTGTTGACTAAAAACAAATATGCACTATCTAAAAGTTGAAAGTTATGTTTTATTGGGCAGGCATACCGAGGACTTCAAGCTCGGGAGGCAGCATCTCAAGTAACCCTCAGAAAACTGCTCCAAGAAAAAAAAAAAAAAAAAAAAAAAAAAAAGAAAACTGCTCCAAGGAGGCAAGGGAGGAGGTAGGATATATAGGAGTTTTGCAACAAAAGGCAGGTAGTAGGAACAAAAGATTACTGTTAATAAAAGAAAACTAGATATCTCCAGTTAAGGAATTTAGCACTTTTCTATGTATAGGAATATGCAAGAGTCTAGACTTACTGAAATAATTCTTTTGATATGTACCTCAGCTATCTCGGGCCAGTATCCTGTGTTTTCATATCCTGAGTTTCCTCAGGGTTCACCATCAGGAGTGGCTGCAGTCTGATGGCTAATAGATGGCAGGTATTCTTTGTTTCCTTCCTGAGTTTCCTCAGGGCTTACCAGCTCACCATTGGAGGTGGCTGCAATCGCTGATGACTATGATATCCTTTGTTTACTGATATGGCAAGATGTATTTTTTTACTCAAGAAAAACTTGTTTCCTTTTTTTTTTTTTTTCCTTCTTACTCTCCCCAGTTGTTATTGTTTTCCCTTGAGAACTCTTTCTTACATAGAGTATGGGCCTTGCAGTGCTTTCAGTTGTAATCCATTGTTACTATACTGGAGCCCTGTTTTGGTATAAGGTATGGGGGAGGGGAGTGTTGTATAATGTTATGATTAAATCTTGGTCTTTTAGTCGTCTTCAGTGCTTGAGAGGACCTTAAATTTTTGGCTCCATAGATGATCCATTAAGACTAATGAGGGCTGGGATTGACTAATTGCCTTTCCCTGCATATATAAGGCTCTAGTAATGTTACTTCCCATGGAAAGAAGGTGCTTGTTACCTTCTGGGCATATTTCCAATTACTTTTCCCTTTCCTTTTCCTGGAACAATAGGGCATTTTCCTAGGCTCCTTACCTCAGTAATCTAATAGAGTTCCAGGTTATAATACCTACAGTAGTATGGAATCCCTCTAAGACTGTGGGCCCAAGGAGTTTCTCAATCTTAAATTAATCTACACTCATCCTGCATCAATTCGTTAGAATCCTTATAAAAGTGTTCCTATCAGTGAATGTACATTAGCTTTTGCTTCAGATAAGATGATCTCACTGGTTATTATCTGTATTTTCCTGTCTCTTTAGATTGCAGGATAGGGGTTTGCCCTATGACCTCAGTCCTCTGATGAGTATAACAAAAGTCATTGGTTTTCACTTTGTTCAGTTTATTTTCTTATTGTAAGAACAGGAGTGACATTTTTCAAATCTTTTGTATGTCATAGCAGTCCACCTTTTCCCCAATATTTTTATTTTAAAAGCTTGAACTTTGATTCTTTACCTGCAGGACAATAAAATTCATAAAATGTATACCTTCATGTGAAATTTATATAAACAGTGATGTCTATAAAATTCATTAAATGTAGAACTATATTGTCCCATTACATCCTTACAGAATATTATTTTTTAAAAAAGATGTTATTTATAAGAATCATTCTACCTATTCTAGCCAATTCATCATTTGAAATATTTTTTATGAATCATTTTCTCTCCATTCTATTGTCATCAGTCAAAATAAATCCACAACTTTTCTTGAACTTTCTTTGCCACTGTAACATAGGTTTTCCTGCTTTTCCAGTAACTTTCTCTTCCTTTTCTTATTTCAAAATCAAAATCCAAATAAATAAAATTAAGTGCAAACCAAGATCTTTTATCTGGTTTACTTCACATTTCCAAACTTTTATCTGTTTACCCTCAACATGAACCCTCAGTTCTGCCCTGTTTACTGTTTTACAAACATACTTTGTTTTTTCTTGCATGAAGGAGACATTATGTCTGTATTTATTACAATCCACTGTGATTTCTTCCTAGAACACTTTAGTTGCTTCCTAACTTGTTTATATATAACATCCAAAGTGACCAGCTAAACTTGATTTAAAAGTATACAATCAAGCCATTTTTATGTTCAGTATTCTTCAGTGGTTTCTCGTCATACCTAAAACAGAAATTTAAATTTCTTACCTTGGGGCTTCCCTGGTGGCGCAGAGGTTGAGAGTCCGCCTGCCGATGCAGGGGACACGGGTTCATGCCCCGGTCCAGGAAGATCCCACATGCCGTGGAGCGGCTGGGCCCGTGAGCCATGGCCGTGGATTCTGTGCATCCAGAGCCTGTGCTCCGCAACGGGAGAGGCCACAACAGTGAGAGGCCCGTGTACCAAAAAAAAAAAAAAAAAATTCTTACCTTGGCCTAGGAGGCCCTCCTTGGAGATGGTTCTGACTTTTTCTTCAGTGTGTCTCCTATTACGTCTTAAAATCATTTCACAGCAGCGTCAGTGGTCCTTTTATGGTTCCTGAGATGAAGCAAGATTGTCATCTCAGGGACATTGACACTATTCTTTATCTGGTTGGAATGCTTTTGTCCTAGAACATGCCTTTTATGACTTGCCTCCTCATTTTCCATTGGCTCCTCTGAAGTTAACTCCTCAAAGAACCCTTTCCTTGCAACCCCTCTGTAATAGGTTCTATCATTTTCTATCTTCTTTCCCAAATCATCCATGATATTTTTCTGTCCTCTTACCTGGCATATTTTTCTTGATAGTCTTTTTTACCATATTAACTACTATTGTATTATTTTTTTTTTAACTTGATATATGGTACCTGTATTATATTACATTTCTATGAGTACAGGATTTTGTCTGTCTTGTTTCTTCTTATATCCAAAATAAATTAATAATTACATTTTGAATAAAATAAACTAGATTTTATACATATCCAAATTTCAATCATTTATTATGTTCCAATCAAGTTTTGCTTGATGCATGAAGCCTTCCCTACCTAATCTGTATATGTTAAACTTACTCTTCTTAATTGAAATAAGAATTTTGATAATTATAATTTATTGAGGATTGATTTCATTAAGTTTTTTTTCTATCAGTGTTCCAGCAAACTCCCATGTTGCCAGATCATACCTCAATACCTACACCCTAAACTCCATGCAGTTATATACATTCTCTCTTCTGTCCCCATCTCTCACTCCTCCACAACTGTTGTGACTCTCTCTCTGTGCTCTCTGCAGTTTATAATTCATGCCAGTGAAATGCTCTAGATCCCTAAACTCTTTGACTAATGTTGCATTATCATTCTTGATGTAATTGATACTCAGGTTTTTCCTGAGACCTGGGTAACCCTGTGGCTCTCTCACGTGGTACTTGTCTGATCCCAAAGTCTTTGTACCACTTGTTTTTTATTGCTTCTCCCTTCCTATCCCAATAATGTTGAATGTTTTGATAACAAGCTATATTATCCAATACACTTCATTATAGTCATTTACCAACTCACTATTTACTGGTCTTAAGTTCTGGTTCACTGTCATGTTCTCCAACACTATTCTATTTTAAACTTTAAGTAACTTGAATATATTGATATATATCAATAACCCTATCAACAAACTGGCGTCCTCTTTGAAATTGCCTTCTCATATTAATCTCCATCAACTGTAGACATTGTTTCCCATAGTCATAGCCTAGACCTGGTCCTTCTAGTAACTGCAATTTCCCAGTAATCTAAGTTTCCAACATTCTCTCCTCTATGTGTTTGCATTTCATTCCTTCATAGAAATTTAAAATAACATAGTTAGTTATTTTCTTCTCACAGATTCTATGTGTCATGAGTCTGGTCATGACTTATCTGGGCCCTCTGCACAGTTGCATTCACAAAGTTAGTGAAGGATGGGTTCTTTTCTGTGGGCTCAAGTGGGGAATGGTCTGTGTCAAAGCTCAATCATGTGTTTGGCAGGATTTATTTTTTTGTGTCTATAAGACTCATGGATGCTCTGGCAAAAGCAGCAAGGAGAGCAACTCTAGAAGGATTCTAATATAAAGTAGTCATGGAAGTAACAATCATTACTTTTGCCACATACTATAAGTTTGAAGCAATTAACAGGTATTGCCCATACACAGTGGGAGGGTATTATAAAGAGCATGAACAACAAGAGGTGGGGATCACTGGGATCTCCTTAAATAACGAGATCCTTAAATCCATTAACACTTCCAACTCAAATACCATTTCTCTGTTTTGTTTACAGAAAAACTACTTGGAAGTTTTCTGGACTTGCTGCCTTGATTTTCCCTTGTTGTCAGTCTCCTTGCATGCATTCAATTCATGATTTTCTCCACCATTCTCCCCAAACTGCCTTAGTCTAGGTCACCAATCACCTATATATTACAAAATGCCATGGTCAGTTCTTAACTTTCATCTTACTTGACAACATCAGTAGCAGTAGTCATCTAATAACGTCTGTCTCCTTTAAAATCTCTTTTTTATTTGACTTCTAGAACATAGCATTCTCTTGGTTTTCCTGCTATTTTACTGGAGTCTTTTCTCCTGTTTATATTTCTGACTATGCTTTTTTTCCCTGAAAAACTTTCCCTTGAAGTACTCCAGGTCTTATTCTTTGAACTTCTTTTTATTTATTTATTTTTTTACTTTATCCACTATCTTGATGATCTCTTAAATTCTCATGGTTTTAAATATAACCTGTGAATCAATGATTCCAAAATTTATATATTTATTCTGGAAGCCCCACTTGAACTTATTTTTATTAAACTGCATTCTCTATAATAGCCTCACACTGATGTTTAATAGGAATCTGCCTGAAACCAAAATTCCTCTCAGTTGTTGACAACACCCTCCACTTGATAAAGCCAACATATTTGTAGCCATTCTTATCTTCTTTCTTTCCTATATCTTGCTTGTTTTCCTCCCTTTCTCCTTCCTTCCCTCATTCTCTCATCGTCTTCTCCCTCTCTATCTCTCTCTTAGCCCCAATAATAAATTCATCACAAAACCTCTTTGGCACTCGTTTCCAAATATTTCCAGAATATGCCCATTACTGATCCTATTCTTGGCTACCATTCTGGTTCGTGACACTGCCATCTTTCTTTTGGATTATTGCAATAACCATCTATCTGTTCCTCTTTCTTCTCCCCTTGTTTTACATCCCCTTCCAACAATCCCCAATTTCAGGGTCAACTTTCCATATAGCAAATAAATCTATTTATTTAGTTAGTTTTTTAAAGACTTAATTTCTTAGAGAAGATTTTAGCTTTCACCAAATGCAGACCAGAGGGGGAGCTGAATTCAGGAGAGTGCACATCAACTTTTATATGACCTATCAGCAGTGTTTTTTTTGTCTACTTTAAACACTTCCTTTACATGATTTCCAGTGGAAGAAACAATAGATACGAAAATTAAAAGAATGAAAACCAAAAATACATTAGCTACTTTTTATGTGTTTTGCAGCTTGATAGGATTTGATTGTATTTAACTTTATATATCACTAAAAAAATATACAGCTATTATCCAAAAGTGAATACGACAGACTTGAAAGTTAATACCTTCTGGCTATTATGATTTGCCTGTCTTTTGATGTCAATCCACTATAATTTGATGTTTTGATTTGTGATATACTAGATATATGACTCCAGAAAATATTCTTAACAAAAAATGAATAACAACCTACCTCATAGGAAGCCTACTTAGAAGACACTTCAACAGAATGCTATGAATCAATATATAAATTATAAATTATTATAAAGATTTTGTATTTTAAAGCACCCTCCCCCCAAGAAATCCTATGAATTTTGTCATCAGTTACAATTCAGTTGTGTATTTCACTTCCTTGAGTCTTAAATCTCTTATAAGTTGCAAATAAGTACCTTAGCTCTGACTTTGAGATTTGATCAAAAAGTGTAGAGCCATACTGTTTATCCCTTTGAGAAAAGATCTTTTTATAAATTTCTTGGGCATTTTAGAGATTGCTTTTTTTTTTTTACTGTTCTGGAAAATATTTTTAATAGACTATATTTTAGAGTAGTTTTAGGTTTATAGCAAAGTTGAGTGGAAGACATAGAGGTTTCACATATATCTCCTGGCCCTATTCATGCAGAGCCTCCCATTAACAACATCCCTCCAAAGTGGCACACTTGTCACAATTGATGAACCTGAATTGAGGCATCATTGTCACCTGAAGTTTACATTGGCTTCACTCTTGGTGTTGTAAAGATTGTTTTAAAAATGACTTCTTTTCTATTAATACCAGCTTAAAAGCATATGCCAAGGGGTTCTCATATCAAGGAAAATTAAGAGAAAATAAAGCAGGTTTCTTTTATATTCAGTATTTGTGTCATGATTTTAAGGACAGATAAAAAGCATTTCTTTCCATAACTCACTTAGCTTGCACACAATTTATTCCTTATAGGAAGAAACCTTATTGAAAATCACCACAGGCCCAGAAGAATGCTCAGATCTTGTTCCAATTCCCAATATAGCATCTCTAGATTTTTTTTTTTTTTTTTTTGTAAAAAGTAGCCACTGGCAAGTTATTTAAAAATGTAAACATTACATTTGATGTAATAAATCTATGCACTGGTCTCATCATTGAAGGATTAGCAAATTACTTCTCTTTATCCTGCTTTATTTAAACTTCCAAATAGAGCAATAAAGAAAGCAGAAATTAGAAGAGAAGCCACCAGAAGATTCTACATAGCAATGTTCACCTTAGTTATGTTTCTTAACTGTATGGCACATTAAAGTTCAGATAACTTTTTTCTGCATCTCATTTTATCCTCACATCAACCCCATAAATTGAACATAAATACCTACTTAATTTATTTAATTTTAGAGTGGAAAGAATAATCCAGTGGGAATAAGTGACATATCCAGGGTCTGACACCTAGTAAATGGTATAACAAGAACTAAATTCCAGGTCCTCTACTCTGTCCTGAACTTCTAGAGTGGGGGGCATTTATTAGCTAATATGGGCAAACTACCAAGGAAAGCAAAAGGAAGAGATAATGCATAGCAGGGAAAGGATTGTGGTCACAAGGCTGCCAGTACCAGAGTGTAGTGAAAGTGTTTGCATAATGTTGGCTAAAAGCATGTGAGAAAAGAGGTGGCAAGGGAAAGAACTGAGAAAACAATGTTGGCCAGAGCCGTATATCCTTGGTTAAACAGCTTGGACATTTCTATTTTTTAAGACAATAAGAAGCCATGAAGTTTCCATAAGGGGGATGAAATAATTAGATTTTAATATTTGTAAGATCATCCTTACTTCAGTGTAAAGTATGGTTAACACGAAATAAGAGTGAAACAGGAAGAATAATGAGAAAATTATTGCAATAATGCAGGTAAAAAATAAGTATGAGAGTGTTTAAAGTATGGGAATAAATTGACAGGTTAGAAAACTAGAATGATTTTTGAAATGTAGGAACTCATTGGTTACCTGTATGTTAGAGTTGAGGGGTCAGACTTTATCCATCAAGACTTAATGAATGTAAACTATATTGAGGACACATTGAATGAAGCTATAAAGGACACCAAGATACACAAACTTCTTATAGAGAAATTTTCATTATTAAAGTCCTACTAGAAAATTTGAGTACATATTTAGGAATATTTCCAATAATGTGAAAGCTTTGAAAATATTTTTGAATAATAATTAATGAAAATAAATTTGCTTTATTGGTTTCTGTTTCCACATGTAAGGAGCTTGATCATCACCACACCATCCATCAACAAGTAAAAAGCTCAGCCAACTTAAAAATCAACAATTCTTCTAGAATGTGTAAGAGAGGTAAAGATACAGGGCAAACGACTATCTCCAAGGTTCAAAAGACAGAGAGGCAGAAACAGGTGATCATAGCTTACTAAAGATGAGGTTATGGGGTGGAAACCTCCATGGAAACCAGTGTCAGGGTAGGAAAACCTGAACTGTAATTGAGGAATTACTGGAAGTTCAGTGTGGAAAACTCTGAGAGTTAAATATTCCAAGGAGACCCAATCATCAGGGAGAAGATAGTATTGGCGAAAAATTCCCTCATGCTTATGGAAGGGAGGAGGGAAACAAAACCATTTTGAAATGTGCCACAGTATTATGATTATGATTATAATAAAGGCCTGTCCTCAAGAGAAACTCAGGAGAAACTAGTTAACCACAGTCTAACTTTCTGGGGTATTATTATGGCCTAAATGATCTGTGAAAGAGGAAATAACCAACACCAGTAAGCTCTAATCTCCTAAATGGGAGAAAGAAAATACTCAACTCCAGCCAACCCTAACCATACTCTCCTGCCCAAAGAGGAAGAAGAAATACTGAGAAACACTCGTTCGTTCACAATTCACATGCATAGGTACACTGAAAGCCTGAGACCTAATCATAGAACTATAGAATGCTTCCCGTGCCCCCACGCTTCACCTGCACACTGCTACATGCCTATTTACAACGGTTCCTTTTACATAGTACATTATGTCTCGCTATTAAGAAAACATCACAAGTAAAAAAGAAATCACAAGGCATATCAAAAGGCAAAATCACAATCTGAAGTGACAGAGCAAGTATCAGAACAAGGATGGCAGGGAAGTTGATATTATCAGATCAGAAATTTAAAACAACCATGATTAATATGCTAATGGGTAAACAGAATGCAAGATAGATGGGCACTGTAAGCAGAGAAAATGAAATCATAAGAAAGAACCAAAAAGAAATGCTAGAAATAAAAATATACTCAAAAAATGAAGGATGCCTTTTATGGGCTTATTAGTAGATTAGACATGGCTGAAGGAAGAAATTCTGACTTAGTATATCAATAGAATCATCAAAAACCAGTAAGCAAAGAGAACAAAGACTGGAAATCGTAATAACCAACAAGTGTGGGACAACTACAAAAGGAATAAGACAGAACGGACTTGAGGTTATGGAGAGGGGGAAGGGTGAGCTGTGACAGGGCGAGAGAGAGTCATGGGCATATACACACTAACAAACGTAGTAAGGTAGATAGCTAGTGGGAAGCAGCCGCATGGCACAGGGATATTGGCTCGGTGCTTTGTGACAGCCTGGAGGGGTGGGATAGGGAGGGTGGGAGGGAGGGAGACTCAAGAGGGAAGACATATGGGAACATATGTTTATGTATGACTGATTCACTTTGTTATAAAGCAGAAAAAAAGAAAAAAAAAGGAATAAGATATGCAAAAATGGAATGCCAAAAGAAAAAAGAGAGAAAGGAATAGAAAAAAATATATGAAACGATAATGACTTAGAATTTCCCCAAATGAATGTCAGACACCAAACCATAGATCCTGGAATCTCAGAGAACACCAAGCAACATCAATGCCAAAAAGCTGTTACCTAGGATGATGATTTTTAAACTACAGAAAATCAAAGATAAGAAAAAAAAAAAAATCCTGGAACAAGCCAGTTGAAAAAAACACCTTACATATAGAATAGCAAAGATAAGAATTACATCTGATTCCTCCTCAGAAACCATGCAAGCCAGAAGAGACTGAAGTGAAATAAAGTGTTGAGATAAAAACCCAACCAACCTAAAATTCTGTGGCCTGTGAAATATTCCTCTAAAGGTGAAAAATAAATAAAAAGATCCTCAGCCAAACAAACATTGAGGGAATATGTTGCTAGTAGATGTGCCTTGCAGGAGATGTTAAAAAGAAATAATTTAGAAAGAAAGAAAATGCTATATAGGTCAGAAACTTGGATCTACATAAGGAAAGAATGAGCATCGAAGGAATAAGTGAAGGTAAAATAAAAACATTTATTTTCTTATTTTCATTGATCATACAGATTAGAGATTTTCAAAATAATGATAGCAACACTGTTTTATCAAAATGTATGTGTGTACTACGTGTGCCTGTATATAAGTGAATTGAATGACAGCAATGCTGTAAGAGATGAGAGGGAGGAATTAGTATTAGTTTGTTACTATACCTTAATAAATGCTCCTGAATCAGTGTGGGGTTATTTGAAAGCATATTTTGATGAGTTGTAATTATGTATTGTGAACTGTAGAGCAACAAATAAAAAAGTAAAAAATAAAACGTGCTATGTTAGGAAAGGAGAGAAAATGGAATCACAAATCAATTCAAATATCAAAAGACAGAAAAAATGAAGAAGACAAAAAGAGACATAGAGAACAAAGACACGACAAGAAAATAATAAGAAATATGGTAGGTATTTGTACAACTACATCAATAGTTACTTTGAAAGTGAATGATCTAAATGCACCAATTAAAAGGCAGAGATTTTCAGAATGGATAAATAAACTGTGGTATATCCAAACAATGGATGATTTTTCAGCACTAATACAAAATGAGCTGTCAAGCCATGGACAAAACTTAAATGCATATTACTAGGCAAAAGAAGCCAATCTGAAAAGGCTACGCACTATATTATTCCAACTATATGACACTCTGAGAAAAGACAAAACTGTATGAAGGCACTAAATAAGTGTTTACCATGGGTAGGTGTGGTGGGGAAGGGATGAACAGCTAGAGCAGAGTACTTTTAGGGCAGTGAAATACTTTGTATAATACTATAATGATGAATAAATGGCACTTATTTGTCTAGAATAAGTCATAGAATGTACCACACCAAAAATGACCTCTAAGGTAAATTATGAACTTTGGGTGGTTATGATGTGTTAACTTAGGTTCATCAGTTGTAACAGTGTACCACTCCATTGGGGGGGATACTGATATTGTGCAAACTTATGCATGTGTGCTGGCATGGGAGTACATGGGAAACCTATGTACTTTCCTCTCAATTTTACTGTGAACTAAAATTGCTCTAAAAACAGACTCTGAAGTTTTAAAAAGTGTTTTATCATAGTTGAAATATAGAAGAATGCAGGTTCTTTTAGCTATTTCAATAGCTGTTAGATTGAAGTGAGGTATTTTATATTTCCATTTGGACAAATGGGTAGACATTACAGATAAGGAATTTTGAGGTCAGCATAAGGATCCAGCTTTAACTCACAAATTAGTAAACACATCCATCCTAAGGTTGTCTAGAGGTACAGTTCTAAAGAGATAATACCTGCAGTGTATAAGAGACTGAACTATAAAGCTACCTCTCAACTCCATAATTCTAGCATTAATTATTATACACACGGATACTTGTAGTGGAGAAATTGGGCCAATTCAAACATTAAAAAAATGCAGACTGAGGTAAATTATTGGTAAATTTTTGTTTCCTCCGCTGCAGTCACACAGCTCTGCCCTTCTCCTCCAGGTTTATGAATTGGCAGAAAGGACATAAAACACTGAAAGGTGTGAAGCAGTTCCCAGCACAATTTTTGGTTTGTTTTGTTTTCTAGGTTCCACTTCCCTGGCCCACAAGTTGTAGACTTACAACTGTATTTTGCAGATATTTTGAAATGGAAAACTATGGGCAGCTCCTATATCTTATTCCCTAGCAACAAACTTGTTTTTATCCAGATTCCAATGTGTAATGACGATTTTCGCACAGTTCTTACTGTTGAATATCATTAGGGAGTTTCTGGAAGTTTTGATTCAAAATTATGTTTCTTTGGGTAGGATTTCACTCTCTGCTTTAAGCTTATGATAGGCAGGGGAGTTTTAGATTAGATTGCAGTGTAATATTTCTCCTAAATTTCTCTCCAACCAAGTTAGCCAGTGCCTGATTGTTCTGTTTGGATTAGTCTGATTCTCTTTCATCATCTTGATATGCAGAAGCTTCAAGGAATTACTCAATCCTAATACTTAATGAGAGGTACAGCCTGCTTAGTCTTACCAAGACTAAGCAAAATTCTTATGTCTAAGAAGAGTGCTGGAGAGGAAAGGGCACTAGGGCTCAGTATGAGGAGGAAGAAAAGAAGTTAGCATTTCCAGCTTTACTTTGATTTTTCTGATTCCAAAACATTATAAACTGCCAATGGACACAAGAAACTCTTCTATTCTTTTTGAAAACTTCTTTTTTTTTAATAGGAAAAATAAGAAGGAATAGCAGCTTACTGGCATAAGCTCATAAACTTATGTGTCTCATAAGTTCAGCTTTGAGGTTTGTATAGACAGCTGGAAACCAGGACATTGTGTGGTCTATGCTGGAACCATCTGAAGTTTTAGCTGCAACAGCTCTTGGCTGGTGATGGAATGGTGAAAAGATTCACTAAAATGGCTTGGTGTGAAGTAGAAGGGCTTAACAACAGTACTGAAATGCTTTTGTCTTTTATTTTCTTCATTTCCCTCTCCTCATTTTTACACTTTGAAATACAAAGAATCCTTGAAAAATGATTATATCGATGCATATGTTAGCAATTTTGAAGGCTAAAACAAGGCATAAAATTATCAGTTCTTTAAATGTCTACATAGCTAATCTCCACAATTTAAGTGTGCACCTTTCAAAGGCAAGAATCATTTCTAACACTACTTTTAGCTCAGCTTTCTCAGGTGAGTAATCATAGAGGTCATTCAATGAATAAATGTATAATACAATGCAAATACGTCCAACATGGACAAACTAAAACAAGGTTCAATTCTTCCACTCTGCCTAGTAATTTTTAGTAGACAAAAAATTCTTTAAACTTTGTTTCCATATGTCTCTCTGATTTACAAATTATTATGCCCAGAACAACTCTGAGTACAACTGTGTGATGAAACACGGTCACATCAATACATGAAATTCACATAGCACATGATTTCTGATGTAGAAAATTTAACTGGTAAAATGTTAATATCAATGTCTACATCACATAGTCATTGCATAATATTAATTATCATATATGGATGAAGATTTATAAACTATCTGGTACATAAATCAGTTGATTGATATAATATGGTTACTGCTATTACTAGTAACATATGGCATAACATTTCAGAGTGCAAATTCTGAAGTCAGCCTACATGAGTTAAATCTGAACACTGTCATTTGCAGGCTGGATGCATGGACAAGTGAGAAAATTCTCTCAATGCTTCTTTTTTCTCATCTCAGAGAAGTTCCCTCAAATTAATTCTTAAATGCATTACAAGTTTTTACTTTTTCTCATCAAGGGAAATGTTTTCCATTATTTTTCAAATGTAATACTTCTTCATTCCTTCATAAAATAATTTTCTTGACATTTTACCTGGCTGGATAATAGGATTAATTATATACTTATTTCAAAATTTTAGATATAAAGATACAGTTAAATAATTAACAGCTGGTCAAAAGTATAATATTAAATATAGAGTAGTCAGTGATAATAGTAGGTGATACCAAGATGTAAGGAGAAAGAACCTGATTGCTCTTGTGGCCAGAAGATAGATACTACCACTTCAATATGTTCTTCTTATGAAGTAGAAAGGACCCATTTAAAAATAATCATAAAATACTTTTCCCTTAGTTTAGTTTTTTTAAACTGACCATAAGTTATATACCTATGAAATAAACTAAGTAAGAAATCTCCTGCGTTGGCAGAAATATAATTCCTTTCCATTAAAAATTTTGAGATTTGTTTTAATAACCAGATCAGTTAAGTTGCATTTTTATTTGTCTTCCTTAAAGCTGACAAAATTTGTACATCCTTTCTAATGACATTCTTTGTGAATGATTGTTTTCCTTGGGACACATTATAATTTAAGACTCTGAGTTCAATATATCAAATGCACTTAACCAAGTAAAAGAAATTCATAGTATGACAACAATAGTGGTATAAAATTATTTGTTATGAAATTGTTATAAATATGAACTAAAACCATTTTGTAAATCTGGATCTCAGAGATGTAATTTGTATCCATTTATCACATCTGAGTTCTAAATAAATTAAAATAAGAAAAAAAGAATTTATGTTTCACTCCAGTCAACTGATCACAAAAAAAGACAGTAATGTAGCAAATGAAAACAAAATATCTGTAAGACATGGAAAACAAATAGCAAAATGACAACAGTAAGTAAGTTCTTTGTCAGTAATTACTTCATATGTAAATGGACTAAATTCTCCAATCAAAGGCACAGATTAGCAGGATGAATTAAGAAACACATGACCCAACTCTGTGCTGTCTACAAGGGACTCACTTTAGATCACAATACACAAATAGTTGGAAAGAAAAAGGAATGAATAAAGATATTTCATATAAATAAAAAAAAAAACAGAGAACAGGGGTGTTAGTACTAATATCAGACAGAAAGACTTTAAATCAAAAAAGTTTACAAGAGATAAAGTACATTTTATATTAATGAAAAGTTCAGTACAGCAAGAAGATGGAGCAATTATAAACATTTACACGCCATTTAATAATATACCATTAAAACATATGAAGCAGAAATTTATAGAACTGAAGAGAGAAATAGAGAGTTCTACCATAATGGTTGGAGACTTTCAGACCTTATTCTCAATAATTGATTGACCAACCAGACAGTAGATAAGAAAGAAAATATAGGACTTGAAAACACAATAAACCAATTATATCTAACAAATGTTTACAGAATGCTTTGCCCAACAACAAAATAAACATTCTTCTAAAGTGCATATGAGTCGTTCCAGGATAAACCATATATTAGGCCACAAACTAAGTCCCAATAGATTTAAAAACACAGATATCACAAAAAGTATCTTTTCCAACCACACCAGGATGTATTATAATTAGAAATCAACAACATAAGGTAAACTGGAAAAATTACAAACTTGCGGAAATTAAACAACACACTCAAACCACCAATGGCTCTATAAAGAAAAGATCAGAGGGAAATAGGAATACTTAGAGGAATGAAATTGGAAACACAACATATGAAAACTTATGGGGCAGAGAAAGCAGCATTAAGGGGGAAATTAATAAATGCTTAAAAAACAAGAAAGAACTCAAATCAATAATCTAACATTACAACTTAAAGATAGCTAAAAGAACTAAGAAAAAGAGGATATTCAAATTACTAAAATCAGAAATGAAAACGGAGATATACTACCAATTCTACAAAAATTAAAAAAAAAAAAAATAAGAGACTACTGTGACATTGGTAGGTCAACAAATTGGATAACCTAGATGAAAAATTCCTAGAAATATATAACCTAAGATCAAATCATGAAGAAATAGAAAATCTAAATCTAAATAGACCTATAACTGGTGAAGAGACTGAATCAGCAATTAACAATCTCCTAATGAAGGACAGCCCTGGACCTGATGTCTTTGAATTCTTCCAAACCTTTAAGGAATAATTAACAGCAATGCTGCTGAAACTTTTCTAAAAATTGAAAAGAAGGGAAAACTTCCTATCCCATTCTTTGAGTACAGAATTAATATGATTCTAAAATCAGCCAAAGCAACTATAAGAAACAAAAACTACAGATCAATGTCCCTTTTAAACCCTGATGCAAATGCCTTAACAAAATACTAACAAACCAAATTCAACAGCATAGTGAAAGGATTATGCAACAGGACCATGTGGGATTTATTCCTGGAATGCAAGGATGGTTCAACATATGAAAATTATTCAGTGTAATACACCACATTAACAGAGTGATGGCCAAAAAAAAATGCTCATCTCAATGCAAAAAAGCAGTTGACAAAATGTACCACCCTTTTATTATAAAATTACTCAACAAACTAAGAGCAGAAGGAAACTGCTTCAACATAATAAAAGTCATATATGAAACACCCACAGTAAACATTATACTCAATGGTGAAAGACTGAAATCTTTTCTTCTGAGATCAGGAACAAGGCAAAGATGTCTGATTTTTCCATTTTTATTCAATATATTATTGGAATTTCTAGCCACAACAATAGACAAGAAAAGGAAAAGAAAGACTTTCAAATTGGAAAGTAAGAATAAAATTGTTCACTGTTGACATGATCTTATATATAGAAAATCCTAAAGATAGCACACACACACATACACACACAAGTTGTTAACTGGTAAAACATTCAGTAATGTAGCAGGATAAAAATTTAACACACAAAAATTAGTTGCATTTATATACACTAAAAATAAACAATCTGAAAAGGAAATTAAGAAAATGGTTCAATTTACAATAGCATCCAAAGAACAAAATACTTATGAATTAAGGAGGTAAATTATCTGTAGGATGAAAACTGCAAATTATTGCTGAAAGAAATTAAAGAAAGTATAAATAAGTCATAAAACATGCCATGTTCATGAATTGGAAGGCAGTATTGTTATGATGTCAGTATTTCCCAATGTGTTCTGCAGATTCAGTTAAATACCTATTAAAAATCCAACTACATATTTGTTTTTGAAAAAATAGAAAAAAATCCTAAAATTCATATGGAATCTCAAGGGGCAACCTCAAATAGCCAAAATGATCTTGAAAAAGAAGTTGAAGTTGGAGGACTCTTAATTCCTGATTTCAAAACTCCTACAGAGCTACATTAATCAAAACTGTGTGGTACTGGCATAAAGAAAGACATAGAGACAAATGGAACAGAGTAGAGAACCCAGAAATAAACACTCAAATATATGGCCAAATGATTTTGAGAGTGTGCAATTCAATGGGGTAAGGCCATCTTTTTAACAAAAGGATTGGGGAAAATAGAAGCTCCACTGCTAATGAAAGATGCTGTACCATTACCTAACACCATATACAAGAATTAACTCAAAATGGATCAAATACCTAAATGTAGGAGCTAAAACTATAAAACACATAGAAGAAAAGAGCAAAATTTTTCACAACATTGGATTTGGAAATGGTTTCTTGAAAATGGTACCAAAGGCACAGGCAGCAAAAGAAAAAAAAAAAAAAAGACAAATTAGACTTCATAAAAATTTTAAAGTTGTGTGCATCAAAAGATACTATCAATGGACTAAGAAGACAACACACAGAGTGAGATAAAATATTTGAAAATTATACCTCTAATAAGGATTAATACATAGAGTATATGACAACTTCTAAACCTTAACAACAATAAAGCAAACAACTGGATACAAAAATAGGCAAAGACCTGGAATAACTAGTTCTCCAAAGAAGATATACAAATTGTCAATACACTCTTGAAAAGAGGCTCAAGATCACTAATATTTAGTGAAATAAATATCAAAACTACAATGAGATACCACCTGACAGTCATTAGGATGGCTACTATGAAAAAAAAAAAAGCAGAAAATAACAAGTGTTGGCTAGGATGTGGACAAATTAGAATCCTGTGCACTGTTGGTTAGTGTCTTTAAGACTCTTAAAGAGAGAACTGTAGAATATCCAGTGTCAACCACATGTTGCTCATTGAAAACAGAGTATGTAAAATGGTAGAGCCATTGTGGAAAACAGTATGACAGTTCCTCCAAAAATCACAAATAGAATTACCATATAATTTAGCAATTCCACTTCTGGGTATATACCCAAAATAATTGAAAGCAAGTTTTCAAAGAAATATTTGTATACCCACGTTCATAGCAGCATTATTCACAATAGCTAAAACATGGAAGCAACACAAGTGTCCATTGATGGATGATGAGTGAATAAGCAAAATGTGGTATATACATAAAATGGCATATTATTCAGTCTTAAAAATAAGAAAATTATGACATAAGCTGTAACATGGATAAACCTTGAGGGTATTATGCTAAGTGAAATAAGTCATGCAGAAAAAGACAAATACTCTGATTCCACTTATATGAGATATTAGAATAGTCAAAATAATAGAGAAAGTAAAGGGAATTGTGGTTGCTAGGGGTTAGCTGGAGGGGAGGAATGGGGAATTACTGTTTAATGGATATAGAGTTTCAGTTTTACAAGGTGAAAAGCGTTCTGGAGATATATTGTGATAGTAGCATGACATCATGAATGTATTTAATACCACTGAACTGTGCACTTAAAATGATTAAGGAGATAAATTTATGTTATGCATATTTTACCATAATAAAAAAAGTTGGAGACATATGATTTGGTAGAATTCAATTCTCAGTCTTCATGTACTTTTCTAAGGAAATAGACAAGTATGACTTCAGTTTAAAATGAGACACTATCTTGTAGTTGCTAATTGCAATTAGGAAAACCATACTTGATTTTACCTGTCCTCTTGAACTGTTTCAAATGGCATTCCACAGCATCAAAATGCAAACAGTAGGATATATTCTTTTGGCATTTGAATAGGCAGTGCAATGCGAATGTCAAAATCTTAGTGGTAGATGTCTTTTTAAGACTGGACAGTTGGCCCAGAAAAAGGAAGTTGAGAACATTTGAGTTGTACCCTGAAATTTTCCCCCAAAATAGGAAATATTTTTTTCTCAGAATTACATACTAAAAATGATTTCATAAAAATAAAATTAGTAAGGATAATTCTTTGTTCTGCAAGACTCCTAGATAGCTTGATTACCTGTCTTAGCATAACATGTGATATATTTCATCAATCTAAGAGAAAAACAAGGAAACTTGTATTTTGTTTTGCTTTTTTTTTTTGTGGTATGCGGGCCTCTTACTGTTGTGGCCTCTCCCGTTGCGGAGCACAGGCTCCGGACGTGCAGGCTCAGCGGCCATGGCTCACGGGCCCAGCCGCTCCGCGGCATGTGGGATCTTCCCGGACCGGGGCACGTACCCGTGTCCCCTGCATCGGCAGGCAGACTCTCAACCACCGCACCACCAGGGAAGCCCAGGAAACCTGTTTTTAAAACAGTTAATTTAATATACATAGTATTCTGAACTCCCTACTACATTAATGATTTTACCTCCACCTGGACTAACTCTCCTTGGCATAAAAATATTACCCATGGTGTTTAACCACAAAACACAATCCTGGTAACTTTCTCTCTCCGGGAGTTGGAATTCAGATTCATAAACTTCAGACCAGAAAGTACTTCAATTGCTACCAGGTAAATTTGTCACCAATATATGGCTGCTTCCAGAGACATTGTTCTAATTACCAGAAAGTACAGGCAGTAAGAAGGAGATTTGAAGAAACATTTTGTCTAACAATATCAAGGCATCTCAGTGTCTTTAAGAATTCTCAAAGAGAGAACAGTAGAATATCCTGTGTCAGCCACAGGGTTGCTTATTGAAAACAGAATGTGACACATGTTAACTGTTGTGACGAAGCCTCTGCTAATCCTACTGCTTGTCTCAGTGCATGTCCTGTTGTATCAGATTTAGGGTGGGCGAGAGGCGGAAATCTTGTCTACTCCCTTGTTACACACAACTGTGATTTCTCCACAGCCTTGCAAACCCTAGAGTTCCTAATTTTAAATTATCCCACATTCTCTTTAATCCCCAAACAGATTCAAGATCAGAGTCTTTACCATGCTATTTGGCACTTTGGTTCGAATTAGACACAGGCACCCCTCTGGCAGGATGCAACTTCTTAGCAGTGTTTAAGTTAGGTGATTAAAATGACTCAGATTTTTAGTTTCTACTTACCCCATCCCTAGCTGGGCATCTACGTGAAGTGCATCAACTTCATAATCATTTGTGGCTCTTAGAAATTCTAAATGTTAGATCAGGAGATGGTCTCTCTCTCTATTTCATGCTGGTCATGGAACCAAGCCTTCCAATAACCATCTAGGTACTGACTTGGACTTCATTTTATCACTGCATAAACTCTATGAAAAATGGAGCATCAGAAGTAGAAGCCTGAGAAAACCAATACTTTCTCTTTTAGGAGGCTCATAGATGTATATGCAAATTTAATCACACTTCTTACTAAACTTCAGAGTTTAAGATGAAAAGCGATACACAATAGAGTAGATATTTCCAAGTGTAAAACAGGTCTCTTTATACCAGCATTATTAAAGAGAGAATGTATTGGTTACAAGCAGTTTGATCATCCTTGACAGCCATGAAAGCGAGAGACATACGGTCAAACAGGAGCAATAACCGTTTTAGCAATGTCCAGATGAAGACAGCCTTAGCCAGTAATCTGAGAGTATTCATGATCCTCCAAGAAGTCAGCTCTAAGGTGGAGATGGATCACTAGGCTGATTTTACCTGATGTCATTAAATTTTAAATTCTGACCCTTCTTGTTTTGATTCCATACCTGCCAAATAAATATAGCTTACCATGTCTGGTTGCCAATAGTGAGAGAACTGATTAATTTAATTTCTGTTTTTAGTGACAGATTTATTTAATATTATACATTTCAAAATAGGCATTAAGTTTATAGATAATCCCTTAGACTTACTGAAAAAAAATTAAAAACTTCACTTGGTGTGCAGGCAAAATATAATCATAAATGATAAGGGTGCTTTTTCTGCCCAGCAACCCAAATTGCTTATCTTACAGAAATGCCTAAAGAGGAGGACATTTGATAACATGTGTCTTTCTACTGAGTGCAGTGTATTCCCTCTGATAGTAATCCCATCTACAGTTGGTTCTCTGTTATCACTCGATCTATTGCTACATCTATTAAAGATCTCCCCTGTGTGTACCATAAACATCACATCTCGCATATTTGGAAAGCATTTCACTGATGACCACAATGTTCACACATATCATCTCATTTAACCCTCACTGTACAATTGGTATTATAATTAGTATTCTACAGAGGCAGACACTTAAACTGAGTGAATAAGGGACTTTCTTGGTTTTGCAAGCCTACAAATACTGAGACCAGGATTGAAACATAAGAGTTAAATAATTACTCTTATAAAGGCTCCGGAGTTTGAAACCAGCTCTGTTCTAAATGATTATATAAAGATTATGTATGTAATCTTGTCTTTACTCACCACTTTTTACTCATGGCCAGGGAGAAAGGCTGAGCATTAGAATGGGTTTCTAGGTAACATCCAAATGAAATTAGTTTGCTTAAAGCATTGAAAAAACAAACCTGGGAATTTTTGATTCATACCTTCTTGCAGTGACCAAATATTTACTCACTCTGGAGCTCTACTTTATTGACCCAACTAAAGAGAGAATGAGTTTTAGATATGATTTCTTCAAATGCTGGTTAATTATTTAAACTCAGAAGAAAAATAAAGAAGAATACCGATACGAATTTTCATAGCAACTAAACAATTTTAGAAACTCGGCATTTATCATTGTTTCCCACAGAAAATGTCCAGGTTCTCAACTTAGTGATAAGGTTGTGTACTCATGACAATGTGGGACTGAAGCTCTTAAATTCCATGTGTTTAAATCCATGGAGAGTCATGAAAAGTTGACATTGAATTTTTTAATATAATATCAGGAATGAAAAGTATTTTCATCCAGCGTAAGAAGTTCTTTCCAACACTAGAGATCTGTTTATTGAATAGACTACATTCCTCTCAAATATGTATAATTGTCTTTGTCATCATGAGTCTGTTTCTGGCCTATTCATCCTTTCCATTATTGATTCAAATATTACAAAATTTTTAATTCCTAGAACTAATTACGCTGAGCTTCATAATAAACTTTGACAAGTAATAGGATAATTTTATTTACCTACTAATTTTGGAAATGTTCCTGACTTGTTCTTGACCCTTTTAATTTTCTTTAAGAATGTTGGAAATGCTTGAAAAAAAACTATAGAAAAGCACTGGTGAGATATTTATTTGATTTGCCCTGTTTTAGAAATACATTTGAAAAGACTTGAGGTCTCCAGTTTTTGTGTTATGTTTGTTTGTTTTGTTTTTTAAGATCAATTTGTTTTATATTTTCTCATACTGCAGTAGTATCTCTTTCTTAAAATGAAAGGCTCATCAAATTCCAACCTTACACAAATACTGTGCAGAATTCTATCTAGTGGGTGTCTGAACAGTCTGTGTTATTCCTTACCTCTTTCTGGGTCCTAGTGTGCTATGAGAGAACTTTGTTACGTATAAGCAAAGAAGAGATGATTCTACAACATGCTACAATAATGGCACTCATTTTTTTTTTTTTTTTTTTATCCAGCAACAGAGAAAATGTAATTCCCCAGCAGGCCACAGGACCCACCCTCCCTATTCAAACTTGAAGGCCCTGCAATTTGGCCTATAAGTACTTGACTCACTCAAAAATTTGGCCCATACTCAACAATTCTTAAATCTAGTATCTCTTGTGACTTAAGATCAACACATCTTCTTGGTCCACACCAACGTTATCTTTCCAAACAGTTCCTTATCACTTGGAGGTTCGGTCTCTATCACAGAGATGTTTAATATGATGACCTACAAACTGATGTCAGCTGAGGGCAGCACCAAAACATGACACCAAGAGGTCTTTAGTGAATCATTAAGATTCTTCAAAAACTACATGTGAATACTACTATAATCCTCCTGGGTTTTGAAATGTTGTTCTCTATCAAATGTACCAAAAAGGAATCATTATCCAGACTCTAGAGGCAAGAAGAGCAACAAGAAGGCAAAGGATATCTGCACTCCAGTTTCAAAATTTGCTCCTTTGGGAAATATTCAGTGTTCTTATTACATCTTCTTCATGTTGGCATATTTTGTTATGCATTTCCCACTCTGAGCATTGAAAGCTTTGCAGCTAAATGAGCAAAATCCCCACAATTGGTATCATAATATTTCCTGAATTATCTTACAAGTCCAAAACCTGATAGTAATCAATGGGACATAAATAGACAAAGATGAATATAATTATCTTAAGATTCTAGAAAACATAAAATTTTTATAGGTAAGGACTTCATTCCTGTATCTGGAAGCACAATAAGCAAATTATGCTTGATTTCAAAATCTTGATTCTTTAGGAGGAATCCCATATTTTTTTCTCTTAATTGTGACTGATGCTCACCAAAAAAACATAAGCATAACTAATAATATAATAAAATTAATGAGTTAAGTTTTATTGAAAATTTATTGAATTGAATATGGTGATATATATACACACACACATATATATAACATGGTTTTTGATTATGGAATATATATTTTATTCTATTATTTTTTTTTAATGTGAGTATGATGAAACCAGCATTAACCAATGTAACTTAGGTATTATCATATATCTTCCTGTCTTAAACTTGATATTTACCAACTGCTACTTGAATATGATTTAATTATTATATTTTGTATTTTCAGGTACCTTATAGCCTATGTTCTGTATTTTGCCTTTGTTTGATTTAGTAAAAAATTT
The DNA here is from genome assembly GCF_949987515.2 of Delphinus delphis. Taxonomy (NCBI): domain Eukaryota; kingdom Metazoa; phylum Chordata; class Mammalia; order Artiodactyla; family Delphinidae; genus Delphinus; species Delphinus delphis. Next base: position 18,651,663 of record NC_082694.2, on the reverse strand, counting down.
ACATTTCTTACTACATGACATAAAATTTTTTCATTAATGTTTTATCCTTGTTTCATTTCATAGTACACCCTTAATTAATATATCAATCTGTCACTTCTCTCTGAAAACATATAACTCAATCTATTTCTTCTTTTTTTTTTTTCACAAAGACATAGGTATAATTACCTCTGCCCTTTTAATTCTCATTTATAATCTGGCTCAAAGATGCAAGAGCAAATTCAAATGGCCCTTTTCTGTGAAGATGTTAAAACAATAGAGAACCAGAATTATCTACCCTCAGCTTGCTGTCTACATTAATATGCCTTTATTGTCCCATTGTTTTCTTTACCATAATTTTACTAAAAACTCCAGAAGATTGTGGCCCAAGAAAATGACTTTAAACTTTATTACAGGAATTTCCTGAAAGACTCATTAACTCTTTTTTTTTTTTCTCTTGAAGTGTCATTTTATTGATATCAAGCTAGACTTCTATTTCTCAGATTTCTTTGCTGACCTGACAGTGATCATTCCCCCCCCCCTTTTTTTTAACATCTTTATTGGGGTATAATTGCTTTACAATGGTGTGTTAGTTTCTGCTTTATAACAAAGTGAATCAGTTATACATATACATATGTTCCCATATCTCTTCCCTCTTGCATCTCCCTCCCTCCCACCCTCCCTATCCCACCCCTCCAGGCTGTCACAAAGCACCGAGCCGATATTCCTGTGCCATGCGGCTGCTTCCCACTAGCTATCTACCTTACGTTTGTTAGTTTGTATATGTACATGACTCTCTCTCGCCCTATCACAGCTCACCCTTCCCCCTCCCCATATCCTCAAGTCCGTTCTCCAGTAGATCTGTGTCTTTATCCCTGTCTTACCCCTAGGTTCTTCATGACATTTTTTTTTCTTAAATTCCATATATATGTGTTAGCATACGGTATTTGTCTTTTACTTTCTGACTTACTTCACTCTGTATGACAGACTATGTCTATCCACCTCATTACAAATAGCTCAATTTCGTTTCTTTTTATGGCTGAATAATATTCCATTGTATATATGTGCCACATCTTCTTTATCCATTCATCCGATGATGGGCACTTAGGTTGTTTCCATCTCTGGGCTATTGTAAATAGAGCTGCAATGAACATTTTGGTACATGACTCTTTTTGAATTTTGGTTTTCTCAGGGTATATGCCCAGTAGTGGGATTGCTGGGTCATATGGTAGTTCTATTTGTAGTTTTTTAAGGAACCTCCATACTTTTCTCCATAGTGGCTGTACCAATTCACATTCCCACCAACAGTGCAAGAGTGTTCCCTTTTCTCCACACCCTCTCCAGCATTTATTGTTTCTAGATTTTTTGATGATGGCCATTCTGACTGGCGTGAGATTATATCTCGTAGTTTTGATTTGCATTTCTCTAATGATTAATGATGTTGAACATTCTTTCATGTGTTTGTTGGCAGTCTGTATATCTTCTTTGGAGAAATGTCTATTTAGGTCTTCTGCCCATTTTTGGATTGGGTTGTTTGTTTTTTTGTTATTGAGCTGCATGAGCTGCTTGTAAATTTTGGAGACTAATCCTTTGTCAGTTGCTTCATTTTCAAATATTTTCTCCCATTCTGAGGGTTGTCTTTTGGTCTTGTTTATGGTTTCCTTTGCTGTGCAAAAGCTTTGAAGTTTCATTAGGTCCTACTTGTTTATTTTTGGTTTTATTTCCATTACTCTAGGAGGTGGGTCAGAAAAGATCTTGCTGTGATTTATGCCATAGAGTGTTCTACCTATGTTTTCCTCTAAGAGTTTGATAGTTTCTGGCCTTACATTTAGATTTTTAATCCATTTTGAGCTTATTTTCGTGTATGGTGTTAGGGAGTGATCTAATCTCATACTTTTACATGTATCTGTCCAGTTTCCCCAGCACCACTTATTGAAGAGGCTGTCCTTTCTCCACAGTACATTCCTGCCACCTATATCAAAGATAAGATGTCCATATGTGCGTGGGTTTATTTCTGGGCTTTCTATCCTGTTCCATGATCTATCTTTCTGTTTTTGTGCCAGTACCATACTGTATTGATTACTGTAGCTTTGTAGTATAGTCTGAAGTCAGGGAGCCTGATTCCTCCAGCTCCATTTTTCATTCTCAAGATTGCTTTGGCTATTCGGGGTCTTTTGTGTTTCCACACAAATTGTGAAATTTTTTGTTCTAGTTCTGTGAAAAATGCCAGTGGTAGTTTGATAGGGATTGCATTCAATCTATAGATTGCTTTGGGTAGTAGAGTCATTTTCACAATGTTGATTCTTCCAGTCCAAGAACATGGTATATCTCTCCATCTATTTGTATCATCTTTAATTTCTTTCATCAGTGTCTTATAATTTTCTGTATACAGGTCTTTTGTCTCCTTAGGTAGGTATATTCCTAGATATTTTATTCTTTTTGTTGCAATGGTAAATGGGAGTGTTTTATTGCTTTCACTTTCAGATTTTTCATCATTATTATACAGGAATGCCAGAGATTTCTGTGCATTAATTTTGTTTCCTGCTACTTTACCAAATTCATTGATTACCTCTAGCAGTTTTCTGGTAGCATCTTTAGGATTCTCTATGTATAGTATCATGTCATGTGCAAACAGTGACAGCTTGACTTCTTCTTTTCCGATTTGGATCCCTTTTATTTCCTTTTCTTCTCTGATTGCTGTGGATAAAACTTCCAAAACTATGTTGAATAAGGGTGGTGAGAGTGGGCAACCTTGTCTTTTTCCTGATCTTAGAGGAAAAGCTTTCAGTTTTTCACCATTGAGGACAATGTTGACTGTGGGCTTGTCATATATGGCCTTTATTATGTTGAGGAAAGTTCCCTCTCTGCCTACTTTCTGCAGGGCTTTTAATCATAAATGGGTGTTGAATTTGTCAAAAGCTTTCCCTGCATCTATTGAGATGATCATATGGTTTTTCTCCTTCAATTAGTTAATATGGTTTATCACATTGATAGATTTGCGTATATTGAAGAATCCTTAAATTCCTGGAATAAACTCCACTTGATCATGGTGTATGATCCTTTTAATGTGCTGTTGGATTCTGCTTGCTAGTATTTTCTTGAGTATTTTTGCATCTGTATTCATCAGTGATATTGGCCTGTAGTTTTCCTTCTTTGTGACATCCTTGCCTGGTTTTGGTATCAAGGTGATGGTGGCCTCGTAGAAGGAATTTGGGAGTGTTCCTCCCTCTGCTATATTTTGAAAGAGTTTGAGAAGGATAGGTGTTAGCTCTTCTCTAAATGTTTGATAGAATTCGCCTGTGAATCCATCTGGTCCTGGGCTTTTGTTTGTGGGAAGATTTTTAATCACAGTTTCAATTTCAGTGCTTGTGATTGTTCTGTTCACATTTTCTATTTCTTCCTGATTCAGTCTTGGCAGGTTGTGCATTTCTAAGAATTTGTCCATTTTTCCAGATTGTCCATTTTATTCGCATAGAGTTGCTTGTAGTAATCTCTCATGATCTGTTTTATTTCTGCAGTGTCAGTTGTTACTTCTCCTTTTTCATTTCTAATTCTATTGATTTGAGTCTTCTCCCTTTTTTGCTTGATGAGTCTGGCTAATGGTTTATCAATTTTGTTTATCTTCTCAAAGAACCAGCTTTTAGTTTTATTGATCTTTGCTATTGTTTCCTTCATTTCTTTTTCATTTATTTCTGATCTGATTTTTATGATTTCTTTCCTTCTGCTAGCTTTGGGGTTTTTTTGTTCTTCTTTCTCTAATTGCTTGAGGTGCAAGGTTAGGTTGTTTATTCTAGATGTTTCCTGCTTCTTAAGGTGGGCTTGTATTGCTATAAACTTCCCCCTTAGAACTGCTTTTCTGCATCCCATAGGTTTTGGGTTGTTGTGTCTCCATTGTCATTTGTTTCTAGGTATTTTTTTTTTATTTCCTCTTTGATTTCTTCAGTGATCACTTCGTTATTAAGTAGTGTATTGTTTAGCCTCCATTTGTTTGTATTTTTTACAGATCTTTTCCTGTTATTGATATCTAGTCTCATGGCATTGTGGTCAGAAAAGATACTTGATACAATTTCAATTTTCTTAAATTTACCAAGGCTTGATTTGTGACCCAAGATATGATCTATCCTGTAGAATGTTCCATGAGCACTTAAGAAAAATGTGTATTCTGTTGTTTTTGGATGGAGTGTCCTATAAATATTAAGTCCATCTTGTTTAATGTATCAAAGCTTGTGTTTCCTTATTTATTTTCATTTTGGATGATCTGTCCATGGGTGAAAGTGGGGTGTTAAAGTCCCCTACTATGAATGTGTTACTGTCGATTTCCCCTTTTATGGCTGTTAGTATTTGCCTTATATATTGAGGTGCTCCTATGTTCGGTGCATAAATATTTACAATTGTTATATCTTCTTCTTGGATTGATCCCTTGATCATTATGTAGTGTCCTGCTTTGTCTCTTCTAATAGTCCTTATTTTAAAGTCTATTTTGTCTGATATGAGAAATGCTACTCCAGCTTTCTTTTGGTTTCCATTTGCATGGCATCTTTTTCCATCCCCTTACTTTCAGTCTGTATGTGTCTCTAGGTCTGAAGTGGGTCTCTTGTAGGCAGCATATATAAGGGTCTTGTTTTTGTATCCATTCAGCCAATCTGTGTTTTTTGGTGGGAGAATTTAGTCCACTTACATTTAAGGTAATTATTGATATGTATATTCCTATTCCCATTTTCTGCATTGTTTTGGGTTCGTTATTATAGGTCTTTTCCTCCTCTTGTGTTTCTTATCTAGAGAAGTTCCTTTAGCATTTGTTGTAAAGCTGGTTTGGTGTTGCTGAACTCTCTCAGCTTTTGCTTGTCTGTAAAGGTTTTAATTTCTCCATCAAATCTGAATGAGATCATTGCTGGGTAGAGTACTCTTGGTTGCAGTTTTTTCTCCTTCATCACTTTCATTATGTCCTGCCACTCCCTTCTGTCTTGTAGGGTTTCTGCTGAAAGATCAGCTGTGAACCTTATGGGGATTCCCTTGTGTGTTATTTGTTGTTTGTCCCTTGCTGCTTTTAATATGCTTTCTTTGTATTTAATTTTTGACAGTTTGATTAATATGTGTCTTGGCATATTTCTCCTTGGATGTATCCTGTATGGGACTCTCTGTGCTTCCTGGACTTGATTACCTATTTCCTTTCCCATATTAGGGAAGTTTTCAACTATAATCTCTTCAAACATTTTCTCAGTCCATTTCTTTTTCTCTTCTTCTTCTGGAACCCCTATAATTCGAATGTTGGTGCATTTAATGTTGTCCCCGCAGTCTCTGAGACTGTCCTCAGTTCTTTTTCATTCTTTTTTCTTTATTCTGCTCTGCAGTAGTTATTTCCACTGTTTTGTCTTCCAGGTCACTTATCCGTTCTTCTGCCTCAGTTATTCTGCTATTGATCCCATCTAGAGTACTTTTAATTTCATTTATTTTGTTGTTCATCATTGCTTGTTTCATCTTTATTTCTTCTAGGTCCTTGTTAACTGTTTCTTGCATTTTGTCCATTCTATTTCCAAGATTTTGGATCATCCTTACTATCATTATTCTGAATTCTTTTTCAGGTAGACTGCCTATTTCCTCTTCATTTGTTAGGTCTGGTGCATTTTTACCTTGCTCCTTTATCTGCTGTGTGTTTTTCTGTCTTCTCATTTTGCTTATCTTACTGTGTTTGGGGTCTCCTTTTTGCAGGCTTCAGGTTCATAGTTCCCACTCTTTTTGATGTCTGTCTCCAGTGGCTAAGGTTGGTTCAGTGGGTTGTGTAGGCTTCGTGGTGGAGGGGACTAGTGCCTGTGTTGTGGTGGATGAGGCTGGATCTTGTTTCTCTAGTGGGCAGGTTCACCTCTGGCGGTGTGTTTTGGGGTGTCTGTGGACTTATTATGATTTTAGGCAGCCTCTCTGCTAATGGGTGGGGTTGTGTTCCTGTTTTGCTAGTTGTTTGGCAAAGGTGTCCAGCACTGTAGCTTGCTGGTCGTTGAGTGAAGCTGGATGCTGGGGTTAAGATGGAGGTCTCTGGGAGATTTTCACCATTTGATATTATGTGGAACTGGTAGGTCTCTTTTTGACCAGTGTCCTGAAGTTGGCTCTCCCACCTCAGAGGCAGAGCCCTGACTCCTGGCTGGAGCACCAAGAGCCTTTCATCCACATGGCTCAAAATAAAAGGGAGAAAAAGGAGAGAGAATTAGTAGAAGTATGAAGAAAGAAAGAAAGAAAGAAAGAAAGAAAGAAAGAAAGGAGGGAAGGAAGGAAGGAAGGAAGAAAGAAAGAAAGAAAGAAAGAAAGAAAGCAGGCAAGAAGGCAAGAAGGAAGAAAGGAGAGAGGGAGGAAGGAAGGAAGGAGGGAAGGAAGGAAAAAAGACAGAAAGAAGGAAGATACAGTAAAATAAAATAAAGTATAATAAAATTATTGAATTAAAAAATAATTATTTAGAAAAAAAAAGGGACGGATAGAACCTTAGGACAAATGTTGGAAGCAAAGCTATACAGACAAAATCTTACACAGAAGCATACACATACACCCTGACAAAAAGAGGTAAAGGGGAAAAAATCATAAATCTTGCTCTCAGAGACCACCTCCTCAATTTGGGATGATTCGTTGTCTAAAGGAGGGAAGGAAGGAAGGAAGTAAGGAAGGAAGGAAGGAAGGAAAGAAAGAAAGAAAGAAAGAAAGAAAGAAAGAAAGAAAGAAAGAAAGAAAGAAAGAAAGAAAGAAAGAAAGTAAAGTATAATAAAGTTATTAAAATTAAAATTAATTATTAAGAAAAAAATTAAAAAGAAAAACATGGACAGATAGAACCCTAGGACAAATGGTGGAAGCAAAACTATACAGACAAGATCTCACACAGAAGCATACACATACACATTCACAAAAAGAGGAAAAGGGGAAAAAATCATAGATCTTGCTCTCGAAGCCCATCTCCTCAATTTGGGGTGACTCGTCTATTCATGTATTCCACAGATGCAGGGTACATCAAGTTGATTGTGGAACTTTAATCTGCTGTTTCTGAGGCTGCTGGGAGAGATTTCCCTTTCTTTTCTTTGTTTTCACAGCTCACATGGGCTCAGCTTTGGATTTGGCCCTGCCTCTGCGTGTAGGTCGCTGGAGGGTGTCTGTTTTTTGCTCAGACAGGATGTGGTTAAAGGAGCCGCTGATTCGGGGGCTCTGGCGCACTCAGGCCAGGGGGAGGGAGGGGCACTGCGTGTGGGGTGGGCCTGCGGCAGCAGAGGCCAGCGTGACATTGCACCAGCCTGAGGCCCGCCGTGCGTTCTCCTGGGGAAGTTGTCCCTGGATCCTGGGAACCTGGCAGTGGCGGGCTGCACAGGCTCCGCGGAAGAGGGGTGTGGATAGTGACCTGTGCTCGCACACAGGCCCCTTGGTGGCGGCAGCAGCAGCCTTAGCGTCTCCCGCCCGTCCCTGGGGTCTGTGCTTTTAGCCGTGGCTCGCGCCCATCTCTGGGGTCCGCGCTTTTAGCCGCGGCTCGTGCCCGTCTCTGGGGTTTGCGCTTTTAGCCACGGCTCGCGCCCGTCTCTGGAGTTCCTTTAAGCAGTGCTCTTAAACCCCTCTCCTCGCGCACCAGGAAACAAAGAGAGAAGAAAAAATCTCTTGCCTCTTCGGCAGGTGCAGACTTTTCCCTGGACTCCCTCCCGGCTAGCGGCTAGCCGTGGTACAGTAACCCCTTCAGGCTATGTTCAAGCTGCCAACACCAGCCCTCTCCCTGTGCTCCGACCAAAACCCGAGCCTCAGCACGCAGCCCCGCCCGCTCCAGCTGGTGAGCAGACAAGCCTCTTGGGCTGGTGAGTGCCGGTCGGCACCGATCCTCTTTGCGGCAATCTCCCTGCTTTGCCCTCCGCACCCCTTTGCTGTGCACTCCTCTGCGGCTCTGAAGCTCCCCCCTCCGCCTCTCGCAGTCTCCGCTTCCTAGTGTGTGGAAACTTTTCCTCCTTCACAGCTCCCTCCCACTGGTGCAGGTGCCATCCCTATTCTTTTGTCTCTGTTTTTTCTTTTTTTCTTTTGCCCTACCCAGGTACGTGGGGAGTTTCTTGCCTTTTGGGAGGTCTGAGGTCTTCTGCCAGCCTTCAGTAGGTGTTCTGTAGGAGTTGTTCCACGTGTAGATGCATTTCTTGTGTATCTGTGGGGAGGAAGGTGATCTCCGCGTGTTATTCTTCCGCCATCTTCAAGGTCCCTCTGACTCATTAACTCTTAATAGAATCACCAGACATCCCAATTGCATTGAACTTTTGGCCTCAGAAGTTTGCTTTGTTTTTCTCCCAAATCATAAATTTTATTTTATTTTTTACCAATCTTAACTAAATCTCATAATAAGAGATTTGCCTTCAACTAAACTTCAAAATTTCAATAAATTTGACCTTGTCCTTGTTTTCCCTGGGAAATATTATAAAGGCCTTGCTGAGGTAGTATTTTCCTTTACTGAGGTAAGAAATAATTTAAACTTTGTCCTATCTACATGCAGTAGTAGTGATATTTGAAAAGCAAGCATTCCAACAAATACCTAGTAGTCTTCAATTCTCAAGGATTAAGTTCTGTAAAGAAAATATATTAGAGATGTAACATAATTAATATGGAAACACACCTAGGTAAATTGAATAAATTTAAATAAGTGAAAATGAAACAGCTGAATTCACTCACAACATGCTATTAATTTTATTTATATATATTTTTTGTTTTCAAGTGTCATATTTTATTTTATTTATATTTTATTGAGGTATAGTTGGTGTACAACATTCTATGTTTCAGATGTAAAAAAGTGATTTGCAATTTTTAGAAGTTATATTCCATTTATAGTTACTGTAGAATATTGGCTATGTTCTCTATGTTATACAATATATCCTTGTGGCTTATTTATTTTATACATAGTAGCTTGTTTCTCTTAATGTCCCACCCCTGTCTTGCCACTTCCCACTCCACTCTCACCACTGGTAATCACTAGTTTGTTCTCTGTATCTGTGAGTCTGTTTCTTTTTTGGTATATTCACTAGTTTGTTTTATTTTTTAGATTCCATATAAATGATATCATACAGTATTTGCCTTTCTCTGTCTGATTTATTTCACTTAGCATAATACTCTCCAAGTCAATCCATGTTGTTACAAATGGCAAAATTCCATTCTTTTTGTATGGCTGAGTAGTATTCCATTGTACAGATATACCACCTCTTCTTTATCCATTCACCTGTTGATGGACTTAGGTTGCTTCCATACTTTGGCAATTGTAAATAATGCTTCTGTGAATATCAACGTGCATGTATCTTTTTGAACAGTTTTTTTTTTTTTTTCAGATATATACCCAAAAGTGGAATTGCTGGGTCATATGATAGTTCTATTTTTAGTATCTTGAGAAACATCCATACACAGTGGCTATGCAAATTTACACCCCATTAATGTTATACAAAGGTTCACTTTTTCCACATTCTTGCCAATATTTGGTATTTGTGTTTTTTCTTTTCATGACAGCCATTATGACAGGTGTAAGGTGATATCTCATTCTGGGTTTGATTTGCATTTCCATGATGACTAGTGACACTGAGCATCTTTCCATGTGCCAGTTGGCCATCTGTGTGTCTTCTCTGAAAAAAATATCTGTTCAGATCTTCTCATTTTTTAACTGGGGGTGTTCTTTAGTACTGAGTTGTACAAGTTTTTTATGTGTTTTGAATATTGACCACTTATTGGTCATGGCATTTGCAAATGGTTTTTCCCATTCAGTAGAATTTTTTTCACTTTGTCCATGGTTTCCTTTGACATGCAAAAGCTTTTAAGTTTAATTAGGTACCATTTGTTTCCTTTTGTTTTTATTTCCTTTGCTTTAGGAGATGGATGCAAAAAGTATTGCTATGATTGATGTTAAATAGTGTTATTCCTATATTTTCTTCTAAGGGTTTTATGTTTTCCCATCTTGCATTTAGGTCTTTAATCCATTTTGAGTTTATTTTTGTATATGATGTTAGAGTATGTTCTAATTACATGATTTTACTTGCAGCTGTCCAGTTTTCCCAGCACTGCTTACTGAAAAAAAATGTCATTTCTCCTCTGTATATTCTTGCCTCCTTTGTTGTAGATTAATTTACCAAAGTGTGTGGGTTTATTTCTGAGTTCTCTATTCTGTTCCATGGTCTTATTGTATCTGTTTTGTGCCAGTGCAATACTGTTTTAATTACTGCAGTTTTGTAGTGTAGTCTGAAGCCAGGGAACATGATTCCTCCAGCTATGTTCTTCTTTCCCAAGATTGTATTGGCTATTTGGGGTATTTTTTTTTTTTTTACATCTTTATTGGAGTATAATTGCTTTACAATGGTGTGTTAGTTTCTGCTTTATAACAAAGTGAATCAGTTATACATATACATATGATCCGATATCTCTTCCCCCTTGCATCTCCCTCCCTCCCACCCTCCCAATCCCACCCATCTAGGTGGTCACAACTCACCGAGCTGATCTCCCTGAGCTATGGGGCAGCTTCCCACTAGCTATCTATTTTACATATGTCCATGCCACTCCCTCACTTTGTCCCAGCTTACCCTTCCCCATTGCCATATCCTCAAGTCCACTCTCTAGTAGGTCTGTGTCTTTATTCCTGTCTTACCCCTAGGTTTTTCATGATATATTTTTTTTCTTAAATTCCATATATACGTGTTAGCATACGGTTTTTGTCTTTCTCTTTCTGACTTACTTCACTCTGTATGACAGACTCTAGGTCCATTCACCTCATTACAAATAGCTCAATTTCATTTCTTTTTATGGCTGAGTAATATTCCATTGTATATCTGTGCCACATCTTCTTTATCCATTCATCCGATGATGGGCACTTAGGTTGTTTCCATCTCTGGGCTATTGTAAATAGAGCTGCAATGAACATTTTGGTACATGACTCTTTTTGAATTTTGGTTTTCTCAGGGTATATGCCCAGTAGTGGGATTGCTGGGTCATATGGTAGTTCTATTTGTAGTTTTTTAAGGAACCTCCATACTTTTCTCCATAGTGGCTGTACCAATTCACATTCCCACCAACAGTGCAAGAGTGTTCCCTTTTCTCCACACCCTCTCCAGCATTTATTGTTTCTAGATTTTTTGATGATGGCCATTCTGACTGGTGTGAGATGATATCTCATTGTAGTTTTGATTTGCATTTCTCTAATGATTAATGATGTTGAACATTCTTTCATATGTTTGTTGGCAGTCTGTATATCTTCTTTGGAGAAATGTCTATTTAGGTCTTCTGCCCATTTTTGGATTGGGTTGTTTGTTTTTTTGTTATTGAGCTGCATGAGCTGCTTGTAAATTTTGGAGATTAATCCTTTGTCAGTTGCTTCATTTTCAAATATTTTCTCCCATTCTGAGGGTTGTCTTTTGGTCTTGTTTATGGTTTCCTTTGCTGTGCAAAACATTTTAAGTTTCATTAGGTCCCATTTGTTTATTTTTGGTTTTATTTCCATATCTTTAGGAGATGGGTCAGAAAGGATCTTGCTGTGATTTATGTCATAGAGTGTTCTACCTATGTTTTCCTCTAAGAATTTGATAGTTTCTGGCCTTACATTTAGATCTTTAATCCATTTTGAGCTTATTTTTGTGTATGGTGTTAGGGAGTGATCTAATCTCATACTTTTACATGTATCTGTCCAGTTTCCCCAGCACCACTTATTGAAGAGGCTGTCCTTTCTCCACAGTACATTCCTGCCACCTATATCAAAGATAAGATGTCCATATGTGCGTGAGTTTATTTCTGGGCTTTCTATCCTGTTCCATGATCTATCTTTCTGTTTTTGTGCCAGTACCATACTGTATTGATTACTGTAGCTTTGTAGTATAGTCTGAAGTCAGGGAGCCTGATTCCTCCAGCTCCATTTTTCATTCTCAAGATTGCTTTGGCTATTCGGGGTCTTTTGTGTTTCCATACAAATTGTGAAATTTTTTGTTCTAGTTCTGTGAAAAATGCCAGTGGTAGTTTGATAGGGATTGCATTCAATCTATAGATTGCTTTGGGTAGTAGAGTCATTTCAACAATGTTGATTCTTCCAATCCAAGAACATGGTATATCTCTCCATCTATTTGTATCATCTTTAATTTCTTTCATCAGTGTCTTATAATTTTCTGTATACAGATCTTTTGTCTCCTTAGGTAGGTTTTTTCCTAGATATTTTATTGTTTTTGTTGAAATGGTAAATGGGAATGTTTTCTTGATTTCACTTTCAGGTTTTTCATCATTAGTGTATAGGAATGCCAGAGATTTCTGTGCATTAATTTTGTATCCTGCAACTTTACCAAATTCATTGATTAACTCTAGTAGTTCTCTGGTAGCATCTTTAGAATTCTCTATGTATAGTATCATGTCATGTGCAAACAGTGACAGCTTTACTTTTTCTTTTCCGATTTGGATTCCTTTTATTTCCTTTTCTTCTCTGGTTGCTGTGGCTAAAACTTCCAGAACTATGTTGAAGAAGAGTGGTGAGAGTGGGCAACCTTGTCTTGTTCCTGATCTTAGTGGAAATGCTTTCAGTTTTTCACCATTGAGGACAATGTTGACTGTGGGTTTGACATATATGGCCTTTATTATGTTGAGGAAAGTTCTCTCTATTCCTACACTCTGCAGAGTTTTTATCATAAAGGGGTGTTGAAATTTGTCAAAAGCTTTCTCTGCATCTATTGAGATGACTGTATGGTTTTTCTCCTTCAATTAGTTAATAAGGTCTATCACATTGATTGATTTGCGTATATTGAAGAATCCTTGCATTCCTGGAATAAACCCCACTTGATCATGGTGTATGATCCTTTTAATGTGTTGTTGGATTTTGTTTGCTAGTATTTTGTTGAGGATTTTTTCATCTCTGTTCATCAGTGATATTGACCTCTAGTTTTCTTTCTTTGTGACATCCTTGTCTGGTTTTGGTATCAGGGTGATGGTGGCCTCGTAGAATGAGTTTAGGCATGTTCTTCCCTCTGCTATATTTTGGAGGAATTTAAGAAGATTGGTGTTAGCTCTTCTATAAATGTTTGATAGACCTCGCCTGTGAATCCATCTGGTCCTGGCTTTTGTTTGATGGAAGATTTTTAATCACAGTTTCAATTTCAGTGCTTGTGATTGGTCTGTTCATATTTTCTATTTCTTCCTGATTCAGTCTTGGCACGTTGTGAATTTCTAAGAATTTGTCCCTTTCTTCCAGGTTGTCCATTTTATTGGCATAGAGTTGCTTGTAGTAATCTCTCATGATGTTTTGTATTTCTGCTGTGTCAGTGGTTACTTCTCCTTTCTCATTTCTAATTCTGTTGATTTGTCTTCTCCCTTTTTTTCCTGATGAGGCTGGCTAATGGTCTATCAATTTTCTTTATCTTCTCAGAGAACCACTTTTAGTTTTATTGATCTTTGCTATCATTTCCTTCATTTCTTTTTCATTTATTTCTGATCAGATCTTTATGATTTATATTCTTCTGCTAACTTTGGTTTTTTTTGTTCTTCTTTCTCTAATTTCTTTAGGTTCAATGTTAGGTTGTTTATTCAAGATGTTTCCTGTTTCTTAAGGTAGGATTGTATTGCTATAAACTTCCCTCTTAGAACTGCTTTTTCTATATCTCATAGGTTTTGGGTCATCGTGTCTCCATTGTCATTTTTTTCTAGGTATTTTTTGATTTCCTCTTTGATTTCTTCAGTGATCACTTCGTTATTAAGTAGTGTATTGTTTATCCTCCATGTGTTCGTATTTTTTACATATCTTTTCCTGTAATTGATATCTAGTTTCATAGTGTTGTGGTCGGAAAAGATACTTGATATGGGTTCAATTTTCTTAAATTTACCAAGGGTTGATTTGTGACCCAAAATATGATCTATCCTGGAGAATGATCCATGAGCACTAGAGAAAAATGTGTATTCTGTTGTTTTTGGATGGAATGTCCTATAAATATCAATCAATACCATCTTCCTTAGCGTATCATTTAAAGCTTGTGTTTCCTTATTTATTTTCACTTTGGATGATCTATCCATTGGTGAAAGTGGGGTGTTAAAGTCCCCTACTATGAATGTGTTACTGTAGATTTCCCCTTTTATGGCTGTTAGTATTTGCCTTATGTATTGAGGTGCTCCTATATTGGGTGCATAAATATTTACAATTGTTATATCTTCTTCTTGGATCGATCCCTTGATCATTATGTAGTGTCCTGCTTTGTCCCTTCTAATAGTCTTTATTTTGAAGTCTATTTTGTCTGATACGAGAATTGCTACCCCAGCTTTCCTTTGGTTTCCATTTGCATGGAATATCTTTTTTTCCATCCCCTAACGTTCAGTCTGTATGTGTCTCTATGTCTGAAGTGGGTCTCTTGTAGACAGCAGATATATGGGTCTTGTTTTTGCATTCATTCAGCCAGTCTGTGTCTTTTGCTGGGAGCATTTAATCCACTTACATTTATGGTAATTATCGATATGTAGGTTCCTATTCCCATTTTCTTAATTGTTTTTGGTTTATTATTGTAGATCTTTTCCTTCTCTTGTATTTCTTGCCAGGAGAAGATCCTTTAGCATTTGTTGTAAAGCTGGTTTTGTGGTCCTGAACTATCTCATCTTTTGCTTGTCTGTAAATGTTTTAATTTCTCCTTCAAATCTGAATGAGATCTTTGCTGGGTAGAATAATCTTGGTTGTAGGTTTTTGTCCTTCATCACTTTAAATATGTCCTTCCAGTCCCTTCTGGCTTGCAGAGTTTCTGCTGAAAGATCAGCTGTTAACCTTATGGGGATTCCCTTGTGTGTTACTTGTTGTTTTTCCCTTGCTGCTTTTAATATGCTTTCTTTGTATTTAATTTTTGACAATTTGATTATGATGTGTCTTGGCATGTTTCACCTTGGATGTATCCTATATGGGACTCTGTGCTTCCTGGACTTGATTAACTATTTCCTTTCCCATATTAGGAAAGTTTTCAACTATAATCTCTTCCAATATTTTCCCAGTACTTTCTTTTTCTCTTCTTCTTCTGGAACCCCTATAATTCGAATGTTGGTGTGTTTAGTGTTGTCCCAGAGGTCTCTGAGACTGTCCTCAGTTCTTTTCATTCTTTATTCTTTATTTTGCTCTGCAGTATTTCCACTATTTTATCTTCCAGGTCACTTATCCGTTGTTCTGCCTCAGTTATTCTGCTATTGATCCCATCTAGAGTATTTTTAATTTCATTTATTGTGTTGTTCATCATTGCTTGTTTCATCTTTAGTTCTTCTAGGTCCTTGTTAAATGTTTCTTGTATTTTCTCCATTCTATTTCCAAGATTTTGGATCATCTTTACTATCATTATTCTGAATACTTTTTCAGGTAGACTGTCTATTTCCTCTTCATTTGTTAGGTCTGGTGGGTTTTTATCTTGCTCCTTCATCCACTGTGTGTTTTTCTATCTTCTCATTTTGCTTATCTTACTGTTTGGGGTCTCCTTTTTGCAGGCTGCAGGTTCGTAGTTCCCATTGTTTTTGGGGTCTGTCCCCAGTGGCTAAAGTTTGTTCGGTGGGTTGTGTAGGCTTCCTGGTGGAGGGGACTAGTGCCTGTGTTGTGGTGGATGAGGCTGGATCTTGTCTTTCTGGTGGGCAGGTCCACGTCTGGTGGTGTGTTTTGGGGTGTCTGTGGACTTATTATGATTTTGGGCAGCCTCTCTGCTAATGTGTGGGGCTGTGTTCCTGTCTTGCAAGTTGTTTAGCATATGTTGTCCAGCACTGTTGCTTGCTGATCGTTGAG
Source organism: Delphinus delphis (assembly GCF_949987515.2). Classification (NCBI taxonomy): domain Eukaryota; kingdom Metazoa; phylum Chordata; class Mammalia; order Artiodactyla; family Delphinidae; genus Delphinus; species Delphinus delphis. The sequence continues at coordinate 18,635,960 of NC_082694.2, read as the reverse complement.
TGAAGCTGGGTGTTGATGTTGAGATGGAGTCTCTTGGAGATTTTCGCCATTTTATATTACATGGAGCTGGGAGGTCTCTTGTGGACCTGTGTCCTGAAGTTAGCTCTTGCACATCAGAGACACAGCCCTGACTCCTGGCTGGAGCACCCAGAGCCTTTCATCCACACAGCTTAGAATAAAAGAGAGAAAAACAAAGAAAGAGAGAGAGAGAGAGAGAGAGAGGGAGGGAGGGAGGGAGGGAGGGAGGGAGGAAGGAAGGAAGGGAGAAAGGAAGAAAGAGCATAAAATAATGTCCATTCAGATATCCCTCAGATGCAGGGTCCATCAAGTTGACTGTGGAGCTTTAATCCGCTGCTCCTGAGGCTCCTGGGAGAAATTTCCCTTTCTCTTCTTTGATTGCACAGCTCCTGGGGTTCAACTTTGGATTTGGCCCTGCCTCTGCGTGTAGGTCGCCGGAGGGCATCTGCTCTTTGCTCAGACAGGACGGGGTTAAAGGAGCCGCTGGTTCGGGGGCTCTTCCTCACTCAGGCTGGGGGGAGGGAAGGGTACAAAGTGCGGGGCGAGCCTGCAGCAGCAGAGGCCAGGGAAGGTACCCGCCTCCACCACCCTCAGTCTCCACCAGCAAAGGGGCTTCTGTTGTGTGGAAACCTTTCCTCCTTCATGGCTCCCTCCCACTGGTGCAGGTCCCGTCCCTATTCCTTTGTCTCTGTTTATTCTTTTTTCTTTTGCCCTACCCAGGTACGTGGGGAGTTTCTTGCCTTTTGGGAGGTCTGAGGTCTTCTGCCAGCGTTCAGTAGGTGTTCTTTAGGAGTTGTTCCATGTGTAGATGTATTTCTGATGTATCTGTGGGGAGGAAGGTGATCTCCGCGTCTTACTCTTCCACCATCTTCCCCCCTCTGGGGTATTTTTTGTTTCCACAGAATATTTAGAATTATTTGTTCTAGTTCTGTGAAAAAATGCCCTTGGTATTTGATAAGGATTACATTGAATCTGTAGGTTGCCTTTGGTAGTATTGTCTTTTTAACAATATAAATTCTTCCAAATCGTAAACATGGTATACCTTTTCATCTTTTTGTGTTATCTTCAATTTCTTTCATCAATGTATTACTAGATTTTTCTGTGTACAGGTTTGTATCTTCTGTAGGTAGGTTTATTCATAGGTATTTTATTCTTTTTGATGAGATTATGCATTATTTTTTTTCTTTAATTTCTCTTTCTGATAGTTCATTGTGAGTGTATAGAAATGCAGCATAGTTCTGCATATTAGTATAGTATATACTATACTAGTATAGTATATACTATGAATATACTATACTAGTATAGTATATAGTATAGTATATACATAGTATATATTACATAGTATATACTGTATAGTATATACATAGTGTATATTATACTATACATAGTAGTATATACATAGTTCTATATATTAATTGTGTATCCTGAAGTTTTACTAAATTCATTTATGAGCTCTAATAGTTTTCTGGTGTTGTCTTTAGAATTTTCTATGTATAGTATCATGTGTTCCACAATAGTGACAGTTTTACTTCTTCCTTTACATTATGGATTTCTTTTATTTCTTTCCTTGTCTGGTTGCAGTGACTAGGCCTTCCAATATTATGTTGAATAAAAGTGGTTACATTGGTCCTCCTTATCTTGTTCCTGATCTCACAATAAATGCTTTCAACTTTTCATCACTGAGCATGATATTAGCTGTGTGCTTGTCATATGTGACCTTTATTCTGTTGAATATTCCCTCTACACCCATTTTCTGGAGAGTTTTTATCATAAATGGATGTTGAACTTTGTTAAATATTTTTTTTGCATCTTTTTAGGGGATCTTATGATTTTCATTCTTCAATTTGTTAAAGTGGAGTATCACGTTGATTTATTGATGAATATTGAAAAGTCCTTGCATATCTGGGTTAAATCCCATTTGATCTTGATGTATGAACCTTTTCAAGTATTGGTGAATTTGGTTTGCTAATATTCTGTTGAGGATTTTTGCATCATGTTCGTCAGTGATATTGGCCTGTGATTTTCTTTCTTTTTTTTTTTTTTTTTTGTGGTATCTTTGTCTGGTTTTGTTATCAGGGTGTTGCTGGTCTCATAGAATGAAATCAGCAGCATTCTTTCCTCTGAAAATTTTTAGATTAGTTTGAAAATAGGTGTTAATGCTTCTTTGAAGGATTGGAAGAATTTACATGTGAAGCCATCTGGTCCTGGAATTTTGTTTGTTGGAGTGGTTTTATTCCTGATTCAGTTTCACTGTTGGCAGTGGGTCTGTCCATATTTTTTACTTCTTCCTGATTCAGTCTTGGGAGATTGCAGATTTCTAGAAATTTGTCCATATATTCTAGGTTGTCCGTTTTATTGGTGTTTAGTTGCTTCTGGTAGTCTCTTATGATCTTTTGTATTTCTGTTGTGTCAGTTGTAACTTGTTTTTCATTTCTGCTTTTATGATTTGTGCTCTCTCTTTTCTTTCTTGATGATTCTGGCTAAAGTTTTATTAATTTTGTTTATATTTTCAAAGAACTAGCACTTAGTTTCATTGATCCTATTTTTTTAACTCTATATGTTATTTCTGATTTGACCTTTATGTTTTCTTTCCATAATTAACTTTGGATTTTGTGTGTTCTTCTTTTTCCACATCTTTTTGGTGTAAGGTTAGGTTGTTAACTTAAGATTTATTTTCCCTAAGGTAAACTTGTATTGCTATAAATTTCCCTCTTAGAACTATTTTTTTCTGCATCTTATAAAATTTGGATTTTTGTGTTTCCATTTTTATTTGTCTCCAGGTACTTTTTGATTCTTTTCTTTGATTTCTTCAGTGATCCATTGGTTGTTTAGTAATATTTTGTTTAGTCTTCATGTGTTTGCATTTTTTGCAGTTTTTCCTTGTAGTTGATTTCTAGTCTCATAGTACTGTAGTCAGAAAAGATGGTTGATATGATTTCAATTTTCTTAAATTTACTGAGGTTTGTTTTATGGCCTAGCATGTGATCTATCCTGGAAAATGTTCCATATGCACTTGAAAATAATGTGTATTCTGCTGTTTTTGGATGAAATGCTCTGTATAAATCTATTAACTCAATCTGGTCTAGTGAGTCATTTAAGGCCAATGTTTCCTTATTTTTTTTTTTCTGTCTGGATGATCTATCCATTGATGTAAGTGGGTTGTTAAAGTCCCTATTATTATTGCATTACTTCAGTTTCTCCCTTAATTTCTGTTAATATTTGCTTGATGTATTTAAGTACTTCTATGCTGGTACATATATATTATCTTCTTATTGGGTTGATCCCTTGATCATTATGTAATATCCTTCTTTGTCTCTAGTAACATTCTTATTTTAAAGTCTATTTTCTCTTATATAAATATTGCTACCCCAGGTTTCTTTTGAATCCCATTTGCATGGGATACCTTTTCCATTCTCTCACTTGCAGTGTGTGTCTTTAGATCTGAAGTGAGTTTCTTGTAGGCAGCTTATATATGGATATATGGGTCTTGTTTTAGTATCCATTGAGCTCTTCTATGTCTTTTGGTTAGAGTGTTTAGTCCATTTACACTTAAACAAATTGTTGATATGTATATTCTTATTGCCATTATGTTATTTATTTGGGGGTGGTTTTATAGGTCTTTTTTGTTCTTTTCTTCTTCTCCTTTCTGATGACTGTCTTTAGTGATATTTGGATTCTTTTTTCTTTTTCATGTATGTATATTCTGTAGAATTTTTGTTTGTCATTACCATGAGGTTTATATATAAAAATCGGTATATATACATGATTGCTTTAAGTTGCTGATCTCTTCATTTCAAATGCATTTTAACAACCCCTCAGCATTTGTACTCCCCTCCCCTCATGATTACACTTTTGATATTATATTTTACTTCTAATAGTTTGTGTATCCCCTAACTGCTTAATGTGTATATGAATGATTTTCCTAATTTTTTCTTTTAATATTCTTACTAGATTTGTTCATGGATAGTTTCATAACTTTACCCTGTATTTGACTTTACAGATGAGTTTTTTTTTCTTCCCTAATTATTATGTTTCTAGTTGTGGTCTTTTCTTTTTCCTTAGAGTAGTCCCTTTAACATTTCTTGTAAATGTGGTTTGGTGGTGCTGAACTCTTTTAGCTTTTCCTTGTCTGTAAAGCTTTTGAGCCCACTATTAACTTTGAATGAGAGACTTGCCAGGTAGAGTATTTTTGTTGTAGATGTTTCCCTTCCATCACTTTAAATATATCATGCCTCTTCTTTCTGGCTTGCAGACTTTTTTTTTCTTTAAAAGAAAGAAACTCTTTAAAAACTTTATAAAAAAATTTCCTTTTAAAGAAAGTCAGCTGACATCCTTATGGGAGTTCCCTTGTATATAAATTGTTGCTTTTCCCTTGCTGCTGTTAATATTCTCTCTTTATCTTTAATTTTGCCATTTTAATTATAATATGTCATGGTGTGTTCATCTTTGAGTTATTCTTATATGGGACTCTCTGTGCTTCTTGGATTTGGATTTCTGTTTCTTTTCATAGGTTAAGGAAGTTTTCAGCTATTATGTCTTCAAATATGTTCTCAACCCTTTACTCTCTTCTCCTTAGGGGACCCCTACAATGTGAATATTAGTGTGCTTAAACTTGTTCCAGAAGTCTCTTAAACTGTTCTCATTTCTTTTCATTCTTTTTTCTTTTTTTCTCTTTAGCATCACTGATTTCCACTACTGTGTTTTTCAGCTCACTGATCTCTGTATTATTTTGTCTACTGTTGATGACTTCTAGTGTATTTTTCATTTCAGTTGTTGTATTCTTTCTTTATCTATGTTTGATTGTTCTTTATGTTTCCTAACTCTTTGCTAAAAACTGCTAACTTCTCACTATGTGCATCCATTCCTCTCCTGAGTTCTTTGATCGTTTTTATGATCATTGCCCTCAACTCTTTCTCAGGTAGATTGCTTATCTCTACTTCACTTAGTTCTCTCCTGGGGTTTCATCTTGTCCTTTCATTTAGAACCTGTTCCTCTGCTGCCTCATTTTGCCTAAGTTGCTGTTTTTATTCTTATGTGTCTAGTAGGTTGATTGATTAAGTATTCTGACCTTGGAGACATGGCCATTTGTAGTATTTCTGTGTATCCCAGCAATGAACTCCCCTCTCATCACCAGAGCTATATGCTCTAGAAGTTCCCCCATAAGACTTGTGTGTGTCTTTCTTGTGTTAGGCTGACACTGTGAGCAGTCTGATAGGTTTGGTTGGCCCCTAGTCTGTTTGGTTCCCAGGCCCCAACTTGTTTAGAGGCTGCCAGCCTCTGGTTGGTAGGACTGGATCATGAGGTGGCTGACTGGAACCCTGGAGGCGCCCTGAGTCTCTTGTTGGCTTACTGGTGGGTGAGGTCAGGATCCAGGAGACCCCAGGGCTGTTGCCTCCTCACTGGTGTGTGAAACTAGGTCCTGGGGCTAGTGCTAACTTACTGGTGGGCAGACCCAGTCCTGGGGTCTGACTGCATATCTCACGGATGCAGAAATGTTGTTGAATTGCTGGTGGGTGGGCCCAGCTTCTGATATAGTTAGTTTCTGACATAGTCAGTTTCTGACATAGTTGGGATCTAGGGTGTCCCAAAGCTTGTGTGGGCCTGGTATTGGGTGGGGCCAAGGCCCATTCAGTCCCAGGAAAGGATCTGGCCTGTTAGTGGATGGGTTTTGTCCACAGGCTACTTGGGTTGCAGTTTTCTTGCTGCTGGTGTCTGCCTGTTTGTGGGTAAAACTGGCCCTAGGGGTAGAGTAGACTTCTTGGAGGGTAGGGTTAGGGCCCAGGGGGTTCTAAGGCTGGTGCCTGCCCCATGGTGTGTGGAGCAGGTCCCATGATCTTTGGAAGTAAGGCACTGGGTGTTCTCCCTCTAGTGCCTGTGCCCTGGTGTATCATGTTGGGTCCTGGGCCCTCTGTAGGCAGGGCCATGTCCAACAGTGGCTGTGCGCTCAGGGGCTCTTGATGCAGCCTGTTTCCTAGTGGATGGGCTGTATCCATACCTAGTTAGTTGCTTAGACTGGCACACCCCAGCACTGGTATTTAGATACAAGCTACCAGGCCAGGACAAGGCTGGGTCCTGGGCTAATAAGCTAGAGAGTGGATTTCAAAATAGTGTTTGCCAGCATCATTGTTCATGTGGTAGAACAATCCCCAAAATAGTTGCCACCAGTACCTATGTACTCTGGGTGAACTGCAAGTACCTCCTGCCTCTTCAGGACACTGTCCAATTTGAGAAGGTAGGTCTGACCCAAGCGCCTATGAAATTACTGCTTCTTTCCTGAGCCCTGGAGGATGTGAGATTTTGTGTGCACACTTTCCTTTAAGAATTGAGTTTCTATTTCCCCTAGCCCTCTGAGGCTACTGAAATTAAGCCCCACTGGCCTTCAAAACCAAATGTTCTGGGGACTCATCTTCCCACCCTAGGGCCCCAGAGCTGGGGAGCTCGACATGGGGCTTGAACCTCCTTTGGGAGAACGTCTGCAATTGTAATTATTATCTCATTTGTGGGTCACTGACCCTCGGGTATGGGACTTGATTATATAGTGACTCCACTCCTCTTACCCATCTTTTTATATCTTTAGCTGTAGAAGAACTTTTCTGGTAGGCTTCAGGCTTTTTCACCGATGGTTGTTTTACAAATATTTTTTGTTTCCATGTGCCTGTGAGAAGGGATGAACTCAGGGTCTTTTTACTCACCATCTTGGTTGCCAGCCCAAGAGATGGTTATTCATTGATTTTAAAATGCTCTCCATAGTAATAAACAGAGTTTTTAATTTGGATGTGTATGTATCAGCTTCAAATCATTTTTGTATAGACAATTTTTCCTCTTTACTAAACTGTCTCAAATATCAATGCAAGTTATGTCTTGGACAAAGATTTTCTACTGTTATTTTAATAAGATGTGAACAAAAGCCAGATATCAGTTGATAGTCTCACTTCACTAAAGATAAGGGGGAAGAGGCAGAGTGGATAGGAAAATGCTGCGAATATTTTGAACAAAAGAATAGTTAATTATATTCATGTTCTGTTATAGAGATTACTAAAATTGTGAAGGGAGTGAGAACAACTAACCACTGCTCATAATTTTGTGAATTAGTTACATCAAGAGTTTGTGAAATTAGCAGTATTCCCAATATTGTGGAAGGCTTAAAGTAGTTACACATCAAGAATTAAACAATGCACAGCAAACACAAAGAGAATTGAAAGAAACTCCTAAAACAAGGCAGCAAATATTACAGAAAATTCTCTTAAGCAGTCAAAACTAAGACAGCCTTAAACCAGTACTTTAATGATCTCTTTAAATACATTTTTTTCCATAAAAGCAGCTAATTATAATCAGAAAAATACATTCCATAAAAGAATGTTTTAAAGATTGCAGTTTTACATTTCTGACAAATATGAAATTATTTTTCAGAAGCAGAGGGAAGAAGGCAAAAACTAGCTGCTTACATAGTTTTTTGTTGTTGGTAATGGATTTACTGAGATATAGCTTACAAATTTAACATGCACAATTTTCTGATTTTTGTATATTCACATAATTGTACAACCACCACCACAATCAATTTTAGAATACTTGTGTCACTCCAAAAAGAAATCCTTTACCCATTAGTCATCACCCCATAGTTCCCCAGTGATCCCAACCCTAGTCAATTACTAACTTATTTTCTGTCTCCATAAATTTGCCTATTCTGGAAATTTCATATGATGCCAAACTGATATCATAGTGGACTAAGCACAGTGCAGGAATGCAAAAATAGAGTCAGACAGCCATTGAGGATCTGGTCTTGTCATCTCCACACCACTGAGAGCTTGAAATTTCTTAACTGTACCAGATCCAAGGACACCACCAGCCATATTCAGAACAGCATCTGCCAGCTGCAACCTTATGGTCTCAAAGACCCCCTTGTAACTATGAAACAGAGAGTCCCATACAGAATAAATCAAAGGAGAAACATGCCAAGACACATATTAATCAAACTATTAAAAATTAAATACAAAGAAAAAGTATTAAAACCAGCAAGGGAAAAACAACAAATAACATACAAGGGAATCCACATAAAGTTAACAGCTGATCTTTCAGCAGAAACTCTGCAAGTCAGAAAGGAGTGGTAGGACATATTTAAAGTGATGAAAGGGAAAAACCAACAACCAAGATTACCCAGCAAGAATCTCATTCAGATTTGATGGAGAAATTAAAATATTTACAGACAAGCAAAAGTTAACAGAAATCACCACCACCAAACCAGCTTTCCAACAAATGCTAAAGGAACTTCTCTAGGCAGGAAACACAAGGGGAAGGTAAAGACCTACAAAAACAAACCCAAAACAATTAAGAAAATGGTAATAGGAACATGCATATCAATAAGTACCTTAAATTTAAATGGACTAAATGCTCTAGCCAAAAGATATAGACTGGCTGAATGGATACAAAAGGATCCATTTTGTATCCTTGTATATATGCTGGATCCATGTATATATGCTGGATCCAAGGATCCATGTATATATGCTGTCTACAAGAGACCCACATCAGAACTAGGGACACATACAGAATGAAAGATAGAGGATGGAAAAAGATATACCATGCAAATGGAAATCAAAAGAAAGCGAAGGAGCAATTCTCATATCAGAGAAAACAGACTTTAAAATAAAGACTATTACAAGAGACAAAGAAGGACATTACATAAAGATCAAGGGATCAATCCAAATAGATGATATAACAATTGTAAATATTTATGCACCCAACATAGAAGCACCTCAATAAACAAGGCAAAAGCTAACAACTATAAAAGGAGAAATCGACAGTAACACAATCACAGAAGGGGACTTTAACACCCCATTTTCACCAATGGACAGATCATTCAAAATGAGAATAAATAAGGAAACATGAGCTTTATTTATTTTATGTATTGATTTTTGGCTGCATTAGGTCTTCAGGCAAGCAGGGCCTCCTCTTCCCTGTGGTGCCCATGGGATTCTCATGTGGCTTCTCTTGTTGTGGAGCACAGGCTTTAGAGCACAGTCTCAGTAGTTGTTGCCTGTGGGCTTTTTTGCTCTGAGGTATGTGGGATCTTCCTGGACCAGGGCGTGAACCTGTGTCCCTTGCATTGGCAGGAAGATTCTTAACCACTGCACTTCCCCAACCACTTCAGGGAAGCCTGAAACACAAGCTTTAAATGATACATTAAACAAGATGAACAACTGATATTTATAGGACATTCCATCCAAAACCAATGGAATACACTTTCTTCTCAAGTGCTCATGGAACATACTCTAGGATAGATCACATCTTGGGTCACAAATCAAGACTTGGTAAATTTAAGAAAACTAAAATTGCATCAAGTTTCTTCTCCAAACACAATGCTATGAGACTAGATCTTGATTACAGGAAAAAAAATCTGTAAAAAATACAAATACATGGAGGCTAAACAATACACTACTAAATAAGAGATCACTGAAGAAATCAAAGAGGAAATCAAATAGCTACTTAGAAACAAATGACAATGAAAACACAATGACCCAAAACCTATGGGATGCAGCAAAAGCAGTTCTAAGAGGGAAGCTTATGGCAATAAAATTGTACCTCAAGAAACATCTCAAATAAACAACCTAACCTTACACCTAAAGCAATTAGAGAAAGAAGAAGAAAAAAACCCCAAAGTTAGTAGAAGGAAAGAAATCATAAAGATGAGATCAGAAATAAATGAAAAAGAAATGAAGGAAACAGTAGCAAACAGGAATAAAACTAAAAGCTGGTACTTTGAGAAGATAAACAAAATTGATAAACCATTAGCCAGACTCATGAAGAAAAAAAGGGAGAAGACTCAAATCAATAGAATTAGAAATGAAAAGGGAGAAGTAACAAGTGACACTGCAGAAATACAAAGGACAATAAGAGATTACTACAAGCAACTCTATGCCAATAAAATGGACAACCTAGAAGAAATGAGCAAATTCTTAGAAAAGCACAACCTTCCAAGACTGAACCAGGAAGAAACAAAATATAAACAGAAATCACAAACACTTAAATTGAGACTGTGATTAAAAATGTTCCTACAAACAAATGCCCAGGACCAGATGGCTTCACTGGTGAATTCTATCAAACATTTAGAGAAGAGCTAAAACCTATCCCTCTCAAACTCTTCCAAAATATAACAGAGGAAGGAACATGCCTAAACTCACTCTATGAGGTCACCCTCACCCTGATACCAAAACCAGACTAAGAGGTCACAAAGAAAGAAAACTACAAGCCAATATCACTGATGAACATAGATGCAAAAATCCTCAACAAAATACTAGCAAATGGAATCCAAAAACATATTAAGAGGATCATACACCATGATCAAGTGAGGTTTATCCCAGGAATGCAAGGATTCTTCAATAGATGCATATTAGTCAATGTGATACACCATATTCAGAATTTGAAGGAGAAAAATCATATGATCATCTCAATAGATGCAGAAAAGGATTTCAACAAAATTCAACACCCATTTATGATAAAAACCCTCCAGAAAGTAGGTGTAGAGGGAACTTACCTCATTATAATAAAGGCCTTGTATGACAAACCCACAGCCAACATCTTCTCAACATTGAAGAACTGAAACCATTTTCTCTAAGATCAGGAACAAGACAAGGTTGTCAACTCTGGCTGTTATTATTCAACATAGTTTTGGTAGTTTTAGCCACAGCAATCAGAGAAGAAAAAGAAATAAAAAGAATCCAAATGGGAAAAGAAGAAGTAAAACTCTCATTGTATGCAGATGACATGATACTATACATAGAGAATCCTAAAGATGCTACGAGAAAACTACTAGAGCTAATCAATGAATCTGGTTAAGTAGCAGGATACAAAATTAATGCACAGAGATCCCTGGCTTTCCAATACACTAATGTTGAAAAATCTGAAAGACAAATTAAGGAAACACTGCCATTTACCATTGCAACAAAAATAATAAATTACTTGGAATAAACCTATCTAAGGAGACAAAAGACCTATATGCAGAAAACTATAAGACACTGATGAAAGAAATTAAAGATGATACTAACAGATGGAGAAGATATACCATGTTCTTGGTTTGGAAGAATCAACATTGTGAAAATGACTATATTACCCAGAGCAATCTACAGATTCAATGCAATCCCTATCAAACTACCAATGGCATTTTTCACAGAACTAGAACAAAAAATTTCACAATCTGTATGGAAACACAAAAAACCCGAATAGCCAAATCAATCTTGAGAAAGAAAACCAGAGCTGGAGGAATCAGGCTCCCGGACTTCAGACTATACTACAAAGCTACAGTAATCAAGACAATATGGTACTGGCACAAAAACAGAAATATAGATCAATGGAACAAGATAGAAAGCCCAGAGATAGTCCCATACACTTACGGTCACCTTATTTTTGATAAAGGAGGCAAGAATATACCATGGTGAAAACACAGTCTCTTCAGTAAGTGGTGCTGGGAAAACTGGACAGCTACATGTAAAAGAATGAAATTAGAACACTTATTAACACCCTACACAAAAATAAACTCCAAATGGATTAAAGACCTAAGTGTAAGGCCAGACACTATAAATCTCTTAGAGAAAAACATAGGGAGAACACTCTATGACATAAATCGTAGCAAGATCCTTTTTGACCCACCTCCTATAGAAATGGAAATAAAAAAAATAAACAAATGGGAACTAATGAAACTTAAAAGGTTTTGCACAGCAAAGGAAACCATAAACAAGATGAAAAGACAACGTTCAGAATGGGAGAAAATATTGCTAATGAAGCAATTGACAAAGGATTAATCTTCAAAATTTACAAGTAGCTCATGCAGCTCAATATCAAAAAACAAACAACCCAATCTAAAAATGGGCTGAAGATATACAGATTGCCAACAAACACATGAAAGGATGCTCAACATCACTAATCATTAGAGAAATGCAAATCATAACTACAATGAGGTATCACCTCCCACCAGTCAGAATGTCCTTCCTCAAAAAATATACAAGCAGTAAATTCTGGAGAGGGTATGGAGAAAGGGGAACCCTCTTGCACTTTTTGTGGGAATGTAAATTGATACAACCACTATGGAGAACAGTATGGAGGTTCTTTTAGAAACTAAAAAATAGAATTACCATATGACCCAGCAATCGCACAACTGGGCATATACCCTGAGAAAACCATAATTCAAAAAGAGTCATGTACCACAATGTTCATTGCAGCTCTGTTCACAATAGACAGGATATGGAAGCAACCTAAGTGTCCATTGATAGATGAATGGGTAAAGAAGATATGACACATATATCCAATGGAATATTACTCAGCCATTAAAAGAAATGAAATTTAGTTTTTTGTAGTGAGGTGGATGGACCTAGAATCTCTCATACAGAGTGAAGTAAGTCAGAGGAGAAAAACAAATATTGTGTATTAAGGCATATATATATTATCTAGAAAAATGGTACAGATGAATCTGCAGGGCAGGAATAGAGATGTAGATGTAGAGAATGGACTTGAGGACATGGGGAGTGGGAGGGTAGGTTGGGATGAAGTGAGAGAGTGGCATGGACATATATACACTACCAAATATAAGATAGATAGCTAGTGAGAAGCAGCCACATAGCACAGGTAGATCAGCTTGGTGCTTTGTGACGACCTAGAGGGGTGGGATCGGGAGGGTGGGAGGGATACGCAAGAAGGAGCATATATGGGGATATATGTATATGTATAGCTGATTCACTTTGTTATACAGCAGAAGCTAACACACCATTGTAAAGCAATTATACTCAAATAAAGATGTTAAAAGAAAACTCATATGAAATAGTCAATTTCAAAATGTCTTGGTTCAGTCTAAATGCATGATATCTCTTTCACCAGAGATATCAATTCTTTCCACAGTTCACACCATTTGCATTAGACAGAGCTTCTATCTTTATGTGATAGTCTTTGCCCTTAAGTTAGCTGACTTATACAATGTCATTTCTCTCTTTATATTTCATCTTCTATCTTATATTGAATTGCATTATATTTTGTCTGAGAATTATATGCTCGTTGAGGAAACAATATTAAGACTACCTCTGGCCGCTTTTTGTTTTTTTACTGGTAGGATTTTGATTATATCATCAAGATCAAGTTGACCTGTTTCCATTTTTACTCTTTGAACATGAATTTTGTCTCTCTATTTGAAGTCCTTTAATTCATTCATTCAGTAAGCATTTTCTTATTTCCTAGTATTCTCAAAGCATTACGTTATACATTCTAAGTGATACACAGGTAAATATGATATTCTTTCTACATAAGAGACACAATGAGGTGTATAAATATGCATAATTTCTGTTTTAATTTTGGCTCTGCCACATACTGCTAGAGTAGTATTTCACAAATTCTTTTACTTAGTTTTTAATTTCTTTATTTATAAATTGAAAATAATACTTATTATTAGGAAGAACAAGAGAGTAAATACAAATATTTAATTAAATCAGTGCCTTGCACGTGATGAGTAGCAAAATACATTAAGCTATGCTTATTCATAATGATTATAGTTTATCAGGGAGAGTAGTGATATATATAGCTATAATATTTCACAGAAAATATGGAGTATAATGGGATTGTTTTCAATTGAGTACTTAAGGGAAGACTGTCAAGAAAATGGTATTGTTCTGATCTTGAAAACTGATTATGACAAATCAGTTAATTTTTTATACTCATAAAAGTGGATAATTATTTTGTCTTACCTCCTTCTCATTTTTACTGGTGATTTGAATATGATAATGTGCTCAGGCAAGCTTTTTAAATCATAAAATCTTAAGTAAATTAAGCGATTCTACTAAACGATGTTAATTCTTATTCCATTCCTAGTCTAGGAAATCCACTTTAATTTGCTTTCCCAAACTAAGGGTGAGTGTGCTATCTCTATAATGGTTAACTTTTAAAATATGGGTATAAATAAGCTAATGAATTATGTGAGTCACAGTTCTCATCTTATTGAACCAACATTAACCAGTGCCAGGAACAGTAACTATCACTGTTGCCGGAACATTCTTTTGTCACAGGAGCTCTTTCTTTCTCACGTGCATTAGCATAGATTACCTTTCATTAGAGAAAATGAGACAAATCTTTCATTTACAAGTCATCTTATCCTGAGGCCCTGTTTTTGAGTAAATACACACACATACACATGGCTTCAGAAAACTAATTGCTTCCTGTGAGAGAACCTACCTTTCCTTAGCCCAGACCACTTGAGAACATGAGAGAATTCTTCAGAAGTAAACCATGGCTTGCTTGATGGATACCTGGTTGGTTGTCATGGAAATTTGTGCTTGGGTATTTCTAGCTGAATTCCAAATTGGCATTCTGAACAAGTCTCATGAAGAAAGAGAGAGAAAGAAAGAGAGCAAAGCTAAACCAAAAGTTTAACTTTTCTTGTCCTTCTAGGATCCCCTTTTCTTTTCTTTCTTTTCCCTAACACCAACTACAAACGTCTTAATACAGGGATGAAAGAAAAATTATTAGCAGCAGTGACAGTTTCAGTATGCTAGTGCAAGCTTCATATTTAATTCAATTTAAGAAGTCCCTTCCTGATTTATTTGACTAATTTCTTATAAATATGTAATGCTTTGGCCATTAGCTAAAGAAGTGTGGGTTTAATAGATATAGGGTCAACAGTGACAAAAGTCTGGCAAAATAAAATCAGGAATATACAAAAATCTCATGTATCCTGTATTTGAACAGCAGAACATGTGAAGAATATCCTAATAGACATTATCTTTGTTTAATAAGTAAGGAAACCTAGTCGTCTGGAGGAATAATATGGAAGCCATCTGATATACTTTAAGTAAATATCTCTAGATGTTAACCAGTGATTCCTAAATAACCTTCAAGTACAAAATTAAAGTACCTTCAATCACTACAACTGCTTTCCAATATTTTATTCAACAAATTCATATATATATATATATATATATATATATATATATATATATATATAATTATTATTATGTACCTAGAAATGTGAAAAGACTGATGATCTGATAGGGAATAACAACTGAACCATAATAATACAAACAACAAAACAATGTCTACAACATAAGTTACTTAGGCCATTAGAAAATACTGTAAAGTAAGTGTTTTGAACTTTATTTTACATTTGAGAATTTAATTGCTAGTAACTAGACCTAGAATCTGGGTCTCTAGATATTTAGTGTAAGATTCCCTTTATCTGGAATTTCTCAAATACTAATGCTGTGTTCCATACAATTGTCCTTCTTGTCTCATTTGAGTGGATGATACTTCAAGAAATTATGAAGCATTCATCCTTCCTCTGGTTATTTTACCTCCAGACTTTAAGGTAGTGCTTAGATTTTAGAAGCCACTTAATAAATATTTGATGGCATGCATCATTATACAAAAGGTTTTCAAGTCCCTCTCCAATCTTTCACTTTCCTGAGATAGAATCTTTTATTGGGACCATCCTGTACTGATGCTTTACATAGCATTAAGCCCAGGGACTTGATGTCTTGATCATGAAAGACCATATATAGATGGCAAGTCTTTTCTGAAAGGAGAAGGAAGTACATGTATTTCCATTCATTTGTGCTGTCTGCTGTGGCCAATAACATCCTGCAGATAAAAGAATCAATATTTTTGAGCTGCAGACTTAGCCTCAAATGTAAAAGCATTACTGGAGTGCAGTGTTTTGAAGCAAAAAGTAAAAGGAAGGGAAAAAAAAACTTCTGTAAAACTTCAACATAATATTTTTTTCTTTTCTAAAAATATTTTTCACTTTGTGTTAACAGTGTTATTGGAAATGGACAGCATCATAACTAGAGTATTAAGAGAATAAGATTAATGTGAAAAATGCAGTAGAAATAAAATAGAATGTAGTATATAATTACACAGAAATGAGTGATTACTTTTATACCAAAAAAGGAAATAAAAATCCCTTTGAGATTAGCATTTCCAAAGGGACTGAATCTTTAAAAGTATTTAAGTTTCAAACTCACAAATGGATTAAACCATGGGAAGAGAAAAAAAGTCAAATATATTGCCTGCTCGTGAAATATGTTTTACAAGATATTCCCTGGATGAATATGGTAAAGAACACAAGGTGTTCACAATGAATTTAGAAAAATATAACTTTGAAATTTTCATGTTATTTGTCCAATTCTCCCTCTTTCCTTTCTTCCTCTCTCACCCTTGCTCCTCCTATGTCCTTTCTCTTTCTCTCTCTCTCTAACACACATACTATATATATATATATATATATATATACACATCTTGATACAAAATATTCAGGATATATTCTCTTGTTGGATTTATCCACCACTCTACACTTTGATCGTGCTACTTATTTATGCTCCTCTGAGCTTTTAGCTTTCTTTTGATTACTAGTTTTGTTTGTTTTCTAACATTATAATATTATATTATCATATAATATAATAATATTGATCCTTGAACTCAGGATAGGGAGACAATTTTATGTATTTCTCCGTCATTCTCCCACCCACCATTGTCAAGAAATTCTCAAAGAATCAAGATTTCAAATACTGTTAAAATTAAGAATTATCCAGATATCCCACACTGCTCCAATATTTGAAGTGAGAAAAGATACATAGAAGTTAGGGTTAACAACATTAACAACACTGAAAGACAGAGTACACTCACAGTTTAAAAATCAGTTAGTTTTGTCCTGGGCACTTCAGGACACCATATTTCCTATTGCTTCAGGTCCCCCTGAAACTTCCTTTTCCCTCTCGACAACTTTTTTCAAGAAAGAAATTAAATAACTTATTCTCACCGAGGTATACATAGTTTCAAATATGTGAACTGTAAAGGTTTTCAGCAACTTAAGTGATAGGAATGATGAGATTCAAGGAGTTGCAGTTGTTACCAGCTTGATGAAGACATCAGAGAAGCCACAAGATGATGTGAACCTCTGGTGAGTAGCTAAGCCTTGGTTATGCCCATGCAATGGTATGATAGAGAAATATATCTAAACACTCTTCTCAGGTATCCCACCAGCAACTGTGCTCCAAAGGCCTCTCAACTTGTTTTCCCTGAAAGAAAATCACACCTTAATATGCTTTCTTAATCAACATTTACTTCTCCCAATAGGTTGTAGGGCTCCCTACTTTGTATAAGGAAGTGGAAGGAGAGCACTCTGCTCATGGATCTATTAACTCTTATCATGGTCAACATTCTATTTCATTTCCTTACTGTTTGCTTTAGGTTTAGTTTCCAAATGTCCTAGTGACATCAAAGAATCTAGTGAACTTACAACAAAATCATGACATCTTGGTAAAATAAACTGATCTTTGTGAAGGTACATCAAAAGCTTAGCTGACATTGATGGTTGAAGCTGGTTATGTTTCTTACAGTGATACTCTTGGAGAGGCACAGTATTTTTAACTGTTCCGGTCATTTCCACACATCTCATGTTGCTTAATCCTCAAAATAACCTTGTTAAGAGAATAGTTATCTGCCTTTTATAGAACCAGAACATGTGCTTCTGACAAACAAAGTGATCCAGCATCCTCATATTGCTAGCTGTTACACAGTGGGAACTGGAGAGGAGTCCTGACCAGAACCAGGAAAGCATGATGTGTTCTCTTCCTATATCTCCAGCCACATCTTAGACTATTCTCACCCTTGGCTATCAAGATCCAGTTGCTCACAAGTACTTTGCTCCTGTTCAGTTTCTTAAATTTTTTTCTTTCCTTTGTCAATAAATTTGCACGATTTTCCTAAAATGTTCTTGTGATATATTCATTCCTTTGCTCTCTTAGCTGATTCTTTGTATTTTTCAAGTGTCTGCCCAATAGATAATTTTCTTGGTGACACCTCTCCTTCCTACTGCTCCCTAACCCCTGGCCAAGTATTTTATCTCAGAGTATCTTACTATTTATTTTTAATCCTCACAAATATTTGAAAGTATTTAGTTTATTTACATAGTTAATTTGTCAATGCTTATCACCTCCACCATCCTGAAAGCTCCACAAATTCTAATACAGTATTTTTCTTAACATTTCATGAAAACAGTGTGAAGCACAATTCTTAAGATAGAGTAAATGCAAACAATACATGAATGAATGAATGAATGAAGCAATAAATCTAGATCTCATTGTATTCCCATGTTTGTTTTCTTATGCTATTTTATCTCTTCTGTATATAAAAAAAGTTTTGAAATAATACCTCCTTTTGGTGGCAAGATACATATTTTTCTCCTCTTTTACTCAAAGAAATGTTACTTTATATGAGTGAGTCCTCTTATTTCTTTAGGTCTTCGTTTCTTTGTTCCTAAAATTAAAATGTGGTTAGGTAGCCTCATCCACCAGAGGGCAGACAGCAGAAGCAAGAAGAAATACAATCTGGCCTCCTGTGGAACAAAAACCACATTCACAGAAGATACATAAGATGAAAAGGCAGAGGGTTATATACCAGATGAAGGAAAAAGATAGAACTCAAGAAAAACAACTAAATGAAGTGGAAATAAGCAATCTTCCAGGAAAATAATTCAGAATAATGATAGTGAAGTTGATCCAGGACCTCGGAAAAAGAATGGAAGCAAAGTTCGAGAAAAAGCAAGAAATGTTTAACAAAGACCTAGAACAATTAAATATCAAACAAACAGAGATGAACAATATGATAACTGAAATGAAAACTACACTAGAAGGAATCAGTAGCAGAATAGCTGAGGCAGAAGAACGGATAAGTGACCTGGAAGACAGAGTGGTGGAATTCACTGCTGCAGAACAGAATAAAGAAAAAAGAATGAAAAGAAATGAAGACAGCCTAAGAGATCTCTGGGACAACATTAAACACAACAACATTTACATTATAAGGGTCCCAGACAGAGAAGAGAGAGAGAAAGAACCAGAGAAAATATATGAAGAGATTATAGTCAAAAACTTCCCTAACATGGGAAAGGAAATAGCCACCCAAGGCCAGGAAGCGCAGCGAGTTCCACACAGGATAAACCCAAGGAGAAACACGCCAAGACACATAGTAATCAAATTTGCAAAAATTAAAGACAAAGAAAAATTATTGAAAGCAGTGAGGGAAAAATGACAAATAGCATACAAGGGAATTCTGATAAGGTTAAAAAATGATTGCTCAGCAGAAACTCTACAAGAAAGAAGGGAGTGGCATGATATACTTAAAGTGAGGAAAGGGAAGTACCTACAACCTAGATTACTCTACCAGGCAAGAATATCATTCAGATTTGATGGAGAAATCAAAAGCTTTACAGAAAAGCAAAGGCTAAGAGAATTCAGCAGCACCAAACCAGCTTTACAACAAATGGTAAAGGAATTTCTCTAAGTGGGAAACACAAGAGAAGAAAAGGACATACAAAACCAAATGCAAAACAATTAAGAAAATGGTCATAGGAACATACCTATTGATAATTACCTTAAACGTGAATAGACTAAATGCTCCAACCAAAAGACACAGGCTTGCTGAATGGATACAAATATGAGACCCATATATATGGTGTCTACAAGAGACCCACGTCAGACCTAAGGACAAATACAGATTGAAAGTGTGGGAATGGAAAAATATATTTCATGCAAATGGAAATCAAAAGAAAGCTGGAGTAGCAGTACTCATCAGATAAAATAGACGTTAAAATAAAGAATGTTACAAGAGACAAGGAAGGACACTACAAAATGATCAAGGGATCAATCCAAGAAGATATAACAATTATAAATATATATACACTCAACATAGGAGAACCTCAATACATAAGGCAACTGCTAACAGTTGTAAAAGAGGAAATCAACAGTAACACAATAATAGTGGGGGAATTTAACACCTCACTTACACCAATTGACAAATCACACAAATTGAAAATAAATAAGGAAACAGAGGATTTAAATGACATAAGAGACCAGATAGATTTAACTGAGATTTATAGGACATTCCATCCAAAAACAGCAGTTACACTTCTCCAGTGTGCACAGAACATTCTCCAGGATAGATCACATCTTGTGTCACAAATCAAGCCTCACTAAATTTAAGAAAATTGAAATCATATCAAGCATCTTTTCTGACCACAATGCTATGAGATTAGAAATGAATTACAGGGGAAAAAAATGTAATAAAACACAAACACATGGAGGCTAAACAATACATAAGTAAATAATGAAGAGATCACGGAAGAAATCAAAGAGGTAATCAAAAAATACCTAGAGACAAAAGACTATGAAAACACAATGATCCAAAACCTATGGGATGCAGCAAAAGCTCGTCTAAGAGGGAAGTTTATAGCAAAGAAGCCTACCTGAAGAAACA
Source organism: Delphinus delphis (assembly GCF_949987515.2). Classification (NCBI taxonomy): domain Eukaryota; kingdom Metazoa; phylum Chordata; class Mammalia; order Artiodactyla; family Delphinidae; genus Delphinus; species Delphinus delphis. Next base: position 18,615,668 of record NC_082694.2, on the reverse strand, counting down.
AGAAAAATCGTAAATAAACAATCTAACCTTACACCTGGAAGAACAAAGAACACCCAAAGTTAGCAGAAGGAAAGAAATCAAAAAGATAAGAGCAGAAATAAATGAAATAGAAATAAAGAAAACAATAGCAAAGATGAATAAAACTAAAACATGGTTCTTTGAGAAGATAAACAAAATTGATAAACCATTAGCCAGACTCATCAAGAAAAGGAGGGAGAGGAATCAAATCAATAAAATTCAAAATGAAAATGGAGGAGTTACAACAGACACCACAGAAATACAAAACATCCTAAGACACTACTACAAGCAACTCTTTGCCAATAAAACAAACAACCTGGAAGAAATGGACAATTTCATAGAAAGGTATAACCTTCCAAGACTGAAACAGAAAGAAATAGAAAATATGAACAGACCAATCACAAGTAATGAAATTGAAACTGTGATTAAAAATCTTCCAACAAACAAAAGTCCAGGACCAGACGGCTTCACAGGTGAATTCTATCAAACATTTGGAGAAGAGCTAACAGCCATCCTTCTCCAATTCTTCCAAAAAATTTCAGAGGAAGGAACACTCCCAAACACCTATGAGGCCACCATCACTCTGATACCAAAATCAGACAAAGATACTACAAAAAAAAGAAAATTACAGACCAATATCACTGATGAATATGGATGCAAATATCCTCAACAAATACTAACAAACAGAATCCAACAACACATTAAAAGGATCATACACCATGATCAAGTGGGATTTATCCCAGGGATGCAATGATTCTTCAATACACACAAATCAATCAATGTGATATACCATATTAACAAATTGAAGAATAAAAAACATATGATCATCTCAATACATGCTGAAAAAGCTTTTGACAAAATTCAACACCCATTTATGATAAAAAACTCACCAGAAAGTGGGCATAGAGGGACCCTACCTCAACATAATAAAGGCCATATATGACAAACCCACAGCAAACATCAATCTCAATGGTGAAAAACTTATAGCATTTCCTCTAAGATCAGGAACAAGGCAAGTATGTCCACTCTCACTACTATTATTGAACATAGTTTTGGAAGTCCTAGCCACAGCAATCAGGGAAGAAAAAGAAATAAAAAAAATACAAATTGTTAAAGTAGAAGTAAAACTGTCCCTGTTTGTAGATGACATGATACTATACATAGAGAGTCCTAAAGATGCCACCAGAAAACTACTAGAGCTAATCAATGAATTTGGTAAAGTTGCAGGATGCAAAATTAATGCACAGAGATCTCTTACATTCCTCTACACTAATGATGAAAAATCTGAAAGATAAATTAAGGAAACACTCCCATTTACCATTGCAACAAAAAGAATAAAATGCCTAGGAATAAACCTACCTAGGGAGACAAAAGACCTGTATGCAGAAAACTATAAGACACTGATTAAAGAAATTAAAGATTTTACCAACAGATGGAGAGATATACTATGTTATTGGATTGGAATAATCAATATTTTGAAAATAACTATACTACCCAAAGCAATCTACAGATTCAATGCAACCCCTCTCAAATTACCAATGGCATTTTTTACAGAACTAGAACAAAAAATCTAAAAATTTGTATGGAGACAAAAAAGACCCCAAATAGCCAATGCAGTCTTGAGGGAAAGAAAACGGAGCTGGAGGAATCAGACTTCCTGACTTCAGACTACACTACAAAGCTACAGTAATCAAGACAATATGGTACTGGCACAAAAACAGAAACATAGATCAATGTAACAAGATACAAAGCCCAGAGATAAACCCATGCACCTATGGTCAACTAATCTTTGACAAAGGAGGCAAGGATATACAATGGAAAAAAAGACAGTCTCTTTAATAAATGGTGCTGGGAAAACTGGACAGCTACATGTAAAAGAATGAAGTTAGAACACTCCCTAACACCATACACAAAAATAAACTCAAAATGGATTAGAGACCTAAATGTAAGACTGAACACTACCAAGCTCTTAGAGGGAAACATAAGAAGAACACTCTTTGACATAAATCACAGAAAGATCTTTATTGTTCCACCTCCTAGAGTAATGGAAATAAAAACCAAAATAAACAAATGGGACCTAATGGAACTTCAAACTTTTGCACAACAAAGGAACCTATAAAGACAAAAAGACAACACTCAGAATTGGAGAAAATATTTGCAAATGAATCAATGGACAAAGGATTAATCTTGCAAATATATAAACAGCTCATGCAGCTCAACATGAAAAAAAACCAAACAATCCAATCCAAATATGTGCAGAAGACCTAAATAGACATTTCTCCAAAGAAGACATACAGATCACCAATAAGCACATGAAAAGTTGCTCAACATCACTAATTATTAGAGAAATGCACATCAAAACTACAATAAGGTATCACCTCACACCAGTTAGAATGGGCATCATCAGAAAATCTACAAACAACAAACTCTGGAGAGGGTGTGGAGAAAAGGGAGCCCTCTTGCACTTTTGGTGGGAATGTAAATTGATACAGTCACTATGGAGAACAGTATGGAGGTTCCTTAAAAATCTAAAAATAGAATTACCATATGATCCCCCAATTCCACTACTGGGCATATACCCAGAGAAAACCATAATTCAAAAAGACACATGCACCCCTATGTTCAATGCAACACTATTTACAATAGCCAGGTCATGGAAGCAACCTAAATGCCCATTGACAGACAAATGGAGAAAGAAGATGTGGTACATATATACAATGGAATATTACTCAGCCATAAAAAGGAAAGAAATTGGGTCATTTGTTGAGATGTGTATGGATCTAGAGACTGTCATACAGAGTGAAGTAAGTCAGAAAGAGAAAAACAAATATCATATATTAACACATGTATGTGGAGCCTAGAAAAGTGGTACAGATGAAGTGGTTTGCAGGGCAGAAGTTGAGATACAGATATAGGGAACAAATGTATGGACACCAAGGGAGGAAAGCCACGGGGGGTTGCGGATGGTCATGTGATGAATTGGGCAAGTGGGATTGACATGTGTACACTGATGTGTTTAAAATTGATGACTAATAAGAACCTGCTGTATAAAAATGTAAATAATACAAAATTAAAAGAATAAAAAATAGAAATAAAATAAAATTAAAGTGTTAAATTGGATTAGTTCTAGAGGGATGTAATCCACTCTTCTTTCTTTTTGCCACTGGTGTCTAGAAGATAGCTTTATCTGAATATCTAGAAAGCTTAGTACTCCATGGTCATTTTTCACTGTGACTAAAACCAGGGCAGGCTGAAAGAAACCCAGTTAGTTTTTACTCACTGGCTAAATAAATGATCAGTGCAAGGGATGTATGTCAGTAAAATCTTTATGCATCTGGATTCAAGTCTCTTCTTTGAACTTTATGATACCACCAAAAAGATAAGCATATAGAGCTCCTTTTGCCTTCTAGATCTTACACATGTGGCAGAAAAGCAGAAAATGAAAATAAATTCATAAATAATATAATTTCAGATAGTAAATCAGATATTACTTTCTTGAACTGTGTACTTCATAGATTTTACATCATCTCATGTTTTTCTACTCGATATTTCCTGTGCAAAAACAGTGTTCTTGGTTTCAAGGATATTATATATCTCTAGGCAATTAGTAAATATTTGTTGATATATATATCCTGCAAACCTTTATTTAAAATATTTTATAAAATGATTTCCCCAAATGTGAAGTATTATTTTCCCAAAACTGAGGTGTAAACGTTCATCTTACTTTAGATGACAGATGGTCACAAAAGAATGATGGAAGTGCTGGTACTCCCCAGTAGACATTAAACAAAAGAGCCATCAAAAAGATAGAATAAAATTCTCAGAGAAACATGTAAAATTCTCAGAGAGAAGAATAGAACAGGAAGTTAAATTGAAGTGTATTGTCATATTCAATAATTTTTCAAAGACTCATTTAGATAGCATTCTTTTTCTGTACTTCCTTCTATTAGTATAAGTGCATGTTGTGTTTAAATAAAGCAAATAATTAAACAGGAATAATAATTTTTAAAAAAACAGGAATAATTACATTAACCCCAAACATCTATTCAAATGCCTTCAATTAATATTAACTTAATATTGTTGTGGTAGAGTAAAAAATTATCTTCTTTATTGTCTTAGTCCATTTGGGCTGCCATAACAAAATATAAGCTGGGTGGCTTATAAACAGAAATTTATTTTTCACATTTCTGGAAGCTGAGAAGTCCAAGATTATGGCACTGACAGATTCAATACTGAGGATTTGCTTCCTTGTTGATGGCTATCTTCTCATTGTAACCTTACATGGTGGAAGAGGTGGTCAAGCTCTCTGGGGTCACTTTTATAATGGCACTAATCCTAATCATGAGGGCTCTGTACTCATGACCTAATCACCTCCCAAAGATCCATCACCTAATACCATCACCTGAAGGATTAGGATCTCAACATAAGAAATTTGTGGGGACACATTCAGACCATAACAGTTAATGCACATTGTCAAGCACTAAACCAGTAATCGTGGTTTCAAACCTACCCTGTGTGAATATGCATTCATGGATGTGATTCATATCAAAGTTAGGCTAAATTGCCAGTTAAAAAATCTGCATTACTAAGTTGATAATTGTTTTTAGAGATTAGAGATAGAGAAAAAGATGTCAGAATTAGAGCAAAATGTAGACTTGTCAGAGAAATAAAAAGCTAGAGAAAGAAGATGTGTATTCCAGAAAGAGATTATTTTTAAACATCTGTAAGTAGATGTATATACAATACATACACACTTTAAGTCAACCTAGGCCTAAGAATCATCTCTGATATTTGAAGGATTAATAAGTATTCATTCAGAAGGAAAATGAGGTCCTTATATTTCTTTATTCTCTGAGAAAAGCAAGAAAGAACATATATCTAAAGACAGAAGTATTATTTTCAATGATTTTTCCTAGGTGAATAATACTTTAGGCATGAAATGAAAGTATGAATTTTATGCTTTCTTCCAGAAATTATGAATTACTTTGAATCTAAGTGTTTGAAGAGAGTGATCTTCCACTTCTCAGGGATGACTTGGGAGGTATTCTATTTGGTGCTGTTTCCAAACTTCACGTGCCCAAGGATCTAAAAATGTCCAATATTTCCCAGTATTCAGACTATGCTTTCAGAACCAGAGACACTGGCACCACCTGGGAGCTTTTTGAAATGCAGACTTTCAGGCCCTCTCCCGAGATCTAATGAATCAGACTATAGTTAAACAAGATTCCCAGGTGATTTGCATGCACATTAAAATTTGGGGAGCACTGAAGCATAGTGAAGCACATATATTTTTGGCAGAAAAACCTGAAATTAAAATCCAGTTTTTGAAAGAAAGACAAGCAATTAAAATCTGGTTAGACTGTTTACAACACAGTGATTTTTGTAGAAAATCTATTACTATCTGTCAGAGTAATAATAATATTAAAATTGTCAATAGAATGGTAGCAACAATAAATAATGATATAAAAGTAAAAAGCATAGTAATAAAAACACTTTTAGTCATTGCTCTGTGTCAAGCACTGTGTTAAGACATTTCAAAGATCAAGGGTTTTTTTTTAAGAACCTTTTGAGAAAGGGTAAGTGACTTGCTTGGAAGTCACTAGGGCTTAGAAAGGGTAAGTGACTTGCTCCAGGTTACTCAAATTGTAAATTAGAGGGTTTGAATTTAAACCAAAATTATCTGATTCTAAAGCCTAAGCTGTATGCTATTGTCCCTCTAAGCCAACTTTTTCATATATAAAATTAGAATTATGATTTACAGGATTTTTGCAGTGACAATATGGTAAAATCCAACAGGTGTTACTAAATATTTGTTTCCTTGATATAGAATAACATTCGCATTACATGATGACTACTTGTTCTAAATAAATGTCTGAATATTGCAAATCTAAGCCTAAACTTTAAAGACTTTAAAAAAATCTAAAAGCAGAAGTAGAATAAGCTGAATTCAGTCAAAGTAATATTTAGCAGCTTCTTAATGAAATTGTTTATTTTAAAAGTAACTAGTTGTAAGAGAACATTTAGAATTTGATTTTAAATATATATATTTATGAATGTACATATATAGTAAAAATATAGATATAGTGAAGAAAGTTGTTGTAGGAAAAGGAAATGTAAACTTTACATTATATAAACCTAATTACCATTTTTATATCTGAACAGATTTGCAATTCACTTTTTAAAGCTCACACACAGACAAACAGAGCTCTGTACATTTGAAATTTTGTAAAAATGGGACTTGATCGTGTCAGTTGAGACACTCTAGTGTAATTTCTCAATAATGAACTTTAAAGTTTATAAAAGTGTATAAATTAATGGAGAATGTGTTATGTCCTATCTCTGAAAATATTGTTCATATTCCATGAACATAAATTAATTCCAAAAAACCCTAATGCTTCCATCCCACTCAAAGGCAACCCTCTCAGAAAATATGTTCTCTCTCCAGCACAAATGATTGCTTACCTATGCCACTTTGATGGAAATTCTCTTTTTACCTTCAAATCCATGCATAAATTCTGTTTGAAAAAAATTAATAGGACAGATTCAACTACCCTTTGGTTCAGTAGAAGATTAAATATGTAAATAGTCTTTTAATCTCTAACTAGCATTCAACTAAAAGCATCTTTCTTGTGCCTGGACCAAACTAGGCATTAGCACATTAATTGCTGTTGTCACCCAAAGTAACTTTAACTGATATTAATTTTCATATTAGATCTCTGTGTCTATGGACAATAACTGCCAAAAAAGTTATGGGTGTTGCAGGTATATTATTGTGTACATCATACCATGTTTCCTGTATCCAGTCTTCTAAAAGAAAAGTTCTACATTTCTCCTGAGCACCTAATCTGTTTTGAATTATAAGCATTGAGAATCTCATAACTGTCATCCTTCTCTCTTTGGTTTCTAAGATACTTGAACCAAATATGGAACTCAGGTTAACAATTTGTGAAAGTTTTGTGTTGTATAAAGCACTAATTTTACTGCTTATTTGTTTTAGAAATGTACAGACCATTTCATACATTAAGGAAAAGGACTCACCAGATTCCACTTCATAATCCAAGTTTCTAGCAGTTGATGAAAGACTAGTTCTTGAGGAGTCCCAAGAATTTTTGAGATCAAGTGGTATAGCATCATGATATACTTAAAACACTAAAACATTTATTGCGTATATAGAAACTCATTTGCAACTAAGTAATTGCCTTTCAAAAACGCGTTGCCATCTGGCTACCTAGTAATTATGTGGACCCGATTTAACTTTTTTTTTTTGTAAATCATATTTTTATTTCAACTATTACTCCAATCTTGTAAGAGGTAAGGGCAGAAAAATGACGTGAGGACACTCCATGGAATTTTTGGTTTTGTTTCTTGTTTTCTATCGCATTCCTTTTTTTATTAACATCTTTATTGGAGTATAATTGCTTTACAATTGTGTATTAGTTTCTGCTTTATAACAAAGTGAATCAGCTATACATACACATATATCCACATATCTCCTCCCTCTTCCATCTCCCTCCCACCCTCCCTATCCCACCCCTCTAGGTTTTCACAAAGCACCAAGCTGATCCCCCCGATCTCTCCAGTTTAACTATTTGGAACGTTATTGGTTTATTTGAATATGGCTTGCACGGCTATACTTTGCTTCAGTAACATGAAGTGTGTGTGATATATATATATACACACACACACACATACACACACAGAGTATTGTTATATACAGCAACATGAATTGGATAGATAGATAGATATGGATACATAGATCTATAATCGCTATACAGTAGAATGATGTTAATCAAATGGGAATTATTAGTTCATATAAGATTTTTACCTCCAGCCTGTTAATGTGTTGTGCCATGCTGGTACATGTAGCAACATCTGAAGGAAAATACAAGGGCAGAATACAGTGAGCTCTGGAGGAATCCACAGTAAATGAACTAAGTCCATCCACACTTCCATCTGCCTCCTGGCTCAGTTGGTCATCTGCTTTACAGTGAAAGTGTAATTATGAAGATCTCCCCATTGTATTTTTAAAAGTTGTGTCCAAATATTTATTACTTAGGAAATTCAACTCTTCCTTACAACCCATTCTCTTTTTATTTTTTTAAAAAAGGTAAATACCTATATTCAATGTAGCATTTATTTATTAGAAATACCATTTTGTAACTGTGATATCATATTATGTTATCTTTTGAATGTTATTGTGTTGGTTAACACCTCAGTTATAAAGTTGCTTAGGTTTTGATTATTATGATTCTAGCCTTATTTTTTCTCACAAGCCCTGATTGTTTTAGTGTGAAACATTAGATTTTTCAGAAACACATTCATGGTATTTTAGTCAAAACACCTGTACTTTTGTTGTTGTTGTTGTCGGCAACCTATTCACAATTAAAAAATTGTTCCTTTTCATGATAAAATACCCAATTTTTTTATTTGATAAAGTTTTGGATGAAATACAGATGTAAATGTGGAAATAGCTCTAAATATATGCCTGTAATACCAATTAGTACTACAACACATTGCTAACTGAGCAAGTTGGGCACATTTGAAAACTGACATTAACATGCTCTTTTGGAAATTTAATTTTTCTGTATTAGTAAGAAAAAAATATCAGGAATATAAAAACTAATGTGTAAGAATTCTTAAATAAAATAATGTAACATAATTTTCGGTTGCTTATTTATTCCTTGTTACAGAAACACACTTCTGTTTTGGTACCATCTCTGAGGCAAGGTGACCCTAGTATCAGCTCAGGGCTAAATCTTTATTTTCACACAGGTACCACACAGGTCATGGGCATGTGATGAAGTTCTCTTCATAGGTGTAAGAGGAAAATTGTTGCAGCAATTTGGGAAAATTTCTCACATTCTAAAAGTGAAACAAAGAGCACTTTTAAATATCTTATTCCCCTGACAACTGAAGTATCAGTATATGACACTGGGTTAGTATCTCAAGAATATGAGGAGAACTAAACTGAAGATAATCTACAGACAGTGAGAAAAAAATGACAAAACTCTGATTCTTCCACAAAGACTCAATTATCAAACCTAGAGGTATGTACATTAAGCAGTTTGTTCTTCAGCTAAACACGCTTCATTATTTTAAGCCATTTAAAATTTTCTGTTATATGTAGTCAGTGTATGCTAATTCTCTCTCTCTCTCTCTCTCTCACACACACACACACAAATGCAAGCACACATGGTCCTTCATGAAAATTTTATTTCCCCAAATTCTTAGTCATTCCTATCACCTCCTATATCTGTTGTATTTTTTTCTTACTTTAAATTAAGGGCATTTATGAAGACATGAGAGTCACCTTCTTTCTCTTTTTTCTAGTCTTTCCTGTCAATAATTGCATTACTCAGTGTTTCAACTGTCTTCTTTAAGAAGAGTAAATGAAAATTACTAGACATTCCATCTCTGCTAACTTCACATTCTAGTGTAGTGTTTTCAGTATCATTATCCATTAGTCTAATTACCCAGCAGCCTCTGAACATAAACTGGTTTTGTCCCATAAGATTCCAATACTAGCCATCACTATATTTCAATGTGAACCACCTCTCATCGGATCTCTATCATGAAAAATTGGATATTATCCTTCAGAGGGAAACTCTTGCTACCATTTTAGATCATTAATATTCTCAACAAGATGTATTTGCCTTTAGCAGACTAGACTTCTCAAATAGCAATGATAGTTATGTATTGTTTCTAGAAATATTATTAAGCATCTACTATGTGCCAGGCACTCTTCAAAGTCCTGGTGATTATTCAGTAATAAAACATCCTTATCCTCATAGAACTTACATTTTATTAAAACATTATTTCTTAATTTATTTTATTTAAACTAATAAAAGAAGTTCACCCATTTCTCCCACTCCTCATCCCTCTGCTTCTGGCAACTACCAATCTGTTCTTTGTATCTATGAACTTGTTTTTATTTTGTATTTTATTGTATTTTTAAGACTCTACTAGTAAGACAGATTGTAGGATATTTGCTTTTGTCTGTCTGACTTATTTCACTTAGCAATCTGCCTCCTCAATAATATTCCTTTGCATATACACACACACACACACACACACACACACACACACACACACACACATACCACAATTTGTGTATCTGTTAATCTATAGATGGGCACTTAAGTGGTTTCCATATCCTGGCTATTGTAAATAGTGCTATAATGGATGTGGAGGTCCATGTATCTTTACCAGTTAGTGTTTTCATTTCATAAGTCAGACAGAAAGACGTATATCATATGATATGGCTTACATGTGGAATCTAAAGAAAAAAAATACACATAAACTTATATACAAAACACAAATATACCTCCTACAGACATAGAAAACAAACTTATGGTTACCAAAGGGGAATGGGGGGAGGGATAAATTAGGAGTTTGGGATTAACATATACACATTACTATATATAAAATAGAAACTAACAAGGACCTATTGTATAGCACAGGGAGCTATACTCAATATTCTGTAATAACCTACATGGGAAAATTATCTGAATAAGAATTGATATATGTATATGTATAACTGAATCACTTTACTATACACTTTTAACTAACACAACATTGTAAATTAACCATACTTCAATAAAAATAAATTAATTGATTTAAAAAATTATGTTAAGCATATTTTCATGTACATGTTGGATCATAAGAGACTAGCATGAACAGTTATATACCAACAAATTGGACAACCCACAAGAAATGGATAAATTTCTAGAAACAGACAACCTACCAAGACTGTATAATGACAAAATAAAAAATCTGAACAAACTGATTACTAGTAAGTGGATAGAGTCAGTAATCAAAAACATCCCAACACAAAAAGTCCAGGATCAAATAGATGGCTTCACTCATGAATTTTACCTTCTACCAAACATTCAAAGAAGAATTAATATCAATCTTTCTCACTCTTTTAAAACATTTTTATTAGGGGTACAGTATTTTTCAATTATTTTTCTGTTTATTCTATCTATCTATCTATCTACCTATCTATCTATGGTTCATGATTTATTCATGTCTTATTTTTCTAGGAGGCCAATATGACTTAGAATACATCAAGTATTATGTATCTGTTATAAGTGAGGCAAAAGCTTACTATTTTCCTAGATCTTAAAATACAGGAAGGAGGGAGAGATACATAAGTCAATTGTAGTTTACTGAAAAAATACTAGAAATTGGTAGGAGAAAGATGCTCTATCAGCCAACAAAGTGATTATTTAATCATTGAGAGAGTAAAGGGAAGGGGTATTTAACTGGTGCATAATTGTGTGTGGGAATTGTTCATACCAGGGGTAGAGAATGAGCAAAGAAGTATGCAGTCTGTTAGAGGAAAATGCAGTTTCAAGTTGGAAATAACCTAGGACATCAGAAGGTCTTCACTACTTGTCTAAGCAGTGTAGACTTTATTCCTTAGGCAATGAGTCAATAGAGAATGTAAAAGGAGTGATGTGATATGATCATGTATCTCTTAAGGGGTTAGCTCTGGTTGCCATGTGAAAACTGCTTTTTAGTGGGGTAAGAGTGAAGGCCCAAAACCAATGGTCAGTTGTAATGCATGGGCCAGAAAAAGATGAAGACCTAAAATACAGTAGTAGCAGCAGGCACAAATGGCAGATAAATATGAAGAAACATTGACCCAGGACTTTCTAAGACAAAAAGCTTTTAGACACTAGCTTGTGACTGAAGAGTAGATGAACTGCCTTTAAGAATCTAATGGTTCCTTTGATCTCCCTGTTTTAAGCACAAATCAGAGAATTTTGTGTGTACCTCTGTGTTTGTGTGTGTGTATTTTACTGGTGAAGTGGAAAAGTACATAATTAAAATGTGTTTTGAAATACAAATGCATTTTGGAGAGAGCATAATTGTTTTTGCAGCATTTCATGATGATATTCAAATAAGACAGATAAAAAATATGTTGTGAATGGACTTGAGGACACAGGGAGGGGGAAGGGTAAGCTGGGATGAAGTGAGAGAGTGGAATTGTCATATATACACTACCAAATGTAAAATAGATAGCTAGTGGGAAGCAGCCACATAGCACAAGGAGATCAGCTCTGTGCTTTGTGTCCACTTAGAGGGGTGGGATAGGGAGGGTGGGAGGGAGATGCAAGAGGGTGGAGATATGGGGATGTATGTATATGTATAGCTGATCCACTTTGTTATAGAGCAGAAACTAACACACCATTGTAAAGCAATTATACTCCAAAAAAGATGTTAAAAAAATAAAGCCAATAGCAAGAGGCGAGGAAAAAAAAATGTTGTGATTAATATTAAAATGAAAACCATAGACAAAAAACCATTCTAATAAGTGACTCTTAAGGTTGATGAGTATTTTATGGGTGCTCTGGTACTTTTGCAATCAAATTATGAAGAAAATGTAAACTGCTATCAGTAATGGGTACAATAAGTATTCTGCCTTCATACCTGTCTAGCAGAGCACTTAAAACATGTGCAGGGTGAAGAAAATGCACTTTCAATTTGATTGTCTACTCACTTTAAGCAAGGCCTAAGTTGCTCTGTTTGTATATTTATTTATTTATTTCAATTACAAATTGCACAAAAGGTTTTCCTGTAGCAATCAAAAAGTACAAGGGCTTTCTTTACTGCCTGTGACCAGTCATGTGCACCATTTTATAGATGAATACTACTATAAGATATTAAGTTGTCACCCAAACCAGAGAACAAACAACAATAAAAATTACTACATGATTTACAGTTTTGTTCAGTGTTAAGGGCACAATATATTGTCTGTGCTGTGTGACATTCAGGCTTGAGGACTCTAATCCAATTCCAGAGGCTGTTCAAATGCACTGCAATTTTCCTTGTTCATTTGGGGATGTGTGTTACATGATTGGGCTTTTTGATATTATTTACTTTCCCAGAGGTCATGCAAAAAAGAAGAAATAACATCTACTGAGTTAGTTCCAGAAGAACACCAAATTTTGATTATGTTATGTTCATGCATTTGCGCAAAAATTAGACCACAATACATTAGCATTTATACTGCTTTCACAGAGCTTACTGGGGAGGGCTGTTGATCAAAGGACACATAACATATAGATTGCCTTTATGGAAAAGAGCATGAAAAAGGCTCATATAATAAACTTGGTTTATTTTTAATTTCTTTTGTGATCCATATTTCTAATAATTAAATTGTAAATAGACCAAAATTTTTTTTTTACTTAATAAAAGGATTAAGAAAAACAAATTGGCATATAGAAATGACTGGTAGGGATATTAAACATTAAAAAGATAATCTAATTTCAGAATAAAGCCAAATATACATTTTTCTTAATCATATAATTCACACTACACTATATGACCTTTAATTTTTTTTTTTTTTTTTTTTTTTTTTTTTTTTTGCGGTACGTGGGCCTCTCACTGTTGTGGCCTCTCCCGTTGTGGAGCACAGGCTCTGTACACCCAGGCTCAGCGGCCATGGCTCACGGTCCCAGGTGCTCCACGGCATGTGGGATGCTCCCAGACCGGGGCATGAACCTGCATCCCCTGCATCGGCAGGCGGATTCCCAACCACTGTGCCAGCAGGGAAGCCCTAGTTTTTTATATTAGTTAGATAGCTGTATAAATATATATATATATATATATATATATATATATGTGTGTGTGTGTGTGTGTGTGTGTGTGTGTGTGTGTGTGTATGCGTGTGTGTGTGTATATATGATGAAACAAGCAGAGAGTGCTATTGGGAGGAAGTCAAGGGACCAGTATAAGTTCTGTCACTCCCTGGGAAGGAGGTTGATTCATTTAATCTCCAAAGGACTCAGTTTTCCCTCAGATTTGGTATTTCATCCAATACTATATGTATTTATAAAATATTTACATATGTATATAGTATAATATTTACAAAAACCATTTAAACAAAGCCTAACACAATGCCACATTGATTTCTTAAGTCAAAATCAAATTTATGTAGATTAAGTATATATTTCTTTGTAAAAGTAATAAATCTTTCAAAACCTTGTGGTAAGAAAAATAATGCCTCCTCAGCCACTCCTAGGTGCCCATGTCTTAATCCTCAAACTTGTATATGTTCCATTACATGGCAAAAATAATTAAGGTTAAAGATTAATTAAAGGATGTTAATCAATTGACTTTTAATAAGGAGTTTATTCTGGATTATTTGGATTGGCCCAATTTAAACACATATTAAATTAAAAGCAGAAGAGGGAGCCAAGAAGAGCTCGTCACAGAGATGTGGCAATGGGAGAAGAGACAGGAGAGATCTGAAGCATGAGAGGAACTTCATCGACAATGGCTGTCTTTGAAGATGAAGGAAGGGAGCCATGAGGTAATGGATGCAGGTGGTTTTTAGAAGCTGAGAATGGTTCTCAGTTGATAGCCAGTAAAGAAATGGGGACCTTAGTCCTATAACTACAATGAATTGAATTGTGACAACAATCTCTTAGATCCTGCAGATAGGAATACAGCCCTGCAAACAACTTACTTTAGCCTGGTGAGACCCATGTCAGACTTCTGACTTCTGTCTGTGTAATAACACATCTGTGTGTGTGTTTAACTATGAAGTTTGTATAGTTTGTTAATAGGCATGATAGAAAGCTAATACAAATATCTCATTTATATACCCTATTTTATGTGTAAGAAAACAAAGTCCTATGAAGAGTCAGTCAACCATCTCTTGCCCAGGTAGTGATAAGATTTATACTAGCCTCTTGCCTTCCTCCCAATAGTATTCTCCACCTACTTCATCCAATTCATTGTTATCAAAGTAGTCTGAATACAGTTAAACCAGATAGATCATGTGCATTCTGTGCTAATAGCCTGTGGATGGCTCATTTCATGTCTTGAAATTGTCATTGTTGTCTGGAGTCTGCCGCTTGTCTGACCTCATACAGGATTCAGCTCACTGAGTTCCTACCTGCATTGCTCTGCTCTACATGGAGGACATGCCTGCCACTTGCCTGATGGCAACTCTTTGTTCTTGCTTGTCCCCAGGCTTGAAGACCTCGCCTTCTCTCTAAGTTTTCAATTTAGCTGGTGAATTCTCATAATTCAGGTGTCAGTTTAAATATCGTTTCCTTACAAAAAATTCCTAGGTCTAGAGTCTATAAGTTACTGTGTTCATTTCTGTCATTGCAATCTTCTCAATTTCTATTTATCTGTTTCTTTACTCATTTATTTTCGGATTCTTCCTCTAGATTTTAAAAACCATGGATTAGAGATTTTGTCTCTTACAGGAACTGGCATAGCTACATAATTGCCTAATAATAAAAGTTCTAGTATGAAACATCTGTTAAATAATTTCTGGCTCCTTGTACAAGGCTTTTATGCACTGAACTCTGCTGTAGCAGAGTAGCAGTGACTGGTATTCAGACCCCCATATTAAAATGCCTGTTTTCATTGAAGGAATTTACCTGTGTTGATCCACTGACTTTATATTAATTAAAGGTTATAAATATAAACTTATAAAATGTACTTACATAAATAAATTACTATGTTTATCTGTTTCATACATTAGGAATTGGTATAATTACTTATTTTTCTTTTTTTATTACTGCTGCTAGATTGAAATGTTTTACCTGTGGTTATGAATATAGGATAAATTACTAAAAGTAGTAAAATAAGAACATTAATCTGGCACAAATAATATTCAGTGGATAAGTAAAAGCTCAGATAAAAACTGATTAGACACTACTGAAATTTTTTTAAGACAGAAAGAGAAGAGAACACAGGCCCGGAGAGAGTCAGCAGGAAGGAACAGAAGGGCAGGCAATACCTATAACCAGAAGGTAGATGAGCTACAGGCATAGATTACAATTGGATTTATCATAGGCTAGAATATCAGTGAATAAGGGCAATTACATAGTTACTCAAGTAAAAATAAAGTCAGAGATTAGTTGATCTATTCACACTTGTATGGAACTTACTTACATGGAGTGCCTGTGGTCTAGAAAACTTCTCATTATCCAAATATCCAAGTGAATAAAACAAAATAAAATACCCTTAAAATAATTATGGGGAAGTCAGTAGACAATTATCTAATTTACTTGAGAAAGAATAGTTGAACATGTTTGGGATATTGCAGTTTAAATTTGAAATTGTTCACTTATCTTTGACGTTTTAATTTCAGTTATTGAGATGTAACTTTGAACAATAGATTTTTCTTTTTGAAAAGGAAGTGTCATCTTGTTTCATTGGTTGAATTGTAAAGGAATATATTTTTACCATCCTCTGTTTTAAAAGATTTCTCTCTCTAATAATTTTTGTTTATAATTATATAAATATTTTGTTTAGCTTAATATTTCTAATATTGGTAAAATCATTGCACAGATTATTCAGATTTATTTTTATATCACCATTCAATCTTTCATCCTATTAACTGAGCCAGGAAAGTGGAAATTAATAATTCCTTAATTTGTCTTCAAGGAGCTTACAATGAATAGGGAAGTGAAACATATGTCCAAGGGGTCCTGGCGCACCATTCAGGAAAGGTCTGTCTGGATCTGATCACTGCTATCACTCCATGTTCCATTAAAGGTAGAGAATTAATTCAGGATATATTCAGTTTGGATGATTACCTGTATTATACAAAAAAAGACACAATCCACTATTTTACAGTGGGATATTGTGGAATTCTCTCTGAGAAGGTGATATTTAACCTAAGAAGTGAAGAATGAAAAGTACGTGGTCCTGTGAAGAACTGGGGAAGGATGGCACTAGAAAAGAAAGCAGCATGCTGTATTTCACTGCTATCTCTGTACTTAGAGTGGATGGGTTTACAACATCAAGTTCTAGTCAGGACACACAGAACTTGCTGGGAAATACTCATTCATTAATTCAACAAAATATCTCTTTCTATTTTCTTTTAGGTCACTGTGATAGACTGTACTGCTGTTCACTTATAGTCATTGGTTCCCTGAGGGAGGCTATACATCCTTCCTCAATGGAACACAGAGTTGTTTTGTGATTGACTAGGGGAAAACATAGTTATGTGTGATGTATTGATATATCACACATACCTATAGGTCTATCTATCTATCAGTCATCTATCTATATCATCATCATCATCATCATCATCAATCAACAGAAGTAGAGTGTGCTAGTAAAAATCACAAGTCTTAAGTTTTAATGCATTGATTTACAAGCTCTCCTTTTACTTTACAAGGACAACCAACCATGTTACAGAGTTTACTTTGTGGCCTGAGTCCCAGAATGAAACTGATGTGGAAAATTCAGTGTGAACAAGAGCTATAAATCTTTATTATAAACTTGTGAAATTCTGGATTTTTTATATTATTATTATTACTTTAACATTACCTGGCCTATCCTGACTGATATAGCCAGCTGTGTGAAATTTCCAAAGTGTTGCTCCTTTTTGTTAAGCAAAATGTTCCAACTTGTGCTATCTAAAATGATAGCCACTAGCAATGAGAATATTTAAATTTAAATCAATTCAAGCTGCATAAAATGTAAAACTTAGCTCCTCAGTTACACTAACTATATTTCAAATACTTAACATCCATCTATATGGCTAGTGGACACCACAAAGAACAGCACATATATAGATCATTGCCATCATTTCAGAAAGTTCCATTGAGAAGCACTGGCTCATACTATGAAAGATTTGGACCTATTCTAGTTTCCATCATGTTTCCAACATATATGGATTCATTAATGTCCTTTCTCCAATCACCTAATTAAGGGAAGAGCTTCAGTTCTCTCAAGCATCTTAAGTAACATTGGCTTTCTGTGAGTTTTTATTTTTATCTAAAACCAGTTGAAGTTGTCGCTGGATCATTTTATACTTCAGTAATGGCCAGACTCTGGAATTCACTAATGCTGTTACACACCAATCAATAACAATTAACTGCCATTACTTCAACTTGATATTTGCGTGGTTCCAGAATTAGCAGAATGACATCCTTGGTTTAATCGAGAAATGCAGTGATTTCTGAAGCTTCTCTAACCAAATTGATGTCGACTTTTAGAAATGAAATCCAGACACACATCCTGGATGTGTCAATGAATGAATTCCTAGCCAACAGGAAGCCAGCTTGCATTAAAAGGATTGAAAAGAATAAACAAGCTGGTTGGCACCAGCATGTGATCTGTCCATTCCAAAGTTTTCAGAATCTCCTGATCACCCAAGATGGAAGGATACACTCCTTTCTAAAGGGTCTTTTTGTTTCACCTCAACTTATGTTTAAAACTCAATTTCTCCTTACTCTTCTAAAGAATACTTCGCTTCATAAATATGATTTAGTCACATTCATCAAATTTTCTATACACTTTGCTTCAACCATTAACTCTGAATCTCCTTCTCCCCATTTATCTACCGTTTAAGATCCAATTCAAAGCTCACTTTTCCATGGTTCTTTTCCAGATCTCTTGAGCCCATTTTGATTAGTTTCCTCAGGAACATTATGGTAGTTCCACAAATCAAACTGTCTTTTCCTGTATATCTTATTCAAAAAATATTTATTGAGGGCCTGATGAGTACCAGGCACTGATCTAGGTACACAGAAAACATCTACTAACAAATTAGATATAAATCATTTTCTTTGTGGTACTTACATTTTAGTGGGATTTGATATGTTTCAGCCAATTCAATATAAGGTCCTTAAATGCAAGTGCTATACTTTGCATCTTTTTAAATCCACTCCCCACCCCGCCACCGCCCCGGCTTCTGGTTCCTCAGAACATTGTTTTGTGCCCAGTAAGGTACTGATTACTTAAAAAAAAAAAAAAAAACTTTTATGTAGCATACCTCAATATATACTGGTATTCTACATTTTCAAACAATCATTGATTTTCTCCTTTAATTAGGCACAAAACGCATTCTAAATGCTTGGACCCATACAGACTTGTAATGGGTAGCTTGGGGTTCTAAACTTTTCTCTGTCTAAACTGTCTCTCTGTCATTTGTCTTCTATGTCTCAGAAGAAATAATAAAAAGCCATCAATCAAGGGCAGGTACTCACGTCTGTCTTACTTTCTGGCTCTTGAAGAATTATCCCATTCTAAAATATCTAACTCTCCAAGCAAAAGCAGTAGGACCATTTTTTTTAACAGGAAAAAATAGTGTTCTAACTAGCTGGCTAATATTTTTACTTGAAGGAAGTTATGCTGACATTTTTCAGAGAGCATTTACTTGTTGAGTTTGTCTTACCACACATGACAGATGGGTAAACACATCCTCCTGAGGTCTCTAAAGTGTGATTCAGATTCATACTATGTTTAAATATTACTTGCAAATAAGTTTATAATCTACAATATATGAGAAAGCTTCCTTTAAATCAAAGATTTTTTTAAAAATAGCTGTGTGGAGTACAAAAGAGCATATATAACAAAAATTTGTTTTTATGCGTTCAAATAAGGGGGTTTATAGATTAAATGACCCACAAAAAGCTTTCAAATAATTTGAAATTTTATAACCTCCCATTGACTAGCTGTCACCCAAAACTCACCACCGATTTCATAGCTGTGCATCAGATATAATTAAAAATGTAAAATAAAATTATCATTTTTATTGGGTCTTAAGTATAATTTGACCCTAGATTTGACAATACTGTTTCTAGATGGAAAATGATTGAGGAAGCCTGGTCACTTTCCAAAAAGTTACTGGAGATTTCTTCCTTAAGGAAACTCAACATTTCTCCCCTTATGAAAAATATGACTTATGTAGCAAACTGTAAAACTAACTCAGTACCAGAATTTATACATATATATAAATTATATAAAGCATATTGGTCTAAGGAGTTTACTTATTATATTGTGTCACCCTTTGGAATACACAGTTACTTATTTTCCCTTTTACTCTTTTACTCATAAATAATTTTGAATATTTTTAAACTTCTCAAAGTATAAAATTTTCAATTAAGCCTAGACAAAAGCATTGCAGATTTTTCTTCTCTGTATCAGGGTACCTTCTATTCTCAGGTTACTGACAGACATATAGAGAATGTGCTCTGGGATCTTGTAGTCATTGCCATACTGGGATTGCAATAGGGCTTGCCTTTGAGGAGCTCCAACAGCATGAAAGCAAATAACTGGCTTAAATGTGAAAAGTTCAGTCTGAAAATAGTATGCTATATGAAGTGCAATGATTATCCCACAGAGAAGGCTGGTGGATTCTCAAAGCTCTATTTTTAGGGCATATACCCAGTGATCAACTCTTTGTTGATTTATACTTTCAAAGAACAGATTACCACAATAATTAAGAGGTTTGTGAGAAGTCAGGGATGCATAGAGATCTTTAATGTCACTCTTACAGTTATCTTCGACAGATATTTTCATCTCTAAAATATCAAATTCACAGATTATCTGCTTATTTGTAAGTTAGAAATAAAAGTGGATAAAAGACACCACAGACACCATCAGAAGTCAGAGAGCTGTCCTTTAAAGTACATTTTATAATTAATTTTGAAGAAAAATATGGTTTCTAAAATGTGTTGGACAAAAACAGCGTATCATCCATCTCCAGGGTTTTTTTTTAACCTCATTTTAGGTTTCCAGAAATCATGCCTAAAAGATAAATAAGAGCTATGGAAGGAGGCAACTAGAAGCATACGGAAATTACCCAGAAAACCAGTTGGCAGGTAGGCAGGGGATGTTTATATTGTTAACTAGATAATTTAATTTTCCTTTGTAGAAAGACCATCACTAAATTCTAACATATATTTAGAGTAAATCACATAGCTTTGCATTTGCATTTTATGTAATTTATCTCATTTAATTCTACTGCCCTGGGAGATAGTCAATACTGCTATCACTATGTTGTGAATGAGAAAGCTGAGAAGTAGAAAATAGAAAAATCTGTTCCAGGTGACCCAGAGGATAAGACTTAGAGTCAAGATTATTTATTATCCTTTCTGATTTTAGAGCCTAAACATGATCTATCACCTCTCAAAGAACACAACACTATTTTTAGTTGAAAAGCAAGTTAAATGCAAATAATCAGTTTATCCTTTGGGAGTTTTCTTTTTCTCTTCCACACAGTTTTTCACACTTAGTTTAGCTGTCATAATCTTTTATCTGAAAACTTAGGAACAATGAGCAAAACTGAGGTCTAATGTACAAGTCCATATCTACAGAGCTCACTGTGTTAACTGTGGGAAATAAGAGGTGAGAATTATCCAGGGTACAACTACCATCTCTGACCATTTTGCAAGATGGATAAAGACATCAATGGGGATTTTTGTTGTAAGATAATGCCCGATGCTACAAAAAGAACTGTACCTCTATAAAAAGTAAACCAGCCATATAGTTATAAATAAATATATGGATCCTTTTTTATCAGAATTATACTCCAAAGATGGATAGAGCATCACTTTAGCATTGTACAAGTCAAGCACAGTTGATATTCTTACTTTTGATACATATTTTAAAGAGTTATATTTATATACATAACAACACTGTATGATTATTTCTAAAAATATTTTTAAATGCTGATAATACTTTTTCCCACTAATAATAGTCTATTTAAAACACCAAAGGCAAGAGCCCCTGAAAATTATTAGGTCTTACATGATACATTTCTCAAGAATTCAGAACTCTATCTTCTTCAATTGTCACTGCAGATCCCAAATAGATTTAACCATTTGAGAACTGTGACAAATTATATGACTTTGTTAATTATGAAAACTATAATAATTCATAATTCAATGTTACTTAGATAATTTTATTAATTATTATTTGTAAATATATTTTATAACAACTAATTTTAATGGTCTCTCTAATTCAGCCAAAATAATATTTTTAAAGTACATTCTATTTCAGTATTTGCTCTTAATTCCATCATTTTTCTCTAACAGTTATCACAAAACATTTAACCTTCATATGTTTTATCATTCACCAATAATTACATTTTACCACATCTTTGTCTCCCTCTCTTCATACACACACACACATACACATATTTTGACCATTTCAAAGCAAGTTTTAGATATTCATGATATTTTATTCCTATAAAAAATGACTTTCTCTTATAAAACCAAAATTATCACACTTAATAAATGTCACATTGAAACAATATTATCTAATACTAAGCTCAAGTTAAAATTCCCCAGATGTACAAGTAATGCCCTTTAGAGCTATTTGTTTATGTTCAATTCAGGATTTGGTCAAGGGATGTGCATTGCATTTAGTTTTCAGATATAGTTAATCTCACTTAATCTGCAACAACCAGTTCATCTTTATTTTGTTTACTTTATGGCACTGACATTTTACATAGTTCCTTTCACTTGTCTGGTAAAATATACCACATTCTGTATTTATCTGTGGCTTCCTCACAAACAGATTTAGATTAAACGTTGCTGTCAATAGCACTTCAGAGATGACGCTGTGTGTGTCCCATTGCATTACATCAGGAACCCCTCAAGTCCCATCATTCCATTATTGATGATGTTGAGCTGGAGCACTTGGTTGGTGGTGTCCTCCAGATCTCTCCATTCGAAAGGTAATTTTGTAAAGGTATTTAATAAGTGATTTGGAAGCTAATGTTTCAGACTTACATCTATCCTCTTTTCCAGCAATAGTCTATAATACTTTTTGCATCCACTAATATTCTTTGCCTGAATAAAGTATTGCATCAGTAGTTGAATTTTATCTAATTTTATCATTCCTTTCACAAACATTAACTGGCATTCTTCTCTAATTAAGTGCCCGTCTTTTATTAACATATTGTTATGAATCAATGGATTTATTTTCATTAAATATATTAAAATCTATTGCCATAGTTATTCTTTTCAATGTTCAAATTTTCAAAATTTTGCCAGTGAAAACCCTTTTGAGCTGGCTGCTGTGTTCTTTTAGCATGTCACCTACAGTCTTTGGGCTCCTTCTCACTTTCTGACACAAAAACTGTATTAGAATCCCATTGTACTTTCTCTGACATGTTGTTACCCTAGCTCTTTTTACTGGGCAATAGTATTTAGAAATGAAGATATGAAAACTAAACATGGTAATTGAAAATGTGGGAGAGACCTTTGTTTCTAAGGCTAGTGGGTGAACAGAGCTGTGAAATAACTTTGTAAATATATTATAAACTTATACTGATACTTCTAATTTAAAACTAACAACATTCTCAACCACCCTTATTCCAAATCCATATATCATTTCTCCCAGAGAGAAGCCTAGAAACATTTGTGTATTTACATCTTTTCTATCTTTTAATATGTACATATTGTTACAGAATTATTGCATACAAATATCACTGCTAAAAACAAGTCAATCAATAAAAGTTCAGCTTTCTTTGTATCTTTCCGTTTGCCCTTAGAAAATATCTCATTGAGGATGTCAAGTTAAATATCATGCATTGAAAAATTTTCTGAATTTATTGTATTTTTCTATTTGGTTATTTTAATTTAGTTTTAGTGTTTTATCATCCTATTATGTTTAATATTTTTTGAAGATGTATAAAACTTTCAAGGTTCAAAAATCAAACTTATATTAGAAAATTATACTTAGAGAAGTATAATTTACTCATTTCCAACTCTTCTACCTTTTTTAACCCATCCAATAAAGGTGGCACTTTTCATTGATTTCTAGAAGGTTTAATACTATGTTTTTCTTTCAGAAAAGATAATGTACATACATCTTCTTTACACAAAAGATAATATGAACTATTTTATCTATTTATCTATCTCTATCTTCTTTGCATCTCAATTTTTTATTTACAAGAAAGTATTTCCTGAAAATCACTGCACTATTGTTAACAAGTAGGAGATCTTCATTCTTTTGTTTGGGTGCATAATACTTCATTGATAGGATGTGCGATACTTTACCCAACCAGTGGTCTTCGAATGGACATGCATTTTGCTTGTAAAACTTACATTTTAAATAACCAATGTATATGTAGCCCCTGTCAAAATCCTAATATTATTATTTTTTACATCTTTATTGGAGTATAATTGCTTTACAATAGTGTGTTAGTTTCTGCTTTACAAAAAAATGAATCAGTTATACATATACATATGTTCCCATATCTCTTCCCTCTTGCATCTCCCTCCCTCCAACCCTCCCTATCCCACCCCTCTAGGTGGTCACAAATGATGGAGCTGATCTCATTGTGCTATGCGGCTGCTTCCCACTAGCTATCTATTTTACATTTGGTAGTGTATATATGTCCATGCCACTCTCTCACTTCGTCACAGCTTACCCTTTCCCCTCCCCATATCCTCAAGTCCATTCTCTAGTAGGTCTGTGTCTTTATTTCTGTCTTACCCCTAGGTTCTTCATGACATTTTTTTTTTCTTAGATTCCATATATATGTGTTAGCATATGGTATTTGTCTTTCTCTTTCTGACTTACTTCACTCTGTATGACAGACTCTAGGTCCATCCACCTCACTACAAAAAGCTCAATTTCGTTTCTTTTTATGGCTGAGTAATATTCCATTGTATATATGTGCCACATCTTCTTTACCCATTCATCCGATGATGGACATGTAGGTTGCTTCCATCTCCTGGCTATTGTAAATAGAACTGCAATGAACATTTTGATACATGCCTATTTTTGAATTACAGGTTTCTCAGGGTATATGCCCAGTAGTGGGATTGCTGGGTCACATGGTAGTTTTATTTGTAGATTTTTAAGGAACCTCCATACTGTTCTCCATAGTGGCTGAACCAATTCACATTCCCATCAGCAGTGCAAGAATGTTCCCATTGCTCCACAACCTCTCCAACATTTATTGTTTCTAGATTTTTTGATGATGGCCATTCTGACTGGTGTGAGATGATATCTCATTGTAGTTTTGATTTACATTTCTCTAATGATTAATGATGAGCATTCTTTCGTGTATTTTTTGGCAATCTGTATATCTTCTTTGGAGAAATGTCTATTTAGGTCTTCTGCCCATTTTTGGATTGGGTTGTTTGTTTTTTTGTTATTGAGCTGCATGAGCTGCTTGTAAATTTTGGAGATTAATCCTTTGTCAGTTGCTTCATTTGCAAATATTTTCTCCCATTCTGAGGGTTGTCCTTTGGTCTTGTTTATGGTTTCCTTTCCTGTGTAAAAGCTTTTAAGTTTCATAAGGTCCCATTTGTTAATTTTTTATTTATCTTTATTTTTGTGTTTATTTTCTTTTCTCTAGGAGGTGGTTCAAAAAGGATCTTGCTGTGATATATGTCATAGAGTGTTCTGCCTATGTTTTCCTCTAAGAATTTCATAGTTTCTGGCCTTACATTTAGGTCTTTAATCCATTTTGAGCTTATTTTTCTGTATGGTGTTAGGGAGTGTTCTAATGTTCTACTTTTACATGTACCTGTCCAGTTTTCCCAGCACCACTTTTTGAAGAGGCTGTCCTTTCTCCACTGTACATTCCTGTCTCCATTATCAAAGATAAGGTGACCATATGTGCATGCGTTTATCTCTGGGCTTTCTATCCTGTTCCATTGATCTACCTTTCTGTTTTTGTGCCAGTACAATACTGTCTTGATTACTGTAGCTTTGTAGTATAGTCTGAAGTCAGGAAACCTGATTTCTCCAGCTCCATTTTTCGTTCTCAAGATTGCTTTGGCTATTCGGGGTCTTTTGTGTTTCCACACAAACTGTGAAAGTTTTTGTTCTAGCTCTGTGAAAAATGCCAGTGGTAGTTTGATAAGGATTGCATTGAATCTGTAGATTGCTTTGGGTAGTAGAGTCATTTTCACAATGTTGATTTTTCCAATCCAAGAACATGATATATCTCTCCATCTATTTGTATCATCTATAATTTATTTCATCAGTGTCTTATAATCTTCTGCATACAGGTCTTTTGTCTCCTTAGGTAGGTTTATTTCTGAATATTTTATTCTTTTTGTTGCAATGGTAAATGGGAGTATTTTCTTAATTTCTCTTTCAGGTTTTTCATCATTAGTGTATAGGAATGCAAGAGATTTCTGTGCATTAATTTTGTATCCTGCAACTTTACCAAATTCATTGATCAGCTCTAGTAGTTTTCTGGTACCATCTTTAGGATTCTCTATGTATAGTATCATATCATCTGCAAACAGTGACAGCTTTACTTCCTCTTTTCCGATTTGGATTCCATTTATTTCCTTTTCTTCTCTGATTGCTGTGGCTAAAACTCCCAAAACTATGTTGAATAATAATTGTAAGAGTGGACAAACATGTCTTTTTCCTGATCTTAGTGGAAATGCTTTCAGTTTTTCACCATTGAGGACTATGTTGGCTGTGGGTTTGTCATATATGGCCTTTATTATGTTGAGGAAAATTCCCTCTATGCCTACTTTCTGCAGGGTTTTTATCATAAATGCGTGTTGAATTTTGTTGAAAGCTTTCTTCTTTGCATCTATTGAGATGATCATATGGTTTTTCTCCTTCAATTTCTTAATATGGTGTATCACATTGATTGATTTGCGTATATTGAAGAATCCTTGCATTCCTGGAATAAACCCCACTTGATCATGGTGTATGATCCTTTTAATATGCTGTTGGATTCTGTTTGCGAGTATTTTGTTGAGGATTTTTGCATCTATGTTCATTAGTGATAATGGCCTTTAGTTTTCTTTCTTTGTGACATCCTTGTCTGGTTTTGGTATCAGGGTATTGGTGGCCTTGTAGAATTAGTTTGTGAGTGTTCCTCCCTCTGTTATATTTTGGAAGAGTTTGAGAAGGATAAGTGTTAGCTCTTCTCTAAATGTTTGATAGAATTCGCCTGTGTAGCCATCTGGTCCTGGACTTTTGTTTGTTGGAAGACTTTTAATCACAGTTTCAATTTCAGTGCTTGTGATTGGTCTGTTTATGTTTTCTATTTCTTCCTGATTCAGTCTTGGCAGTTTATGCATTTCTAAGAATTTGTCCATTTCTTCCAGGTTGTCCATTTTATTGGCATAGAGTTGCTTGTAGTAATCTCTCATGATCTTTTGTATTTCTGTAGTGTCAGTTGTTATGTCTTTTTCATTTCTAATTCTATTGATTTGAGTCTTCTCCCTTTTTCCTTGATGATCTGTCTAATGGTTTATCAATTTTGTTCATCTTCTGAAAGAACCAGCTTTTAGTTTTCTTGAACTTTGCTATCTTTTCCTTCATTTCTTTTTCATTTATTTCTGATCTGATCTTTATGATTTCTTTCCATCTGCTAACTTTGGGATATTTTTGTTCTTCTTTCTCTAATTGCTTTAGGTGCAAGGTTAGGTTGCTTATTTGAGATGTTTCCTGTTTCTTAAGGTAGGATTGTATTGCTATAAACTTCCCTCTTAGAACTGCTTTTGCTATATCTCATAGTTTTGGGGGCATCATGTCTCCATTGTCATTTGTTTCTAGGTGTTTTTTGATTTCCCCTTTGATTTCTTCAGTGATCACTTCATTATTAAGTAGTGTTTAATGTAGCCTCCATGTGTTTGTATTTTTTACAGATCTTTTCCTGTAATTGATATCTAGTCTCATATTGTTGTGGTCAGAAAAGAGACTTGATACAATTTCAATTTTCGTAAATTTTCCAAGGTTTGATTTGTGACCCAAGATATGATCTATCCTGGAGAATGTTCCATGAGCACTTGAGAAAAATGTGTATTCTGTTGTTTGTGGATGGAATGTCCTATATATATCAATTAATTCCATCTTGTTTAATGTATCATTTAAAGCTTGTGGTTTTTTATTTATTTTCATTTTGGATGATCTGTCCATTGGTGAAAGTGGGGTGTTAATGCCCCCTACTATGAATGTGTTACTGTCGATTTCCCCTTTTATGACTGTTAGTATTTTTCTTATGTATTGAGGTGCTCCTATGTTCGGTGCATAAATATTTACAATTGTTATATGTTCTTCTTGGATCGATCCCTTGATCATTATGTAGTGTCCTTCTTTGTCTCTTCTAATAGCCTTTATTTTAAAGTCTATTTTGTCTGATATAAGAATTGCTACTCCAGTTTTCTTTTGATTTCAATTTGTATGGAATAACTTTTTTCCATCCCTTCACTTTCAGTCTGTATGTGTCCCTAGGTCTGAAGTGGATCTCTTGTAGACTCATCTATATGGGTCTTGTGTTTGTATCCATTCAGCCAGTCTGTGTCTTTTGGTGGGAGCATTTAATCCATTTACATTTAAGGTAATTATTCATATGTATGTTCCTATTCCCATTTTCTTAATTGTTTTAGTTTAGTCATTGTAGGTCTTTTGCTTCTCTTGTGTTTCTTGCCTAGAGAAGTTCCTTTAGCATTTGTTGTAAAGCTCGTTTGGTGGTGCTGGACTTTCTCAGCTTTTGCTTGTCTGTAAAGATTTTAATTTCTCCATCAATTCTGTATAAGTTCCTTGCTGGGTAGAGTAATCTTGGTTGTAGGTTTTTCTCTTTCATCACTTTTAATATGTCCTGTCACTCCCTTCTGGCTTTCAGAGTTTCTGCTGAGAGATCAGCTGTTAACCTTATGGGGATTCCCTTGTGTGTTATTTGTTTTTTCCCTTACTGCTTTTAATGTGTTTTCTTTGTATTTAATTTTTGATAGTTTGATTAATGAATCACTAAGGCTTAGAAGGGTTTATTGACTTAACCAAATAACTCAGTTAATACCTGGTGAATCTTTTATTTGCACTTGTATCTGTGTGACTTAAAATATCATGTAATTAATCGCTATGCTATAGTCACAGGAATACATTATCTTTCAAGGAGGCTTGGATTCTAAGTGTATGAATGTGTCAACATAATTAAGTCATCATTTTCTGTTCAATTTTAAAAGAAGAAGGTTTCAAAAAGAGAGATTATTTTATAGAAAAGAAAACAGATAGAGGTAAAGGAGTGTTATCACCTTACTTTCAGAAATGGCCTGAAATATGAATTATCTTTTTCCCCCTAATTCTTGAAAGCCTTTTTTGTCTCTTGATTGCATGTCTGAATTATACTTAATTATACACCTTAAAGGTAGCAGAAAACATCAAAAAGGCATCTGAAGAAGACCTGGCCTACAGAAATAACCTCTTAATTTGCTTGCTTCCTCACTTGACACCCCCCCCCCGTCCTATTAACCACACATCCTATTAACCACACAACACTGAGGGAGTTCTTTTAAAATACATAAATAAGATTTCAAAACACCAAGCTAAAAACTGTCTAACTGTCCTTATTATATTTAGAATAAAAGCCAGGCACCTGCCTTGCCCTATCTGGACCTCCATAATGAAGTCTATTTCCACCTTAACATTGTCCCAATCTGTATCCTTCAAATGCCCTTCAATTCTTCTTCTCCATACTCATGGCTTGTTTCCCAAATATACCAGGATCATTCTTGTCTCCCTGCCTTTAGTCTTGCTGATCCCTCCCCTTGGAATTATCTTACTCCAAATTTTAATGCAGATCTCATCTTTCATAAGTGTTTATGCTCCAATATCATCTTTGCTGAAAAGATTTCCATGATTACCCTCTCTAAATTTGCTCTCTTCTTTTTCCCCTTCTCCAGAACATACTGTCACCCTCTTCACCTTATTTTTTTTCCCCTGTGGCATTTCTAAGTCTCTGAAATTATATGACTTTTTATTATCATTTTATTTATTTATTATCTATCCTTTCTGTCTCTCCAAAAAGGAGCTTGTTTCTGTTGTCATTTATCACTGCCTTATCAGCATCTACAACAGTATCTGGAATAGGTAAATTAATACTTATTGAATTAAAAACTGAAAAAAAAATCCCAAATTTGTAGAAAAAGATAAATTTAGAGACTTACTTCCTTTTCAACCCAAATGAAGAATTTACATTTGGGAGAGTTTTTCATTTATTATACTCTGTTGATTACTAGGGGTACATTTTGAGTGCTCTTTTGGTATTCTATCAGTCTCACTTTCCTGAAGTTCACACATCAGTTTCTAGATACTCTGAGAATTATGATTATCTTCACAATCCAGAGTAAATGAACAAGTCACTCTTTAGTCCTAGAAATTTCACTGCTGCCCTATGGCTTGTAGGAAAGAATTCACTCTTCATTAATAATAAATAAAATTATTCTGAATGAACTTCTTTCTAAACCTCCAAACAAGCAAGATTTTGTTTTATAATCATACCCAAACTGATGACAGAAATTAAGAACCTAAGTATTCTTCTCCTTTAAAATCATTTTTTCTCTCACCACACCCACCCAAAACTGTGAAAATAGCTGACTCAAGCTGTGACAAAGTGAGAGAGTGGCATGGACATATATATATATATACTACCAAACATAAAATAGATAGCTAGTGGGAAGCAGCCGCATAGCACAGGGAGATCAGCTTGGTAGTTTTTGACCACCTAGAGGGGTGGGATAGGGAGGGTGGAGGGAGGGAGATGCAAGAGGGAAGAGATATGGGAACATATGTATATGTATAACTGATTCACTTTGTTATAAAGCAGAGGCTAACACACCACTGTAAAGCAATTATACTCCAATAAAGATGTTAAAAAAAAAACAGCATTGGAAAGAGTTAATTATATAAAATTAGTATTCAAATAGAAACCTATCACATTTTTAAGGCTTAAAAGTTCTGCCAGAATAAATCGTACTTTCAAGTCTTAACAGATACTTGTATTTCATTTGAAATTCTTGATCCACAGCTATCTCGTGCTTCATCAGTGAAATTTATCACTAGTAAAACTGAATAAATTAAGAATCATAGAAAAATTTTTCTAAATTAAACTCCCTCTCAGTAAATTCTATCCACTGTTATCCTGTAACCACCTTAATAATCCAGATCATCATTCAATACTCAATTATTTAACTGACTGTAAACTGGTCAATTCTCTTTCCCAACGATCTCTACTCTAATTTATCCTTTACACTTGAATTACATTAGTTACCCACCCCCCAAAATTGGTTACATGATTTTTCAGATCAAAAATGCAAAATAGTGGTATTGACTTATAATTAAATGGATTCTACTCTATTAGTGAAGGTAATTGTGACTTCAGTAAGAGACAAATCACAAAATTTGAATGGCCTAATGCAATAAAAATATTTTTCTCATGCAGCTGTTCAATATGAATAATTCTTGTTGGTTGATGTTTTTCTGAGTTATGATTTAGGTATTCATACTCTTTCCATATTGTGGCTCTACCCTCTTTAATCTGGGGCTCCAAGGTTTACTCTGGGAGGGTTTCTACATTTCATTTAATCAGAGGGAAAATAAATGGGTTGATGTGTGGAAGTTTTTAAGACTCTAGGCCTGGAAATGGTGACCATTATTAATGTCATATCCTTTTAATCAAAACTTGATTACATACCATGTGTAACTGCCATGGAGGCTTCAGATTGCAATGTAGCTCCTTGGCAAGGAAGATTAAAAGAGATATTGATCACTATCTTAGTCATACTTTCCTCCATTTCTAACTGTAGAGACCCTCCAATGTGCCTTAAAATAGACCTGGTACCTAGATGGACTTTCACATGGTTATTGCCAGTGTCCAAATCAGATTCATAAACTTGTGTTTAATTCTATGCCCTGGTGGCATAATGGTTAAGAATCCACCTGCCAATGCAGGGGTCATGGGTTCAAGCCCTTGTCCGGGAAGATCGGCATGTGCTGTGGAGTAACTAAACCCGTGTATCACAACTACTGAGCCCACACGCCACAACTACTGAAGCCCGTGCACACATGCTCCACAACAAGAGAAGCCACTGCAATGAGAAGCCCGCACACTGCAACAAAGAGTAGCCGCCGCCCACCAGAAATAGAGGAAACCCATGCACAGCAGTAAAGACCCAACACAGCCAAAAATTAATTAATTAATTAATTTAAAAAAATTCTATGAACCATTCCATATACTTCCCATTTATGTTTAGGTAAGCCAAAATCAGCACTAATTCTATCATTTTTACCAAAAATCTTAACCTACATGCTCTTTCTGTCACATTTAACTCAGTTTTTCTCCACTAAAAATTAAAAGAAAATCTAACTATTCAGTTAGACAAGTCTTCTCTAAAACAAATATTACTTATTCTCTTCTTCATCAAATATGTGCCTTTGAGGTCATTCCTGAATCCTGCAGAACCTTCAAATACCAATACCTATTAGTTTTCCCTAATATACCATGAGGGTCTCACCTCCAAACATCTTCCTGTGAATATATGCCACTCCCATATTTAAATTCAGAATCAGTATTTACTGAGTTTCAATTAATTTCAAATCATTGTTCTAGTGGCTGTATATTTTCCAGAGCAATTAGATGGACTTTCACTTTTTAATTTAGTTCCATTTACCTGTCAAATATAAATGCCTAATTTTTTTCCTTCAAGTACTTTATCAGATGATTGATGGGTATTTTTTCTATATCTTCTTCGCTGTATTGGGGATTGGTGTTTGAAGAGTAAAAAGGAAGAAAACAAGTGCAAGGAGATGTTGAAAAGCCAGACACAAATGTCTATAAACTGTATAATTCCATTTATAAGGCATTTTCTAAAGCGCAAACTATAAAGATAAAAAGCAGAATAGTTGTTGCTAGTGCTGGGGGTCAGGGCATGAAATTGACAAGAAAAGGACACAAAGGAACATCTAAAGATGATGAAAATCTTCTATATTTGGATGATGGTTACATAACTGTACACATTTGTTGTAATTAATCAAACTATCTACTGAAATGGGGTGAATTTTCCTCTATGTATTTATATCTAAATAAACTTGACAAAAATCCAAAATAATAATGCCCAAAATGCATTGTTTCATATTGAAGTCATTTTTTAAAATTTTATTTGATTTATTTATTTTTGGCTGCGTTGGGCCTTCATTGCTGTGCACGGGCTTTCTCTAGTTGCGGTGAGTGGGGGCTACTCTTTGTTGCAGTGTGTGGGCTTCTAATTGTGGTGGCTTCTCTTGTGGAACACGGGCTCTAGGCACGTGAGCTTCAGTAGTTGTGGCTCGCAGGCTGTAGAGCACAGGCTCAGTAGTTGTGGTGCAAGGGCTTAGTTGCTCTGTGGCATGTGGGATCTTCCCCGACCAGGACTTGAACCCGTGTCCCCTGCATTGGCAGGAGGATTCTTAACCACTGTACCACCAAGGAAGCCTTGAAGTCATTTTTTACCATGACTCAACTAAACTTTTCCATCTTGAGCCCACACCTCTGTTCATAAAACCTATAGATCAACCATTGTAGGCTGCATTAATATTTCCCAAATATATGAAATATATTGCTTAATTCTTCTCTTTTTAAAATAATACATTTAAATATGTTTCACCTACTGGAGAGCTACTTATTTTTATAGAATCAAGTGAATATTACCTCCTCTAGATATCTGTATTTATACCTATATATCTATCATCTAATCTATCTACCTACCTACCTACACATTTTAATCTCCCCATTTCAATGTAATTCCATTTATCTCTGTGACTGTTATGGAATTGCTTCTCTAATCCCATAACAACACACAACACACACATGGATCAACACAATTCAAAGTGCTAGACTCAATGTTTTAGAATGTGCATATTATGAATCCTGATACTCCCTCTTCCTTTGTCACTGGAAATGTCATTGTTCTTATCCATTGATTCCCGCAAGGAGAAGAGTTTCCTTCTTTAAAAATTTAATTTAATTGATTTTATCTAATATTTCTACAGATTGCCATCTCCACCTCTGGACCAATTATGTCTATAGATTCATAATGCTAAGCAGTTTCCCTCAACTGACACAAAGTCTAATTAGCAGAGCCATTCAATACCAGCCCTTCTCAAAGGAGCTGTGACTTTGAAGGATGATATTAGTGAAACATGCCTGTGTCTGGGGCTTAATCCTTAAAATTTCAGAGCAATTTGGGAAATCAAACTGCCTCCTAATCATACTGTTTCCTTAACATAAGAGTTCAGATAGCCAGCATGGCTTTTATTCAGGATTCTGTAATAGAAATAATGTTCTGAAGTTCATGCAGAGACAATCACTCTTCTTCTAATGAAGAGTTAGTCAGTTTTATTTTAGCTCACTGTTGGAAAAATTTTCTTGAGTCAAAATATCTTATGTTATATATATATATATTTATATATATATATATATATATATATATATAATTTGTTAAATGAGTAAGGAAATGAAGGAATAAATATGATAATTTTGGAAATGTGTAAGGGGCAGGGTTCTGTTTTCTTGTGATATTTTTCCTTTCTATCTTTTCAATTTCTTCTAATGAGGGTGGATTGCTCTAGAGATACTGAATAAAATGAACTAGATAAAAATATGGAGATCACAGATATTTAAACTTATTTTTCTTCTTGGCCAAATCATTGGATTTAGTAGGCATCTCAGATATTTGAAGTCATGGAATGTTTCAAATCATCACAGAGAATATGATTGTGTGTTTGTGCATGTGTGCACATTATTTAGTCTGCAGATTAAGTTCAATTACTGCAGATTTGCATTATCTTTTAGTTTAGACAACCCACAGAAACTAGGTACAGTATCCAATTCCAGGTTCTAATATCAGAGTATTTTAAGGACACTGACATATTGGTCTGAGAACATGTGATTTATTAACTCCTAACATATGGATTTGTAAGATGGACACATGATTTTGAAAGATGTGTATTTTCTATTTCTACAAAATACATTTTAAGGAGATGCTATCCTCATGTTTATTTGTTTTGTTTGAATAATAAACTAGTTGCATATAGGCATATGCAATTAGACAAAATGATTATGTGACCCAACTGTTTATTATTCAATTATATAGCTTAAATGTCAAATGTGTATATCATGGGCACTCTAATTAATGCTCTGTGGCTACAAAAGAAATTTTATGTTAATTGCAAACAATATTGGTTAACAGATTGTAAGGTGATAGAAAATGTTTTAGATTTTAGAATCTAAACTCTATTATATCAATTATAAAATTATACATAGACGTGTATGTAAGTATGATATATTTTTCACTCAAGAACAAAAACAAAATTTATTTGCCCTGTATGTGGCTGTGTGGTAATTTTCTCTACATTGTTATTCTTACAAATACAATAGTAAAGGAAACAATTATATTCACTTAATTATACTAACTAAAACATTTCAGTCTAAATAACTGTATTGTTAAAAAAAAACAAAGACAAAAAAGGATCATCATTATGTGGCCCAATAGATCAAGAAGTTAGTATTTATTACTATGCTCTATTTTTTCAACAAACAAAAATAAGTTGTATAGGAGAAATCTTTATATAAATTAAAATGTATTTTGGATTTGTAGTTAATTATGGTTTGTTTGTTGTAACGAATTCTCAGTGAATATGCATAAACCTACATTTCCCATAATGGTTTAATTATACAATCATTAGAAGAAGGAAATTACTAAAGAAATCAGCTATGAAAATGGTAGATTATCTGCAAAACCACTCAAATTAAACTATAATATTTTAAAATTCTTCTAGGCTTTGAGGATTTTAATATATATTTTAGCTTAGCTATAGTCTAATTATAAATATATATATATATATATATATAAAATATCTGACTGTGAAACCATTTGCATATAGTTTGAAATTGAATTTTGTGTGAAATATAAGATTGAAAGTTTGAAATTTTAATATTCAATTTGTTTTCCAGTGTTGGCATTTTCTAATACTGAACTTCTGCATTGCCCTATAAACAGCTCTTTATCATAAAATATTTAGCTATTCAAATTCTATAATACTTACATTTAATAACAGATTATAAGATTACTATCAAATGCATATTCTTTCATCCATATTGGGGAAAATAACTTCTTATCATCTGAGTGTGTTTTCCCAGGTGAACACTTGGGGTGTGTGTATATGCGTGTGTGTGTGTGTGTGTGTGTGTGTGTGTGTGTGTGTGTGTGTGTGTGTTGAATTACATAAAGAAAACACAGTGTTTCTAGGGAATCCAGCAAATCCAGAAATTAAATCAATCAATTAAAGTTAATACAACAACTACTATGTGCATGCCTCTGTTATATGATGACACACTGCTTGTCTTTAAGGAGATGATACTCCTTAAAGGTGATACTCCTTAAATTAGATGATACTCCTTAAAAGGAAGCATAAAACAAACATAGCAATGTCTGTAACATGTATCAGAATTTATCACAGAAGAGTTTCATAAAATCAATTAGTCTAGGTGAGCTAAATATCATTAGTCTATGTCACAAAAATAGAGTCAAATGATCTTGTTCATCTCTGAAATGAAGGAACTAGAACAGTGCCTGACACATAGAAGACAATCAAAAATATTTGTTGAGGAGAAAAAAATAATAATTAAATGAATAAAACATAAATAAAAAAATGAAGGAGTGAAATTTAAACTTAGTCAATTGCATGATTTTCGTAGACAAGGTCATAGGAGTACTGGTTGAATCAGCTTCTGGGGGAAAGCAAAGTCAGTTTAGGATTGTCATGAGAAATACCTATCATAGAAAATTTTAGTTTATTTCATCTGAGAGTAAAACAACCACTGTTACTTATCCTCAAAATAGAAGTATGATGGTTATTACCCTCAGAAAGTCCAAGTATATATTCCAAAAATATCCTCCCCTACCAGATTATTACACTGAGTAATAGTCAGGGGTTTCTATTTCTGGTAAAGATAGAGAAAGAATAACGGGATTTACTACTCCACTTGAAATGACCAAAAAATGAAAATGTGGTATCCAGGACACTGGACATCAGATAATGAAGGGAAGTAATTTCTGAGAAATGGGAAACAAATGAGGTATGACCTAGGGATTTGCCACACTGCCTTGAAACAATTTCTAGGCTGCTATGCAGGAAACATAGAGTCAGACAGAGTCCTTGTGTTGAGGAAAAGGAACTGATTGTCTGGTGAAATCAAGATGACTATTGTTAAAAAAAAACAAAACAAAACACCAGAGGAGAGAGTAGTACAAAAACAGACATCTGGAGTTTTAAGTAAGCAAAGAATAAGTAAGTGTATAGGAGATTTAAATAATGATATTAATCAACAATTTTTTTCAGAACACTCCACTAAAAAAAGAATACAGATTATTTTAATTCCAAAAAGGACATCAAATATAGATCATATATTGGATACTAAACTAGTCTCAAAATATTTAAAAGATTCAAGAGACAAGAGAGAGCTACCCCAGGTTCTGCTCTTCCTCAAACCTATGTTTATTTTTTTTCCTGGGTATAAGCTTTTGATTCCAGCCACCAACAGATCCTTGAGTAGGAAAAAAACACGTCAAAGTTATCAAGTCATACATACAGTAATTAGAAGTCAATAACAAAAACAAAATGCACTTGAAAATATACAACTATTTGCAAGCTAAATAGAATACTTCTAAAAAAAGGTCAAAATAGAAAATAAAAAATAAATTAAAGCACATTTTTAAATGAATGAAAGCAAAAAGACAAAAATCTCAAAATTTGTGGGATGCCCCTTAACCTGTAGTTAAAGGGAAATTCACAGAACTGAAAGTCTAGACATATTAGAAAAGAAAAAAAAAAGGTCTCAAATCAATGACCACAGCTTCTACCTTAAGATCCTAGAAAAAAGAACAGTAAATTAAATACAAATAAATGAAGGAAAATAAATTACATAGGTTAGAATGGAAATCAATTAAATAAAAACCAAAAGAACAAAAGAGAAGAGCAAGAAAGACAATAGTTCTTTATTTGACCTTTATAAGATCAATAAAACTGATAAGTTAGGCTGACTGATCAGAAAAGAGATGACACAAGAGAACAGTAGCAAGAAAGAGAGTGGTGACATCACTACAAGATCTCCTAAATATTAAATGTGTAATAAGATAATATTATGAATAATTTCATGCTAATAAATTAAATAATTTACGATGGACAAAAATTTTAAAAGACACAAACTATCAAACTGACCTAATAAGAAATATATAACAAAATAGCCTATATCTTTTCCAAAAATTTAGTTGAAATATTTTCACAAAATATATTCTATTCCCAAATAGCTATATGGGTGAATTTTACCAAATATTTAAGGAATGGCTTTCTGGAGGACCACGTGCTCTAGATCATGAGCTCAGCCTCTCCATTCTTTGATCAAAGAATAAGACTTTCCTTTGCTTTTAAACTGGACTTGGCCTCCTCCTTTTGACATGAGCAACACCAAGCAGGAGGACATTTGCTGGGGCCTGACTCGAAAAGTTTCTTGACTTTACTAAGTCCAGATGATGGAACAGAGGACACAGAACTCATCTCTCTTCACAGGTACATCAGGAATTCATCTACAAAAGAAACAGTTCTCTGAACTGTTAGTGAACATTAGTGCTGAACATTAGTGAAAGATTTTAGACACCTAAAAGGACAAGAAAAATCCCCTCACAACAGGGTAGGACAAAAGAAAGAAAAAGAAAGAAGAGGAATCATAAAAGGGACCAGCAACCCAGGAGGGACATTGAAGGTATCCATCTTGACACCAAGACCTGGTTCCACCCAACTGCCTGGAAGCTCTAGTTCTGGACACCTCACACCACACAATGAGCAAGATAGGAACACAGCCCCACCCATCAGCAGACAGGCTGCCTAAGCTCATACTAAGCTCACAGACACCCCAAAGTCATATTAAGCTCACAAACACCCCAAAACACACCACCAGACACAGCCCTGCTCATCAGAAGGAAAAGACTCAGCTCCACCCACCAGAGTGCAGGCACCAGTCCCTCCCACCAGGAAGCCTTCACAAGACACTGGACCAAACTCACGCATCAGGGGGCAGAAAACAGAAGCAAGAGGAACTACGACCCTGCAGCCTGCAGAAAGGATACCCCAAACACAGTAAGTTTGACAAAATGAGATCACAGAGAAATATGTTGCAGACAAAGGAGCAAGGCAAAAACTCACAAGACCAAATAAATGAAGAGGAAACAGGCAATCTACCTGAAAAAGAATTCAGAGTAATGATAGTAAAGATGATCCAAGATCTCGGAAATAGAATGGAGGTATGGGTTGAGACGATACAAGAAATGTTTAACAAAGAACCTGAAGAACTAAAGAACAAACAAACAGTGATGAACAACACAATAACTGAAATTTAAAACACACTAGAAGGAATCAACAGAATAACTGAGGCAGAAGAACAGATAAGTGAGCTGGAAGATACAATGGTGGAAATAGCTGCTGAGGAGCAGAATAAAGAAAAAAGAATGAAAATAAACAAGGATAGACTCAGAGACTTCTGGGACAACATTATACACACCAACATTCAAATTATAGGGGTTCCAGAAGAAGAAGAGAAAGGGAAAGGGTCTGGGTAAATATTTGAAGAGATTATAGTTGAAAACCTCTTAACATGGGTAAGGAAATAATCAAGTCCAGGAAACACAGAGAGTCCCATACAGGATAAACCCTAGGAGAAACACACCAAGACACATATTAATCAAACTAACAAAAATTAAATACAAAGAAAAAATATTAAAAGTGGCAAGAGAAAAACAACAAATAACATTCAAAGGAGTCCCCATAAGGCTATCAGCTGATTTTTCACCAGAAACTCTGCAGGCCAGAAGGGAGTGACAGGATATATTTAAAGTGGTGAAAGAGGAAAACCTACAACCACGATTACTCTACCCAGCAAGGATCTCATTCAGGTTCAATGGAGAAATAAAACGCTTTTCAGACTAGCAAAAGCTAAGAGAATTAAGCACCACCAAACCAACTTTAAAACAAATGCTAAAGGAACTTCTCTAGGCAGGAAACACAAGAGAAGAAAAAGACCTACAAAAACAAACCCAAAACAAATTAGAAAAGGGTAATAGGAACACACATATTGATAATCACCGTAAATGTAAATGGATTAAGTGCACCAACCAAAAGACACAGACTGTCTGAATGGATAAAAAACAAGACCCATATATATGATGTCTGCAAGAGACCCACTTCAGACCTAGGAACATCTATACACTGAAAGTGAAGGGAAGGAAAAAGGTACTGCATGCAAATGGAAATCAAAAGAAAGCTGGAGTAGCCATACTCATATCAGAAAAAACATACTTCAAAATAAAGACTATTATAAGGAATAAATCTCAATTCTGTATTAACTCTTCCAGAAAAATTTTCATTTGGATCCAGAACTCCCTAGTTATTTTTTGAGTTTAATATTTACTTTATACCAAAACCAGACAAAGATGCTATAGAGAAAGAAATCTCTAGAACGATATCTCTCATTATCACAGATGCAAGAATTTTTTATAAAATTTTAGCAAATCAAATCTGACAGTATATAAAATGAATATGACATCATGACTAGGTGGATTTTTCCCTAGGAATGTAAGCTTGAATTAACAAGCAAAAATCAAAGTAATTCACCATATTTACAAACTAAAAATAAGAGAAATAGAAGATCATCTAAGTAGGCATAGAGAATAAAGAAACACATGCTATTTTTTTTTTTAAAAAGTGGATTTTATAAATTTTTATAAGGTATTACAAATGTTGGAGTTGTAACAGACTTGTTATCTCTCTTTTAGTTTGTTTTTTTCTTTTCTCTAAATTAATTAATTTGGTATATTACAAAGATATTTTCTTGGTGTAGTATCTTCCTACATTTTAAATTACTTTAAAAATAGAATTTTAAGAGCTTTTATGATTGAACACAGGCTGATTTCTAGATCAACAACGCTAACATGCATGTATAGGATTGTGCTGAGGCTTTCATCAGTCATGGTTAAATATAAACATAAAAGAACCAAAAAGACAACTCCTGTAAAAGATTCAAAGATATAAATTCATTCAAATTTTTAAAAAATGTACTTCATTCTGAGGTTATTTCCTATCTCATGTTGTCAGTGCAATTCATTTTGTGAAAACCTAATAATGATAGAGAAAATATTTTTATTTCCTTACTTAAAAAATTAAACATTTATAACCATATGTCTGTTTTCAGTATCATTTTGGATAATTTATTGGTCCATAAAACTCAAAATGTGCTAGTTCTGATAATGTACATACTTTCCACAAACTAGGCCAGAGCAATTGGGAAACTTTGCCAAATGGAACTAAGAGGTTTTTTGTGTTACATAGGACTAACTTTCACCAACTTGTGGTTAATCTTTGCTTTAGGATATAGAGAGGGATATAATTTTCTACTTTGGAGTTAGATGTGGCCAAATAAGTAGTACAGTTTAACTGTCAGTAAAGGTGTCATGTGCCTTTTGGGTACACACACACACACACACACACACACACACACACACACACACACACACAAATAATAATGATTGTCAAGTCTCAACTCCCCAGTTCTCTCTGTCCAGGTTCTGGTGAAGCCTGAAGAAGATTTTGATGTTGTCTGACATTATAGCATAACCTGGCCACTTAGTACAGATGTACTTTATGCAAATCAGTATCAGTCCCTGGGGTTATTTTTACTACTTTACTATTCCATGAATCTCAATTCCTGACAACCACAGCTTTCAATTAATTCAGCCTTGTTGTATAGATGGCTTCTTATTATTATTTCAATTGACTATTGTGGCTTTCAAATGGCCTTCATTCAATTTACTTAAAGAATTAAACGACTTTAAAATCACAACTACTACTTACAAGCGAAAAACATATGGCAATATTATTCTTATTCCAGGAGCATATTTAGTGCTCTCTTTCTTCCAAACATGTCTTGATAAAACTGTTCATTTCTAGAATAACAAAAGCTCAAAACTTTCTAATTTTCACTTATTTAGTTATATAAGAATGATTCAGACTTACCAGATTGACTTGACATTTCAGTGGTTATAAATAAAGTAAATGGGATCAGCAATGATTCCTTGGGTAATATAATAATAGTAAAAACACCCCTCCAGAGAACTACTTTTTAGAGTATTAATTTAAACTGTAGATAATTACAATGTGTGCCCTTGGAAAAATCTTCTCTTGCCAAAAGATAATTCAAAGGTAAAACATTTCCACATTCTTCTCAGGTCATAGAAGGGGTAATGTACATGTTCCTCCAAGTAAAACAAGCTTAGTATGAACAGGGCATCTAGCATCATTATGTTTACTTCATTTGTTCAAGTTTCCAAATTGAGACACAACCTTGTGAATTCTACTCTTCCACATGACTAATGACTAGTTTATGAACTTTTTCTGGGTTGCTGGAACTGGAGTAAGGGTTTAGGATATAGTTCAGTTTTTCTCTCTGCTCTAACTAGGCTTGTAACTATGGTCAATTAATTTGACTTCTTTAGACTTCAATTTCCCCATATATAAATTAGAGAAGACAATATTATTTTTCTTAACATGAGTTTTGAGCCTCAAAGGATAGTGATAGAAATCATTCTGTAAAATAGAAAATATTTAATTATTATTATTAGCATCTTATATTGTCATTTGAAAAGCTTCAGTGTAAACTTAAATAATTCATCTTCTTCACTTACAGACAAAAGAAAGACACAAATTCACCCAAGGCAAGACACCAATTCACCCAAGGCTGCATATTTATTGAATGCCATAAATTAGATGGAGGCTTAGTTTTCTTGATTAGATCATGGTAACATCTCCAACAATTCTGCTGCAGTATTTTTTTCCTTACTCTCTCTTCCCCTCCTTCCCTCCCTCCCTTCCTTCCTTCCTTTTTACTTTATGAGCAATTCTAGGTTTACAAAAAAATTGAGAGACAGGTAAAGCGATTTCTCAAATATCCCCTGGCCCCATACATGCATAGCCTCCCCCATCATCAACAGCAACATCAACAGAATGGTACATTTTTTTTTACCAAGGATGAATCTATGTTGACATATAATCAGCCAAAATCCATACATTGCCTTAGGGTTCATTCTTGGTATTGTACATTCTGTGACATTTGTCAATGGATAATGACATACATACATCATTATAATGTCATACAGGTATTTTCACTACTCTAAAAATCCCCTGTGCTCTGCCTACTCATCTCTCCCCTCCCCCACCATAGAAATCACTGATCTTCTTATTTTCTCCATATTTTCACCTTTTCCAGAATGTCCTATAGTTGGAATCAGTATGTAGCCTTTTCAGATTGGTTTCTTTCACTTAGTAATATATATTTAAGGTTTCTCCCTATATTTTTATGGCTTGGTAGTTCATTTCTTTTTTAGCCATAAATACTATTCTGTTGTCTGGGTATATTACAGTATTTGTATTCACTCCCTTACTAAAAGACACCTTGGTTACTTCTAAGTTCTAGAAAATGTTTTGGGAATTATCAGAAGATAGTTGTCTGAAACATGGAAAATAACTTATGCAATACAGGTTTCGTGACTATCAATAAAAGGTGGGGAGGGGGCTGGTGTTTGAAGTGTCCTATTTAATCCAACAAACAAGAGTTCGTTCTAGACATGTCAAATAATTTCATTTAATTGTTTTATATACAGTAAGAATCAGAAAGTAAAACAAAATATTTATTTACTGAAAAATTTTCTGTGGGTGTGTTGAAGCTGTATGTTTATAAGTGGCATCTAGTTTTGGAATTCTGCTATTAGGTATTTTCTCTTACCTGACCTAAAGAATTTTGAATGCTTTTTCATACTTTCATATTCCTGGTAGCACAAGGATCTAACTCACCTGTTTTTATCATGTCCTCTTTTAGAGTTCTGCTATACAATGTAGACTAATCTGAAAATCTGCAAATACAGTGCCAAAAAACGATGACTCATATTCCCTCAATATCAGGCTTCTTGATTAGTACAATTGTACTTTTCCCCCACAACAAAGTTTACATTCATATAGTCAATGGACGAAATGCAGAAACTAGAAGGAAAGGAAAAAAATGTCGCTTTTCTACTGATAGTTATAAGCAACATTAACATTTATGTCTAGACCTTTCTAGGTCAATATTTTCATAGTGAGCAGTGGTGAGGAACATATGATTGGGAATGGAACTGACTGGAGTTTGAATGTAGGTTGAGACAAACAATTACTCTAAATTTTAGTTAATGTACTCATATTAAAAATAGAACCAATCTCATTCATTTATAGTAAAAATTATGTAATATGAAATATACAGAAAGATTAGCAAATTTTACTGCAGAAAACAATGTTTGTAATACGTTATACATCATTATTACTATAGCTTTAGTAATTCTCGTATCAGTATCTGTGTACACAATGGTTTATTTTTCTACTTGGCACTATAACAACACCATTTATAATATATCTTTATAAAATCAAAATTTATAAGGGATTTTCCACCTGTGGCTTCCTTCCTGTTCTTTACTTAACACCCCACCTTACTTGTACAACACTTGGGATCAAACATTGGCCTCCAACTCACCAGTATTGCTGCATATATTTCTTATGCCTCATTATTTCAGTGTTCTGCTAATGGAGTGTTCATATTCATTAATGTTTGTGTATTCCAGGTGACATACTTACACATAAATTCTGACACTTTACAGATCATTTACCATTGTCCATGAATTTTTCTCACCATTAATTTTAACCCGTGGGTCAGAAGAAACAAAAATTGACAGTTACTAGACAGTCGACTTGCATATATTATATAACAATTCAGTAACCACAATTACTATGTTTTAATTGATAAAAGCATAATAAAGTATTTTAAAAATATGTAGGTACTTCCATTAAGAAAATCAGAAAACTCCACTGAAGGAAGTATCAGAAGACTTGATATGAATGGCAAATCATACTTTTTTCTGAGATAAGAAGCTATGATAGAATTAATGGTATTAAACCTTCCTAAATTAATCTACAAAATAAATTCCAAACAGTATCTCAACTGATCATTATTATGTCAAATTTTTTCAAATGTTACTCCTGAGCAACAGAGCTAACATCAAAGTATACCAAAAAAGAGGAAAAAGTAGTATATTTCCTTACAGATTTAAATCTATAATATAAAGCTTTATTCATTTATATGCTATTATAAAAATGAAGATTA
Organism: Delphinus delphis; assembly: GCF_949987515.2. Classification (NCBI taxonomy): domain Eukaryota; kingdom Metazoa; phylum Chordata; class Mammalia; order Artiodactyla; family Delphinidae; genus Delphinus; species Delphinus delphis. The sequence continues at coordinate 18,570,901 of NC_082694.2, read as the reverse complement.
GTATAATATTTGAGTAGTCAAATCAAACATACATGTGAATTTAATATACAGTAGATACAGAAATTTTAGTCAGTGGAAGTTTCAAATTTGGAAAAATATCTTAATTGTTGGTAGAGTTCAGAAAGTAGAAACTATACATTGTTACATATTAATTGATAGTATATAATTTTAACATAATACAATATAATATATATATAACACACTATATATAATACCATATGAATCTACCTTATTCTTTAATAAAAATTGATGTCCTTCTATATTTATAATTAAATTTTTCAAATTTCTGACCATTTTAGAAAAAGCAGAAGTAAATTTTAAAAAATGACATAGGTGAAGTCTTTATATGCTATAAAATTGAAATCTTTGAAGAAAGTGATTAATAAAACAGACAATGTGTTTATTTAAATTTTCAGTTTGGAAAAGATGCCTTAAAAAATGTAGAACAGCAAATAAAAACATTGATACAACTTATTTTTTTAATATTAAAATAATGTAGTGGTGTCTTTAATATAAGAAGAGCATTTATAAATTAATAAGAAAGTAGATAAAATCAAAAGTAAATTGGGCAAAGGACATTGATCCAAGTATTAAATATGTCAACATTTAAAAAAAATATTTAACTTCACAAATTATCAGGGGAATTTAAATAAAAACAAATATTTCTAAGCTTAGAATATTTATTCTTTTTCTACAATAAGAAATATTCGAAAAAAATGGGGTAAATCACAGAGAAGAGAGTAATATCCGTGTAAGTAACACATTGTATAAAAAAATATTAACATCTTAATAAAAATCATTCAAAGATGTATCTTGTGTGTGCATGCGTGCGTGTGTGTTTTTCTGTGTGAATTTACAGAAAGAGGGTAATATATGATAATCTCTAAACTGCTTTTGTTTTTAATCTGTTCATGTCAATATATTTAGCTAAAAAGGAATTATAACTGCTGAGAATTCCTTTAAACACACATTTAATAATGATACATCCAAACCTTATTTACTTTGTTCTACTGCAATGAACCTCCTCATATACATATCTCTTCATTTGCTTAAGAATCAGCACAATATACATCCCTGGAAGCGGAATGGTTTAGTCAAAATATATGAATGTCTACAATTATGGTACAAGCTGGTTTTCAGAAGGGTTCTCTGACTTATGATCCACCAAGTTTATACATAAATTTCTATCTCCTTTCAAAATACTGACAATAGATGGTGATAATCTTATAATCACTGATATGAGATAAAAGGGCTTGAACAAGTTCTATAGGAGTCAGAGGAAGAAGCATATCCAGAGGAGGATGACATCCAGGAAATAATTACTAATATCTAGTAATATTTCTTTTCTTTTTTCTTTTTTTTTTTTTACTTAGTGTTCATCTTGCTGAACTTTTCCTGTTACCTATAAAAACTGGTAATAATAAATAGACCATACCTAGATACAGTCTGTCCCTTCTTTCAGCTACATTCTTTATCCTACTCCAAAAGAATCTCCCATGGATTGTTATAAACTTCCCTCTTAGAACTGCTTTTGCTGCGCCCCATAGGTTTTGGGTCATTGTGTTTTTGTTGCCATTTGTTTCTATGTATTTTTAAGTTTCTTCTTTGATTTCTTCAATGATATCAGTTATTTAGTAGCACATTATTTAACCTCTATGTATTTGTGTTTTTTACAGTTTTTTACTTGTAACTGATTTCCAGTCTCATAGTGTCATAGTCAGAAAAGAGGTTTGATACAATTTCAATTTTCTTAAATTTTCCAAGGCTTGATTTATGACCCAAGATGTGATCTATCCTGGAGAATGTTCCATGTGCACTTGAGAAGAAAGTGTATTCTGCCACTTTCAGGTGGAATGTTCCTTAAATATCAATTAAATCCTTCTGGTCTATTGTGTCATTTAAAGCTTGTGTTTCCTTATTCATTTTCTGTTTGGATGATCTGTCCGTTGGTGTAAGTGAGGTGTTAAAGTCCCCTACTATTATTGTGTTACTGTCGATTTCCCCTTTTTTGGCTGTTAGTGTTTGCTTTATGTATTGAGATGCTCCTGTGTTGGGTGCATAAATATTTATGATTGTTATATCTTCTTCTTGGATTGATCCCTTGATCATTATGTAGTGTCCTTCTTTGTCTCTTGTAATAGTCTTTATTTTAAAGTCTATTTTGTTTGATATGAGTATTGCTACTCCAGCTTGCTTGTGATTTCCATTTGCATGGAATATCTTTTTCCATCCCTTAACTTTCAGTCCCTAGGTCTAAAGTGGGTCTCTTCTAGACAATATATATATGGGTCTTGTTTTTGTATCCATTCGGTCAGTCTGTGTTTTCCGGTTGGAGCATTTAATCCATTTACATTTAAGGTTATTGTTGATATGTATGTTCCTATTACCATTTTCTAATTTGTTTTGAATTTGTTTTTGTAGGTCTTTTTTTCTTCCCCTGTGTTTCCTGCCTAGAGAAGTTCCTTTAGCATTTGCTGTGAAGCTGTTTTGGTGGTGCTGAATTCTCTTAGATTTGCTTACCTGAAAAGCTTTTGATTTCTCTGTTGAATCTGAATTAGACCCTTGCTGAGTAGAGTAATCTTGGTTATAGGTTTTTCTCTTTCATCACTTTAAGTATATCCTGCCACTCCCTTCTGGCCTGCAGAGTTTCTGGTGAAAAATCAGCTGATAACCTTATAGGGACTCCTTTGAATGTTATTTGTTGTTTTTCCCTTGCTGCTTTTAATATTTTTCTTTGAATTTAATATTTATTAGTTTGATTAATATGTGTCTTGGTGTGTTTCTCCTAGGGTTTATCCTGTATGGGACTCTCTGTGCTTCCTGGACTTGGGTGACTATTTCCTTTCCCATGTTAGGGAAGTTTTCCACCATAATCTCTTCAAATATTTTCTCAGACATTTTATTTTTCTCTTCTTCTTTGGGGAACACTATAATTTGAATGTTGGTGCATTTAGTGTTGTCCCAGAGGTCTATGAGATTGCCTTCAATTCTTTTCATTCTTTTTTTTTTTTTATTCTGCTCCTTGGCAGTGATTTCCACCATTGTTTCTTACAGTTCACTTATTCATTCTTCTGCCTCGGTTATTCTGTTATTGATTTCTTCTAGTGTACTTTTCATTTCAGTTATTGTGTTGTTCATCACTGTTTGTTCTTTAGATCTTCTAGATCTTTGTTAAACATTTCTTGTATTTTCTCAATCTGTGCCTCCATTCTACTTCAGAGATTCTGGATCATGTTTACTATCACTACTCTGAATTTTTTCAAAACCATAATTCAAAAAGAAACATGTACCTCAATGTTCATTGCAGCACTATTTGCAATAGCCAGACATGGAACCACCTAAATGTCCATTGACAGATGAATGGGTAAAGAAGATATGGCACAAATATACAATGGAATATTACTCAGCCATAAAAAGAAATGAAATTGAGTTATTTGTAGTGAGTTGGATGGACCTAGAGTCTGTCATACAGAGTGAAGTAAGTCAGAAAGTGAAAAGTGAATACTGTATGCTTACTCATATATATGTAATCTAAAAAAACAATGGTGCTGATGAACCTAGTGTCAGGGCAGAAATAAAGATGCAGGCATAGAGAATGGACCTGGGGACACAGGGTGGGTGAAAGGGGAAACTGGGGAATAGTAAGAATAGCATAAACATGTATACTACCAAATGTAAAATAGATAGGTAGTGGGGAGAAGCAGCATAGCACAGGGAGATCAGCTTTGTGCTTTGTGATGACCTAGAGAGGTCGGATAGGGAGGGTGGCTCAAGAGGGAGGGGTTATGGGCATATATGTATGCATATGGATGATTCACTTTGTTGTACAACAGAAACTAGCACAGCATTGTGAAGCAATTATACTCTAATAAAGATGTATATAAAAAAAAAATCTCCCATTGAGAAAAGTCACTTTAATGTTTCAAAGCAAATTGGATAGTTTCATAAAATAAAACTCTATAGTTTGCCTTTTGTAGTTTATTATTTATAGGATTGGCTAAACAACACCAAGGACAATGGTAACTGGTAATGATAAATGATATAGAGAATAACTTTCAGTTGTTATTCATTGTAATTACCTTGATTAAATTTCAACTTTAGCAATTGAATTTCAAGGCTTCATTTGTCTACTATATCCTGTTGGTTTATTCCTGTGGTCACTGAGATAAACATGTAACCCTCATTGGTGTTCATCTCTAAGTGTATTAGTGAGGAAGCAACATTTCTTTTGACTACCTTTACTGGTACAGAGCACAGTTGATGTAGATGTTACCACCAATTTATTAGGTTTTACTTTGCATCTACTAGCAATGAGCAAAGGTAATTACCCCATTTTCAGCACTGTGAAAAATTGTCTTTCTAAAGGATGCTTAAAAAGTGTGTTGCTTTCAAGTTTTATCAGGAAAAGCAAAATGTTTTTGGTATTTCACTAGAAGTTGTCTTGGGCAATTTCTTCTTTTCTTCATATTTGTTAATATGCTTAATCATACCTAGGTTGAAGAGGTTGTTAACAACTTCTTGTGGTTTCTTCCTTCTTATTAATACTTGAAGTGGCCAGTTGACAATCTACATTCAATTTAACCTCAGAAGATATGAAGTATCTTCAAATAAGGTTTTTTCTACAAAGATTTATTATCTACATGAAACTAAACAACCAAAACCTAAGAAAATATTATATTATTCAATATTTTAAATTTAATACTCCAAATAATTTCACAAAGATTATAATTATACTATAACACAGTCTACATTATTCTATTTTGCAATATTATTTATAATATGAAAAGATTTGATTCAAATATTTTGTTCAATAGAAATGTACATAGCAATTGCAGTCTATTGACATTCATGTTTACTGTTATTTATTCATTATTTATTATGATAGTATTAATAATTCACTTTATATTAAATTATTCTATTTAATTTAAGAATTATTAATTACTGTAGCACTTTCTTGTGTAATCAAATATATATCTTTTTAATTTAATTTTTTTTATATTGGAGTATAAATGGGCTAAAGCTGAAGCTGAAACCATAGAAAAGAATTTGACCGAATAGTGAAGCCAATATCTAAAGTTGGTTCAAACATAAACTTGCATCAAAAATAGTCTTGCCCAAACAAACTTTATGAGATTCAGAAGTTCATCAATAAATGCAGAAATTTCATAATGAAAGATACATTTCCCAACAGGACTATATTACCATATTTCTTCAAGCATATTTGGTAATAGACTTGCATCAACATCTATGAGAAATAATTGGAATTAAAAAAAAATCAGGATATATTGATTACAATTTTCCCGGTTAAATATGTGTTTTATCATTAAATAAAAGGTTTAAAACATATAAATAAGTCCTATATAATTATCCCATAATTTAGTAATTCTTAATGAATTTTAATAATTTTAATAAAACTATTTTATTTTCTTAATAAATTTGAATACCTAATCACCTTCAAGAACTGAATAGGATGGAATACCAAATTATATTTGCAATAATGATTTTAATTTCCATAGTGTAAATCCTAGATGTGTCAGAACACTGAGAATCCTGCTGTGGGGACTATTTGTGAGCAATTCTTGTTTAACACCTACTCTTGTACTTGTACTTGTACTTCTCTTCCTTTTAGTAGCAGAGTTAAAAGAGGTGGACAAACGATGGAACACATTTGGATCATTTGTGAACAAATGCAAGGTAGAAATCATTTTTGTGCCACAGTTTTGCCTCTACCAGAAAGGAGTTAACTACTGTTTAAACTCTCACCTTGTATGTTCTTTAGAAAAGTCTAGTACATTAGACAATATGACTATTTATGTGATAACTCAGTGTGATCTTGGCAAATTATTTAGCCACTTCATGTTACTGTTGGCTCATTTGTGAAGTGTAGGCGATAAGGATATCTTCCTATTTCATAGGGTTGTTGTGAGAATTATACTTGCTATCATGATAAGATCTGAGAAAAGTTTTTACTTTTTAAGATCTCATTAAACATAGATAATAATATTTATTATAATTCATAAAATATTCTGACATTGAAAGAGCTGTTTTTAGCTGTCAGTTTATCAATTTGATTTAAAATTTCACCAGATTACAAGATAAGGATATTACAAGTGCTATAAGGAGAATAGTGGCCCTCTAATGATGTCCACATTCTAACCCCAGGAATCTGAGCATGTGTTACATGGCAAAATGTACTTTGCAGATGTGATTAAGGTTATGGGCCTTGAGATGAGAAAAGTATCTTGGATCATCCTGGTGAGCCCAATCTAATCACACAATTCCTTAAAAGCAAAGAAACTTTCCAGGCCATAGTCAGAGAAAGAAATGTGATGACAGAAGCAGGATCATAGAGATGGCATTGTTAGAAGAGCTCATCTTGTTGTCATTGGCTTTAAAGGCAGAGAGGAAGGCCACAAACCAAGGAATTCAGGCACCTCTAGAATCTAGAAAAATCCAGAGAATGGATCTTCTTCTAGAGCCTCCAGAATAGAACATAACCTTGATAATACCTTGATTTTAGGCCAGTGAGACTTGTGTCACACTTCTGACCTACATAACTATAAGATAATCTATCTATATTAAGTCACTAAGTTTGTGATCATTTTTTTATGGCATCAATAGGAAATAATTACAAAGAAAAAGAGTAGAGTGGCTACTGCTTGAGATCTGTTCCTGGGTATACAGGATTTGGTCATGGATTATATGGTTTATGTAATTAGGATTTTTTGTTGGAATGCTGATAATGAACTATTGTATTAGGGTTTTCTATAGAAATGTAACGAACTATATATATATATCTATAGTTGATCCTTGAACAATGGTTTTGAAGAGAGCATATCCACTTATATATGTATTTTTTTTCTATAAATATACACTCAGCCCTCCTTATTTGTGGGTTTCTCATCCACAGATTCAACCAAATTCAGATCAAATTTCCATCTGTGATCTACTGAATCTGTGGATGTGAAACCCACAAATAAGGATGGCTGACTGTACTTCCCCATTTTATATTAGGGACTTGAGCATCCACAGATTTTGGTATCCACCTTGGCTCTTGGAACCAACCCCCATGAACACCAAGAGACAGACTGTTTGTGTATATACAATATCAGTATAAAAACATTGTAGTAAGACTGGAAACAAAGGTGAGGCAGGTGAATATTTTGGATGATATTTTATCAAAACAAAATACAAGCGCTGGTGAATTGGTTTGCTAAACTAACTGAATCCAGTCAGAGACAATATTAACTCTACTAACTGGATTATTCCATTTCCTCACTAACTGCTTCTTCCTTTTTTAATAGGGGTGGTGCATAAACACTGGAACTAATAGTTCTGGCCTGCCCTGCTATTTTCAGAATTGCCATTTTGCTATGTTACTCACAGATCAAGTAGGTGAACAGAGACCCACAGAGAAGACCCATCGTAATCAGTGAATATGTTCTCCTTGATATTCCCAACACACACAAACACAGTATGTTGAAGTTCTGGATAATTCATCATAAACAATAATCTGTGTTTCTGGCTAAAGGCAAGGTTAAGAGACAGGTAACAAGGTCCATCATCAAACAGTGCTTTTCATAAAAGAAATAAAAAGATGGTTGTTGAAATATACACTTGCTAACAGGCTGGGAATGTTCATAGACTGGGTAAACACACCTAGAGTGGTTGTACATCAACTACAGGTCAGCCTCTCTTGCAGGCAACAAAAACCAGAACTAGTTTAGGACTACTGTTTCCATAGAAACTTTAGATTACTGCAGTTGTCAGCCTTAATTTAGACTGCCTTGAGAACTCTGTTAGAAAGAAGGTTTCATATAAAGTTAATATTTTGAAAGAAAGTAAGTTTGGGGATTTTTCTTTTTCTTTTTCTTTTTTTTGGCAGCACCAGGTCTTAGTTGCAACACACGGGACCTTCATTGCAGTATGTGGGATCTTTTTTTTGTAATGGTGCGCAGTCTCTTCATTGTGGCATTTGGGCTTCTCTCTAGTTGTGGTGCGTGGGTTTTCTCTCTCTCTAGTTGTGGGGCACAGGCTCTAGAGTGTGTGGGCTCTGTAGTTTGTGGCATGTGGGCTCTCTCATTGAGGCACACAAGCTCAATAGTTGTGGTGCACAGGCTTAGTTGCCCCGCAGCATGTGGGATCTTAGTTCCCTGAACAGGGATCGAACCCACATCCCCTGCATTGGAAGGCAGATTCTTTACCACTGGACCACCAGGGAAGTCTCAAGTTTTAGGATTTTGGCATATAAAAAGCTCTTCCATTTCTTGGTAATTTTATACCCTAAATATCTCTCTTATCTCTCCCATCTCTACTCCTCTTTTGTCCAAGACATAATTGAATTCAAAATGATCTCACTTATGATCATCATGTAACCAAACTCCATGTACCTACAATTATTTCTCCCTAATTAATAATGGATTTTTTTAAAGAGTAATCTTAAACAAGCAAAGAGACAAAAAAATCTCCTGCTTTAAACTATCTAATGCTTTCCCATTTTGATAAGAAATGATATATTTTGATAAGCCCCAAACCCTTATGGGCTCATAGTATGACCTATGTATTCTACGTTTGTCCTCTGGTATGTTTCTTTTCTGCCTTCTGTTTAGTTTTTTTTAGTTTCTTAACTATAATTCTTTCAGTTTCCCATTTTGACGTACTCTCTTCCAAATGAAAGCATTTGCATATAAGTTGCCCCTGACTGAAAGGCCCTGATCCCCTCCTAAACAATTCTCTCTTTCACCTTTTCCTTTCCATATCCTAGTCATTCTTTTTTTTTTTAACATCTTTATTGGAGTATAATTACTTTACAATGGTGTGTTAGTTTCTGCTCTTTAACAACGTGAATCAGCTATACATATATATCCCCATATCTCCTCCTTCTTGTGTCTCCCTCCCACCCTACCCATCCCACTCTTCTAGGTGGACATAAAGCACCGAACAAATACCATATGCTAACATGTATATATGGAATCTAAAAAACAAAAAAATGGTTCTGAAGAACATAGGGGCAGGACAGGAATAAAGACGCAAATGTAGAAAATGTACTTGAGGACACGGGGAGGGGGAAGGGTAAGCTGGTACAAAGTGAGAGACTGGCATGGACATATATACACTACCTAGTCTTTTTTGAAACACAGTTTGTATGTCATTTCCTAAGGAAAAGCTACCCTGACTCCTAAAACTACTTAGAAATATTTTAAAATTTTCTTCAACAAGTATGGTGTTATAATTGCTTATATATGTTTGGCAGTTAATGGTGTACTAAATTTCTTACAAAGTTAGCTTTCTAAATATAATTAACTTCTGTATATATTTAATTTTTTTAACTTTTTCTACATGCAATTTTATTCAGAAATATTAGAAAATAAACTGTAGAATTCACTGCTACACATTTTAATTAGAAGACTTTGCCTCCTTTAATAAAGACATTAAGAAACCAAGATATAATGTATAACATAAAGTATGTACTATATTTAATATGTATTAATAATAAATATACCATGGAATTAACTTGGCACTAACAAAGTTGTTATAGAAATATATAATTCTGTGTTCCCAGAGTTAGAAAAAAATATAATGATCCTGTCAAACCATCATACTAGTTACCACAGACATCTCAATTATATCCATGACAAGTAATCAACCTGGCCTAGAGAATTCAATCTCACAAGATTTTTCTGGTGGTTCTAAATTCTAATGAGATAAATTAATTTTAAATACTAAATCAAATCTGTCCCTCTATAAGTTCTAATTAATAGTCTTAATATGATTATCTTGGTGCAGGCCATAACTTAAATAATTCTGTGAGTACTTAAAATAACTGAAAGCACATGTTTCTTTCTCCCATTCAATCTTTTCTTCTCCAGTCTCAAAAAACTATATTTTCCAAGTTATCTTTCCTAAATGACACAGTTCTGGTCTAAGGTAGGCTCATAAGAGAGTGTCTTGAATTGAATTTAAAGTTCTTTGTAGGGTCATATCAATTCAATGTCTAGTTGATTTTTTTTTTATGCTCTATATCAGTTTGGTCACCCCTGCCCCATAGCTTAGTTGATTGTAATCACAACACATTGTAGATGTTGCCAATAGATGTCAACTGAAATGTTATACATTACAGTATTTAAAATCTCATTTCTTCTCTTTTGCTTATTTTTATTTTTTGCAGTACACGGACCTCTCACTGTTGTGGCCTCTCCCATTGCAGAGCACAGGCCCTGGACGCACAGGCTCAGTGGCCATGGCTCACGGGCCTAGCTGCTCCATGGCATGTGGGATCTTCCCGGACCGGGGCACGAACCCGTGTCCCCTGCATTGGCAGGTGGACTCTCAAACACTGTGCCACCAGGGAAGCTCATTTTTTGCTTATTTTTAAGTTCTACCTTCAGGGCATTTTTTCTTTCTTCAATTTCTTATTGTTCTCTGGAAATTTTAGAGTTGCACATTTTAGTCATTCAATATATTTGTTATGTCACCTTTGAATAACATGTATATAACAACAATAATAATTCCATATCAGCTCTAGAGACTCAGATATTTAACCTACTGACTATTCAAAGAAAATGGTGATGGGTGAGATTGACCAAGATGTTTATTGACCAATACACTTTTTTTTTTAATTAAACAGTTTTAAATACTTTTTTTTTCATTTTACATATAGTGACTGAATAAGTCTAATATCCCATTTCCTTGATATAGATAACATATTATATGCGCATGTACATTACTGATTGTTATCTATTTATTTATTCATCTTTACTAGGTGCTCATATGCTACATGGATTTAAATATGTCTAAAGGTCCATGCTTATTAGAAAATTTTTTGTTGCCATTTTGCTATTAGGTAATGAACTGATTCACAAATGCAAATTAAAACAATCTTGACACTTTATTCACATATTTTTTTTCTTCCAAATCTATCTGTTCTAAAAGGTCTAATGATACAAATACCCATAAAACAGGATAATTGAGTTCACGTGGAGACTCATGTCGTCAATTAAGCAGGAAGTTATTGTTTATCAAAGCTTTCAGATATCCTTAAGCCAATAATGTTTTATTAAAAGCGTTATTTTACTTCTAGTGGCTGAAATAGTTCTGGGCTTCGAAGGCATATTCAGTCCTTAAGGGCTCGTTGGAGAGAATGACTGACCTTTATCTTCAAAACACTAAATGAGAACACCATTGGCATAGCTGTATTATCATAAAGCAAATTTAGAAACCAGATTTCTAAAAGGGCATGGAATTGGAATAATGGAAAAGGCCAAGTATGAGTCCTTGTGGAATTTTTCCATGTATTGAAGAGAATGCAGATCAACTGGAGTGGGACCAATTTCCTCTTTTAGAAATCTGCAGCAAATTGAGTATGAGATTATGAAAATAAGATATAGTTGCAGAGTCCACACGCCAGCCATACATATAGGTTATTCTGGTTTAAATCTTCTACAGATAATAACGGGTCAAGAGTGCTTGATTCAGTTCTAAACACTCCTTAGCCACCACTCACTAAAAAGTCAATGAGATAAAAAGCAGCTGATTGTAGAAGATAAAGTTTTTGTCACTTCCATGTGAATACCAAAAACTAAGTTATAGCAAAACAGTATACTTTTTATGCGAAAAATCATGAACTCACTGACAATAATTTTATATTACTTGAAATACACAAAGTGTAACAGTACAGAATATAAAGGGTTGCTATACTATAGATAAGAATGCTAATTCTTTATTCTTTCCAAGCAATCCAAACTGCATGTGCACGCATGCACACAGACACACACACACACACGGTCAGAAATATTGGACCCAAAATGGCAGTCTAATTTCTATTTTGTCTACAATTATCAAGATTGTGGAATTTAAACTAAAACTGCAGGTGTTGTTACCTGTGAGATCTGCCCTATTAAGTAGCTTACAAATAAAAGTCTGTAACATTACCAGTTTCAGAATATCAGTCCTCTGAGTCTTCTTACAGTGAATAATCAAGACTTAATATGCATAATATTACATATTTAGAATGAACTTTAAAAATAATAATTATGGATTAAGGATATAAGAAGTAAAATTTTGAACAAATGATATCTAAATGGCTGTAGATACATAACTATAACAAAATTATTCAGAATTAATGAGACTTAAGAAAAAAAACTTCATATAGATGAAAGCAGGCACAATAAAATGAAGAGTATGATTCTGTTAAGCATGATGCATGATACTCTTGCTTTGTGTGAGTACTTAATGATTCCTCAATACATAATTGAAAGGCCAAGGAATAAAACTTCAAATCAGTTAGATCTTAATACTTTTAAACGTCAATTGATTGACTTGAGAAAAATCCTAAAATACCACTTAATATGTGAATATATGCATGAAGGAGGTTAACACCAATGAAGGATGACATCACTATTAACTCAGGGAAAGTAGAAGATTGAATCTGGACACTGAAAAACATTTTAATAATACAGAGTATTTGTTTGGCATTCTCAACCACTTCCTCTTATTTTACACTATCACAAAGAGAACTGTTACAAAATCTTCATGCTTGTGGCCTCAAGACTTATATGAGAGTTTGAATTTGCAACACTAAAAGATTATAAGAGGTTACTACAAACAACTATAGGCCAATAAAATGGACAACCACGAAGAAATAGACAAATTCTTGGAAAGGGACAACTGTAAAAGACTGAACCAGAAAGAATTAGAAAATATGAGCAGACCTATCAAAAGTAATGAAATTGAAACCATAATTAAAAATCTGCAAACAAACAAAAGTCCTGGAACAGATGGCTTCACAGGCGAATTCTATCAAACATTTAGTGAGGAGTTAACACCAATCATTCTCAAACGCTCCCAAAAATTGTGATGGAGAAACACTCCCAAATTCATTCTACAAAGCCACCAACACCTATACCAAAACCAGAAAACAATATCACAAAAAAAGAAAACTACAGAACAATATCACTGATGAGCATAGATGCAAAAATCCAGAGCAAAATACTAGCAAACAGAAACCAACAGCACATTAAAAGGAGCATGCACCATGATCAAGTGGAGTTTATCCCAGGGGTGCAAGGATTCTTCAATATACACAAATCAATCAATGTGATACACCACATAAACAAACTAAGGAATAAAAAGCATAGGATCATCTCAATAGATGCAGAAAAAGTTTTTGAGAAAATTAAACACCAATTTATGATAAAAACTCTCCAGAAAATGGATATAGTGGGAACCTACCTCAACATAATAAAGGCCATATATAACAAACACACAGCAAGCATCATACTCAATGGTGAAAACTTTAAAGCATTTCCACTAAGACCAGGACCAAGACAAGGATGTCCACTCTTGCCACTCTTAGTCAACATTGTTTTGGAAGTCCTAGCCACAGCAATCAGAGAAGAAAAAAAATAAAAGAAATACAAATTGGAAAAGAAGTAAAACTGTCACTGTTTGCCGATGACATGATACTATACATAGAAAATCATAAAGATGTCACCAGAAAACTACTAGAGCTAATCAATGAATTTGGTAAAGTTGCAGGATACAAAATTAATACACAGAAATCTCTGGAATTCCTATACATGAACAATGAAAAAACATAAAGAGAAATTAAGGAAACAATCCCATTCACTATTGCCACAAAAAGAATAAAATACATAGGAATAAACCTGCATAAGGAAGTGAAAAACTTGTACTCAGAAAACTGCAAGACACTGATGAAAGAAATCAAAGATGACATAAACAGATGGAAAGATATACCATGTTCTTGGATTGGAAGAATCAATATTGTGAAAATGACTATACTCCCCAAAGCAATCTACAGATTCAATGCAATCCCTATCAAATTACCAATGGCATTCTTCACAGAATTAGAACAAAAATTTTTACAATTCATTAGGAAACAAAACATCCTGAATAGCCAGATCAATCTTGAGAAAGAAAAATGGAGTTGGAGGAATCAGGCTCCCCAACTTCAAACTCTACCATAAAGCTACAGTAATCAAGACAGTATGGTACTGGCACAAAAACAGAAATATAGATCAATGGTACAGGATAGAATGCCCAGAGATAAACCCACATAAATATGGGCACCTAATTTATGACAAAGGCAAGAACATACAATGGAGAAAATAGAGCCTCTTCAATAAGTGGTGCTGGGAAAACTGGACAGCTACATGTAAAAGAATGAAATTAGAACACTACCTAACACCATACACAAAAATAAGCTCAGAATGGATTAAAGACTTAAATATAAGACCAAACACTATAAAACTATTAGAGGAAAACATAGGAAAACCACTCTTTGACATACCACAGCAAGATCTTTTTTGACCCACCTCCTAGAGTAATGGAAATAAAAACAAAATAAACAAATGGGACTTAATTAAACTTAACAGCTTTTGCACAGCAAAGGAAACCATAAACAAGACAAAAAGACAACTCTCAGAATGGCAGAAAATATTTGCAAATGAAGCAACTGACAAAGGATTAATCTCCAAAGTATGTGAACAGCTCATGGAACTCAATATCAAAAAAGAAAAGAAAACAACAACAACAACAACAAAAAACAATCCAGTTAAAAAATGGGTGGAAGACCTAAATGGACATTTCACCAAGGAAGACATACAGATGGCCAAGAGACATGTGAAAAAGTTCTAAACATCACTATTTATTAGAGAAATGAAAATCAAAACTACAATGAGGTATCATCTCACACTGGTCAGAATGGCCATTATCAAAAAAATCTACAAACAATAAATGCTGGAGAGGGTGTGGAGAAAAGGGAACCCTCTTGCACTGTTGGTGGGAATGTAAATTGATACAACGACTATGGAAAACAATATGGAGGTTCCTTAAAAAGCTAAAAATAGAACTACCATATGACCGAGCAATCCCACTACTGGGCATATACCCTGAGAAAACCATAATTCAAAAAAGACATGTACCACAATATTCATTACAACACTATTTACAATAGCCAGGACATGGAAGCAACCTAATTGTCCATCAACAGATGAATGGATAAAGAAGATGTGGCACATATATACAATGGAATATTACTTAGCCATAAAAAGAAACAAAATTGAGTTATTTGTAGTGAGGTGGATAGAACTAGAGTCTGTCAGACAGAGTGAAGTAAGTCAGAAAGAGAAAAACAAATACCATATGCTAACATACATATATATATATATATATATATATATAATGGAAAAAAAATGTTACTGATGAAGCTAGTTGCAGGACAGGAATAAAGAGGTAGACATAGAGAATGGACTTGAGAACCTGGGGTGGGAGCATGAAGCTGGGGTGAAGTGAGAGTAGTGTCAACATATATACACTACTGAATGTAAAATAGTTGGCTGGTGGGAAGCAGCAGCATAGCACAGGGAGATCAGCTCAGTGCTTTGCGATGACCTAGAGGGGTAGGATAAGGAGGATGTAAGGGAGGCTCAAGAGGGAGAGGATATGGGGATATGTGTATGCATATTGGAAGTTTTGCTATGGCAATCAGAGAAGAATAAGAAATAAAAGGGATCCAAATCAGAAAAGAAGTAAAACTGTCACTGTTTGCAGATGACATGATACTCTACATAGAAAATCCTAAAGATGCTACCAGAAAATGACTAGAGCCAATCAATGAATTTAGTAAAGTAACAGGATATAAAACTAATGCTCAGAAGTTTCTTGCATTCCTGTACACTAACAACGAAAAATCAGAGAGAGAAATTAAAGAAACACTCGCATTTACCATTGCAATGAAAAGAATAAAGCACCCAGGAGTAAACCTACATAAGGAGACAAAAGACCTGTATGCAGAAAACTATTAGACACTGATGAAAGAAATCAAAGATGATATAAACAGATGGAAAGATATACCATGTTCTTGGATTGGAAGAATCAACATTGTGAAAATGACAATACTACCCAAAGCAATCTACAGATTCAATGCAATCCCTAGCAAACTACCAATGGCGTTTTTCCAGAATTAGAACAAGAAAGTTTACAATTTGTATGGAAACAAAAAACACTCTGAATAGCCAAAGCAATCTTGAGAGAAATAAACAGAGCTGGAGGAATCAGGCTCCCTGACTTCAGATAATACTACAAAGCTACAGTAATCAAGATAACATGGTACAGGCACATAAACAGAAATGTAGATCAATGGAACAGGATAGAAAGCCTGGAGATAAACCCACATACATATGGTCATCTTATCTTTGACATAGGAGGCAAGAATACACAATGGAGAAAGGACAGCCTCTTCAAAAGTGGTGCTGGGAAAACTTGACAGCTACATGTAAAAGAATGAAATTAGAACAATTCCTAACACTATATACAAAAATAAACTCAAAATGGATTAAAAACCTAAATGTAAGGCCAAACACTATAAAACTCATAGAAGAAAACATAAGCAGAACACTGTATGACGTAAATCACAGCAAGATCTTTTTTGACCCACCTCATAGAGTAATGGATATAAAAATAAAAATCAACAAATGGGACCTAATGAAACTTAAAAGCTTTTGCACAGCAAAGGAAACTATAAACAATGCAGAAAAACAACCCTCAGAATGGGAGAAACTATTTGCCAATGAAACAACTGACAAATGGTTAATCTCCAAAATATACAAGCAGCTCATGCAGCTCAATATCAAAAAAACAACCCAATCCAAAAATGGGCAGAAGACCTAAATAGACATTTCTCCAAAGAAGACATACAGGTTGCCAGCAAACACACGAAAGGATGCTCAACATCGCTAATCATTAAAGAAATGCAAATGAAAACCACAATGAGGTATCACCTCACACCAATCAGAATGGCCATCATCAAAAAATCTGCAAACAATAAATGCTGGAGAGGGTGTGGAGAAAATGGAACCCTCTTGCACTGTTGGTGGGAATGTAAATTGATACAGCCACTATGGCGAACATTATGGATGTTCCTTTAAAAACTAAAAATAGAACTACTATACGACACAACAATCCCACTCCTGGGCATAAACCCTGAGAATACTATAATTCAAAAAGAGTCATGTACCACAATGTTCATTGTAAGTACAATTTACAATAGCCAGGAAATGGAAACAACTTAAGTGTCCATTGACAGATGAATGGATAAAGAAGATGTGGCACATATATACAATGGAATATTACTCATCCATAAAGAGAAATGAGATTGAGTTTTTTGTAGTGAGGTGGATGGACCTAGAGTCTGTCATACAGATTGGAGTAAGTCAGAAAGAGGAAAACATATACCGTATGCTAACACATATATATGGAATCTAAAAAAAGAATGGTTCTGATGAACCTAGGGGCAGGACAGGAATAAAGACACAGATGTGGAGAATGGACTTGAGGACATGAGTGAGGGGGAAGGGGAAGTTGGGACAAAATGAGAGAATAGCAATGACATATATACACTACCAAATGTAAAATTGCTAGTGGGAAGCAGCATAGCACAGGGAGATGACCTTGGTGTTTCCTGACCACTTAGGTGTGATAGGGCAGGTGGGAGGAAGGCTCAAGAGGGAGGACATATGGGGATATATGTATACATATAGCTGATTCACTTTGTTATACAGCAGAAACTAACACAACATTGTAAAACATTTATACTCCAATAAATATTTTTTAAAAATGTGTTTTCAAAATTAAATTGTGATAAAATATATGTTAAAATAATGCATACTTAAGACTTTTAAATTTCTATTTTGTTCTGGAATTTACTATTTCAGAGCATGTATGTCAAATCTAGTTAATATTTCCAAAGAAATGCAGAATATTTGTACATGTACATTTTTTAATGTATAAATCATATATAAGTGTGTGTATGGTGTTTATATATTATATTCATATGTATGTATATTATATATAAAATGCATATGTTCAAAAATATAAATAATATGTATTCATACTTATTCTAAATTATTATTTTTGGCAAGATCAAATCAAAAGACTGCTCTGGGACCAATATGCCATTACATTAAATAAAATCAATTATTTATTGACCACATAATATATATACTTTTCCAAAGTGAGGCTGCATGTTCCATAATAATCATATTTAGTCTTACCCTTTGAAACCATAATCTGTAATGATGATAAGGCCTGAGGACTATGTAATTACATCAATGATTTGAGGCATACGTTAATCAAACCCTTAATTATATTGCTTTAACACAATACTATAGTCAATGGTATCCATTATAAATAGTAAGGACATCATGAATGATTGAGCAGATGGTAAGACGACTTTCACATTTCAGTTATGCCATCTGCCAACCTTAGCAAATCACCAGAAAGAGCCACAACTATCACTTTTAAAAACTCTTAAATATGGTTTAAATGAGAAGCCACTGAATTTTGTAGGTTCATTCTTCATATTAAAATACTGCACATTGATATGCATTTATTATTGTGTTTTCACAGATGTGTTGTCCAATACTAAACATGAACAATATAATGTTTTCAAAATAAATATGTATCAGGTTGTTTGAAAATACTTTAAGTCATATTATTTTAAAATTTGACTTTTTCATTACAAGAATCTTTGTTTTCTAATTATGTATTCATTCATCATTCATTTAGCACTTAATATTATCATAACAAATCACAGAAGCAAACTCACTTTGTTGACTTCTTTTCACAAAGTAAAATTGAATGATGTTAAAAAGTTAAGAATTGTTATTTGATTTAGAAAATAGGAAAATCAAAATGTCTATCTGTTTATATCCAAGTTCTGGCAGAGAGGAACAGAAAGATGATGAAAGAGGTTTTTTTTGGATCACAGAGATCACAGAACTCTAAAAATGTTATGTAGTGCTGGAGTTGAGAGAAACATCAAGGACTTCCTTTAATGATAAACTAGTGGTTTGGGAATATCTAAGTCAAAATACATGGAGCTCAAAGTAGTGGTGTAGTTATTTTCCTTTCATAAATTCTCAGTCTTGAAAGTTTTTATCCCTACTTTTCATATATTATTTATACTGAAAGTTACAACCACATATATATTAATAAAAGTTTTTTTTTCCATTGGTGGAGAAATAAACAACTTTATATGCAATAAAAGATCAACACTTGCAGAGTAACTTGAATGCACATGATGTTTTCTTGACTTGACCAGGCAATAGTGCTACCACTGGAAACAATGGAAATTATGTGGGGAAGACAAAGTTGAGCTTTGTTTGACACACATCAATATAGGAAAATGTGAAGTTATTATTGTTTAATTTCATATTATGTTGTGTTAATAATTAAGGAGGTTTGTCATTTTATCACCTTTATTAAATTAAAATGGATGACAAATCAATTGAGCTACAAAGCGTATAAAATATGTAAAAATTACATTAAAGATAAGCAGGTTTCAATTATTTTCTTCTTCCATGATTATCATCTTCGTATTCTGCTTTATTCAGAATATGCTCATCCTAGTTGCCAGAGGAAGGAGGATATATTCCAGTTAGAAAAGTCAAAATTCTAAAGCAATTCAGAAATTCTTTATATGATGAAAAACTGAAGAAATCCGGAGAGTTTAGATGAGAGAAGATTGTGAAGTATTATAAAGATCTCACTGGAAAAAAAAAAAGGGACAGAAAGATGTTAATCATGTAGAACCTTCTCTTACTTGAGAATTTTCCACATTTCTATCATCATTTAAAGCTTTGCTGATATCATCTCCTCTACATTGCTTTATTTGATCATTTCTTCTTGGTGGGAGAGGGATGTCCATTAATGTGTGTATTATGTTTATAAATATAACTATAAAACACTTTTTATCTTTATGATTTGATGTTACTATAATAAATGAATCAGTGAGTTTTTCAGAGACAAAAGCTGTGTTTTTTCATTAACTTATTGCAGGTAGAGAATGAATTGTTAATAAATACACATATAGGGAGTAATTGAGTTGATAAATGAATGACAAGATTAATTTCTACTTGAGACATAAAACAGATTGCCAAGAATCACAAAGACCTAACATTTTAAGTGAATTTTCTATTGTTCTCTTGTTGGATGCTAGTTTTTTGTGCATCACTCTTCACTATATAGAAAAATATGTGGAGGAAATTCAAATATTTGCAGATGCAGATGCAGCAGTGTGTGAAAAGAGGCAGCAATAACAATATATGCTTCCTACACTGGGGTGAGAGTCGGCAAATTGAAAGTAGAACTGAGGGAGATCATTGTGACTATAGGGTTTGGAGCAAATCAGTCCAGCAGATGTTATCAGATCTGAATCAAACATCAACTTCATTTGCATATGTCTATAGAATACTTCCTCTGGGGGCTTCCCTGGTGGAACAGTGGTTAAGAATCTGCCTGCCAATGCAGGGGACATGGGTTCGAGCCCTGGTCCGGGAAGATCCCACATGCCACGGAGTAACTAAGCCCACGTGCCACAACTACTGAAACTCATGCACCTAGAGCCCATGCTCCACAATAAGAGAAGCCACCTTAATAAGAGGCCTGTGCACTGCAACAAAGAGTAGCCCCCACTTGCTGCAACTAAAAAGAAAATCTGTGCACAGCAACCAAGACCCAACACAGCCAAAAAAGAAGAAGAAGAAAAAAAAAAACAAACTTCCTTTGGAAGATGTCACCAACAAGGATACTTCACTTAGGGAGAAAAAAATGTGAAAACACCCAGAAGTCATGCCTGAAATCACTAAGAAGCATGCAAAATTGGGTGACAGATGAAACACATACAAAACTCTACAAAACGTTTAAAAGATGGAATATCACAGAAACAAAGTTAGATTGGAATAATTGTAGGAAGATATTGGACTCTGAACTTATGCATGTTACCCATAAAAATTATGAAAGAACTAGGTGCACTCTTTCCATGCTTTTCTTATCCTTCTGGGAGCTCTGTCAATCTGAAGCAAGCCAAGGCCAAGTCTGACTGTACTATGTCTTAATGGCACCAGACCTCATGTTGTTATCAGCAAAGAAACTGAGAATTTACTCAGATGAAGTAATTCACAACCTTATATATACAGATATTCTCCTTTCCCTAAATGTACAGATCACTTCCCACCTCTGCCAGCACCTCAGCAAATGTCAGCCATTTATATTTTATTTTTTATACATTCAAATGACTTCTCTGATGTTTCTTTCTGTCCATTATGACAGGAATGGACATTGATAAAAACACATTTAAATGGAAGTTTTGAGATATTCATGGCCAGGGGACAGTTAGCTCTAAGACATTTTAAAATGGTCTTAAATAAAGATATTAAACTTTTAGAATATTTTATAAATAGGAATACTTACGATAACTTCTCCATATCTTAGATGTTTATGTTTTTTTGTTGTTGTTGTTATATCTGATGCCATAACAATTCTCCAGTCTATATAATTACTAGTGATTTTAACTCTTAAAACACTAAGGTAGGGCTTCCCTGGTGACGCAGTGGTTGAGAGTCCGCATGCCGATGCAGGGGTTCGTGTCCCGGTCCGGGAAGATCCCACATGCTGCAGAGCGGCTGGGCCTGTGAGCCATGGCCGCTGGGCCTGCGCGTCCGGAGCCTGTGCTCCAGAACGGGAGAGGCCACATCAGTGAGAGGTCCGCGTACCGCTAACAAACAAACAAACAATCAAACAAACAAAAAAAACCAAGAAGGTATCTAAGAATGATAAAGACTAGTTTCTCTCCTAATAGGAGGCACATTAATTGGTTCAAAGAGAACTCAAGTATGTCAATTCAACTGACATAAATATGAGTAAAAACTAACAAAATCCTCTACTGTAATATTTCACTATCCTCTTTAGTTCAGATCTTCCAGTTCTATATAAATACATCCACTATGTAAAGACAAACGAGGAGAGATGAGAAGACAAAACATGATAATTAGATATTTGTTCCCCATTAGAAATGATGATTCTTGGAAGAGTCATATGACACTTCTGTCATTCTGTACAACAAATGTAGAACTTATTTTGTTCATTTGATTACACCTCCCCTGAAAAATGAATATTACTTGGTTGTTTCCCTCTCTAATGCAAGCCAGTGTTACCTAAGTTCTATGCATCACATTCAGAAGACGTGAACGTCTCCTGAAAATATTCTAAGACAGGATGGTAAAATGTTTACTACCATGTAATTTTGTCATATCCATGCTAAAATAAATATATTATAAGGCCTAATTCTAGAAAAAAATACAAAGTTTATGAAAGCATATTTAATGTTAGGCCATCACTACTTAACAATCAGAGAATTTTAACAAAGGGACTAAAGATATATCCAAGACCTTCTCTTTTAACTCAAAAATCTTTCCTTCCTTTCCTGTATAACTAGGTGTTTTTTTATATTGACACAATGAAATCAATCCATCCCTGTCATTGCACTAGTGAAATTTGGGAAGCAAGGAAGACATATCTGGTGACAATATGAGTTATGTAAAACACAGGATATACTTCAAACTTGGATACACTGTGTTTACTGAAAAAACAAAAAAACACAACCTAAAAGTTGAGGGTTATGTTTTATTATGTGGACAAATCTGAGATCTTAAGCCTGGGACACAACATCTCGGATAATTCGGAGAATCTGTTCTGAAGAGGAAAGGGGGAAAGCAGGATATATAGGAGTTTTCGCAACAAAACCAGATAGTCAGAACATCAAAATATTACTATTAATAAAAGAAAACCAGATACCACAAGTTAAGGAATTTAGCTCTTTTCTACATATGGGAAGATGCAAGTGTCTGGGTGCAGTGAAATCATTCCTTCGATATGCTCCTCAACTATCTGGGGTGAGTGGCCTGTGTTGTCTCATCCTGAGTTTCCTCAGACTGCACTGTTGAGGGTGGTTGCAGTCTGAGGACTGCTAGATGGTGGGCATTCTTTGTTTCCTTCCTGAGTTCCCTCAGGGCTCACCATCAGGGTGACTGTTATGTGGTGGCTTGATGGCTGCAATATGCTTTGTTTACTGATATGGCAGGCAGCATTCTTACTTCACAACTGTAGCATAAGCATCCTGGAAACATAGATATTTTTCTTTTCAAGAAGGAACATGAAAAGGATTCAATATATCTGGTTTCATGAAGAAATTACCGATAATATTAACATATTAGAGAAAAAAGATATGAAAACTTGTTTATGTTCTTTCTTCTCTTCTTTCTCTGCATACAGGATCCTCTACTATCCCATCTGAAGACAGTTCCATGTAGTGGCATGTAGTAGCAACAAGATATTCCAAGCCATGGCTCTCTACTCTGCCATACAATGCAGCACAGCTTTTACTTTCAGTTAAATTTCCAAAGTGATAAATAGTTTAAGTGTTTGTGTCCAGGGCACAAAGTACAAAATAAATTGCTTGCTACTTAGAGATTTTCAGATTCAAAAAACGGGTCTCAGATGATGTGGGCCAAAGAGTACCTTCTTAAAAATTGCTTTTGAAGAAAAATTGCAACTAAGAACACTGCTGTGAAAAAGCAAACCCCTATAGGATTTTGAAGATCCACTAATTAAAATTTCTAAAATTATTTTAATTTCTAAGAGCTTCTGGCTATTTATAGACTACTTGAGTTCAGTACTTTCCAAATTTTCAAAATATAAAATCAAAGATATCAGAGGGAAAAAACAGCTTTCTTAAAAACAAAAATAATTTGTTAAATATGTGAAATATCTTTATTAAACAATTTTCATAGAAATCATTTTGATCAGTAGAAAAATCCTAACTGTCAAGGTATCGTGAAATATTAACTGGTTTCTGTAAATCTATCAGAACAGTCAGCTAATGAAGACATTTTATACTGCTTATTAATCTTTACCATAACTTTACCTTATCTTTACTTGTAGACTTTTCTATTATCATTGTAAACAATTCTCAAAAGGGGGAAATCTATTTATTATATACTTGAATCACTTTTTAATAAAAAACTGAAAGTAAACATAAAGGATAGCAATCATTAGTTGTTTTCAAGAAATGCAGTTTGACTGAAAATAGCTGAATATTTGCATGAAGCTGCAATTTTCCATTTTTTTGAGATTGTACATCACTGCATGAAGGGGTAGAGAAAACGGTGGCCACCAAAGTTTATAATCTCACTAAAATAATCACTAAGAATCACTAAATCTCTCTGTTTTCAAAGAAAAATAAAACATTTCCATTGTCCCACTGAGTTATTTGTATTAAATAAGGCATAAAAAGATAAATTTTTTGGAGATTTCATTCCTCCAGACCATTTTACCTAGAGGAAACATTTTGCAGCAACGTTTATCTTTGAATTCCTTTTTGATAAAGAAGGAAAATGTTAGATCTACACACTTTCAGTGACTTATATCTGAAATCTTAGGTATTCTTTTACCCTGAGTTACTACATTGCAGCATGAATTTGTGGTTTGAATTTCCTCCAATGTGAAAAGATCAATTTATTTAACTTTTTCCATATTTCTCAATGCAGATGGTCCCATTAAGCCATGCTTAGACTCCAAAAGCAAAGAAAGAGAAAAATAATACATTGTCATTTTGACTCACTAACTTGATCAAAATTTGTTACATAACAATAGATAAGGAATACATTCACAATCATGGCATTCCACACAGCATTTCTTCTGCCCAAATAACACATTTTACTGCAAATGAAGTGAAACAATGAGATCAAGGTCATCAAACTCACTGGTCTCATCATACTATCCATCACCTTAAATCAGTGATCTGATGAAGAGAAATGACCATTTACAGATTTAGTTATGACACCTTGTAGGGTTGTAGTTGATCTAATTTAACCATTATTAAGAAGTCATATCTCCTATAGATAGGATTCATGGATCCAGGAATCAAGAAAAAGAAATGGGAAAATGTTATTTCATTGTTACCCTTAGAAAAAAATTCCTCCTCCCCTCTACTTGGGCTATACTGGTTTAGAAATCTTAGTTCCCAAGGGAGGAATGTTTTCACCATGGGAACCACAATGGTTGCACTGGAAGTTAAGGATGAAAGTCAAAATGATCCCTTGGCCACTTTGGACCACTTCATCCCAGTGGAGCAAGAGACAAAGATGAAGTTTATTCCTGTAGTATAGGTGATTGATTCTGATTACCAAGAGGAAATCAGGTATAGCAACACATTTCGAGTAAAGAGAAGCACTTCTGGAATGTAGAAGAGTTCCTGGAATGTTTCTTAGTATGTCCCTGTACTGTGATTAAAGTCAATGGAAAACTAGAATAAAGAAATACAAGCAAGGTTACTAATAGCCCATATCTATAAAGAAATAAAAAAATTAGATCACCTCACTGGGTAAGAAAATTCCTTTTATAGAGGGCAAAAGGAATATAGAATGAATAGTTGAATAAGATATTTATGTAAATTACCACTACAACAACATAAACAGCTGTAGAAATAAGGACTAAAATCTTTAAGAATTTTTCATATTTCAAGTGAATACATTTGTGCATATATTTATCTTTTATTTCCTTCCCTTTTCCCATCCCTCTTCAATCTGATATAAGATGTGTTATTAGTAGTTGATCTTGTTATATCAGTATTTCAGTTACAAAGAGCAGGTTAGGGAGAAGAAAAATTGTTAGCACTCATATACGGATACAGAGATACTTTGTCCTTTTTTGTGAGAAGGGTTAGTATAGGTTTAATTATACAAAGTGTTAATGATATAGTGTTAGGTGATAGTATGATTTTCCTATTGACTATATTTGGAAGTAACATGGGTAAAAGAGGTGTACGTGCCAAGTTAACCAGTTACAAACTATGATGGATTTATACTTATCAACCTCCCTAGCCTGAAACTATGTTTCCATACAGTTCTTCTCATTTTGTTTCTAGGCTAGATTTGGCCAAAAGGGAAATTATTACAAGATTTTTTTACGCTGAAGCAGCAGCCATGGTTCTCTTTGGAAGGTCAGTGTAAGGTCAGACGTTGTTGCAACACCTGGTTGCTATTAGGCAGAAGCCAAGCATGCAGTTTTTCCAGAAAAGGTTGAAACTCGTTTGTCATTTTTTTCCTATCACATGGAGCATGTACATGTTTAACTCAGAAAAAGTCACATACTTCTCCTGTAAATGAACTGTGTCATCAAAGTTGGAGGCTTGGAAATAGAGACAGACCTAAAGAGTTCCGTTCATCGTGGATTCTAGTTTTCTAATTCTCTCACTCATTTCACATCCATTTTTCCTTTCCCACTGCCTGCTCTGCAGACTTCAGGTTCAGGATGAAATACAGTAGGAATCTCTGGACATAAACTGTTTAATCATTTTCCACAATTGTATGATGTAAAATCTCTATAAGTCCCTTATTCTATTACCTTCTATTATTTCTGCTACCTCGATGGAACCCTAATCATTATGATCTATTACAAACTTATTCCTGATTCTAATTATTCATGAATTGAGTTAAAACTGTTATTGGTTATGCCTCTGTTATCTGCAGGAGCCTAGGCTACATATTATGGGAGAAAATCAGTAATTACATTTTAGATGTTTATGGTTTTTCTTGAGCAAATATAACATTTATACACATTATATGACTTAAAAATATCTGACCACATGTGTTAGTGGAGTCAAACAGATAGTAAAATCAACAAAAGCAAGAGGGATGAAAACTAACTGGAGGGTGGAATAATCAACAAATAATATGGAGACATGATTCTTTTGAAGAAGTAACAGGATTCATCAGGGCTAACAGTTCGCATGGATATTACCTCCTATAGGCTGTTTGCTATCCATTTACTTGCTATGAATTTCCATGATTTGCAAGAATTTTTGACCTTTAAATTATTATTTTCATTATGTTTTCCTTATTTAAAAGGATACAAACCTATAATTCTATTCATGATTTTACAGTATCTATCTCTACTTGAAAATTTCTTTCTGTTTTTTTTTTTTTTGACATTGTGGACTTTTTAATTGTACAAAAGGTTAGTTTAGTTCTTTCTTATTTATTTATTTATTTATTTGAAGTATAGTTGATTTACAATGTTTTGTTAGTTTCAGGTGTACAGCCTAGTGATTCAGCTATATATATATATATACATATGTATATTCTTTTTCAGATTATTTTCCCTTATAAGTTATTATAAAATATTTGAGTATAGTTCTCTGTGCTATACAGTAGATCCTTGTTGGTTATCAGTTTCATACATAGTAGTATGTATATGTTAATCCCAAACTCCTAATTTATTCCTCTCCAACTCCTTTCCCTTTGGTAACCATAAGTTTATTTTCTACATCTGTGGTTCTAGTTCTGCTTTGTAAATAAGTCCATTTGTATCTCTTTTTTTAAAAAATTTATTTCTTGATAAATGAGTATAAGATCCAGGGGGACTATGACTTCGTTCATTATATTCATTAACATATCTCCATTCTAAGGTTAGGGAGAGGATAGGCTATAAAGGCACAGATGGAGGTGTGTGTGATGCTGGGAGTTATGGCTGTTTGCATCTGATTGTGTCAATCTTCCCACCAAAAAAGCAAGGCCAGAAGATGGGAGATGTGGTGTTAGAGGTTTGAGGAAAGAGGGAAAAGTTTGAAATATTCTTCTAGGAAAATAAATGAAAGTAAAGTATGGGTAAAAGTAATTTTATAATTGTTGCATAGTACACAGGGACCCCTGACAACACTAGCAATCATTAATTTATAGCTATTGGTGAGAGTATTGAGTGGTGCTTTTCTCACGCTATGATAAACCGTGCAGGTTCATGTGGAGAGGAGATGAAAAGGTGGAATCCAGCATTGCCCTCCTCATGTAATGACAACAAAATTAGAAAAAAGAAAGAAAGCATAAGGTGTGTGTCAGAGTGGGATTATAATAACAGGTCATGGAATTTGCAGTGAGTAAGGAAGGAGGTAAGAACATGAAGGAGAAACAAATCTGAAAAAGTGAAAGACTGAGGGACTATAGGTTTGTGGAATCTTAATATTATTTAAGCTAGTGTACTAGAGGGATTCAGCTGAAAAATAGATGATGGTAGAGGTAGTAATGGCATGCGTTGCTTAAAATTGAGGTTTGGAGGGTTTTAATTAGTGATAATGACCAGAATCTAGAGTATAATCATGGTATTGAATAATTGGAGGAAAATTGACAATGAATCGTTGAAAGAAAGGGAGTCAAGACATTGAAGGGTCAGGGAAGTGAAAGGATCATCTAGGTGTATATGAACACAAGGAGCAATGGTAAAAATAGCATTGAAGAGAGTGACAGCAAACCAAGAGTAAAGCAATGAATGAAGATACTTTATGACTCTGGGATCATTGATATATTAGTAACTAACATATGTGAATGTACGTATTCATCATTTTCATAGACCACTCCCTTCTGATGGATACTCTCTGTAAAAAAAAAAATCAGAGCCTTCTTTAATTTTGCAGGCAGTATCATGAAAAGGAGACTATATGTGTTAAAATGTAGATCCTATTGTACTTGCATGTTATTGGTTGGTTGTCCATGTCTGGTTCACCGAGGTATTTGTAGTGTCAAACAGAAAAGAAGACAAGAGCAGTACCTCTGAAAGCTTTGAATCCAAAACTATGGATTTAGGGCTTTTTTTTTTTTTTTACCTCTAGTTATTGTTTTTAAAATATATTTGCCTAGCATTATATATGCATTCATTCTATATTTGTGAAAATTTAGTTTTCACCAAAAAAAAACCCTAATTGCAGTAGAAAATGTTTTAATTTTAGAGATGTTTAAACTGAGAATCAGATAGACAGATGCAAATTAACACATCAGCAGCAAAACTAGCCTTTGCTGAAGAAAGGATTCAGAGCCCTACATTATCTAAAGGGCAGTTTCCATCTTTTCCACATATTGAAACCCTCTGAATCCTTGCAGTCTCATTGTTAACAATATCTTCTCCAGACCACTGCCTGTAAAGATTTTTTTTTGCCTTTTCAAATACCTGTTGGATTTACTCTCTTTACCACACATTTAGAAGTGATATGAGAGACAAATAATGAGTTTATGCATTTTCTCTATGGCATTTCTTGGTTGGAATAAGCTTCCAAATTTCTGGTATAGTATTCTCAGTTCAATTACTCAATTAGATAAATAATGTCTCTATAGCAGGCTTTTCTCTGAAAGTGCCAATTATATACCAGTAAATTGACACCTTATCAGGGATATGATTTGACTCTTTGGTTAATGCCTCACACAGGTGAGTGGATCACTGATCCCTAGGAGGGCTACCAAAATGTTGACTCCATGCAACTCATATTCATCTAATTTGTACAGTGGCTGATTAATGTCATTAATATAAAAAGAAGTGTAATGTTAAAGTCATTTTCAGATTCCCTTTCTTAGCTCAGATGATAAAATGTTAAATGTTACAGAATAACACATTAATTAACAACTCCTCTCTATGCAAATCATCTACCCTAGTTATGACCATCCTGTTTTGGCTAAAGAGTTTATAGACCCACCAGAATCTCACAGATTGTTCCAGTGCAAGATTGACCCTCTTAGAAATAAGAAAGGAACGAGAGATTTATTGTAATATACATACTATTCTTATAATTGGCAAAAGAATAAATATTTTTATTTTGTCAAAACAGTATTATTTCAAGAAACTTTA
This sequence comes from Delphinus delphis, assembly GCF_949987515.2. Classification (NCBI taxonomy): domain Eukaryota; kingdom Metazoa; phylum Chordata; class Mammalia; order Artiodactyla; family Delphinidae; genus Delphinus; species Delphinus delphis. The sequence goes on along the minus strand of NC_082694.2, from coordinate 18,541,375 downwards.
GTGTCTGCTTAAACAAGTCTCAGTAGTTGCCTACCTTTTATCCCGCCACTAAGTCTACAATTTCAAATTTTCCTAAAGATCTGAGGATGCTCATTAAACAGAAGTTGAGGAGGTAATATAGAAGCTTCTAATTAGTAACAAATGAATTATTTATGGATGTCTAAAGCTATTATTTAAATAACCCTTAAGTTAACAATGTTGTAGAATTAAATTTTAATTGGATATGGTCTCATTGTTTCTGAGATGCAGTGGCTTTTGTTGTTTTTTTAACATCTTTATTGGAGTATAATTGCTTTACAATGGTGTGTTAGTTTCTGCTTTATAACAATGTGAATCAGTTATACATATACATATGTTACCATATCTGTGCGTCTTAACAGGAAAATACAGAAATATCACTCTGTCCCAAATTTCTTTGCTTAAAAACACTATCCATTAGAGATCTTATTACATTTGCATGAAAGAGCTCTATGTGTGTGTGCACATGCAAACACTGCATTAATTTATCAAGAAAGTACATGTTCAAAATTATATTAACTAGATTTCTTATTTATATTAAGTACACATAGTGCCAGATGTCAAAAAGTTCAAGGACACTTACTGCATGTATTCACTGAATTGTAGAGGCTGTCCTAGTATATATATATATATATATATATATATTCATCATACTTTCTTCCATCTTTCCCAATCCAGCTATAATTTGTAAAAGTAAAATTGATCTTACATACTACAAGCAATGAAAAGAATACAGAATCTATTTGGCTTTCCTGAAAAGAAAATGATGGTAAAACCTAATTAACCAAGGGAACAACCAAAGTAAAGATGAAAGAAACAAAACCATGCTAAAATGAGCAAAGGACTCATTAATGCTTTGAACTAAGATTGTGACTCTGTGAACAATGTGATATAAGTTGACCCTTGTTCCAGTATTCCATTTTTCTCTTGGCAAGAAGATGTTGCCATATATATTCATTGTCTTAATCTCAAGCTTCCACTAAGCATTGTGCATTTTCTTTCATAGCATAGGATAAACACAATCCTAGATATCTTCAATAATAATATAGAGATATTCTAACATACAATGAGATATTAGATGATGCCAAAGCAGATGTTTTAATAAGTATATATCAGATTACCTTTTCCAATTTGTTTTGTGTAAGAAACTGAGACTGGTCTGTTTTCAGTGCACTGAATCCAGTTCCAGTGTAGCATTTTTTTCCTTATGCTCAATTAGTAATTTTGAGAATTTAAATAATATATGGACATATTTCCATGGTTATTAATAAAAGAGATAAATCTTTGAAGTAATATGTTTAAGCCTCAAATAAAATAATCACCAGTTAAAGGTAAGTGTGTATCTATTACAGATTCTATTCAGGGAAGTTGTTTGCATGTTAACTAAACTGTTTATCCACCTTGTTCTGTATTATCCATAGTACGTCTTTTTGTGCTGACTTTTATTCCATTGTACAGATATACCTAAAGAAGATCAACAGGCACATGAAAAGATGCTCAAAATCACTAATCATCAGGGAAATAATCAGGGAAATACAAATCAAAACCACAATGAAATATTACCTCACACCTTTCAGAACGGCTGTTATCAAAATGATAGCAAATAACAAGTACTGTCTAGGATGTGGAGAAAAGGGAACCCTCTTGCACTGCTGGTGGAAATGTAAATTGATGCAGCCACAGTGGAAAATAGTATAGGAGTTTCTCAAAAAACTAAAAGTAGAACAACCTTTTGATCCAGTAATTCTACTCCTGGGTATGTATGTAGCCCAAGAAAATTAAAACACTAATTAGAAAACATATATTCACCCCTATGTTCACTGTAGGAATATTTACAACAGCTAAAATACGGGAGCAACCTAAGTGTCCATCTATAGATGGATGGTTAAAGAAGTGGTTAAAGAAGTGGTATCTATCTATCTATCTATATCTATATCTATATATACACACAGATGCATATTTATACCACCATTTTATATATATATATATTCATAAATGGAATTTTATTCAATCATAAAATGAATGAAATATTTCCATTTCCATTGAGGACAATATCAGATGGACCTAGAGGGTGTTATACTAATTGAAATAAGTCAGGCACACAAAGAAAAGTATGATTTCTCTTATAATTAGAATCCAAAAAACAAAACAAATGAACAAGCAAAACAAGACAGAAACAGAGTCATATTTACAGAAAGAAAACAGGTGGTTGCCAGAGGGAGTTGGGTAAGTATATCAGAGAAATTGGTGAGGGAGATTGAGAGGTACAAACTTCCAGTTACAGAACAAAATGAGTCATTGGTAAGAAAGGTACTGAGTAGGAAATATAGTAAATAATAATGTAATATTTTTGTACAGTTGTAAATTGTAACTAGATTGGTGTTGTGGTCATTTTGTAATGTACAGAAATATCAAATCACTATATTTTGCATCAGGAACTAATATAGTGTTGTAGGTCAAATATATTTCAAAAACAAACAAACAAATAAGCTCATAAAAAAAGGTATCACATTTGTGATTACTAGTGATGGGGGTAGGGGAAGTGAGAATTGGATGAAGGTAGTCAAAAAGTACAAACTTCTGGTTGTAAGATAAGTAAGTACTAAGGATGTAATGTACAACATGATAATATAATTAACACTGCTGTACATTATATATAAAATCTGTTAAGAGAATAAATCCTAAGAGTTTTCACAAGGAAAATAGTTTTCTATCTCTTTAATTTTATATCTATATGAGATGATGATGTTCACTAAACTTATTGCGGTAATCAATTTCATGATGTCTGTAAATCAGATTATTAGGGTGTACATCTTAAACTTATGCAGTGCTGTTTTTGTCAATTATATCTCATTAAAACTGGAAAAAAACATACATGGGAGTATCATGTAGGTTATATGCAAACATTAAACCTTTTTATATAAGGGACTTGAGTGCCTGAGGATTTTGGTATCTGTGGGGAGTCCTGGAACCAATGCCTCATGGATACTGAGGGACAACTGTTTATAAATATATACAATTTTATAATTGAAATATATATGTCCCAGATTCATGGTGAAAGGGAGAAGGAGGAGATGCCTGTTCCCACTGTCCTGCTTGTGAGTGGGATGGAGGAAACTATATATATTTACTACACTGGCCCACTGTATTAATACATATTTTCTAGCTAATAGTGTAATGTAAATATTTCCATGCTATTAAATATTATACTTTATCATGTTAAAACATAAGGCTGATATGAACAATAACTTGAAAATAAGTTTTTATTTGGATATATGCTTTCCTTTCTCTCACATAAATTCTTTGGAGTAGAGTGGATGAGTCAGATAGTAGTTATATTTTAGCTTTTGAAGAAACTGTAAATAAAATATTACTCAATTACTCCATAATAATAGAGAACAAACCACTCATATATTATTATAACATGGATCAAGGAAAAAAATAAAGAAAACAAAGAGAATATAGTTTATAGTTCCAATTATGTCAAACTCTAGAAAATATAAATATTATCCTTTTTGTTAGAAAAAGTAGCTATTTGGTTGCCTGGGCTACTGAAAAGCAAGGATGGACTGGGAAGAGACCAAACAGAACTTTTGGGGAGACAGTAATATTTTATATTTTTGTTATGTTTATAGTTATAATATTATATGTAGTTGTCAAAATGTATATATAAAGTATGTATATATAAAACTGTATAGGTAAAATGGATGAAATTTGTTTCATTTAAGTTATACCTCAAAATGGTAATTTTTTAAATGTTGCTTTAAGCTGTGCCTTTATTTATTTATTTCACTTTAGAACTTAGAACTACTTTAGTGAACTTTGTCTCAATGAGATCTAACCACCTAAGTCCTAAGTTTACTTGGTGATCTTCTGTATATTCTGTAAAATAAGAATATTATAAATATTCCATAAAATGATTTGGAATATTATTTTAAACTATGCCTGCATAAAGGATAAGTATCCCAAATATCATTATATTTTATAAAATAATAATAAGTGCCTCTAATGTAGATTGTTTAAGATATAGTGTGAGGTAAAAAACTGAGGAAATAGTTTAATAAGTTTCAAGAAACATCTTACATCTGACCATCTAAAAATATGCTCAGATGTGTTACTTGGGTGGAATTTAGGTAAGGCTGTGTATGCAAATGTGAACATCCCTACTAAGAAGATATAAGTATTTCTCTTATTTATAGGTTTTAATTTTAATGCATCAATTCATTGGTGCACAGTCACATAGAGATAAGTGACTACCAAATATCTTTAAACTGTATGAATCATCTTCTACAATATCAGAGTAATTCTATAAGATGTTACAAGACAATTGCGAGAGGAAGACACATACATTGAGATTAAATACATCTGTCTATGATCTGTGTACAAATTAAACATGTTAGATGTGGCTATAACCATCCTGTGGAGTGACTTGGGAATATATTAAACTCATATTTTTGTGCCATTGTCATCCACACTATTAATTTTGTAGTTTTTTTAGTTCAGTTAATTGGATTTGCACTTTATTAAATCACAATATTTTAAATTAGTTTGACCCCTAAATAAGCATATGACTTTGCCTACTCTTTCACCTTGCTTCAACCCTAGTTTAAACTTCAGTGGCACTGTTACAGTTTCCAAATTTAATTCAACAGATTTGTGACTTGGGGAAACCATCAGCTTTGGATGTGAGTTTGGGTTTCAGGCATATCACATGTTAATATTTTGACTGTCCGTTTTTCATGAGTTCTATGACACTCAGTTCTTCATTTGCATGATACACAATAGTATACCTAACTTACAGGACGATTTTGCAGAATAAGTAATGTAAGACAGGTAAAATACAAAGCAGAGTGCCTGAGATAGAGTTAGTACCAGTTGTTATCACCACCATGACCTCCATTGCTCTTAACTGTAGCTGAGAGGAATATCTATATATTATAATATATATCATACATTTATAATACATAAGATTATAAATATGTAATATATATTAGAAATATATATTATATTATAATATATTATATATGTATAGTATTATATATATATATATATATGATTATAAAAGAATGTGTGAGAGTGGGCACATTTGTTAGCAAAAATACATATATGTACATGGTTTAAAGATGGGTGTTGTCAAAGAGAAGTTTGACTTTCAAGAGAAGGCACTGGAGATCTTTTAGTGTGTTTTGCTATGTCTTTTCTTTTCTTGATTAGTAAGGAGACGAAAGACCAACTAGAAATAAAACAAAATTTGGGTTTGCACCAGAGCATGAGGTAGCCATCAACCAGGCAATGAAACTGTTGGATTAAAGAAGGTTTAGTTAGTGTTTTTTCATTCAGTATTTTGCCTAGAAGTAAGTTTGATGTGGCATTTCAAATATTCATCTTTTGTGTATTCTTGCTGCTATATAAATTCATCTAAATTAAATTATTTTTTAAAGAAAAAACCCTTAAGATTTAGAAACACCAGTCACATCAGTATTAAAAATAAATGTTATTTAGTCAGTTTAACAACCAAATAACTTTTGACAGATTATTCCCTGTATCCACAGTATACTTCCCAAAGATGTACTAACTCTCACATGAAATGTCCTGCAATTTTCTTGAAACAAGAAAATAAATTATGCTGCTAAATAAACATTGCTTTTTAGAAAACAAAAAGATAAACTCAGTTGTGTTACAGTTAATCAAGCCTGTGTAGACAGCACTGTCTTCTGTAAAATCTTTGAAATTAGGATTTTGTTTTGCTTTTTGATACATAGGTGCTCTGAGCTAAGTTGCAATAAATGTGAACTCCCTGAATAAATGCACTGTGTGCATTCTGGTCTGGTTAGTTAAGTTAATGTAAGTGTGGGGTACAGGAGGCAAGTCAATGATTTTCTCCCTACATTGTCTGAGCCTCACATAGTTACAAATTAAATATTAATCTTATGAACCCGAGTAATCCATCTTATAGATGCATGTAATTGGTGATAAAGATGGTAATATAGATAGTTTTTTACTCATCCTAATATCTAGGGGAGAAAAGAATAGTCATTCAGTCAAAACATTTCCTGATTTTCCATTGTAGGGAAGACTGTTTCTTACATATCATGTGGAAAATTGTGAGGAAACACTATAATATGGTGCACTCTTAGTGCTCTGTAGTGTGTGTGCATGTGTATATACACAATCTTACATATGTACTCATAAGCATATATATTTCTTACAAAATTTTGTGGGCACATATTAATACCCAATTTTTTAAATCAGGAAATGAAATATCAGTGCCAGAAAATACTTATTTTTCAAGGTAATTTTTTTTGCAAATTTTGGGAAAAAAGTATTTTTGTTGAGATGTCTGTATGATCAAAACAATCAGAAAAAATAATGCCACAAAGTTGAAAGTGGTAACTAGTTTTCTCATTTAAAGATATTTCTGGATTTTTGCTTTCTAGGACTTGTAGTTAAGTCCAAAACAAGTGTATAGATTAGCTTTTCCTATTTTATCTGTTTTGAGTATCTTTGAATAGAAAACTGTTGAAAAATAATTCCAAAGTCTTATAACTGCATAGCTTTGGAGGCAGATTTTTTTTCCAGATTTATTTAATGACATTATCTGTGTTTTTTACTTTTATTACAAAGTCATGGTCCCCATGCTAACTGTCATGTAGGTAGCAAAATCTATATAACATTAATTAATTATAACACAAGATCAATAAAAACAGCAATAAAAACTATATAAATATAGTGGTATATGTGCTGTATATGTGTGTATTTTAGGGTGCAAGCCAGATTACTTCTATTTGAAGGAGAATTGTGGAAATCTTCATAAACTAGTAAAGGAGGTAGAAGATGAATTTGGTTTTGATGGATACATATGAATTAAGCATGTGGAAAATAAGGGGATACATTTCCTGGTAGGAAAAACATGTGAGCACATCTATTGTGTAACCTGTGATTACAAGTAAGAAAAAACACCATGCCATTTTGATTCCAGATGTTAGTAAATAGGAATATTTGAAGCTTGTTTAGGATGTTTCTGAAAAATGACTCTATATCAAAAATGTCATTCATCCAGAAAGGGGTTAAGTCCTGGGGCAGAGAATAAGGACTAAGGAGATGGATCTTGAAACACTTTGAGGAAAGAGCTTTCTTTTCTCTGTTGGTCTGGAAATTAACTGACTTCAGTTCAGGGTTTCCCAGTTTTCCAGTAGTGGAGACAGAGCCTTATGCAGACATAGTTTACCTAGGTGAGATACAGTCTTCTTAAGAGCAACAGCCCTATCTGAGTTTTCTGAGGATAATTAAGAAGAGAGAGAACTATTCCTTCTTTGTGAGGGAGTTGAAGAAGCAGCGGCAGGAGCTAGGCACTGATTGTAGTGTGTGGCGTACAATCTGCCTCACAATGGTTATTAGCAGGAGCAGGAGTCATGAGCGGGCAAGTCAAGGAGGCAAAGCAACAAGAATCTGCAGAATCATTTTTTTTCTAAAACTGTGTTTCAGAAACAGTGAGTGTATAACTTAATTTCTGTCAATAAAGGTGATGGGGCTTCATGTCATCCAAGTTTGAGTTAGACAAAGAGACTAAATCTGGAAAATCATACTCAATAAAGAATGAGCACTTAGGTCTTTTTCTAGATGCACTTCCTTCCCACTTCACTTGCTGTTGTCAGATACACCATTGCCCCCTTTCTTATCAACTAATTTTACAATAAATTAAAAATATGCCTAGAAAAATGTGTATAAAGATTCTTTATTACAAAATTATCCAAACCATTTCTATACAAAGAGGAATTATGAATTTCAAAGAAGGGAGTATGGCATGGAGTGGGGGTGGTGTCTCACCAACTTAATTGAACACAGAACCTATCTGTAGAAATTGTATTTGTCCAGAACATATTTTGGGCAGCACAACCAATTCAGGAATAAGTTTCTTTGGATGATGAATAGGATTTTACAGTTTCTGATCTAAGGTTCTATCTCTAGCTCTAACAAAACAATTATGTGATTTCAAAAAATTCCTCCTACTCCCAATATTTCTGGGTTTTCCTTCCCTTATAAAATAGAGCTCTTATTGCATGCCTATAATATTACTTCGAGATTTAAGTCTGAAATTCAGTGTGTGTAGACTTGATGTGTATATATCTACTTTATCAATTTAAAAACATTATAGAGTATCTATGCAACACCATGAATCAAACTTTTCTGTCAAAATATTAAGATTTCCCCATTATTGCTGAATGCTGCTCTCTAATTCTCACCACAGTTTTATAGCCCTATACATATTGATGAGAAAGCATCAAAGTTCAATAACCCAGGAGTCACAATTCAGTCAGTTCAATAAAACCAAGAAGAAATTAAACTATGGAAACTAGACCGTAAATGTCAGATTAATTCACTCTCTCTAATATCTTAGGCATTAAGTATTTTAACAAGTGATTTTTTCTTATAGACTCAATGGAAGAACTAGATAATGAAAATTGGTTTATTGAAAAAGGTAACATTTATTCTTATGCATGCACTGATTCTAGTCTTACATACTATGGAGGTTTTATGAACTTTTCTGAAATCCTCATTACTGTCTGGAAATTACTTTATGTGTTGGAACATAGGAGCATAGGAACATCAGCTCTCTTTTTGTAAGAAACTGAAGATAAAAAAAAAAAGAACACCTATATTCTTGACAAAAGTTTTCTTTTTTTTTTTCTTGAGTAGTTGATAAATAGTTCTGGCAAGTTAGCTCATTAATTTAGACCTAATACTCATGAACCAGGGTCATCGGTTCATCCTGTTAGTTGTTCTGCTTCTCTGGCCACAAACCTCGCTGATAACCTTGATCTGACATCCTGAATATTTGCAACTTTGTTAGAAGAGGCATTTAAGTACTTGAGCCTTAAAAGCTGGGCCCAAGGCTTCTCTGATGGTGCAGGGGTTGGGAACCTGCCTGACAATGCAGGGGACATAGGTTTGAGTCCTGGCCCGGGAAGACCCCACATGCCACAGAGCAACTAAGCCCATGAACCACAACTACTGAGCCAGCGCTCTAGAGCCCGAGAGCCACAGCTACTGGAGCCCATGCCCTGCAAACAAGAGAAGCCACCACAATGAGAAGCCTGCACATTGCAACAAAGACTAGCCCCCACTCATTGCAGCTAGAGAAAAGCCCACATGCAACAAAGACCCAACACAGACAAAAATAAATAAATAAATAAAATTAAAAAGAAAAAAAAAAAAGCTGAGCCCAAACTATGATGTTATTGATATACAAGTGAAAGTGCATGCACTGCTCACTGTGAGGAAAGAATATCACTCTCACATGGGAAAGGCAGTATATTTGAAAGCTGAATCAGGGCACTGGTGATTTAGAAAACAACACAACTTGTAATTTCTTGTCCTAAATGGAAGTAGCATACAAGTTTTAGCTTAGGTGACACATAAAATGCTAGAAGATTAGAAGAAAATAATCTATAAACATAGAACTATTAGCCAGCCAGTAGAGAAACTAGGAATAATGTCTTACGAGAAAGGTTTGGTATCACTTCCTGGTGTGGAACAAAAGTACTTGTTTCCTCACACATGTTCTTATAATCATATTAATAACTGCACTATGGCATTCCCTCTTGTGAGAGCACCAAAATCATAACTAACTGCTGAACAATCATCGACAGGAAGACACTGGAACTCACCAAAAATTTACCCCACATCCAAAGATAAAGGAGAAGCTGCAATGAGACGGTAGGAGGGTCGCAATCACAAAAAACTCAAATCCCAACCACTGGGTGGATGATGCACAAACTGGAGAACAATTATATCACAAAAGTCCACCCACTGGAGTGAAAGTTATGAGGCCCACGTCAGGCTTCCCAAACTGGGGATCTGACAATGGGAGGAGGAATTCCCAGAGAATCAGACTTTGAAGGTTAGTGGGATTTGGTTGCAGGACTTCAACAGGACTGGGGGAAACAGAGACTCCACTCTTGGAGAGCACACACAAAGTAGTGTGCACATCAGGACCCAGGGGAGGAGCAATGACCCTATAGGAGACTGAGCCAGACCTACTTGTTAGTGTTGAGAGTCTCCTGCAGAGGTTGGGGGTGGCTGTGGCTCACTGCAGGTACAAAGACACTGGCAGCCAGAGTTGTGGGAAGTATTCCTAGGCATGAGCCCTCCCAGAGTCAGCCATTAGTCCCACTAAAGAGTTGGTAAGCTCCAGTGCTGGGTTGCCCAAGGCCAAACTACCAACAGGGAAGGAACTCAGCCCCAACAATCAGCAGACAAGCAGATTAAAGTTTTACTGCTCTCTGCCCACCAGAGCAACACCCAGTTTTACCCACCACCAGTCCCTCCCATCAGGAAGCTTGCAAAAACCTATTAGATAGCCTCATCCACCAGAAGGCAGACAGCAGAAGCAAGAAGAACTACAGTCCTGCAGATTGTGGAATGAAAACCACATTCACAGAAAGACAGACAAAATGAAAAGGCAGAGGACTATGTATCAGATGAAGGAACAAGATAAAACCCCAGAAAAACAACTAAATGAAGTGGAGATAGGAGCCTTCCAGAAAAAGAATTCAGAATAATGATGGTGAAGATGATCCAGGTCCTCGGAAAAAGAATGGAAGCAAAGATAAAGAAGAAGCAAGAAATGTTTAACAAAGATGTAGAAGAATTAAAGAACAAACACCTAGAAGGATTAAAGTACAAACAAACAGAGATGAACAATATAATAACTGAAATGAAAAGTACACTAGAAGGAAGCAATAGCAGAATAACAGGCAGAAGAATGGATAAGTGACCTGAAAGACAGAATGGTGGAATTCACAGCCACGGAACAGAGTAAAGAAAAAACAATGAGAAGAAATGAAGACAGCCTAAGATACCTCTGGATAAACATTAAAAGCACCAACATTCACATTATAGGGGTCCCAGAGGAGAAGAGAGAGAGAAATGACCCAAGAAAATATTTGAAGAGATTATAGTTGAAAACTTCCCTTACATGGGAAAGGAAATGGCCACCCAAGTCCAAGAAGTGTAGAGAGGCTCAGGCAGGATGAACCAAAGGAGAAACACACCAAGACACATAGTAATCAAATTGACAAAAATTAAAGACAAAGAAAAAATATTAAAAGCAACAAGGGAAAAACAACAAATAACATACAAGGGAACTCCCATAAGGTTACAGCTGATTTCTTAGCAGAAACTCTACAAGCCAGAAGGTAGTGGACCAATATATTTAAAATGATGAAAGAGAAAAAACTACAACTAAGATTACACTACCCAGCAAGGATCCCATTCAGATTCAACAGAGAAATCAAAAGCTATACGGATAAACAAAAGCTAAGAGAATTCAGCACCACCAAACCAGCTCTACAACAAATGCTAAAGGAACTTCTCTAAGTGGGAAACACAAGAGAAGAAAAGGACCTACAAAATCAAATATAAAACAATTCAGAAAATGGTAATAGGAACATAAATATTGATAATTACCTTATATGTGAATGGATTAAATGCTCCAATGAAAAGACACGGGCTTACAGTATGGATACAAAAAAAAAAGACCCATATATATTCTGTCTACAAAAGACCCACTTCAGACCTAGGGACACATACAGATTGAAAGTGAGAGGATGGAAAAAGATATTCCATGCAAATGGAAATAAAAAGAAAGCTGGAGTAGCAATACTCACATCAGATAAAATAGACTTTAAAATAAAGAATGTTACAAGAGATAAGGAAGGACACCACATAATGATCAAGGGATCAATCCAAGAATAAGATAAAACAGTTATAAATATTTATGCACCCAACATAGGAGCACCTCAATACATAAGGCAGTTGTGAACAGATATAAAAGAGGAAATTGACATAACACAAAAATAGTAGGGATTTTAACACCTCAGTTCCACCAATGGACAGATCTTCCAGACAGAAAATTAATAAGGAAACACAAGCTTTAAAATGACACAATAGACAAGATAGATTTAACTAATATTTATAGGATATTCCATCTGAAAACTGCAAATTACACGTTCTTCTCAATTGCACATGGATCATTATCCAGGATAGATCACATCATGGGTCACAAATCAAGCCTCAGTAATTTTAAGAAAATTGAAGTCATATCAATCATCTTTTCCGACCACAATGGTGTGAGATTAGAAATAAATTACAGGGAAAAAATCATAAAAAACACAAACACATGGAAGCTAGACAATGCATTACTAAATAACCAAGAGATCACTGGAGAAATCAAAGAGGAAATCAAAAAATACCTAGAGAAAAATGACAATGAAAACATGATGTTCCAAAACCTATGGGATACAGCAAAAGCAGTTCTAAGAGGGAAGTTTATAGCAATACAATCCTATTTCAAGAAACAAGAAAAATCTTAAATAAACTATCTAACCTTATGCCTAAAGGAATTAGAGAAAGAAGAACGAAGAAAACCCAAAATTAGCAGAAGGAAAGAAATATTAAAGACCAGAGCAGAAATAAATGAAATAGAAACAAAGAAAACAACAGCAAAGATCAGTAAAACTAAAAGCTGGTTCTTTGAGAAGATAAACAAAATTGACATTTTTAGCCAGACTCATCAAGAATAAGATGGAGAGGACTCAAGTCAATAAAATTAGAAATGAAAAAGGAGAAGTTAAAATGGACACCACAGAAATACAAAGCATCATAAGAGACTGCTACAAGCAACTCTATGCCAATAAAATGGGCCACCTGGATGAAATGGACAAATGCTTAGACAAGTATAGCTTTCCAAGACTGAACCAGAAAGAAATAGAAAATATGAACAGACAAATCAGAAGTAATGAAGTTGAAACTGTGATTAAAAATATTCCACCACACAAAAGTCCAGGACCAGATGGCTTCACAGATGAATTCTATCAAACATTTAGAGAAGAACTAACACCCATCCTTCTCAAACTCTTCCAAAATATAGCAGAGGGAGCAGCACTGTCAAACTCATTCTACGAGGCCATCATCACCCTGATACCAAAACCAGACAAAGATGTCACAAAGAAAGAAATCAACAGGTCAATATCACTGATGAACATAGATGCAAAAATCCTCAACAAAATACTAGCAAACAGAATCCAACAGCACATTAAAAGGATCATATACCATGATCAAGTGGAGTTTATCCCAGGAATACAAGAATTCTTCAATATACACAAATCAATCAATGTGTTACACCATATTAACAAATTGAATAATAAAAACCATATGATCATCTCAATAGATGCAGAATAAGCTTTTGACAAAGTTCAACACCAATTTATGATAAAAACTCTCCAGAAAGTGGGCATAGAGGGAACCTACCTCAACATAATAAAGGCCATATATGACAAACCCACAGAAAACATCATTCTCAATGGTGAACAACTGAAAGCATTTCCTCTAAGATCAGGAACAAGACAAGGATGTCCACTCTTGCCACTCCTATTCAACATGGTTTTGGAAGTCCTAGTGATGGCAATCAGAGAAGAAAAAGAAATTAAAAGAATACACATTGGCAAAGAAATAAAGCTGTCACTGTTTGCAGATGACATGATACTATTCATAGATAATCCTACAGATGCCACCAGAAATCTACTAGAGCCAATCAGTAAATGTGGTAAAGTTGCAAGATACAAAATTAATGCACAGAAATCTCTGGCATTCCTATATACTAACAACAAAAAATCACAAAGAGAAATTAAAGAAACAATCCTACTCATCATTGTAACTGAAAGAATAAAATACCTAGGAATAAACCTACCTAAGGAGATAAAAGACATGTACTCAGGAAACTATAAGACACTAATGAAAGAAATCAGAGATGACACAAACAGATGGAGAGATATACCATGTTCTTGGATTGGAAGAATCTATATTGTGAAAATGATTATTCTACCCAAAGCAATCTACAGATTCAATGAAATCCCTATCAAGTTATCAATGGCATTTTTTACAGACCTAGAACAAAAAATCTTAAAATTTGCATGGAGATAAAAAAAGACCCCGAATAGCCAAAGTAATCTGGAGGGGAAAAATGGAGCTGGAAGAATCAGGCTCCCTGACTTCAGACTATTCTACAAAGCTACAGTAATCAAGACAATAGTGTACTGGCACAAAAATAGAAATGTAGATCAATAGAACAGCATAGAATGCCCAGAGATAAACCCACACACATATGGTCACCTTATCTTTGACAAAGGAGGCAAGAGTATACATTGGAGAAAAGACAGTCTCTTCAATAAGTGGTGCTGGTAAAACTGGACAGCTACATGTAAAAGAATGAAATTAGAACACTCCCTAACACCATACACAAAAATAAACTCAAAATGTATTAAAGACCTAACTGTAAGACTGGACATTATAAAACTCTTAGAGGAAAACATAGGCAGAACTCTCTTTACATAAATCACAGCAAGATCTTTCTTGACTCACCTCTGAGAGTAATGGTAATAAAAACAAAAATAAACAAATGGGACCTAATGAAACTTAAAAGCTTTTGCACAGCAAAGGAAACTATAAACAAGATGAAAAGACAACCCTCAAAATAGAAGAAAATGTTTGCAAATGAATCAACAAAGGATTAATATCCAAAATATATAAATAGCTCATGCAGTTCAATATTAAAAAAAAAAAATGGGCTGAAGACCTAAATAGACATTTCTCCAAAGAAAACATACAGATGGCCAAGAGGCACATGGAAAGCTGTTCAACATCACTAATTATTAGAGAAATGCAAATCAAAACTACAATGAGTTTTCACCTCACATCGGTTAGAATGGGCATCAGAAAATCTACAAACAACAAATGCTGCAAAAGGTGTGGAGAAAAGGGAACCCTCTTGCACTGTTGGTGAGACTGTAAACTGATACAGCCACTATGGAGAACAGTATGGAGGTTCCTTAAAAAACTAAAAATAGAATTACTGTATGACCCAGCAATCCCACTACTGGGCATATACCCAGACAAAATCATAATTTAAAAAGACACATGCACACCAATATTTGTTGCAGCACTATTTACAGTAGCCAGGTCATGGAAACAACCTAAATGCCCATGGAGAGACTAATGGATAAAGAAGATGTGGTACGTATATTTAATTGAATATTACTCAGCCATAAAAAGAACAAAATTGGGTCATTTGTAGAGACCTAGAGACTGTCATACAGAGTGGAGTAAGTCAGAAAAAGAAAAAGAAATATTGTATGCTTATGCATATATGTGGAATCTAGAAAAATGGTACAGATGAACACGTTTGCCAAGAAGAAATAGAGACACAGATGTAAAGAGTAAACATGTGGAAACCAAGGGCAGGTAGCATGGGATCTGGTGGTGGTAGGATGAAATGAGAGTTTGGGACTGACATATACACACTAATATGTATGAAATAGATAACTAATAAGACCCTGCTGTATAAAAAAATGAATAAAATAAAATTAAAAAATAAATAACTGCACTATGTTCTTTAAAAGCTAACATAAATTTATTTTAACAGAATTTTACATATAAACATAAAACATTATTTGATGATATGCAAGACAAAATTTTTTAATATGTATCTATGTTTTATAAATTCAGCATAGTTTTTTCATCAGAGTTTGGCATTAGATCAGGAATTACAGGATAGGGAACTGGTAGTGGGTAGCCTACCCCAAGTTACTTTATTCACTAAAGAGAAAAATGCTTAGATGCTTTTATTAGGCCCCTCTTCTTGGCTCTTTTTGCCTTACATGAGTACCAGGATTCTTTAAGCTCTCTTTAGGTACAGGCTAATGTCCACCTAGAAGATACTGTTAGGATGAAGAGAAAGGCATCTCTCAATTCTAACCTCATAAGGCTCCTCTCTGCACCTTCAGAGCTGTGAAAATCAGTGAGAACACTTGTTTGAGTGTGCTGTTCAAGTCCAACATCCAGCACACCTCAAGCAGCTTGCAATAAACCAGATTTAGTATCATTTTAAGAAAAGGCAACAAACAATTAAAAACAATTGAACTAAAGCTTTAATTTAGTTTCTCCTCTAAGTCCAGGCTGAGAAACTAGGTTATTACAGCTCTGTCCTCTCATCCCCTTGACACTCCTAGGGAGCATGGACCATGTTCATTGTTCTAAATTCTATGCTCACGACATTCCCTGGCAGAGCAGGCAGTATTTGATAGATGCTTTTTAAGTGTGATAGAAAGAAATGATTAATGAATAATTAAATTATTGATGTTATAGTAATTATACATGTAGAACTATAAAATTGATTCTCACTTAATATGATCAAGAAAACAATTTTCATGTACATAAAGATACAAATGTGAATTTAAAAATCTATGAATGTAGAAGAAAATATAGAACATACTTTTAACTGGATGGATTTAAAGATTAAAAACACAAACCGAGTAATGGAACTTGCTTGCCAAAACTTTTAAATAATTTTAGAACAGAGATATTATTTAGCAAAATGAAAACCTGAGATATAGACTAGAATAAAGTACCTACAAAATATTTAAAAAAAAATACAGTATCCAGTATATATATATGGGGGATGAATCATATTTGCTTTTATATCTTATGCATGGCAAGATTTCAACCTCATAAAAACAGCTGAACTGTAAATTAAAATAGCTTCACATTTGAATAGCAGCTGGTTATGTACAAAATATACAAAATTAAAAAGTAACTTGTATCAATAAAAGCTGGTGAATAAATCACTAATAATTCATTTACTTATGCTACCATATTATCCTTCAGATATAATCATAAAAGCAATAGCATTCACAAGGTGGCACAAAGAAAATATGGTTCAAATTTCTTTTTCTGAATATTCAGTTTCCTACTGACAAAGAGAAGCTTTGGCATCTTCTTATTCTATTCTGTCATCAAGGTTTTTCCACAGACGTGTTCGAAAATATACTTTCCACTGCAGCAAGTGGGAAATTAAGTGTATGTAAGAACTGAATAATTGAGTTTGTGATCTCTGATTACCAGAGCCAGGGCTAGAGATGCTCCTTCAAGTGAGGCCATATCTATAATGAAATCACTAATTGAATCTTCTACATATACCTCTCTGCTTCAAATATAAAGCATGTATTAATAGACATCTAATAATACTTATACAGCCAGGAAGAAATCAAATATGACAAAGATATTAATATTTTAAACAATTTAATACTGTTGTTCCCACATTGGATAATAAGGGAAATTTCTTTCATTTGTTAAAGTCCTTTATTTATTTTGTACTAATTAATATTATTTCCTTTAAAGTTTTCCTCCTTTTTTTTGTACCAAGATTTCTAACAGTTCTTTTCTCAGGCAGTCATACTTACCATACAAAATTCTCAAAAACAGACCATGAGACCAATTTCTTAATTGAATGAAGATGGTTTTTATGGGATGTGACCTTAGGAAGAACCAGTGAAGATCAGGAAGAATGTGACAGGGAGGGAGGATATATTGGTTACTACTTAGCAGGTTACCACTGTGGGGCCCTGGGACTGAATTCTGTAGGTGACCCCAAGGAGCCAAGTAAAACCATCTCAAGATCAGCCTACCAAAGGATGTTAAAGTAGGAGTATATATTTGGGATTCCAGTACTTATTGCTTGCTTCTATGCCATTCATTTTTCATCAGATCAGGGAGTCTTGCATGCACTGAGCAAATTCCCATGGCACCAGAGGAAGACCTTGGGTCAAGAAACAGCAAAGAGACTTGAGTGCTTGAGAAGGGAAACTATGAGCAAGCAAAGCAAATGTCCACCAGCTTTGTACATGAGGGTGAACTCCGGTGTATAGAAGCAAGTGGAGTTAGGCATCAGCTGTACCCACTGTAGCCAGCCTCCCAATCTTCCTCAAATCTATTCCTTAATTTTCCTATTTTTCAGACTTATCCAATTTCTACACTTCCAACATTTTTTACCTTTCTTCCATTTTTGAAAAAATAGGATTTCCTGAATGGCCACAGTAAATTACAAGATAAAAGAACATTCAAAAATTTAGAGAAAACTATATATTTCTCTGCAGTAAATGCTCTACATTGTTTTAACACCACTGAAGTTTGGAGTCACATTATGTTTTTGGTCTAGAGAATCTTCATTGAGCAAATGATATTCAGTAATTGAAAGGACGTGAAGAACTATGGATTCAGAGGTGTTCATCCTACAGGGTCACAGCCAAGAGGCTTATGTATGCCAAATATTGAGGTACATAGCCAGTGTTCTGTAAATTCAATATCTTTTCTATGGCTTAAAAGGTGTTCATTTACCTGTTTCACAGATGACTCTCTAATTTTCTTCCTAATATCCTTTCTCCCTGGTTTACTATACTCAAGCCAACCAAATTCCTTTTTGTTTCTTAAACATATAAAAAATGCTTCTGCCTCTGTGATTGCCTTTTTCCCTATACATGGAACTCTCCTTCCAAGAACTTTGCAAAAATCCTTCCAGTTCATATATGTTATTCAGAACATTGCTCAAAATCATCACCTCTTCAGGGAAGTCTTCCTTGATTCTACCATTAAAAAATAGCACTACCAGATGACTCTATATTCCCTTTACCCTGATTCATTTTTGTCTACAAATAGATATCAAAAATATTAATTTTTAATTTCTTATTAGCTATGTCACCCATCTTGAAAACAAGCTACTTCATAGGAAAGATATTATCTTTATTTACTGCTGTATTCCCAATACCTAGTAGAATATCTTGAATGTGGTTACTCAATAAATGTTTATTAAATAAATAAACATAAACTTATAAAAATAAAAATAAGCTTTCTAATTAGTCCCTTAATTGTTTTAACTTATACCACCAGTATATTTAATCTTCCTCTAAGGAGGGTCATTATTTAATTTGTTTTTAGCCCCAAGACATAATATAGACTCAATTTACTTAATGTTGAACACATTAATCAAGACCCTATAAAGGTAATAGATCTAAGCTGCCCATATAATTGAGGTCAATATATTGCAAACTATCATTAGGAGCAAGTTTCAGGTGATTCTACTGGGTGAGCTGTCACTTCTTTCATTAAATGCACCCTGCTCTTGGGCATAATAAAATTAAGTTAGAATAATAAAACAGAATTGTTTGATTGTTTATACAGGAAATATTATCCTCCAAATTCATGAAGACATTGATTTATTTTCTGAGGTTCTAAGGTTTTGTTTCATTTTGTTTGGTATTGCATTGAGTTCTAAAAATACTAAACGACAGCTATCTGCAGTCACAATAAAAATAAGAAGGTATTCTATGTATCAACTAACTGATTATAAAGTTTATATGGAGAGGAAAAACAACCTGAATAGCTAACACAAAATTGGAGGAGAAAACAAAGTTGAAGAACTGACTTACTTCAAGACTTATGTAAAGTGGCAATGGTCAAGACAGTGTAGTATTGGTGAAAGTGTAGAAAACACATCAGTGAAACAGGGCAGAGGGCCCAGAAATACACCAACATGTAGTAAAAAAAAAAATACACTGGTCTTTGACAAAGTAACAAAAGCAATACAATAAAGCAAAGAGAGTATTTTCAATATATGGTGCTGGAAAATTGGGCATCCACATGAAAAAAAAAGGCACCTTGTACTCTTCACAAAAATTAACTTAAAGTGGATGGTAGATATAAATATAAAATGCAAAACTCTAAACTCCTTAAAGGCGACATTGGAGAAAAACTGAATGACCTTGTGTATAGCAATTACTTTTTAGATATAATACTGAAGGCATGATCCATGAAAGAAATAATTGATTAGCTGGACTTCATTAAAATTAAAAACTTCTGCACAGTGAAAGAAAATATAAAGAGAATGAGAAAACAAGCCACACGCTGGGAGAAAATTGTTTGCAAAAGACACATTTGATGAAGTTCTCTTATCCAAAATATAAAAAGAACACAAAATTTAACAGTAAGGAAATAAACATCCCAATTAACAATAGACCAAATATCTTAACAGACATGTCACAAAAGAAGATATACAGATGGAAAATAAGCATATGAAAAGATGCTTCTTATAGTATGTCATCAGGGAAATGCAAGTTAAAAAAATGAGATACCGGGCTTCCCTGGTGGCGTGGTGGTTGAGAGTCCGCCTGCCGATGCAGGGGACACAGGTTTGTGCCCCGGTCCGGGAAGATCCCACATGCCGCGGAGTGCGTCAGGAGCCTGTGCTTCGCAACGGGAGAGGCCACAACAGTGAGAGGCCCGCATACAGCAAAAAAAAAAAAAAAAAAAAAAAATGAGATACCACTACACATGTATCAGAATGGCCAAATTCCAGGACACTGACAACAGAAAATGCTAGTGAGGATGTGAAGCAACAGGAAATCTCATTCGTTGCTGGTGGGAATGCAAAATGGTACAGCCACTTTGGAAGACATTTTTAGAAAAGTGAACTTATTATAAAATCCAGCAATTGTACTCCCTAGTATTTGCCCAAACGAGTTGAAAATTTATGTTCACACAAAATCTGTACACAAGTGTTTATAGCAACTTTATTAATAATTTGTCAAAACTTGGAAGCAACAAAGATGTATTTCAGTAGGGGGATGGCTAAACAGTGGTACATTCACACAATGGAATATTTTCAGTACTCAGAAGAAATGAGCTATCAAGCCATGAAAATACATGGGAGAACCTTAAATGCATTTTACTTAGTGAAAGAAGATAATGTACACTATGATTCTAACTACAAGACATTCTGGAAAAATATGAAACTATAGAGACAGTAAAGATATCAGTGGTAGCCAGTTGTGGATAAAGTGGACTTTGAGATAAACAGGTAAAGCACAGAAGATTTTTAGGGTAGTGAACGTATTCTGTATTATACTATAATGGTGGATACACATCACTATACATTTTCCAAACCCATAGTATGTATAGCAATAAGAGTGAACAATAATGTAAACTATGATCTTTGAGTTGTTATGATGTGTCAACGTAAGTTCAACAATTGTGAGAAATGTACCACTCTTGCAAGAGATGTTCATAATGGTGGAGGTGATGCATGTATGGGGAAAGGAGATATATGGGAAATCTCTGTACTTCTACTTAATTTTTCTGTGAACCTAAAACTACTTTAAGAAAATGAAGTCTTACCAAAAAAAATAATTTTAAAACACTATCAACTTGTCATAGGAGTGGGATTTAGAATTTGTCAAAATATCTTGAGCCAGTGAATTCCCAATTGATATACAAACTGCAGGAAAGTTTTGGAAATCTGAATGAAATCATTGGTAAGGATGTACAGATGCTTAAGGGGCAGTGATAAAAGGCACATATCTCTCCAAATGTAAGTAATGGGGTTTAAAAATGTGTCCTCACAATTGCTGAAGCTAATATGAAAATTTTTATTGAATTTTTAAAATTTGAAATCCAAGAAAGATTTGGCATCTCACTGGATCAGGAAGTTAACAAATTTAGGGTCTATGGCCAAACCACCCTAGATGGGCCCGATCTCGTCTCGATCTCAGAAACAAATTTAGGGCATTCAGACAGCATTTACAAAAGGGTCACCCTCTGCCCAAGTGTGTTTCCTGATAGGCTGTGTGTCAAAATCAGTATGTTGTTGTTGTTCTTCCATCTAAATTGCCGTGAGAATTTCTTTTGCTTCTAACAGGGTCACTTTATAAATGCTATGCTCTCTTAGCTCTAATTACTATCTGAGTTCTTGGATGTCTGGAAGGGTAAATTAACAAAAACAAAACCTGGAGGAGATTTGTGTAAATTTAGAAAGGCTAGGGATAGATCCTTGGTTTGGGGGACAAAAATTTAAATTAGTCCAAAAGAAGAACTAAAGCTTTATTTAGTAGCTGTGGCATGTAACTTAGTCTGAGGGTTGGGAATATAACCACGAAGCAAATACCTTTTCCATAACTCAGTGAAATCAACATTGAAGAAGGTGTGACTGTATCTAGTGGAACTCAGCTAAAGGGAAAGGGAGGCATACATCAAAGCCTAGAAGTCCACATAGTAGAATATTTTTTAAAATTACTTTTAAATGAATGAAGTTAGAACTGTATGAATGGTAAAAATGATTGTTTACAATATTATAAAAAGTCAGAATCTTGTTCATACAGAATACTCTGTGTTTAGCAAATAGGAGCATGACTAGGACTGATACATGCCATTTGGCAATGAGCAGCTTTCCTTATTTCATGGGAAGAGAATGAGAGGTTGGGGGCCTACAATCAAGCCACATATTTGTTAATTATAGTGTGAGCTCAGGAAAAATCGCTTCACCTTTCTGGTCCTGTTTAGTTTTCTGCAAAATGACAAGATATAATGAAGTTCCCTCTGTCCTCACATGCCCATCATGCCCACTCCTGTCAATGAGGAGAAAATAAAAGAAAAAAAAATGAGTAGCAAGGTCAGTGGTTTAGTCTCTACAATGATTGCCCATTAAATTGCTACAAGATTTAGTGGGATGGACAACATTAACACATAAACCCTCTAATCTAGACTTTAGAAAATCAGTCTACTTGCTGGCTTTGAAATACTGTTTCTTTTAATTCATCTTTTTCACCCCCTTATCCATCCTTCTCATTCAGCTCTCTTCTGTTTTCATTGCCCAAAATGACCTGAGTGTAGTGCTTCCAGTCACAGTGTGTCAGAGATTATTGTTTACCCTGGAAAATTATGGGTAAAATTGCAAGCGTGAGGTGGATAAACCATAGTTATTAAAAAAAAAAACAGGAAAGAGAGGAACAGAAACAAAAATTACAGACAGAAGGAATAGTTTTCTCTCTTTTTCAAAAGTATATTTCTAAGCATTAGATGTACTACTTCAAGTTTCGCTAAAGGAATATAAAGTTCAGTGGATTTATTGAAAAGTTCTATGTAGAATTTTTAAAGTTTGTTTTTCAGTATTTTATTTTTATCTTTGAAAATTAGTATGCTAATAATTCAACTTGCTACACATTTTTCACAACTTCTTACATTCAGTTATATCACATGCACACTTTTCTGCCCCTTAATTGCAAAAGCATTTTTTCCTTCTCAAGTTCATTTACTAATGTAGTTTGATATTTTTTCCTCCTCCCTATGTCCTCTTTTAAGATACTGAAATTGGATCTCTTAAAATAGATTTGGCTAAACACTTTCATTAACAACTTAAAATATATATTTCATTAACAATTTAAAATATAATGTATTCTTGCCCACTTTGTTTTATTTAAAACTTCTTAGTTTTAAAAAATCTCGATAAACTTGATAAGTATAAAAATGACATAAATAATATTTGTTGTTTTACGATTGTAACATTTTTTTCATTTGTTCATTTCTCTCTACTTAGCATACCCATATTTAGATTAGCTTTTCATCAAAGTCATCTTTTATAAAGGCATTCTTGTTATCCAATTATAAGATGTAATCTAATATGATCAAGGAAAATATTATTGTTTAAGAAAGTTTTTCCTAACAGGTTTATTTAAAACATCCATGAGAATAAATAATGTGAGCACAAATGTTTAAATCCAACACTCATGAGTAGGACTGAAATTAGCAGGAAAATATGAATACAGGGAAACACCTCTTTTAGCATTGTAAATAAGGAAGAGTGAAATTCTGTGCAACAATCTATGAAGGATTTTATTTATGAATTACAGAATTGTTAAGACTTTAGGAAGTTATCAAATATCAAATGATGAATTACCACTCTGAATAATAATAATACCAAAATGAAAATGTGTTAGAACTTCCCTAATGTATGCTTGTAGGATCAAAGTGTAAAAGAAAAGGTGGGCTATGGTCAAATCATAACCACTCCACTTTGGACAACTTTCCTTTTCAACTGGCTCAGTATTTCAATAGAGTAGAAACAGTGAAACCAAAAAACAAACATCATTATACCAACAAGGATGAGGTAGGTAACAGCCTTCCCTCCGTAAGTTATTTCCATTATTTTGCATGTAAGCATTAGAGCAAAGGCCAACCTACAAATTATATGATACCATTGCCATACTTAAAGGCTTTCAATTGTTATCCATTACACCTAGAAAAATATCAGTTTTACCATATGCTATAACCTCATATAATGTGCCCCTTCCTTTTACTTCAAAATTATTGACTAATACCACTTTTTAGCCATCCTCAAACACATCAAGCCATTCTTACCTCTAAGAATTATGAATTATGTTTCCCTTTTCTAGAATGCTTTTCCCTGATATTTTTTCTTTCCTCAAGTCATTCAGGTATCTACTCAGACTGTAATAGCAAATAATTGGGAACAACCCAAACAAGGGGAATGACTGAGTAAACATACTTTATTCACACAATGGAGTAACATGAAGCCATTATGAAGAGAGATTCAATAGCTATAGTTTAAGTGAAAAAAAAAAGATGAAAAGGTAACTATATGGTGCGAAATTTTTGTGATAGAAAAGTGGGGATAAATTATACACAATTGTTTATATTTACAAAAGGAAATACTGGAAGTGTAAAAATAATTAGGAGGACAGGTTGATGGAGTATGGAATCAAAAATTCTTGATGTATACTTTATGTATTAATTGTTTTAATTTTGGAATAATATAAATGTATCACATGTAAAAAGAAACTTAAATTAGAAAAATTGAATTGAATATAGCAATCAAAATACTGGAGTTCATCTTTCAACTCAGATGCAAAATGCTAAAAAAAAAGTGTCAGTTCCAATGTAATTATGAGAAAAACTCACTTAAACTTCAAAATTAAAACTTTCTTGAATCCAACAAAGATAATAGGGAAATCAAGAAGTGTAAATTCCAATGGTGAGCAGAACCATCCATGAAAGATGGAACACATGCAATTTCCCACCCAAAGCAGAGCACAGGACAAAAATGTTACCAAATACAAGTTGGTAAGTACAACTCAACTAGAATTTTAAAATGCTGCTAAAAATGTACAATGGACTATCGTGAAGTATAGATTCTTGGGGAGCCTTATTCAAAGGAAGAATTTACAATCCTTATAAGATCTTTTTTAGAGCCTTCACAGGTGCTTCTGAGAAATATTGGATGCAATGTAGAAAAAAAGATAGAATTTTTCTTGTTGGTGAAGACATGGAGAGGAAGATGGCTCCAGTTCCAGAAAAGGTAAATAAGCTCTGCCACCCTCCTTGGAATCATGCATTATAGGAGACAAAAGTTTTAAGCTGCTGGAACTGGGGCACCAAAAGCCATTGTTGCTGAGGTAGGGGTAGAAGAAAAAAACACTATAAACCCAAAGAAGGACAAGAAATATGTCAATATTACTAGAGCACTGTCTTTAACACAAAGATACAAGGCAAATTTTGGCTGCCTTGAGAGTAGTAGGACCACACAGAAATAAATAAGATGAGTCTCTATAATTTCATAGTGCCAAAAACTAAGGAAGTACTTAACAAACTACACAATGTTGGGAGATATGTCCAAGGGATCAAGAACCAACTGAAAGTACCTAATGAATAAAGCTGGAACAATATGAGCAATAGAATATATAAAGTATCAGTAGATTATAAGTGAAAGCACAAAATAAATAACCGTTACTCCATAATCCTGGATATATGCATATGTTTAAATGATTGTATAAGTAAATAAATGGTAAAAAATAGACAAATCTCTTGGGCAGAATTCCAAATCATTTATGTAGACACTCTGTTGTTAAGGAGGTGGAGCATAATCCCCACTTCTAAATTAAGTGTGGGATGCACAAAAAGACTTCCTTCTAAAAAAGTACAGTATAGAAAAAGAGAAAAAGAGTAAGTTTATAGTGCAGAAACCTGACAAACACTACAACAGACAGATGATCAATGGCTATAACCAATGGAGTTTGTATGTTTATGAAACAAGTAAATAAATTCACAAGTATATACAAATACAGACAGACAGCAATGTGTTTGCACCTACTAGAATTGCAATCATTAAGAGGAATGACAACTTTGAGCATTGTCAAGAATGTGGACGTTAAAGTGAAATAGCCCAGAATATTAATGTTTATTAATTATTCTGTGCATATATCCTTTTTTCTCTGCAACTAGTTTGAGTATCAGGGATATAGGACAAGCAGTTTTGTCAAAATACTAAATTAGGGAGAAGGGTCAAGATGGTGGAGTAGGAAGATCCTGATCTCACCTCCTCCCACACCAAAACTACAACTACATATAGAACAATTCTCTCTGAAAATAACACGAAGAATAGCAGAACAGGTATTCTACAATTAACAATACAGTGAAAAAACACATCAAGGTGGATATGAGGGCAGAGATGCAACCTAATCAAGACTCACACTTCTGGTGAAGCAACCCACAAAGTTGAGGGGATCTCACAAATGTGGAGGTCCTACCTAAGGAGCAAGGGGTGTTAGGCTCATACTGGGCACCCCATCCCTGGAGACTAGAACCAGGAAGATGAGTCCCTATAACTGGATTTGAAAGCCAGTGGAGTTTATATCCAGGAGAGTTGGAAAGCTGTAGGTACCCAAGACTCCACTTTTAAAGGGTTTTTGCACAAACTCACTAGCTCCAAGTTCTAGTGTAAAGGTAACAATCTAAAAAAATTCTTGTTACTCTAGTTGGCCTGCCAAGGCCACCCCAGCATACCCCTGGCCTGAACCTACTCTAGCTCCAGCTGGCCTGCCAAAGCTGTTCAGCACACATGGTCTACACAGGGGATGCTCCTACATAAGACCATACCTTCAAGACTGGGAGAGGTCACTGTTTCACCTAATTCATAGAAACAAACAGAGAAAGTCAAACAAAATGAGGAGACAGAGGAATTTTTTCTGAATGAAAGAACAACATAAACTCCCATGGGAAAAATATAAAAGAATGAACTGGAGGTAAGTAATTTACCTAATAAAGAGTCCAAAGTCATAAAGGTGCTCACTAAACTCTGGAGAAGAATGAAGGAACATAGTGAGAATTTCAACAGAGTTAGAAAAAAATAATCAGAACTGGAGAACACAATAACTGAAATGAAAAATACACTAGAGGGAATCAACAGCAGATTAGATGATAACAGAAGAACATATAAGCAACCTGGAAGACAGAATCGTGGAAAACAGCCAACCAGAACAGCAAAAGAAAAAAAATAATAAAATGGGGTATTTTAAAGAACTTCTGGGACAACATCAATCTTACTAACATTTTCATTACAGGGGTCCCAAAAGGAGAAGAGAGAGAGAAAGAATATAAAACTTACGTAAAGAAATAATGGCTGAAACCTTCCCTAACCTGGGGAATGAAACAAGTATCCAGGCCCAGGAAGCATCAAAAAGAATAAAATACCTAGAAATAAATTTAACCAAGGAAGTAAAACACTTGTACACTGAAAACTATAAGACATTGATAAAAGAAACTGAAGATGACACAAATAAATGGAAAGATATACAGTGCTCATAGATTGAAATAATTAATATTGTTAAAATTCCCATACTGCCCAAAGCAATCTACAGGTTTAATGGAATAATACTCAGCCATAAAAATGAATGAAATCTTGTCATTTATGACAACACGGATGGACATATAGAGTATTATGCTAAGTGAAGTAACTAAGGCAGAGAAAGATAAATACCATGCAATTTCACTTATGTGTGAAATCTAAAACAAAAAAGAGTAAACATAACAAAACAGAAGCAGATTCATAGATACAGAGAACAAACTAGTGGTTGCCAGAGGGGAGGACAGTGGGAGAATGGGTGAAATAGATGAAAGTTATTAAGAAGTACAAACTTCCAGTTTTAAAATAAATAAGTATTGAGGATGCATTGTGAATCATAGGGAATATAGTCAATAATATTGTAATAACTTTGGTGACAGATGGTAATTAGGCTTATCATGGTGATCATTTCATAACATATAAAAATATCAAATCACTATGTTGTACACCTGAAACTAATATAATAAGGCAAATATACTTCAATTTAAAAAGTAATCATTTTTAATGAGTGTACAATAACCTAGGAATAATAGTCAATAACTACAGTTCCTGCTTTTAAACACTTGGAAATGTGAGTGAACACTGTGATTTTAACCATTTCACCTCTTGATGTCATTAACCTATTTTATTCATTCTCAATTAGACATCAGATCCCAATGTAAGAACCATGCCAGTTCTGTTTAGATTTCCAAACATGCCCAGCTCTGTAGTGGAATCAAATTAGTCCAAGCCAACCTGCTCAAGCTATTTTCTTGCTAACTATTATGGGTCCAAAAGTAGTCATATAACCTAAAATGTGGTCATATAACCTAAAATGGTCATATAACCTGAAAGTGGTCATATAACCTAAAATGATCCAGTACTATCGAGAGGAAGAACTTACATTTGATGTTTCTGACAAGGTTTTTCTTTCCTTTTTTTAACCAGTGTTCACAAAGAATTATGCTCTATTTGTACTGTCCATCTCCAGACCACTAGATTGACCAGGATTAGGATGAAGTCAGGGGTGGCATAGTAAAGAAACAATAATAATGTAGTTAACAATGAATGACATCATTAGGAAACAAGATTTATGAAAATAAGTATCAGAGTTTGGGAGAATTTAAAGAGAATAATGGTAAATTATTAGGAGGATATATATGGCTAATTTCATTTTTCTGAAAAATTGAAGCAAAAGAGACCAAAGTCTTAGTCTTAAGAACAATTCCTTGTTTACCCAGTCTATATATAACAGTTTGCATCTGCTAGTCCCACTGTACAGCACACGGAACTATATTCAATATCCTGTGATAAACCATAATGGAAAAGAATATGAAAAATAATGTGTATACATATATATATGTATATATATACATATATATATATAACTGAATCACTTTGCTATACAGCAGAAATTAACACAACATTGTAAATCAACTATACTTCAATAAAATAAATTTTAAAAAGGAATCAATTTTTACATTTATTAGATAAAGGAATTGAGAAATATGTAGGGGTAATTATTGAGATGTGTCAAACTGTTAATGGTGCATTCTATCCTGCCACAACTCATGAGATCATTAAACAAACACATCTGGGTACAAATAGAGCATTTTCCTTTAATTATGTTGAATAATGCAGCTTAAGTAAATATTATTCAGAACTTTACATATCTGGAGACTACAAGTTGATTTTCATTTTTTGAGTCAAAGAGATAGTTTAATTAATCTCTCCCTTTGAGTCAACAGGAACACAAACTGTTAGATTATAATATTTTAGAAGTATCTATTAAAGAATGGAATAGTAGATTCCCTTATTTTCTATCTCTGTGCTCCATCATACTGAAAGCCAATATAAGATAATATCTCTATGCAATTGCCTACGGAGCATCTGTTATTAGCTTTGATTTTTGTAGTTTAGAAATGTGATTTATATTTGTCTTTGAAGTTCATATCTCATTGGGCTATATTGCCATATGTTTCTTTCTGCCTTCCCAAATCAATTTCAAATTCTTATCATAAACTATGCCTCTGACTTTGGTAACAGCTGAGCACATGGTGCAAGACTTCCCATAAAAGAGATTCTTAATAACAATGCAACATGACAACTAGGCACAAACTAGGTTGAAAGATCTGAACTTATCATGACAATCACCACTCACTTATGAACCACAAAAGGAGAGAATAAAATCAAATATTTTTTTTTCTAACATTATTATTTTTTTCAACATCTTTATTGGAGTATAATTGTTTTACAATGGTGTGTTAGTTTTGGCTTTATAACAAAGTGAGTCAGCTACACATATACATATGTTCCCATATCTCTTCCCTCTTGCATCTCCCTCCCTCCAACCCTCCCTATCCCACCACTCTAGTTGGTCACAAAGCACCAGGCTGATCTCCCTGTGCCATGCGGCTGCTTCACACTAGCTATCTATTTCACGTTTGGTAGTGTATATGTTTCCATGCCACTCTCTCACTTTGTCACAGCTTACCCTTCCCCCTCCCCATATCCTCAAGTCAAACTCTAGTAGGTCTGTGTCTTTATTCCTGTCTTGCCCCTAGGTTCTTCATGACCTTTTCTTTTTCTTTTTTTTTCTCTCAGATTCCATATATATGTGTTAGCATACAGTATTTCTTTTTCTCTTTCTGACATACTTCACTCTGTATGACAGACTCTAGGTCATCTACCTCAGTACAAATAACTCAATTTCGTTTTTTTTATGGCTGAGTATTATTCCATTATATATATGTGCCACATCTTCTTTATCCATTCATCTGTTGATGGACACTTAAATTGCTTCCATGTCCTGGCTATTGTAAATAGAGCTGCAATGAACATTTTGGTACATGACTCTTTTTGAATTATGGTTTTCTCAGGGTATATGCCCAGTAGTGGGATTTCTGGGTCGTATGGTAGTTCTATTTTTAGTTTCCTAAGGAACATCCATACTGTTCTCCATAGTGGCTGTATCAATTTACATTCCCACCAACAGTGCAAGAGAGTTCTCTTTTCTCCACACCCTCTCCAGGATTTATTGTTTCTAGAATTTTTGATGATGGCCATTCTGACCGGTGTGAGATGATATCTCATGGTAGTTTTGATTTACATTTCTCTAATGATTAATGACATTCAGCATTCTTTCATGTGTTTGTTGGCAATCTGTATATCTTCTTTGGGGAAATGTCTATTTAGGTCTTCTGCCCATTTTTGGATTGGGTTGTTTGTTCTTTTCATATTGAGCTGCATGAGCTGCTTGTAAATTTTGGAGATTAATCCTTTGTCAGTTACTACATTTGCAAATATTTTCTCCCATTCTGAGGGTTGTCTTTTGGTCTTGTTTATGGTTTCCTTTGCTGTGTGAAAGCTTCTAAGTTTCATTAGGTCCCATTTGTCTATTTTTGGTTTTATTTCCATTTCTCTAGGAGGTGGGTCAAAAAGGATCTTGCTGTGATTCATGTTATACAATGTTCTGCCTATATTTTCCTCTAAGAGTTTGATAGTGTCTGTCCTTACATTTAGGTCTTTAATCCATTTTGAGTTTATTTTTGTGAATGGTGTTAGGGAGTGTTCTAATTTTATACTTTTACATGTACCTGTCCAGTTTTCCCAGCACCACTTACTGAAGAGGCTGTCTTTTCTGAACTATATATTCTTGCCTCCTTTATAAGGTGAGCATATGTGCATGGGTTTATCTCTGGGCTTTCTAACCTGTTCCATTGATCTATATTTCTGTTTTTGTGCCAATACCATATTGTCATGATTACTGTAGCTTTGTATTATAATCTGAAGTCAGGGAGACTGATTCATCCAGCTCCACTTTTTGTTCTCAAGACTGTTTTGGCTTTTCAGCGCCTTTTGTGTTTCCATACAAATTCTGACATTTTTTGTTCTAGTTCTGTTAAAAATGCCAGTGGTAGTTTGATAGGGATTGCATAGAATCTGTAGATTGCTTTGGGTAGTAGAGTCATTATCACAATGTGGATTCTTCCAATCCAAGAACATGGTATATCTCTCAAACTATATGTATCATCTTTAATTTCTTTCATCAGTGTCTTATAATTTTCTGCATACAGGTCTTTTTTCTCCTTAGGTAGGTTTATTCCTAGATATTTTATTCTTTTTGTTGCAATGGTAAATGGGAGTGTTATCTTAATTTCACTTTCAGATCTTTCATCATTAGTGTATAGGAATGCCAGAGATTTCTGTGCATTAATTTTGTATCCTGTTATTTTACCAAATTCATTGATTACCTCTAGTAGTTTTCTTGTAACATCTTTAGGATTATCTATGTATAGTATCATGTCATCTGCAAACAGTGACAACTTTAATTCTTCTTTTCCAAATTGGATTCCTTTTATTTCTGTTTCTTCTGTGATTGTTCTAGCTAAAACTTCCAAAACTATGTTGAATAAGTGTGGTGAGAGTGGGCAACCTTGTCTTGTTCCTGATCTTAGTGGAAATGGTTTCAGTTTTTCACCACTGAGGATGATGTTGGTTGTGAGTTTGTCATATATGGCCTTTATTATATTGAGGTAAGTTCCCTCTATGCCTACTTTCTGCAGGGTTTTTATCATAAATTGGTGTTCAATTTTGTCGAAAGCTTTCTCTGCATCGGTTGAGATGATCATATGATTTTTCTCCTTCAATTTGTTAATATGGTGTATCACATTGATTGATTTGCATATATTGAAGAATCCTTGCATTCCTGGAATAAACCCCACTTGATCATGGTGTATGATCCTTTTAATATGCTTTTCAATTCTGTTTGCTAGTATTTTGTTGAGGATTTTTACAACTATGTTCATCAGTGTTATTGTCCTGTAATTTTCTTTCTTTGTGACATCTTTGTCTGGTTCTGGTATCAGGGTGATGGTGGCCTTGTAGAATGAGTTTGGGAGTGCTCCTCCCTTTGCTATATTTTGGAAGAGTTTGAGAAGGATGGGTATTAGCTCTTCTCTAAATGTTTGATAGAATTCGGCCATGAAGCCATCTGGTCCTGGGCTTTTGTTTGTTGGAATATTTTAATCACAGTTTCAACTTCATTACTTCTGATTTGTCTGTTCATATTTTCTATTTCTTCCTTGTTCAGTCTCAGCAGGTGGTGCTTTTCTAAGGATTTTCCATTTCTTCCAGGTTGGCCAGTTTATGGGCATAAAATTGCTTGTAGTAATCTCTCATGATCCTTTGTATTTCTGCAGTGTCAGTTGTTACTTCTCCTTTTTCATTTCTAATTCTATTGATTTGAGTCCTCTCCCTTTTTTTCTTGATGAGTCTGGTTAATGGTTTATCAATTTTCTTTTTTTATCTTCTCAAAGAATCAGCTTTTAATTTTATTGATCTTTGCTATTGTTTCCTTCATTTCTTTTTCATTTATTTTTGATCTGATCTTTATGATTTCTTTCCTTCTGCTAACTCTGGGGGGGGGGGAGGTTTATTCTTCTTTCTCTAATTGCCTTAGGTGCAATGTTAGCTTGTTTATTTGAGATGTTTCCTGTTTCTTAAGGTAGGCTTGTATAGCTGTAAACTTCCCTCTTACAACTGCTTTTGCTGCATCTCATAGGACTTCAGTCATTGTGTCTCCATTGTCATTTGTTTCTAGGTATATTTTGGTTGCCTCTTTGATTTCTTCAGTGATCACTTGGTTATTAAGTAGTGTATTGTTTAGCCTCCATGTGTTTCTATTTGTTAGAGATGTTTTCCTGTAATTGATATCTAGTCTCGTAGTGTTGTGGTCAGAAAAGATACTTGATGTGATTTCAATTTTCTCATATTTACCAAGGCTTGATTTGTGACCCAAGATATGATCTATCCTGGAGAATGTTCCATAAGCACTTGAGAGAATGTGTATTCTGTTCTTTTTGGATAGAATGTACTATAATTATTAATTAATTTCTTCTTGTTTAATGAATCATTTAAAGCTGTGTTTCCTTATTTATTCTCATTTTGGATGATCTGTCCATTGGTGAAAGTGGGGTGTTAAAGTCCCCTATTATGATTTTGTTACTGTCAATTTCCCCTTTTATGGCTGTTAGTATTTGCCTTATGTAATGAGGTGCTCCTATGTTTGTTGCATAAATATTTGCAATTGTTATACCTTCTTGTTGGATCAATCCCTTGATCATTATGTAGTGTCCTTCTTTGTCTGTTGTAATAGTCTTTATTTTAAAGTCTATTTTGTCTGATATGGGAATTGCTACTCCACCTTTCTTTTGATTTCCATTTACATGGAATATCCTTTTCCATCCCCTCACTTTCAGTCTGTGTGTGTCCATAAGTCTGAAGTGGGTCTCTTGTAGACAGCATATATATGGGTCTTGTTTTGCTATCCATTCAGTGAGTCTGTGTCTTTTGGTTGGAGCCTTTATTCCATTTACACTTAACATTATTATCGATATGTATGTTCCTATTCCCATTTTCTTAATTTTTTGGGGTTTGTTATTGTAGGTCTTTTCCTTCTCTTCTGTTTCCAGCCTAGAGAAGTTCCTTTAGCATTTGTTGTAAAACTGGTTGAGTGGTGCTGAACTCTCTCAGCTTTTACTTGTCTGTAAAGGTTTTATTTTCTACATCAAATCTGAATGAGATTCTTGCTGGGTAGAGTAATCTTGGTTGTAGGCTTTTCTTCATCACTTTAAATATGTCCTGCCACTCCCTTCTGGCTTGCAGAGTTTCTGCTGAAAGATCAGCTGTTAACCTTATGGGGATTCCCTTGTGTGTTATTTTTCCCTTGCTGCTTTTAATATGTTTTCTTTGTATTTAATTTTAATAGTTTGATTAATATGTGTCTTGGTGTGTTTCTCCTTAGACTTACCCTGTATGGGAATCTCTATGCTTTCTGTACTCGATTAACTATTTCTTTTCCCATATTAGGGAAGTTTTCAACTATAATGTCTTCAAATATTTTCTCATTCCCTTTCTTTTTCTCTTCTTATTCTGGGACCCCTATAATTCGAATGTGGTGTGTTTAATGTTGTCCCAGAGGTCTCTGAGACTGTCCTCAGTTCTTTTCATTCTTTTTTTCTTTATTCTGCTCTGCAGTAGTTATTTCCCCTATTTTATCTTCCAGGTCACTTATCCGTTCTTCTGCCTCAGTTATTCTGCTATTGTTCCTTTCTAGAGAATTTTAAATTTCATTTATTGTGTTGTTTATCTTTGTTTGTTTGCTGTTTAGTTCTTCTAGGTCCTTGTTAAACGTTTCTTGTATTTTCTCTATTCTGTTTCCAAGATTTTGGGTCCTCTTTACTGTCATTATTATGAATTCTTTTTCAGGTAGACTGCCTATTTCCTCTTCATTTATTAGGTCTGGTGGGTTTTTACCTTGCTGCTTCATCTGCTGTGTGTTTTTCTGTCTTCTCATTTTGCTTAACTTACTGTGTTTGGTGTCTGTTTTTCACAGGCTGCAGGTTTGTAGTTCATGTTGTTTATGGTGTCTGTCCCCAGTGGCTAAAGTTGGTTTGGTGGTTTGTGTAGGCTTCCTGGTAGAGGGGACTAGTGCCTGTGTTCTGGTCAATGAGGCTGGATATTGTCTTTCTGGTGGGCAGGTCCATGTCTCGTGATGTGTTTTGGTGTGTCTGTGGCCTTATTATGATTTCAGGCAGCCTCTTTGCTAATGAATGGGACTGTGTTCCTGTCTTGCTAGTTGTTTGGCATAGGGTGTCCAACACTGTAGCTTGATGGTCGTTGAGTGAAGCTGGGTCTTGTTGTTGAGATGGAGATCTCTGGGAGATTTTTGCTGGTTGATATTACATGGAGCTTGGAGGTCCTTTGTGGACCAGTGTCCTGAATTTGCCTTTCCCACCTCAGAGCCACAGCACTGACTCCTGGCTGGAGAACCAAGATCCTTTCATCCACACGGCTCAGAATAAAAGTGAGAAAAAATAGAAAGAAAGAAAGAAAGAAAGAAAGAGCATAAAATTAAATTAAATTAAATTAAAAAGTAAAGTAAAATAAAATAATTAAAATAAAAGAAATTATTAAGAAAAAAACTTTTTAAGTAAAAACAAACAAACAAAAAACTGACAAACAGAACCGTAGGACAAATGGTGAAAGCAAACTTATACAGACAAAATCACACACAGAAGAATACACATACACAGTCACAAAAATAGAAAAAAGGGAAAAAATAAAAATAATATATCTTTGCCCCCAAAGTTCACCTCCTCAATTTGGGATGATTTGTTGTCTATTCAGTTATTCCACAGATGCAAGGTACGTCAAGTTGATTGTGGAGCTTTAATCTGCTGCTCCTGAGGCTCCTGGGAGAAATTTCCCTTTCTCTTCTTTGTTCGCACAGCTCCTGGGGTTCAGCTTTGGCTTTGGACCTGTCTCTGTATGTAAATCACCTGAAGGCATCTGTTCTTCACTCAGACAGGACAGGGTTAAAGGAGCAGCTGATTCGGGGGCTCTGGCTCACTCAGGCAGGGGGGAGGGAGGGGTGCAGATGTGGGGTGAGCCTCTGGCAGCAGAGGCTGGCGAGACATTGCACCAGCCTGAGGCATGCCATGCATTCTCCTGGGGAAGTTGTCCCTGGATCACGGGACCCTGGCGGTGGTGGGCTGCACAGGCTCCCAAGAAAGGAGGTGTGGATAGTGACCTGTGCTCGCACACAGGCTTCTTGTTGGCAGCAGCAGAAGCCTTAGCGTCTCATGCCCGTCTCTGGGGTCTGCGCTGTTAGCCGTGGCTTGTGCCCATCTCTGGATCTCCTTTAAGCAATGCTCTTAATCCCCTCTACTCACGCACCAGGAAACAAAGAGGGAATAAAAAGTCTCTTGCCTCTTCGGCAGGTCCAGATTTTTCCCAGGACCCTCTCCCAGCTAGCCATGGTGCACTAACCCACTTCAGGCTGTGTTCACGCCGCCAACTCCAGTCCTCTCCCTGCAACCCAACCAAAGCCCGAGCCTCAGTTCCCAGCCCCCACCCATCCCAGTAGGTGAGCAAACAAGCTTCTCGGGCTGGTGAGTGCTGGTCGGCAGCAATCCTCTGTGTGGGAGTCTCTCCGCTTTGCCCTCTGCACCCCTGTTCCTGCACTCTACTCCATGGCTCCGAAGCTTCCCCCCTCTGCCACCCACAGTCTCCGCCTGCGATGGGGCTTCCTGGTGTGTGGAAACCTTTCCTCATTCACGGCTCCCTCCCACTGGTGCAGGTCCTGTCCCTATTCTTTGTCTCTGTTTTTTCTTTTGTCTTTTGCCCTACCCAGGTACGTGGGGAGTTTCTTGACTTTTGGGAGGTCTGAGGTCTTCTGCCAGCATTCAGTAGGTGTTCTGTAGGAGTTGTTCCACATGTAGATGTATTTCTGATGTAACCGTGGGGAGGAAGGTGATCTCCATGTCTTACTCTTCTGTCATCCTGAAGCTGCCCTCTCTAACATTATTTGTATCAATTAATTGAATCTGAAATAGACTCAAATTCCTTCCATTTCCAATATGGGCTGCTTTTCCTAATGTTTCTAAATCTTTCAGGTAAACAACCTAATCTCATAGTAAGAACGTTATGCGGTTGATGGTAAATTCAATAGACCCTTCATGATTAGCACCGTCTGTTTCTATAAAGAAGGTAAACATAAATCTAATCATTTGAAGTTAAACATCAATAAAATGATATTCAAATATGAATAGCCAAAGTACACAATTTGTCTGTTAAAGATGACTAAATTACTAAAGGATACAGGTATAATATGAAATAATTAGGCTGAATCTTGCCAGTATAGACTTCATTAATTAAATACACAGAGAAGATATTAATCCATTAATTCAATCATATATCTAAATTTATTAACATGAAATATATAAGGCTATGAAAAATTATTTATGAAATATTTGAACAGGAGGCAAGTCTGTGCAACTGTATGTTTTATCTTTGAGCAACTGAGGAAAGAAAACATTTAATGACAGCGAGAGAATATTTTTTCAAATAGAACATGTGTATCTCCTCCCAGCCTTACATTCAGTTCAGAAGCATCTTCTGACAGCCCTCCAATATTAGGCTATTAATTCAAATGCCACAGCAAAAAATGTGTAAATTTAAAATTAAATCTCCAAGTCAAATTTATTCCCTAGCTACCCACTGTACTGTTCTTCATGCATTTGTTTGTGTTTGGTACTTAAATTGTGATTGGTCTCTCTTTTCCCATCCCACACAGCAGTTACATTGTCATTAAAGAAGATATCTTAGAATGAAATAATGTCATTTGTAGCAACATAGATGGAACTAGAGATTATCATACTAAGTGAAGTAAGTCAGACAGAGAAAGACAAATATATGATATAGCTCATTTGTGGAATCTAAAAAAATGATACAAATGAACTTATTTACAAAACAGAAACAGACTCATAGACATAGAAAACAATCTTATGGTTACCAAAGGGAAAGACAGAGAGAGATAAATTGGGGATTTGGGATTAACAGATAACACACTGCTATATATAAAATAAAGAATAAGGACCTACTGTGTAGCACAGGGGACTATAGTCAACATCTTTTAATAACCTATAATGGAAAATCATCTGAGAAAGAATATATATATATATATATATATATATATATATATATATATATATATGTATGTAAGTATACATGCATATATATATATATATATCTGAATCACTTTGCTGTACATCAGAAACTAACACAGCATTGTAAACCAACTATATTTCAATAAAAAAAGAAGATATTCAGATGAATAAAGTAAAAGAAAAATAGTTTAGAAATCCTGTTTACAGTATATGGATTACATCTAAATGCAAAAATAAGGGTGGGGGTGATCTTGGGTTGCCTCGGCCTGCAGTGGCTTGAAGCAGGTTTTCGGTTCCTGGCCAGTGATTGAGGTTGGGTCATAGCAGTGAGTGAGAGCACCGAATCCTAGCCACTAGACCAGTGGTCAGTGACAAGGCCCTGGCACTATGGCTTTGCAGAAAAATAATTCCCGCAAAGATGGAAAGTAGTGAAAAAAGTAAAGTATTTATTAAGAAAAAAAAAAAGAGTACGTGTGGATAGACACACGGGTGGGCTCAGAGAGAGAGTTGTACCATCCTGGCAGTTTAAATCACTTTTATGGGGCATTTCTTCCTTGTTTCCTTTGACCGATCATTTTGACTTACCTGGTTCAAAGTCCATATTTGGTACAGCTCAGGATTTTCCCATGTGTGCACACAAATCTCTTAGCCAAGATGGATTCTACTGAAGAGGCCTATGGGTAAGTGAGCATCAGTTGTCCTCACTCCCCTTTTGACCTCCAAGGAGCCTTTCTGCACATGTGTATTTGGGGAGGTCTCCTGACTTCAAGAATGAGGAATATGTGGTCGCTTGTCTTCTATCTGGGCAGGGCCCAGCCTCCTCTCTCAATTGTCCTCTTATTCCCATCTTGGAGTATCAGTCCACAAGGAACAAACTCAAACCATTTTCCCTGGGGGCACATCTGTCTCCTGCCTTGGGGGGACAAGAAGAGAGACAAGATGCAGTTAACAATTCAGTAAATATAAACGGTATACAGATGTACAATACACATAACAGTTAAGACATTTTCACAAAGGTTTTAACCAATCAGACTCCTGTCACCTCTATGTGCCATTGTCAGTGGAGTGTGGCCTTTGTCCTCATGATCAGAGGTGGGCTTTTTATAACAGTAATATTTACCATACTGGATAGTGGTTTCAATCTTAAGCAAGATTATAAAACAGTTAATCAAAGGGATGATTTGCAGGTCACCTTTAGCATTGCAATCACCATGCGAGATGCAAAATGGAAAAAGTGGTAAAAATCAAAGATATTAAAAATGATGTGTTTGTAGATCAAGATCTAGAAAGATATTTATTGTATTCCAGGAACTAAAAAAATTGTCAATCTAGCCCAGAAAATAAGTGAATTATTGATATCAGATGTGTGAGAGAGAAGGGACTGACTTACAGGATAAAGTAATGATTCTGTATATTATCTTAAGTACAATGAAAAGCTGAAAAAACTTTTCAGAAAAGAAATGGTAAAGTTAGTTCTGAGTTTTTACAAAAACCTTACTTACCATAGTATGATGAAACTATTAAAACAAATACATTTGTAAAGCAGGAGATCCATTAGAAAGATATTATAGTAGTCCATCTTGTCTACCAAAAAATTAAATATGCACAACCTAAACATTGAGAGTTATGTTCTATTTGGCGGAAATTTTTAGGACTCCAAGCCCAGGAGGCAGCACCTCTAGTAAGGAGGCAAAGTGGGGAACCAGGATATATAGGAGTTTTGCAACAAAGTGCAGGTAGTCTGAAAGTCAAAAGATTATTGTTAATGAAAGAAAATCAGGTATCAGTTAAGGAATTTAGTGCTTTTCTATGTATAGGGAGATGCAAGAGTCTGGGCTCACTGAACTTCCTTTGTTATGTACCTCAGCTATCTGGAGCCAGTATCCTTTGTTTTCCTATCCTGAGTTTCCTCAGTGCTCACTGTGAGGAGTGGCTGCAGTCTGGTGGCTGCTAGATGGAAGGTATTCTATTCTTTTCTGAGTTCCCTCAGGGCTCACCAGCTCATCTTTGTGGTGGCTGCAATTGCTGACTGTGACATCCTTTGTTTACTGACATAGCAGTCAATATTCCATTTATCAATCTAAATAATGCAAGTAGTAATGGCAATGTTGGCATTAAGTTGTCAGATTCAAAAGAGATTCCAGCAGTACAATCACAGGTCTTAGTAACTGGATGC
The DNA here is from genome assembly GCF_949987515.2 of Delphinus delphis. Classification (NCBI taxonomy): domain Eukaryota; kingdom Metazoa; phylum Chordata; class Mammalia; order Artiodactyla; family Delphinidae; genus Delphinus; species Delphinus delphis. Next base: position 18,501,333 of record NC_082694.2, on the reverse strand, counting down.
ATTTCAATGTGAGGGAAGGGATGTCAATCACTTTTCTCAGCTTTAGCAATGGTCTCTCTCCACTGTAACTCTTGACATCACCCTTATTGATTTTAATACCTGAATGAGAAACATATTCAAACACCTAAATCCTGAATAGCTTGATCTTGTTTCCAATGAACTTCTCTTGATTTTAGCAAATAATTCTCAGCTGCACCTAATACTTTGACATTCACATCATACTAATCAAAATGTAGTTACTTAGTTCCAGAATCCTACTTTATGAAGGCCACCTTTCATAGTTATCCTCCTGATAAAGAGTTCTGGTTTATTTACATGCATAGTTATCCTTTATACATTAACTTCTTCTGTCTTCCATTTTTCATATTTTGTCCATCTGGTTCACCATCTCAATAATTCTTTAATCAATATTAAAAACTCACATGGCATTCTGTTAATTCCTTGCCCTCTCCTGGCATTCTGGATGCACTCAACTATTGCTTTATCCATATTGTGCTTGAGCTTTGATGTTTCCCTGGGTCTCTATGAGTTTGTTACCACTTCAGACTTGGTTTCCTATGTTAAGTAGGTGTTAACATTGTCCAGGAAACATTTCATCTTTTAAAGTTATCTTTTTCATTACCTCCAACGTTTATTTCAGAATGTCTCCACCTTCTTAAAGTCTCCTACCCATATGTCCTTCAAACATATTAGCAGAAAACTTCACAAAAGAAATAGAAGGTGTGAAATTGAAACTGGTGACTTCCAGTTTCCAATCCATCATACAAAGAGATAACGTACTAAAAAGCTGAGAAATAAAGACAACAAATAAAAAGCTGAACAAACTAACAAATCTAAATTTCCTCTTAGATCCATAAAGGAAGTGAGATTATAAGGTAAACTGCTGCACCCAAATTAGAAACACACACAGGGAGTTACAGATAATCACAACTTATGGCAGAAACCCAAGAGAAGAAGCCTCTGAAGGAACTAGTTCCGGGGTAGAAAAATACAAACCATAATAGTCAAATTGCTAGAAGGTCAATGTGGACAAATCTGATAGTTAAAAATTCCCAGGTGGTGGAGGGGAGTCATACAGGGCCCTCAGATCTTTGTGAGCTTTACTTTCGGGGTCTTTACTAGGTTGTCATGGTGAAAAGCAGAGAAAAATTCCCTAGTGCTTCTGGCAGGCAAAGGGGAAAAGAAACCATTTTGAAATACGCCAGAGTGTTCTATTCTTCATAACATGCTTGCCCACAAAAGAAATTATTTTAATGGAGTTTAACCTACTGGTTCTTTCTTAGAGTCTAATAAACCTGGGGCGAGATAAATACCCAACTCTGTCCTCACCACAGACAATTATTCCACTGATAATAGAAGGGAAATTGAAAAGTATTCTTGAAGTTCACAACCCAGGGCACAGGCTCAAAGAAACCCCAAAATTGAGACCTAATCATAGGACTGTAGACTGCTTCTTGTTCCCCCACACCTAACCAAGTTACCACAATACCAATACAAATAAAATGTCTATATACTAGATTTCCTTTGAACCAGTACTTCATGTTTGGTTTTCAACAACAAAAAAAGATGTACTAAAAAACACTGATGAGACAGATCAAGCATCAGAACCAGAGTCAGAAATGGCAGAAACATTGGAACCATCAGAAAAGGAGTTTAAAACAACCATAATTAATATGCTAAGGGCTGTAATGGATAAAACAAACCAGAACAATCAAATTGGCAATGTAAGGAGAGAGATGGAAATCCTAAGAAAACTCAAAAACAAATGCTAGCTAATCAAACACACTAAAATATAAATGAAGAATGACTTCATTAATGTACTGGACTTGGCTAGGGAAAGACTCTCTGATTTTATATATATATATATATATATATATATATATATATATATATATATATATATACATACACACACACACAATAAATGGAAAATCAAAGAAGAAAGAATAGAGAAAAAAAGAGCAGAATATTCATGAAATATGGGACAACTATCAAAAAGTGTTACATATATGTAATGGGACTACCAGAAGGAGAAGAGAGAGAGAGAAAGAAACAGAAAAAAATGTACATAATGATAATGTCTGAGATTTTCCCCAAATTAATGTCAAACACAAAACCACAGATTCAGGAATCTCATAAAATACCAAGAGGATAAATGCCAAAAACAAACACACAAACAAAACCTCCAAAACCCTTCACCTGGGCATATCACTTTTTAACTACAGAAAATCAAAGATTTTAAAAAATCTTGAAGCTAGGAAAAACAAAAAAGAAAACGGACAAAATCTTTACTTCTACAAGAGTAAGATAAGAATTACGTCTGACTTTTGAGAAACCAAGTAAGAAAGAAGAGAATGGAACGAAATATCTACAGTATTGAGAGAAAAAACACCAACCTAGAATTCTTTACTCTATGAAATTATCCTTCAGAGGTGAAGGAGAAATAAAGGCTTTATCACAAAAACAAAATTTGAGGAAATTTGTTTCCAGTTGGTCTGCCTTGCAAGAAATGTTAAAAGAAGTTCTTCAGAAAGAGGGAAAATGATGTGTAAGACACCCAGATATCCATAAGAAACAAGAAAAGCACTGGAGAAGAAATAAGTGAAGGTAAAATAAAAACATTATTTTTCTTATTCTTAATTAATCTAACAGATAAATTTTGTTCATAATAACAACATATATTTATGCATACTTACATATACATGTGTGTATACTTATATACGCTTATGTATAATTGAAAGGAGTGACAGCAATAGTACAAGGGACAGGAGGAGGGAATTCTTTTTTTTTTTTATTATCAGGTACTTGCACTAACTGTGAAGCAGTGTAGTGTTTTTTGAAAGTGGACTTGAATTAGTTGTAAATGTGTATTTCTCATTCTAGGGCAACAATTCAAAAAAAAAGGAAGAATAATTGATATACTAAGAAAGAAGAGAAAAACAGAATCATAAAAAGACTCAATTAAAAACATAAAAGACAGGAAAAGAGTGGAGGACAAAAAGAGGAACAAAAAACAAGGGTGAGGAATAGCAAACAGTAACAAATATGGTATCTATTAATCTAATTACATCAGTAATCAATTTAGATGTCAATGGTCTTAATGCACTAATTTAACACAAAGATTGTTAGAGTAAGAACAAAAAACAACACCCATCTAAATGTCGTCTAAACAAAACCAATTTAAATATAAAACCACATATAAATTGAAAGTAAATGAATGGATAACTATATACCATGCCAGTAATAATAAAAAAAAAAAAAAGAAAGAAAAACCAGAATAGGAATATTGATTTCAAATAAAGCAAAATTCAGAGTTAAAATGTTATCAGAGATAAAGAGGGGATATTGCATAATGAAAAAGGGATTTATTATCCAAGAAGATATAACAATCCTTATACACCTAACAATACAGCATCAAAATACATGAGAAAAAAAACTAATAGAACTGCAGAGAAAGGGATGAATCCACTATCTAAGTTGGAGATGTAAATATCTTTCTATCACAAGTCGACAGATCTAGGAAGAAGAAAGCCAGTAAGGACATAGTTGAACTCAATAACATCATCTACGAACTGGATATAATTGACATCTATAAAGTACTTCATTCAACAACAGAAAAATAATAACTCTTCTCAAGCTCACATGGAACATTCACCAAATTTGGCCAAATTCTGGGTCATCAAAAACACCTCAGTAAATTTAAAAGAAAAGAAATCATATGATGTCTTCTGCTATCAGTCCAAAAATAAATTAAACTAGAAATCATTAATAGAAATATAGCTGAAAAATCTCAAAATACCTGGAGATTAAATAATACATTTCAAAACAACACATGGGATAAAGAAGAAATAGTAAAACAAATTGAAATATTTTGAACAAAACAAAAACTAAAATACAATTGATCAAAACTTGGGGATGCAGCAAAAATGTCTTAGAGGGAAATTTACATAATTGAATGCATATATTAGAAAAGAAGAAAAAATCTAAAACCAATAATCTAAGATTCCACTTTAGGAAACAAGAAAAAGAAGAGCAAATTAAATTCCAAAGTAAGAAGAAAAAAGGAAACAATAAATATATGAGCCAAAATCAGTTAAAGATTAAAAAAATCAACAAAACAAAGTGTATTCTTAGAAATGATCCATAAAATTGATAATACTTTAGCTATGCTAACTAAGAAAATAATGGAGAAGCTACAAATTACTAATGTGAGAAATTAAGAGGGGACATCATTATAGATCCCATGGACACTAAAATGAAAATAAAGGAATAATATGAAATATTCTATGTCCACAAATTTGATAACTTAAAGTGAACGAATGCCTTGAAAACCACAATCAAAAATTCACAAAAGAAGGAATAGGCAATTTGAATAGAGATATAGCTACTAACATATAAAATCAGTAATCAATAACCTTCTAAAACAGAAAGCACCAGGTGCCGAAGAAATTATACCAGTTCTCCACAATCACTTTCAGAATACAGAAACAGAGGGAATAATTACACATTCATTCTAGGAAGCCAGCATTACCTTAATTATAAACCTGACAAAACACTACAAGAAAAAAATATATATCTCACATGAACATAGGTGAAATGAATCCTCAAAAAATATTAGCAAATCAAATCCAACAATGTATAAATCCAACAATGTATAAAAAGAAATATACACCATGACCAAGTAGGATTTCTCCCATGTATGCAAGGTAATTTTGACATAGAATGTCAATGAATTTAATCCATCACATAAGGAGGCTAAAGAAGAACAATTACATGATTATATGAATACATGCATAAAAATTGATAAAATTCAACACACATTCATGATAAAAAAAATCCCAGCAAACTAGGAATACAGTTGGAATTTCTTCAACTTGAAGAAAACATCCGGCAAAAACATCTATTGATCTAAAAAAATCTATAGCTGACATCATACTTAAATCATGAGAAAATCAAAGCATTCCCACTAAGGCCAGAAACAAGGAAAAATATCCCCTTTCACCACTTCTTTTCAACGTCATACTGGAAGTCCTTTCTAATGCAATAAGACATGATAAGAAAATATATACAGACTAGGAGGAAATAAAACTGTTTTGTTCTTAGATTACATAATTGTCTATGTCGGAAATCCAAAAGAATAAATGACAACAAGAACAAAAAAAGCTTCAGGAACTAATACGTAATTACTGCAACGTTGCAGGATACAACAGTAACATACAAAATTCAATTATCGTTCAACACCAAGGCACAATTCATGAAAGAAATAATTAATAAGCTGGACTTTATTAAAATGAACATTTCTGTTGTGTAAGTGACAGTCAAGAGAATGAGAAGAAACCACACACCAGGAGAAAATATTTTTAAAACACATGTATGATAAAGGAGTGTTACACAAAATTAAAAATAAACTCAAAATTTAACAATAAGAAAACAAATAGCCCAAATAAAAAGTGTGCTTCATCCTGCATCAGGACCTGCTTCCATTTTCTCTCTTCCATTCCCATTAACATGCTGGGTGAGACTTCCCAGATATGAAATGAGACTTTATTAGAAAAGGCATCATATACTGATTGGTACCTGTATGGATTTTAGTACTTCCTGTTAAAACCTACACACTAGTGTTACTTGTATTTATTTTTATTACTTGTATTTATTATTTATTACTTGTATTTATTATAATGGTTCTCATTATAAAATAAATACTTGAATTGTTTTAAACTTTAAGCTCCATAAGCACAATATCCAAAAATGTTTTAAACTGTACCCCCGATCATATTTTATTATTCATAAATATTTCTGAAATAAATGAGGGACAGTCAATTACTGTTTCAGCTATAAACATCAAAAGAAATGGTGGTGTTACATTTGATGGGAAGTAAATTTGGGGGGAGTAAAAAATCATAACAAGATTTTTTTAATAGTATTATATGTAATTTAGAAAAACAAGTAGGAGGTGGCTAGTGTTTTGGAAAATATTGATCAGAAAATAAATCTATACTGGAAGGAGGAAATATATATTTAAAGAATGGATATAAAGTCAGTCAGTAAACTCAGAAAGAAAATTAAGTGGAAAGATATAGAAAAAAAGTCCATAACTGGCTAACAAAATTGATATGAATGATAACAGTTAATTTATTGTTTTATACTGAATAACCTGAAAGCAAGACAGGTAAGAACCAGTAGGAAATCTGCCATGTAGCAAAACAGTCTGGCTTAGCAAGTGCTGCTCCAAGGTGTCTTGCTTACAGAGATTTCTTATTTAATAACATTATATTAAGAAAAAGCAAAGACAAAATTTGTAGTAAGTAAAAGTGAAGTTAGTATTTCCATCTTTGAGGAAGATATCAAGTTTGGGTCCAATATAATGGAAAATAAATGACTTTGAAAGGATATAGTCTTGGGTTAGAAATTAAGGTGAATAAAGATAAGCCTGCAATCTAGGGACATCTTAGGGATACCCACTTGCTAGTGACTACTATATTGGACAACAGAGATTGTATAACATTCTATTACCTCAAAGTATTCTATGGCATATCAGTTTTGTAGACCAGGTATTCTCAAAGTGTGGCTTTGGTTAGCAATATCAGCATTTCCTGCAAACTCATTTAAAAGCAAATTCCCAGGCCCTATCCCAAATCAGAAATTTAGGGTTGGAAGAAGAGGCAATCTGTTATAACAAGCCCTCAAGGTAATTGTCATGCATACTAAAGTTTTAGAACCACTGTATTAGATCTTTTCTCTCTTTTTCTTTCCCTCCCTCTCTCCTCTCTCTCTCTCTCTCTCTCTCACACACACCACACACCATACCCCCCACATAACCCATGGCTCTTGTAAATTACCCAAATATATGTGTCTCCATATCGCCACATCTCTTCTACTGAGAAGGCACTATTGCACCAAAGCAGAGCCCAGGACTGGAAAATTATGGAGTCCATCCTGTTAATCTGGTAGTTTTTGTGATTTGATTTAGTGTCAAATTTCACGTTGCTGCCCTGATGTGTCTTTTTATATGTTGTTGCCACACAAAAGGGGCAAGTGAGCTCATAGTGCTAGCTATGCATAAGCTGAAGCCTGCCCCACTGGGTAAGATATATGTCTTAAGTCACATTTCTTAGAAGCATAAGATGAGACAGTGGTTCTTCTGTGGGTGGTTTGTTGAGGAAGAACTTTTTGACGAAGCCTGTTTGAGAGTAAAGGAATCGAAACAGGACAAGGGAGAAAGCAAGCAAAGAACTGTGTTCAGGTGAAATTGAGGCTCAAGTCTGATCCCACAGGAAGCTCTGAATCATTAATGGCGATCGTGAACCACCAGCTTGAAGCAGGAGGGCCAGAATACTGTAAGCCCCCCACGTACAAACCTTCAAGTTGCAAACTTTCAAAGATGCGAGCATGTGATCCATCAACGTCAGGCGTGAGTGAAATTTCAGCTTGCCCTCTGTCTCCTGTTGCTGACGATCCTTCAGCTCTACCATCTCCCACCTCCTTTCCCTCCTCCAGTCAGTACCCCTTCTTGCCTGTTCACTCGATATCAGCCCCTGTATGCAAGCTGTTGTACTGTAGTACTATACTTTTCAAGGTACTGTACTGTGAGATTAAAAGTGTTTTCTGTGTTTTTTGTGTTTGTTTTATTAATATATTAATTTGTGTGAAAAAGTATTATAAACCTATTACAGTAGAGTACTGTATAGCCGATTGTGTTAGTTGGGTTACCTAGGCTAACTTTGTTGGACTTAGATGAACGTGCTCTCAGACCTCAATGATATGTAGGGACTTACTGTATTATACATTTTATGAGTCTGTCATTGGCTGTGGGTTACCCCCAAAGATGAGGACATTACCTTCCAAGCATTTCTGGATAATTTGGCTTGTGCAGGCTGCGGCCAATTCTCAAAAGAACAGTTAAGGAATGTGTGCTCCTGGGTAGTAGACTGGTTCTGGACAGAGCACCAGCAGTATCTACTACAGATTCCAACATTGCAGAAAGGTGGTTAGAGAGAAAGGTCAGAGTTCAATGCTATTAATGTTGATTCCATTGGAAATCCCCCCATGCTAGGTTTTATCCCCATGCTAGATTTTATCTTCTTTGTGCCTTGCAAGGTGGCAGTTAGAAGTAATAATGTACTATAACAGATTTGCAATGAATATTTGGGGAGAATTAAGCCATTCTTCTGAATAAGCCATTGGAAACAATTGGTCAACCTTCCTTATTTTGTACTTGATGAAAATGAGGCTTAGAAAGGAAAGTGACAAATATATATATAAGATTAGGGATTTAGAGAGGCACTATATATGTACCAAGATCAAAGTGGTGTCGTTTTCCGGTATTAAACTACTCAATCAAACTAAAATAAGGAGCTACTGAAGATGAAAGAAAAAAAAAAAAAAGGACCTCTTTCAGTTAAAGTATGTGATCTTGATAGCAGCATTCTGGAAGCAGTCTTTCTTACTTGTTCCATTAGTGAGTCTAAAGAAAAGAATCTAATTTGACTATGAGTGCAGACTCTTGCTACTTCTCAGTTCTTACTAAAGCTACAACAGCTAAATCCATCTATTTATGAGGCTGGCCCTAAGGAACAATGTGGGGAATAGTGAGGGGAGTAATTTGTCACCTACTACATCAAGTCACCATGGAATATTGACTCCCTCATTATCACTCCACGCAAGTCATCCTGGTGCCTAAATGAACACATTTGTCATAGAGCCCTGTAAGGAAAGCAACATTTTTGCTGTGGAATTTTGAAATTTCTTAGATCCTTAATAACACTTAAAACCATCTACAGATATTAATGTATTCCGCAATTTCCTAAAGGTTCAAACTGCTGTGAAATAGTGCTTTCTCTGGGAAGTATGCATTTTTGTGAACAAAAATAAAACGTTATGTTTGATAAGCCAAACAGAGAATCTCAGTGGAGTTGTAAGAGCAGGTAAGCAAAAGAGCCTAGAAACTTAATCTTGTTCATTCTCTCCCCTCCATTTGCTCTGATTATTTTATTTAATTTTGTATACCATTTTAATTATTTTTTAACAGTAAGGAAAAACATAAGTTAATATAGTTATTGGTGAAGAGATTTATTTGTTCTCCTTATCTGATGATTGCTGTTGTAGATAATGATAAAATATAGAAGAAATTTTTCAATTATTCAGAAGGTGGTAAAATGAGCTGTTATTCTGTTTGCCTGAATAAAGTGGATATTGGCTTTCTTCGGTTTATAACTTCTTTGGGGGACAGATAGATGAATTTATAAGACAGAAGAACTGGAAACATGAAGTTTTTGATAGACTTGAAGCCATTCAGGACTATCCACTGCCTCTGAAAATTTACAATTTTCAAGCCCACTTATGAAAGTTTCCAAATATGTAAGGGTTGAGTCCAGTTACAGAGTAAACTCAGATATTGATAAACATGATAATGTGGCAGTTGGGAAAAGAGGCTTAGGTCCAGTATAAACCCTTTGAAGCTAGTTGTGAAACACAGGCAAATATTCCTGTTTCCAAAGACATGATTTGTTTCCTTATATAACAGATAACCAGATACTGCTCACTCCTTTAAATTACCACCAGTTTAAACTCATTTTGCTTAGTATAACTTTGATTACTTATTTATTTAGTCATAAAAAGACAGCAGAATAACCTATATTCTGTCATCAACAGTGAGCTGACAACAGTGAAATAGTCCAAGTGCTCTGTGAAACATGGTAAAAAGTTGAAATTCAGGGGTGTGTTCCCAGGCAGGTGAATTTCTGTGGCAGGATGTTTTTTGACTGTGTATAGATAATTCAGCAAGCATATAAATGTTTCTGTGATTAATAGTTTAGGAGTAGAGGAATGGAAAAGGGACTGAAGAAGTTACAGAAATTCATTTTCTCTCCTAACCTTCTTCTCTTCCTCCCTCTAGCAGTCCTTATGGGAGACTATGGAGAAATGCATTCAATCTAAAGGCTTCACATGTTATAGTTGTATGTATTATAATGTATGCATTACAATGAGCACACTAGGCAAGAGCATTGCTATTGCTCTCTACTTGTTTGAAGTCTATCTAGAGCAGTAAGAGAATACATAAATAAATAGAGGAAACAGGTGGAGGACTGTGTAAATGGTGGAAATAAGTAGCACATAGATTTAACTGGTAGAAAAAGGCTCTACCCTTACAGGTTTACACTAGACATATCAATCTTACCCCTTTGCATTACAGAGAGATACTAGCTGTGAAAAATGCTCACCTGGTCTTCTGATCTATTCTAGACTAGATTAAAAAATATGTGTCAGATATCATGCTAGACTTGAACAGCTGAATTGTCAATCAGTGGTAAAAGACAGGCCTTTTAAAAGACTATAATGGTGTTATGGACTGAATATTTGTGTCCTTCTCCCCTCTTCCCAATTCATTATGTTCAAGCCCTAATGTCCAATGTAATAATATTTAGAGGTGGAGCCTTTGGGAGGTAATTAGAGTTAAATTAGTTCATTAGGGTGGGGTCCTCACGATGAGACTAATACCCTTGTAAGAAGAGAAAGAGACAGGAGAGAGCACTTTGTCTACAGGAACAGGCAAAAAGGAAAGGCCATATGAGCACACAGCAAGAAGGCCACAATCTACGAGCCAGGAAATTGGCTCTCACCAAACACTGAATTTGCCTGCAACTCGAGGGTAACATCTCAGCCTCCAGAACCGTAAGAAAAAGTGTTTGTTGTTTAAACATCCCAGTCTATGGTATTTTGTTTTAGCCACCCAAACTGACTGAAAACAAATAGATTTTGGGAAACAGAAATAATTGGCATGGAGCTTTGGATTTGTTCCACTACCTCCGCATCATCCTAGACTTTAACACTTCATTCCTCCTTGATGTTTAATATGGACCCATATAAAGAAAATTTTGTGCCAGTGATATTGTATAAGGAAACGGTGAGGTAGCATTAAGGCAAACTTTGAAGCATGTGTGGAATTACAATTAAAGCAGAAAGATAGGACTTCCCTGGTGGTGCAGTGGTTAAGAATCTGTCTGCCAATGAGGGGACACGGGTTCGAGCCCTGGTCTGGGGAGATCCCACATGCCACGGAGCAACTAAGCCTGTGTGCCACAACTACTAAGCCTGCAGTCTAGAGCCCACATGCCACAACTACTGAAGCCTGCATGCCTAGAGCCCATGCTCCACAACAAGAGAAGCCACTGCTATAAGTCCACACACCGCAATGAAGAGTAACCCTTGCTCGCGACAACTAGAGAAAGCCCGCGCACAACGAAGACCCAACACAGCCAAAAATAAATAATAAATAAATAAATAAGTAAATAAAAAGGAGAAAGATAGAAAGGTAATTAAAATAATGTACATTAAAAAATTGGGTTCTGAATATTTATACATAGGAATTAATATATTCATTGTGAATATTGAGTACATTTAAAATATAAAGAAATAATTAGGAATAATAAAAACCCTCATTCTGGATGGTGATTACCATTTTCTTTTTGAGTGGAAAGAAGATAGAATTTGATTACCATTTTTTATCTAAACTCTTTCTTTATAATTGTTTTAAAGGTAAAACAATTCACAGAAATAAAAATAGTTGTTATTAGGTAATAAAATACGAGGTGTATTTTAGTCTTCTATTTATATTCTTCCATGTTAAAAAAAATCTAAAATGTGTCTATATCTCTTCTCATATTTCTATAATTAGAAATGAACAAATCCCTTAATCAGGGTTTTAGGCTGCTCACATATTTGGATTTTCTGCTTTCAAGATCACTTATCCTATTCCTCAAAGTAATATTAGGTTTGAATAGTTCTTAGATATCTGCAACTTGTCTCATTGGTTCCTTGGAGATAGAGACTGTGACCATACCTTACTTAACCTTGCTTGTATTTTCAGTGGTTAATTTTCAATAATTGATGAATAAAGGAATGAATAATTACAAACACTTATGTTTTTATTTTTCCAGTCTAAAACCCAGCATTTGTTTCTTGTTGCCCACAGGCTGTAAAGTCCATCTTTTCCAAACAGCCTGGACTTCCTTGCTAGATTTCCACTCCATGGTTAAAACTAAATTTTACTCAGATTGTGGTGATTAGTTAATGCTCTGGTACGTTTGTATTTTACTGCTTTTGGGAACATCCTATGTGAGAGTAATGCTAGTGTGTCTCAATAGAGTATTATGGAATGCTCTCAAAATACCGATTAGTAGAAACAAAAATCTCATCTCAATACAGAGACTCTAAATATAGTCTCCCAAAGAAAATTTCTTTCCAGGTGAAGAAAATTGTTACATATATATTTCCAACTGTTCCTAGTCAGTACGACTTAAGAGGAAGTATAGAAATTTTTAGCTAAAGCATGTATCCTGAAGATGCAGAGAAGTTAAAATCTAACAATAGTGCAGGGATTTATATGTGGTCTTTCTGTCTTTCACCATGAACAAAACTGGCTGTTTTCCTTCCAAAAGTGTTCAAGACACTGGTCAGGAAATCTCAACAGGAAGCCTCTAATCTCTTAGTGGAAACTCAATATTCACATCCATTCCTGTCTGAGACAGATATCCTCAACCACAGTGTAAGTAGCAGCCCAAATCTGACAGCCGCATATTTCCATAATTTGTTCAAAAAAGGCAATTTAAAGTTGATTTCCAGCTTTGTAAGAATATTAAACCCCACTGAATATCATTTTTTCTTTCTTTTACTTCTTCATATGTCTGTCTGTAAAAGAGGTAAACAGCAGGATTCAATCGCTCAATACTGAAACAATAGGTGTGTACAAGTTGGTATGGGCCAGGAAAAGTAGTTAAGATTACTTACCATACATATTCATTTCCTTCTTTTATGCTTTTCTCAACCTCAGGCTTCCTTGTTTTTTCCTAAAAATTATCCACTGTTTTTCAGTGTCTGCCTAATGAAACCAACTAACTCTGTGTCCTACCCTTCCTAAAATTAGTCTTCTTTCCAAAATTATCATGTTTTAAATTAAGGCTTTAGCCATTTATTTAGAGAACAGTATTGATATAATCAATACTAAACTGCTAACATCTCTACAATTAATCTGTGACCTGTTTGAAGAACATCAAAATTTCTAAAGAAAAAAACTTTGCATTATATACAAAGATCCATTAAAAAGTTTGGCATTTTCACACAGCAATACCATTCTACAAACCTGTTAAAAGAAACAATATTTATATAGTTAAAAACTCATGCAAATACATATAAATATGTAATTTAGTACTGTTTATAATGTTTATATAAGAAATATAATTGTCCAGGAATAGCTAAATAGGTTTCAGGACAATGGGACTGTGTGCAATTATGAAAAATTATGTAGAATTATGCAGCTATTAACAATTATGTTTATTAATATTTCATGCATACATTAAAATTCACATTTCATCCTTAGGATGTTAAAATTTATTAATTAATAAAGTTATTATAAATATAAACCTTCATATATATGATTATATAGAATTTAGAAAACTTATAATTTCCTAAGTAGTAATGTATTCTGTGAGAGTATGGATTTTTTGCACTGATACCAAACTCACTTTTCAACTTTTCTATGAGGAAAATGTATATTTTCATTATATCTTAGGATAGAACTTCATTTTGCAAAACAGGAGTATACATTATAATAGAAAGTGAGTACAGTGTAGAAAATGATACACATACATATAAATATCCATAAGATTTTAACAGATATGCTTCTGTATATTTTATACATAGATGCAAATGTAACTAACAAAATTAGAACATACTGAATGCTATTTTATATTCAGCTTTATTAGCCTAGGTTTATTAAAATTTCCCACATATCATTAAAAATTATACACCAAAGACTTAAGTACTTTACATAGTAAAGTTTGAACACCAATGGACTAGTAGGTTTCCAATAAACATTTGTTGATTAAAAAAAAAATATTTCTCAAGTTCCCAAGTGGTATTGATGAAATAAAGGACATGTTAACTTTCAGGGCTCTTGTTTTCTGTTATGCTCTTAACACTAGGAAATATTAAATAATTTTGGGTTTAACTAGTCACACCTGAAATTTCCTGCTTGTCTGGCCAAGTGTCAACACAGATAATATCATAAAAACAGCTACACTAACAAAAGGAACACATAGTAACATTTTGTTTTTAATTTGACAGATAAAAGCCTAGTTACTTATGGTTTTAAGTTATATTTATTTCATTAGATGTAAATTTGGATATTTTTTCACTTGTGTATTAGCCCTCTATTTTTTATTTGGTGAATTTCCTTCTCATATCTCTTACTAATTTTATATTAGAGTTTACAATTTTTATATTAATTTTAAAGATTCTTTAGTGTGTGGAAACTAGTTTGGAGATTATATATATATATCTCCATAGTCATGCCTTGAACAGAATGTCCTAAATTTGGGATCATACAGTATGTGTCCTTTTTCAGATTGGCTATTTTTTTCACTTAGTAATATACTTTTAAGTTTCCTCCATATTGTCTCATGGGTTTGATAACTCATTTCTTTTAAGTGCTGAAAATGTTCCATTGTCTGGATGAGTCACATTTTATTTACCCATTCCTCTACTGAAGAACTTCTTGGCTTCTTTCAAGTTTTGACAGTTATGAAGAAAATAGCTTAAACATCCATGTTTAGGTTTTGTGTGGACATAATTTTACCACTCTTTTGGCCAAATACCTAGGAATGCTATTGCTGGATCATATGGTAAAAGTATGTTTAGTTTTGTAACAAACTGCCAGACTGTCTTCCAAAGTGGCTGTACAATTTTCTATTCCCCCCCAAGCAACAAATGAGATTTCCAATTGTTCCATATCCTTGCAGAATTTGCAGTTGTCAGTGTTATGGATTTTTGCTACTCTGGTAAGTATGCAGTGGCATCTCATTGTTATTTAAATTTGCATTTCCCTAATAACAGTATGTTGTGGAACATCTTCTCAATTGCTTTTTTGCCCTGCATATATCTTTCTTGGTGGGATGTCTGTTAAGGTCTTTGGTCCAGTTTTTAATTGCTTTTTGTTGTTTTTTGTTTCCTTACTGTTGAGTTTTAAGAGTTCTTTGTACATATTTGGTAACAGTCCTTTATTAGATATGCCTTTAACAAATATTTTCTCCCTATCTGAGGCTTGTCTTATTCTCTTTCACAGAATGTAAGTTTTAAATTTTAATGAATTCCAGTTTATCAATTATTTATTTCATGGATCATGCCTTTGTTGTTTTATCTAAAAAGTGATCATCATACCAAAGTTTATTTAGGTTTTCTCTTATGTTACCTTCAAAGAGTTTTATAGATTTGTGTCTTATATGTCAGTCTGTGATCCATTTTGAGTTAAGTTTTGTGAAGGGTGTAAGATTTGGGTCTAGATTCTTTTTTATTTATTTTTTAATGTGGATGTCCAGTTGTTCCAGCACCATTTGTTTAAAAGACTATCTTTGCTCCATTTTATTACCTTTGCTCATTTGTCAAAGACCAGTTGACTTACATATTTACTGGGTTTATTTCTGGGCCTCCTATTCTATTCCATTCATCTGTCTATTCATTCACCAATACCACACTGTCTTGATTACTGCAGCACTATAGAATTCTTGAAGTAGGGTAGTGTCAGTTCTCAAACTTCGTTCTTCTCCTTCATCATTGTCAGGCTCTTTTGCCTCTCCATATAAACTCTATCAGTTTGTTGATATCAACAACATAACTTGCAGAATTTTGATTAGAATTATGTCAAATCTATAGATCAGGTTAGGAAGAACTGACATCTTGACAATATTGATTTTTCTTATCCATGAACATGGACTATCTATCCATTTATTTAATTTTTCTCTGATTTCATTTATCAGAGTTTTTCAGTTTTCATCACGCAGATCTTGTACATGTTTTGCTGACTTATACCTAGGTATTACATATTTTTGTGTGCTAATATAAATGGTGTTGCATATTTAATTTCAAATTTCACTTGTTTATTAATTGGATATAGGAGAGCCATTGACTTGTATATATTAACCTGGTATAAATATATTTTTAAAATTTGTCTTGAAATTTCTACTTTGATCCATGTCTTATTTAGAAGTATGATGTTTAGTCTCTATGTGTTTTAGTTGGGATTTTCCAGTTATCTTTCTCTTATTTGATCTCTAGTTTAATTCCTTTGTAGTCTGAGAGCAGTTGTATGATATCTACCTTTTTATATTTGTTAGAGTGTTTTATGGTCCAGTATGTGGTCTGTCGTGGTGAATGTCCCATGTGAGCTTGAAAAGAGTTGTGTATTTCACTGTTGTTGAGTGAAATACTTTACAAACATCAGTTATGTACAGTTGATAGTGTTATTTAGTTCAACTAGGTCTTTACTGACTTTCTGCCTCCTACATATGCTCATTGGTGAAAGAGGGGTGTTGAAAGCTCTAACTTAAATAGTGAATTTATTTATTTCTCTTTGCTGTTCTAATAGTTTTTCTTCATGTATTTTGATGCTGTATTGTTAGATGCATAAGAATTGTTATGTCTTCTTGGAGAATAAACCCCTTTTTCAGTATGTAATACCACCTCTTTTCCCTGATATCATTTTGAGCTTTGAATTCTACTTTATTCTGAAATTAAGATAGCTACTCTAGTTTTTCTCTTTTTCTGATTAGTGTTAACATGGTATATCTTTATTCATGCATTTACTTGTAATTAATATGTGTCTTTATATTTAAATTGGGTGTGTTGTAGACAACATATAGATGGGTCTTGTTTTTTGATACAAGCTAACAATTTGCATCATTTAATTGGTCCATTTAGACCACTGACATTCTGAGTGATTTTGATGAAATTAGCATTGATTATATCTGTTCCTGTTCTCTATTTTTGCCCTTATTTTTGCTACTATTTTTGATTTCCATTCTTTTTCTGCCTTTTGTGGGTTTAAAAGAGCATTAAATATGATTACATTTTTTCTCCTTAATATATCAGTTATACTTGTTGTTATTGTTGTTGTTTTTCATTTTTCTTTTTGGACAGGAAGTAGGATTTATTGGTGAGTAAACACAGGGCAGTGCTGAAGTTCTTATGAGTGCAAGTCTCACCATTTGTCCAGGGGTTATTGTTAGAAATGTATTTTACCCCACAGCCATCTAGGATGAGCTGCTTTTCAGCTACCATGTCTTCAAAATCATCTGCATTAAACTTGGTAAAGTCCTACTTCTTGGAGATGTAGAATTCTAGCAGCCAGCTAACTTGAACTTGTCCCTGAATAGGGTCTCAATCACATGCTTCTTGTTCTTCAGTTTGGTGCAGATGGACATTATGATTTGGCCAATGTGGACCTTGGCCTGTCTAGCTCAGGCTTTTAGAAGCCACCACTCCATACCTGTCTGGAGCCTATGCTGGGGACAATATGAGGTCATACATGAATGTCTACTAGAATGGGCTGTCTCCATGTCACTTTGGGCAACCCATATGAGCAACAGTTTATATACATTACCAAATAGGCTACTATTTGCAGCCATTAGATACCAGGACCCCCATGAGGAAAAAAGCATGGTCTGCTTAACTGGCTGCAGTTTTTTGTTGTTGTTGTTGTTTTTGTTTTTTTGTTTTTAAACTTTTTTTTAGTGTTTGCCCTAGAGTTTGCAATATACATATTCAGCTAATCTAAGTCCACTTTCAAATAATACTATACACATCTCAGGCAGTGTGAGTACCATATGATAACAAAATAATCCCAGTTTCTCCATCCTGTCCCTTGCCTCATTGCTGTCATTCATTTCACATATGTTTACATAAGCATACATATATGTAATATATGTATAAAATATAAACATGTATAATCAAATACATTCTTGATATTATTATACTTAACAAAGTCTTGTATAATCAATTAATAATATGAAAAATAACTGTTTTTATTTTAACTTTTCTTATTCAATCTTTGGTGCTATTCCTTTCTTTACACTGATCCAAGTTTCTGACCCATGTTATTTTCTTTCTCTCTAAAACACCTTTTATAACATTTCTTGCAGCTTAAGTCTACTGGCAATAAATTCTCTCAATTTTGTTTGTCTGCAAAAGTTTTTATTTCTCCTGCACTTTTGAAGGAAAATTTCACAGGGTACAACATTGTACATTGGTGGGTTTTTTTTCTTCTAATACTTTATTTCAGTTCACAGTTTCTGAGGAAATGTCAAATGCAATTCTTGTATTTGCTCCTTTGTAGATAAGGTGTTTATTTTTCCCATCTGGTGTCTTTTAGTAAGTTTTTTTTTTTTTTTTTTGGCATTTATTGTGCTTGATGTTCTATAAGATTCCTGGATCTGTGGTTTTGTGTTTGATCTTAATTTGGGAAAATTCTTGGTCATTATCATTTCTCATATTTCTTCTGTTCTTTTCTTTCTTCTCCTTCTGATAGTCCCATTTTTGCATTTTGTACCTGTTCCACAGTCCTTGGATAGTCTGCTCTGTTTTTATCAGTCTCTGTTCTCTTTGCTTTCTGGTTTTCATGGTTTTGTCATATAGCCTCTAGCTCAGAAATTCTTTCCTCAGCCATGTCCTGTGTACTAAGAAGCCCATCAAAGGCTTTCTCATAGTTGTTTTAAATTATCAGTCTGAAAATTCCAATATTCCTGCTGTGTCTGTTCTGATGTTTGCTCTATCCCTTCAAGTGTGTGTTTGTTTTTTTTTTTTTTTGATTTGTTTGTTTTGTTATTTTACCTTTTGATATACCTTGTAATTTTTTTTTCCCTTGGAAGCAGGACATAATGTACTAGGTAAAGGGACTGCTGTAAATAGGTTTATAGTAATGTGGTGGTGAGGTGTGGTGGGAGGGAAGTGTTCTATAATCTTATAATTAGGTCTCAGTCTTTTAGTAAGAGTATGCCTCTGGACTGTGAACTTCATAAGTATTTCTCAGTTCTTTTGTTTTTGTTTTTTGTCTCAGCTGAATTGGGATATTTCCTTTCTGCTAAGTTAATTAGGCTGTGCTAATATCCCAGCATGTTAGGCTCTAGTTAATTAGTTTACCTGAGGGCAGGGCTTGCTAAAAAGAACCCAGAGCTTTGTGGTATTTCAAAATGGTTCCTTTCCCCTTTTCCCTACCAGAAGCCAATGGGGATTTTTCTCAGATATTTATTCTGAGAACTTGGTTGAGCTTCTGGAGGTAGATCTCACAAAATTGTGGGGATCCCCTTATGACTGGGGTCCCTGAATGATGTAACTATCAGAGTTGCCCACACTGAGCCTTCAGCAGTTCCTCAATTTCAGGTTTTCTAACCCTGGCACTGGTATCTGCAAAGGTTTCTGGTTTTTTTGGTCAAACTATTCCAGCTTTGTCCAGTAGGAGCTCTTTTAGTTGACACCTAAGTGTCCACTTATATATCCTACACCTCCATTTATGTATGAGCATGTGTGTGTGTGTGTGTGTGTGTGTGTGTGTGTGTGTGTGTGTGTGTCATACATTCTTATTTTCTGACATTATGACACTCATCTTATATATTTCTGCCCTGGTCCTAGAATTTGGGATTCATCCAAGGAACTCTAGTTCCTTTTAATGAAGAATGGTATTAGAAACTAAGATCTGGGCATTAGGTGTGTTCTTATTTCATTTTCCTTTCTTTTCTCTCTTCCTTCCTTCCTTTCTTCCTTCATTCCTCCCTCCTTTCCTCCCTTCTTTTCTTCATTCGTTCTTTCCTTCCTTCTTCTTCTTTCTTGAATCTCAGACTTCATTCTTGGATCATTTTCTTCATTTTCAAATACATTTTTCAGAAGTACCTTGAGTTTGTTGGTGCTGCATTTTAACATACGTAGCTTTTTAAATTTTTAAAATTATTTTATTTTTTTCATCAGTCTTGAAAACTTATTTACAGATTTTTCTTATCTCATTGCACAGTATTATATATAAAGTTTCCCTCATTTTTTACAGTTATGTATTTCTAAATTGAACAACAAATTAAGTAATTTTATAGCTCACATTATTTTGCAGTGTATCTGAAAGATCTGATTTGAAGTTTTTTTCATATCATAGTATAAATCACATTGTGAAAGAAATAATTTCTCCATCATCCTGGGACTAAAAATCAATGTACGTAGAAAGGAATAAACTTAGGAGAGCATCATATTCCTCCTCCTTCACAATTTAATGCCATAGACATAGATAATAATGACCATGATAATTTGAGAGGAACATGTGTTGACTTATGAATTCTCTACCCAACCGTAAAGCCAGCTCAATGAGTTAGGATCCATGCTCTCCCCCTTCCTCTTCTCATCCCCTATTTACTCCAACACTCCAATTGCTCTAGACTATATCTTTGTTAAAATGTTTTAAAATATTTAAGGACTTTGAAAAGACAAATCTCTGTATTTGTTGGGCAGAGTTTTCTGTATGACTGTGATTTAAATTGACTGACTTATTAACAGATAATGTTTTAAATTAAGAATGATATTTAGATTTATATATTATGTAATTCTGCTTCTTGGGTTAAAAAAAAAGTAGAATTGAGGTGATTATAGAGGCAAGAAATCAGTTCAGATAAAATATGATGAACCCCTGAAAAGGGAAACTGAAGATTATTGTACCATATTCTAAATTTATATTCAAAAAGAGTAATTAGAACTTATACCAGTGCAGGTAACTTGAGGGATATGATAAAGAAGGGAAAGCAGAGAAAAAGTCTAAACTAATCATTTGGCTGAATGTGTTGGATATAGTGCCATGTAGTGAGACAACTGAGAGGGACTACATACTACATATTGGAATAATGTTATCGGGGTCTTTTTAAGCATATAGGTTTGCAATGTGTTTCTCTTCAGCAGGTATCCAAAGATATTAATCTGCCCCCCTGTAGGACATATGAGCTGAAGATAGATTTAGGAGTAATCAACATAGTGTTTGTTCTTGATGAGATTGCCCAGGAATAGTAGGTATGAATCTTCTACTTTATCAGAAATGACAACTTGATAGGCTCCCCAGTTAGACTAATTTTTGATATGCATTTGACTATCTGAAACATTTCTCTATTTATTTATCAACTACCAATTTATTTATCTATAAGTTCTTCCTATGTAGAACTTATGGATAGAAGTAATCATCAAAATAAAATCTAAAAGAGAAGAGCTTCATTTTTTTCTTGAACAGTGTCAGGCTGTTTTGTCAATAATCTGTTGACATGAAAAACTTATCTGACATGATAAACTTATCTGACATCTTCATGATTTAGAAAACTATTGGAGGAGATTATTAAAGTTTTCAATACAAATCAGTTGTAAACAGATTTTGCTCTTTAGAAAACCTTATCACACTGTCAGTGAATGCATATTTTAAAAGAATCTGAATTTCATTGGAATATGTACATGCCTGATGTTTGAGTCTACCTCTCTCAGTTGAAGTGGATTATCATTAGAATACTTGGCCCAGATCAGTCTGGCAAGAAAGTCTCTTGTTCAGTAAATCTCCTTTCTCCACTGAAATCTATAAATATTCTCTTCATTAAAATTTATGAGAAGACTCATCTGTCTTAAATATTTGCTAATATTAGTCATGGTTAAATCTTTACATTTCAAAATTTCCTCCCTCTCTCTCCGTCTTATCCTCTCTCTCATAAAAGGAAAAAAATCAAAAGCTTGAGTTCTACTTAAGTTCTGTGGTACTGCAAAAATATTGAAATACAATAGAAATGGACAGAATAGTATTATCATCGAATAATAAAGATGGAGCTGGAATTTCCTCTGCTTTTAACCTAATAACCCAAGGGTCTATTTCTGATGAAACAGGCCACAGAGTTACTCCTGGTGTTAAACATGATCTCATAGTCATACAAATCAGAGTAAGAATGTTTTTAGAGGAAAATTAGATTTGTGGACTCATAAGATTAACATTGTATATTGAGACAATCAAATATATATCTATCAAATCTTATTTCATAGTTATATGAAGACATGTAGCCCAGGAAATTAACTCATTTCACTAGTTAGGGGATACATGTTGATATTAGAGTTAAGAGAAATTATTTAACCTCACATAATATTATGTGGTATCTGGGAACATGACCAGATGAAAATAACTTTCTTGTTGTTTATATAGCTTTATGCATCATAAACATGAAAAACCAAACCCTCAAAATAGTCCAATAGGTTGCTTTCTGCTTTATCATTATCATTATTATTAGTTTGCTTGTTTTTTCTTTTTAGGAAACTGAAAGAAGTATAGCTGTCATTTATCCTACTGGTTACCTAAACCTTTAAATTGAAAAGATATAACATTAAAAAAAATATTTCATTAAGTTCTAATGCTTTATAAGGCATACAACCTAGATACTCTATTTGAGGTTGCAATCCGGGATAAGACTCTTGTCCAGTTATCCACTCATTCTACCTCTGTTGTCCCTTTATCACTAGAACTTCATGCAACAATGTTTGAAAACCTTAACATATCACAGTTTTCTTATTTACTATATAAAGAAAGTGAGAATCAGCATGAGTGATGAAACTAGAGTGTATCTCAGGTACATTTACAAATACCTTTGCTTATGCTGCTCTTATAGAAAGAACACTTTCATTCTGTCTATTCGCATCAATTTTCAACTATCAACAGACCTTCTGATAATGAAAGTAGGATATCTTGCTATTTCTCTTACATGGTATAAAGAACAGATCTACCACTCACAAAAGTGTTTTAAATATAGATTTTGTGCAATACCATCTTATTTAAACACAAGCTGATTCAATAAATGGTTGCTGTATCAGAAGTAACACTGAAATACTCACAGGATCATGCCGGTTTGTCTTTCAGAGGTAAAGCCTAAAGAGTGATAGGCTTTTCACCTTTTAAAGAGATATGTCCCTACCCATTTTTCGAAACATTCAACTCTCTCTTTGTTCATTAGTTGTTTCTTCCAATTTTGATAGCCATACCCTAAATACAATAATAAATGACTGGTTAACCTCAGAGTAAGCAGACAGGAACAAGTTGTTGGAAAGTTTGTGTCCCATCAAAAGACAGTGGCAGCTATGTATTTCACCTGGTTGTTATCAAGTTGGAATTGAGACCAAATTTTGGCCAGCTCCTCATATATTTTCAAATCATACCAGAAATTTAGATTTTAATAAGAAATCTAAAATTTTTTGATAGTAGCCAATGTATATGTGTTTAACATTTTACAGTCTAACACTACATATGTCATATATTATATCTCAATGAACCAAATATAGCCTGTGAAGCACTACTTTGGAACATCTTCAAATTGTATTTACTTAATCACAGGCACTAAAACAATTAATCCATTCAACAAATAGTGAACATACTGTCAGCATTTGTTATAATTGATTTACACATATTTTTTTAATCAGTTGTTTCCAAAATTCTGTGATTTAGTGTTTTCCTTATTCCTATAAGAAATGGGAGAAACTGGAATCACAGAGAGGTTAAGAGTTGTTCTGTTAGTACAAGAATAAGTGCTACAAGAAACAAACCAAACATGTATAATGAGTACTATATATTGTACCCAGTAGCAGTTAATATCTCACATAAGTAAACTCCAAATGACTGCTTCAGTTAGATGAGTAGCTCCCTCAAACAATGATTCAGGGACACAGGTTTCTTCTTTCTTGTAGCTTATCTTCAAATCCTGAGTTCCAAGTTCATTTCAGTTATCATAAGCAAACTGGTGGACAAAGAAAGGCCATAGAAGACCATAAGCAATAGGTTTCTATGATTCAGCCAAGAACTGGGACTAGTGTCAAGCAAGGAGAGAAAATGAACTAGATGAAAATAAAGTCATTCTCTATCACAGTCAGTCAATATCAGAATCAAGAGATGGATCCAAACAAGCTATGTTCAAGTCCTGCATTCTTACTGTATGCTGGTTATTAAAATAGGTTATATAGTACAAAACACAGGGCTTTCATTCTTGTAGAGAAGGCAGTTAGGAACATGTGGACATGGTGGGTGTGTATATATGTTTATATGTCTGTAGATATAGATATGGATATAGATATAGATATTCCCATCTGTATCTCATGAATCAGGGACACTGATCCTGAAACTGAAGCATAAGGTAAATCCTGGGAAGAATGCAGTTTCCTTCGTAAAAAAGGAAAAATTACAGGCACAAGAAACAACATTTGTGAAAAATAAAATAGTACATAAAAGACATTTAAGTTTAAAAGGTTAATATAACTGGATTAGAAAGCAAAACACAAACAAACAAACAAAAAAAACAAGGTGAGAGCAATGAGAAACAACGCTGTATAGAAAATCAAATGATATGGAGCTCAAAATATCTTATACTAAGGAAGTCAATTTTCACCCTAAGATCAATTAAACCCATTAAATAATTTAAAAAGAGAAATAAAGTAACAGATTTGGTTATGAAAATATTTATTCTGACAATTGGAGCCTCCTCATTCCTCTACTCGGTGTAGGATAAATTTTCTTCTGGAGAAGAAGCAAAATTGTCCTACAGCCCCAATTTCAACAAGAAATTTTATCATTGCTTCAAGCCTTCTCTTTTCTTAAGAACTTTAATTGTCAAAAAATGTTTTTTCAGGCGATAATAGTATTTATGCTGCCAATCTACAATGAGATACAGAGATGACTAATTTTTTAAATAGAATGGGAGAGTAAACATTTAATAAATGTAGTTGATGTATAGAAAATGCCAAATGATTCTTAGATATTATAATTATTTCACTCAATTGAAAATGTAAAGTAACAACTGGATAATTTTGCTGAGAGATCTGAAGAGAGTCCCGGGCTAAATACACAAACATAGATATTCTGAACATATAGATGGCTCCCTGGACTTTATAAGTTGTCTAACCATCATCAGCCCCCTATTCAGACCGTACCATAGCAACAATCTAGTTCAAGGATCCATCTTTCCCCAAAGAACCCATGGAACTCAGTGAAAGTTGACCCATCTCTAGTTCCTGGGAAAGGTATCAGTTAATCCAAACTTCTAAAGTAATCATGATAATCACAGCCACTTTACCCCAGATAGATGTCAGAGCTCAGAATTAAGGAAATCAGCCAATAGTATTACCTTGGAAAGATAATTGGTGCTAGGATACAGAGAAATCTAAATTGACTCAGTTACATTGATTAGAAGAGGTTTTATTCCTTAGTTAATGGAGATACCCTGTCTCTTACCCCTCTGCACATGAACAGGGTAGCAAATTTTCACAACTGTTTTTTGTCATCTTTGTAACCATGAGGAAATCTAGTCTGAAAGACAAGAGATGAGAGAATAACAGAAACAGGGATGCAGCCTTGGTCATGGACCTGGAAATATCACCCCATTTGAAGGCTTTTGAGTCTGGATTTCTCTTAAAATAGGTAATAAATGAAGACATCAATGTATATGGCACTACATAGGAAGAACATGAAGAATAAAACAATAAAATACAGAAAAATCTAGGGTGTTAGGTGCACAGAATTATCCTCACTTTTGATCCAACTCTGAGGATATATGACTCATTATAGAAGCATATGTACAATTGAAATTATAAAAGTATTGGTGAGATGTAAACCAAAACATCTATATCTGAAAATCTACTCATTTCTCTCTAAACATTAGCTAACATGACAATGACCCTGGAATTTTGGTAGCATCTATGTTTATTACAGCAGTAATGCCTAAGTGCTCTGGTACAGAAAACAAAAATAACTTTGGGGTAACTGCATAGTGTTTCACTTCCCCTACTTGTGCTGTCAAATGTTACGACAGCAGTGTAATATTATTCTCAGAAAGGCAAAACAAAATAAAACATGACACTAATAATGTTATGTTTAATTCATGGAAATTTGATGTTCTTACTTTTTATGATCAGAATAAAATAGCTTGTGTAAGATAATACATTTGATTCATTTTGTACCAAGTCTTCTTTATTATGAGGCCTATAAAAGCATCAAATAATTACAACAAACAATTTAGTTGGAACTTATTACTACAAATAACTTCTAAATTGAAATGTTAGCTTCAATAATTTCAGAAAATAGCAACAACAAAGAATGTATAGTACTTTAAACATCCTGTGGGAAGAGTTACCATGCTGTTATGCCAACATTTTAAAAAAATCCCTTCAAGATGTCCATTTAGGACTGAAAGGGTAGAGATCCATTTCATCACTATAGTTATTTTTCTCCCCTTTGACAATTGCCTGTTCAGTTGTCATCATATTGCCTACTCCAAAATATGTAGTATATTTTACTAAAATATAAAAACATTGAATTTTCTTTTAGGTGTTCTGGGAGCAGAACCTTTATATAAGTCCTAGATAGAGGTTTTTGCCTTGAGGGGTCAAAGGGGTAAGATAATTCATGAGATGCGAGAGGTTCAGTAATGCAAATTTTAAGTACCCAGGAAGACATGAGGAAAACCTTCCTAAAACATGGAATATGCTCTGCCATTATTGAGACACGGTTATTATTTAATCATGATCACATTGCAATGGTGCCTGGAAAACTATTTTGAAGTGGTGAAAATTGTTGGTCAGGAAACAGTTTGTATGATTAGAATAATTTACTAAATCAAATGGATTTTGGTAGAAACTGAGTTCTATTTATCTTAGAATCACAAAATGAGGCCAAATATATGAAATTCTATGAATTGCTTGTATTCTTTAAACATGTCTTCAAGTAAATTAAAAAAAAAAACAACTTTATTTTCCTCTGCCTCAATGATTAAATCTGTGCATAGTTAATCTTGGTAGAATCAATAAATAAAGTATATCTCTGTAAAGAATTACTACTCACCAACTTCTATATTCCGGGTTTCTATATTGTGGGCTCAGTGAAACTTTTAGTGGAAGGAAAACAACATGAAGGGATTGTTTGGCTATTATTGAAAAATAAAATGATAAGTGTTGGTGAGAATGTACAGAAAAGGGAACCCTGTGTACTGTTCATGGATGTAAAATGGTACAGCAACTATGGAAAACAATATGGAGGTTCCTCAAAAACTTAAAAATAGAACTACTGTGTGATCCAGGAATCCTTCTCTGGGTACATATACAAAAAAATAAATCAGTACTTTGAAGAGATACCTGAATTCCTGTGTTCATTGCAACATTATTCACAACAGCCAAGATATGGAAACAACCAAGGTGTCCACCTATGCATGAATGGATGAAGAAAATGTGATGTGATATATATATATATATATATATATATATATATATATACACATATATATATGTATATATATGTATAAAATTCTACCTTTAAAAAAAGGAGATCCTGTCATTTACAACAACATCGATGAACTTGGAAGACATCATGCTAAGTGAAATAAGCCAGACACCGAAAGAAAAATACTTAATTATCACACTTATGTGTGTAATCTAAGAAAGCTGACTACATAGGAGCCAAGTAGAATGGTGGTTACCAGAGGCAGGGAGGTGGGCGAAATAGGAAGATGTTGGTCAAAGAGTACAAAGTTGCAGTTATGTAAAATGAATAAGTTCTAGAGTATAGCATGGTGACTATATTTAATAATGCTGTATTGTATACTGGAAATTTGCTGAGAGTAGATCTGAGGTGTCTTTACCAATAAATGAATGAATGAGTGAATGAATGAATAATAAAGATACTATGTGAGCACATGGATATGTTAATTAGCTAGACTAGTAATAATTTCACTGTGTGTATGTGCATCAAAACATAATGTTGGGGGCTTCCCTGGTGGTGCAGTGGTTGAGAGTCCGCCTGCCGATGCAGGGGACACGGGTTCGTGCCCCTGTCCGGTAAGATCCCACATGCCACGGAGTGGCTGGGCCTGTGAGCCATGGCCGCTTAGCCTGCGCATCCGGAGCCTGTGCTTCGCAAAAGGAGAGGCCACAACAGTAAGAGGCCTGCATACCACAAAAACAAAACAAAACAAAACAAAACAAAAATATAATGTTGTACACTTAAAATATAATTTTTATTAAAAAATAACAGAACAGAATAAAATGGAATGGCAAGTATTAATACTTAACACAGCGATTCCTAATTTAAACTGAGGTAGCTCTAGGTATTATTATTATTTCTTTTCTTTTAATGATTAATATGATATAGGCTAATTCTAGTGTATACATTGTAAGAACATTCTTATTAAAATTCCTTTCTTTTCTGTGACCTCCAATGACTTCTTTTTAACCTGGCATAGCAAATTGCTTCTGAAGTTCTTAAGATAAATAGGATAGACATTTAAAATTAAAATACCATCATTTGTAATTACCTAGTCACATATTATGTTCTTTCAGAATCACTTATTATAATACAATTGAGATGATGAGCCTCCAACACTTACCCAGCATTACTATTTGACTTTTGTCTTACTCTAATTAATGTATATGAGATTGTAATGAACAGTTTTGATTATTCAAATTATATTTTCAAATCTTATACACATTACTAGTTCTAGTCTCTATAATTGGGAGGCTATAAGCCTGAACTCTTCTAGACACATTAGAGGAAAACAGTCAATTTTCAATACTGCCTTTCTTTGTTGTTGTAATCATTACCCCCATGACACGCACTTATATTTAGCCTCAAATGTAATTTTAAAAATCACCTACAATTGATTTACTTAAGTAAAAATTGAAGGAGAAAAGGACAATGGGAATTGGGCTCCTTCAAGTCGTTTACATATATTATCTCCTCTCCTTCATAGCACTATGGAATACGGTACTATTATAAGGGTACTGTTATCTTCTTCGTTATAAATAATGAAGTGATCCACAGCAATATTAAAGGAATAACTTCAAATAACACTGTATATGGTAGAGTCAGGTTTCATAATGTATGATCTTAACCATCATGGCACATTGAAATTCATTGATAAACTAAAAATGTGTGTGCGTTTATATAAAAATAATCACAAAAGAAGGCAATGTGAGAAAATTCCTTCTTCATTCTTTTATTCCTGCTATTCCTCCTGAGTTTAAATCACAGATACAAATATTTAGCCCTCTAAATATTTTATGGTGTAATATTGTGCAAAATATACACAGATTAGAATATTTTATGCATGTTCCTTTTTTTTTTTTTTTTTTGTGGTACATGGGCCTCTCACTGTTGTGGCCTCTCCCGTTGCGGAGCACAGGCTCCAGACGCACAGGCTCAGCGGCCATGGCTCACGGGCCCAGCCGCTCCATGGCATGTGGGATCTTTCTGGACCAGGGCACGAACCCGTGTCCCCTGCATCGGCAGGTGGACTCTCAACCACTGCGCCACCAGGGAAGCCCGCATGTTCCCTTTTACACAAACTGAATCTGAAAACATATTTATCTTTTATCATATAAATAGAATAAAGATCACAGAGCCCTTTTTCATATTTTGAATTAACACATTGGTTTCCATTGTGTAGATTCATTGCAATTTATCAATGGATATAGACTTAAACTTCTCAAAATTCTAAACTGCACCTACTGCTGTAAAACATCTAGAAATCATTTTTGTAGCTCTGGTAATATCACTTTTCAATGTGTAGCTAATATCCCAAAACAATAAGAGCAATCTTAGGATACAGATTTTATAAGGAGGCTATAAATAAAATTTCCTGAGAAATTAAAAAAAAGCTCTTAAAGTATTACTGAAAAGAGTGCATTCTAAAATCTGGAAAAATGGTGTCTTGGGTTTTAATGATTGCATAAGTATGGACACTTGGGCTCATTCCTGATGACTTAATTGTAAAAGAATCATGTATGACACCTACAGCCTTTGAGAAATAGAGAATTAGAAAATGTATGCTCATCAATAAAAGAAGAGGGCACAGAGATTTGACTAAGTCATTTTTGACGCTGGGTGGGAAGAATACGAAAATAATATTTTCTGGAGATATTTTTATAACTGTAACCTGATCCTTATAAAAAATTGTGACAAAGTGAGAGAGTGACATGGACATATATACACTACCAAACATAAAATAGATAGCTAGTGGGAAGCAGCCGCATGGCACAGGGAGATCAGCTCGGTGTTTTGTGACCACCTAGAGGGGTGGGATAGGGAGGGTGGGAGGGAGGAAGATGCAAGAGGGAAGAGGTATGGGAACATATGTATATGTATAACTGATTCACTTTCTTATAAAGCAGAAACTAACACACCATTGTAAAGCAATTATACTCCAATAAATATGTTAAAAAAATTGAGATATGAATGTACACAACCCTGTTTTCCAGGACTCTTCAAGCTAAATATTTAGGTAACATTAACTTAAAATAAGGCCAAGTATATAGTAACTGCTGCTCAAAACTTTATACATATAATTCAGTAGTTCTGAGAGAAGGAAACATTTTCAGAGAACATAACTTTCTCTCATTTAGACCCTTATGAAATCAGTTAACTAAAAACAAGAGGAAATGGATTAAAAAAAAAAAAAAGACCCAACATGAAATAATCAAACATCATGTTAGTATTGTCTAATACATAATATAAAAGTTTATATATAAAATATTTTAAATGCAAAATTTAAAAGACAGTAAAAATTATTATTGAGACAATTTATAAACCAAACTAAACTTTCACTCAATAGTGGGATAAAAAACAATAAATAATTCTAAGTGAGATCATACAAATAAAGGAAAATGTTATCATATGTAAGAATAAGCTGCCCAGAAAATGGTGGAAAAATATAAGGATGTAAGAAAGTGGTTGAAGCAAAACATATACTGACTGTTACAAAACAATAACAACAATGATGAAGTACATTGCATTATTTATTAATATATGTTCTTCCACATGTACAATAAAATTATAAAGAAAATATTTAAATAAGTTTTATAAATACTAGCAAAGATAGGAAAAAGAGAAAAAAGTAACTAAAAAGTCTAAGTGGGAAAAAAGTTTAAAATGTAAGTAAAAATAGTAGATATAAAAATGAAAAAAATAAGGTGATAGATATAATTCAAAATATATCAGCAACAATAATACATAAATATGTACTAAAATATATAACTAAGGGGTTTGATTAAAATCTTCATAGTATTTATGAAAAGATAACATAAAATTTTTGATAAAAAGGTATTTTAATTCTAACCAAACACTAATGTTGTAGCTCTAATGGAGAAATACAGACTTTATGTTAAAAAGTATTATTAGAGTTAAGAGCATCATTTGGTAATAGCAAAGTTTCAGTTCATCAAAATGTAACATAAATTTGCATACATCTGCTTAAAAAAAGAGCAAAATGACATCATTTTAATTAATTAATGATACATTTGTCTTTATAATGGAAAGTATTTTAACAACATTTCTTGTTAATTCATAGATTTAATAAATTAGTAAGGATATAGGAAATTTGAAGAACACAGTAAATAAACTTAATAAACAAATAGTGAATACATAGTCTTCAAAATAATAAAATAGCATGTTAAAAACAAACTGTATAATAAGGCATAAGTCAATTCTTTTTTTTTCATAAGTCAAGTCTTAACAAATTTCTAAAAATCAGCATTATATAGGCAATTTTTCTAACAAAAATTCAATGAGCAGAGAGATTGAAAGAGAAACTGAAAGAGAGAACTTTAAAACTCTATTGACTTGAAAATTTTTAAAATATACGTTTCTAGGTAAACTGCCAGAATATAAATTGTAGCAGAGATGTAATGGAAAATAAGAATTGAAAAAATCATATAAGAGCAATATTTTATTAGAATATGTATATTTATCTGATAACAATAAAATCCATACAATAAGAACAAATATTAAGTATAATTCTTTTGGATAAAATTTATAAATCATTATTGAAAATCAGTTGAAAAAATCTAAGTAAACAAAAATTAAAGTTCATAGATATGAAAATTCAATAAAAATAAAATATCACAATATTCAATAATAGTATATAAATCCAATACATGTCCTTTCAAAATTCAGGTGGAAATTTGTTGCGAAACTGATATAACTATTTCAAAACACACAGGAGGTTGCAGTTCCCAATTTTAAAACAAGTTAAAGGATTTGTTCTTGTACATATCAAAATTAGTTATTAGTATTATGGGACTGGGGCACAGATAAATAGATAAGGCATTAAAAATAAAGAGCCTTATGTATGTACAGATAAATGGACACATCATATATGACAGCTGTATTATTATTTATCAAGAGGAAAAAGATATACTGTTCAATAAATTGTATTGGTACAATCGACATCCATTTCAAAAAAACCCATTAAATTAAATATAATCTTTACAACACAACACAAAATCAGCCGTATTAAAAACCTGAATATGAAAGGAATATTTAAAATTTGTATGAAAATATAAGAAATATTTCTGAAATTTGAGAATATGAAAAATTAGTTAAACAAAAATTAGCAAAAAATATTATACATAAATACATGCATACATATATAATTACACTAGGTTAAATTATTTTTTTTTCGAAAAGCAGTATATAAATATGTAAAAATTAACACTGGGAGAAAGTAGGGAAAGATATTTAAAATGCATATAATTGACAAAGCATGAGTGTTTAATGGTGGATAAATGACAGATAATAGATAATAGACAGATAGATAGGAGCTCTACAAATCAATGACTGCAATATAAACAGGCTAATTGTAAAAGAGGCAGAATCTATCAACAGGCAAATCATGCAAGAAGAAATATCAATGATGTTTAACAAACTTTCAAAAGATGTTCCATATTACTAGTAGTAAGAAAAATGCTAAATAAAGCCAAACATAAACTTTCAAATGCATAAGATTTGCAAAAGCATTATAAACTCTGACAGCCAGCAATTCTTTTAATATGTGTAGGAAAAGTAACACATACACTGGCATTGAGTGTATAAACTTTAGAAAATACAATTTGGCAGTATATAATAATGTTGGCAATGAGTGTGTGCTATGGTTAGCATCTTTCACTCAATACAAAGGAGGGAAAGTCTTGTGCATGTAAATGAGAAAATATATAAAATTTTTATCTATAATTCAAATTAAAAGAATTATTGTGGTACACTGCTAAGGAGTCTGACTCTGTACACTTCACAACCCCTCATTGCTCTACAGGAATAAACTCTTTTAAGTTGACATTAAAGGAAGGAGAGCAATTAGAAAGTATGACAGTGACTGCGATTATTGACTATGAAATGTAAATTGCATGTGGCTGGAAATAAAGGCATGAAAGCAATGATAGAAAGCTAAAACTTCCTCAGACTAATTGATCATGGTCATTTCAAAGGTCATTAGAGTCAGAACATCAGTGAGAGAAAGAAAAATTGTGATGATCACAAATCGGGATACTTGAGATAAAGATAATGTAGTGTTGTAGCTGTTGGTAATGCCATATTCTAGGGCTTATCTATTATGGAGTAGGTGAACTAGAGTGAAGGGCATCATCATTGGAGGAGAAGAGGTTAGTGAACCAAGAAAGCAGGTTACTGAAAAGATTATCTACATGGAGACTAAAATCATCAATAATTACAATAGAAATTTTGGGAAGAAGAAAGATGAGATATGATATAATTTTTTTAAAAGATGAAGGGAAGAGGGCTTCCCTGGTGGCGCAGTGGTTGAGAATCTGCCTGCCAATGCAGGGGACACGGGTTCGAGCCCTGGTCTGGGAAGATCCCACATGCCGCCGAGCAACTGGGCCCGTGAGCCACAACTACTGAGCCTGCGCGTCTGGAGCTTGTGCTCCACAACAAGAAAGGCCGCGACAGTGAGAGGCCCGCGCACCGCGATGAAGAGTGGGCCCCCGTTTGACGCAACTAGGGAAAGCCCACGCACAGAAACGAAGACCCAACACAGTCTAAATAAATAAATAAATAAAAATTAAAAAAAAAAAAAAAGATGAAGGGAAGTGACTCTGGAGCCACTAGATGATTATGAGTTCAAGTTCTTCTGAGTTAAATTATATATTTTTTCCTATGTAAACAAATGTGAATTAAAATTTAGTAATTTATTAATAAGTTAAATTAAAAAGTGAATTATGCCATCTGCCATCTTTCATAACTAAACTAGTTGAAGGGATGTAATACAATCCACATTCTCTTGTCCATCCACATTTTGCAAAAATTATGGTCTTTTTATTACCTTCTATATTAATAACATTTACTTCAGCAGAAAAATACATTGAGTGCTAGATAATGTAAATAAATAATTAAGAATAAAGAAGCAAGATAAAGACAATGCTAGTAGTGCTAAAATAGACACACATAATCCAATATTATAAGCACCATCTTAAACCTTTTATAGATATTGTCTCATTTAATCCTTATAGCAAATATATTATTGTACCTCCATATATGCCATAAGTAAAACTTTCTGAACTAAAATCACAAAGTACATATATTTTCATTCTATTAACTCGAGGATATTTAAGACTATGGATATGAGATTTTTCATATAATAGTTTTAAAATGTAAAAGCTTAAGTCTTCCTACACTGGGTCAAAAGAGTATCTTTAAGCTTCTATCAGGTTTAAAACATTGACTCTGTAATTGAGGCAAATGAAGGCAGAATGTTTTTTGTCAGGAAAGATGAAAGTAAACTATTGGGGAATTTTTATATTGCTCCATTCTTTTCAGTTTTCAGTAATGATGACAGTTGTTCATATTTTTTTTGCCAGGAAAGTACAAATTAAAACTAGATGGTGCTAGATATAGAAAACTTGCCACCTCATTTAATTTGGCAATCGATTTGTAATGAAAGATCTAAAAGCAAAATGCAAAATGTTAATTGGAATACAAATGAAACTGTGTAATATTATTACTCCAGATATGTTTTAATTTTACATGGATTGATGACATAGGACACTGTAATGGAGTTCCGTGTTATTGAAATATAATTCAATTGATGAACTCCCCCAAGCTACATTTCCCACCAATTCTAAAAATGCATTTCCAGTGAAAACTAAGTGATGAAATTGAATTGATTGGGAGCATGATTGTTCTTTGTATACAAGTGGGCCATTTTATTTATCCCCAAAGTAAAAATGTATGTTTCCTGCACCATTAATTGGTTGGGGAAAAATATCATTTTTATAAATTCTACATGTTTGCTTTGAACCCTCTATAAATTATGGCTTTGAAGTTTTGTTCTTGCATTTTTTATTTAACCTTGTGATTAGTCCCTTATTTTTTGTTTTTTCTTAACTTGTTCCTCTTCAGTGTCACTCTGACTGCTCACACTAAGAAGACAATGAAATATCAGGAATTTGGTTTAAATTTACCAGGATTTGGACATATAAACAATTTACTTACAAATGGTCCCTAAAATTAAAAAAAAAATTAAATTGTCCCATCTAAAAATCTGCCTAATTTCCACTACTGAAAACTAAATAGATGGGGTATAGAATAACTTAGGTCAGCTGTATTTGGCTCACACACTGTGACAGGTAGTAACCTAAACCCATTAAATGAGTTATTTTTGCAGTCTTTACAATAGCCTTAGGTAGTAGATACTGTTGGAGTTCCCATAAAATGGCTGAAAAAAATGATGTTTAGATAAATTAAATACTTTGCCTCAGGTCACATAATAAGTAGATGGAGAAGATAAATTTCAAACCCAAGTCTATCTGATATTTTAAACTATAGCATTGGAGAAAAATGAACCTATCAATAGTGATATTGCCAGGGAATTAAAAATCTCACTTCCAATGCACGCCTGCATAGTGGCCAAAAACAAACAAACAAACAAAAAAAGATGTAACTGATAAAAATTTGACAAGAGACAAAATAAAGACAAATGTTAATGGTTACATAAAACAGAAAACAATGCAGTAAATTCCCGGAGAAATTGGTATGAACTAATCCCAGCACTTTGTATTTGGTATGAAATCACAAAGTGAAAGTTAGAAGCGTCCCTCAACAGATCGAGAGTTCAAGCCTGTCTAAGAACCATTCCTGCACTGCTTAAAACTTAGTCACCTTGAGTCTTTGACAGACATATTCTTTAAGATTGTAAGATACCTAATGTATAAATTTGGGGAAAGTAATATCTCTGTATTTTTCTCACAAGGTTCAACCCACTGAGGATGAAATGAATTACTGTTTGTCAAGTATGTTTTGAGTTGTAAGAAAATACATGCATGAACACACATAGATATTCCACAGCACTAATGAGCCCATTTTATCCCTTCATATTCTATCTACCACTCTCCAAAAGCTGTTCTTTTACTACCCAGTAACATACTTTACATAAACACTTCTCCTGGTCAGCAACCTGATATTCAAAACTAATCATGGAATGAGAATTTTACAAAATGATAGTTCCAAGCTTTCATTTGTTCTCTTTTAAGAAGGTGGATTCAAGAGAATAGCAATTATAAAAAGCAATTATGAGGTTTTCCACCATTAATGTCACTCTGCTATTGCATAGACCAAACTATGATTATCCAAATGGCATGTTTAGGACCTTCATGGACATACACTTCCTATGTTGCAGGAAATAGATAATGAGCGTAAAATGGGCAATTGGTACAGTGGGATATCCAACTGAGGTATAATTATATCAGAACAGACCAACTATCCAAGTGTAGGTGTTGATGTTTAGTTTCAGTTTTGACACGTGAATTGCTTGGAAGTTATCATTTCCATCCTCACAACAAGAAAGACAAGTTAAAAGTAAATAACTTTCATGCACCCATCTTAAAACTGAGTTTACAGAGTAAATTGCCTCCCCAAACTCTGGATAGACAGGTGCATTCTGAGAGTCACAGCCAAAATATACTTACTTGGAGCAGAAACTGCTGGAGCCTTCAACTGGTCGGCACACCTAAATGATAAATTGATGAAGTTTAAATGAAGAATAGATTGAGACTGAGAAACTCCTGGAAACTACAGTTTTAGGGATGCCTTCACACTTTCATGGACCTTACCTCTACGATTCTTGGAGTTTCTTGTGGTCAAGAGCCAAGAAAAATCAGATTATGGCAGCAAGGTGAAGGGAGTATTCTCCAACACAAAGATCTAATCTCCAAGTAAACACATAATGAGCCTTGTCCAAGAGCTATAGGAGAAGGGCATTCCTCTCATTCTAGCAACTTCTAGATTTCCTTTCTCATCAGTGGAGAAGGAAGAAACTATAAAATAAGAAATAATTGTGAAAATCATAGGGCAGAGACTGGTGCTCGTTAAAAGCTTGAGATTCAATTAGAACATTATAGAATGCTTCCCCTTATCATACCTTACCACCATATTCCAGTATAATAATAGTGGATTTCAGATTAAAGAATTTCAAGACACAGACTCTCTCTGAGGAGTACTGAGAAAACTCAAATCAAGAGAGGAGACAAGGGCTTCCCTGGTGGTGCAGTGGTTGAGAGTCCCCTGCCGATGCAGGGGACACGGGTTCGTGCCCCGGTCCAGGAAGATCCCACATGCCGCGGAGCGGCTGGGCCCATGAGTCATGGCCACTGAGCCTGCACGTCGGGAGCCTGTGCTCCACAATGGGAGAGGCCACAACAGTGAGAGGCCTGCATACCACAAAAAAAAAGAAAAACAAAATAAAAAGAGAGAGGAGACAAAAACAAGGACACTAGAGGATTTTGTGTGCTCTGGAAACTATAGCTAAAACAAATATAAAACAAAGTCAAAGTACTAGCCTAAATAGAAGGTCCTATTACTTGATACAACATGTCTGGTTTTTAAGAACAACAACAACAGAATTACAAAGCACACCAATTCAAGAATGAAACAGAACCTGAAAGACAAAACAAGCATCAGAACCAACTGAGGTATGACACAGATTATGACGTTAACAGACAAGGAAATTGAAATAATAATGATACGTATGTTCAGGACTTTAATAGAAAAGGTAGACAAAATGCACAAGCAGAAAGATTGGGCACTGGGCAGTAACTGTAGCCAGATCAGCTTTGATGAGTGGAAGTTCATGTTACTGAGCTCATCATTGAACCCATGAGTACATTGGGAAATGAAAAGAATGGCTCTGGAAGGAGACTGACTGAATTTTATAGGACAACTAATCTAATCCACTTGACTATTAAAATCCTGCTCTGCTGAGGTCACACATTGGTTATCATTCACATGGGATACAGATATCTTTACAATTTGGCCCGTTCAGAGATGTCAATTAATATACCTCTTTCACAGATATCCTTGTTGGCACTTTACTAATTATATTCCTTCCAAGTCCTTGACCTTCTAGCCAAACTTTTGGTCACAGCCATGAGTCAGTGTAAACTCATACCTTTGGTCATTTTACCTTCCAGGCAAAATAAACGAACAGCTGCACTGCTCAAATTATGCTCACTAGAAGGATTTTGCTTCACCCATATCCTTTAAGGATGTCACAGAGAGAGGCTGTAGTAATACCACTGGCAACTTTTGGGTGGTACCTGCATATCAGGCAGATCTACCTGTAAATCAGGCCCAAATTTCCTCTTCCTCAACTGGTCATAGGGAACTCTAAATGAGAACATAGGTATTGGCTGGGAGAGAGAAGATAATGTAGCAGGTGTAGGGGTCCTAGGCATACAGGGCACTTCCTCATGTACCTTGCTGTGCCTTCAGGACCTACTTAAGTCTGATCTTTTATATACTACTTCCATTTGAAAATGGAGTGCTACTGTACATGCCCAAATTTATGACTTAATGGGTCAGAAAACACCAAGCTCAGGTCACATGGTAACATGGAGACTCGTGGTAAAGCTTTTAGTCTCTACTAAAGCCAGGAGCAAGCCAAAGGCTGCTTCTCTAAAGGAAAGTAGTTTTACACATAAAATGGTAGGGCTTTGCTACAAAATCCTAAGAAGGCTGTGCTGTGACTCTTCTATAGGGGAGGCCAAAGGATCCAAATAGAATCTCTATCTACCACCGACATTTCAAGTACTATAGAATCTTCTGGATCAAAGGGCCCAATTGGCATATCAGCTTGCATAGCAGTTTGAACTGGTTGCAGAGCCTTCCCATCTTCTGGGCCCCACTCTAAACTAGTGGCTTTTTGGACCACTATGGCAGGAGTAGCACACCTGAATGAGAATTATGTTGTTTCCAAAATCCAAAGAGGTCCACTAGTTACCGAGTGAGTATTTTTGGTTACAGGAAGGGCTAGTGCAGTGACTTATTCTTTATATTCTTCACCTCAGAAGAAATTTCTGAAGATACTCCACTCCACTGGGTCCCTAGAAATTCCACTGAGGTGAAAGCTCTCTGAATTTTTCTAGAATTTATTTCCCATTTTCTGACATGCAATTGTTTTCCCATTATGTCTAGAATAGTTGCTACTTCTTGCTAACTAAGTCCAATCAGCATAACACCATCAATGCTACATATCAGTGTGATGTCATTTGGAAGGGATAGGTGATGAAGTTCCTTGTAGACTAAATTGTGGTATAGGGATGGAGAGTGATATACCTCTGAAGTAGAACACTACACTAAAAGTATATTGTTAGTTAATCATCTGAAAGAAAACTGTTTCTGGAGATTTTTACTAACAAGTATTGAGAAAAAAAATTCAGATCAATAGCGGCAAACTAGGTACCAGGGGATATGCTAATTTGCTCAAGCAATGTATCCATATCTGGAAAGCAGCTGCAATTGCAGTCACTCCTGGTTAAGTGTATGATAATCTATTCTCATTCTCCAAGATCCATCTGTTTTCTGCACAGGCCAAATAGGCAAATTGGATGGGGAAGTTGGGGGAATCACTACCTGTGCATCTCTCAAGTCATTTATGCTGGCACTAATCTCTGCAATCCCTTCAGGAATGTGTCATTGCCTTTGGTTTACTATATTTTTATTTAGATAGAGGCAGTTCTAGTTGCTTCCATTTATCCTTTCCAAAAATAAGTGTTCACTCCACAGGCCAGACAAAAAAGGTAAACATTCTACCAGTTGGTGTATGTATCTATTACATTTATGCTTGGAATTGGGAAAGTAACCACAGGATGGGTTTGGCAATATACCATATACACTGGGAGATGGACCAGAGCTAAAACTCTGAGTATTTGACTTCTATAAGCCTCTTCTTTTACTGTTGGACCACAGAGATGTTTTGGGTCTCTTTGAATTAGTGTCAATTCAGAGTCAGTGTCTAGCAATCTCCCCCAAAACTTGAAAATATGAATAGTTCCCTTTTCAGAGTAAACAATCACCCTGATAAATGGTGACAGGTCTCTTTGGAACTTTTTAATAATTTTAACATATAAATTATAGCAGAGTGCATCATGAATGGGACCCATCCTCTCCTTCATTTAAGGGGTTTTGGGTCTATAAACTTCCTAAAGCCTGGGAATTGATAAAAGAACCATGGTTGTTTTGTTATTTCAAGTTAGATTTCTTATATCTAGCCTAGATTCATATACTTATACAGGTAAGTAGCAATTATTATACCGTCCATCTATTTCTTTTATAGGAACACCACAAACACTAACCAACAGCATAGGTCACTGTAACTTGAACTATTCTGACAACTACCTTGACTTAGCTATCCATTACAGAATG
Source organism: Delphinus delphis (assembly GCF_949987515.2). Classification (NCBI taxonomy): domain Eukaryota; kingdom Metazoa; phylum Chordata; class Mammalia; order Artiodactyla; family Delphinidae; genus Delphinus; species Delphinus delphis. The sequence continues at coordinate 18,461,003 of NC_082694.2, read as the reverse complement.
CTAAGCATGATCATCTTGGCTTTGATGATTCAGTGCTACCAGTTGGACCCTTGACAATCGCTATCCAATTTTCTCCACTGAATTTGGGGAAGTCAGCTGAATTGCAGAAGTTTCCACTGTAGTTTCTGACCAAAAGGAAGAGTGGCAACAGATCTCTTCAAGGATGATGGTGGCTTCCGTCACAAATTTATTTCTCACAGCCATGTTGAAAGGCATGTCCTTGGGAATTTCCAGAAGTGTGTAAGCAAGTCTTATATAATAAATCTGCTGTACTATTCCAATCTCCCTAAGACTTTGGATACTTTCCTGTAAAGTTTACCCAGGCAGTTCTAGCATTTCAACCTTATTTAGTGTAGACAAATTTTAGGTCTATGTTTCAGCCAACCAACCAAATAAGTAGTTAGAACCATTTCTAATTGTCTTTCTAAAACTTTGAATATAGAATTCCTGCTTAGTGTCCCTACATAAATAGAATTGACCTGATCCAACTTTATTTTCCTTTCACCATTATGCCACATCCTTAATATCTATTCCCATATATATTACCCAGATTTCTTTCCGTATAAATTGGAAACATCATGTAGTTGTTTTCATGTGTAGCAACACTTCTTGTAGCTTATACTTCCTATCTCACCCTTTGAGTCCTGCTGGTACTTCAGTTTAGACATAAGTCTAGAAGCAAAGAAAGGTGATGAGATTGGGTCCTGAAGAGAATCAGCAGTCTCTGGAAAGTTCAAGGGAAGCAATTACAGGTTCTTCAGACAAAATAGAGTCGACCTCTTCAATCAGAGTTGGAAAGGCTACATCTGTAGGGAAAGAAGACTCAGCAGAATTTAGGAGTTCTATATTCCCAGCTTCATTGGGATCTTCACACATGCCCTCATTCTATTTTCCAGGATACCTTTTTGTCCCAATCAATGTCTTTACTTTAACAGTACACACTCTGCAAGGTTGGTCAAGTTGGTTTTTGTTTTAAATTTTTTCCTCATTTTATTTATTTATTTATTCATTTTGGCAACACCGCATGGCTTGTGGGATCTCAGTTCCCCAACCAGGGATCAAATCCAGGCCCTAGGCAGTGATAGCATGGAGTTCACTTCACTGGACTACCAGGGAATTCCCAGTCAATTTGTATTATATTTCAACCACATGCAGGTTGAGACTCTGGGTTTGGCCTTCAGAAAAACTCTAGCCTTTTATCTACAAGATATAGTTTCTTTCAGGGCAGACTTACAGATAATTTATGCCTTGAGTGGGCATAAATTTGGGAATTTGAAATTTGAAGTCCTGAACTCATCATTTTTATTTCCCAAATTCATCCACACAAATAGAAATAATCAGCTAATCTCAGTTTATACATCTTAGTTTTACTAATATCAATATGTCTTAAGGTATCAAATACTTGAGTTCCTGGAAACTTAGTCTTTACAAATATTTGATAAGGAGTATCTAGTGGTGATGTTTTGTATATTTTTCTTGCCACGCAATGACATGGATAAACCAGTGCCTTATTTACCACTGGAAATAGAATCATCAGTGCCTTTAAATCTAATCATATTAGATAACCAATGTCAGAAACCAAGATCAATTCATAAAACTTTCCCTTGTCAAGATTTTCTTGAACCACTCTATCAAAATTTGCATCAGTCAGGGTTCCACTAGATAAACAGAACCAGTAGGATTACATAACACACACACACACACACACACACACACACACACACACACACACACACACAAGAATGAACTTAATTTGTGAGAGATAGATGATAGATCTGCAATGATAATGTAAATAAGGTCAAAATAGAAAAAAAAAAATAGTAAGAAAAATCCAAAAAAAAAAAAAAAAGATTAAGACAGACTTTCTGGTAAGAAAAAGAAAATTAAAAGAGAAAATGATAGAGATGGTGATGATGTCACTGATGAACATAGTGAGAGAAAGAAATTTTGTAGGGTACTTTACTATATCAATGACCTGCCTGACAACAGGTGAGGTAGCTACTACTCAGCTAAGGTATCAGTGAGGATGAAAAGAAAAGTCTCAGTGTAGACAAAGTTAAGAGATACACTTGGAAAAAATATAAACAGAAACACTACCCTTAGTAGGAATGATTAAATTTAATGTGAAATCATCTACAAAAGCAGAAGTATTGAGTGGAACTTCAAGATGGCAGAAGAGTAAGACATGGAGATCATCTTCCACCCCATAAATACATCAGAAATACATCTATATGTGGAACAACTCCTATAGAACACCTACTGAATGCTGGCAGAAGACTTCAGACCTCCCAAAAGGCAAGAAACCCCCACGTACCAGGGTAGGGCAAAAGAAAAAAACAAACAAAGACAAAAGAATAAGGATGGGACCTGCACCAGTGGGAGGGAGCTGTGAAGGAGGAAATGTTTCCACACACTAGGAAGACCCTTCATGGGCGGAGACTGTGGGTGGCGAAGGGGGGAAGCTTTGAAGCCACTGAGGAGAGTGCAGCAACAGGGGTGTGGAGGGCAAAACAGAGAGATTCCCACACAGAGGATCGGTGTCGACCAGCACTCACCAGCCCGAGAGGCTTGTCTGCTTACCCACCAGGGCTGGAGGGGGCTGGGAGCTGAGGCTCGGGCTTCGGAGGTTGGATCCCAGGGAGAAGACTGGGGTTGGCTGTGTGATCACAGCTTGAAGGGGGCTAGTGAGCCACAGATAGCCAGGAGGGAGTCTAGGAAAAAGTCTGGACCTACCGAAGAGGCAAGAGACTTTTTCTTGGCTCATTGTTTCCCGGTGCAAGAGGAGAGGGGATTAAGAGCGCCACTTAACGGAGCTCCAAAGACAGGCACGAGCCAGGGCTCACAGCATGGACCCCAGAGACGGTTATAAGATGCTAAGGCTGCTGCTGTGGTGAATAAGAAACCTGTGTGCAAGCACAGGTCACTATCCACACCTCACCTCCCATAAGCCTGTGCAGCCTGCCACTACCAGGGTCCCATGATTCAGGGACAACTTCCTAGGAAGAGCACATGGCATGCCTCAGGCTGGTGGACATCACACCAGCCTCTGCTGCCACAGGCTCACCCCACACTCCATACCCCTCCCTCCCTGCTGGCCTGAGAGAGCCAGAGCCCCCAAATCAGCTGCTACTGTGACCGTATCCTGTCTGGGCGAAGAATAGATGCCTCAGGTGACCTACACACAGAGGCAGGTCCAAATCAAAAGCTGAATGCCAGGAGCTGTGTGAACAGAGAAGAGAAAGGGAAATCACTCTCAGCAGCCTCAGGAGCAGTGGATTAAATATCCAGAGTAAACTTGATGTACCCTGCATCTGTGGAATGCCTTAATAGACAACGAATCATCCCAAATTGAGGAGGTGGACTTTGGGAGCAATGATATATATTTTTTTGTCCCGATTTTTCTTTCTGTGAGTGTGTATGTACATGCTTCTGTGAGTGATTTTGTCTGTATAGCTTTGCTTTTACCATTGTCCTAGGGTTCTGTCTGTCGGTTTTTTTTGTTTTTTGTTTTTTTTTTTTTTTTTTTTAGTATAGTTTTTAACACTTGCTATTATTGGTGGATATGTTTTTTGGTTTGGTTGCTCTCTTCCTTCCTTCTTTCTTTTTTTTTTTTATTACTACTTTAGAATTTTTTTAATAATTATTTTTTAAAAAACTTTAATTTATTTTATCCTACTTTATTTTATTTTATCTTCTTTCTTTCTTTCTTTCTTTCTTTCTTTCTTTCTTTCTTTCTTTCTTTCTTTCTTTCTTTCTTTCTTTCTTTCTTTTCTCCCTTTTCTTCTGAGCCATGTTGATGACAGGTTCTTGGTACTCCAGCCAGGTGACAGGGCTGTGCATCTGACAGGGGAGAGCCAATTTCAGGATACTGAGTTACAAGAGACCTCCCAGCTCCACATAATATCAAACGGTGAAAATCTCCCAGAGATCTCCATCTCAACGCCAAGACCCAGCTCCACTCAACGACCAGCAAACTACAGTGCTGGACACCCTATGCCAAACAACTAGCAAGACAGGAACACACACCATCCATTAGTAGAGAGGCAGCCTAAAATAATAATAAGGCCACAGTCACCCCAAAACACACCACCTGACATGGACTTGCCCAACAGAAAGACAAGATCCAGGCTCATCCACCAGAGCACAGGTATTAGGCTCCTCCACCAGGCACCTGACACAACCCACTAAACCAACGTTAACCACTGGGGACAGACACCAAAAACAATGGGAGCTACAAGCCTGCAGCCTGTGAAAAGGAGACCCCAAACATACTAAGATAAACAAAATGAGAAGACAGAGAAACACACAGCAGATGAAGGAGCAAGGCAAAAACCCACCAGACCTAACAAATGAAGAGTAAATAGGCAGTCTACCTGAAAAAGAATTCAGAATAATGATAGTAAAGAGGATCCAAAATCTTGGAATTAGAATGGAGAAAACACAAGAAATGTATAACAAGGAACTAGAAGAAATAAAGTGCAAACAAACAGTGATGAACAACATAATAAATGAAATTAAAAATTCTCTAGAAGTGATCAATAGCAGAATAACTGAGGGAGAAGAACGGATAAGTGACCTGGAAGATAAAATAGTGGAAATAACTACTGCAGAGGAGAATAGAGAAAAAAAGAATGAAAAGAATTGAGGACAGTCTCAGAGACCTCTGGGGCAACATTAAATGCACCATTTGAATTATAGGGGTGCCAGCAGAAGAAGAGAAAAAGAAAGGGACTGAGAAATTATTTGAAGAGATTATAGTTGAAAACTTCCCTAATATGGGAAAAGATATAGTTAATAAAGTCCAGGAAGCACAGATAGTCCCGTACAGGATAAATCCAAGGAGAAACATGCCAAGACACATATTAATCAAACTATCAAAAATTAAATACAAAGAAAAAATATTAAAAACAGCAAGGGAAAAACAACAAATAACACACAAGGGAATCCCCATAAGGTTAACAGCTGACCTTTCAGCAGAAACTCTGCAAACCAGAAGGGAATGGCAGGACATATTTAAAGTGATGAAGGAGAAAAAACTACAACCAAGATTACTCTACCCAACAGGGCTCTCATTCAGATTTGACGGAGAAATTAAAACCTTCACGACAAGTAAAACCTAAGAGAATTCAGCACCACAAAACCAGCTTTACAACAAATGCTAAAGGAACTTCCCTGGCAGGAAACACAAGAGAAGGAAAAGGCCTACAATAACAAATGCTAAACAATTATGAAAATGGTAATAGGAACATACATATCGATAATTACCTAAAAGGTAAATGGATTGAATACTCTAACCAAAAGACATACACTGGCTGAATGGATACAAACACAAGACCTTTATATATGTTGTCTACAAGAGACCCATTTCAGACACATACACACTGAAAGTGAGGGAATGGAAAAAGATATTCCATGCAAATGGAAATCAGAAGAAATTTGGAGTAACAATTCTCATATCAGACAAAATAGACTTTAAAACAAAGACTTTTACAAGAGACAGAGAAGGACACTGCATAATGATCAAGAGATCAATCCAAGAAGATATAACAATTGTAAATATTTATGCACCTAACAGAGGAGCAACGCAATACATAAGGCAAATATGAACACCAATAAAATGGGAAATTGAGAGTAACACAATCATAGTAGGGGACTTTAACACCCCACTTTCACGAATGGACAGATCATCCAAAATGAAAATAAATAAGGAAACACAAGCTTTAAATGATACATTAAACAAGATGGACTTAATTGATACTTATAGGACATTCCATCCAAAAAAAAAAAAAAACAGAATACACATTTTTCTCAAGTGCGCATGGAACATTGTCCAGGATAGATCATATTGTGGGTCACAAATCAAGCCTTGGTAAATTTAAGAAAATTGAAATTTTATCAAGTATCTTTTCTGACCACAACACTTTGAGACAAGATATCAATTACAGGAAAAAATCTGTAAAAAATACAAAGACATGGAGGCTAAACAATACACTACATAATAACCAAGAGATCACTGAAGAAGTCAAAGAGGAACTCAAAAATACCTAGAAACAAATGACAATGAAAACACAGTGACCCAAAATCTATGGGATGCATCAAAGGCAGTTCTAAGAGGGAAGTTTATAGCAATATAATCTTACCTTAAGAAACATCTCAAATAAACAACCTAACCTTACACCTAAAGCAACTAGAGAAGGAAGAACAAGAAAACCCCAGGGACAGCAAAAGGAAATAAATCGAAAAGATCAGATCAGAATTAAATGCAAAAGAAATATAGGAAACAATAGCAAATATCAATAAAACTAAAACTGGTTCTTTGAGAAGATAAACAAAATTGATAAACCATTAGCCAGAGTCATCAAGAAAAAAGGGAAAAGACTCATATCAATAGAATTAGAAATGAAAAAGGAGAAGTAACAACTGACACTGCAGAAACACAAAGGATCATGAGAGATTAACACAAGCAACTATATGTCAATAAAATGGCCAATCTGGAAGAAAGGGACAAACTCTTAGAAATGCACAACCTTCAGAAACTAAACCAGGAAGAAACAGAAAATCTGAACAGACCAATCACAAGCACTGAGATTGAAACTGTGATTAAAAATCTTCCAACAAGCAAAAGCCCAGATCAGATCGCATCACAGGCCAATTCTATCAAACATTTAGAGAAGAGCTAACACCTATCCTTCTCAAACTCTTGCAAAATAGAGCAGAGGGAGGAACTCTCCCAAACTCATTCTACGCGGCCACTCTCACCCTGACACCGAAACCAGACAAAGATGTTAAAAAGAAAGAAAACTATATGCCAAAATCACTGATGAACATAGATGCAAAAATCCTTAACAAAATACTAGCAAACAGAATCCAACAGCACATTAAAAGGATCACGCACAATGATCAAGTGGGGTTTTTCCCAGGAATGCAAGGATTCTTCAATATATGCACATCAATCAATGTGATATACCATATTAACAAATTGAAGGAGAAAAACCATATGATCATTTCAACACATGCAGAGAAAGCTTTCAATAAAATTCAACACCCTTTTATGATAAAAATCCTCCAGAAAGTAGCCATAGAGGGAACTTTCCTCAACATAACAAAGACCACATATGACAAACCCACAGCCAGTATCATTCTTAATGGTGAAAAACTGAAACCATTTCCACTAAGATCAGGAAAAAGACAAGGTTGCCCACTGTCACCACTACTATTGAACATAGTTTTGGAAGTTCTAGCCACAGCAATCAGAGAAGAAAAATAAATAAAAGGAATCCAAATTGGAAAAGAAGTAAAGCTGTCACTGTTTGCAGATGACTTAATACTATACATAGAAAATCCTAAAGATGGTACCAGAAATCTACTAGAGCTAATCAATGAGTTTGGTAAAGCAGCAGGATACAAAATTAATGCACAGAAATCTCTTGCATTCCTATACACTAATGATGAAAATCTGGAAGTGAAATTAAGAAAACACTCCTATTTACTATTGCAACAAAAGGAATAAAATACCTAGGAATAAACCTACCTAAGGAGACAAAAGACCTGTATGCAGAAAATTATAATACACTGATGAAAGTAATTGAAGAAGATACCATTTTCTTGGATTAGAATAATCAACATTCTGAAATTTACTACACTATGCAAAGCAATCTACAGATTCAGCACAATCCCTATGGAACTACCAATGGCATTTTTCACAGAACTAGAACAAAAAATTTCACAATTTGTATGGAAACACAAAAGACCCTGAATAGACATAGCAATCTTGAGAATGAAAAACAAAGGTGGATGAATCAGGCTCCCTTATTTCAGACTATACTACAAAGCTACAGTAATCAAGGCAGTATGCTACTGGCACAAAAACAGAAAAATAGATCAATGGAACAGGATAGAAAACCCAGAGATAGAAAGTGTATGCCCATATGGTCACGTTATCTTTGATAAAAGAGGCAAGAATATACAGTGGCAAAAGACAGCCTCTTCAGTAAATGGTGCTGTGAAAACTGGATAGCTACATGTAAAAGAATGAAATTAGAACACTCTCTAACACCATATACAAAAATAAACTCAAAATTAATTAAAGACCTAAATATAACACCAGACACTCTAAAACTTTTAGAGGAAAACATAGGCAGAACACTCTATGAACTAAATCGCAGCAAGATCCTTTTAAACCCAACTCCTAGAGAAATGGAAATCAAAACAAAAATAAACAAATGGGACCTAATGAAACTTAAATGCTTTTGCACAGCAAAGGAAACAATAAACATTATGAAAAGACAACCCTCAAATGGGAAAGAATATTTGTAAATGAAGCAACTGACAAAGGATTAATCTCCAAAATTTACAAGCAGCTCATGCAGCTCAATATCAATAAACAAACAACCTAATCCCAAAATGGGCAGAAGACCTAAATAGACATTTCTCCAAAGAAAATTTACATATTGCCAACAAACACATGAAAGAATGCTCAACATCATTAATCATTAGAGAAATGTAAATCAAAACCACAATGAGATATCTTCTCACACCGGTAAGAATGGCCATCATCAAAAAATCTTCAAACAGTAAATGCTGGAGAGGGTGTGGAGAAAAGGGAACCCTCTTGCACTGTTGGTGGGAATGTAAATTGATACAGCCACTATGGAGAACAGTATGGATGTTCCTTAAAAAACTAAAACTAGAACTACCATACGACCCAGCAATCCCACTACTTAGCATATACCCTGAAAAAACCATAATTCAGCAAGAGTCATGTACCACAATGTTCACTGCAGCTCTATTTACAATAGCCAGGAAATAGAAGCAATCTAATTGTCCATCAACAGATGAATGGATAAAGAGGATGTGGCACATATATACAATGGAATATTACTCAGCCCTAAAACAAAATGAAATTGAGTTATCTGTAGTGTGGTGGATGCATCTAGAGTCTGTCATACAGAGTGAAGTAAGTCAGAAAGAGAAAAAGAAATACCGTATGTTAACACATATATATGACATCTAAGAAAAAAAAATGTTCATGAAGAACCTAGGGGCAAGATGGGAATAATGGCACAGACCTACTAGAGAATGGACTTGAGGATACAGGGAAGGGGAGGGTAAGCTGGGACAAAATGAGAGAGTGGCCTGTACATATATACACTACCAAACGTAAAATAGATAGCTAGTGGGAAGCAGCCGCATAGCACAGGGAGATCAGCTCTGTGCTTTGTGACCACCCAGATGGGTAGGAGAGGAAGGGTGGGAGGGAAGGAGAAGCAACAGGAAAGAGATATGGTGACATATGTATATGTATAACTAATTCACTTTGTTATAAAGCAGAAGCTAACACACCATTGTAAAGCAATTATACTCCAATAAAGATGTTTTAAAATAAAAGCAGAAGTATTGCTGAGCAGAAGAGAACTAAAAAGAATGTTTGCGATAAATATTGGTTTAGTGTTTGATTTCCAGCATAAAATATATTAAGTACAATGAGATCGTAACATCTATCTCATTTTTACAAATTTTTCATTGGAGTATAGTTGATTTACATTGTTGTGTTTGTTTCAGGTATACAACAAAGTGAATCAGTTATACATATACATATATCCACTGTTTTTTTAGAATCTTTTCCCATCGAGGACAGTACAGGGTATTGAATAGTGTTTGGTCTCCCACTTACATGTGTAAAGCAACATATGTAATAAGACGCACCTACAAATATAAATCAACATACATAACATACACAGCAGATATTAGTTCCTCTGTCTCTTTCCATTTGGCATGCATTTTTCAGTACCCCTTTGCTGAGAACAGTATTATTTTATGTCAGTTACATTATTTATCATAGCCTGTCCCTTATGCTGATATAATTGTGTTCATGAGTATGTTTTTGCCCTATCATTAATACTTTGAAAGTAGAGAAATGGTGCTTTCCTACTACATTCTAATCTAGCAGAATTTGTGTATGCAGTAGGGATCAAAACAACATATTTTGAGGTATTTGATTTTTATGTTGATTCCGGAGATACCTGGGATTCACAATTTTCAAATTTTTTCTTGGTTTGAGCACTGTATGATGTTTTTCTACTTAACCAGATATAGTGCCACTCTGAAAACATCCCTGAATTTATAGTACAAATTAAGAATAAAATAAACATATGTCCTCATCTCCAGCATTAAAATGAATCAACTACTGCATAATGTAATTAACCAGTGGCATGACAAGGAATTTATTTCACTCTGCTTTTCTCTCCTGCTCTCTTTGTTTTAGTTTCAGTGCTTCAGAATGAAATTCTACTTTAGTTATGGTAGAATGTGTGTGTGTGTGTGTGTGTGTGTGTGTGTGTGTGTGTGTGACATAATAGAAATTGATTTTATACTGTACATCCTATGGGTTAACTTAAATATTTGGCATGCTTGTAAATCTTTTTTTTAACGTTTTTATTGGAGTATAATTGCTTTACAATGGTGTGTTACTTTTTGCTTTATAGCGAAGTAAATCAGTTATACATATACATATATCCCCATATCTCTTCCCTCTTGTGTTTCCCTCCCTCCCACCCTCCCTATCCCACTCTTCTAGCTGGTCACAAAACACTGAGCCAATCTCCCTGTGCTATGCAACTGCTTCCCACTAGCTATCTATTTTACATTTGGTAGTGTATATATGTCCATATATACACTACCACTCTCTCACTTTGTCCCAGCTTACCCTTCCCCCTCACTGTGTCCTCAAGTCCATTCTATAGTAGGTCTGCATCTTTATTCCCATCTTGCCCCAAGGTTCATGAACATTTTTTCTTTTCTTTCTTTTTTTTTTTTTAGATTCCATATATATATGTTAGCATACAGTAGTTGTTTTTCTCTGTCTGACTTACTTCACTCTGTATGACACTCTAGGTCCATCAACCTCACTACAAATAACTCAATTTCATTTCTTTATATGGCTGAGTGATATTCCATTCTATATATGTGCCACATCTTCTTATTCATTCATCTGTCAATGGACACTTAGGTTGCTTCCTTGTCCTGCTTATTGTAAATAGAGCTGCAATGAACATTGTGGTATATGACTTTTTGAATTATGGTTTTCTCAGGGTATAGACACAGTAGTGGGATTGCTGGGTCATATGGTAGTTCTATTTGTAGTTTTTTAAGAAACCTCCATACTGTTCTCCATAGTGGCTGAACCAATTCACATTCCCACCAGCAGTGCAAGAGTGTTCCCTTTTCTCCACACCCTCTCCAGCATTTATTGTTTGTAGAATTTTTGATGATGGCCATTCTGACCGGTGTGAGAAGATATCTCATTGTAGTTTTGATTTGCATTTCTCTAATGATTAATGATGTTGAGCATTCTTTCATCTGTTTGTTGGCAGTCTGTATATCTTCTTTGGAGAAATGTCTATTTAGGTCTTCTGCCCATTTTTGGTTTGGGTTATTTGTTTTTTCATATTGCGCTGCATGAGCTGCTTGTAAATTTTGGAGATTAATCCTTTGTCAGTTGCTTCATTTGCATATATTTTCTACCATTCTGAGGATTGTCATTTCATCTTGGTTACGGTTTCCTTTGCTGTGCAAAATGTTTTAAGTTTCATTAGCTCTCATTTGTTTATTTTTGTTTTGATTTCCATTTCTCTAGGAGGTGGGTCAAAAAAGATCTTGCTGTGATTTATGTCTTAGAGTGTTCTGCCTATGTTTTCCTCTAAGAGTTTGATAGTGCCTGACCTTACATTTAGGTTTTTACTCCATTTTGAGTTTATTTTTCTGTATGGTGTTAGGGAGTGTTCTAATTTCATACTTTTACATGTACCTGTCCAGTTTTCCCAGCACCACTTATTGAAGATGCTGCCTTTTCTCCATTGTATATTCTTGCCTCCTTTATCAAAGATAAGCTGACCATACGTGTGTGGGTTTATCTCTGAGGTTTCTATCCATTTCCATTGATCTATATATGTGCCAGTAACATATTGTCTTGATTACTGTAGGTTTGTAGTATAGTCTGAAGTCCAGTAGCCTGATTTCTCCAGGTCAGTTTTTCTTTCTCAAGATTGCTTTGGCTACTCTGGGTCTTTTGTGTTTCCACACAAATTGTGAAATTGTTTATTCTAGTTCTGTGAAAAATGCCATTGATAGTTTGATAGAGATTGCTTGAATCTGTAGATCTCTTTGTGTAGTACAGTCATTTTCAGAATGTTGATTCTTCCAATCCAAGAACATGGTATATCTGTCCATCTATTTGTATCATTTTTAATTTCTTTCATCAGTGTCTTATAATTTTCTGCATACAAATCTTTTTTCTACTTAGTTAGGTTTATTCCTAGGTATTTTATACTTGTTTTTGAAATGGTATATTGGAGTGTTTTGTTAATTTCACTTCTAGATTTTTCATCATTAGTGCATAGGAATGCAAGAGAATTCTGTGCATTAATCTTGTATCCTGCTACTTTACCAAATTCATTGATTAGCTCTAGTACTTTTCTGGTAGCATCTTTAGGATTCTCTAGGTACATTATCATGGTATCTGCAAACAGTGACAGCTTTACTTCTTCTTTTCTGATTTGGATTCATTTTCTTTCTTTTTCTTCTCTGATGGCCGTGGCTAAAACTTCCAAAACTGTTGAATAATAGTGGTGAGAGTGGCCAACTTTGTCTTCTTCCTGATCTTACAGGAAATAATTTCAGTTTTTCACCATTGATGATGAGGTTGGCTCTGGGTTTGTTACATATGGCCTTTATTATGTTGAGGTAATTTCCCTCTATGCCAACTTTCTGGATGATTTTTGTCATAAAGTGGTGTTGAATTTTGTTGAAAGCTTTCTCTGCATCTATTGAGATGATCATAGGTTTTTCTCCTTCAATTTGTTAATATGGTGTATCACATTGATTTATTTGTGTATATTGAAGAATCCTTGCATTCCTGGGATAAACTCCACTTGATCATGATGTATGATCCTTTTAATATGCTGTTGGATTCTGTATGCTAGTATTTTGTTGAAGATTTTTACATTTTTGCTCATCAGTGATATTGGTCTGTGGTTTTCTTTTTTTGTGATATCTTTGTCTGTTTTGGTGTCAGGGTGATGGTGGCCTTGTAGAATGAGTTGGAAGAGTTCCTCCCTCTGCTATATTTTGGAAGAGTTTGAGAAGGATAGGTGTTAGCTCTTCTCTAAATGTTTGATAGAATTCACCTGTGAAGCCACCTGGTCTTGGGCTTTTGTTTGTTGGAAGATTTTTTATCACAGTTTCAATTTCAGTGCTTCTGATTGGTCTGTTCATATTTTCTATTTCTTCCTGGTTCAGTCTCGGAACGTTGTACATTTCTAAGTATTTGTCCCTTTCTTCCAGGTTGTCCATTTTATAGGCATATAGTTGCTTGTAATCTCTCATGATCCTTTGTGTTTCTGCAGTGTCAGTTGTTATTCCCCTTTTTCATTTCTAATTCTATTGATTTGTGTCTTCTCCCTTTTTCTCTTGATGAGTCTGGATAATGGTTTATCAATTTTGTTTATCTTCTCAAAGAACCAGTTTTTATTTTCATTAATCTTTTCTATTGTTTCCTTCATTTCTTTTTCATTTATTTCTAATCTGATCTTTATGATTCCTTTCCTTCTTCTAACTTTGCGGTGTTTGGTTGTTCTTTCCCTAATTGCTTTAGGTGTAAGCTTACGTTCTTTATCTCAGATGTTTCTTCTCTCTTAAGGTAGGATTGTATTACTATAAACTTCCCTCTTGGAATTGCTTTTGCTGCATCCCATAGGTGTTGGGTTATCGTGTTTCAATTGTCATTTGTTTCTAGATACTTTTTGATTTCCTCTTTGATTTCTTCAGAGATCTCTTGGTTATTAAGTAGTGTATTGTTTAGCTTCCATGTGTTTATATTTTTTACAGATATTTTCCTGTAATTGATATCTAGTCGCAGAAGGTTGTGGTTGGAAAAGATACTTGATACAATTTCAATTTTCTTAATTTTACCAAGGCTTGACTGTGACCCAGGATATGATCTATCCTGGAGAATGTTCCATGAGCTCTTGAGGAGAAAGTGTATTCTGTTGTTTTTGCATGGAGTGTCCTATAAATATCAATTAAGTCCATCTTGTTTAATGTATTATTTAAAGCTTGTGTTTCCTTATTTATTTTCGTTTTGGATGATCTGTCCATTGGTGAAAGTGAGGTGTTAAAGTCACCTACTATGATTGTGTTGCTGTCGATTTCCCCTTTTATAGCTGTTAGTATTGCCTTAGGTATTGAGTTGCTCCTATATTAGGTCCATAAATATTTACAATTGTTATATCTTCTTCTTGGATTGATCTCTTGATCATTATGTAGTGTCCTCCTTTGTCTCTTGTAATAGTCTTTTTTTTAAAGTGAATTTTTTCTGATATGAGAATTGCTACTCCAGCTTTCTTTTTATTTCCAATTGCATGGAATATCTTTTTCCATCCCCTCACTTTCAGTGTGTATGTGTCCTTAGGTCTGAAGTGGATCTCTTGTAGAAAGCATATATACTGGTCTTTTTTTGGTGTCCATTCAGCCAGTCTATGTCTTTTGATTGTAGCATTTAATCCATTTACATTTAAGGTAATTATCAATATGTATGTTCCTATTACCATTTTCTTAATTGGTTTTGGTTTGTTATTGTAAGTCTTTTCTTGTCTCGTGTTTCCTGCCTAGAGAAGTTCCTTTGGCATTTGTTGTAAAACTGGTTTGGTGGTGCTGAATTCTCTTTGCTTTTGCTTGTTTGTAAAGTTTTAATTTCTCCATCAAATCTGAATGAGATCCTTGCTGGATAGGATAATCTTTTTTGTAGGTTTTTCTCTTTCATCACTTTACATATGTCCTGCCACTCTCTTCTGGCTTGCAGACTTTCTGCTGAAAGATCAGCTGTTAACCTTACAAGATTTCCCTTGTATATTATTTGTTGTTTTTTCCCTTGCTGCTTTCAATTTTTCTTTGTATTTAATTTTTGATAGTTTGATTAATATGTGCCTTGCCATGTTTCTCATTGGATTTATCCTGTATGAGACTCTCTGTGCTTCCTGGACTTGATTAACTATTTCCTTTCCCATATTAGGGAAGTTTTCAACTATAATCTCTTCAAATAATTTCTCAGTCCCTCTCTTTTTCTCTTCATCTTCTGGGACCCCTAAGATTCCAATGTTGGTGCATTTATTATTCTACCAGATGTCTCTGAGACTGTCCTCTATTCTATTAATTCTTTTTTCTTTATTCTGCTCTGCAGTAGTTTTTTCCACTATTTTATCTTCCAGGTCACTTGTATGTTCTTCTGTCTCACTTATTCTGCTCTTTTCCCTTCTAGAGAATTTTTAATTTCATTTATTGTGCTTTTCATGATTATTTATTTGCTGTTTAGCTCTTCTAGGTCCTTAAACATATCTTGTGTTCTGTCCAGTTTGTTTCCAAGATTTGGTATCATCTTTACTATCATTATTCTGAATTATTTTTCAGGTAGACTGCCTATTTCCTTTTCATATGTTAGGTCTGGTGGGTTTTTTCCTTGCTCCTTCATCTGTTGTTTGTTTCTTTGTCTTCTCATTTTGTTTAACTTACTGTGTTTGGTGTCTCCTTTACACAGGCTACATATTCATAGTTCCTGTTGTTTTGGTGTCTGCCTGAAGTGGCTAAGTTTGGTTCAGTGGGTTGTGTAGGCTTCCTGGTAGAGGGGACTATTGCCTGTGTTCTGGTGGATGAGGCTGTATCTTGCCTTTCTGGTGGGCAAGTCCATGTCTGATGGTGTTTTTTTTTTGTGTCTTTGACCTTGTTATGATTTTAAACAGTGTCTCTGCTAATGGGTGGGGTTGTGTTCCTGTCCTGCTAGTTGTTTGGCATAGGGTGTCTAGCACTGTAGTTTGCTCATTGTTGAGTGGAGCTGGGTCTTGGTGTTGAGATGGATATCTCTGGGATATTTTCACTGTTTGATATTACATGGAGTTGGGAAGTTTCTTGTGGACCAATGTCCTGAACTTGGCACAACCCTCACAGCTGGCTGGAGCACGAAGAACTTGTCATTCTCATGGCTCAGAATAAATGGGAGAAAAATAGAAAGAAAGAAAAAATAAAATAAAATAAGTTATTAAAAGAAAAAACAAAAATTAAGTATAAAAAATTTTTAAGGTAATAAAAAAAAAAAGAAAGAAAGAAGAGAACAACCAAACCAAAAATCAAGTCCACCAATGATAACAAGCACTGAGAAATATACTAAAAAAAAAGAAAGAAAGAAAGAAAAAAGGACAGAGAGAACTCTAGCACAAATGGTAAAAACAAACCTATACAGACAAAATCACACACAGAAGCATATGCATACACACTCACAAAAAGAGAAAAAGGGGAATAAATATATATATCATTGCTCCCAAAGTCCACCTTCTCAATTTGGGATGATTTGTTGTCTATTCAGGTATTCCACAGATGCAGGGTAC
The DNA here is from genome assembly GCF_949987515.2 of Delphinus delphis. Taxonomy (NCBI): domain Eukaryota; kingdom Metazoa; phylum Chordata; class Mammalia; order Artiodactyla; family Delphinidae; genus Delphinus; species Delphinus delphis. Next base: position 18,444,570 of record NC_082694.2, on the reverse strand, counting down.
ATCAAGTTGACTCTGGAGAATAATCCGTTGTTCCTGAAGCTGCTGGGAAAGATTTCTCTTTCTCTTCTTTGTTCGCACAGCTCCTGGGATTCAGCTTTGGATCTGGGCCTGCCTCTGTGTGTAGGTCACCTGAGGGCATGTGTTCTTTTCTCAGACAGGACAGGGTTAAAGGAGCAGCTGCTTTGCGGGCTCAGGCTCACTCAGGCCAGTGGGAGGGAGGGGTACGGATTGCGGGATAAGCCTGCAGCGGCAGAGGCCAACGTGATGTTGCATGAGTCTGAGGCGTGCTATGTGTTCTCCTGGGGAAGTTGTCCCTGGATCACAGGACCCTGGCAGTGGCAGGCTTCACAGGGTCCTGGGAGGGGAGGTGTGGATAGTGACCTGTGCTTGCACACCAGCTTCTTGGTGGCTGTGGCAGCAGCCTTAGTGCCTCATGTCTGTCTCTGCGGTCCACGCTGATAGCCGTGACTCATGTCCATTTCTGGATCTCCTTTAAGCAGTGCTCTTAATCCCTTCTCCTTGCACACCAGGAAACAAAGAGGCAAGAAAATGTCCCTTGCCTCTTCAGCAGTTCCAGACCTTTTCCTGGAGTCCCTCACAGCTAGAGTGGCACAGTAGCCCCCTTCAGGCCGTGTTCATGCAGCTAACCCCAGTCTTCTCCCTGGGATAAGACCAAAGCTGGAACCTCAGGACCCACCCATCCCGGCGGGTGAGCAGACAAGCCTCTCAGACTGGTGAGTGCTTGTCAGCACTGATCCTCTGTGCGGGAATCTCTCCTCCTTGCCCTCTGCACCCCTGTTGCTGTGCTCTCCTCAGTGGCTCCAAAGCTTCTCCACTCTGCCACCCCCAGTCACCACCCATGAATGGGCTTCCTAGTGTGTGGAAACCTTTCCTCCTGCACAGCTCCCTCCCACTTGTGCAGGTCTCATCCCTATTCTTTTGTCTCTATTTTTTTTCTTTTTTCTTTTACCCTACCAAGGTACATGGGGAGTTTCTTACCTTTTTGGAGGTCTGAGGTCTTCTGCCAGTGTTCAGTAGGTGTTCTGTAGGAGTTGTTCCACATGTAGATGTATTTCTGATGTATTTGTGTGGAGGAAAGTGATCTCTGCATCTTACTCTTCCACCATCTTGAAGCTCCTGAAAGTCTTTGATAATTACTCACTGCTCAGAAATTCAAAGCCCAGGTATTACTTCACCTTTTTTGAAGTAAATTTTTCTTAGAGAAATACCTCTGTCTCTCTATGGAGAATCAAACAAACAAACAAAAAAAGACTCACAAATAAAACAAAACAAAAACAAACAACTTAAAAAAATAAAATACCCCTGCACGACAGAGAGATTTTGCTTCATCTCCACCAAACTAATGTAATTATATTTGGTAAACACCTTAGGAAGAAAACTTGGCAAGCTTTGCTGAATCAGAAATAAACTCCATGGTGCCTCACTTGCCTTGGTTAGCATCCAGGTTCCCATGGAAACTGAATTATGTCACAGTTTAAATAAAATTATTCTAATGTTTCTAATATAAACAGGACTTTGTTCTAAATTAGGCATCAATATGCCTATTTTAAATATCCATATTTAAAAAATGGCTTTATGTTAGCTTGCAAAATATATTAGTACATAGCCACTTCAAAAGAAAATACAAAGTCAAAATCAAAGTGGATAAAAAAGCAAAGTGGATTTTGAAAGAACTTTATTTAATGAATGTGAGGCAAATTGGCCAGTAGAAGTGCAGGATAATTTTAGATTGTTGCTTAGTTACAAATGTGTGTGTACAGTAATGATTTTCAGTTAACTATTCTTTAGCCCAAAATTCCTTTTCAGACTTGTGGAGTATGTGGCTGGAGTATCTGTTTATTCTATACTCAGTTTCTCACAATTTTTTTTTTTAAGGTTTGTATTGTATAAATAAGAGGAAATTTTGGGCTTAGGAACACTCCACAAATTCATCATCTTCATCATAACTTGTCCAATTTTTTGCAGTGTCTCAAATCGTTTTCGAAGGTATCATCTCATAGCATTTGCCTCACAACACAGTGAGGAAGATGCAATTATATTTTCTTGCATTTTATGAGAAATGACATTGAAATAAATGAATTATCTACCTAAGTTAACAAAAATAAAAGAAATTAGTGGTATCTGAAATGGAAGGAAGTTTACCCTGACTCCGAATCAGTAGTACTTTCCATTTTCTGTCTGTGGGAACTTAGATCACCTACAAAGTTGTTTAGTGGCACCATAGAAGTGAGATATGAGGAACAAATTTGTGAACTACAACATATAATATATATGTAAAATATTAAGAAAGGACATAAAAAGCCAGTAGAATTAAAAAAACAAGAAACTATTTAAAAAAAACCCAAATTACTATCTTCTAAATCTCATAAGAATACAAAGAAATTTCAAGTTTATAAATGGTGTAAATAATTGTCAATTTAGCATTATTGAAGTGATTAAGTAATGCAGATTAAATAGCTTAAGTTTACCTGCTACCTTGTGTCTTTTTATGGAATTAATCTATCTAAACTTGGTTCTTTTTTCTAATTGTCCTTGAAAGTAAGTTGTGTTCTATTCAGTGTTTGCGGTTTTCATGACAATGACTTGGTAACACATAATTTTTTCTTGTCCTTATTAATGAAGTTGCACAAAATTTCATATATTTATTGACCATTTGATACCTTCTTTTGTGCAGTGGTCTTTCAAATCTTTTATCCATTTTCTTTTTTTTTTATTTATTTATTTTGAGGAGTTTTTTTGTTCTATTGTTTGTTTAACACATTCTGGTTACAAGTTTTACATCTTATAGGATTACATGTGCTGCCAGTATCTTCTTTGACCTGGTATCTTGCTTTTCTTTTCTTTCTTTTGTTTAATTGGTTATTGCTTTTCTTTCCTCTTTTTTATTTAATTGGATCTTGGATAAACAGAAACTCTTACTTTTAACATATAACAATTTATTTTTTGTAGTTAGTCTTTTAGTTTTCTTGTTTACTGAATTCACACTTTTTCACAAGTCAAATGGCTATTTTTGAAAAGGTCTTTTTTTCTGAAAAGATCTGCTTTATAACACTGGTCTTTTCTATTCTGTGCCAATACCAATACCATACCATCTTCCTTAGTGAAGCTATAAAATATGACTTGTAAACTAATAGAATAAGTTGCAACATATAACATTCTGTTTTATATGTGTGTGTGTTTATGTGTTTGCTGTTTCTTGTGTTTTTTTTTTTCCATTAAAAAATCAGATTTATTTACCAAGAACAACAATAACAACCAAACTGGTATTTTGATTGAGTCTACTGAGATAGGGAGAAGATTGACATCTTCACAATACTTGGTTTTTAAATTCAATAACATGAGTTATTCTTTCTTTTATTCAAGTTTTTCTTAATTCCTCTTAATAGTGTTTTACAGTTTTCAATATGGAGAATTCTACTCTTTGTATTAGATTTATTGCTACATTAATATATTTTCATGCTATTTGAAATACTCCTTGAAATAATCACTTTTTAAAGCCATGTTATGATAGATTTTAAAAAATTTACATACATGATCATGCCTTCTGCAAATAATGATTTCATAATTTTTTTCTTTGAAATCTAATGCTATTTATTTTCTTACTTTATAGCACTGGGTAGGAACTGGAGTACAATTTTTAATATGTGAGAGACCATCATGCTTTATTTCTAGGTTTGGAGGAAATACTTTCAACACTTTATCAGCAAGTACAAGGAGTGCTGAAGGTCTTCTTTGTTGCTACTGAGGTTGACACATTGTGGTACACAGCCTCTGAGATGGATCCCAGTGGTTCTTGCCTTCTGGCATCCAAGCCCTTGTGTAATCTGCAACCCATGGGTGCTGCTCATTGCTAAAGAATGGACTGTCCTTGAGGTGATGTGTGGGATGTCACTTCTGATATTAGGTTACCTGCTTTTACTTTCTTGCTTTTGGAGCCCTTGTTCTGCAGGAAGCAATCTGCCATGTTTTAAGTAGTCCTTTGAGAAGGCTCATGTGGTGAGGAACTGATGTCTCTGGTCATTAGCCAGTAAGAACCTGAGGCCAATAACCATGTGAGTGAACTTGGATTATCTCCCAGTCAAACCTGTAGTTGGCTGAGAATCAGTGGGTATTTTGATGGCAGCCTTGTTAGGGACACTAAGTCAGAGGCATTCAGCTAAGCTATACCCAGATTCATGGACCACGGAACCTATGAGATAATGTGTATTCTGTTTTAAAGTCACTAGTTTGGGGGTAATTTGTTAAGCAGAAAGAGACATGTAATACATGTACTTTATCAGATTAATGAAGTTTGCTATCTTTCCTTATTTACTGAATGCTTGAAAGTAAAAATCGTTCTTGAAATTTATTGACAATTATTTTCTCTGAATCAACTAAAATATTAGTATGTTTTTCTTTTTATCCCATTAATATAAGGTTTTACAATGATTAATTTTCAATGTTCAGTGAAATTTGGAATCCTTATAATAAACTCAAATTAGTTATAGCATATTATGCTTTTTATATATTTTATTATCTATATATTTTTACTTTTTATTTTATTTATTATTAATTCAATTATTATTTTATCTTATTATTTTACACATTCTGCTTATTAATATTTCCTTTAGGATTTTTACATCTGTGTTTATGTGAGATTAGGCTCAAATTTTCCTTTTAAGTACAGAGATGTGCTGGTATCATAGAATCATTTAGGATTTTTATCTTTATGCTGTTATAGGAAAAATACAGTATATATTTGGCATTATTTCCTTGTATTTGGCTTCACTGTTGAAGTCATTAGAATCTGAAGGTACCTTTGCAGTTGTGTTTTTCATTGTAGAATCAATTCATTATTCCCTGTTTACTCTTTTTAAAAATATTTTTAGTTAGTTTGGTGTTATTTTTTAGGTGTGAATTGGTGTGCTTCTCCTAAATATTAACATATTTTGGAATAGAGGTTGTCTATGTTTCTTGTTGTTTTTTTTTTTTATGGTACACGGGCCTCTCACTGCTGTGGCCTCTCCCGTTGCAGAGCACAGGCTCTGGACGCGCAGGCTCAGCAGCCATGGCTCACAGGCCCAGCCGCTCCGCGGCATGTGGGATCTTCCCAGACCCGGGCATGAACCCGTGTCCTCTGCATCGGCAGGCAGACTCTCAACCACTGCGCCACCAGGGAAGCCCTATGATTTTTATTGTCTCCTTAATGTTATTAGACCCATATGGTAATGAATCCTTTTCACAACTGATGTTTTCTCTGAGTTTTTTTTCATCATTTCTAACATTTTCCTGAACTGTGTTATTATTTTTCAGCATGTCTTGATTCTAATTTATGTTTTTATTCTGCTTTTTTCCTTATTTTTATACTTCATTCATTCCTTCTATTTTAAGTCAGTGCTCTTCCACTTACTACCAGACAAAATTGCTCAATTTATTGATTTTTTCCACCTATTATTTCATAATGAATTCATGTAAATCTATTTCCTGGAAGGCATAACTTTAACAACACTCCACAAGTTTTAATTTAGTACATCTAATTTCCTTATTGAGTTCATCTTTACCCATGGGTTATTTAGAGATACATTTTTAAATTTCCAAAAATTTTAGATGTGCTTGCATTTTTGTTGCTGTTTTATTGATTTCTGATTCAACTGCATTTATATTATTTCAGTACTTCAAAATTTCTCAGTTTTGCTTTGTAAAGCAGCATATGAAAATGGTTTTTAAAAGTTTGATGTGGAAATAAAAATAATACAGCTGCTAATCTGCTGTTGTTTAATGCAAAGTTCCTTAGGATAGGTAATACAATTTGCCAATTGCATTGTTCCAATTTTCTATAACTTTATGAATTCATGGTCTATTTTTTTCCTGTCCTTTACAGAGATCACTATAAATCTATCATTTTAAAATTTATCCTTTAAATTTTATCAGTGATATATCCTGAGCCTTTATTAGCAGGTATATTTTTCTTCAAAATTATATCTTACTTGTGAATTAGAGTCTTTATCACAATGAAGTGAACATCTTTACTTCCAGTAGTATTTTTTAATCTTAAAGATTACTCTGTGCTATACTAATACAGACTTATCATCTGGCTTTTATTAATATTTGGATGGAATAATTTTCCAATCATTTATATTAATTATTCCTGTATCTTGATGTTATATGTATAACATATAAGGGGCATATGAAACATATATTATTAGCACCCTATATCCAATCTGCAATTTGCTTCTTTTACTTGAAGCCTTTACTCCATTTATACTTTTTAAAAATCTCTGTCAAACTGCAAGCAGTGAGATAATTCAAGCCTAAGTATCAGTCCATATGAGGTTCTGTATGTTATTCTAATGGTTGCACTCCTTTATACCCATATAATCAGGTACAATTTGCTTCAGTTCCTCTAAACATTCTCTCACATTAAAAATTTTTGCCTGCCTGGAAGCTGTTGCCTCCTGTTGTTTATTTGTTTGTTCATTTGTTTTATATTCGCAAATGGTTACTTTTCAAACTAAACAGACAAAAGCTAGTGCTATAGATGGAATGTTTATGCCCTTCCTCATGAATGGGATTAATGCTTTCATAAAAGAGGCCCTCATGAATAGGATTGTTGGAAGACAAAGAGAAAAAAATGTCCACTGAACTGAGAAGTTATCTTGAGACTGAAGAATGAGGCAGGCAGTTCCATATAATCAATGGATCAGTATATTATAGGGTAATTTACATCCAGGGTAGGGTCAGTCAGACTGTGATCCAGAAGCATTAGCAACTGCACTCTGCACCTCTGAGGGACCATTGGGAAAATGTTATAATTAACCTAGGGTATAGGGGTACACACTTGCAGACAGAGATTGCATTCCTAAGTCAAGATTTGTGATGGGTAACTAGTCTCATGGGCATTGAGAATACTTCAGATAAGGTCTTCATCATTGCTTATGACTAACAGAGCATGGAGGTCACCTGGGCCTAATGGTCATTAAACAATATCTATTAACTACAAAGCTCTTGATGACTAAAGAGATCTACTACACATTACTGTACTAGGTAGGGTCAGTGGAAGGACAGGAGGAACTGAACAGGCCCAAGATGGTGTTAGTTATGTTAATAGCCATAGAGGGATTAATGATTTCATAAAAGAGGCCCAAAAGAGTTTCTTAGTCCCTTGCACCACATGAAGGCGCAGAGAGAAGTCTGCAGTCTGCAATCTGGAATAGGGATTTCACCAGACCTCAACAGTGTTTGTGGTCTAATCTCTTACTTCCAGCCTCCAGAACTGTGAGAAATAAATATCTGCTGTTTATAAGCTACCCAGTTTATGGAATTTGCAGCCTCAAAGGACTAAGGCAACTAGCTTCATAACAGAGTTACTATGATTAGTTGGTGACTATATTTTAAATCTTGGTTACAACACTGATTTGTCTTCTGCATGCATTTTGCATCCCTTTATAATTATGTCACAGCACTCAGTGTATTCTTTTAAAAAACTGCAGAGTCTAGTATGGGTGGTTTGATCTTCTAGCCAGGCAGTGATAGCATTTTTCAGATAATGGAACATTGAGGCTTTTACAGTGGGTAGTAGAAATCACTTTAATACAATATTTCTGTGCTTATCCCTCTTCTGATTTAGAATATAAAACAAGATTATATTAGTAATACATGAATGGTAACACCACTTTAGAAGAGGGATTCAAAGCAAAGGAGGGTAGTAAAAAGGTTTGTTTGCTTATTTTTAAAAAAAATACTTCTTCAGTATATATTTTTTAAGCTCAATATGATGGAGAAATGGGAGAGAAAAATGAGCAAGATTATACTTTAGGCAAAAATCCAAAACCTTTTTAAGTGTGTGGATCAGACCAGCTGTCTTGTGCAATATGAGAACTCTAGGGGAAAAAAAGGAAAAAAGTTATTCTCAAAATTAGGTAGAGTCTCTGTTGATCATCAAAAGAAAATTTCTCCCAAGAGAGTGGATTCTCCTTTGTATTTACTTGATCTATTTGAATATTAAACATTCCTTATTCAACTCAAATGTAACATTAATACACATTCTTTTCCTTCCTGGTTGTGGCAGAGATAGCAGATTGGTTTGTTAACTGCATGCCCACTGTCCTTTTACATTTCTTAGGATATGCTAGAAGCTAAAAAGTTAAAGATAACCTTTCTCAAAAAATCTTACAAGCCCAGGTTTTGCACATATGTGAATTATGCCAAGTAGATGCATTCATGAGCTATTGAAAAGATAGGAATGAGGTTGTGTTGGTGTTTTTGCTATTTCTGCTGATTCTGTTGATTCTAGTGTAAGGGTTTGTGTTGGGGGAGGAGTGGGATTAGGGTGGGTATTTATAGTAAGTATTCCAGTGCTCAAGATTTGTGAATGTGAAAAATCAGGGCATAGGGCATCTGTTTTTCTGGCATTGGATCACAGCTGAGATAAGGTGGTCTTGCAGCAAGTAGCTCATATGACTTAGCTCTCTGGCCATTGTTTTCTCTTCCTGACTGTGGCAAACACTGCTGTATCCCTAGCGGGAGAGTTTTGAACACCACAGGAGTATTTCTGGAATTTGGCCTATAAGCCTACTCCTCCAATGCTCCCAATGTTCTAAACATCTACTTAGGTGAACTGCATCTTTTTCTGCATGAGGTAGAGTGGCTTAAGTTATCTGAAATCTAACTAGCATTCCTTTTTACCCTTCTTTCAAAAGTTTTATTCTAAAAATGGCTATATTTAAAAAAAAATGACTAGTCTCCTAAAGGACTGTATTCATGATGTTAGAAGTCTCTACTCTCTCTTCTCTAACTTCAGTGAAAATTCTCAAATCTTTCCAGTGGCTTTTGTGTGTGTGTGTGGTTCTTTTTTTTTTTTTTTTTTTTATTGGAGTATAGTTGCTTTACAATATTGTGTTACTTTCTGCTGTAAAGTGAAGTAAATCAGCTATATGTATACCTATATCCCCACTCTCTTGGACCTCCTCCCCCACCCCCAATTCCACCAATCTAGGTCATCACAAAGCACCAAACTGAGCTTCCTGTGCTTTATAGCAGGTTCCCGCTAGCTATCAATTTTACACATGGTGGTGTATTTATGTCAAACCTAATCTCCCAATTCATCCCGCTCTCCCCTTCCTGCCCTTCCCTGTGTTCACACCTCCATTCTCTACACCTGCATTTCTATTCCTGCCCTCTGAATATGTTCATCTGTACCATTTTTCTAGATTCCACATATATGCATTAATATACGATATTTGTTTTTCTCTTTCTGACTTACTTCTATATGACAGACACTAGGTTCTTCCATATCTCTACAAATGACCCAATTTCATTTCTTTTTATGGCTGAGAAATATTCCTTTATATATATACCACATCTTCTTTATCCATTCCTCTGTCAATGCACATTTAGGTTGTTTCCATGCTCTGGCTATTGTAAATAGTGCTGCAATGAACATTGGGATACATATGTGTTTTTGAATTATGGTTTTCTCAGGGCATACGCCCAGGAGTAGGATTGCTGGGTCATATGGTAGTACTAGTTTTTAGTTTTTTAAGGAACTTCCATACCGTTCTCCACAGTGGCTGTATCAATTTACATTCCCACCAACAGTGCAAGAGGGCTCCCTTTTCTCAATACCCTCTCCAGAATTTATTGTTTGTAGGTTTTTTGATGATGACCATTCTGACTGGTGTGAGGTGACACCTCATTGCAGTTTTGATTTGCATTTCTCTAATAATAAGTGATGCTGAGAATCTTTTCATGCTCCTCTTGGCCATCTGTATGTCTTATTTGGAGAAATGTCTATTTAGATCTTCCACCCATTTGTTGATTTGGTTGTTTGTTTTTTTGATACTGAGCTGCATGAGCTTTTTGTATATTTTGGAAATTAATCCTTTGTCCATTGCTTCATTTGTAAATATTTTCTCCCAATCTGTTGGTTGTCTTTTCATCTTGTTTATGGTTTCCTTAAAAGCAAAAGCTTTTGTTTCATTAGGTCCTATTTCTTATTTTTGTTTTTATTTTCATTACTCTAAGAGGTGGGTTATAAAAGATTTTGCTGTGATTTATGTCAAAGAGTGTTTTTCCTATGTTTTCTTCTAAGAGTTTTAGAGTGTCCAGTCTTATATTTAGGTCTTTAATCCATTTTAAGTTTAGTTTTGTGTTTGGTGTTAGGGAGTGTCCTAATTTCATTCTTTTACATGTAGTTGTCCAGTTTTCCCAGCACCATTTATTGAAGAGACTGTATTTTCTACATTGTATATTCTTGCCCCCCTTGTCAGAGATAGGGTGACCATATGTGTGTGGGTTGATCTCTGGGCTTTCTGTCCTCTTCCATTGATCTATATTTCTGTTTTTGTGCCAGTACCATACTGTCTTGATTACTATAGCTTTGTAGTATACTCTGAAATCAGAGAGTCTGATTCCTCCAGCTCTGATTTTTTTTTTGTTTGTTTGTTTTTTACTCAAGATTGCTTTGGCTATACAGGGTTTTTGTTTCACCAGATAAATTTTAAGATTTTTTGTTCTAGCTCTGTAAAAAAATGCCATTGGTAATTGGATAGGGATGGCATTGAATCTGTAGATTGCTTAGGTAGTATAGTCATTTTCACAATATTGATTATTCCAATACAAGAACATGGTATATCTCTCCATCTTTTTGTATCATCTTTGATTTATTTCACCAGTGTCTTATAGTTTTCTGAGTAAAGGTCTTTTACCAACTTAAGTAGGTTTATTCCTAGATATTTTATTCTTTTTGTGGCAATGGTGAATGGGATTGTTTCCTTAATGTCTATTTCTGATTTTTCATTGTTAGTGTAGAGGAATGCAAGAAATTTCTGTGCATTAATTTTGTATCCTGCAACTTTACCAAATTCATTGATTAGCTCTAGTAGTTTTCTGGTAGCATCTTTAGGATTTTCTATGTATAGTATCATGTCATTTGCAAACAGTGACAGTTTTACTTCTACTTTTCCAATTTGGATTCCTTTTATTTATTCTTCTTCTCTAATTGCTGTGGCTAGCACTTCCAATACTATGTTGAATAATATTGGTGAGAGTGGGCACCCTTGTCTTGTCCCTGATCTTAGAGGAAATGCTTTAGTTTTTCACCACTGAGAATGATTTTTTTTGTAGGTCTGTCATATATGACTTTTATTATATTGAGGTAGGTTCCCTCTATGCCCACTTTCTGGAGAGTTTTTATCATAAATTGTGTTGAATTTTGTCAAAAGCTTTTTCTGTATCTATTGAGATCATCATATGGTTTTCACCCTTCAGTTTGTTTATATGGGGTATCACATTGATTGATTTGCATACATTGAAGAATCCTTGCATCCCTGGGCCTGGGATAAATCCCACTTGATCATGGTGTATGATCTTTTTAATGTGTTGTTGGATTCTGTTTGCTAGTATTTTTTGAGGATTTTTGCATATAGGTTCATCAGAGATATTGGTTTGTAATTGTCTCTTTTTGTAACATCTTTGTCTGATTTTGGTATCAGGGTGATGGTGGCCTCATAGAACGAGTCTGAGTGTGTTCCTCCCTCTACAGATTTTTGGGAGAGTTTGAGAGGATAGGTGTTAACTCTTCTCTAAATGTTTGATAGAATTGTCCTGTGAAAACATCTGGTCCTGGAATTTTGTTTTTGGAAAATTTTTAATTATAGTTTAAATTTCATTACTTGTGATTGGTCTGTTTATATTTTTTAATTCTTCCTGGTTCAGTCTTTTCCAGTTGTTCCTTTCCAAGAATTTGTTGATTTCTTCAAGGTTGTCCATTTTATTGGCATATAGTTGCTTGTAGTAGTCTCTTATGTTCCTTTCTATTTCTGTGGTGTCAATTGTAACTTCTCCTTTTTCATTTCTAATTTTATTGATTTGAGCCCTCTCCCTGTTTTTCTTGGTGAGTCTGACTAAACTTTTATCAATTTTGTTTATCTTCTCAAATAACCAACTTTTAGTTTTATTGATCTTTGCTATTTGTTTTCTTCATTTCTATTTCATTTATTTCTGCTCTGATCTTTATGATTTTTTCCCTTCTATTAACTTTGGGTTTTCTTTGTTCTACTTTTTCTAGCTGCTTTAGGTGTAAGATTTGATTGTTTATTTGAGATTTAAAGGAACTTCTCTTGGAGGGAAACATAAGACAAGAAAGAGACCCACAAAAACAAACCTAAATCAATTAAGAAAATGGTAATTGCAACATACATATCAATAATCACCTTGAATGTAAATGGATTCAATGCTCCCACCAAAAGGTACAGGCTCACTGAATGGATACAAATACAAGACCTGTATATATACTGTCTACAAGAGACCCACTTCAGACCTAGGGACACATACAAATTGAAAGTGAGGAAATGGAAAAAGATATCCATGCAAATGGAAATCACAAGAAAGCTCGAGTAGCAATACTCATATCAGATAAAATAGACCTTAAAATATAGACTGTTACAAGAGATAAGGAAGGACACAATATAATGATCAAGGGATGAATCCAAGAAGAAAACATAACAATTATAAATATTTGTGCACCCAACATAGGAGCACCTCAATACATAAGGCAAATCCTAACAGCTATAAAACGGGTAACCAACAGTAACAGAATAATAGTGGGGGACTTTAACACCCCAACTACACCAATGGGCAGATCATCCAGACAGAAAATACATAAGCAAACACAAGATTTAAATGACACAACAGACCATATAGACTTAATTGATATTTATAGGACATTCCACCTGAAAGCAGAAGAATACACTTCTCAAGTGCACATGGAACCTTCTCCAGGATACATCACATCTTGGGACAGTAATCAAGCCTTGGAATATTTAAGGTAATTGAAATCATGTCAAGTATCTTTTCTGACCACAATGATATGAGATTAGAAATCAATTACAGGAAAAAACTGTGAAAACACCAACACATGGAGGTTAAACTGTGAGCTGCTAAATAACCAAGAGATTCCTGAAGAGATAAAAGAAGATCACCTCCAGTGGCTTTTAAGGCCTTTCATTACCTGGCTCATCAACTGTTCCCTCTCACATTTTCTTCCACCTCACTAACAATGAATGTTGTCAACCATTAAGGAGACATGCTTAAAGATAAGGAATTCACAAGCAATACACAGGTATGTTTGTACACTATAGTTTTGTGGATCAATCAGGGAAATTATGTGTAAGAAAGACAGCTGGTTTCTATGTGCAAGAGACTTCTTTATTAGAAGAGACAAGGAAATGGGAACATTTTTGAAACTGGGCTCAGAGCATGAACAATCAGGGAAGGAGTTGAACTGTAATTTTTAATATTTTTTACATCATGGTTTTACAATGTACCAGCACTGTTTTTTCCAGTAATAGTTACTTAAATTTAGTTTGATGAAAGTGATATTTATGACAAATACATTAAAAGCATTTTATTAATTAGTTTTCTATAGCTCTGCATGATAATTCAAAGTATGTCATGTACATACTTAACAAAGTATTGCTTCTCATTTACATTCTTAACATTGTTTTCTTAGTAACTAAACTATCACTTTCAATAAACTCTAGAACTTAATAATGTTTCTATTATAATAATCCACATCCTTAATTTCCTCCTCTCTTTAGATTGATTTTTTTTCATATTTGCACATAAAATACACAGAAAGAACTTGCCTACAGTGCCATAAATAGATTTTATTTGATTTTCTCCCCCACTTCCCTCTTTAATTTTTAACAACACAAAATAAGTTTAAATGGGAACTCTTTTTGAGGTGTATTTGGTTAATTAATTAGCTAGTATCACATTGTCTTTATTCTCCCTCCTTCTGATTTTTCTCCTTTGGTAGGACCTACAAAAGAGAACAACATCTCTTCTATCTGAAAAGGAAAGTCAGAGAGCTGGGCAAGAACCAAAAATGGTGTGTATCTGGAACTTTAACATATGTGCTGCAAGTTTTTTCTTGGTGCACCTAGGAAACGTAGCTATTCTTTGGAATGAAACTGTTGAAGTGAGAACATTTTAAATATTAAGGTATTTTCCTTCAGCAATGGATATATTATTATACTTTTCTCTTTTGCATCCAATGATGTTGATAAGTATAATATTAATTAGCTTCTATCCTTTGACCATTTCCTGATTTTCCTTTACACAAGCTTTCAGTATTCTCTCTTGGTCTTTAATGTTTTTAAATGTCAAAATAATATATATTTGCCTTTTTCTCATTTATATTATTACTCTATTCTTTATGAGCCCTTTTAATGTGAAGTCTTAGTGATTAATCTTTACCTTTGTTCTATTTTTGAATTACTGTTTTTATGGAAGCACTGCTATATTTATGTGGAATCCTTTATTACTCTTAATCTCTCTCAGATGTTCTGTATAGAAAGAATGGGGAAAAGAAAAGGCCATTGCTACTACAAAAGTGTATTGTAAGGAAAAGTGAGAGGAAAGAACAGCAGAAAAGTCAGATACCAGTGCCCTGATTAGACTTCTCTCATGGTCAACCCCAGAATTGAAGATCCAGGTAAGAATGAGAAATACAGAAAATTACCAAAAATCTTACATCTAATATTTGTGTATCTGAATCCCTGAGATGAGGAAGGCATGAAGTACAGAAGACTCTAGGCACGTACGTATCCACTTTGATGCTCTGGAAAACATTAGAATAAGAGGAGGCTTGTAGGTCTATGGATGAAGCTAGAAAAATAAAATACTAGAAGTATACCTGGACCCCATAGCCTACAAAATTGTGTGGAAAAATCCAGCAATTCTGGCATGTCCTAGAGAAGGGTTGCAGTGGTAATAAGCAGCCCAGTTCAATAACAAACCTGCTTTAAAGGAAAACAGAAATAAAAATCAAAACCCCCAAAACTGTGTAGTTAATACACGTCTGAGAGAAAAAGTCCTGTGACCACAAACTGATTGTGATTTAGATAGTCTGTAGTCCCTAAATTGTTAATGGACCTCCATGGTTACTGTTCAAAGACAATACAAACAACTACGCTGAATATAACAGCTAAGATGCACAGGAAATCATGTAGACTGAGCAACCCCTTTTCTCATTGTGATCCCAAAGTGCAAACAGGCCCCTCTTTCTTTAAACTAAGCCACCATCTTGGAAAAAGAAGGAAGAAAAAAATGCATAAAATATTTCAAGCTGCTGAAAAGATCACCCAAGCGCAACCAACCGCACATTAGTCTCATACTGCTTAGGTTTGCCAATGTGAACATAAATACATAAAGGGAATACAGTAAAGTATAATTTGCACACTATGTGTAGTTTGAGTACTTATAACAATGCTGCAGTAGTGTATATCACACTTTTATTATCACAATATTAAAATTGCTAATTTTGTTCTCAAATGTGATTTTAAATTTCTTGAAGGTACAAACCTTTTCTTATTCATCATTTATATTCTCCAAAGCTAACACCATAACTAAGAGATAGGAATCACACAATAACTACATTTTGGCTACATTTAATAAATCGTGTGAAAAAATCAGGCAGGGATTTCAGTAAAATTCCAGGTGTTTTCTTTGACTTTCCACACACAGCCAGTTTGGAGTGTGATATTTCAACTAGCCTATATTTATTAATATCCTTGCTAGAGTAACAATGATATAAAGGGTAGTAATAATTCCTTGAAGATTAATCTTATACCAGAGAATAAAATAGAAAAGTAAGAATCTCTCTCTCTCTCTCTCTTACCCTCATTCTGTCTCTTTGTCTCTCTGTCCCTCTCTCTCTCTCTCTCTCTCTCTCTCTCTCTCTCTCTCTCTATATATATATATATATATACTGTAAATTTGAGTGGCTTATGTGTTGGCAGACAGATGTTTTGATCCTATCAAATAAATTGTTCTATGTAGAAACACTATTGTATTTGATCTTGAACATCAATCTCAGAAAGAGGCACAAAAAGCCCTACCAACAAGTATCATAATGCCCTCCAAATCTGTGGATTAATATAGGTGTAAGAACCTTACAATTATTATGATATAGTGAATTAGAGAATTTATTTTTCAAATGAAAATTTCTTAACTTTTTCCACCTATGGATAGAACATCATTTATAAGCCAATGATATTGATATAATTAATTCCTTATTAATCTATTTCTATCATTATTTAGATACTGCTTTAAAGATGAATGTCCATCTGATAAGGCCATTGATATCTCAGAACACATGTGAGTTATAGCTCAGTACATGTATGATTTAAATAATAAAAATATATAGAAAACTAAATAATATACATCAATAAGTGTGCATGCAATTATTATTAAAAGTTCAAATTAAGTTTTCTCCTTGGCTTTAAGATAGATTGATATGTTATTTAAATCTAAAGTTGGAAAATCTTTAAGAGCAACTCAAGTTTTAGGATTTCAGATTTTGTGTAGAAGTTGATATCTATCATAACTGACTTTTAGGGTAAATACATTACGGTTATATCCTTATCTGTTCATCTAAGTAATAAAACTAGTTTTGCCATAAAACCAAATGAATTGTTAAATTCACTAGAAAACTCCCTTATGGAAATGATTTATAAACATTATTGTTGAAAACATATTCAGCACAAAACCAAGCCACTTATGCATACCTAAACCTAAAGAGGTGATTCTGGTAGTTATTTCCATTTAATTTAAGAATATATTAGCAGGTAAATATAGATATTGTGCTTTCAGGCATTTCTTCATAGTTATAAAATTGGACTTGGCAAATTCTGAATATTTTTTTCAGCATATATATTCTGAGGTAAATTTTAATAATATAAGAAAGTAATAGTGAGCCATGTTCTTTGCAAGCTGGTTGGAGAACAGGCCTGCAGATATATGCTTCTTGATCCAAGCATGTTAGCTTTCATTCCTTGCACAGAACCAGAGAAGGTCTTCTACATACTCATCATGTTTTAAATATTTCAAGCTAGGACAGCCTTGGGCCAAGAAATTTTAGATGACCAGCAGTATGGAATGGTCAGGGAATCTCCAATCCAAATATCCTACATTCTCACACAATGTAGTTGCTATCAGTAATCCCCATTCCTTTCAGAAAATAATATTTGTTTTAAAACATAAATATTCCAGGGGAAAATTTACTAGATAAATATTTTTTTCATTCAATTGAGTTGCAAAATGTTTTTGTATCAGATCATTTCCCAGTAACAGAATTTTTTTTGAGAAAGTAACATCATTCAGGAAAAAAATATGTTGTTTCCTAAAGTTGAAGAAAAATAGGATTATGAGAAAAACTATACAAGAGTGGTAAAGTACTTCTATATGCAAGTTCTCTTAGGACTAACTTATTTCAAGAACGCAGAATTATTTATTAAGCATATTTATTTTGTTTATTAAATTTTTTTTTTTTTTTTTTTTTTTTTGCTGTACATGGGCCTCTCACTGCTGTGGCCTCTCCCATTGCAGAACACAAGCTCCGGACCTGCAGTCTCAGTGGCCATGGCTCACGGGCCAAGCCGCTCCGTGGCATGTGGGATCTTCCCAGACCGGGGCACAAACCCGAGTCCCCTGCATCGGCAGGCGGACTCTCAACCACTGCGCCACCAGGGAAGCCCTAAACGTTTTTCATATATATTATTATCCTCAATTACTGAGCACTTATGTGACAGGTGACTGCTAGATATGTGTTATATGATCGAATCCTTCAATCCAAAAAGAACAGATTATAATTACATGATAAAGATGAAGAAATTAAACTTCACTTAATTTGAATAACTGTCCCAAGGCTCCAGTAATCAATGGAAAGAGATTTTAAACAAGTTAGCCTGACTCCTGAGCTCATGTTCCTAACTACTCTATTATCCTGTTTCTTTCTGCCTCCTCAAACTCTCACAGTTACCCTGTGGAATGAGTATTACCGTCTCCTCTTGACAGATGAAATAACTGAGACTTAGGAATTAAAAATAACTTGCCCAAGTTCGTGTGGATAATTATTACTGGCCTCATTTCATTGGAATTTCGACTTTGGATGTCAAACTTAGTGAACTACCCTTGCTTCTCTATCCACATAAGAACTGTTCATTGATATGGTGTGGGTGGGGGGGGGCAAGGAATGTCCCTGAGGTGATGTAACATTGTTTAAGAATGCATTCCATACCTGAGAGATACATAGGGACATTCCCACATCACCGATTTCTTTGGATTGCTAACCTGCGTCAATAATTTTTGTTGCCATCAAAAGAATAATAATTTAAAAAATTAAGTAGAAAATAAATCATTCTTTTTTGCCTTGTGGTTTTGCTGGATTTTTTTTATCCCAAAAGATAACTAGGTAAATCGACTTTGAATTACTGACTTCCAAGCTATAAAAACACAATACCTAATTCTAAGGGATCAAGGCCAAGGATATTACTTGAGTCAAATACCTGTTTGCAGTGACACTGATGTCCCATATGACCCAAGTCATATCTGGTAGTGCAGGGAGACCAAATACACCTTACTAAGTACCCAGTACTGTGGAGAGAGAAAAATACGAGAACTTTAATAACTTGGCAACAGCATTAAATCTCTGATGTCAGAGGTGACAATCAATCCCAAATGAAGGCTAAATGATGACAAAACCAATATACACTTACTTGCAAGCAAGGCGAGTTCTTTATTTGTTGGACACAGCAAGGACATTCAGGAGGATAATGGCTCTACTGCAGGCATTGGATGCTCACATGTCTAAAGAGGCCAGTGCAGATAAGTAAATGCATGAACAAATTGTTCTTTGGAAGCAAACACAATTCATTCAGTAAATGTCTAAGAACAGTCCACTTTAACAATAATTATACTACAACCCACTTTCTAAAAAATGAATCCCTCTCTCACTTTCATTTTTTGAAGTTTGAGTAATATATCATTGACCCTTAGTTTTACTAGATGGAAAACTATAGTGCAAAGGGAAGGATGCATGCCAACCAAGAGTAGCTTTCTGTGACAGAAAAAAGAGAGAAATGGGAACTACAGCAAATCAGAGTGTGCAGGGTCCTTCAAAACAGCAATTCCGAGAAAAAGCCAATTTTTGCCGTACCGGAATGTTGACACTAGTTGTTGACAATCTGATTTTCTAAAAGAAGAAGATGATCTTGGTTTTATAAAATCAATTCATTTTTATTTGGCAATTAAGTGATATTAGACAACTTCTGTGTTGGTAAATATTATGTAGACCATGGCAAATCATTCAAATCTGGTCCAGAGATCCCAATTTTCAACTTCTGCTGCAATGTACAAGATCATGATTCTAGAGTATTTAAGAATTTTAGATGGATTATGGGAGAAATCATGAAGCCCAGGTTAGCATCAATGTCCAGGATACATATAACTCTTTATTTAAAACTCCTGCTATTCTTTGTACTTCATTTTATTGGCTGCCATATTCAAGCAAGTTTGCCACTCCTCTAGATATGTATCAATATAATCCCTACACCAGATGGGCTCCAATCCAAACACTAACTTGAAAAATGTTTGTTTTAAAAGTCAAGCACTGATGAAGGTTTATTAAATCATAGTTGATACCCAATAAGGTATCCAGTCTGTTAAATAACTAGTGAACCATGACCTCCATCTATCCAAGTGCACTCTCATCCCCGACTTACCATTTTCAATCCTTTTGAGCTGCATAAATGTCTAGCACAAAGAAAAGAAGAAGCCTAAACAGGATTGTAGAGAAAAGACAATCTCAGAATTACTCCAATATCAGAAATCCAAATTCCCCTATAAATCTGCATTTCCTTTACCACTTCCCTATCTTAGACTATTTTCATTGGGACAGTTGCCCCAAACGTTCAACATGTTTACTCCAAAAGCTATGTAAAATTTTAAGCATGGAAATGGTTTTGTTCTTCCTGCCTTAGGCTACTTCTTATTAAAAATCAAGGAATAAGCCAGGAAGGAAAATTTTTCTTCTCAGATTATAAAATAATTTTCATATGAAAAAGAAAAAATAGTGAGATGTCAGGTTTCTTTTTCCAAATCAGAAAGCAAAGCAAGAAAAAAGGTTACAACATGTTTGACAAGAATTAAATGGCATAAAATAAGATGATTTGAAAGTATTTATTTATATTTTATGATGAATTTTGCTGTGAAGGCTACATTACTCCTTCTGATTTCTAGAAACTTTAATATTTCTGCTGTCTACATTTGTATCATGAACAGTGTTAACTGGTTATATTTCTCCTAGAATGCCTTTCAATCGATTATATGCCTCAGATGAAGGAAATAATAGTACCCAGCAATTCGGTCCTATTCCACTGGAAGTATGCTTCTCAACGTGGGCTAAGGGGGAAAGGGTGCTAAGTTTTAAACGGTTCCCATTGTCAGTGAATAATAAATATCTTTTTTCAAAATTAAACATCCTCTCTATTCACCAATTTACATATCTATATTCATTAAGGACCAATCACAAAATTCCTTTCAAATAGCAGTTTTCTGGATGACTCCTACACTATTCTGATCATTTGCTTTAATTGATAGTGCTGCAATTCTTAGATATTGACTGAGGACATGCCTAGTTACTACTGTACTACCGACATACTTTCTTTAAAAAAATTGAAATTAAAATGCACAAAACTACATATTTTAATATAATGCACAATAAAGATCATAATATAATCTCTATAAGTGTATATAAAAGTAAGTCACACCAGGTTTTTTTTTTGTTTTTTTTTTTTACCCAGTGTGGGTTCTTTTTGGCTTAGAGTGGCACTGTGTCAGAAATGTCAAAAGTGTCACTTTTGTAATTGAAGAGTTTCTTAACAAGGCTTAGAAAATTAAAGAAGGATTAAACAAGGGTTTGAACTATTCAAAAAATGTGGATCATTTCTTGAGGTATGTTTCTCAAAAAAACTTTCTCATTTTCTATTTTGTCTAACCCACAAACTGGCCTGACCTCTGCCTCCTCCATGACCATTTCTTCTGATTTTAACCCATGCATTTCTTTAGTACTAACAAAAAACATTTTCTTTGTAGATTTGACAGTATATTTCTGATTCTTTTATTAAAATATAATTACTAGAAATGCAGAGACTTTATCTGTCTCTTATCCCCATCAGGGGATACTTTAGGCATTAAATTACTATCTACATCATTTAGCTATCCATTCTGTGTTTGTTCCTCTGTGAAAGAGAAGGTGAAAAATTATTTGTGCTCAGTCACTTTTTGTATTGGAAGGTTCAAGTATTCTATCCAATTTTTCCTATACATCCCCTGGCAGTGAAGCTTTATTATCTCCCTGATCAGAGTTGGTTCTCACTGTAGGCAGCTTGCCAAGAAATGTTCTTCTTTTCTGTTATGATAGCAAAAGTGTAGGCATTTCCTCTTTGCCAAGCCCTAAAGTCCTATAAAAGCTTTGAGGAACACCACTTTCACAACTAAAAACATCCCTTACCAACTCTAAGAAAATGTTTCAAGGTGATGGAAGACTGACAAGCTACAGGCTGGTGGGGTTTTCCCCCTGAATTTTTAGCAAAGCATAGCTACCAATCTTCTAGGCAAACTCTGTTACAGGACCTCGCTTTCCCAAAGCGGGAGCAATGCCAAATGCCTATATATCCTGGATTGAAAGGAACTCATTTGGGATAAAAGAATCCCAGTTTGGGGAAAGTAAAAGGGAGAACGTCCCTTATCTACTAAAAGCTTTTACTCTTCCTGTACTTCCAAGTACTTCATCTAAATCCTATTATATTTCATCTCTTCCTCTGCCTCATCTCTCAGGGAGAAAATGTGTGAGATTGCAAAGGAAGAGCATTCAAGATATTATGAGAAGAGGTTACTATTATCGAGACTTAAAAGAGCATTGGAAAGCACTTCCATTCATTGGAGGTGTGTTTGTCCAACTGTAAAATGAAAAGTTTTCATTAGAAATATAAGGTGTGCTTCAATCATAACAGTTGAAATAGTTTGAATATTTCAGTGATAAATATAATTTAACTGAGTTAAATTCCATTTACCTTAGCTGCTGTGGACAATTATGCTTTCCAAAATTTCTTCCATTCTTTAGAAAATATTGCCAAAAAATGATATTTGAGATGTAATGTTTGGAAGGTTGCTGATACAGTTATTATTCTGGTTACCATTTTTGAGAGCGATATGATAAACCAATTACGTTTCACATTCAAATAGTTGACCTTGTTTGAATGATTTTGGCAACACTTCCTTGTGCCTAAAACGGTCCCAAGAGCTATTCAACTGAAAAAAAAAACAAACAAAAAAAATGACTGCATAGGAAAATTATGTAATCTAGGTGATTCATTTAGTGAATATGTAAATGCCCACCTCTAAGTAGAAGGACTCTGGGTAAGCGGATCTGTTGACCTACAGGCGTGTTGGGAAAATCTTGAAATGCTGATGGAAGAGTATGTGTCTATTCCATTAGAGAGAAGATAAGTAAGATTCAGGCGATGAATTAGTGGATACAGTAAGCCATAAAATTTAAGCTTGACAAGACCACATTCAGGGAATAGACAAAAATCATCATAGGTTACAACATCAAATATCAGATCGTATTTTATCAACAGGGCAGGAGGATACCTTACCTATTTTTGAAATGGAAGTTCTGCATCCCACATCTTATATGTTGAGTGAGGCAAAAAGTTTCTAAGGCAAGGAAGCAGCAAGAGGTCCAACAACTTCATCAATATTCAGACTAAAATTCACTTACCACTGACAGATGGAAAGTTATCCCATTTCATCCTATGTTTAGAGAATATCCAGTGACATAGTTCCAAATACAAATTCATGAGCACAAAACTTTTTGTTTAAAGTGTTGAGCTGAAAACCCTATATTACAGTTTTACATTCTATTGCAGCTCTAGTGCAAATGCAAAAGAACTTAGCACAGTTCTGTCTGTAAATTCACACCTTTTTGCCCAGATTTCTTACTCAAATTAAATAATGATAGTTCATTTCACTTTAATTGAATTAATTTTCTCCACCTGTTTAACCAGTACTATAGATCCCTCATTAACGTTTTCCCACATTTGTGTTTACTTACAGGAAACACACATTAACACCAAAGCAGTATGCCACCATTTTAAGCCCTTCTATCAAAGCAAACAAATGCAAGAAAAGCTCTTCAAATCAGCCTGAGTTCCCAGGATTATATTAAAGGAAACATAATCCTTTAATAGAAGCCAAATATTATCAGATTTAATATATAAAATTAAATTCAGTATCAAATTTCCTACATCTTGAGGAAAATCTACTGGCAAAGAAAATTATGGTTTAAATGCTAACAAACCAAACTTTCTTTTTTTGTATTGCACCTGTGATAGGTTTCAAAAACATAGTACTACTTAACTAACAGAGTGTTATTAATGAAATACTGAAATAATTTTTTTATGCTGGGACTGCACACTTTCAGAGGATATCTAGTATTTACCTTAAACTCTCTGAAAGATTAAAAAAATTAAATACAAGCATTGATTCCATGTATTTCTTTTGAATCTAAACATGATGATTAATGTTACTGTTATTTAAAATTAAGTCAAATAATCAGAAGATATTCAGAAAGATTATAAAACAATAAAGTGGAGGCTTAGACCCATGTTGAGAGAACAGGAGGAGTGAAGGTCCGAGGAAGTTCCACTAAGGGCTTCAGCCTGCAATACAGGAAGGGGTGAATTTTAAGAGTTTGCCTGGAAGCTGCTGAGATTCTTAGGAACTGGAAGATTCAAACAACTACCTGTTTATACTGTAGCTTCTCTATAGCTTGCTGCTGATGCCACTATGAAGCATATGCTGGGAATTTCCACCAACTCTCCCAGGCTGCTTCATCTCTATAACTAGAAGCTACTTTGAACTTCACATCTTCCCCTTAATCTTTTGTAGCTGCCTCTGAAAAACTGTGCCCTCTCTTCCCTTTCTGCCCTCAGATCTCCCTGAGCAGTTTGCACTGACAAGTTCTAATCTGGAGCCACACTGAAATAGGGAATTTTAACCTAAATTTCTGGATCTCTTCTTCTTCCATTCTTTCCCCACTACAAGCATGGGAACAATTTTCCAAGGGAGCTCCTAGAAACAAAATTACAAAGGAATTGTCAATTCAGTCCATATTTTTTTCATACTGTGCACCATAAAAACATATTCCAAGTTTATGCAAATACATTTTAGGTCAAATTCCAATACTTAAAACTTTCTCAAGATTGATCCTCAAACTTTTAAAAAGCAAAACTACATTTTTAAATGATACACCTATCCTTATTTGGTGGTGTTATTTTCTGTTTCTCCCCCCCAACCCCCAATTTGGAATATGTTAGTCTTTTTACCGCGGGCCTCTCACCGTTGTGATCTCTCCCGTTGCGGAGCACAGGCTCTGGACGCACAGACTCGGCGGCCATGGATCACGGGCCCAGCCGCTCCACGGCACGTGGGATCTTCCCGGACCGGGACACGAACCCGTGTCCCCTGCATTGGCAGGCGGACTCTCAACCACTGCGCCACCAGGGAAGCCCTGGAATGTATTAGTCTTTAATGTGCTTTGATGGGGAGATCTGAAGACCCCACTGTCCAAGGTGATATGCATCTTCGATAGGAAGTTGCAACTCCTTGGGGATGGGCAGATTTGACTAGAGTCCAGTATACTAGGTATGTTTTATTTTACATAGTAACTGGTAGGGAAAACAAGAAAAATGGGCCAAAGACCATAAGTATTATTCACCTGTGTTTCCATAGACCATCTGAAACTACTTCAAAAGCTATGAAAAAATTAGGTGAAATAGAAATACAAGCAACCCAAGTGAGAAATTGTCTAGCTCTGAAATCTTTTAAAGATGTTCTCTCAAATAAATGTCACTTAAAGTGTTTAGAGTCAGATACTACTTCAGGTTCGAATTCTTTTGAGACGAATAAAAAAATACCCACCTCTTCACAAAATTCTAACTGCCAAGCCAGTGCATTATTTAACTGGCAAAGAATGCAATAAATGAGGGACATATTCACACAGGGAGGTTGCTAATGTCCAGGATACTGAGCTCATAGCTGAATTCAGTCCAAGTTTGTATGGCTAAGTATTACTAACATCAAAATTTCTGTGTGAGGGTTTTGTGCTTCATGAGTTACTGATTTCAGACTCTTCCCTGAGGGAGACATAATAAAGGCACTACAGCACTGATGACCTCTGTGCTCTTCCTAAGGCAAATCTCAAATATCTGGAGATAATATCCTTTCTTTTCTGGGTTGATTGGTGTGGTCCAGTCTCCAACAATTGCTGTTTGTCCAAAATAAGAACAAAGGAATGCATGTACATAACTGCTTTCAACACAGCACCACCAACAGAAGAGTTTATGTGGGAAAGGGGACTCCACTATGCTTTGGTAGAACGAATATCTCCAGCATAAGTGCTTCTAAGTTCATAAATTGAGCCTTGAAATTCTTCCGCTGAAGGCTGTTCACCCAGATTTGATTGTTGTATGCTTCACTTTGCCTTTTGCCTTTTGGAACCAATTTAAGCACAAAAAAGAAAAAAAAAAAAAAGGAAACAGAAACATAATGGCCTTTTTAGGCAGCATATTTTCCCTAAATGTTGGACTAGTGAAGTAGTGGTGAGAAGCTGTCTGGTCACCAGTAGTAACTTGTCACTTCAGCAGGTTTTAAACTTTCTAGAAGACCAGAGTTCATCTCAATAATATTAAAATGGAGGAAATATAGAAAAAATATTTATGAGAAGATTATTTTACAAAATTTGAGAACACTAAGCAAGATTCATATCTGTACTTTTGGATGGTGCAATTTTCCATGTTCGGATACTGATAATTATTTTTCCTTAACATTTCATATGCAAAATGAAATGAAGAGTCAATTAAGAATGTACCTACCAACATGCCAAAAAAGGGCCAGATAGAAACAAATAAGTCATTCTCTACCCAGGCCATGTCATTAGATCAGAGAAACAATATGATTAACTGCCTGAAAGTTATCAGAAAGCCAAAATGCATCAGGTAAACTCTTCATCTTTTGTCTCTGAGAGAGTGACACTAATCTTTGAGAAAGATTCTATAAAGGGATGCTCAAGAATTTTGGAAAATAGATGTATGGTAAATTCCAGTTTATCTAAAATCTTAGTGTTTTACTATACATATGGAAAGTTAGCTTTCATAACAATTCTGTTAGAATTTTCTGTCCTATTAAATTGAAACACTAACCTTTATAAGTTTTGAAAATAAATGCAGGAGTTGGACTCTATTTTTTTATATTTGACCACTGACAGATTTTAAAGCTCAACGTTTCCTCTCTCCCTGTGCTCCATATCTGGGTAAGATGACAAGAAGGCCCAATGTTCCCTCCTTTGGCTCCAGAGGGAGACTTAAACACTGCCAGCCTCTGCCTGTGCCTGGGAAGTCTCACTCAGCCCCACATACTAATCACAATTCAAAACCAGGCCTGTCTCCTTTCCCTGTTCCTCAAGCCATTTCAGACTTGTTTGATAGGCCTGTCCTGCTCTCCCCAGAGATCTCAAACATGTCAGTAATAAAACTTTTCATTCCTTCTTGTTGTGTGTGGTATCTTCAGGCTCAATATTCAAAGCAAATTTGGAGTAAGGACCCATCTGCCTCTGCAGGTAACAATAACAATAAACTGTCTGCTATAACTTACTTTGGGAGATTCTCCTTCACACAAAATTGGCAGGATTTTTAAAAAGAGGGGCAGTTAGTTAATTAACAAAGCATAACAGTAGTAAGAGAAAACTAAAAGGTGGTGAAAATTCAAGGAACTTATGATATTTCATTGATTCCAAGATACAACTTTTTTTCACATTTAAGAACTCTGAAATCTCAGTCTTATAACTGATGAAATTAAACAATTTATAAATTTTTCCTTCCTAATGATACATAAATTGATGGTGTGTTTTAAAAATTAATGACAGTTTAGCTGTGATAAAATAAAGTAGTCAAATGCCATTTGAATAGCTGCATGTTCAGCAGAGAGGGTGTATTTCTGAGTAGAGTTTATGTCTAAATCAAGAAGCAATATTATATGTTCGTGATTGCATATATTTAAGGCCATTGTTTGTCTAGACTCAAATGCCTAGAAAAACATGAATGTGTTGAAACTTGCCTTAGAACTACTGAAGTTCTGATATTAAACATTAAGGGTAGCGACAGGAAGCAAATGGAAGCAATAAAGTTAAAACCTTCTCCAGGTACTATGAATCCAACACAAGGGTTAGGAAACCTAGTCTAGACATACAGATAGCATCAAAATGTATATTTAGGAGGTCAAGGTAGAGCTTCCAAAGGATAAAACAAGTTGAGATAATGAATCTGATCAATTGACAGAATGGATCCCAGAATGAGATAATCAGGTAAAGTTCAGGAGGACTTCTAGACCTCCATTTTATTCGATCTTGTTTGCTTAGTTATATAATGTAAATGTCAAGACTCCTAATAAAATAGTAGTGTAATAATCAAAATAATACCTAACATAAAGTTTCTGTATTAATATTTTGAATGTAATATGTTTAGCACAGGGTGGCCCATGCTAAAGAGTAAATATTATTGTTGTTATTATTATTAGCAAAATCTAAAAGTTAGATGAAGGATTATGCCACATGTTTGCAGACAATGAATTCTGGATTAATTTGAACGTAACTTGATGAAGGATGGTGACTAATGGTGAAACCCAACATTTGTGTCTCAGGCTTTGAATTCAGGTCCAAGTAACTGACAATTTTTAAGACCCCTTATGTGGCAGCTTCAACCCAGTTGACAGGCCTGCTGTTCAGATGAGAATTTTTTCGCAAATTGAAATAGAATGAAATATACAGCAGTAGAAAATAAGTGCCATGTTGTACACTCATTGGACAGATCTCCTCTTGTTGTTTGGGAGGATAAGCCAATCAATTTAAATTTCAATAATTGAAACTAAAAGATTTTGGTAACCTATGTTATATTCTCTAATTCAGCTTAAGTAGCAACAAAGCTAATAGTTTGGAACTATATGAATTTTGTGCGTGTTTCTATATGAGTTCAGAACTCAAATAGAGAAGGGATATATTTGACCCATGGAAACTCCAAGGCATCTATTTTCTACAGTGGCTAAATAACTCTACATTGATAGATTTACAGCTTTTCAAATTCAACATGTGTGAAAACAGACTTCTCTGTTCTTTTGAAAGTTTTTCTTCCTCTTGGGTGCCTGTCACCATCTATTGTAGTGATATTTTTTACTCAATATCTTTCTCTTACCATCACTCAGGACAAAACTAACATTAAATGCTTAGTCATAACTGCAATAATCCCTGAAATATATTCCTTCCTTTCTTTTCAATTAACACATGATCTAAGTCCTAATTGTCTGACACTTAAGATTTTGCATTTTCATTCTAACTGGTCTCTGTGCCCCTAGATTTTTTCCTTTTCTCTTCAGTTCTACCCTCCACTACCACTTATCTTTCTCAAACAAAGCTCTGATCATACTTTTCCCTCACCAGTGAGTGCACATCCAGATCTAAGCTCTCCATCTCATTTTAAAAAGTCTTTCACAATATGACCCTGACTGTTCCCAGCCTTATTTACACCATCACTCCTTGACCTTCCTTCCAAACATTAACATCAATTGTTGACTGCCATGTTATTCAACTTTTCACGCCTTGATCGTGCTGCTTTCTCTTCCCTAAATTCCTGCATTGACTTTGATTATTTGTACATTACTTTTCCTGTTACACTGTGATCTCTCAAAAACAGAGACCGAGATTATAGTGGAGTAGATGCTCAATAAATGTCTATTGAATTGAAATAAGTATCAGACACTTATGTAATGAAGTTCACAGCTTTGTCTAAAACCATGTACAAACTAAGCTATGTTATCTAATTTAGGGTCAGGAACCAGGTTCCAGCTCATAGCTGGAGCTGTTTGAATAGTAGGCAAGTTGAGTATTGCAATAAGAAGGATCTCAGGCTATATTAAAAATCAATTGGAAAATGTGCTATTCCCAGTTATTTATAGGGGTTAGGTGTGCAGAACTGTGGGGAAGTGTTCTTGCTGTATATTTTCCATCCTTGCTGAAAAAGAAAAACTATCTTCTATAATGTATTGTTGATTATAGCATTTTATTATTCCTTCTAACATATGTGCAGTGAATGTTCATTCTCTGCCAGACATGTATTTTCTAGCTGTGGTGAGTAAAGCAGTTGATGAAACAGCTCAGGTTGAGCTTTTAATTTAAAAGTGACAGAGAAAAATAACAGAAAATGAAGAAATATATGAGATACATAATTTCAGGTGGTGATAAACACTACAGAGAATTAAAACAAGGTGATAGAGTCAACCAAAGTTTTGGTATTCAGTTGATTGGGTAAACAGGGATAATCTGAAGAAATACATTTAAAACTAGAAAGACCCAAAATATGAAGATCTGGTGTCAGTGACTCCAGGAGTAAGAATAGTAAGTAGAAAGGCCTGAAAGCCAGAACAAAATTAATTTTTTGAAGAATATTAAGAAAGCCACTTATCTAGAGAAGATGCAACTTATGGAATATGAAGGATCTTGGTAAAAGAGAATAATGGAGAAGCTTTCAATTAGGCAAGGCCTTGAAAGTAATGATAACAAGTTTAGATTTCATTGTTTACGTGTGAAAAATAGGGGATGTTTAAGATGTTGTAGGTGAGAAATAAAATGGTCTGGAATAGAATGTTAAGAGCATAATTTAAAAACTGCGGATCCATATGGGGCATATCAACTTGTTGATGGATTGCTTGAGTTTGTGTAGTGTGTAGTGTGTGGTGTGTGGGTGTGGGTGTAGGAGATGATTATTGAGGACTGGAGTAAGAGACATTGGCATATTAAAGATAATTCTAGATTTTTGTCTTAATGAATAGATGATGGGAGGGGCAATTTTGGAGAGGAAAATCAAGAATTCTGTTATTCCTATCAAACATTTAACTGGAAATCTAATAGAGGCCTTTAGAGATTCTGACCTGGAGCACAGGGGAGAAGACTGAAGTTATGGATTTGAAGTCATCTGTGTGTAGATGTTATTTAAAGCCATAAAATATCTTTTTTGATAGATAAGAAGTGATTTATTAGAATAGAATGCTTGTGAGGCTTACAAGCGGGTGGGCAAGGGAGTGCTGCACTGAGAACTCAGTGGGCTACAGTTTTATAATCAAAGGAAAAATTGGGAGGAGGAAAAGACCACCTTCTTCCTCATTCTTGAGTAGACGTCAAACTTCCATCATCAGCTCCTCCTCTACATCAGGCAGGGGAGTTTTCTTGTCCCTACATGGTCAAGCCAGGACTGTCATGGTGCTGTGGAAATGAGCAAAAGTTGGTATAAAGCTGTAAAATTTAAGTCTTACTTCCTCTAAGGCCTCCAGGCTCCATTTTAGAGAGCTCTTTTAGCAATCCTTATAATTAATATGTTTTTGAATTTAACTTGAATTTAACTTCAGAAAAGTGCATAAACATTACGTTTACAGTGGTGAATTTTAACTATTTCTCAGATCAATCAGGTTATATTTAATTATATCTTTATTAATCTCTAGTTTTCAAAGTCCACCTTTCTTGAAATTTCACTAAACCACCTATATTTTCTGTCATATTTTCTTTGTTTTAAGAAGCACTTAGATTTTTTTTGTTTTTTGCTTTTTTAATTTTTTGGCTGCACTGTCCAACTTGTGGGATCTTAGTTCACTGACCAGGGATAGAACCTGGGCCCTCGGCAATGAGAGCATGGTGTCCTAACCACTGGATCGCCAGGGAATTCCCTTTCCTCTCATATTTTCTGTCAATGTTTATGCTTCTATAAATTTGGAGAGATTCCTGTCTTCTAGCACCCATACTTTGTATTGCTTTTATGTCAGCCACTACAATTTTACAATTTTTAATTTCCAAAAATGCTTTCATGATCTCCATAGACTCCTTTGCATGAAGTTCTTTTTATAAAGTCAATAATGTATTTTAATATATTATAAAACCTTCTATTTTTTACTTTGTTTATTATATTATTTCTATTTCTTCTGAAATTAATTTTTATATTGGCCTTTTCTTTTTGTGACAGATGGCAAAACTGAATGAATTTAAAATCATATGCCAAAATTCAGGAACTGATTATTTTAAGTTCACTTAATTTTATAGACCCAAAGTTTACCTTCATTTGATGTCTTGGATAATGGATAAACTATATCCTAGATAAATTCCTCAGACTGAAACATAAAATATTTAACTCTGATTCTATGGAAGTGGATGTTTATTGAATAAGGATAAAAGCTTGTGGCAATTATAAATCACAACTTTTGAAATTCTATATTGCTAAATATTTTAACAAAAATTTTTGTATTTCTTACTTTCATTTGCATTTCTAATTTTACCTTCTTACTGCTGACACAACCTGATATTTTAGGCTCATCCTATACTTGCCCCAGCTCTGGAATCAGCCCTGGTTGCTTTCATTGGACAATATTATTTAGGAACCAAAATTTGGGTGTTAAGTGTGCTATTTGCTCTTGGAATGCAGTGATCAGGGCTAGAATATGTACATATGTATATATATTCACCACAGAAACACACACATATATTTCTATTGATCTTTAGCTCTATCTCTTGAGAGATAAATAGATATATAAGATTTTATTCCTATAACTATAACTACCTTTATATATTAAAAACCATGAGTTCACACTGATACCTCTAATACAGGATTTATTTCAGTTTTCCCCCTTTCCATATTTTTAACCTTCTCTTTAACAATGAGAAACCTAACTCACATTATCTTATCGCTCTGTATTTACTAATTTGTTCACTATTCTGGAATGTAATCAATCTTTCAAATTCATAGGATGCTTCTTGGGCTTTAGCTGTGTCAAACATGCTGGCCAAGTGGTTGCCTCATGGGTCATAGCCTTACTGAACACAACAAATGTGCCAGGAAAATCCATGACTATGGACCCACAGAACACACCAGTCACACCAGGCCATTTGTTAGGCCAAGTATACCTATCATTCCAGTTGCCTGGGCCAAATCTTTAGTCTCAGTACAACAATAGACCTGATATTTTAGGCTCATCCTATACTTGCCCCAGCTCTGGAATCAGCCCTGGTTGCTTTCATTGGACAATATTATTTAAAAAATATTCCAAACTTCTATGAAATATGTGAAGTAAGTGGATGAAATTGTTCATGTTTGCATTTTATGTTCATTCTCATGCAGGAAAATCCACTGTATTTGTCATGATTTTACCCATTTCCAAGTAATATTGAAAGAAAATCAAAATACATAGGTGATCCATTAAAACTTTGCCCTCCATGAAAAGTTAGTTACCATGTTCATATCTGACACTTAAGAAAGGTTAAAATGGTGATTCTACTTAGTATACAATCAACGAGGATTTAATTTTAGGAGTCAAAAATGGCATGAATCATCATCTCTAAATCCAGTGGCAGTATCACTTACAATAGCAATAATAATTGCAGAGATAATGATATATTATATCTACATAATAGATTATATGAATTAAGATTATTCAACTAAGTCTCATTACATTTTTATCCTCTCAAAATACCCACAGGTTTGTAATTACAGCCCTTTAATGATCAGGAAACTGAGGATGGGAATGACAAAGCTGTTAGCCTAAATCCAAAATGATTCTCAGTATTTCACCCAAATGAGGATGTTGTCTTCTACACAATAAGATGAATGTAAATTTCCACCTTTGTCCTACTGAGAATTGAACTCTGTTTATCTGCTTGACAATATTATTTTATCTTTATACCTATCATCATTACGATACTTGTCATCAGTTAGGCTAGTTTGTGCTTGCTGGTGTGCCCTAATTGGAAATTCTCTAATGACACATTTCAAAGGAAACAAGACTGTTGATGATTGACTAACATCCCAATAGGTAAAACAGACAAAAACTATCAACTTATTCCAATGTTATGGTTCAATGATGATGAATTTTCTTAGCATCTGTTTGTGTGTTTGATTAAACTATCCATCAGCCCATCTGTTTCTAGCTGATAGGGAGTTGTCTGCAAAGAAGTAATTTTGAAAAGCTTACACACTTCGTTTAACAGGGTAGACACAGAATTAAAGCCCTGAGTTGTTGAATTTTCTGGGTAATCCCATTGATGGATTGATTTACAGCATTAATCAATTTACTAGCAATTCCTTGTGTAAATCTAAATGCTTACATGACTACCATAGACTCAGGCCAAAGTTAGGCAAATTAGGTGAAAGTCACAATTAAGAGATGGTATTAAGTTAATAGGCCACAATGTCATCTTGTTCAGGACATTTTGAATTGAAAGCACACGAAGGAAAATTGCCTCTCTGTGCCTCTGCTTTTTTACCTTTATGTGTGCTTTCCTAGAATAGGCTATTACAGTTCATTGCATAGTAGTTTAACAATTTTAGTCTTCTCTAATCCATCTGTAATGTTGATTTAATACATATAGATTATTTTCACTCTCTTCCTCAGAGAATTTAAGTAAGCAAGTCTAAATCTATAGTTTCTCTTAATTTCCCACTAAGTAGTTGATATTGGCAGATTATTTAATATCTTTATGTTTAATTTTTTTTACATATAAAATGATGATAATTATAATTTCACAAAAATTATAAGGATTAAGTGAGATAGCCCAGACAAATTTTTCTCAGGAATGTAAGTTTGATTTAACATTGAAATATGAACCAATGTGCTTCAACACAATGATGAAATAAAGAGAAATATGTAGAACTTCTCAAAAGATACTGAAAAATATACTTGATAAACTTTACTCATGAAGAAAATACTCAAAAAAAGGATTGCCAGGTCTCTTTCTCATTCGGTAAACAGGAATCTATAAATAACCCATAGCTCATATTATACATTTTACTTAGTAGTGAAATATCGAATATCTGCCCTCCACCCACTCAAAAAACAAACAAACAACCACACACACACACAAAAATCATTGGATACAAGGCAAGGTTTCTGTTCTCTCCAAGTTAGGATTATAGCAGAAGTCCTAGCAATTATATTATAGGAGAAAATAAATAAAAACCATAAAAATTGGAAAGGAAGAAGTAAAATTTGCCTTTATTTACAGATGTCACTGTGGTATATGTAGAAAACCCTAAGAATTCTGTTTAAAAAATACTAGATGTAATATTATTCATATTTAAATAATTATTCATGGTAACCAAATTTGTTTCTATCTACAAATAGCATCAAACAAATGGAAAATGAAATTAAAAAAATACAGTAGCAACAAAACCATAAAATAATTAAGAATAAATTTATGAGTCATTTTTTTTTTCTTTTAACATCTTTATTGGAGTATAATTGCTTTACAATATTGTGTTAGTTTCTGCTGTATAACAAAATGAATCAGCTATATGCATATGTATATCCCCAAATCCCCTCCCTTTTGCGTCTCTCTCCCACCCTCCTTATCCTGCCCCTCTAGGTGGACACAAAGCACTGAGGTGATTTCCCTGTGCTATGCAACTGCTTCTCACTAGCTATCTATTTTACATTTGGTAGTGTATATATGTCACTGTTACTCTCTCACTTCATCCTAGCTTACCCTTCCCCCTCCCCACGTCCTCAAATCTATTCTCTACCTCCGTGTCTTTATTGTAATACACGTACACTGAAATTTAAAGAACATTGGTGACAAAATATAAAAGACATGAAAAAGTAGAGATAGTCTACATTAATTAGAGGGAAAACAACATGTAAATCCTCCCCAACTTTCAGTCCATTCTATTCAATTTGGTCTATAAAATTCCAGTAGCCTTTGGAAGAATTGACAAGAGAAATGGATGGACCTAAAATGGCCAACACTATCTTGATTAAAAAAAGAATCATATTATCTGATTTCAAGCAATTCCTATAAATTTGTAGTATTTAAGATCATGCAGGTTGATAGAAATTCTCAATTGAATAAATTTAACTCAAAGTACCTTTGTAACATATTTTACTTGGATTTAGCTACATTAGGCTTTCTGTATTTAGCATAAGGGATATAATGTGGAACATAAGTTTACTTAAATGATAGCTTAGGTTTTGTCACACCTGTGTTTTTTTGACATTGTATCTATTTCCTTCAATACTCATAGTTTATACCTTTGAGCATTTGGAACTCTCATGAATACTTTGAGCTTCAGTTTCCTTTCCTGTAAAATGAGATAACAAAAGTTCAAATTGGGCAAAATAATATATTAGACAGAATAGGCAAGATTTCACTTTGGTGAAAAGCAACATCTAAATCTCAGTGACCTGATTTTTAAAAAATGTGCCTCTCTTGCTCACTCCGCATGTTTCCCATTGGTTGGCAAGCATATGTGTGTTCTGTTATCTTTCAGATTCACCATATAAAATACATGTATAGAGATTTCTCATCCTTTATTCTATGCTCCAGCCTGACATGGCACACATTATTTCTGTTTACGGCATATTGGCTAGAATTGGTCATATGGTTCTAACTGCAAGGTGCCTGGGACATGTAAGCTCTGTGCCCAGAAGGAGAATTATCCAAATATAAGGAGCACAAATAATTACTGCCATAAGCATTATGTGAAATAAAGCACAAACACAGACATAGTACTCTGCCTGCCACAGATACCCTCAGAAAAGTATAGCTACTTATTTATTTTTAATTCAGAATTTTGTAAATTGATTAATATTATTCATTCCTTTTACGACATTTTAGTCATTGAAAAGAAGCATGGTGTAAGCGAAAATTCTGGATTTAAGGGTAGGTCTGGATCATACTGATGGGTGTGCAATGGCATTTTTGACTCTAGAAAAATTACATAATGTCCCTGCATTATATTTTTAATTAATTCAATTTTATTAAACATTCTCCTACAAAGTTTCTGCTGGTTTAAGATTATCTGAAGATTATCTTTTTCTAGGTATCTTTATAGACTGACTAGATCTAACCACTTTGTAGCCCAAAGTTTAGCAAGTGAATTTTGTTTTTTAACTTACCCTCTGTAGACAGCATTACACTTACCATCTGAATCTTGGCCAAAATGTGTACAAAGAAAATATTAAAACATTATTCAGTTGGTTATGAACACTGGAATCTGTAAGAGAAGGACAGGTTTTTAAAGTGGTCATTGTTGGCTGGAAGGCATGCAATGCACATTTATAATTTTAAAGAAGAGTTTCAGTTATCCCAGAAGATTTAAAATGTTTTTTCAGACAAATAAAGAAGGTAGCTTTATTTTTAACCTTGCTTCAAACCACTCTCACCTCTAACCTAAAACTCAAATTCAGTGGATTGTCTACTTTTACCTTTAGGCAAGGGATGGTATTCAGAGCACAATCCAGATAAAGGAGGCCATCTTCCTTTCTGAAGAATTTATGTTGCTGAACTTCAGCCTAGAAATCTCTTTAGGGAAGAACCTTCTGGAAGAAACCATTGTCCAGTAACAGGCAAGATAAAGTCAAGATCTCTCATTAGATTTGGCCTTTACTTATAGGTTGGAGAAATTATTTAATAGTTTAAGTTTTCATGGCAGACCAAATTGGATGGATCCCTGAATCATAGCTAGGGAATGAAAAGTGATATTGGAATGAGAAAATTCATATTCAATTTTATTTATGCTACTTTTTATGTTTGATGTCCAGCAAATATTTAAAGTCCCTTAGTCTGTTTCTACATCAAGTAAAATGGCTTAATAAAGTTCCACTATGGTTGAAGATATTAAAATGCAAAGACATTGTATAAATTATAAACTGTTGCAGAATTTAAGATTTTAGTTTTCCTCTTTGCATTCAATGTAGGGTCTGGTACAAAATAGGTAACCAATGATGTTGTCTGAGTGAATGGACATATAAGACATGAAGATTAATGCTTTAGGAAGCAAATTATGTATTTGAGCATAATAGGAGAGCCAGGTCCTACTCTGAATTCAGGTCCCTGTATGGAAAACCTGCTTTACCACACCAGGGGTAAGTTTACATGAGATAATTTTGTTTGTGCTCAATGATGTTTCCAATAAAGTTACTGGATAATATTTATTGTGATTAATTGCATTTTTAAATGTATAAGTTTAGACCAAGTCTAAGTACATTTAACCTTCTATAGAATTGTGTTCAGATTAAAACTCACACTAATATTTCCATGATGTTCCTTAAGTGATAGGTAAATGCAGGCTGTATTCTGCTTATTCAGGGCTTTAAACTATGTTTAAGTTATTCAATAGCTTCTGTTAGAGTGAAAGAATAAAAGGATGGCAAATAAAGTAAAAACTGATAGAAAATGGAAAAGAACAAAATTTCATGTGATTTTTGTCTAATTTTTCACTCCTGCTTCCCTAGTGACTGATTGTCAGGCACATAGAATTGGCCCAATAAAATTCAGTGATTAAATAAATGAAGGATGAGGAAAATAATTGGTTAAGAGTGTATAGGAAAAAATGGATTGTGACAATGAAGAAAATAAAGAAAAAAACTGAAGAGAATGACTAGGAAATATAAAACGGAGTGTGGCAACAAGTGGGGTGTTGGGAGAAAAATCATGAGGGGAGAAATTCAGATATTTTCTCTGCAGTCCAGAAGGGAAAATAAGAGAATAAATGGAACCAAAGTATGACCCATTTTGACTGCATGATGGTCACTGAAACATCTAAAGACTTCCAAGATTGAAACTACCTCAGGATGGGAAGAGTTCTCAGTCACCTGAGGTGTGTGTTGTAAAAGGAGTTCATGCACTACATCAGTGCCCTTGAACTGGAGGGTAATTGGAGAGTCAGAACTTGCTCTGAATTCATGCTCCCTACATTAAAAAAAATAATAAAATGATATTAACATTTTTATACTATGAAATTAAAATATTCTGTGATAATAGAATTTGGAAGATTTACAGTGTGTTGTGAAAGAATCAGAGAAAAATGAAGGATTGACTCAGTTATAATTTCCTTTTTCACTAATCTATCAGGAGGAAGATGGAGACTAGAGAATGCAATGGAAGGACCAGTTTTCTCTATCCTCTAATATCCATGAAGGAATTTGCCCTCCTCTGGCATGTTTGAACCAAATTGAAGCATTTGAAATGAAACATCAGGCAGATCTTTGTCACTTATAATATTTTGATTGCAATTAATTTATCCAATATTATATCATTTCGCTGTGTTATTTTGTAAACTACATGAATTATTTGAAAATCATGTATTTTAATTATAGAATAACAAATGATAAGAACATTCATTTTGTGTTAAAGGGATAAATATGTTGGCTCTTTAATTCAAGAATATAAATATTCAACCTAAAGGCAGTCTTACATAGTTTTATTATTTTCAAAGATGAAAAAATGAAATATTAATCAAACTTTCACCATCTTCTTTTATTACAGTTTAAAAAATATAGCCACATTTCTGCCCTTGCCTAGAGGAAGTATGTTAATAAGAGCAACCTGCTTCAATTATAAATCAAGAGGCAAATACATTCTGCACTGCAAAGCATAATACAATTTTAGATTTAAGAAAGCAACATAGATTAAAATTTACATATTAATTAGCACACAAAGCATAGATGACACTGAGATGGTAGCTTTTTCTAGAAAGTAATTTTGAACATCAATAATAATAATATACACAAATAAAATAGTCAGCTTCAGAATAAAATACCTATGAGGATATATAGACTATAGCACAAAATATTAAGATTTTTGAAACTTGGAGCATTTTTTATACCTAAATATTTGTTTAATAGAGCAAAATAAATAAAGTAAAAATAACAAATTAATAAAATGTCCTGTTTCTATGTATTTCTTCATATGAAAGAAATAATAAATATGTTTTTGCTTTAGGTATTGTCTTTGCCCTAGTTCACTAGCCCAGTATCTCTACTAGGGAGAAAATAATGGAAAAATTTCACAGGAACATAGTATATATTTAGGTAACATCACCTAAGTTTTAGGTTGAATCTGTGTTCTGCACAATTTAGTCACTTTTCTTCTCTGTAACATAGTCATAATGTTTCTCCCTTTATCATTTCTGCCTTTCAGGCTCTATGTTTTACTTTGGGCCATGCAAGAGAGTGAAATATACAAACATGAGTTGTAATTTTAGAAACCCAGGAATATTGTCTGTATGTCATTTACATCATATCAAACCATGTCTCTGTATGTATTCAAAGACCACAAAAACTAAAAGCCACAATCAGGAAGTAAGAAGGAAGTAGAGACCAGTGGAATCTGTACTGTCTATGATAGAGATCTTGAAGAAGAACAGAGTCTGCAAGGATCCTTGCATTTTGGAAATTGGACTCTGGAAATGGAAGATTTTTGTGTTATCTACCCACTAATTTTTTTATAGAATCAGGAAATTGAGTAGGAGAGAATCTAGAAGTTCAGCAGATCAACCTATAGGTTAGATGAACAGCGGGTAAACAAAAGGAAACAGATAAGATTCCCTGAAGAGTAATTTTCCCTTAGGTTTTGAGGGATATTATTCAATGCCCAAATAAAAACACAGCAGAGCCATAGCCAACCAACATGCTCTTTCTTTTCATTTAAGGATTAGTACAGAAGAAAAAAACTCAAACAGGATAAATATTCCAGCAGAAGAGAAAACAACAAAAAAAAATACTTCAGACAACCCTGAGGGAGAACATACCTCTGAATACCTCTGAAGAATGATTAACAGTGGGAAACAGAAGACATGTTTACACATGGTTTGACATTCTTAACAGTATGCAACAAATGCACACCTCTGGAAAAAAAAGATGAAAGGCATAAGAACAAAACATCAAGAGATAAAAGGAAAATAGCATAAAATGTCAGAAATAGTGGAGGTGAAATGGAAGCAGGTGATATTAAAACACTTTAAGGAAATAAAATTGCAGTAGAAAAATTAAAATATAGTATTGAAGTATTTTGACAGAAACAAACATCAAATGTCATGTGCAAGATAATTTGTAAATCTCTTTCTACTCTAATTGAAAATAAAGATGAACACAGTGATGTTAAAATATATGAATAACAGAGATGGAGATGCTATCCTAATTTTTTCAGCAATCGTGCTATAACCTGGAGATAAAAAAGTGAACAAGAACAAGTTCCATTTTTACTATCACAAGGTAACATTGTTTTATGTACAATTATAGGACAAATAAGTTCACTAGAAAAGTTTCAATAATATATAAAAGGTAAATTTCATCCAAGATATTATCAATTTATGAGAAAGATTTATTTTTTACATTTTGGTCTACAAAGATAGATGATTATGATATATAGATTAATACATT
This sequence comes from Delphinus delphis, assembly GCF_949987515.2. Taxonomy (NCBI): domain Eukaryota; kingdom Metazoa; phylum Chordata; class Mammalia; order Artiodactyla; family Delphinidae; genus Delphinus; species Delphinus delphis. The sequence goes on along the minus strand of NC_082694.2, from coordinate 18,404,421 downwards.
AGCAGATCAACATAAATTTGGTATGAATGTAAGTATTTTTCATATTTTGACACATCCAGCTCCCTAACTATATTTGGGAAATTCTTTTTTATATTTTTAAACACATTTATTGGGGTATAATTGCTTTACAGTGCTGTGGTAGGTTCTGCTGTGTAACAAAGTGAATCAGCTATATGCATACGTATATCCCCATAACCCCTCCCTCTTGCATCTCCTGCCTAAACACCTTAACCCACCTCTCTAGGTGGTTGCAAAGCACTGACCTGATCTCCCTGTGTCATGCAGCTGCTTCCCACCAGCTATCTAGTTTACATTTGGTAGTGTATATACGTCAATGTTACTCTCTTACTTTGTCGCAAGTTGCACTTCCCCTCCACGTGTCCTCAAGTCCATTCTCTACATCTGTGTCTTTATTCCTGTCCTGCACTTGGTTCATTAGAACCTTTTTTTCTTTAACATTCCATAGACATATATTGGCATACGTATTTGCTTTTCTTTTTCTGACTTACTCCATTCTATATGACAGACTCTAGGTCCATCCACCTCATTACAAATAACTCAATTTTGCTTCTTACTATGGCTGAGTAATATTCCATTGTATATATGTGCCATATCTTCTTTATCCATTCATCTGTCAATGGACACTTAGGTTGTTTCTATGTCCTGGTTATTGTAAGTAGTGCTTCAATGAACATTGGGGTACATGACTCTTTTTGAACTATGGTTTCTCAGAGTACATACCCAGTAGTGGGTTATATGGTAGTTCTTTTTTAGTTTTTTAAGGAACCTCCATACTGTTCTCCATAGTGGCTGTATCAATTTACATTCCCACCAACAGTGCAAGAGGGCTCCCTTTTCTCCACAACCTCTCCAGCATTTATTGTTTGTACATTTTTTGATGATGGCCATTCTGACTGGTGTGAAGTGATACCTCATTGCAGTTTTGATTTGCTTTTCTCTTATGATTACTGATGTTGAGCATCCTTTCATGAGTTTGGTGGCAATCTGTATAACTTTTTGGAGAAATGTCTCTTCAGGTCTTCTGCCCATTTTTGGATTGTGTTGTTTGTTTTTTTTGATATTGAGCTGCATGAGCTGCTTATATATTTTGGAGATTAATCCTTTGTCAGTTTCTTCTTTTGTAAATATTTTCTCCCATTCTGAGGGATGTCTTTTCATCCTGTTTATGGTTTCCTTTGCAGTGCAAAATCTTTTAAGTTTCATTAGCTCCCATTTGTTTATTTTTGTTTTGATTTCCATTTCTCTAGGAGGTGGATCAAGTAGGATCTTGCTGTGATTTATGTCATAGAATGTTCTGCCTATGTTTTCCTCTAACAATTTAATAGTGTCTGGCCTTACATTTAGGTCTTTAATCCATTTTGAGTTTACTTTTGTGTGTGGTGTTAGGGAGTTTTCTAATTTCATTCTTTTACATGTAGCTGTCCAGTTTTCCCAGCACCACTTATTGAAGAGGCTGTCTCTTCTCCATTGTCTAAACTTGCCACCTTTATCAAAGATAAGGTGACCAGATGTGCGTGGGCTTATCTCTGGGCTTTCTATCCTCTTCCATTGATCTATAATTCGGTTTTTGTGTCACTACCATACTGTCTTGATTACTGTAGCTTTGTAATATAGTCTGAAGTCAGGGAGCCTGATTCCTCCAGCTCCATTTTACTTTCTGAAGATTGCTTTGGGTATTCAGGGTCTTTTGTGTTTCCATACAAATTGTGACATTTTTTGTTATAGTTCTGTGAAAAGTATCATTCAAGGTTTGATAGGGATTGCATTAAATCTGTACATTGCTTTGGCTAGTAGAGTCATTTTCACAATATTGATTCTTCAAATCTTCAAAGAACATAGTATATCTCTCCATCTGTTGGTATCATCTTTAATTTCTTTCACCGGTGTCTTATAGTTTTCTGCATACAGGTCTTTTGTCTCCTTAGGTAGGTTTATCCTAGGTGTTTTATTCTTTTTGCTGCAGTGGTAAATGGGAGTGTTTTCTTAATTTCTCTCTCAGATTTTCCACCATTAGTGTGTAGGAATGCAAGAGATTTCTGGGCATTAATTTTGTATCCTGCTACTTCACAGATGCATTGATTATCTCTTGTAGCTTCCTTGTAGCATCTTTAGGATTTTCTTTGTATAACATCATGTCATCTGCAAAGAGTGACAGCTTTACTTCTTCTTTTCCGATTTGGAAACCTTTTATTTCTTTTTCTTCTGTGACTGTTGTGGCTAAACTTCCAAAACTATGTTGAATAATAGTGGTGACAGTAGGCAACCTTGTCTTGTTTCTGATCTTAGAGGAAGTGCTTTCAGTTTTTCACCATTGAGAATGATGTTGGATGTAGGTTTGTCATATAGGGCATTTATTATGTTGAGGTAGGGACATTCCCTCTATACCTACTTTCTGGAGAGTTTTTGTTTGTTTGTTTGTTTGTTTGTTTTTTATCATAAATGGGTGTTGAAATTTGTCAAAAGCTTCTTCTGCATCTCTTGAGATGGTCATATTATTCTTCTCCTTCATGTTGTTAATATGGTTTATCCCATGGATTGATTTGCATATACTGAAGAATCCTTGCATTCCTGGGATAAACTTCACTTGATCATGGTGTATGAGCCTTTTAATGTGCTGTTGGATTCTGTTTGCTAGTATTTTGTTGAGGATTTTTGCATCTATGTTCATCAGAGATATTGGCCTGTAATTTTCTTTTTTTGTGACATCTTCGGTTGTGGTATCAGGGTGATGGTGGCCTCATAGAATGAGTTTGGGAATGTTCCTCGCTCTGCTATATTTTGGAAGACTTTGAGAAGGATAGGTGTTAGCTCTTCTCTAAATGTTTGGTAGTATTCCCCTGTGAATCCATCCATTCCTGGGTTTTTGTTTGTTGGAAGATTTTTAATCACTGGTTCAATTTCAATGTTTGTGATTGGTCTGTTTATATTTTCTGTTTCTTCCTGGTTCAGTCTTGGAAGGTTGTGTATTTCTAAGAATTTGTTCATTTCTTCCAGGTTTTCCAATTTATTGGCATATAGTTGCTTGTAGTAATCTCTCATGATCCTTTGTATTTCTGCAGTGTCAGTTGTTACTTCTTTTACATTTCTAATTCTATTGATTTGAGTCTTCTCCATTTTTTCCTTCATGAGTCTGACTAATGGTTTATCAATTTTGTTTAACTTCTCAAAGAACCACCTTTTAGTTTTATTGATCTTTGCTATCATTTCTTTAATTTATTTTTCATTTATTTCTGTTCTGATCTTTATGATTTCTTTCCTTCTGCTAACTGTGTGGTTTTTCTGTTCTTTCTCTAATTGCTTTAGGTGTAAGGTTAGATTGTTTATTTGAGATGTTTCTTGTTTCTTGAGGTAGGATTGTGTTGCTATAAACTTCCCTGTTGGAACTGCTTTTTCTGCATCCCATAGGTTTTGGGTCATCATGTTTTTATTGTCATTTGTTTCTAGGTATTTTTTTATTTCCTCTTTCATACTTTCAGTGATCTCTTGGTTATTTAGTAGTGTATTGTTTATCTTCCATGTGTTTGTATTTTTTACAAATTCTTTTCCTGTAATTGATATCTAGTCTCATACTGTTGTGTTCCGAAAAGATACTTGATATGATTTCAATTTTCTTAAATTTACCTAGGCTTGATTTGTGATCCAAGATATGGTCTGTCCTGGAGAATGTTCCATGAGCACTTGCAAAGAAAGTGTATTTTTGTTGCTTTTGGATGGAATGTCTTATAAATATCAATTAAGTCCATTTTGCTTAATGTGTTATTTAAAGCTTGTGTTCCCTTGTTTATTTTCACTTTGGATGATCTGTCCATTGGTGAAAGTGGGATGTTAAAGTCCCCTACTCTTATTGTGTGACCATTGATTTCACCTTTTATGGCTGTTAGCATTTGCCTTATGTATTGTGGTGTTCCTATGTGTGTGCATAAATATTTACAATTGTTATATTTCCTTCTTGGATTGATCCCTTGATCATGATGTAGTGTCCTTCTTTGTCTCTTGTAATAGTCTTATTTTAAAATCTATTTTGTCTGATATGAGAATTGCTAGTCCAGCTTTCTTTTGATTACCTTTTGAATGGGATATCTTTTTCAATCCCCTCACTTTCAGTCTTTATGTGTCCCTAGGCCTGTAGTGGGTCTCTTGTTGGCACCATATATGTGGGGCTTGTTTTTGTATCCATTCAGACACTCTGTGTCTTTTTGTTGGAGCATTTAATCAGTTTTCATTTAAGGTAGTTATTGATATGTATGTTCCTATGACCATTTTCTTAATTGTTTTGGGTTTGTTTTTGTAGGTTTTTTCCTTCTCTTGTGTTTCCTGCCTAGAGAAGTTCCTTTAGCATTTCTTGTAAAACTGTTTGTTAGTGCTGAATTCTATTAACTTTTTCTTACTTGTAAAGGTTTTAATTTCTCCATTGAATCTCAATGAGATCCTTGCTGGGTAGAGTAATTTTGATTGTAGGTTTTTCCCTTTCATCACTTTAAATATGTCCTGTCACTCCCTTCTGGCTTGCAAAGTTTCTGCCTTGAAATCAGCTATTAAACTTATGGAGATTCCCTTGTATGTTATTTGTTGTTTTTCCCTTGCTGTTGTTAATATTTTTTCTTTGTATTTAATTTTTGATTGCTTGATTAATATGTGTCTTGGCATGTTTCTCTTTTGGTTTATCCTGTATGGTACTCTCCATGCTTCCTGGACTTGATTGACTATTTTGTTTTCCCATGTTAAGGAAGTTTTAAATTATAATCTCTTCAAATATTTTCTCAGATCTTTTCTTTTTCTCTTCTTCTTCTGGGACCCCTATAATTCGAATGTTGGTATGTTTAGTATTGTCTCAGATGTCTCTGAGACTGCCCTCAATTGTTTTAATTCTTTTTTCTTTATTGTGCTCCTTGGTAGTTATTTCCACCATTTTATATTCCAGCTCATTTACTGATTCTTCTGCTTCTGTTATTCTGTTATTGATTCCTTATAGAGATATTTTTAATTTCAGTAATTGTGCTGTTCATCACTGTTTGCTCTTTAGTTCTTCTAGATCTTTGTTAAATGTGTCTTGTATTTTCTCCATTCTGTTTCCAAGATTTTGGATCCTCATTACTATCACTACTCTCAATTCCTTTTCAGGTAGGATTCCTATTTCACCTTCATTTATTTGGTCTTGTAGTTTTGTACCTTGCTCCTTTGTCTGTAACAATTTTTTTTGTCATTTCTTTTTTTTTTCTTTTTTTTTTGGGTGGTGCTATATTCCTGTCTTACTTGTTGTTTGTCTTGAGTTGTCCAGCAGTAGAATTTGCAGATAGATGGATAGAGCTGGGTTTTCATGCTGAGATGAGGACATATGGGAGGCCTCACTCTGTTTGATATTCCCTGGGGTCTGAGTTTCTAAGTTAATCCAGCAGTTTGGACTCAGAGCTCCCACCACAGGAGCTCGGGCATGACCTCTGGCCTGGGAACCAAGATCTCACAGCTTCATGGCATGGTAAAAAAAAAAAAAAAAAAAAAAAGGAGCAGTACAATATCAAAGAATAAAAAACAAAATAAAATTAGAATGATAAAAAAATATATGAGGAAAAATAAAACTATATCTGAAACAACTGCAACAAGGTAAAATAAAACCACAACCAAAAAAAGAAACATTATATATAAAGAATAAAATATTAGAAAAATAAAAGATTTATTAGGAAATATAAAAATATAAAAGAATCAACCACAATGAATCAACAAGGTAAACAGGACCCCAATCTAAAAGAGGAAAAAAGAAAAGAAAAAAATGCTTTGGCTATGGGGGTGGCGTTTAGGTGGGGGGTGTGGAACTTAGGCAGGGGCAGGGTTTAGGGTGGGGCGAGACCTAGGTGGGTGGGGGGGTGACGTGTGAACGTGTGGCAGGGTCTATATGGGGTGACGTTCATGCATGAGGTGGGGCCTCTAGTTAGGACCTGTGCAGAAGGTGAGAGGCAGCACATGGAAAGGAGGGCCTCTGGATTGTGGAGTTCTGGAGTTTGGAGGTAGGACCCTGAGTGAGGGTGTGTCGGTGGGGTTTAAGCCCAGCACGGTGCAGGGTGTCTCCGAGTGTAGAGGTGGGGCCCTGGGTGTGGGTGTGGGGTGGGGCTTGGACTCTGCACGGCAGGAGGGAGGCTCTGAGGGCAGAGGATTAGGCCCAGGAAGCCAACAGGCTTCCCAGTGCCTAAATGGACAGGGAAAGCACTGGCCCTGTTCCCTTCCATTCTTTTGCGGCCCTACCCAACTGTCTCCCCCAGGGTCTCCCCCATTGTCACTGGACCCCCGAACCATGAGTAGGTCCTGCTGGGTGTAGGAACTCCTCCCCTCCCCCAGACACCCCTGAGGGGTGCCATCTCGGAGGTCCAGCCTTTACTTTTGCTCCCCTTCTCTCCCTCCCACTCGCTCAGGACTCACATTGCTGGAGGGGACCTCGGTGGGCAGAGGATCAGGCCTGGGATCTCAAAAGGTTCCTCGGGGTACAAGTGGGCAAAGGAAACCTCTCTACACTCCCTTTTGATCCACTGCTCTCCCAATGGTTCTCCAATTTCCCCTTTCAAGTGTGGTATCCCTTCCCTTCCCACAGCTGCCTCTTAGGGGCACCAGTCCCGTCACACTTCCACTTCTCCTACCCCTTCACTCCCCCCACACCTCACATCCTACCCAATTGTTGGGGTTTCCTCCCATCCCCTTAGGTGTCCGTGGTCCCCCACCGGTGCCTTGTAGGTGCCCTAGTTGTGCAGAGATGTGAATTCTGCATCCTGCTATTACACCACCTTGACTCTCAGAAAATTCTTATTTTGAGTCATATATGTCCAAGACAAATACTTTATTTTAACTTTCATGCTCCATAGTATGTAGGGCATAGGAATATGACTTGGAATCTTATAAGATCCTTGTACTGGAGCCTTCAAATTAGAAGTGAATAATGGAGACGTCTGTTTTTTATTTCCAGTAGAATGAGACTAGATAATCAAGACCAGCCCTTCCAATGAAAACAACTGGGAAAGCTGAACTATCTATTCATGTGCTTGAGGAAATCACACAACTAAGAACATGATAAAGAAGTAGGAGAGAAGGAGAATTACTTGTGTGGTAAAACCTGAAATTGGGGACAGAATTTTTGTTGACTCCTAAAGAGGTAGGTTGAAAAACTGAAATTTTTGAGAACTACAGAAAGAGAGAGGTGAAAATTGTACTTCACTCTATATGATAGGCAGAGTAATTGTCTCCTAAAGCTGTCCATACCCTGATCTATGGAACCTGTACATATGCTACTTAACATGGCAAAATGAACTTTGAAAATATGATTAAGATTAAGGACCTCAAAATGAGGACATTATTTTAGATTATCCAGGTTGGCTTAATCCAAGGTGGGTATTCTCAAATATTTTTTTCAATAAATATTTTAACATGTACTTAGATAAATATTCACTAATATTTGCCCTACTCTTTATATGCTGTTAAATTAGCTTTCTCACATATATTAACAACTAATAAAGTGTTCTCTCTCTATCTTTCATTCTATCTCTTCTCTCTTTGTGTGTAATATATTGATTGGTCTTAATATATATTGATTATTTTATTGGTCTTTTTCTCCATTTGAATTCACTAAGTTTTCTTATCATTTATCTCTGAATATCTTAGATTATTTTGCTGTTCTTTCTCAAGTATCCAGAATTAACTATTAAGTTTAATGTTTACTTATGTCTTCTTTAATATTGGAAGTGTTTATAGCATTAACCTTTACTGTGAGTACAGTAGGTCTACTTGCTGTGCTTTGATAATTAATGATCACGTGGTCACTAAGTATAATGTAAAGTGTAGTCTCTTTGACCCTAGAGTTGTTTAGGATTTTTTAAAATGACCTAATGTTCTTGAATCCCTTTCCTTTTATTATTATTAATTTGTCAAAAAATTACTAAGAGTTTTTACAACTCTTGGCATAATTTTATAAACACTTTATGATTTAAAAAAACAATCTGTTCATAAAATGTCATGAGTTAAAAAAGAATAATTTTCATATTTGTAATGTATTTATTACAATGCTTAGAGAATTACAGCCATACCATGCATTGTTCATAGAATATTAGACATACATGATAACACTTGTTATAATTTATAATGGTGCTTATTAATGAAGGTTAACAGCTTAGCAAGCTTTTCATGTGAAGATAGTAATGAGTAGATAAAAATTTACTGACAAATTTGTATACTTGGCCCATTATCTATATCTGGGTTGTTCATCTTAAGGCTTGCTGACATTGTACTAAATGTTTTAATTCATTTTCTAAAGTTACAAATAATATGCATCATTTGAGGTTAAAATTAATTTGTTCATAAGATATACCATTTGCAAAACTCTTGAGTAAGAAATTAGTAAATGATCTTAATGCTGCCATGGACCCTGATCTTTCTTCTAATTCACTCCTACATAATCCTTCTCCAACACAATGTTCCCAAAGATGTTATGGAATTCTGGTGCTGAGTCTCAGACTATGGCACTCCATCTCCTGGAAAGAATTTCATGAATAGGTGTTTTTCTTCTGACCCATAGCCTGAATTGTATAATTTGTTTCATCTATTCTGTGAAAATTTGAGTGCTTCTTATATGGCATGTACTTGGCTAGGCACTGAGTACATAAATATGTCACAACAGAACTGGCTACTGCCAGCATGTCACTAATAATCTAATAGGATACACAAAAAATTGTCAATTATTCAAGAAAATGCAAAGGTAGAACCATCACAATTGACTAAAGAGAAGATGTAGATTTGTATCGAGTCCAGAGAAAAGACATTAAAGCTAGTCAGGGAAGAATTGGAATGCATTCCAAAAGAAAATGATGGTTTAGTTAAGTTCTAAAGGTTGAGGAGGACTTAACCTAACAAACAAAGTGGGAGCGGGGTGGGCGTTCATTCTAAGAAGATAACTTTTCACATGCAAAACACTGTAGCAATGTGAAGCCACTAAGAAACTAACATAGGAAAAATTAAATAATAAAATTACTGGATAAAAAGGACCTGAAAATAGAAAAAAAAAAAAAAGTTCTGTGAAACAAGTGGGAAGACTAGAAATAAGTGTCATGATATTAGATAAAAACAAAATATGTCACAATTGCAGTAGGTGACTATAAAACTTCTTATATAGTAGTACACAGAGCAAATAAATCACAACAAACAAAACAAAATTCAAAATGTATAAAGATATCATAGAACTGAACAAGATGATTAAGAAAATGAATATATTGGCAAATTGGGATTGGTTTTCCATAGTTTTACAGATAGTTTTCCCTCTTTTGTGTTAAATCACATGACATTAACGTGCATTACTTTTGTGTTTCTGGTGTGTCTCGTCTATCCACTAACAGATAAACTTTGCATTGGCAGGGTTTAAAACATATTGTTTGTTTTATTAAGAAAATACCTAGTATTTAATAAAAATAATATTTTTGTGAGAAGAAAAAGAGCAAAGAAGAAGAAAAGAAAGAAAAAGGAGAGAAAGAAGGAAAGAAGGAAGGAGGGAGAGAAGGAAGGAAAAAAGAAAGAAAGAAAGAAAGAAAGAAAGAAAGAAAGAAAGAAAGAAAGAAAGAAAGAAAGAAAGAAAGAAAGAAAGAAAGAAATTAAGAAAGAAATTAAGAAAGAAAAAGTAAGAAAAAGAAAGGAAGAAAGAAAGCAAGGAAGGAAGGAAAAGAAAGAAAGGAAAAGAAAGAAAGATAGGAAAAAAGGAAGGAGAAAAGAAAGAAAAGGAAAAAAAGAAAGAAAGGAGAGGGAGAGGCAGGAGGAAAGAGAGAATGGAAGAAAGAAGGAAGAAAGAAAAGGAAAGAGAAAATGGAAGAAAGTGAGCAGTATGGACAATCTTTGATAGTCTAATAAAATTTTAACACAAAATATCTGGTCTGAAAATGGGGTAAAACAAAACAAAAATAAAGTTGCACTTCCATTCTTTGCATTTGCTAACTCTTTTACCATATAGATGTTGTATAACAAAATTCAAAGTTCAGTAAGAACAGATGAGATTTATATGCTATAGAAGAAAACTGGCCACATACAGTAGGTACAGGACACTTTTATGCTCATTCTTTGTATTCTTGTTAGGGACTCCCTTAGTATGTCTTCTAGTGACCACAGTTCTTTTCCACCCCATCTATCTAGGAAGAACCTAGCCTAAACCATCCCATTGATGATACCTAAACAATATGTCTATTCTAGAATTCCACTGTGAATCTGCAGTTGATATGGGCCATTATTGAAATGTATTAAAGCTTTCATCATTAAGTTAGAAGCAGAGGAAATGGTGTATTAGCATTTCAGATTAAGTATCAGTGTAACTTTTTATATTTCTAAGATAAGTTTTCACCTTGGCTACAACCTCCAATTTATAGCTTCATGAGGTAATACTGACTGTCTTTTTTTACTGAAGTATAATTGATATAACATGCTATATTAATTTCAGGTGTATAATATAGTGATTCAGAATTTTTACAGATTATACTCCATTAAAGTTATTACAAAATAAAGCCTATAATTCCCTGTGCTATGCAATATATCCTTGTTTCTTACCTATTTTATACATAATAGCTTGTATCTCTTAATCCCATTCCCCTAATTTGCCCCTCTGTCTTGCCCTCTCCCTTTTGGTAACCACTGGTTTGTTTACTTATTGGTGAATCTGTTTCTGTTTTACACAAACACTTGCAGTATTTTCTATATTCCACATATAATAATACCATACAGTATTTGTCTTTCATCTTTCTCTGTCTGAATTATTTAATTAACCAAAATATTCTCTAGGTCCATCCACGCTGTAGCAAATGGCAGAATTTCATTCTTTATATGGCTGAGTAACACTCCATTCTGTACATATATATATACATACATATATATATATATATATATATATATATATATATATATATATGTATGTATGATGGGCATTTGGGTTGCTTCCATATTTTGGCTATTGTATTTAGTGCTGCTGCGAACATTGGGCTACATGTATCTTTTTGAGTTAGTGTTTTCTTTTTTTTCTGGCTATATATCCAGGAGTGGAATTGCTGGATGATTTGGTAGTTCTATTTTGAGTTTTTTGAAGAATTTCCATACTATTTTCCATAGTGGCTTCACCAATTTACATACCCACCAACAGATTCTTCTTGATGCAGTCTTGGCAGGTTGTATGTTGTATATTGTCTTTAGTGTTGGCAGGTTTAGTCTTGGGAGAAATTTGTCCGTTTCTTCTAGGTTGTCCAGTTTGTTGGCATATAACTGTTAGTAGTATTGTCTTATAATTTTTTGTGTCTCTGTTGTATTAATTGCTATTTCTACTCTTTCATTTCTTATTTAATTTAATTTGGCCTTCTCTATTTCTATTGGTGAGTCCAGTTAAAGGCTTTCAATTTTGTTATCTTTTCAAAACACCAGCTTTTGTTTTCATTGATATTTTCTATTATTTTAATCCCTATTTATTTCCTCTCTGATCTTTATCATTTGCTTCCTTATTGACTTTGAGATTTGTTTGTTCTTTTCCTAATTTTTTGAGGTGGTTATTTTGGTTATATAGGAGTCCTTCTGGCAGTTTCCACTTAGCTTTCAGTGAGAATTTTTCAACGTATAGATGTATTTTTTGATGTGTTTGTTGGGGAAGGTGAACTCCATGTCCCCTTACTCCACTATCTTAATGTGTCCACCTAACTTTTCTTTCTTTGTCTTTCATGTTCTTGGTGTTCTTTCTGTTTTTTTTGTTTGTTTGTTTGTTTGTTTGTTTTAATTGAAAGCTTTAATCTTTTTAAACCCCGAAGTAGAAAAACAAAGATATTAAATTATGGCCCATTACATTTTAATGTGAACCTGCTGAGTGCCCATACTATCCAGTTTGAATATTTATTGTTTTCATTTTTCTTAAATACTTGAAGTGATTTTGTCTCACCTTGCCAGAGCATAATTTGCAACAGAGAAACTGATTATGTTTTTTAACATATGTTTTATATCACTTTCAGTATTGAGGAAATTCATTTTTTGGTGCTTTTAGTTATAAGAATAAACTTTCTAAAATAAAAGAAAGCTTTGGCTTCTTCAAAAGAAAACAGATTGGTAAAATTTGTTACAGATGGAGTAAACATATATCTCTATGGAGTTAAAGAATAACTTTAGAATCCTTGCCCCCCAAAAGATTTTTAGTTTTTACTCTATGTCATTCAAATATGTCTGTAAATTTGGAGGAAAAATATTGCTATTCTGAAAAAGATATGAATAGAATTACATGAAAAACGTAATTGTATATTTTTCGAAGGATAACATATATACAACATAGTTTTCTAGTCTCAAATGTCCTACTTGATGAACAGGCCTGTATAACCATTATCTAGATTATGAAATAGAATCTTTTTTTTTTTTTTTTGCGGTATGCGGGCCTCTCATTGTTGTGGCCCCTCCCGTTGCGGAGACTCTCAACCACTGCGCCACCAGGGAAGCCCGAAATAGAATCTTAATAGCACAATAGAATAGAATGACAGGAGCTATTCCTTATCTCAGTCATCATATTCTACAAATTTTGCCATCATTCTAACATTTAACACATTATATTAGATTTGTCTGTTTGTGCACTTCATATTTGTGGAAGGATACAGTATGCATTATTTGAATCTGGCTTATTTTCCACAGTACTTTATTTGTATCATTAATCCATATTGTTGTATGTGCCATCTACCTATTCTGTCCTTGCTGGGTGGCCATACACTTTTCAGTTTTTCATTATTGAGAATAATATTGTTATGAATATTTTATACATAATTTTAATGCACACATGTATGCAATTCAATTTATTACAACATAGGATGAAAGTTGCTGTGTGACAGACTGTACATGCATAGTTTTAGGAGAAACTACTCAATGTGATTTTCTATATAATCCACACTATGATCAAGTTTGGAAGATGTTCTATGTGCACTTGGAAAGATGAAAAAACAGAAACTATTAGGCATCAGAGCAAAAGGATTTAGAGATTGCTCACCACAGAAACCATGAGCCAGGACATCCTTTTCCCTGGCTGGGACCCTGGCACTGCTGCTAATATCTAGCTTTTTGTGTTTCCCTAATCTATGCTCTAAGACCATATTTATCAACACGTGGGTGACTGGATCCCTTTTGAAAATGATAGAAGCCATATAAATTCTTCCTAGAAAATATACTTATAATGACACAGTTTGACATACAAATTTATGGATTATATGCATCCCTTATGAAAACAGCATATATGGTGATATATTATTATAAACATTGAAAGTAAGATACTGTGTTTTTTGTTGTTTTTGTTTGGTTTTTACTAAGAGGAACACCAAAACTTAACAGCTTCTAACACACAAGCTGTGGTCATCTATAGATAGATTTTTGTGATACAATAGAGAAGATGGACCAGAGCAGTGAGAGCCTGGTAATGGGGAAATTCAACTCAGAATTTGTTAAAATGGTCCAGTTAAAAGATACTTAGGGCCTAATGAGGCACCATAAGAGTGGAGAAAGTAATACATTTGCAGATGTGGCTAGGGTGATTTGCCTATTTTGGATAACTGATCAGAAATGGAGAGGAAGTTCATCTCTTGGAAATGTAAACAGATTTTATTAGAGAAAAAATTTATTAAAGTTTCTTACAATAACTCTCTTCATCAAAGGACTCTGCATCTTTACTGTGTCAACTCCATATTTGTGAACACTTAAGAAAGAGCTGCCTTATTTCTTTACCTTTAAGAGAGGTATTTCTCAACAGAACCCATTTTTCTGGGCATATTTGTAAGACTTTTATTCAGATAACTTATAACTTTCAGAAAACATTACCCTTTCAAGTATATTAACATATATCAATGATGATAAGTATCCCAAGGTATGCTACTTGTCATTATTTGTCTGTAATGGAATTTTAGGTGATTTACATTGTGATTTCTGATTTTCATTGCCTCAATTTCCCAGGATTCTAAATGAGCACTTTAACTTGCTATAGTTAGTTGAACTTTTTGTTTGTTTGTTTTAATTTAAAAAGTATACTTAAGGTGAAATGATGGATCCCTAGTGGTAGACTTTAAGGTTTTCAAGGTGCTCTTTGGGATGCAATGACATTACCACCGTCCCTTGCTTGTCCTGAATTCACTTCCAAGAGCATGCAGAATTTTCAGCCTGGCCCCCAGTGGCAGACGTACTCAAATATGGACATTGAAATTGACCTCACAATTTAAAAAAAAAATTCAAAATCAATCTTTAGTCATCGCCTGATTACTTTTCTTTTCTTTGTATCTATTGACATTATTGATCATCCCCATCTTCCAGTTTTTGAAATGTTTTTTGATTTTTCAAGACATTATTTTTTCTTTATTCTCAACCTATTCCACACTCCCTCATTATTTTTTATTGCCATTTTCCCTTGTCTCTTTTGATTAAAAGTTATTGTTTCCAGGCTCTTGAATTTAGACTTTTCTATTTAATTGCCCCCATGGTCACAACTTCCACTTGAGGTCTTCTATCTATACCAGTTGAGTTAATGCCTCTCATGTGATAAGGTCTAAAGGTCTAAAATTAAACCCTAATTTTAAGTCCTGCCTTGGCACCCAATGAGAACAGGAAGGCCTCAGATGACCTAACAACAAGTTTTCCCCTCCCCTGTGCCCCCAGAGAAATGGTCCCTTAGCTAAACAACCTTCCTTATCAAAACGGCCAGACCCAGTTCTTGCTTATCTCTGAATAGCAGTGTCAGTTCCCTCCCAGCCCATGGCATTATTCCAAAAGACAAATCACATTCTCCCATGGTCACCAAGGGTGCACCCCATCCTCTTGATACAACAGAGCCTGCCTTCCATAGCCCTTGATCCTTCAGTCTGTTCCCAAGTACAACACTCATGTGACCGTGCATGACTGGCATGTTCTCTCCTCCTCCATGGGCTGTGAGCATATATGAGTAATAAACGTTGTGGTTTCAGCTCTCCTTTGTTGTGTGTTGTGTTTATAGGGCCATCCCCATAAACCTGGATTGGCCAACCCCATAAACCTGGATCAGGGCTTCCTCCCTCACCAATGTGTAAACAGGAGGTGATCAAAACACATCTCTCAGCTTTTTCCTGTTGAAATTGAAAATCCGTTTTCCCAATTTTATGGTTTGATAGAATTGTTAGTAAGAAGAGTAGGTTCTAATTTTGACTTTATAACGATGTACTGTGAGATCTTACACTCATTATACCCCTTCTCTTTTCCGTAGCTGATCCATCTGTTTCAACTACAACCACAATAACAAAGAAAAAGTTAACATTTTAATGGAATTTTACAGTTTGAAATGTGCAGGCACATACATAATTTTACGATTTTTATAAGCTTTAGTTTTCCTCATTTTTGTCACCCAGCAAGTACAGGGTGATGCCAGGACTTAAGCCAGTGTCTCTTGACCCCTGATTAAGGAATTTTTTCAACATTTTCCCAACTTCCATTGTTAGGAAAATGTGCCAAGGAACAAGCTGTAGATGCATGTTGTCTGCTTTAAAATTTTATCTGGATTGGCCAAGGTATATTATGTCCCTAAATTCTAATGTGTTGCCTTATTTTTTACTGTAATTGCAAAATGAAACTTGTCTTTGCCAGATGTCAATCAGAATAAACAAAGTGAGATATGGCTAAAATTATTCTGTGAATGGCACAACAGCCATTATGATATCCTGCCAGGTAAGAGGAAGATAATTCAGAATAAATGAGGGATAGGTCAATGAGGTGTAGACACAAACCAAGATGATGGTTTTTAACCCTTCTTTTAGCAAGAGGCCTCTTGTCTTAAATCAACTCTAAACATTGGTGAGGTAAATACAAGTGTGATTGCAGCAGGTGCCATTTTCCAATACAAAGTCTGATCCGAGAGGCTTTACGAGCCAGTATTTAGACATCCATACAGCAGTATCTGCCATCATATGAAGACTAATTTGACAACCTGTTTGATAACAAGGTTAAAGCTATCAGAGGCAAGTTTCATTCTTGGGAAAATAACTAATTATGAACTAAGTAAACATTGTTAGCATTTCAAGCAATGTGCTGGAGTATTAGACTGGTATCTCATGGAAAGAAATTCAAGCAAGGGAAATCAGATAAGGTTATAACAGGTAGTTACAGGTACCAGCTTTCTAACTGTGTTCAAGGCATAATTGAGCTTTTAACTTCCAAAGGTGTAAATTAGATAAGAACACATGTGTTAAGAAAATTCAAAAAGGGGCTAGTCAGAAAATCAGTGAACAAGCATTTTTTTCCAATATAAATTGCATTATTGTCAGTGTTGCTTACTTAAGCCACATTGGCTTTGAGAGGTAGAGTTAAATAGCAAGCCTACAGCATAATTTTAAGATCAGTCTCTCTTCCCTTAGGATTCTTGGACAATGATTTTATACGTTTTGCCTTACAAAGCTAACAATATTTTGCCAGGAAGTGTCTTAGTTCTTTGTTTGAATGAGGTTGGACACACCAATATTTGGTGATAATTATAAATATCAGGGGTGGGATTTAAATAAAAAAGAGTTTAAAAACTCTTTCATGACCTGTATAATCTAGGATTCCAGCAATGCTGAAGGAATTGTTGCCTTGCCTGTAATGTTCTGAAGTCACCATAAAACACTCAAGAAGTTCAATATTCTCTATGGTCTTAATATGACTTGATTGAGTCATTCCCAGGGCATGTCCACAATACTTTTGACAACCATGGAATCAAGAAGGTCATTCACTTTGTTTCAGAAAGAAGAGAAGTTAATTTTATATTTTTAGCCACATTTATATCTCATAGAGGGACATATGTGAAAGGCAGTTTCATTTTCTTTATTCACAAACATATAAATACATACACATGTATATACATACACATAAATATATATGTGTGTATACATATATATATGTGTGTATATATATATATATATATATATATATATATATATATATATATATATATATATACAGAGATAGAGAGAGAACAATAGCTCTCATATACCAGAGGGAGAAACAACCAGAGGGAGATAACAATCCAAAAAGTTATCAAATTTAGTTATTAGTTTGCCTTCTGTGGCAAAGATGTCCTTCACTCTGTATTTTGCTTCATAGTATTTGAATATCATTGCAATTCTCCACAGATCAGTTTTCTTAGAAATTAATTGATTTCACCCTTTTACAAGTAGCCTCTTCATTTTTTGCTTTCAGACAGTTAACTTTTTTGACTATATTCTTCCCAAGTATGTGAGATATAATATTATTCCAAATCAGCATTTGCAACAAAAGACTATAGCAGGCTTTGTTCTCAAAGTTAGATCTCCATAATTTGGCTAATCAAAAAATGTATCACCTTCCTTATTTCAAAATGTATTTCACTGATTTGCAATATGCTTTCTCTTCCACAATATACCTTCTTTTCCGCAAGGTAGAATAAAAGATTTGGTATGAAATAAAACAAGTTCTTATATCCAAAAGAGCAACATAATCATGGTTTCAGGTAGAATTTGCACACATGAATTTTGGCAGAAAACGTACCTGAAAGAGTCAAATGCCATTTATGCAGAAGGGAAGGAAGAGAGATTTCTTAGAAAAAAGTATCATTTGATATTAATATTAGTTTCAACTATGAAAACTGTTACAACATGACTTCTTGATTTTTATTTTAACAGTAAAGAAATTCATTCACTTAACAAATGTATATAAAGTTCTTTCCATATACCTAGCCATGTTCTCAGTACCAGGACATATAGCACTGGACATAACACACAAAAATGATGTGCTTCCATGAAATTAAAAAAAATAATTAATTTAAAAATACATAAGAGTAAGAAAAGATAGCTGAATGGATTAAGTTTAAATGTCTTCTCCAAGAAGATAATAAAGCCAGCTTAAGCCCACCTATATGCACAGGGGACAGAAGTTCATTCAAAATAGATGAGAACAAAAGGCATTTTATAACATTCAAGCCAAAATTCTGCCTTTTAAAGATACCATTAATTGAGATATTAATAGATTGTCAATTCTTTCTACCCACTGAGTTCTCTCAGAAAATGTCCACAAATAATTGAGAATAAATTGTTTGTATTCTTTATTACAGTCCATAAATATAGATTTTTTTTTAATGGAGAGGTAACCTAAGAAACATGAATCTTTATTTTCTCATATTCAACATTGAGAGATGAATGTTGAGCCAATCCTAGTCTTAAAGCTAGAGGATGAAGAGCCAGAACTCGATCACTAAGATAGAGTAAAAGGACAGATTCAGAAGGCTATACATGGCAGAAGGCTATATCCTGGGGATCCTGTCTTCAAAATGTGCTATGGAGTTCAAAGAAAAGGAGTTGATTTGAACTAGCATGCATTAAGTATTCTGAATAAGAAAAAAGCATTAAGTAGACAGCAGACCAAAGTCAAAGTGATAAATAATCCCAAAATGAGACACATTAAGCCTGAAGAATAAGAAACATGAACACTTTTCCCAATATGTCAGCTCTAACTCAATATATGAGTCCCATATTTTCTGCATTAGTAATTTTTTCAAATATATTTAAGTTTCTAAAAGGCAACCAATAAGGTAAATGTGCTTGCAGAAGCCTAAAGTTTGCATTTCCTATTATCACTGCCTTTTAGGTGTACATTTGGTCAGTAAGAATCTCTGAGCCCTGCCTCCTAATCTTCCCCTCTCTCCACTATGAAAACTGCCCTGCACTTGACCATAATGAAGAATTTGATACACAAGAGCTTTGAGGACTTTTACTTCTGTATCTGAAGATTCTGACTGGAGTAAGAGTCATGAGTAAGTGGACTGTGCTGCTCACTCCCCCCCACCAATTCCTAATCACACTTCCACCTCCAACCCAGCCCCAGCCAGCACATATTTAGTGAATGATACTCTTCTCTGGATTACTTATTTCCACTCCTGGTCTTTCCATGACCTGCCATCTGGTCTTCCTGTGACAGAGAGAGAGAGTCCTGAAGGTCTGAAGATGGAAATGGATGTGTGACAAAGACTGAAAGAGATTAGAATGTTGAACCACCTACAACAAACAAAGTGCCATCTCACTGGTTTTTCTTACTTGCTTTATTATGATCAAGAAACAATTGCAGTTCTTCATTGAGCCTACATGTCCAGAAGAATGAACCATACATTTTCTTGTTTCAGAGACCCAAGCGTTTCCCTCTGTAGTTAAAGTTGATAAGCTCTACCATCATACATTAACTTGAAAGAAAGAAAGGAAGGAAGGAAGGAAGGAAGGAAGGAAGGAAGAAAGAAAGAAAGAAAGAAAGAAAGAAAGAAAGAAAGAAAGAAAGAAAGAAAGAAAGAAAAAGAAAGAAAGAAAGAAAGAAAGAAAAAGAGACAGAAAGAAAGTCCTGCTAACATTTGTTGGTCTTGTTTGTTTCGCCAGTGTCCCTTTCTTCAGGAAATCGCTTTCTCTGCTGGACTCTGTGTGGTTCCTGTGGGACTGCCAAAGACAATCTCTTGAAAATCTAGTCACAATACAGCAGAAGCCAGTCAGTGTTTTTCTCTGATATCTGATAAGCAGATACTGTGTGACAGAATCCTGTTGTTTCCTCTGAATCAACTAAGCTTAGAACTGTCTGTGGCTATGCAAAATTTCATCAGAAATTTGAGAAAATGAGGTCAATACAAAATAATAAGTTTGAAAAATTAAAGAGAGTAATGATAGACTCTGGAAACCGCAAGGCCAGGTTGACAATGCTATTATATTTGATTTTTTAAAAAATGTTGCCACTAAAGTAGTTTGAATTCAGATTAATTCTTCACTATCTACATAAAATATGTTGTCTAATGTGTTCTGTTGACTTCTAAAAGATTTAATTTGAAATATGAAAGTCTATTCAAGAGTGCCACTGATTTATGATTTGGAAAGCTGCAGATGGTGGGAACGTTAGAGAACTAGGGTCGGGGGATCAATCACATCCACATTCTCTGTTACAAAATATACAAATTTTCAAGTGAAGCTCACCTTGAATCTATGGAACATGAAGTGGGAGAGTACCTGCTTGATAAGAGTTGTGCATTTTGACATTAGGTCAGCAGCAAAACCAGGATTATCCATAAAGCTTTCCAAGTCTGCCTGTATTTCTATGATCCAAGTCACTGGACCATAACATGCTGATTCTAGTCATTGAAACTATTTCCAATCTGCCCACCTGTGTGAAAATGTTTCATAATGCTTCAAAACAAGCACATAAATGGCAAAATTCTGATTTGTTGGCTGCATACAGGTGAGGATTAATCTTTAAAGCCAGGCACAATGTTTTAGATATACACAAGAGAAAATCTATTCTGTGGAAATCCCTGTATTGCCAACAAATTTAACATTAATTTTACATCTAGTGTTATAGGCTCACCAAACAAGATTTGCAGTTGGATTTCTATTAGACTGTTAGTATTATGTATGGAAAACTGTGAATATCTTGTATTTCTTGACTTTCAGTTTAGTGTCTAAATTTTTTTTTTTTTTCGGTACGCGGGCCTCTCACTGTTGTGGCCTCTCCCGTTGTGGAGCACAGGCTCCAGACGCGCAGACTCAGCGGCCATGGCTCATGGGCCTAGCCGCTCCGCAGCATGTGGGATCTTCCCGGACCGGGGCATGAACCCGTGTCTCCTGCATCGGCAGGCGGACTCTCAACCACTGCGCCACCAGGGAAGCCCAGTGTCTAAATTTTTTAAATTCTTTTCTGAGTTTACTTAGGAATCTCAATTTTGGAAAGAGGTTACTAGAAAATGAATATCACAAGCAGTTTTTCTTTGTGTTTCTTTCAACCATTATGTTGTTATTACATGTTGAGATACAGCGAACTTCAGATTCAAATTATGTTCCATTTCATAAAAATATTTATTGTGACCTTTGATAAAAGTTATATTCCTTTTTCCACATTGTTATCTTTTGGATGGATTTATTGATTTATGTATGACAATATTCTTTCACAAAATTTTCTATCACAATTCTTGTTTAGGTATAAATGATATATGTTTTTTTTCATACCAGCACTCCTTTCTCTTAGCAAGGAGCAGAAATTGCAGATACAGATATAGATAACATCATCTGCTGGGTCAGATATCTCTGCATCTTGAAAACTCACTAAAGGCCCTAACATTGACAATGCTGTTAGAGAAATTATTATTTTATTTATATATATATATATATATATATATATATATATATATATATATATATATATATATATATAAAAAAAATCTGTATTTACTCATTAGGGGAAAATTATAGAGTAGAATTGAGGGGTCATTCAAAACTTATTTATTGAAAACATGTGCTAGGGATACAGTAATGAAAAAAAATGTTAAAGACAAAAATTTGATAGATTTTATGTCCTAAAAGAAAAGGCATTCAACAAAATAAATAAGATAATGTGTAGGATAGTGATGTATGTTATAAAGAAAATAAATTCAGAAAGTGGAGAGGTTTAGTCAAAAGTGGGGCATTTGCAGTCAAGATACAGTTTCCAGAAAAGTGCTCACTGGAATCATAACTTCTGTTTAATACTGAATGATGAGACTGAGTGATCAATGGTGTAAAGAACAGGATCATCCTAGGCCGGAAAAATCTCAAGTCCAAAGGCCCTGAGATGGGAGGAATTCTGGAATGTATAGAGAAATAGAAAGGACACCAAGATGATCAAGAAAGTATAAGCCAGGGGAGAGTAGTAAGAAATGAGATCAGAGACATGACTGGATTTGATCAGAAGGCCTTGGTTCAACATCATTGTAACTGAGTAATTGACATACCCTTGTTGAATGATACTATATTCACAGTCCTTTTTTTCCCTATACAGCAATATGTCAATGACATATCAAGAACATATGACATAATTATAAAAAGAGCTTTTAAGAAACATATTTACATTGAGATACTACTTATTTTGATTGTTGTTATTTTTTACCTTGTTGCTATTGCTGCTGCTATTTTTATTTTTAAGGAAATTCACAGTCCCTATTTCATGATCATTTTCTGTATTAGAATGCTTACATACTTGTTGAAAGGGTATTGAATTTAGAAAGTAGTCAAAGTGAAACAATTGCACCCACTCCTTTCTCATCCTATTTGGAAACCATCAAGCCACCCACATAAGATGGCAATGTCTCATTGGCTGTGGTAGATTTTATAAAATTAGAAGAGGATCCTGTGGTAATATAACACATGGTAGATATATTCAGCAGGAGCCTAATGTTCTAGTTTTATAACTATTAATGTTCCATCTTATTAACTCTCTTCTTTAAAAAGCCATATTTTAAATTACTTATCATTTATCTGACACATACCATATATATGTTTCCTGATTTTCTTCCTGCTTTTGTATTTTCTGACCCATTTTTATCACCAAGAGATATAATATAATCTCATATGTTTTATTTGTTCCTATTTTTCCTCTTTCTACTTCCCTGCTGATTTTTCCATTATATATAAAGAACATAAGTATTTGGTAGAGAATTCAATCTTTTTATTGCATAGCTTACAGCAGTAACATACTGGTAAAGGCTACAAACATTTCCTATATGCCCCACCCCACTTTTTTTCTCTTTAATTCCACATGTTATGTGTTCAGTATTTTATGGTATTTTCCCAGTTTATTGAGGTAAAATTGATAAATAAAAGTCATATATATTTAAGGTGTGCAAGATGACATTTCGATATATATATATATGTGTGTGTGTGTGTGTGTGTGTGTGTGTGTGTGTGTGTGGTGAAATAATTGCCACAATCAAGCTAATTAACATATACATCACTTACATAGTTATGATTTTTTTCATATGGTGAGAACAGTTAAGGTCAACTCTCAGAGAATTTCAACTCTTCAATACAGTACTATTAACTACAATTACTAATTGTAGTTAATTACAATTACTAAATCTGCATGTGTTAATATTCATTCTGTGCACAAAATATTTTTAAAACCAACTTTAAGATATAGACAGAATTGTACATTAAAGCAACAACAACAGCAAAAGCCCCTATAGTGTAGAGAGGTTAAATTCCACCTGGTTAAAATGTTAGAAAATACTGGATAGATATTTAAACCCATACTTATTTGACTTCAGTTGCTTTGTTGGAATATACTTTTTGTGTGCTTTCTCAGGTTCTCTTGACTTCCTCCTACTTTCTTTCTCTTGGGAAGTTGTACCATACTACATCACCCCTCCAATTCCATGCATAAAGAAGTCTGCATACCTCCATATGTAGGTTCTGGCTTCCTCAGTGGTCTCAAAGGAGCTGATTCTGCAAACCAGAAATATGGGAATGTTTCTCCTCATGGGCTGAAATTTTACCAGCAAGAAATAGGAAAGAGCCAAACAGAAACATTCTCTTTGCCTGCTCTCCTGTGATATGTCTAATTTTGTCTTTGTAATGTTCTTGTAGAAGTAGAATGAGCAAAGTATACAGACCTGAGCAACATGCTGTCTCACATCGCTTTGTGAAGCTGTTTGCCAGCATAGTAATGTATTGCATCAATTCCAATTCCAATTATATCTTTGCTTAGATTTCCTTTTACCATCATGTTCTTGGACTTTTAACCTGTTTCACCAAAACAATGTTAGCAGTCAATCCATGCCTCAGGCTCTACTTTCCAGAGAACTCATGATCAAACAATGTCTAAGCCCTTTATTACTTAGACTTCAACACAAATAATAGACAACAGTATTCCTTGGGATATTGTAATTATTATAGTTTTTGAATTACAAAGAATATGTTATTTTTATAATACACGAGTGTGTGTAGAGAGGGAGAGAGAGATTGAGAGAGAGGTAGAGAGAGTTTTGATTCACAATACCTACATATACAGTAAGTCTAATTTTACAGAGACACAAAGACATAGTAAAAGCAGTGCCAATATTTTTATTTCTAATGTGTGGAAATAAAAAGTGTACTGCTTTCACCTTCAGAAAGCAGAATATCGACTCTTCTGAAACTCATGTATAAAGTTTACATCTTCACAATTCTATATTTCTAATTATGTAGGGGAGACTGCATTTTTACCCCAATGATTTATGATTTACTTCAACTCTGCATTTAATTAAAATAACTGAAGCCATCTTTGAAGTAAACGATGCCTGGTGCACATTTTATATTCTGTAGGACTGATAAATTAATGATACTCATAGTTTAACTGTTATCCTAATTTCTTTTCTTTTGCGGTTATTTCCTTACAAGTAATCTTAAATCTGAGTGCTACCTATAATGCGTGATTTCTTCAAGTGCACTAACATGGAAAACAAATGAGTAAGTGAAAATAAAAAAAATAAGTTATTAAGAGCAATCCTTGTATGGTTATACACATATATCTTCACAAGTTTCTTGAACTTGGCCTCAATGTTTCTATCCATTATTTTCATTTTTCTGAATGTATACTTTCACTCTTTCAAACTATTAGATGTGAAGAAAACAGGTTTTACATTTTATGTTCAACTTAATTAATTAGCTAATTAATTAATTCTTCAAACATATATATTTCATTGTATCACTATTAAGTCTCAGGCATGTAGTATTCTAAATTCTGGGGATACCCTAATGAACATTTAGAAAAGTTTCTTATTTTATGAAGCTTACAATCAAACAGGAGAAAATAGACAATTCAGCAGCAGAGAAACAAAGAATTTACTAAATAAGCAAGATAATCTCAGGTATGAAATGATACAGTCAGGAGGGTTGGGGAATTATTACATAATAATGGATGGTTAGGTTGGGTGAGGGACAACAAGAGGAAGGGAACCAAACAGAAATGAGAGCAAGTCAAGTACACAACCTTTTGTGCAGAAATGAGCTTGAAGAATTTGAGGAATTCTGTGAACAAGAAGAGCAGCTAGAAATTAGTTTTACAGTAATAGGTAGGGACGATACAAGGAATATTCTAGGCAAGGACACTGCCTTTGCTCTTGTTGGAGGCCTTTGTATTCAACTCTCCACCCATTTGCCTATTTTAGAATGCAAGGCTTGGCCATGAAATATCAAGAATGGCTTTATCACAGTTTAGTTTTAGACCCAAATCATAGGACTGAAAAAAACACACACTAATAAGCAAAATGAAACAAAAGGGAAAATATCTGACCTCTCAGCAGGAGATAAAGATAATTAAGAGCAGTCAGAAAATAAAATCAATTGCAGAAGTCTCTTGCACACCCCACTCTCTTGTCCTGGATCCCCATCACTTATCCTTTATGCCTCTATTTAATTCTTGGGGGTATATTGGAGTGTAATCTGAAACCACAGGGAGGATGTATGCTTAATAGAAATTCTTGACAACACATTTACTCATTCTGTAGAATAGCAAATAAAAAAAACACATTGTATAACAAAGTAAAATTCAATTTCCAGGCTCCAAGTTGTTCCTCCAAGACATATCAGGGCACAACAGAGAGCCCCAGGCATTTTGTTTCACTATTTTGATTATTACTTACTATGCAAAAGCACTTGAGAAAACCTCTGTGATTATCATGATGATAACTTCCATTATTTTGTTTCTCTCATCTCATTTTTATTTAGCATTAAAAAATCTAACTAACTCAATATGATGATCAGACTAAGGTGAATGAGTGCACACCATGGCATGGAGAAATGCAAAGGAAGAGAGAGAAGACTTGTTTGATGCTTTCTTAAGCAAAGAATATTGCCCACCACTCCATTTCTACAAGTATCAGGCCATTATCCATTTAGTCACCCATGGACAACACACCCTGAGGGAATTTTAAGATGGAGAAAAACAGGAAGCATTCTGTGTTTTGGATACTCTCCCTAGATAGTTAAAATGCATATCTAAGGAATAATTTGAACAAACCCATATTCTTGCATCTTCTGATATTTAGAAAAGCACTGAAATTACTAATTTGAGATACCTGTTCTTTGTGATTTGCAGTAATCTTTTGATGTTCAACTACATGTTTTTTTTTGTGTGTGTGTGGTACATGGGCCTCTTACTGTTGTGGCCTCTCCTGTTGTGGAGCACAGGCTCTGGACGCACAGGCTCAGTGGCCATGGCTCGTGGGCCCAGCCACTCTGCGGCATGTGGGATCTTCCCAGACTGGGGCACGAACCCGTGTCCCCTGCAACGGCAGGAGGACTCTCAACCACTGCACCACCAGGGAAGCCCTACATGTTTTTCTTTTCTCTTTTTTTATTTTTTTATTCTTTTCCTAGCAAAAAAGCTCATTTATATCCTGGCTTCTCCCTTACCTCTTTGGAGCAGTTCCTCAGAAGTATCTGAGAGGCTGTCTCCCAGCCTATAGCCTCAGTAAGGACCCCCAATAAAACTTAACTCACAACTTGTAGGTTGTGCATTTTCTTTCAGTCAACACTTTGCTTGATCATCTGCCATCTTCCCAATAATGCTCTGAGGTCAATGAATATAATGAAAAAGAAGTAAAAGACAAGAAGTCCCTTTCTAATAACTTAATGGGACAATAGACTATGATAGGATAAACAATGCAACACAGGGTGAAATCAAAAAGGCGGCTTTCACTACAGTTTCAGTTGTTTTACTCATATATTTCCCTATCCTGTCTAAAAATTATAAACCCTTCCTCTAAATTTTCAAATACTTAACATTAAAAATTCCTTGAGCTCAAAGACTAAATTTTGTTTACAAATATAGTTCTGGAACACTGAATACACTCAACAAGTATTTGTTGAATTAATGAAATAATTTCTGTTATGAGCTGCTGCTCACAGAAGCAAAATTTTGTGGAGGGAATGTATTTAGATTCACTCTTTTTTTTTTTTTTGAGATAGATCACTGTTCAGACTATTTTCTTTCTTGGGTTTAAGTGGCCAAAGCTGGTTTCTTTGTGGTTTAGGGAAGGTAGTGGGAGAGTGGTGGTAACAAGATGTACACACATGACCATCTAATAACTTACACTTGAGGGAAGACTGTGAATATAATAACATTCATGATCAAGAATATCTAGGCACATTCTGTACATAGCATTTTAGTACAAAAAATATGGAAAGTCTAGTATTCAGAATTTTCAGAGCAACTGTTGGGGCCCAAAGGTAAAGACTGTTGGCAGTTTGAAAAATATCTGAATCATCATGGAATTGCTAATTGGTCCCACTTAGGGGAAGGAGATATGCAAAAGACATATGTAATTTGTCATAAACTAGTGTTAATTCTTTTCACAACATAGGCATTTCTAGTCTTTGCTTGAACAACTGCAAAGACAGTGTAAAAATTAAAAAAAAAAAGGATAAGAAAGATCATCATCACCAATAACACATTCTATAATAGCTCTTTGGGGATTTACTTCTTTATTTTAGAATCTTCAAAGAAGCAACTTTTGTTGCTCCCAGTTCTATTATCGATGTGACATGAGATGAATATTTTTCTCTTTCACCCTACAGTGCATAAATTTTTAGTTCTTTTCTCACCAGACTCAGACTTAATGTACTTTCAGTATTCTGCACATAACATATTTTTGAGCTGTGTTACCATTTTGCTTTGTCAATATTCTATTTAAATATGATGTTCTTGTAGGTTGGAAAAGATAATTTGATTTACTTCATCTGATAATATATATATTTGATTATTTATTACACGTGACACTATTGAATTGTCTTTGCCATATCAGGGATCCAATTGTTATGTATTTGCTATG
The DNA here is from genome assembly GCF_949987515.2 of Delphinus delphis. Taxonomy (NCBI): domain Eukaryota; kingdom Metazoa; phylum Chordata; class Mammalia; order Artiodactyla; family Delphinidae; genus Delphinus; species Delphinus delphis. Next base: position 18,376,778 of record NC_082694.2, on the reverse strand, counting down.
CTTGAGATCTAGTTTATCTTTACATCAAATCTGACTTAGAACATTGAAATATGGTAGAATAATGTAGATGATTTGTGAAATCCTAGTTCCAAGCATGTCCAGAAAGAAATTGTCATATAAAAGTTTATTTTCCTGAGTATGGTTTGTACAATTCTGATTTCAGTTTGGAATAGATGTGATTGTCCCAAGTTTATTTTCATATTTGTATGCTATAAAGGACTGATTTCATTGCAATGAGCATAAATTTCAATGGTGAGCTAACCTATCAAAAAGTTTGGTTTTTTCCAGTGTTTAGAGGGGAGCATTTGCTTTTAGTAAGAAATACAATGTAATTAAAAATATATATTTTTAAATTTCTTTAATCATATTCAGAGATAATTTTCTATATATCAAAAGTAAGTGTTTTGTTCTGGCCTCTACAATACTTCCTTGAATTCACAATCTCTTCAGGGGAACTGATTCATTCATTCATCAGATACTTCTTATATCATGGATTTTTTTAAGCAATGGGGTATAGCAATAAGCTAAACAAGGAATATCTCTCCTCCCATGTCACCTTTTTCTAAAGGGAGAATCAAAGACTAAACACTGAAATAATATCTGATCACGAAAAAATAAAATGGTTTAAGTATCTTTGTTACCCAGACTCAGGGCTTGGGAAGGGAACTGGAAACGAGAAAGAGTGGTTAATGGAGGTGATGTTTTCAGGGGGGAGGGGTAACATTTAAGCAGATACACGAAGTGTGTGAAGGAGCTAGTCACATGGAGAGCTAGCAGAACAGCACTGAGATCATCAGATATCATGACTGTGAAGGTGGAAAAATTTCCCTGTGGATGTTGTTTCAGGTCATCCCTGTTCTTTGAGTGATTAGAGTGAGGGAGCTTGGAAGTCAGCCCTTTAAAGTGGGCTAATTGGCTAAACTGTTCTGGTTCTGCCACAGATTCCCGTAGTATATCATCAGTCTTCAGTACAAGTGCATATGGGGGCAGGGGTTCATCTTCAGGGATAGCCTCCCTCCTATTTCAAAGTCCTCAAACAGAAGCCAAGTTATATTTCTTCCACAGAAGAGAAGAGCTTCCGTACATCTTACTAATTATCTCACATTCACAATCCTTTACTTTCCTCTAAGCAGTTGCTGTAACCAAAAATGACTGGAGTATCATCAGATGAGTCAAATTTTCCTGGTCAGCTATTTTCAACTGCTTCATACATTCCATAAGTATTTTTAAATTTATTTTAAAACATCTTAAAAACCAATACGTATAGCCCCATTCATCCCTTCCTCAAGCACTGTCAAGTGATCACTAATCTCAGACACATCTTGCAAGTTGTCACCAGTACTAATTTATCCAAAGCTGAGATGTAATTTCTGTGTTGTGTTTTAAATTTTTTTCTTGTAACTTATTTTCTTGATTATTTTATCCTGTTATATATTTCAGTATTTGGACAGGGTAATTGATCCACCGTTGTAATCTCAAAACCACACTTAAGATCCTCAAATTGAGTACCAGTTTTACTATATACCTGTATCTCTGTCTAAGGCTTATTGCCTGATCCACCTTTTAAAGACATCACAAGGTACTCATCTATTCTTACACACTTCTTTCCAGAGACCAGCAAATGAACCTCATCTCTTTGAAGTTAGATTAGTAACATTCTGTCTCCATCTGCAAACACTGTGCGCCCTCCATATGATACATGTGAGGAGATTCACTACAAACCCTGCTGAATTCCTTGTCCTAGTTCCCCTAGGTACTCCAGCACATCGGATTTCTGTAGAAATCCATAAGACACTGCTGAAACAAAAAGGCAACACAGTATGGAGGGACATCAGCACAGATAAAGAGGAAAACTTCTGGGTGGAGTTGTCAACAAGATTTTCCCAGCTAGAGAAGATTGTAGCCGTACTTTGAGGTTGGTTAATGTTACAGAGTTACCTGCTATATTTCTACAATGTTACGGGTAGCTGCTGAGAAATGTCATATTATACAGTCCCAGAAGCGTTTGATATCTTTTTTTGGAGTGATAAAACTCCCTCTCTTTCCTGTTCACAGATAGTGTTAATGTGTGCCATAGAATATTCCTGGGCTACAGTAATCCACAAAGCAGGTATTTTCTTTTTCATGATGAGAAATATTTTCCTTCAGAGAAACTGAGTATGCATTTCCTCTCATAATTGCCTATAGAATGCACAATTTTGTTTTGGACTCACATTAGGGCTCACAATTCTCATCTGTCTAATTCCAGAAATTTCCCTACGTTCCACATATCCTTAAGGTTCTCTCATGAGCAAAGGCTATTTTCAATATGGAACAGTTTCAATGAATTTCCTGCCTTGGACTTATTCTTGTCAGATCTGATTGCATCCTAACTGGACGTATTAGAATCCAGACTCTTTTTCCTTACCAGGTTTTACATTCATGGAGACCTGGGAAAAATATTAAAAAACTAAAAAAAAAAAAATAGTCAGTTCATGTAACTTGTGAAATCTTAATTTACTTTTGAAGTTCAGTGTCTCCATAAGAAAAAAAAGTGCCATTGTAAGTCAATCTCAAAAGTATACATATTGACCCAATTGTATATAAATCATAGAAACCCTTCTCTCTTGTTTACCTGTGGAAGAGAAATAATAGATGTCCCTCTTTTCTGGATCACATGCTCTATTTGATGCCTATAACACGTAGCACTCCAGGACAATTTCTGAACATTATAAATTTCTGCTATCAAGGCTGGCATCTCATTTTTGAAGATTTGTCTTCCTCATATGCACAAGTAGACTCTTGGTTTCCCTCAAACACATAAATCCTATAAATAAGGATAAATATATAGATATCTGGGCATTTAAGGTTTTCCAAAATTAAGTAAACTGTCAAAAGAAAAATAGGAAAAATAATAGTTTTCTCAAATCTACAAAATTTACTTCATTTCATTTTAGTATTAACTTAGTATTAAATATGTGTGTTAACTTAATATTAAATATGTAAAGCTCACATTTATATCTGGTTAACAATATATTAATAGTTGTTTTATGTACCTTCCATTAGCTGTCTCTCAGCTTAGAGTCACTCTAAAAGTTTATTGTTATGATTGATATAAATGCCCTAATGTGTAATATTGATAAGAATGCTGAGTAGGACCTAAGAATAAAATCTAGTAGAATACTTCCAGAAGATGCCTCAGGTTGAAGCTTCTTTGCTTAGAAAAATAACTTGTGTGCTTTTAAAAGATGGCTGATGTACACGTTTTTTTTTGCATTTCCCTTGATATAGAATTTCAGCAACAAAGTAAAAACACTAGAGTTAGTATTAGATTTAAGCATGCAAAAGGACCTATTATTATAAGGAAGAAATTTATTTACTCTATACTATCTTTGCAAAGCAGAGGCAATGCTCTACAAAAAACAATAAGAACTTTCATCGTTTGCATAAAATATTCCAGAATAGTATAGATGCTTTATCAACCCAACTAGTTTATAAGCAACTGGAGGGGAAGAGATAGGCTTGTTTTCTAAGCCCTTCTCGTCTTCTGCTACTGGTCCCAAGTATCTGACAAAATAGGCACATGAAAACATGCTGTTTTAGTTGAAGTGGGGGAAAGAAGAGGACTGTATTTCTTTTAAAATATAAAATCCCATTATACCTATGATTGTCTGTTCTTTTCATAAGATCCAGGCTTCCCAGTCTTGCTATCTGCAAAACAGTGAAAGCCAGTTACTCAGGACTTTACTGAATGGAACTGTATTGATTAGCATTTCCTCCCTGTTAAGTGTATTACAATGATAATTCTTGTTCTGAGTAGTAAGCATATGCCTGCACTAGATTCTAAAGCCCCTGAAATATCATCAAAAGAATGTTAAGTTTCTGTCCGTGTTTGAGATATATGTTAACTTTCCATTTAACAGCGAATTGATTAATAAAAACAACCAATTTCCTGGCAATTTAAAGAAAAATAAAATAAGTGGCTTTTTCTTTGTGATCCTTTTATGATCAACCTTATGGGTGATCATATAGAACTGCAGGGGTCTTCTAATGGACTCCACTGTCTCTCCCATTTATCATCCATACCTCTTCAGGTTTATATTATGCAACTGTAACCCAGTTATGTATATCACCCATAGGAATATCTGTTTCTAGCTCCTTAGACCTGTAGCATGAAGTCCATGATATTGTTGGCTTAATTAAGATATCCAAAATAAAAGGATAGTGTAATGTACTAGGCTTCAAACCCCCCATTAATCACCACCACTACAACAACAACAACAAAATCTTATTAAATAAAGTTTTTCCTCTGATTTTTACACAGATTTTTACTTTTTCAGATTTTAAAACCATATTTTCTTACTGATATATGTAGGGCCACTGATTGATAATTCCTATTTTATTTTTCTTGAGTTCTATTGTATTTACCATTGCCTCATTTGATACATAAGCTGCATTTAATTGTATTATTCCATTTAGCTTTCTTACGACTTATATTTGCCTACAATCATCATGAATTGTTCGACTGTTAAATCTACAAAACTTTCAGTTCCATTTCTCATGTTACCTAGCAATCTCTCAACTTCTGAAACCTAATCCTGAAACAGGGATTGGGTTGAACAAATTTACCACTTCTTAAATTCTGAGCCTTAAGCCATTGATGGGCATATAGATAACTTCCTTGAGTTAGTTGTCCAACTCTTTTCTAATAAATCATGTTTTGGTGGCTTCATCTGGTATACAAGATGATATTTCCACCTCTCAGAGGCTGTAGGTTTGCAAATATTATATTAGTTAAGAATGGAGAGTGTAGGTATCCAAGAAAATGTATTGTTCTACTTTATGTTAAAATATAATTCTTAAAGTAACAAAGAGAGGACTCTGATGAACCATGAGGGTAAAGAAAAAAGATATCATCAACAGGAGTTTGTGATTAAATGGACAGGAAGACATTAAAAGAAAGATGTATTTAGAATAACTTACACATTTTAGTCTTGTATTACTGTGTGCATGATGATGCCATTTGTTGAAATAAAGAATATACAGAGGGCTTCCCTGGTGGTGCAGTGGTTGAGAGTCCGCCTGCTGATGCAGGGGACACGGGTTTGTGCCCCGGTCCGGGAGGATCCCACATGCCGCGGAGCAGCTGTGCCCATGAGCCATGGCCACTGAGTCTGCGCGTCCGGAGCCTGTGCTCCGCAACGGGAGAGGCCACAACAGTGAGAGGCCCGTGTACCGCAAAAAAAACCATAAATAAAAACAGGTGTGTTCTGCAAAATTGTAGAGATCGAAGAGTGCAGAGAGCTAAGAAGAGATCCTAAGACAACTAAATTTTAAGAAGTTGGCTAAAGAATGGAATGCCATAAAGAATATTGAGAATGAGCAAGAGTTAGGCAAATAGAAAATTATGACAGATTAATGTTGAATATAATATTTAAGATTACATTTGGTTGCACAAAACAGGAAATACCAAAATAACAGTGTCTTTAAAACAATATAAGTTTATCTCATAAATAATTTTGGAGCTTTTAGTTCAGACAGTCTAGGACAGACTAGCATGATAGCTCTATAAACTGTACAAAGTCTAGGCTTTTCCAGATCTCTGCTCTGTCATTTCTAATGTGTGGTAATTTTTCTCATAGCCCAAAATTATTTCTTGATTAATAGTGATTACATTCATTTCCCATAAATCTCCATTTGTAGGAATTAAAATGAAAACCAAGTACTCTACACATTTCAGTTAAAACCAGCCCTATGTACTCTTCTCACTTCCATTTGAAGACAAAAAAAGACACCAGAACTTTGCTTGTCCAAATCAGAACACCTCTTCTCTGGCATCCACATTCTATTCAGTAAGAGTTAATATAGATCCCAAGAGCTCCACCTCCTCCAAGGTCCTACTTCACAAAGGTAGGACCATGTCTCTATCAACAGGATGTATGACATGGCCTGGAACTCTGCTTTCTGTGATATAATTAACACTCCTTGAGACTTCTCATCACCATCTCAAGAAATGAAGAAGCACTTCTAACAATTTAGGTCCTCCTGGCTAGAATCCTTTCAAAACACCTGATCAAAGGAAAGGTATGTTAACATTATTTGAAATTAAAAAATCTAGGAAATAGATGAGTAGATTATTTGATGAGTTACCTGCAAGGTTAGTGCATCTCCCAGAACTATGACAAAATAAAGAATAAAAGAGGAACATTGGGTTAGATGAAATAGTCCTCAGTATATATAGAGGAAGCCCTTGAATGATGAATAAAATGGTAATAAAGACTAAAAACTAGTTTATCTATATACAATATACCTTGAACTTAATAAAATAATTTAAAAATGAAGAGTTCTAATTTAGAACTTGGAAGGGGAAAGAAGACCTAAACCCTACCTTGCTTCTGTGCCCAGTGATATGAGGATAGGAGTTTGTTTTTAAGTGTGGAAGAAGGGCAAGTGGAGTTCTAGGCTGGTCAATATGGAATGAAGAAAATTATTTCAAAAATAAGATAAATGTGTGTGGAAACATGGGTCAAATGCAAAATATAAGAGCTGAAAGGAATAAAATAAGGATAAAAATACAGATAGCAACCAGGTAATAAAAAACATATTTCCTGAATGTCAGTTCCCTAGAAAAAATGAGAAACCCCCTATGTTCAAAGTATCTAGGCAAAGAACAGTTCAGAAGCCTACTCTCCAGCAAAGTATTTTGAGAGATCTTTAATGTGTGTGAGCTTCAGCTTCAGGTGGGGGAATGTCAAGAAAATTTCCAAAGCATCATACTTTATAAAGCACAACATTTTTTTAGAAGGTGACTCATCAATTTTTTTTTTTTTTTTTTTTTTTTTTGCAGTACGCGGGCCTCTCACTGTTGTGGCCTCTCCTGTAGTGGAGCACAGGCTCTGGACGCGCAGGCTCAGCGGCCATGGCTCACGGGCCTAGCCACTTCACGGCATGTGGGATCTTCCCAGACCAGGGCACGAACCCATGTCCCCTGCATCAGCAGGCAGACTCTCAACCACTGAGCCACCAGGGAAGCCCACTCATCAATTTTAAGGCAACTCAAGACCTAATCCCCACATTTCAATATAAATATTAATCTATCTTGAGTTGACAAATATATTACTCTCCACCTAGAATGAATTCCTCTTTGTAACCATCTAGTGATCACTCCTCATCCTTCCAGGAACAACTGAAATTCCACCTTTTCTATGAGACCTTTCCAGATCTTACTCACTGTGAATAAGTATTAGTTCATTTTCTGTTCCCATGATCCTGGTAATCCTTCTAACTTCTTCTTACATCATAGGTTCCACAAGAGAGTAATCTGACCTTATTTATTATTGTTGCCTCAAGTGTCAATTAGCAAATGCCAATTGTTGAGTAAGGGATCTGAAATTCAGTCTTACATCTCTCACTGACACAGTTAACTTACTTCTCCTGAACTTTACCTTCATCTAAAAATTAGGTGATGACCAATTGCACCTCTCTCTTACATGTTACATCTGACTCATTTCTCTATAGTTTGAGCAGTTATCTAGTTAGGAGTGATGCAATAACTTATCAGCAACTGCAGATATCATCATAAATATGCTGATTAAATTATGCCTGCTCGATGTCAAAGTTTATCACTTAGAGCAAAAGAAGTTGAAGGCAGAAGCCTTAACTTCATTTGAAATTAAAAAGAGAAGAAAGTGGTACATAAGGATTATACAAAATTTCAATGAAACAACCATTGGCCTGCAATTAATAGGAGTCCTTGGGCTGTACTACATAGAAAAACATTACATACAAAATGGAAAGCAATTCTGGGAAGCATTCAGACCTCTCTGATAAACTGTAAACCCCACTCACACTGTGAAGCCTTAGGTTGCCACCAGTGAACTAGCAATCCTCTGGATGGTTGATTGTTTTCATATATACCTGATATGGCAGCATTGCCTCCTAGTTAACTGTGAAAGCAGCACACAACATGCCATCTGATTGTGGCAGAGTGAAAGAAAATCTTATCTTAAGGACAAAGAGAAAATTCCTATATATCAATAGAAGGGAGATATGAAGGATTTAAACAAAATAAACTCTATTTTGAAATGTAATACATTGTATCTTTGTACCCAATCAATTTCTAGTTTAAGCAATGCTTCTTTGTATGAGACAGAGACGGAAGTCTAAAATGATATAAAGAAGAATGGGACATAGTTTGGCTCCCAAGAAACTCGAACTACTGAGGGAGATAGATAAATCAATATATAATACGAGAACACCATAGAGGCAAAAGAGGGTGTTTGTTGAAACTGAAAGAGGAAAATATAACCCAGTTTGGGATTTAGGGAAAAGTTTCCCAGAGGATGATGATGCATAAGAGATGCATCACTTAAGAGACTAGGAATGGCAGGTGTAAAGGGAAAACCTAAACTTTTTTTTCTTTCTATATAGAGAAAAACCCAATTCCTCCTATTGTGTGTTTCTCCACTGTGAGTCTCCTTTACTACTCGCACAAAACACTTCACTTCTGACACTTCTTGTCACCAAATATGTGGAGGTTTTTCCCCACACCAAACAATTTTCTGTGATACCAGCTGGGTGTCCTAAAATTTAACTAAATTCTGACACTATCTACCCTGAGAAAGCATCAGATCCCCATGGGCTAAGGGCTCAGTCCCACAAGGCTTCCCCCTGCACCTCACAGCAATTCAGAGGCCAGTCACAATCCCAGGTTATTACCTGTGCTTCTCATCAACCAACTGTAAATGGGAGGTTCCAATGACCCTCTCCTTGGGTTCAGTTAATTTGTTAGAACATTTCAAAGGACTCAGGGAAACATTTGTGTTTATCAGTTTGTTAAAAGATATGATAAATGATAGAGGTGAATAGCCAGATGAAGTAATATATAAGACAAGGTCTGGGAGGGTCTCCAGCACAGGAGCTTCTGTCCCTGTGTAGCTGGGCTGTGTCACCTTCTAGGTGTTGTTTTTGCCAGCCATGAAGCTCTCTGAAACCTACACTATTAGGATTTTATGGAGGCCTTCTCCTGTAGGCACAATGAATTATTACCTCCAATTCCAGTCCCTCTCCCTTCTCTGGAGAATAGGAAGTAAAGAAAAAAAAAAAAAATCCAAGCTTCTAATTATGGGATGGTCTTTCTGGTGACCAGCCTTCATACAAGAGCCATCCAGAAACCCACCCAAAATCAACTCATTAAAACAAATATTCTCCTAGTGCTCTTATCATTAGAAATTTATAAGGATTTTAGGAGCCCAGTGCCAGGAACTGACAGTAGAGACCAATATATATGTTTTCTATTATCTCACAGCAGGTAATTCAGATTAATTAAAAGTAACCAATAATATACTGAGGAGTTACTATTTGCTTCTTGGTGTTCTAATGCCTTAATATAAGTTATCTAAATTAATCCTAACAATATTTTGAGTTAGGCATTATAATTATCTTTATTCCACAAACAGGCAAAGAGAAATGGAATAACTTGCCTAAGATCACACAGCTAATAATGTATCGGGAGTCTTCAAATCCGTGCTATTTATTATATAACAGTTAATTTTCTAAGGACTCTTCACAAAACTCTTTCTTTGATAAAATGGTAATTAATTAGAATATATGTCCTTCCTTTCTCTCTTATATAGCTGAATAATCTTTATCATATGAATGGAAGAAAACCACCTGGCTGTATATTTTCTAAGCAAACAAACACAAATTAAATCAAGTGTGGAAAGTCCAGTGGTATTGTGGAGAGTGAGGAGTCTGTATGTAAGCAAAAATGAATTTCAACTCTATGATAAAGAAAACTATTTTTCATTTGTATAATATATTTTATATTATATTATATAATATATAAAATATAGCTTATGCATACATATTGACTCTTTTCTCAAGCTTTTTCATAAAAGAAACTAGTGTATTTCTCTGACTTTCACAACTTCTATAAAATTTCTTACATCATTTTGATGAAAATTCTATCATAAAATTGTAGTGTATAATCCCAACATTCTCTTATTCCTTTATTTTATTTTAAATGAATAGAATTCAGAATTTTGAGAGTTATTCCTAGAAAATAGAGCATTGCCTAATCTAGTTTGTTTATTTTTAGTAAGAACATTGTTGAGAGCTACCCAAAGTATCAATATAACCCTTCTCAGGTGTTTTCTTCAACTTTTGGTTTAAATGCAATACATTTTTTTCAGCAAAAACAAAACATTGAAATTTTCTTTCCCATGCCATCACAAACTCAGAATTAATTACCACTTTTAATTCAAGTCAGTACTTTCAACTCAGTATTTTGTCAAGCCTAACTTTCTAGAGTATGAAGTCCTTTTTTTAAAGCTGTGCTGACATATCTTATATTGTAAAAATTCACTATTTTTAACATAGATTGCAGTTTATTTGGTCTTCTTGATCCTACTCCAGAATTCTTATATATGAATAATCCAGATCTTCACACCCTTGAAGTTAAGGTCATTTGACTATTGTAAGCATAATCATGTTACCCCTCTCTCCATCACAGCTGCACATACAGAACAGAAATCCATTGCCCATGAATGTTCATCAGGGTCAATGGAAGAAAAAGAATAAATGGTCTACTCATCTTCTTAGATGTTCATATTGCCTATCTAATTTATTTTGGAAAAAAATGGACAGAAATAATATAAATAATGTACAGCGGAAAAGACACAAAGTTGTATGTATCAGTTGGTTACACAATTTTATGGCTGAAAGAATCAGAAAAATTACATGAAATCTATAAAAATAAAATATTTCAGAACTGTGGCCAATCCCAAATTTAATAATACAAAGTTTCCACTGTATCAGCAACATTCAAATATTTAATAAACAAAAGTGCATATCTTAATAACATAAAATAATCAACCAATAACAACATAATAATGTATTAGTAAGTGATATTTATAATAATTATGTATTATAGAGAAATTTAAAAATTCAATACAATGAAAAATAGAGCCCGTTCCTGAATAAGAAGTGTTCTTGTTCTGAGGATGACAGATGAGTGAAAAACTATAAACAGCATTAGTAATGAAATAAAATCATAATATTTTGTTGCCATTATTACATGAATTCCTGAATAAAACATAAATAATTTAATCAAAGAAATTATATAAATGGATAAATGTCAATTTTTTGGTTTGTTAAACTTTTTCCCTTGATAGAGTTTGATAACTTTTATTTGGTAACCAATACCAAATGAACAATTTAATTAAAACAAAAACAAAAAACAAATCTATGTACATGACCAACCTGTTAAGGCATCTGGGAAAAGTATTATTTGCACAGGCTAAAAATATAAATGTTTAAGAATGATCTTGGAAAGAGCACTTGTATTTTATTTTATTATTTTTTTTGTACATTTTTTTAATGTAACTTTTTTTTAAGCTTCATTAGAGTATAATTGCTTTACAATTGTGTGTCAATTTCTGCTTTATAACAAAGTTAATCAGTTATACATATACATATGTCCCCATATCTCTTCCCTCTTGCATCTCCCTTCCTCTCACCCTTCCTATTCCACCCCTCTATGTGGTCACAAAGCATGGAGCTGATCTTCCTGTGCTAACTGGCTGCTTCCCACTAGCTATCTATTTTATGTTTGGTAGTGTATATATGTCCATGCCATTCTCTCACTTTGTCCCAGCTTACCCTTTCCCCTCCCTGTATACTCAAGTCCATTCTCTAATAGGTCTGCATCTTTATTCCCGTCTTGCCCCTAGGTTCTTCAGACCATTTTCCTTCTTTGTTTATTTTTTTTTTTAGATTCCATATATATGATTTAGCATACAGTATTTGTTTTTATTTTTCTGACTTACTTCACTCTGTATGACAGTCCCTAGGTCCATCCACCTCAATAAAAATGACTCAGTTTCGTTCCTTTTTATAGCTGAGTAATATTCCATTGTATATATGTGCCACATCTTTATCCATTCATCTGTTGATGGACACTTTGGTTGGTTCCATGTCCTGGCTATTGTAAATAGAGCTGCAATGAACATTTTGGTACATGACTCTTTCTGAATTATGGTTTTCTCAGGGTATATGCCCAGTAGTGGGATTGCTGGGTCGTACGGTAGTTCTATTTCTAGTTTTTTAAGGAAACTCCATACTGTTCTCCATAGCGGCTGTATCAATTTACATTCCCACCAACAGTGCAAGAAGGTTCCCTTTTCTCCACACCCTCTCCAGCAGTTATTGTTTCTAGATTTTTTGATGATGGCCATTCTGACTGGTGTGAGATGATATCTCATTGTAGTTTTGATTTGCATTTCTCTAATGATTAATGATGTTGAGCATTCTTTCATGTGTTTCTTGGCAATCCATATCTTCTTTGGAGAAATGTCTACTGAGGTATTCTGCCCATTTTTGGATTGGGTTTTTTTTTTTTTTTTTTTTTTTTTTGATATTGAGCTGCATGAGTTGCTTGTATATTTTGAAGATAGATCCTTTGTGAGTTGTTTCATTTGCAAATATTTTCTCCCATTCTGAGGGTAGTCTTTTCATCTTGTTTATGGTTTCCTTTGCTGTGCAAAAGCTTTTAAGTTTCATTAGGTCCCATTTGCTTATTTTTCTTTTTATTTCCATTTCTCTAGGAGGTGGGTCAAAAAGGATCTTGTGATTTATGTCATAGAGTGTTCTGCCTATGTTTTCCTCTAACAGTTTGATGGTGTCTGGCATTACCTTTAGGTCTTTAATCCATTTTGAGTTTATTTCTGTGTATGGTGTTAGGGAGTGTTCTAATTTCGTTCTTTTACATGTAGCTGTCCAGTTTTCCCAGCACCACTTATTGAAGAGGCTGTCTTTTCTCCACTGCATATTCTTACCTCCTTTGTCAAAGATAAGCAGACCATATGTGCGTGGGTTTATCTCTTGGCTTTCTATCCTGTTCCATTGATCTATATTTCTGTTTTTGTGCCAGTACCATACTGTCTTGATACTGTAGCTTTGTAGTATAGTCTGAAGTCAGGGGACCTGATTCCTCCAGCTCCGTTTTTCTTTCTCAAGATGCTTTGGCTCTTTGGGGTCTTTTGTGTTTCCGTACAAGTTGTGATTTTTTTTTGTTCTAGTTATGTGAAAAATGCCAGTGGTAGTTTGATAGGGATTGCATTGAATCTATAGATTGCTTTGGGTAGTAGAGTCATTTTCACAATGTTGATTCTTCCAATCCAAGAAAATGATATATCTCTCCATCTATTTCTGTCATCTTTAATTTCTTTCATCAGTGTCTTATAATTTTCCGCATACAGTTCTTTTGTCTCCTTAGGTGGGTTTATTCCTAGATATTTTATTCTTTTTGCTACAATTGTAAATGGAGGTGTTTTTTTTTTAATTTCACCTTCAGATTCTTCATCATTAGTGTATAGGAAGAGATTTCTGGGCATTAATTTCATATCCTGCTACTTTACCAAATTCATTGATTAGCTCTAGTAGTTTTCTGGTAACATCTTTAGGATTCTCTATGTATAGTATCATGTCATCTGCAAAGAGTGACAACTTTAGTTCTTCTTTTCTAATTTGGATTCCTTTTATTTCTTTTTCTTCTGTGATTGCTGTGGCTAAAACTTCCAAAACTATGTTGAATAATAATGGTGAGAGTGGGCAATCTTGTCTTGTTCCTGATATTAGTGGAAATAGTTTCAGTTTTCACCATTGAGGACGATATTGGCTTTGGGTTTGTCATATATGGCCTTTATTATGTTGAGGAAAGTTCCCTCTATGTCTACTTTCCAGAGGGTTTTTATCATAGATGGGTGTTGAATTTTGTCAAAAGCTTTCTCTGCATCTATTGAGATGATCATATGGTTTTCCTCTTTCAGTTTGTTAATATGGTGTATCACATTGCTTGATTTGTGCATATTGTGCATTCCTGAGATAAACCCACTTGATCATAGAGTATGATCCTTTAAATGTGCTGTTGGATTCTGTTTGCTAGTGTTTTGTTGAAGATTTTTGCATCTATGTTCATCAGTGATATTGGCCTGTAGTTTTCTTTCTTTGTGACATCTTTGTCTGGTTTTGGTATCAGAGTGATGGTGGCCTCATAGGATGTGTTTGAGAGTTTTCCTCCCTCTGTTATATTTTGGAAGAGTTTGAGAAGGTTAGGTGTTAGCTCTTCTCTAAATGTTTGATAGAATTCACCTCTGAAGCCATCTGGTCCTGGGCTTTTATTTGTTGGAAGTTTTTTAATCACAGTTTCATTTTCAATGCTTGTGATTGGTCTGTTCATATTTTCTATTTCTTCCTGGTTCAGTCTTGGAAGGTTGTACATTTCTAAGAATTTGTCCATTTCTTCCAGGTTTTGCATTTTATTAGCTTATTGACATAGAGTTGCTTGTAGTAATCTCTAATGATCCTTTGTATTTCTGCAGTGTCAGTTGTTATTCCCCTTTTTCATTTCTAATTCTATTGATTTGAGTCTTCTCCCTTTTTCTCTTGATGAGTCTGGCTAATGGTTTATCAATTTTGTTCATCTTCTTAAAGAACCAGCTTTTAGTTTTATTGATCTTTGCTATTGTTTCCTTCATTTCTTTTTCATTTATTTCTGATTTCATCTTTATGATTTCTTTCCTTCTGCTGACTTTGGAGTTTTTTTTTGTTTTTTCTTTCTCTAATTGCTTTGGGTGTAATGTTTGGTTGTTTATTTGAGATGTTTGTTGTTTCTTAAGGTAGGCTTGTATATCTATAAACTTCCCTCATAGAACACTTTTACTGTATTCCATAGGTTTGGGGTCATTGTGTTTTAATTGTCATTTGTTTCTAGGTATTTTTTGATTTCCTCTTGGATTTCTTCAGTGATCTCTTGGTTATTAACCAGTGTGTTCTTTAGTCACCATGTGTTTTTATTTCTTACAGATTTTTTCCTGTAATTGATATATAGTCTCATAGTGTTGTGGCTGGAAAAGATTCTTGATATAATTTAAATTTTCTTAAATTTACCAAGACCTGATTTGTGACCCAAGATATGATCTATCCTGGAGAATGTTTCATGAACACTTGAGAAGAATGTGTATTCTGTTTTTTTTTTTTTGGATGGAATATCCTGTAAATATCAATTAAGTCCATCTTGTTTAATGTATCATTTAAAGCTTGTGTTTCCTTATTTATTTTCATTTTCGATGATCTGTCCATGGGTGAAAATGGGGTGTTAAAGTCCTCTACTATGATTATGTTACTGTCAATTTCCCCTTTTATGGCTGTATTTGCCTTATGTATTGAGGTTCTTCTGTATTGGGTGCATAAATATTTACAATTGTTATATCTTCTTGGATTGATCCCTTTATCATTATGTAGTGTTCTTCTTTGTATCTTATAACAGTCTTTATTTTAAAGTCTATTTTGTCTGATATGATAATTGTTACTCCAGCTTTCTTTTGATTTCCATTTGCATGAAATATATTTTTCCATCTCCTCACTTTCAGTATGTATGTGTCCCTAGGTCTGAAGTGGATCTCTTGTAGACAGCATATATATGGGTCTTGTTTGCGTATCCATTCAGCCAGTCTATGTCTTTTGGTTGCAGCATTTAATCCGTTTACATTTAAGATAATTATCGATATGTATGTTCCTTTTACTATTTTCTTAATTGTTTTGGGTTTATTATTGTAGGTCCTTTCGTTCTCTTGTGTTTCCTGCCTAGAGAAGTTCCTTTAGCATTTGTTGTAAAGCTGGTTTGGTGGTGCTGAATTCTCTTAGCTATTCCTTGTCTGTAACACTTTTAATTTGTCTGTCAAATCTGAATGAGATCCTTGCTGGGTTGAGTAATCTTGTTTGTATGTTTTTCTCTTTCATCATTTTAAATGTGTCCTGCCACTCACCTCTGGGTTGCAGAATTTGTGCTGAAAGATCAGGTGTTAACCATATGGGGATTCTCTTATGTGTTACTTGTTTTTCCCTTACTGCTTTTAATATTTCTTCTTTGTATTTAATTTTTGATAGTTTGATTAATATGTGTCTTGGCATGTTTCTCCTTGGATTTTTCCTGTATGGGACACTCTGCTTCCTGGACTCGATTAACTATTTCCTTTCCCATATTAGGGAATTTTTCAACTATAATCTCTTTAAATATTTTCTCAGTCCCTTTCTTTTTCTCTTCTTCTTCTGGGACCCCTATAATTTGAATGTTGGTGTGTTTAATGTTGTCTGAGAGGTCTCTGAGACTGTCTTCAATTCTTTTCATTCTTTTTTCTCTATTCTCCTCTGCAGTAGTTATTTCCACTATTTTGTCTTCCAGGTCACTTATCTGTTCTTCTGCCTCAGTTATTCTGCTATTGATCTCTTCTAGAAAATTTTTAATTTCATTTATTGTGTTGTTCATCTCTGTTTGTTTGCGCTTAGTTCTTTTAGTTCCTTGTTAAACATTTCTTGTATTTCCTCCATTCTATTTCCAAGATTTTGGGTCCTCTTTACTATCATTATTCTGAATTCTTTTTCAGGTAGACTGCCTATTTCCTCTTCGTTTGTTAGGTCTGCCAGGTTTTTGCCTTGCCCCTTCATGTGCTGTTTGTTTCTCTTTCTCATTTTGCTTAACTTACTGTGTTTGGGGTCTCCTTTTCACAGGCTACAGGTTCATAGTTTCCATTGTTTTTGGTGTCTGTCCCCAGTGGCTAATGTTGGTTCAGTGGATTGTGTAGCCCACCTGGTGGAGGGGACTAGTGCCTGTGTTCTGATGGATGAGGTTGGATCTTGTCCTTCTGTTGGGCAGGTCCACATCTGGTGGTGTGTTTTGGGGTGTCTGTGGCCTTATTATGATTTTAGGCAGCCTCTCTGCTAATGGGTGGGGCTGTGTTCCTGTCTTGCTAGTTGTTTGGCATAGGGTGTCCTGCACTGTAGCTTGCTGGTCTTTGAGTGAAGCTGGGTTTTGGTGTTGAGATGGAGATCTGTGGGAGATTTTTGCCGTTTGATATTACATGGAGCTGGGAGGTCTCTTGTGGACCAGTGCCCTATACTTGGCTCTCCCACCTCAGAGGCACAGCCCTGATGCCTGGCTGGACCATCAACAGCCTGTCCTCCACATGGCTCAAAATAAAAGGGAGAACAAAAAAAGAAAGAAAGAAAGAAAGAATAAAATAAAATAAAATAAAATAAAATAAAGTTATTAAGATAAAAAATAATTATTAAGAAAACATTTTTTTTAAGTAATAAAAAAACATATTGGACAGACAGAACCCTAGGGCAAATGATAAAAGCAAAGCTATACAGACAAAATCACACACAGGAGCATACACATACACAGTCACAAAAAGACAAAAAGGAGACAAAAATATATACCATTGCTCCCAAATTCCACTTCCTCAATTTTGGATGATTTGTTGTCTATTCAGGTATTCCTCAGATGCAGGGTACATCAGGTTGATTGTGGAGATCAGGTTGATTGTAGAGATTGTGGAGATTGTGTAGCTCCTGAGGCTGCTGAGCATAATTTCCCTTTCTCTTCTTTGTTTGCACAGCTCCCAGGGTTCAGCTTTGGATTTGGACCCGCTTCTGCCTGTAGGTCGCC
Organism: Delphinus delphis; assembly: GCF_949987515.2. Classification (NCBI taxonomy): domain Eukaryota; kingdom Metazoa; phylum Chordata; class Mammalia; order Artiodactyla; family Delphinidae; genus Delphinus; species Delphinus delphis. The sequence goes on along the minus strand of NC_082694.2, from coordinate 18,359,290 downwards.
TGAGGGCGTCTGTTCCCCACCCAGACAGGATGGGGTTAAAGAGGCAGCTGCTTTGGGGATTCTGACTTACTCAGGCCAGTGGGTCGGCGGGGTAGAGATGCAGGGCGAGCCTGCAGGGATAGAGGCAGGTGTGACGTTGCACGAGCCTGAGGTGCGCCGTTTGTTCTCCCTGGGAAATTGTCCCTGGATCCTGGGACCCTGGCAGGGGCGGGCTGCACAGGCTTCCAGGAGGGGAGATGGGGATAGTGACCTGTGCCTGCACACAGGCTTCTTGGTGGCGGCAGCAGCAGCCTTAGTGTCTCAGGCCCCTTTCCATGGTCCGTGCTGATAGCCGCAGCTCTTGCCCGTCTCTGGAGCTCATTTATGAGACGCTCTTAATCTCCTCTCCTTGTGCACCAGGAAACAAAGAGGCAAGAAAAAGTCTCTTGCCTCTTCAGCAGCTCCAGACATTTTCCTGGACTCCCTCCCGGCTAGCTGTGATGCACTAGCTCCCTGCAGGCTGTGATCACGCAGCCAACCCCAGTCCTCTCCCTGGGAATAGACCGAAGCCCGAGCCTCAACGCCCAGCCCCCACCCGTCCCGGAGGGTGGGCAGAGAAGCCTCTAGGGCTGGTGAGTGCTGTTGGGCACCAATTATCTGTGCGGGAATCTCTGCTTTGCCCTCCACACCCCTGCTGCTGTGCTCTCATCCATGGCGCCGAAACTCCCCCCCTCCACCACCCTCGGTCTCCGCCTGTGAAGGGACTTCTAGTGTGTGGAAACATTTTCTCTTTCACAGCTCCCTCCCACTGGTGCAGGTCCCATCCCTATTCTTTGTCTCTGTTTTTTTCTTTTACCCTACCCAGGTACGTGGGGAGTTTCTTGCCTTTTGGGAGGTCTGAGGTCTTCTGGCAGCGTTCAGTAGGTGTTCTGTAGGAGTTATTCCACGTGTAGATGTATTTCTGATGTAGTTTTGGGGAGGAAGGTGATCTCCGCGTCTTACTCTTCTGCTATCTTGAAGCTCCTCTACTTGTATTTTAAAAAAGACTGTAAAATGTTCCTGAAATGTAAGAGTATTTAGTGAGTGGAGATCATGACATGATTGCTTATTCTTTCAGGGAAAACTGAATATTGGCATGAAGTCAGTTCTTTCCCCAGTAGTTTAACATGATGTTCAAGTACAAATGTTTCTCCAGCCATTTTAGCTGAAGACTCCAAGGGAAAAAAAACACATTTATTCTTCAGCTTTATTGAGACATAATTGATATATAACCTTGTGTAAGTTTAAGGTGTACAACATGATGATTTGACACCAAAATGTTTACCACAATAAGGTTAGTTAACACATCCTTCAACTCACACTATTTCCATTTTATTGTTGTTATGGTGGGAATGGGAAAGCTCTACTCTCATAGCCACTTTCAAGAGTACAATATGTTACTGTTAATTATAGTCACCATGCTGTACCTTACATCCCAGAATTTATGAATCTTATACTTGCAAGCCTGTACTATTTCACCAGCTTCTCCTCATTTCCTTCACCCCTCACTCCCTGGCAACCACCATTCTACTGTTTCTGTAAGTTTGATGTTTTCAGATTCCACATATAAGTGAGATCATACATTATTCTTCTTTCTCTGACTGACTTGATTCACTTAGCATATTGCCTGAAGACCCATTCATGTTTTTCCAAATGGCAGTTTTCTTCTTTTTATGGCACAATAATATTCCATTATATGTACATATATTTCACATTTTCTTTATCCATTCATACACCAGTGGACACTTATGTTATTTAGATTGTTTCCATATTTTGGTTATTCTGAATAATGCTGCAACAGACATGGGAGTGAAGATATATCTTCAGAATAGTGATTTAATTTCTAATGGAATTGCTAGATCATATGGTATTTCTGTTTTAATATTTTGACTACCACCCATATTGTTTTTCATATTGAATACACCAATTTTCATTCCCACAAACACTGTATCAGGGTTCCTGTTTCTCCACATTATTGCCAACATTTGCTATCTCTTGTCTTTTTGATAATAACCACCCTAACAGGTGTGAGCTTTTGATTTACATTTCCCTGATATTAGAAATGTTCATACCTTTTCATGTAGATGGCCATTTGTATGTCTTCTTTGAACAATGCCTATTCAAGTACTCTGACCATTTTAAAATCAAGTTGATTTTGTTGTTATTGAGTTGTATAAATTTGTTGCATATTTTGGATATTAACTTCTTATCAGATATATAGTTTGCAAATGTTTGCAAATATCAGATATATAGTTTGCAAAACTCCATATGTTCTTCTTTTATATACAACTCAGTTATTATAGAATCTAATCAAGAGAAATCTGACCACGAGTGCATAATTATTGTCTTCTCAAGACACTAAATTTTGAAGCGACTTTTTAAGCATCAATAGATAAACTCACACTCTTTTGCGTCTTACTTTGCTCACTCAAAATTAACTCAAGAAACCTCTTCAGTGTTAGATTCTACAGCACATTTAGTAAATTGGTATCCTACAGAGAAGATAAATATGGCCTCTATGCAGTATGACATGCAAATTTGGGAATCATTCCATATTTTTTATATATGGACCTCATGATAATCAGAAACTAAAAATCTATAACAGGTACACACACAAAAAAGAAAAGGGAATCCAAACATAGCAGTAAAGCTAGTCATAAAATCACAAGGAAGGAGAGCAAAGAAAGAAGGAACAAAAATAAACTACAAAACAACCAGAAAACAAGAAACAAAATGGCAATAAGTACATACCTATTAATAATTACTTTAAATGTAACTAAATAAATGCTTCAATCAGAGACATAGAGTGACTGAATGGATTAAAACAAACAAACAAAAAACTTGACTATTCTCAATTTTTTAATTATTTTTTTTAATTTTTGCTATTTTTTTCTTTTAGTGTTTTTTTTTAACATCTTTGTTGGAGTATAATTGCTTTACAATTGTGTTAGTTTCTGCTGTATAACAAAGTGAATCAGCTATATGTATACATATATCCCCATATCTCCTCCCTCTTGCCTCTCCCTCCCACCTTCCCTATCCCACTCCTCTAGCTGGTCACAAAGCACCGAGCTGATCTCCCCGTGCAATGCAGATGCTTCCCAATAGCTATCTATTTTACATTTGGTAGTGTATATATATCAAGGCTACTCTCTGGGTGATTTAAACTACTATGTTTTCCAGGTTGTTTACACATTATTCTGCATTGTCTAATTTGCTGTTGGTTTCCTCTAGTGTAGTTTTCATTTCAGTTAATGTGTTCTGCAACTCTGATTGGTTCTTTGTTGAAATTTTCAGTATGTTTCTCCATTCTTCTCCCGAGTTTCATGAACATTTTTATGACTGGTTCTTTGAACTCTTTATCAAGTCAATTACTTTTTTCTGTTTCATCAGTTTGCTTTTGTTTGTTTTTTGCTTATTTTACTGTTTTATCTTATTCTTTTGTTTGGAACAAATTCCTATGTCTTCTAATTGTGTTTGACTTTCTGTGTTTCTTTCTATGAATTAGGGAAAAGATTTTCCTCTCCCAGTCTTGAAGGTGTGTTCTTGTGTAGGAATGTCCCTATACAGATTGTGTATACCTAGTGGATTTAGCAGGAGGGCTGGAGCTGATTCAGGCATGGGCTGGGGCTTTTCTCAGGGTGTGCTGGGGGCCACTGCTTTGGTGGATGGGGGGATGGATGGAGGTGGAGCCTGGCACAAGCCAGTGCCCACTGAGAGTTGTCACCATGGTGGGGGGTGGCTGGAGTGGGTGCCTGGTATGGGCTACATGGTATGCTGGGGCAGTCTTGGTAGACCTGCTAGAGCATGTGCACTTTTCAATCTGTGGTCTCTGTGCTCAGATGTGTAGCAAGTGAGATTGTATGAAAGCCCCTTATGAGTGGAGCCTTGGTTTCCTACAGCTCTTTGGATCTCCTGGATGTAAACCTTGCTGGTTGTAAAACCAGGGAGGTCATCTTCCCAGTGCTGATCCCCAGGGCTTGGGTGCCCAAGGTGGGGCTCAAACCACTTGCTCCTTAGGAAAGACCTCTGTGTTTGTGATATTACCTTTCACTTGTTGGTCACCCACCAGAGTGTGGGTCTTGACTAGATTATATCTTTACCCCTCGTACCTGTCTGGATGTTTTTGTTTGTTTGTTTGTTTTTGTGTCTTTAATTGTAGAAAAGCTGTTATGCTATTGTTATGTGTTCTCAGACAGTGTTTTTATGTTGTAATTTTGGTGTGTCTGTGGGAGGAGGTGAGCTCAGGACCCACCCACTCTGCTGTCTTGGTCCCATCTTCTCTATTATTATTTTGAATATGCAGTTCTATCTTCTGTTTTTTCATTATCTATTTATCACTGGTCAGAAACCTGGATTTATATTTTGTTCATTGTTCATTCACTCATTGTTCACCTTTTAGACCTATGTGTGCCATGCCTTATGCAGCATACTTTTTAAAAATATAAGTGTTAATCATAAGTGAAAATACAGAATATATTCCAAAATTATTTATTATCAGATCAAAAGGTATAGATAGAATTAATAGCAACTTCTATATCATAAATTTATTCTTTAAAATAAGGACAAATGAAATTCCCATGAAAAAATGAATAAAATTATTAAGAGTTAAATGAATAATAGGATTTGGAAATATAGAGATGGGAATCTGTAAATAATTATGTTTGCAGAAGAACTAGAAGAAAACATTGTGAGACCTATGGAGAGGGTAGTTAATAGTTCATTTAAAAGAGTGAAGATGAAGAATTGGAAATAACATTGGAAGAACTTTTAAATGTTTCACTAAGACAGTTTTTCAGGTCAATAACCCCTGTTGTTTATTAGCATTTGGAGATATATTCCTTATATTTAAAGCAGACTTAAAAATCATGTCTGAGCATCTGAAACAATCCAGGAGTTCTGACATGATCAAGGCTGCAGTGGAACACAAGTAGTTAATTATTTTTTAAAACCTCCTTACTTAATAAACAGATAGTGTTAAACAATGATTGAAATATTCATGTGCTTTGTATTATTGGCTAATTAATTTTTCGCTAACCAATCAAATACATAGATGAGTCTAAGAAGAGGGGAGACAGGTTTTATTTTTTATTTTATCTCTCTCTTTCAAAAATAATAATATCATCCTTTGGAAAAGGGAAGGGAAAATTGTAATGGGAAGTAGTTAAAGGGAAAGAAATTATCTTGTGTAATATTTGGAAGTCATCTAGCAGCTTCTAAGAATGTTAAGTAATTCCTTAGTTGTTAAATTATTAACAATTTTGAAGACAGTCTCATGTGGAAAAAATAACTCTATAAATATCATTTACATGTGACCATATCACTACCTAAAAATTCTACATGCCACATAAAAATGGCATTTGCACATAACAACCATGTAGATGTCTCACGACAGACAGCAACTTTCTGGATTTATTCATAATGGCTTACTATGGAGGGGAAAGACACTTCATACAAAATTCATGAAAAACACTGCAGAGAAAAATATAAAATAAAATAAAAAGAAAAGATAGATCTAGCAAATAAACAACTGCTAGGTTAAACAAACTGGCAGACCAGTCACAATGAGAAATTTAAAGTCCACTGTCAACAGAAAGGAAAATCATACTCAGATGTACTTTCCAGTTGTAGTCTTTTATTAAGGATTGCCAAGAATATTTCTGAGTAAAGTCTTTTCTGAAATTGTTATATAATATCAATTGGCTTATAAAAATTGATTCATGTCCTTTCCATTTTAAAGAACTTATATCACTTACTTTTTGTAAGATATCAAAAATATTGGGAAAAGGAAAGGAACTTATTTCTTGTGGTTTCACATTTCCATGTGATAAGATGCATTACAGTCACAGGGAAGACTTTTCCTTATTATTCTTCCCCTGGAGAAAGAAATGACTCTTTACTTTTGTGAGTTGAGGAGAGAATCTAAGCTTTATGGCTCAGCATATTTCTTTACCCAGCTTTTGGAATCCCACTGCACATGAGAAACAAGCTCACCTGCTCTCAGCCCAGCATTAAAGTTCCTGGGGCATCCCCTGACTTAGTTTGGGGAGATAAGCTCAACTGTTAACAAGCCCTTTAATGAGATTTGAGTCATGCCCTCCAGTATAGGCTCAACAATGCCACAGGTAAACTAGTGATCTCCAATTGCTTGTTTCCTGCCTCTTGAATTTCTCTCACTCATGTCTGAACATGGGCAAAGTAGAAAGGGAGTTACATATTTATCCCTTAATTTCCAGGAGAATACACTGAAGCAATGCTGGTTATCCTTAGGATTTGTGCATTTGGACTTCTATATAAGGGCGAAAACAAAAAAGAATGATGAAATCCCCTTGGTACACTGAAAATTAAAATTCTTCTGGTGAGGCACCATTTTATAAACTCCAGTTTATAGTAAATCATGTGTAAATGAAGTTTTATTCACTAATTTACCCAACCATTCATTTCTTGACAAATATCTGTCATGATAAAAGGAAACGTAATAGAGTAAATTCTATGCAAAGTAAAAGATGCTTCATCCAAAACAGTTAACAGGATAGAAAGGATGATTTTACTTGAGTATAGAAACATATCCATAAAAAGTATTATTTGAAGTTAAACTGATAGTGTAATTACTTTAAATATATAATTGAGTGTATTTATTACATATTGATAATAAATAAAATATAATTATAAAAATAAGACTGTATATAGTCTATGTTTTTTATATGAAAGAAAAAATGTTTTGCATTTGGTAAATACATATATAACAATAACAATATAAGTATGGATTCTTACATAGGACTTATTTAAATTTCATTAAAAACTGATGAAATCAGTGTTTTTGTTTAATCTGTTTTACAAATGAACAAACTATATCACAAAGAAATTAAGCAATGTAGTTGAGGCCTCACATCTACATTAAAATTTCAAAATTCTAAGCTAACTCTGTAATCACTTTTGTATTTATATTTTTATATATGGTGATTATGAAAATTAATTTTATAAGACAACTTTACTGGGCTCAGGGATGCTCAGATAGTTGGTAAAACATTATTTCTGGGTGTGTCTCTGAGGTGGTTTCTAGAAGAGACTGCCATTTGAATCTGTTGACAGAGTAAAGAAGATCATTCTCACCAATGAGAGTGGGCATCGCTCAAGCAGTGAACAAATTTACCCTTCCTTTACCCTTTTGTTCTATTCAGACCCTCAGCAAATTTGTTCACTACTTGAGTTGGAGCATCCATCTCACCCTGGCCTTGGACATTTGTGCTCCTGTTTCTTAGGCCTTTGGACTTAGACTGGGACTTTCACCATTGACCCCCTGGTTCTCAGGAATTTGGAATTGGACTGGAACTACATCACTGGCTTTCCTGGACCTCCAGCTTGCAGATGGCAGATCATAGGATTTCTCAATCTCCATAAACATGTGAGCCAATCCCTCACATAACAAATTATCTATCTATAGATAGATAATAACAAATTATCTATCTATCTATGTATCTATCTATCTATCTATTGATCATCTATCTATCATCTTATTGGTTCTTTTTATGTGGAGAACCTTCACTAATACAGTGAATCTTTTTCTCCCCTTGTATTAGAATAAATCAACCTATTGCAATTTACTAAATAGTCCAAACATATTGGGAAAAAAAGGAAATTATTTCTTGTGGCTTTTGTGAATTATGTAGAACTGCATTCATGTTTCCACTCTACCTCTTAACAAGTGGATTCTTTGGATAAATCATATAACTTTGGTTTATTTGATCTTAAAATGCCAATTATGATAATTTCTAAAAGGACTCTAACACACCAAGTTATGCAATAATAGGCACTCACTCCCTATAGACCCTGTTTTTCATAGTCACTCAAAGGCATGCTGAGCTAGATATATTAAAAATAGGGTGGAACAGTTTTTTAGGGTAAAAGAAGAACTTTTGCCATTTCAAAACAATATGAATTGTTGTATTAAGAGAGCCTTCAAAGCCTTCACTGAAACATGATGTGGATGGTGGTACAGCAGGTATGTTTTATGTAAAATTTTGAAAAGCTATTGTCTCTTTTTAGCATCACTCTTCATGTCCCAGCTCCCACTTCTTTGCTAACTCCCAGAATTCCAAAGAACTTAGATTGTCTCAGTGAAGTCTGTCTGAAGTCAGTCAGTTCCCAGTTAATGACTTTGATCCCTAAGCTTTTCTAAGATAGAACAATTCATTTTCATCCTTCACTACCTTCTACCTCAAAGGAAACATACCTGTCTTTTGTGCTTTCCCCCCAGGAATGGAACCTTTAATGGGCTAATTTAAAGGAAATAAAATGTACTGGAGATGATGTTTGTGAATAGATTAATGTGTTATGAATCCCAGATAAATTATTAGCTGCTGTCTTTATATTCTCTGTAGCCCAAATATTAGTTTCCTTCACATTTCAACTTAAGCATGAAGTCCTTGGGGAAATCTTTCCCTGGACCTCAGTCAAGTTTTGCTTTCATGATTATACTCTTTCTCAGATCCTCTACAAGTGTCACAGAATGTTTTTCACCATCCTGTATATAATTACTGCCTTATGTCTATAGCTGCTGCAAAATTGTAAACTTCATAAATGCCAGAAATGAGTATTTCTTATTAATTGCTCTAATCCAAGTGCTGGTACTTGTCAGGCTTTCAATTACATAAGATAAAATAATAAATTTTTGAATGATCATTTGTATGATTCCAGGAAATAATGTTGCAATCTATTTTGGATCATATTCTATGAAGAGAAATTCTAATTCATATTACTGAAGATTTCAGTTTACTCTAAATTACTTCCTTACTGAGGAAAAATCAGCATTTCTTTAGCTTCCTTTTGTTCATTTTAAACTCATTGGGTTGCATGCACTAAGATAGTTATACTGTGCTGCTAAGGGTAAATAGGACTGAGTGCTGAAAACATTTTAAAAATAAGTTATTGATACTATTTAGCTTAAATAATACAACATGCTTATATATGGCTTTTGTATTTCGTAGTATTATCGAATTAATCTTATTTTTGCCAGTCTTTCTATTAAAGTCATTGAATATTTCCATCATATTTTTCCTTCTGATTTATCTTGGTTCTCATGTAAGGGCAACACTTTTCACAGTAAACAAATTAGGGGGAAAAGGAAGATGAGATAGCATAAACAGATTTCCTATTTATTAGTTTATAATGTTGCCTGGCTGAATTGCAGTTTTACTATGTTGCCACTGCAATATACTTCATTGCCAATCCCAGTGTAATTTGAGACTGAAGGATACTTAGAAGAAAGGAAGATGAATGGAGTCAGATATGGTAGGTTTGGGGGCCCATAAGGATTCTAATTCCATTGACTCATTTTATTCATACATATGACCACATTAAAGTTCTTTTAATTTTTTTTGAATAAAGTTTTAAGTGGCTGTATTATTATATAAAATTGTACTTAAATGAGTATATTCCTCTAGGGAGAATAAAACAGGAAAATAGTTGATGGAATTTATCCTTTACATTTCCTTTTTTGTCTGCTTTAACTTTACAAAAACATATCTCAATATAGATATATAATCTAATTATAGTACTGGTCTTTTGTTATATGTCTCAGTTTACTTAGTTTACATTTTTAGAAATATGGCAGTCAGTCATTTGTATCTGGCACCAGGCCTAGAAAGCAATGTACATACCATCCTTTTTCCTGTACGTTTTATCTATTAAAAATAAAGCCTATGATCTTAAATTCTAATATTTTACCTCACAGATGATTCGAAGAAAGCTTTTTTTATCAAATGAAACTTCTATTTTCTTTGTAGTTGTATCATCTGTCACATAAGAAATTTTTCTGTGTTGGAAACAAAGAAGTAAACTTATTTCTACTGGTTTTATACATAGAACACCCTAAAGAATCAATTAAAAAAAGAGCACTATTAGAGCTAATAAACAAATTCATCAAAGTTGACTGTTACAAGATGAATATCACTTCAAAACTACTAGGATAGCTATACTAATAATTTTTAAAAAGGGAAAATAACAAGTGTTAGCATGGATGTATGTATGGAACAATGCAGCTTCTGTGGAAAATTGTCAGTTCCTCAAAAAATTAAATACAGAATTACTGCATAACCCAAAAATTCCACTCCTAGGTATACACTTCAAAAATAAAAAAAACAAGTATTGAAACAAAAACTCTTATTAATGTTTATAGCAGCATTATTCATCAAAGTCAAAGAGTGGAAACACAAATTTCAATCAACAGATGAATGGACAAACAAAATTGGTATATCCATACCATGGAATATTATTAAGCTCTAAAAAGCAATGAAGTACTGATACATGCTACAACATGTCTAAGACTGAAAATATTATGCTAAATGAAAGAATATGAAAAATAAAAGGCAGTATATTATTTTTTTTAATATAAGATGTTCTGATTAGGCAAATTCTAATAGACAGAAAGTAAATCAGTGGTTGCCTGAGGCTAGAGTAAGGGTGAAATAGAGAGTAAGTGCTAATGGATATCGGGTTTCTTTTTGACATTATAAAAATTTTCTGGAATAATGTAATGAAAATGATTTACAACCTTGTGAGTATACTAAAACTCACTTAATTGTACACTTTAGTATGGTTAATTGTATCATATGTGTCTTATATCTTCCTTAAAAAGTAAATGCAGGAATTGCCATTCAATCATACGAAATAGCATGTCTTTTAAATTTCACTCTATGTCTAGAAGCCACGTGGTGCTGTAGAAAGGCTGTATGCTTAAGCAGCTGGCCCAAATGGTTTCAAATAAGAGCTAGAGGATTTGGGAGTGCTGTGCTTAGGACAAATTGCCTAATCCTTTTGATATTGGATTTTCTCATCTTTAAAATGGTGATAGTTATGTTTACCTTTCAGGTTTTGATGAGGATTAAATGAGATATTACATGCAAAGGGCCAAGACACATTTAGATGTTCAATCACCAAAACTCCATTTGTTATTTTCATATATCTGCTCCCTTCTCTCCTCTTTATGTTTTATGCCCTTAGATTATATCCTGCTCCTCAGATATGTTATTCAGAATGGGAATATTTTAATTAATTCATCTTTCTTTTCCATATTACCTACAATTACATTTCCTGTCCTTCTTTATCCTGACTAATTATCTGAGACAACAGACTACCAGGTGTTGCTTGACATCTTGGCCCCACAGTGATGCAGTAGATTTCTGACCTAGTCTAAACAGAGACATTCAAAGTCAATTAAAGAGAAGAACCTGACTCTGAAAACTTCCTAAAAGTTCTATACAATATACAGAAACTGGATCGAACTTCTATTATAAATAAATAACACTTTGGAAATAGTGGCCAACGTTGAAATTAAGATGAAGTTAAAATGGCCTTGAGGATGTTATGCTAAGTGAAATAAATTAGACAGGGGAAGACAAATACTGTATGATCTCACCCATATGTGGAATCTAAAGAAAAAACAATAAAAATCCTTCATGGAAGCAGAGAACAGATCGGTGGTTGCCAAAAGTGGGGTTAGGGGTGTGGAGGAGATGGATGAAAGTGTTCAAAATGTACAAAGTTACAGATATAGAATAAATATGCTATGGGAATGTAATGTGTAGCATGGTGTCTGTGGTTAACAATATTGTACTGTATATTTGAAAGTTGCTAAGAGAGTAGACCTTAAAATTTTTCATTGCAAGAAAAATATCATAATGATATGAGGTAATGGATGTTAACTAAATTTGTTGTGGTAGTCATTTTTCAATATATACAGATTTCAAATGATTATGTTTTACACCTTGGAAAAATATAATGTTATATTGCAATTATATCTTACTGAAACTGGGAAAATATTTTAATTAACAAGATAAAAAAGAAGAAAAGACAAAGTATTGGGTAACTGTTTATAACACTGAAACAATTGCCTAAGGTGCTAAATATATACATATGTATGTATATAATTTTGCCACTTCAAAATTTGTTTTTTGTTTAGAAGACATTAATAAAAACTTTAAATATATCTGAGAAAATAAAATTAATTTACAGTAAAAAAGATGACGTTTGTAATTTGCATGATGTCTTTATTCCAATAAAGAACTTAAAATTCTTCTTAATTTCCAGCAAATTTCAAGTTTCAATAGCAGAAAAAGACAGGGGCAGGGAGGTAGTACTTTTGGATCAAGGGGTTTTAAATGTGGAGAAAAATGGTACAAGTAAAATTTTTCAATGTTAGAGTATATTTGTAGCAAAAATAATCTTGCATCAAATAGAATTTTTTAAAATCCAGTATAAAATATGAATAGAGGAGTAGGACTCTAGGCTACAAAGGAATAAACCTCCAACCTCCCAGCTCAGACCACTCTCATATCCTTCAATGACCTCCAAGGGGTCTTCATAAACTGTCTTTTGAAAACCACTGTTCTAATGTAACCTCTTCATTTAAAAATAAAGAAAAGGTCATATACAAAGATTTAGTTAATGCCTTAAGTCTCCCAAAACTTGTCAGAACTGATCATAGAATTTATATTTCTGGATAGGCAATAATGTTTGTTATTTCCAGAAAACAATATTTATCGTAGAAGGGGGAAAATTAAAAAAAAAAACGAAAACCTTAATTTAACACGATAAACTCATTGAGATTCAGAGCTAATTCAGTACTTAATTCTACCTAAATTTTTGTATAAATAATTATCTCATGGTCAAAGATAATCATATATAAACAGGTTACATTAGTCTTATCCTAGTGACCTCTTTAAATTTCCAAGTAGGCATTCAGAGCACTCAACAACAGGAACAAATAGAAAATTCACTGAAGCTGTCTGTCTGTAATTCAGGATAAGATACGCTGATCATTATAAAGCAGCTTGGGAAATTAGCATATTCACAGTAAGGTCACCTATCAATCTGTAATAAACATTTTCTTTGTGGATTTCAAAGTAATTGCATTCAAGATTGTTTAGGCTTTACTGTCTCTCCTATTCTTTTTTTCTTTTAAATCTTTCCCCCACTATATTCATTCAAACAAGGCTTAAAGTTAAGATAAATATATATATATGTATATTTATGTATATATACACACATATATGTACATATATCTTATATACATATATATAATTTTGTATATAGACAAGATATATTTAGTATATATGTTGTATATGATATTGTATATATTATATATACTGCTTTATATATACTGCATATAATTATAATATTTAATTTATATTATATATAAATTTGTGTACATATATGCATATGTACAAAATTCTACTTTAAAGAAAAATTACCAAAAATCCCTTGAGAAATTTAGAGAAAATATATACGCATGTATATGTATAGATATATACTTTTTGTGTGTGTGTGTGCGGTACGCGGGCCTCTCACTGTTGTGGCCTCTCCCGCTGTGGAGCATAGGCTCCGGACGCGCAGGCCCAGCAGCCATGGCTCACAGGCCCAGCCGCTTCGCGGCATGTGGGATCTTCCCGGACGGGGGCACGAACCCACGTCCCCTGCATCGGCAGGCGGACTCTCAACAACTGCGCCACCAGGGAAGCCCAATATATACATATATTTTTTAAAGTTCCTAAAGAAATATTTACAACTTTAATCAATATTAAATTTAAAGAAATAAGAAACTTTATGGAATTTAATTTGGGGACCAACAGGGGTTATGCAAAGTGTCCTTTAGTTATACACATTGCAGGGAAAAATAATTTTTAAAATTAGTGTATGCTTCTTCCTTCCTTAACCAGTTTTCTTAACATAGTTGAGTCTTTTGTTTGTAACCTCAGATTGAAGAGGGTCTTAAGGATGACATATTGAGACTCTTTCCCAGACTTCAATAATGAGGAAAGACTAGAATACAAACGTGAATGTCCTATAGGATTCCCTGTACACAGAAGAGCACTTTGCTGATGTGAGTATAGAAAGAACGTAAGTCTCCTCTCCAAACCAGGAAACAAAGGAGAGAAAGATTATCCAACACACAGAAGAAAAAATACCTCAGAGCTTCTTTTTTCAAAGGGGAAATAAATTTGGTCTTAAGAAAGAGGTAATGTAATGAAAGAGCAGAGGACAGATTAATTAAAATATCTCCTTCATTTGTAAATACAAATTTGGAAAATAAGAGAATATAATTTCCCATGGCTCTGAGAAGCTGTTTGAAAGTTTGTTAGCAATAAACTTTAACACTATGTACTTGTAAAATGGTGCATGGAAATATTGCAAGTCATTGTTCTAGGGTCCAGGCATATGGAAAAGAATTAAACAGACCCTTATAGAACTTAGGTTCTGTGGAAACATTACATATTCAACAATACTGGATTCCTCACTAATGCCTCAAAATGCAATGTCTATTTACATTAATCTTTCTTCACACCTAATTTTTCTCCCTCAGAAATTTATATTCTTTCTTCTCTGCTCTAAAAACTCCTATTTGACTTTCAAAACACACACTGAATATTATCTCAAATGAATTGTTTCCACTTGTCTAGAATTTCACATTATTAGGTTGAAAGTGATATTAAAGTGACATAAAGTGATAGAACTTGCAGAAGCAAAAATGACCACGTTATCTCATGAAAATCTGTGGTAGTTCTAAATATTGAATGTTCTCCTTATACTAATCTGAAATGTGTGTTTCTTTAGAACATGTTTCTAATTCTGCTATATGAGCCTTCACAGAGAAATCTTAATCCTTCTTCCACAAATAACCCCTGCATCTCTTACAACTTCATGTCCTCTTTCCCAATATAAACACCTCAACTTCTTACCTCTACTTTAATATTACATAATTTTAAGCTTCTATCCTCTGAAAAATCTGTTACTAAAAGATTCCTTAGAGTTTAACATCAAGTACTAAAGCCAGTATCATGGACCCTGTCTTGTAGATAAGCTATTGCCATTCTGTCTTTATATATCCCTTTTAATATAATCCAAAATTCCAAAATTTTTGGATTAATCCAAAAAAATCCAATTTTTTTTAAGTAGGAATTTCAGGGGTTTTTTTCTTTTTGAATCTATATTACCCTGTATAATCATGATGTTGATGATATTGTATAAGAATAACTCTTGAAACAAAATGAAATTTATTTACTTTGATCTACTATCCCTCAAACTGTATTCATTGGGGAAATTTCACCTGATTCTAAATAAAACCAAGCCCCCCATAACTTTTCTGCTCTCAATAAGTAATAAAACAATCTAGAGTCTCAATTCAAAAGTAAGAATGTTTCATTTCATGAAATAGTGAAAACTTCAATCTTGACAAATCCTTCCCTCTCAGCTTGAGCCTGCTTCAGACAAGACCCTATAGAGAAATGGAATTAATATGACTGTTACTGAGTCCAAGCTCATACTGCTCACTGCACAATAGGCCAATAAATTGAGAGATGAGGTGTTGGGGCAAGGAATAGTAAATTTATTTGGAAAGTCAGCAGACCAAGAAGATGGTGGACTAGTGTACCAAAGAACCATCTTGTTCAGGTTTGTATGCTAGTTTCTTTTAAAGAACAAAAAGGGGGAGGTGAGGAGGTGAAGTAAAAAAAGCTATAAGTTGTTGTAAATATTCCTTGATTCTGCCAGATTTTGGAAGGGATATGTTAATTTCTTCTTTCCTGCAGCCATTCACAGGTGGGCCTGGTCAGGATGTTTCCTGTGAGCCAGACAAAGGTTTTTTAGACTAAGCTCAGGCATTGTAGGCAGGGTTCCTGGAGATGGGCCATTATGTATACTTTAAGCTATAGGCAACATCACTTTAGTGATTAACTTGTAGTAAAAACAAATTCAAAGTTTAAAATAACAGAAAAAGATGGAGTATGGAGTCAGATGGAGTATGGAGTCAGTATGGAGTCAGATTTGTCCTTCTTCACTAATAGATATATCATCATCTGATATTAGAAGTATCTTAGCAAAGAGCACGTGTTTGTGCAGTATCAAAACTCTCTTGATGATGGCAATATCCTAATAGTATATGACAATCTGAGATACAGTTATGGAATGAGCATGGTCCAAAAACAATCATTGAAAATTAAAGATAACAAGTGTGTTTTTGTTTTTTTTTTCCACCATCTTCCCTTATTTCAGAGATACATGAACTTGAGGTTAAATATATGCAGGGATACACCAATGTTATATAGCTATTAATTAATTGTATGATTTTTTTCCCAGTAGAACAGAAGTCTGGCTGCTTTATCCTTCCCATAGAAAGGAAATCAACAGACAGACCATCTCTCCCTAAAACAATAACTATCAGGTTCCTTTTATCAGTATTGCAGGATTGACGTTTACTAAGGGCAGCAGTGGCAGAACATTGGTGTAGCTGGTAGATTTAACTAAGATGTTGTATGTTATTTGTATCTGAGAATGCTCTTAGGCTACTGAGAGTTGATTGGACCCAGAATCTGAAATTTTCCCAGTCATGGTTCCCTTTCACCTCTATCCTAGTTACTTCACAACTGATAACAACAACACAATTTTAGAGCCTGAACAAGCCTGCTATATTGGATCAGGTTCACTATTTCAGCTATGAATTTAGGGAGATGAGGTTCCAAGAATAAAATCTGATCTCCATTTCCAAATAGCATTCATGGATGAAAGGAAGAAATTATAAGGTATATACGCATGGAATGTAATATGTTTTGTGGAAATAGACTTTCTTAATCACCTTACTCAACTTATAAAACTTATCTGCTAATTAGTGACTTTAAAACCCATCATTATAGCTTCAGTTCTTTAAGGCTGGAATGACTTTTAAAAGCATAATGCTGTTCTAAGTCATTTATACCTAACCCCCAACCTCTTTATCACACATACAGAATAGATAAAGTAAAAGTATATATATATATATATGAACAATATACATTTACTGTTGAAAAAAACAAATTTAAGGTACTGAAAAAATAAGTTGTAAAAGAGTGAAGAAAAATATCACATCTGTCATCACTTTGTGGATCATGGGCTTTAGGAAAAGGAATAATTTCAGAACAAACTTTGAAGAAAGGTATTTGTTTTGCAGAAGTCACTCTATAGTTTGTTGTTGTTTTGCTTAAGAAAGAAAATTAATTGTTCTTCATCCAGGTGTCCATGGCTTGGATGGTAGGAGATGTCAGCCATGTAACACCTTACAATGAACTTTAAGAAAGGGATTCATCAATAAATATATTTGCATATTATTATTAATTGAATAAAATTCACATTTGAGCAAACTTTGGAACACTAAAGTGTTGGTATCAATTGTCATTTATGTGTCACATGCAGTAAGGACCCCAGGGAATGACAGTAAACAAAGCAGGAATGTCAGCATGATAAGCCAGAGACCAGAAATCACTGTAAGGACTTTGTCATTGTAGTCTGGTGAAATACAAGATCATCAGAAACTTAATTTTAACTTTTAATGGAGTATATCTCACAGAAAAGTGCCTATGTTACAAGTGCACAATTCAACAAGATATGCAAAATTAACACACTTAGGTCACCAACACCCAGGAGGAAATCAATGTTTCCAGCAGCCCAGTATCTTCCTGAGTGCCACCTCCCAATCAACACTCCTGCTCTCTGTCGGTAGGTTTTTGTACATGTTCCACTCCACTCCTACATTGCTAAAAATTCTTGTCATAGGCTTATGCTGAATTTCAGCAGATATCTGTGGTGTCAACTGAGTGAATAATATTTTTCTACTATATTTTATTAACCTAGTGGCATGCATTAATTTATTTTCAAATTTTAAGTAAATTTGCATTGCTGTAATAAATCCAGTTTAGTTGCTATGCATTTTGCTTTTAATATATTACCTAAATTGGTTTGCTAGTATTGATTTAGGGTTTTCTACTTTTCAGGTCAATATAATATTGGATGATAATATTATTTCTTTAACAGTCTTGTTAGATTTTGATATTCAATTTGTGTTTGCCTTACAATGTATAAAGTAGCATTATTTCTGACAAATATTTGATAGAAATGGCTAAGGAAGACATCCGGACCTGAAATTTTCTTTTGGGGGGAAATTTAAAGTTTGAATTTTATATACTTAATAGTTATAAGACATTTCAGATTTTACATTTTCTTGTGTGTGTGCTTTTTTTCTTAAAAATTATGTTTCCTTTCTAGTATTAGGTATCTTTCATGTTATCTCTTCCCTCACTCTGTTTTAAAGTCAGCTTCACTTTATATTTATCAATTTTATTATTTTTTCAAAGAATCAATTTTGGTATTCTTTATTCATATCTATGATTATAAATATATGTATGTAATATACAAATATACCCATACATATATGTATATATACATATGTATATATACTTACATGTAATTACACTAAATCCTCTACATACAAACGAGTTCCATTCTCAGAGCACGTTTGTAAGTCCAGTTTGTTTGTAAGTCCAACAAAGTTAGCCTAGGTACCCAACTAACACAATCAGCTATATAGTACTGTACTGTAATAGGTTTATAATACTTTTCACACAAATAATACGTAAAACATAAACACAAAAATAAAGAAAACATTTTTAATCTTACAGTATAGTCCCTAAAAAAATACAGTAGTACAGTACAACAGCTGGCATACCGGGGCTGGCATCAAGTGAACAGGCAAGAAGAATTACTGACTGGAGGAGAGAGAGGAGGTGGGAGATGGCAGAGCTGAAGGATGATCAGCAATAGGAGATAGAGGGCAAGCTGCAATTTCACTCATGCCTGGCATTGATAGCATAGGTTCTGGTTCCTTGCTGGATGCAATTCTACCTACCCTCTTGAAAAAATGATCCAGTGATGTCATTTTTTCTTGTCATAGATGACATGGTAGCACTGGATTGCATTCTGAATGGCTGCTGCAACCTTCGTGTACTATTCTACGTTTGGGTCCTATGCCTCAAAAACTAACAGTGCTTCCTCAAATAAAGAAAATCCCCTTGCCATTTCCTGTGTCGTGAATCTCTTTGGTTCTTCAGTTACTTCTTCCTCTTGTCTCTCTTCATCCTTTCTCTGGGCCTCCAATTCCATCATGCCTTCATTATGTTGCACAGCAACAGTACTGTACAGTAAAGTACACAAAAGTACAACCACTTGTACAGGATGCACACATGTGACAATGTATGCCAGACACATGAACTAACTTACGTGATTGGACATGCGAACGCACGTTTGCATCTTTGCAAGTTTGCAACTTGAAGATTTGTATGTAGGGGACTTACTGTACTATTGTAGTTCTGTTCTCTATTACTGCTATTCTTTCTTTGAATTTAATTTGATGGTCTGTTTCTAGCATTGTAAAATGAATATTTAGATCTTTCCCCATTCCTTCAAGGCAATAAAATTTCCTTTTAAATAAATTTAGCTTGTGATTTCTTATTTGATTCATAGTTTATTTAGAATTCTTTTAAAAACTAATTTTCAGTTTCATAAGATATCCTGCTTAACTGTTTGTAATAAACGTCTAACCACCTTAATTAACCATGACCTGAGAACATAGATGGTATAAATTCAATACATTGAAAATCACTGAGGCATGTTTATAATCCAGACTGTGTTTCCATAAAGGATTTGTGTATATCTTAAAGAAATTATATTAATGAGTGCTGTGTTCTGCCAATTTTTGTTCTAACAACTACTAAGAAAATTAATATTTTCTAATATGATTATGCATTTGTCTGTGTTCTTTGAGGTCTTCTCTTTATTCTGTACATGCTTAGAAGCTGCATTAAGTACATATAAACTTAGAAATGTTTTATCTTCCCAGTGAGTTAAACATTATATTACTATGAAATGTCTATTTCTAGCTAAAGCTCTCCCTAAAAATCTAAATCATCTCATATTATAGCCATATTAGCCTTTTTTTCTGTTTTTAAAAATCATTTTAACACTTTTTCTGTCAATCAGGACAAACTTTATCTTTTTATAGACGATTAATGTACACTTACACATAATTAATACCAATAAAAATAGGTTTAAGTCTATGATATTCCTAGTTTTATATTTATTTAACATGTACTATATCTCATTTATTTCTCTTTTTAAGCGGTTTTTTTTTTTTTTTTTTTTTTTGTGCTACATGGGCCTCTCACTGTTGTGGCCTCTCCCACTGCAGAGCACAGGCTCCAGACGTGCAGGCTCAGGGCCATGGCTCACAGGCCCAGCCACTCTGCGGCATGTGGGATCTTCCTGGACCGGGGCACAAACCCGTGTCCCCTGCATCGGCAGGTGGACTCTCAACCACTGCGCCACCAGGGAAGCCCTTAAGATGTGTTTTGATTGCTGTTTTATCATCCCATTTTTCTTCTATGATTTTATTACACATTAATTTAATTTTATTTTAGTGGTTAAGATTACAAATCGAAGCTTCAAATTTTCAACTATGAGAAATTATCAATTTAACTCCTTATGGAAATGTAAGAACAGTAGAGGTTTTTAACTTCACTTACCTCCTTACCCTGGGCATATATGTTATGTTAGTTATGAATTAAAATTCTTAATATACTTTAAAATAGTCTATATCCATATTATTGTTTTATAACCAAATTTCATTCAAATTTGCCCACATATTTTTTTTAACATCTTTATTGGGGTATAATTGCTTTACAATGATGTGTTAATTTCTGCTTTATAACAAAGTGAATCAGTTATACATATACATATGTTCCCATATCTCTTCCCTCTTGCGTCTCCCTCCCTCCCACACTCCCTATCCCACCCCTCCAGGCGGTCACAAAGCACCGAGCTGATAACCCTGTGCCATGCGGCTGCTTCCCACTAGCTATCTACCTTACGTTTGTTAGTGTGTATATATCCATGACTCTCTCTCGCCCTGTCACAGCTCACCCTTCCCCCTCCCCATATCCTCAAGTCCGTTCTCCAGTAGGTCTGTGTCTTTAATCCTGTCTTATCCCTAGGTTCTTCATGATATTTTTTTTTCTTAAATTCCATATATATGTGTTAGCATACGGTATTTGTCTTTTTCTTTCTGACTTACTTCACTCTGTATGACAGACTCTAGGTCTATCCACCTCTTCACAAATAGCTCAATTTCATTTCTTTTTATGGCTGAGTAATATTCCACTGTATATATGTGCCACATCTTCTTTATCCATTCATCCGATGATGGGCACTTAGGTTGTTTCCATCTCTGGGCTATTGTAAATAGAGCTGCAATGAATATTTTGCTACATGACACTTTTTGAATTTTGGTTTTCTCAGGGTATATGCCCAGTAGTGGGATTGCTGGGTCATATGGTAGTTCTATTTGTAGTTTTTTAAGGAACCTCCATACTGTTCTCCATAGTGGCTGAACCAACGCACATTCCCACCAGCAATGCAAGAGTGTTCCCTTTTCTCCACACCTTCTCCAGCATTTATTGTTTCTAGATTTTTTGATGATGGCTATTCTGACTGGTGTGAGATGATATCTCATTGTAGTTTTGATTTGTATTTCTCTAATGATTAATGATGTTGAGCATTCTTTTATGTGTTTGTTGGCAGTCTGTATATACCTTCTTTGGAGACATGTCTATTTAGGTCTTCTACCCAATTTTGGATTGGGTTGTTTGTTTCTTTGTTATTGAGCTTCATGAGCTGCTTGTAAATTTTGGAGATTAATCCTTTGTCAGTTGCTTCATTTGCAAATATTTTCACCCATTCTGAGGGTTGTCTTTTGGTCTTGATTATGGTTTCCTTTGCTGTGCAAAAGCTTTTAAGTTTCAGTAGGTCCCATTTGTTTATTTTTGTTTTTATTTCCATTACTCTAGCAGGTGGGTCAGAAAGGATCTTGCTGTGATTTATGTCATAGAGTATTCTGCCTATATTTTGCTCTAAGAGTTTGATAGTTTCTGGCCTTACATTTAGGTCTTTAATCCATTTTGAGCTTATTTTTGTGTATGGTGTTAGGGAGTGATCTAATCTCATACTTTTACATGTACCTGTCCAGTTTTCCCAGCACCACTTACTGAAGAGGCTGTCCTTTCTCCACTGTACTTTCCTGCCACCTTTATCAAAGATAAGTTGTCCATATGTGCGTGGGTTTATCTCTGGGCTTTCTATCCTGTTCCATTGATCTATCTTTCTGTTTTTGTGCCAGTACCATACTGTCTTGATTACTGTAGCTTTGTAGTATAGTCTGAAGTCAGGGAGCCTGATTCCTCCAGCTCCGTTTTTCGTTCTCAAGATTGCTTTGGCTATTCGGGGTCTTTTGTGTTTCCATACAAATTGTGAAATTTTTTGTTCTAGTTCTGAGAAAAATGCCAGTGGTAGTTTGATAGGGATTGCATTGAATCTATAGATTGCTTTGGGTAGTAGAGTCATTTTCACCATGTTGATTCTTCCAATCCAAGAACATGGTATATCTCTCCATCTATTTGTATCATCTTTAATTTCTTTCATCAGTGTCTTATAATTTTCTGCATACAGGTCTTTTGTCTCCTTAGGTAGGTTTATTCCTAGATATTTTATTCTTTTTGTTGCAATGGTAAATGGGAATGTTTTCTTGATTTCAATTTCAGATTTTTCATCATTAGTATATAGGAATGCCAGAGATTTCTGGGCATTAATATTGTATCCTGCTACTTTACCAAATTCATTGATTAGCTCTAGTAGTTTTCTGGTAGCTTCTTTAGGATTCACTATGTATAGTATCATGTCATCTGCAAACAGTGACAGCTCTACTTCTTCTTTTCCAATTTGGATTCCTTTTATTTCCTTTTCTTCTCTGATGCTGTGGCTAAAATTTCCAAAACTATGTTGAATAAGAGTGGTGAGAGTGGGCAACCTTGTCTTGCTCCTGATCTTAGTGGAAATGCTTTCAGTTTTTCACCATTGAGGATGATGTTTGCTGTGGGCTTGTCATATATGGCCTTTATTATGTTGAGGAAAGTTCCCTCTATGCCTACTTTCTGCAGGATTTTTATCATAAATTGGTGTTGAATTTTGTCAAAAGCTTTCTCTGCATCTATTGAGATGATCATATGGTTTTTCTCCTTCAATTTGTTAATATGGTTTATCACATTGATAGATTTGAGCATGTTGAAGAATCCTTGCATTCCTGGAATAAAACCCACTTGATCATGGTGTATGATCCTTTTAATGTGCTGTCAGATTCTGTTTGCTAGTATTTTGTTGAGGATTTTTGCATCTATGTTCATCAGTGATATTGGCCTGTAGTTTTCTTTCTTTGTGACATCCTTGTCTGGTTTTGGTATCAAGGTGATGGTGGCCTTGTAGAAGGAATTTGGGAGTGTTCCTCCCTCTGCTATATTTTGGAGGAGTTTGAGAAGGATAGGTATTAGCTTTTCTCTAAATGTTTGATAGAATTCGCCTGTGAACCCGTGTTGTCCTGGGCTTTTGTTTGTTGGAAGATTTTAAATCAGAGTTTCAATTTCAGTGCTTGTGATTGGTCTGTTCATATTTTCTATTTCTTCCTGATTCAGTCTTGGCAGGTTGTGCATTTCTAAGAATTTGTCCATTTCTTCCAGATTGTCCATTTTATTGGCATAGAGTTGCTTGTAGTAATCTCTCATGATCTTTTTTATTTCTGCAGTGTCAGTTGTTACTTCTCCTTTTTCATTTCTAATTCTACTGATTTGAGTCTTCTCCCTTTTTCTCTTGATGAGTCTGGTTAGTGGTTTATCTATTTGTTTATCTTCTCAAAGAACCAGCTTTCAGTTTTATTGGTCTTTGCTACTGTTTCCTTCCTTTCTTTTTCATTTATTTCTGATCTGATTTTTATGATTTCTTTCCTTCTGCTAGCTTTGGGGATTTTTGTTTTTCTTTCTCTAATTGCTTGAGGTGCAAGGTTAGGTTGTTTATTCGAGATGTTTCCTGCTTCTTAAGGTGGGCTTGTATTGCTATAAACTTTCCCCTTAGAACTGCTTTTGCTGCATCCCATAGGTTTTGGGTCATTGTGTCTCCATTGTCATTTGTTTCTAGGTATTTTTTTATTTCCTCTTTGATTTCTTCAGTGATCACTTCATTATTAAGTAGTGTATTGTTTAGCCTCCATGTGTTTGTATTTTTTACAGATCTTTGCCTGTAATTGATATATAACCTCATGGCATTGTGGTCGGAAAAGATACTTGATACAATTTCAATTCTCTTAAATTTACCAAGGCTTGATTTGTGACCCAAGTTATGATCTATCCTGGAGAATTTTCCATGAGCACTTGAGAAAAATGTGTATTCTGTTGTTTTTGGATGGAGTGTCCTATAAATATCAATTAAGTCCATCTTGTTTAATGTATCATTTAAAGCTTGTGTTTCCTTATTTATTTTCATTTTGGATGATCTGTCCATGGGTGAAAGTGGGGTGTTAAAGTCCCCTACTATGAATGTGTTACTGTCGGTTTCTCTTTTATGGCTGTTAGTATTTTTCTTATGTATTGAGGTGCTCCTATGTTGGGTGCATATTTACAATTGTTATATCTTCTTCTTGGATCGATCCCTTGATCATTATGTAGTGTCCTTCTTTGTCTCTTCTAATAGTCCTTATTTTAAAGTCTATTTTTTCTGATATGAAAATTGGTACTCCAGCTTTCTTTTGGTTTCCATTTGCATGGAATATCTTTTTCCATCCCCTTACTTTCAGTCTGTATGTGTAGGTCTGAAGTGGGTCTCTTGTAGACAGCATATATAAGGGTCTTGCTTTTGTATCCATTCAGCCATACTGTGTCTTTTGGTGGGAGCATTTAGTCCATTTACATATAAGGTAATTATCAATATGTATGTTCCTATTCCCATTTTCTAAATTGTTTTGGGTTCGTTATTATAGGTCTTTTCCTTCTCTTGTGTTTCTGGTCTAGAGAAGTCTCTTTAGCATTTGTTGTAAAGCTAGTTTGGTGGTGCTGAACTCTCTCAGCTTTTGCTTGTCTGTAAAGGTTTTAATTTCTCCATCAAATCTGAATGAGATCCTTGCTAGGTAGAGTAGTCTTTGTTGCAGGTTTTTCTCCTTCATCACTTTCAGTATGTCCTGCCACTCCCTTCTGGCTTGTAGGGTTTCTGCTGAGAGATAAGCTGTTAACCTTATGGGGATTCCCTTGTGTGTTATTTGTTGTTTTTCCCTTGCTGCTTTTAATATGCTTTCTTTGTATTTAATTTTTGACAGTTTGATTAATATGTGTCTTGGCATATTTCTCCTTGGATTTACCCTGTATGGGACTCTTTGTGCTTCCTGGGCTTGACTAACTATTTCCTTTCCCATATTAGGGAAGTTTTCAACTATAATCTCTTCAAATATTTTCTCAGTCCCTTTCTTTTTCTCTTCTTCTTCTGGAATCCCTATAATTCGAATGTTGGTGTGTTTAATGTTGTCCCAGAGGTCTCTGAGACTGTCCTCAGTTCTTTTCATTCTTTTTTCTTTATTCTGCTCTGCAGTAGTTATTTCCACTATTTTATCTTCCAGGTCACTTATCCATTCTTCTGCCTCAGTTATTCTGCTATTGATCCCATCTAGTGTACTTTTAATTTCATTTATTGTGTTGTTCATCGTTGCTTGTTTCATCTTTATTTCTTCTAGGTCCTTGTTAACTGTTTCTTGCATTTTGTCCATTCTATTTCCAAGATTTCGGATCATCCTTACTATCATTATTCTGAATTCTTTTTCAGGTAGACTGCCTAATTCCTCTTCATTTGTTAGGTCTGGTGCATTTTTACCTTGCACCTTTATCTGCTGTGTGTTTTTCTGTCTTCTCATTTTGCTTATCTTACTGTGTTTGGGGTCTCCTTTTTGCAGGCTGCAGGTTCATAGTTCCCGTTCTTCTTGATGTCTGTCTCCAGTGGCTAAGGTTGGTTCAGTGGGTTGTGTAGGCTTCCTGGTGTAGGGGACTAGTGCCTGTGTTGTGGTGGATGAGGCTGGATCTTTTCTCTCTAGTGGGCAGGTTCACGTCTGGTGGTGTGTTTTGGGGTGTCTGTGGCCTTATTATGATTTTAGGCAGCCTCTCTGCTAGTGGGTGGGGTTGTGTTCCTGTTTTGCTAGTTGTTTGGCATAGGTTGTCCAGCACTGTAGCTTGCTGGTTGTTGAGTGAAGCTGGCTGCTGGTGTTAAGATGGAGGTGTCTGGGAGATTTTCACCGTTTGATATTATGTGGAGCTGGGAAGTCTCTTGTTGACCAGTGTCCTGAAGTTGGCTCTCCTACCTCAGAGGCAGAGCCCTGACTCCTGGCTGGAACACCAAGAGTCTTTCATCCACACGGCTCAGAATAAAAGGGAGAAAATGCTGAGAGAATTTGTAGAAGTATGAAGAAAGAAAGAAAGAAAGAAAGAAAGAAAGAAAGAAAGAAAGGAGGGAAGGAAGGAAGGCAGGAAGAAAGGAAGGAAGAAAGAAAGAAAGAAAGAAAGAAAGAAGCAGAGAAGGAAAGAAAGGAGGGAGGGAGGGAGGGAGGAAGGAAGGAAGGAGGGAAAGAAGGAAAAAAGACAGAAAGAAAGAAGATACAGTAAAATAAAATAAAGTATAATAAAGTTATTGAGTTAAAAAATACTTATTTAGAAAAAAAAAGTGACAGATAGAACCTTAGGACAAATGTTGGAAGCAAAGCTATACAGACAAAATCTTACACAGAAGCATACACATACACCCTCACAAAAAGAGGTAAAGGTGAAAAAATCATAAATCTTGCTTTCAGAGACCACCTCCTCAATTTAGGATGATTCATTGTCTAAAGGAGGGAAGGAAGGAAGGAAAGAAAGAAAGAAACAAAGAAAGAAAGAAACAAAGAAAGAAAGAAACAAAGAAACAAAGAAGGTAAAGTATAATGAAGTTATTAAATTAAAATTAATTATTAAGAAAAAAGATTTTTAAAAAACCATGGACGGATAGAACCCTAGGACAAATGGTGGAAGCAAAACTATACAGACAAGATCTCACACAGAAGCATACACATACACACTCGCAAAAAGAGGAAAAGGGGAAAAAATCATAGATCTTGCTCTCGAAGCCCACCTCCTCAATTTGGGATGACTCGTTGCCTATTCATGTATTCCACAGATGCAGGGTACATCAAGTTGATTGTGGAGCTTTAATCCGCTGCTTCTGAGGCTGCTGGGAGAGATTTCCCTTTCTCTTCTTTGTTCTCACAGCTCACAGGGGCTCAGCTTTGGATATGGCCCTGCCTCTGCGTGTAGGTCGCTGGAGGGCGTCTGTTTTTTCCTCAGACAGGACGGGGTTAAAGGAGTCGCTGATTGGGGGGCTCTGGTGCACTCAGGCCAGGGGGGAGGGAGGGGCACTGCATGCGGGGTGGGCCTGCGGCGGCAGAGGCCGGCGTGACTTTGCACCAACCTGAGGCCTGCCGTGCGTTCTCCCGGGGAAGTTGTCCCTGGATCCCGGGAACCTGGCAGTGGCGGGCTGCACAGGCTCCGCGGAAGAGGGGTGTGGATAGTGACCTGTGCTTGCACACAGGCCCCTTGGTGGCGGCAGCAGCAGCCTTAGCCTCTCCCGCCCGTCCCTGTGGTCCGTGCTTTTAGCCGCGGCTCGTGCCCATCTCTGGGGTTTGCGCTTTTAGCCGTGGCTCGCGCCCGTCTCTGGAGTTCCTTTAAGCAGCGCTCTTAAACCCCTCTCCTCGCACACCAGGAAACAAGGAGGGAAGAAAAAGTCTCTTGCCTCTTCGGCAGGTGCAGACTTTTCCCCGGACTCCCTCCCGGCTAGCCGTGGTGCACTAACCCCTTCAGGCTGTGTTCACGCCGCCAACCCCAGGCCTCTCCCTGTGCTCCGACCGAAACCCGAGCCTCAGCTCGCAACCCCACCCGCCCCGGCGGGTGAGCAGACAAGCCTCTCGGGCTGGTGAGTGCCGGTCGGCACTGATCCTCTGTGAGGGAATCTCCCCGCTTTGCCCTCTGTACCGCTGTTGCTGTGCACTCCTCCACGGCTCCGAAGCTACCCCCTCCGCCTCCCGCAGTCTCCGCCCGCGAAGTGGCTTCCTAGTGTGTGGAAACTTTTCCTCCTTCACAGCTCCCTCCCACTGGTGCAGGTGCCGTTCTTATTCTTTTGTCTCTGTTTTTTCTTTTGCCCTACCCAGGTACGTGGGGCGTTTCTTGCCTTTTGGGAAGTCTGAGGTCTTCTGCCAGCCTTCAGTAGGTGTTCTGTAGGAGCTGTTCCACATGTAGATGTATTTCTGGTGTATCTGTGGGGAGGAAGTTGATCTCCGCGTCTTACTCTTCCGCCATCTTCAAGGTCCCCCCTGCCCACATATTTATTCTTTTCATAGCTTCCTTGTCTGGTAGAGCAAAATGTTTCATTGAGTCTTCTACTGGTACATTCTCTAACATTTTTGTCTTAAAATGCCATCAGTTTACATTTATTTTGAATGCTATTTTCTCTGGTTTTAGAATTTTGGAAGGCTAGTTATTTTCTTTCAAACACTTGAATACACCACTCCATTGATTTCTGGCTTCAGTTGTTTCTCTTTCTGTCAAGTGCTTTTTATTTTTCATAATCTGGATACTTTCACAAATTTCTCTTTGTTTTGTGCCTTTGCAGTTTACCATGATGTAGCTAGGTGTGGTTTGTATTTTTTCTGCTTGGGATTTCTAATCCAGCTTGAATGTGTGACTTTATTATTCTGTTTACAAACTCTCAGCTTTGTATAATTTGCTGGTATACTCAAATCATTCTGGAAGAGACAATTTGTCATTTAGCAAATTGATCTATTTCAACTGTGTTTTTTTTTTCAGACATATGATATTGAAAAGAAATACTTTGGTAACTTTATTTTATACAAAATACTTTCTGATTCAAAGAAAGAACCAAAAATTACGGTTGACTTAAATTAAGGTGTATTTGGTCGTATGGACATCTCAAAACTGAGATTGCTTGAGATACAGGCCAGTGTTTTAAAGACGTCATCAAAATAAATACTTGCTATTAAGTTAAATGAACAGCCTGAGGAAATTTTACCAAACTTTCCTTTTCTGTGTTTATTTCTGTGCTTTAAAAGATATTTCTTCTCTGCTATAACTAGCCTCTCAGAAGAAACCAGTTTTGATTAAAGTGAGAAACAAGAAAGGAGAAAAGCGTGCTCTTATTCTATTTTCTGTTGATATTATGAAGATACCCACATCTGAGAAGGATGTATCTTTAGGGGCAATGGAATGTCCTTTAAAAAGAATGAAAATTATAGACTAGACTGTTTCATAGGGGAAAATGAAATAGCTGGAGCCACATAGAAGGTACATAAAAACTAACTAATGATGAAGGAAGAATCCTGGGGAAATCCTCAACAACTCCTCACAGCCAGTCCTAGTCTTAATTTTAACAACATGAGTTATAGGATTTGTAAAAATAATATGGCATTGCGTTTTGCAGAGCTTCAACAACTGTCATAGTAATTTTCTAACACATTTTCAGAAATAGGAATATCAAACTTAGAAAAAAATTATTTTTCTGGATTATTGCATAGTGGGAACACTATGACACTTAGTGTTACTTATTTAAGTAACCAAAATATGAGTAGGGCACCATATCAAGTGAAAGACTGGAAGGGTATCCAAGGGATGAATGCAAAGTCAGGATGAAATTTGAGAACCAAGCAGTACTGTGTATCAAAAGAAATATGTTGAGGGAAGAATGTTCATTGGTACACCATAGGTAATCTTTACTAAGAAAAATATTATTTATAATGGTGAAATACCCTAAAATTTTACTAACAGTGGAATGTTAAAGAAAATGGTCACTGTTTATGTAATGGTTTGTTATTTAGCACTTTAAAATGTTTATGTATCTTCTGTCTTATCATTAAACTGTATTTCAGAGATTGGAAAAATAACAACAAAGAAAGACAAAAGTTTATACTTAGGGAAAAAAATACTAAAAAAACAAATGTCAACACAGGTTTTCTATAGGTGGTAAGTTTCATTGTAATTAATATTTTATTTTTTTTAATTGCCTCTATTTTTATATCTTTTATAACTATCATGTGTTACTTTTAAATCTTCCTTTAAAATTCATTCCATTTTAACCTTATTAAGTAGTTAAAACAAATTAGATTTCACCCATGGGCCACCTGACCAGAAAGAGGCTCTATATGTGCTAAATAATGTCCAGACTACAGTTGGGTTGTCCCCTATTTTCAGTGGCATCTCTCTAACATTCAAATTTTTCCAAGGATGGTTGGATTCATTCTGGATTTTCTTTACTCAATAGGGAACAGAGTAGGAGCAGGATAACAAATGTTCAGAAACCATACAGCAAACCAATGTTCAGACTCGAAGGGTCTCAAAGCAGAAAAGAGAATTAGAAGTATTTTTTTAACATCTTTATTGAGTATAATTGCTTTACAATGGTGTGTTAGTTTCTGCTTTATAACAAAGTGAATCAGTTATACATATACATATACCCCATAACTCCTCGCTTGTGCGTCTCCTTCCCACCTCCCTATCCCATCTCTCTAGGTGGTCACAAAGCATGGAGCTGATCTCCTGTGCTATGCGGCTGCTTCCCACTAGCTATCTATTTTACATTTGGTAGTGTATATATGTCCATGCCACTCTCTCACTTCGTCCCAGCTTACCCTTCCCCCTCCCTGTGTCCAAAACTCCATTTGCTATGTCTGCGTTTTTATTCCTGTCCTGCCCCTACGTTCTTCAGAACCATTCTTTTTTCTTTTTTTTTAGATCCCATATATATGTGTTATCATAGGGTATTTGTGTTACTCTTTCTGACTTACTTCACTCTGTCTGACAGTCTCTAGGTCCATCCAAATCACTGAAAATAGCTCAATTTTGTTTCTTTTTATGGCTGAGTAATATTCCATTGTATATATATGCCACATCTTTATCCATTCATCTGTTGATGGACACTTAGATTGATTCCATGTCTTAGCTATCGTAAAAAGATCTGCAATGAACTTTGTAGCACATGACTCCTTTTAAGTTATGGTTTTCTCAGGGTATATGTCCAGTAGTGGGAGTGCTAGGTCATTTGATAGTTCTAGTTTTAGTTTCTTAAGGAACCTACATACCGTTCTCTATAGTGGCTGCATCAATTTACATTCCCAGCAGCAGTGAAAGAGGGTACACTTTTCTCCACACCCTCTCAAGCTTTTATTGTTTCTAGATTTTTTTGATGATGGCCGTTCTGACAGGTGTGTGGTGATACCTCATTGTAGTTTTGATTTGCATTTCTCTAATGATTAGTGATGTTGAGCATTCGTTCATGTGTTTGTTGGCAATCTGTATATCTTCTTTGGAGAAATGTCTATTTAGGTCTTCAACCCATTTTTGGATTGGGTTGTTTGTTATTTTGATATTGAGCTGCATGAGATGGTTGTATATTTGGAGATTAATCCTTTGTCAGTTGCTTCATTTGCAAATATTTTCTCCCATTCTGAGGGTTGTCCTTTTATCTTGTTTATGGTTTCCTTTGCTGTGCAAAAGCTTTTAAGTTTCATTAGGTCCCAATTGTTTATTTTTGTTTTTATTTCCATCTCTCTAGGAGGTGGGTCAAAAAGGATATTGATGTGATTTATGTCATAGAATGTTCTGCCTATGTTTTCCTCTAAGAGTTTTATAGGACCTGGCCTTACATTTATGTCTTTAATCCATTTTGAGTATATTTTTGTGTATAGTGTCAGGGAGTGTTCTAATTTCATTATTTTACATGTAGCTGTCTAGCTTTCCCAGCACCAATTATTGAAGAGGCTGCCTCTTTTCCATTTTATATTCTTGCCTCCTTTACCAAAGATAAGGCAACCATATGTATGTGGGTTTATCTCTAGCTTTCTATCCTTTTCCACTGATCTGTATTTCTGTTTTTGTGCCACTACCACACTGTCTTGATTACTGTAGCTTTGTAGTATAGTCTGAAGTCAGGGAGCCTGATTCCTCCAGCTCCGTTTTTCTTTCTCATGATTGCATTGGCTATTTGGGGTCTTTTGTGTTTCCGTACAAATTTTGAAATTTTTTGTTCTAGTTCTGTGAAAAATGCCAGTGGTACTTTAATAGGGATTGCATTGAATCTGTAGATTGTTTTGGGTAGTAGAGTCATTTTCACAATATTCATTCTTCCAACCCAAGAAAATGGTATGTCTCTCCATCTATTTGTATCATCTTTAATTTCTTTCATCAGTGTCTTATAATTTTCTGCATACAGGTCTTTTGTCTCCTTAGGTAGGGTTATTCCTAGATATTTTATTTTTTGTGTTGCAATGGTAAATGGGAATGTTTTCTTAATTTCACTTTCAGATATTTCACCATTACTGTATAGGAAAGCCAGAGATTTCTGTGCATTAATTTTGTGTCCTGCTACTTTACCAAATTCATTGATTAGCTCTAGTAGTTTTCTGGTAGCATCTTTAGGATACTTTATGTATAGTATCATGTCTTCTGCAAACAGTGACAGCTTTACTTCTTCTTTTCTGATTTGGATTCCATTTATTTCTCTTTCTTCTCTGATTGCTTTGGGTAAAACTTCCAAAACTATGTTGAAAAATAGTGGTGAGGGTGGGCAACCTTGTCTTGTTCCTGATATTAGTGGAAATGGTGTCAATTTTTCACCATTGAGGATGATGCTGGCTGTGGGTGTGTCATATATGACCTGTATTATGTTGAGAAAAGTTCCCTTTATGCCTACTTTCAGGAGGGTTTTTTTCATAAACTGGTGTTGAATTTTGTCAAAAGCTTTCTCTGCATCTATT
Organism: Delphinus delphis; assembly: GCF_949987515.2. Classification (NCBI taxonomy): domain Eukaryota; kingdom Metazoa; phylum Chordata; class Mammalia; order Artiodactyla; family Delphinidae; genus Delphinus; species Delphinus delphis. The sequence continues at coordinate 18,326,709 of NC_082694.2, read as the reverse complement.
GAGATGATCATATGGTTTTTCTCCTTCAATTTGTTAATATGGTGTATCACGTTGATTGATTTGTGCATATTGAAGAATCCTTGCATTCCTGGGATAAACCTCACTTGATCATAGTGTATGATACTTTTAATGTACTGTTGGATTCTGTTTGCTGCTATTTTGTTGAGGATTTTTGCATCTATGTTTATCAGTGATATTGGTCTGTAGTTTTCTTTCTTTGTGACATCCTTGTCTGGTTTTGGTATCAAGGTGATGATGGCCTTGTAGAAGGAATTTGGGAGTGTTCCTCCCTCTGCTATATTTTGGAAGAGTTTGAGAAGGAGAAGTGTTAGCTCTTCTCTAAATATTTGATAGAATTCACCTGTGAAGCCATCTGGTTCTGGGCTTTTGTTTGTTGGAAGATTTTTAATCACAGTTTCAATTTCAGTGTTTGTGATTGGTCTGTTCATATTTTCTATTTCTTCCTGGTTCAGTCTTGGAAGGTGGTGCATTTCTAAGATTTTGTCCATTTCTTCCAGGTTGTCCATTTTTTTGGCATTGAGTTGGTTGTAGTAATCTCCCATGATCCTTTGTATTTCTGCAGTGTTAGTTTTTACTTCTCCTTTTACATTTCTAATTCTATTGATTTGATTCTTCTCCCTTTTCTTCTTGATAAGTCTGGCAAATGGTTTATCAATTTTGTTTATCTTCTCAAAGAACCATCTTTTAGTTTTATTGATCTTTGCTGTTGTTTCCTTCATTTCTTTTTCATTTATTTCTGGTCTGATCTTTATGATTTTTTTCTTTCTGCTAACTTTGCATTTTTTTTTGTTCTTCTTTCTCTAATTGCTTTTCGTATAAGGTTAGATTGTTTATTTGAGATGTTTCTTGTTTCTTATGGTGTCTTGTATTGCTATAAACTTCCCTCTTAGAACTGCTTTTGCTGCATCCCATAGGTTTTGGGTTGTTGTGTTTTCATTGTCATTTGGTTCTAGGTATTTTCTGAATTCATGTTTGATTTCTTCAGTGATCTCTTGGTTTTTAAGTAGTGTGTTGTTTAGCCTCCATGTGTTTTTATTTTTTACAGATTTTTTTCCTGTAATTGATATCTAGTCTCATAGTGTTGTAGTCGGAAAAGATACTTGATACTATTTCAATATTCTTAAATTTACCAAGGCTCGATTTGTGACTCGATATGATCTATCCTGGAGAATATTCCATGAACACTTGAGAAGAATGTGTATTCTGTTGTTTGTGGATAGAATGTCCTATAAATATCACTTAAGTCCATCTTGTTTAATGTATCATTTAAAGCTTGTGTTTCCTTATTTATTTTCATTTTGGATATTCTGTCCATTGGTGAAGTAAGGTGTTAAAGTCCCCGACTATGATTGTGTTACTGTCGATTTCCCCTATTATGGCTGTTAGTATTTGCCTTTTGTATCGAGGTTCTCCTATGTTGGTTGCATAAGTATTTACAATTGTTATATCTTCTTGGATCGATCCCTTGATCATTATGTAGTGTCCTTCTTTGTCTCTTGTAATAGTCTTTATTTTAAATTCTATTTTGTCTGATATGAGAATTGCTACTCCAGCTTTCTTTTGATTTCCATTTGCATGGAATATCTTTTTCCATCCCCTCACTTTCAGTCTGTATGTGTCCCTAGGTCTGAAGTGGGTCTGTTTTAGACAGCATATATATGGGTCTTGTTTGTGTATCCCTTCAGCCAGTCTATGTCTTTTCATTGCAGCATTTAATCCATTTACATTTAAGGTAATTATTCATAAGTATGTTCCTATTACAATTTTCTTATTTGTTCTGGGTTTGTTATTGTAGGTTTTTTTCCTTCTCTTGTGTTTTCTGCCTAGAGAAGTTCCTTTAGCATTTGTTGTAAAGTTGGTTTGGTGGTGCTGAATTCTCATAGCTTTTGCTTGTCTTTAAAGCTTTTAATTTCTCTGTGGAATCTGAATGAGATCCTTGCTATGTAGAGTAATCATGGTTGTAGATTTTTCCCTTTCATCACTTTAAATATGTCCTGCCACTCCCTTCTGGCTTGCAGATTATCTGCTGAAAGTTCAGCTGTTAACCTTATGGGGAGTCCCTTGTATGTTATTTGTTGCTTTCCCTTACTGATTTTAATATTTTTTCTTTGTGTTTAATTTTTAATAGTTTGGTTAATGTGTCTTGGCATGTTTCTCCTTGGATTTGTCCTGTATGTGCTTCCTGGACATGATTGACTTTTTCCTTTCCCATGTTAGGGAACTTTTCAACTATAATCTCTTCAAATATTCTGTCAGTCTCTTTTTTTTTTTCTCTTCCTCTTCTGGGACCCCTATAATTCAAATGTTGGTATGTTTAATGTTGTTCCAGAAGTCTCTGAGACTGTCTTCTTTCTTTTTTTCTCTATTCTGCTCTCCAATAGTTTTCTCACCCTTTATCTTCCAGGTCACTTGTCTGTTCTTCTGACTCAGTTATTCTGCTATTTTTTCTGTCTGGAGAATTTTTAATTTCATTTATTGTGTTGTTTACCATTGTTTCTTTGCTCTTTAGTTCTTCTAGGTCTTTGTTAAACGTTTTGTGTATTTTCTCCTTTCTATTTCCAGATTTTGGATATCTTTACTATCATTATTCTGAATGTTTTTTCAGGTAGACTGCATATTTCCTCTTCATTTGTTTGGTCTGGTTGGTTTTTACCTTTCTCCTTCATCTGCTGCCTATTTCTCTGTCTTCTCATTTTGCTTAACTTACTGTGTTTGAGGTCTCCTTTTCACAGGCTGCAGGTTGTAGTTTCCATTGTTTTTGGTGTCTGTCCCCAGTGGATAAGGTTGGTTCATTGGGTTGTGTAGGCTTCCTGGTGGAGGTGACTGGTGGCTGTGTTATTGTGGATGAGGCTGGATCTTGTCTTTCTGCTGGACAGTACCACATCCTGTTGTGTGTTTTGGGGTGTCTGTGAACTTAATATGATTTTATGTAACCTCTCTGCTAATAGGTGGGGTTGTGTTCCTTTCTTGATAATTGTTTGACATAAGGTGTCCAGCACTGTAACTTGCAGGTCATTGAGTGGAGCTGGCTTTTAGTGTTGGGATGGAGATCTCTGAGAGAGCTTTTACCATTTGATATTACATGAGATTGGGAGGTCTCTGGTGGACCAATGTTCTGAACTCAGCTCTCCCAACTCAGAGGCTCATACCTGTCACTTTGGTTGGAATACCAAGACCCTGTCAGCCACATGGCTGAGAAGAAAAGGAGGAAAAGAAAGAAAGACAGAAAGAATAAATAAACAAAATAAATTAAAATAAAAAAGTTATTAAATAAAATAGTAGTAAAACAAAGAAAGAAGGAAGAGGGAACGAAACCAAATAACAAATCCACCAATGATAACAAATACTAAAAACTATACTAAAAAAAGGAAAAAAAAACCCCAAAAACCAAAAATGGACAGAGATCCATCAGACAAATGGTAAAAGCAAAGCTATACAGACAAAATCACATAAAGAAGCATACACATACACACTCACAAAATTAGAAAAACGAAAATATATAAAAGGAAGAGAACAACCAAATCAATAAACAAATCTACCAATGATAATAAACTCTAAATACTAAACTCAGATAAACATAAAACCAGAAACCAGTCAGTTGCATACAGCAAACCCCAAGGCTACAGTTGCTCCCAAAGTCCACCACCTCAATTTTCGGATGATTCACTGTCTATTCAGGTATTCCACAGATGCAGGGTACATTAAGTTGATTGTGGAGATTTAATCCACTGCTCCTGAGGCTGCTGGGAGAAATTTCTCTTTCTCTTCTATGTTTGTCCATCTGCTGTGGTTCAGCTTTGGATTGGCCCTACCTCTGCGTGTACGTTGCCTGAGGGCGTCTGTTCCTGCCTAGACAGGACCTGGTTAAAGCAGCAGCTGATTAGGGATCTCTGGCTCACTCAAGCTGGGGGAGGGAGGGGTATGGAATGCAAGGCGAGTTTGTGGCAGCAGAAGCCAGCAGTGACTTTGCACCAGCCTGAGGTGCGCCATGTGTTCTCCCAGTAAGTTGTCCCTGGGTCATGGGACCCTGGGAGTGGCGGGCTGCACAGACTCCCAGGAGGGGAGCTGTGGATAGTGACCTGTGATTGCACACAGGCTTTTTGGTGGCTGCAGCAACATCCTTAGCATTTCTTGCCCATCTCAGGTGTCTGCCCCAATAGCCATGGCTCATACCCATCTCTGGAGTTCGTTTAGGTGGTGCTCTGAATCCCCTCTCCTTGCACACCCCAAAACAATGGTCTCCTGCATCTCTGGCAGTTCCAGACTTTTTCCTTGACTCCTTCCTGGCTAGTTCTGACACACTAGCCTCCTTTAGGTTATGTTCATGCAGCCATCTCCAGTCCTTTCTTTGGGATGTGGCCTCTGAGGCCTGAGCCTCAGCTCCCAGCCATCACCTGCCCCAGCATGTGAGCAGATAAGCCTCTCAGGCTGGTGAGTGCTGGTCATCAGCAGTCCTCTGTGTGGGAATCTCTCCACTTTGCCCTCTGCACCCCTGTTGCTGCACTCTCCCCCATGGCTCTGAAGCTTCCCACCCACCCACCCCCTGTCTCCACCAGTGAAGGGGCTTCCTAGTGTGTGGAAACTTTTCCTCCTTCACAGCTCCCTCCCAGAGGTGCACGTCCTGTCCCTATTCTTTTTGTCTCTGTTTTTCCTTTTTGCTTTTGCCCTACTCAGGTACGTGGGGAGTTTCTTGCCTTTTGGAAAGTCTGAGGTCTTCTGCCCGCCTTCAGTAGGTATTCTGTAGGAGTTGTTCCACATGTAGATGTATTTTTGATGTATTTGTGGGGAGGAAGGTGATCTCCACATCTTACTCTTCTGCCATCTTGAAGGTCCCCCTAGAAGTTATTTATACCAACTTTATGCCACAGTAAAGTGAAATAAGTAACTGAATATATGGAATACAAACTAGGAGTTTGGGAAATAACATGGAGGTTGTTCTGGAAAGGTGGTAATTTAAGTGAGGATTTGATTATATTAGATCTTTTTAAGATACACGAGGTCTGTTTCCTACATCTAGTTGGCTAAAATCATCACCAAGTGAGAGAGATACTATCAGTAAAACAGTTTGTATTACCAATACAACAACTTCCTTTGTGCTATGTCACAGGGACTTTGCTTTCATAATAGGAAAATGCTACATCTGCTGCTTACTTCTATTGAATCATATTACCATTTTAAATTATTTTATCTTTAGATGAATCCAATGAAACACTACTTTTCTAGCACAGATTTACTCCCAGACATATTTTTTTTCAGTCCCCAGGTATTAACTGCAGCCAATTCACCTTCTAAAAACCATCTTGCAAGAGATGGGCACTGCACTTTCTAGTTGAAAAGTATTTCTTGTGTTATAATGCACTTACATGAAGGTCAAGAAAAATCTGTACCTCTCAGATGTTGCTTATGTGTTGTGGCTTTGTATGAATGACTAGGCTCTTTGAAGTCACACATGCCTGAATTCAAATCATGGCTCCATTAATCATTGGCTATATATCTTTGGGAAATTATTTAGAATAATTTGGAATTATTATTGGAATTGGAATCTCAGTTTCCATATTCTCCAAAATGAACAAAGTAACAATGACTTTCCATTTATCTTAGAAATTATATGATATAGCTGGGTTAAATCTTATAGGAGAGTATAGGAGACATAGTAGATGCATAATTATTACACAGTATCTCAGGGCACATATTACTGGGAGTTTTACATGCAGAACTTCTTGTTGTATTCTTTCATTTTCTCAGAAAATGCTGGTAAACTTTCTGTAACCCTCTATAGTGGAAAGCTACATGTGATATTATCTACCAAGAAGACAGACTTATCCACCAGAATGATGCCACTTTCCTCCTTCTCACCTGAATAATGATCAAAACTATATCTTCAGATAAATTCTTTAATAACTAGCTTCACCTAGGATAAATTGATGCAATTTTCAGAGTTTAACTCACAGTGCATCAGGCTAGATGTTAGGCTCAATGGGAGATACCTATTTTCATATAAGTGCTCTAAAAATTTGAAACCACTGTCTCAAAAGCAAAGTCATAGTTGCAACTGGGTTTGAAAATGGGCAGAAAATGCTAATACTGTAAGACCCAGATGTAACTTCAGTTCCTCTCTACTAAATATCACTTAATAAATAGATCTGATAAATGTTCTAGGGAGAATTCCCTGGTTCACATATTGGGCAATCTCATTCTTCCCTACAAAGACCAGGATCTGTGGATGTGCCAGAAAAGTAGTGCTTCATGCAAAATTGAGATGACATTTATAAACTCAGATTCAACAGGAAATTTCATCTATCAAGTTGTGATCATCAAAAGTAGCTAACCAGTATCGATATAATGATTATCTATGTTTATGTTCTAGTAGGATACCTTCTTCCCATGATTTATCTGTGATAGGAACAATTTCTGTGCATGTAACCCATCTACCTATACAGATCCAATGTTTGCATTAATGCTCTATTCTTTTTTTTTTTTTTTTTTTTTGCAGTACGCGGGCCTCTCACTGTTGTGGCCTCTCCCGTTGTGGAGCACAGGCTCCGGACGCGCGGGCTCAGTGGCCATGGCTCATGGGCTCAGCCGCTCCACAGCATGTGGGATCCTCCTGGACTGGGGCACGAACCCGTGTCCCCTGCATCGGCAGGCAGACTCTCAACCACTGCGCCACCAGGGAAGCCCTAATGCTCTATTCTTGAAGTCTTGAAATTCTTAATAATTTTTGAACAAGTAATCCTATTTTTGCATTTGTCACTGATCCCCACAATTTATGTAGCAGTTCTGGTTGGAATTTATGAGTTTTGTCATATCCATAACATCATTTTTATTTGATCAAATTGTCCCCTTCTATTTGGAAATATTCTCTAATTGACACTGCTTGGGATTTGTGCTGTTTGTCAACAAATTTATTTAAGTGGACTCACCTGAAAGTGCTTTTTTGACTATTCACTCTTTATTCCACTTTCCCTGGATATAGTACCCTACTTATTTTCCCCCACAATTTATGTATACTCAAGTACATTCCTACCACTACATTTTTTTCTTATTTTTTTGGTCTTGCTAAGTTAGGAAGATCTTTTAATCTTTTCTGTCAGCAGCACCTTGACACTTACCTAAGACACATGTAAATACTTGTATGCCTATGAAACTAATGAAAAGCTTGTAGAAGAAGATCAACACATAAATGTCAGTTTATTCAGATTGCTATGAAAAATACCATCAACTGGATGGATTATAAGTGAGAGAAATTTATTTCTCACACTTCTAGAAGCTAGGCAATCTAAGGCCAGGCCATTGGCAGATTCAGTATCTGGCAAGGACCTGCTTCCTTGTTCATAAACAGTCCTCACCTGGTGGAAGGGTTGAGAGAGCTCTCAGGCCTCTTCTATGAGTGTGCTGATCCCATTCATGAGGCTCCACTCTCATGACCTAATCACTTTACAAAGCCCTTAATTTCAAACATCATCACACTGGGGATTAGGTTTCAACATATGAATTTTGAGGGCATAGAACTATTTAGCCCATAGCAATGAGCAAATCTTCATTGCCTGATTTTATCTTGAGGGCAAGATATCTGGTTTTACAGGTACTATAATGTCTAACACCCTCTCATCACTCCTGTCTTTGTCCAACTCTAAAGCTTGTAGACAGCTCAAAGGCAGGTATTTTCTGGAGTTCTATTATTTTATGAACCTCTAAAATGGTGAAAAACTGCACACCGTTATCCAAATTCACTATATATCATCAAAATTGTGACAATTTTGAAAGTAAAGTGGATGCTATTAAAATTATGCCAGAAAAACTAATAATGGGCCAAAAGGGATGTATATTTGCCCTAACTATAAGTTGTGTATTTCTCTGATAACTACCAGTAGTTTTTGCACTATCTTATTTTCTTTTAAAAATTTAGGACTAAATCACTCTATTTATTAATCAAAATAGTTGTCATGTATATAATATTCTGATTAATCATCATAACCAGCTTCATCTAAACAACTCATCTTTGGGATTTTGATAAGTGTAACTACACAACGGCCTGAGAAGAACAGGTTTTACCATTTCACTTAGAGACATGAGGGGAAATCTTCTCTCAAAAAGTTTAGAAGCTGCATTGTGCACTCAAAGTAAGTAATGAAACTGTACATAAAACCTAATCTAACATCAGGTAAGTCCAAGAGTTTCCTATATTGACTGCATACTATGGACACTTTCTTCTTCATTTGTCATCTCTGGTATCAATTCTTACATAGTATGCCAGCAGTCAGCTTTTATTCCAAAACATCAGATAAAGGCCATGAATCTAGAATGTTTCTGCAACCATGGGACCAAATCTAGTTACCCTCCTAGATAATTTGTTTTCTCATAGATCATGTTATAGTTCTTAATCTTGTTACCTTTTCTTTTAGATATTTCTATGCTGATCCCCCAAGATAAGCATTTAGTTTCTATGAGTGTCATCCTTTAGTGCAGACATGGAGCTAATACACAGAGAAAACAACACACATTAGGTTATGTCATGAGATAGACTGAATAGTTACACAGTGTGGCAGAGGTACAAAGGAATGTGTGATGAGATTGACAAGCACTAGTAATTAGCATAAGTGAAAGTGTGCCTCTAAAGGCATTGGGAATGGGATTATGGCCAAATGCAGTGAAATCTAACAATGTGCACTTATTGGACTCAGATAATGAGCTGTTTCCCACCAAGCCAATTAGTACAAACAATTGAGGAAAAAAAAATCATTTCCATAGGAACATAATCCAAATTAAACAATAATCTCTTACCAAAACTGTGTACGTTTAGCAGATTAAATATCAGATATACATATTTCTTTGACAGTCTTTTAATCCATCATTGATGGGATCTAAATTCAGTGTTATAAAGAATATTTATGGTAATCCAGTTCAATTGCCTCATTTTACATATGTTTAAACTAATTCTCATGGAGTTATAGCTGGTTACTCAAACTCATATGTTGATTTACTAATAGAGCCAAGGAAAAACCATAACTTCTTAAAATGCTTCATCAACTGTTTAAATATTTATACATTATTTTGAGCTATATTAGAAAATGGTGCCCTTGCAGATAGTGTGCTGTTACCTGAGCATAATTATTACTCCATTATGCATTGCCCTCTTCATTGTAGCATGGAAATCAGGAGCTACATTTCTCATTTTCCCTTTCTTAATATGGTACTTGGCTTGAATTTGCAAATGAGAAGAACTCAGGTGAGCTTTGGAAGATGGAAAGGAGGAAAACCATTGTTCTCAAGAAATGGTTGCAGTCAGACACATTGGCAGCCTTGAGAAGGACGAGTGAGATTCACAAAGGCTTGGTGAGAACTTGAGAATTTTTGCTAACCTTCTATCGAATGAAACAGATGGTAAGAGCTTCTGCAGATATCCTTGATAATTATGAAAGCTTCTTGCTGATGATTTGAAAACAAACTACATAGATGTTTTACCCTGAGGTGGTAAATTATTTATCTTTTAGGCTAAAGGTATAGCTTCTACCTGTGGTATGATTTGCTTGCGGCAGATGATAGAACTCAAAAGCCCCAGTGCAAGCCTTGCTGGGAACTGGCATCTTCACTTCTTCTCATATTCCATTGGCAAAACCTGTCACATGGCCCTATATAAAGAAATATGATTTTGTACTCTTCTCAGGCAAGGGAGGGAGGGAAAAGTAAATATTTCTCAAGGATTCATGTAATCTACCACATGTTGCTAAACTGACAACAATTAAAACAAAATACTAAGGTATTTAAACCAATGGTACTTCAAAATGTTTGAATTTATAATTGGATAATCCACTTCAGATTACAAATGACTTAAACCTAGAATTAGATTCCAGCACCACATATGACTACCTGCAGGTATGTTATTAAATCCTTATTAGAAAAACAGAAAAAATACCACCATATATTTATACATGTACCATCATATAATAGGTATAGGAAAGCAGTTAGTACAATATCTGGTGTAATCTGTACATTATATAAATTCCCATTTCTGTCTTGCCCTAAGACAGGTAAAACCTAGGCAATTGCTTTTATTTAATTTATTGCTTTTCTGAAATATCTAAAACCATGTCTATGGACAAAAATCCAGAAAACATGTAAATGTAGAGAAGAAAAATACATCTTACATAATTGCAATTACACCATCATGAGATAGCCTTACCATTTTTTCTTTAAGAATCTCTCTGCCTTTCTTTCTTTCGGTAGAAGTTGAATAATGGCTTTATAAACAAAAGTGATATCACACTATTAAATTGACTTGCAATGGCTTATTTACCTCCATATGTGTCACAGAAATATTCTTACATTAAGAAATATAAAAGTTCAATCTGTCATATCTGTTTACTATGTAATATATATTCCATACATGTACACTCAATTTAATTAACCGGTGTGGTACTGATGGCAATTAATTTGTTTCTATTTTTTATTAGCTAGAGTGCTGTGATGAAGAGTCTTCATGAATATGAAAAACAATGTTTATGCATTTTCATGGACTTTGTCAATTATTTACTGAGGATAAATTGTTGGTGGGAAGAATTAATTGCTTGTTCAAAGAATATACACATTTTAACTTTCATCAACATTGTTATATTATCTCCAACACTGTTTTACCAACCTTTCTGTTATAATAGTAGTATGTGAAAATGTGTTTCTCAACATGCTCCTCTAACTTGAAATAGATCAATCTCAGTTTTCCTTGGTTACATAGTTAGGCAGTAAAATTTCACATTTTTTTATTTCTAGTGAGGTTTACCTACTTTTCAAATATTTATATATGACTTGTAGTTCTTCTTTTGAAAATTTCCCTCTTAACTGAGAAAATAATATCCTTGATTTATAAGAGCACCTTATGTAATAATACAATAATATATAAAAATTTAGTCAGTTATATACGTTGCCAATAAAATCTTAGTTTGGCATTTGTTTTTCAAATCTTCCTAATCATTTTTCACATCATTTATTTGATATTGGCTGAGGATGTTGTAGATGGCAAGTCACATTCCACATGCGTGAACAATGTAGTGAATAAAATGGCTCCTTTGCCATCGTGGAGCCTACATTTCTTAATAGGTAGGATAGATTTTACGAAACTCTATAGAAAGACAAAAAGAAGTGAAAGGACAAGAGTCTTGGGGAAGGCTAGAAATTCTATATTATCTAGAGAGGTCAAGGAAGAGACTATACTCTAATTAGGCAACATTTGAAGAGATGCTTGAATACAGTGAGGAAATAAGTCATTTGCATTATGGATCACAAAAAGTTACCATGAATGGGGAAAAGCAAGTTCAAAAGCCTTGCATCTGGAGTGTGTTTGGCTAGTTTCAGTAACAGCACAACCATAATCTGTCCAGAGTCAAGAACAGGAGGGAGAGACTGCTAGGAGGGAGAAACAAGAAAAGTAGAGTGGAGCCAGGTTATGCAGGACTTTTAAAATAATTTGGATTTTGCTCTGTAAAAAGTGGAGGCCATCTGATTATTCTACAGAGTAGAGGAACCTACTCTGACTTATGCCTCAAACGAGCACAGTAAATAACAACTATGTGGATTATATAATTAGGGGACCAAATGGAAGCAAGGAGACCAAGAAAGAGGCTATTAGAATCATCCAGGTGACAGATATTTGTGATTTGGAAAGAGGGAAAGTGGAGGTGGAAAAATATGGCAAAATTCTGGAGATATTTTCAGCTAACAGCATTTGCTGAAGTATTGCTTGTGAGTCTACAATACAGAGAATTAGAGGGTGATCCTCGAGATTTGCATCTTAACAACTAAAGAAAAATTATACATCATAGATTATTGTACTTGTTCACCCTAATTCAAATCTATTAATTTCTATATTCTTATTTATACATAAATTAAGAAATACTGCTATATCTCTGGGGCATATATACAGGTAATTTATTCCCTTAAATGGAGATGACATAATAATTTACATACCATTTTTACACAAAATCTTGCTTTCAGTATTTCTCTTACTTGTAAGTAAATATCTCACTACTCTAATTAGCTCTTCAAATAGTTTTGGGAGGTTAATCATGTTTTGCAAAAACAGTATTTCCCTTTACTCCTTTTGCTATCCAATTTTTATGCTTTGATTACTTTTTCTTGTTGCAATGAATTTATTTGTACTTCTAAAACCAGGATAAAGATTTTTCCATCCTAACGAATCAATAAGGAAAATTTTATATATAATATATGAAGATGCTTAAACCCTCATACTACACCTTAAAACATCATTATAAGTAGGAAAAGCATAAAGCCTACATTATCAATTAGTTAGTATTTGATTATACTATGTAATAGGGTATGTAATATATAGTGGCAAAGAGACAAACGTTGATATTACAAACATTTAGTTTACCTTAAATAAATAATAAAAATTAATATATGATGAGGTCTTAATATGTACTGACCTTGAGCTACATTTTTTACATGCTATACACATTTAACATTTGTTTTAATCTTATGAGATTTATATTAATATCTCCATTTTACAAATGAAGAATTTGGATCTCAGACTAGGAGTCTGAATGTGATAACATAAATCATTAGAGGATTATAAAAAATAGCATATGATCCAGTTATCTGTGATTCAGAAAGTAATTGACATAGGTAACTACAGGAGAAGCAGATCTTTTAAGCCTAGATTAATCAGGCAAAGTAATAAAGGGAGTGACTGTGATATTTTTCAGATGTAGAGTTTAGATGGGGTTATAATATTATATGGTAAGAATACAATTAATTTTAGCATCAGTTCTGGTTTCCTTACATGGTTCTGCTAGTTGTTGAGTGTTAGACTTTTTGGCAGTCATTAATTCTTTTTTTTTTTTTAATTTTTTTTTTTTACTATTTTTTTAATAGATCTTTATTGGACTATAATTTCTTCACAATACCGTGTTAGTTTCTGTTGCACCACAAAGCGAATCAGCCATAGAGTAGCATCAACATATAGACACTACTGAATGTAAAATAGTTGGCTGGTGGGAAACAGCAACATAGCACAGGGAGATTGGCTTGGAGCTTGGCAGGCATTAATTCTAAGTCTCATTTAATTTTACAATTAAAGCAGATAAAATGCTTAAATCACAATGATGTTATGAGAATTAATAGAAGTAATGTTTACCAAAAAAATATTGTAAAGTGAAAAAGAGCACCCGTTGAAGAAGGAAAAAAAGATATAAATTAAAACTCAGGGGCTTCCCTGGTGGCGCAGTGGTTGAGAGTCCGCCTGCCGATGCAGGGGACGAGGGTTTGTGCCCCGGTCTGGGAGGATCCCACATGCTGCGGAGCAGCTGGACCCGTGAGCCATGGTCGCTGAGTCTGTGCGTCTGGAGCCTGTGCTCCGCAACGGCAGAGGCCACAACAGTGAGATGCCCGCGTACCGCAAAAAAAAAAAAAAAAACTCAGAAGAAGAGGTGAGTGTAATAAGTAAGCATGACATGTTAATGGCAGTATGGAGACAATAGCCATAATGGAGAGCAGAATGTATTCTCAACTAACTTGCACAAGGAACATTTACTGCATCAACTATTTGTAAGAATGAGTCAGCCTAATTCAGAATATGCACAAGACAACTGCAGTTCAGAATGATGAGAGCTGTAAAAGGGTTACATCGTGAGGATTGAAGCCACATGAGTGAACTAAATGGGTTGTCTAGTTCCAAAAGGCCAAGTGACTATGCCTTGTGTTAGTAGTTGTGTAGACATTTTCTATAGGATCAAGGTGAGAAAATATATTTCAGGCCAATCGAAAGTAGAATTGTGAGATTCCATGGTCATTTGAGGAACTGAAAGTTTACTTTTTCAGGGAGAGAAGATTTCTGGCACAAGAGAAGTATGGCAGTAGTTGATGCAGAAAATACTCCTGATTTTGAAAGACATTACATACCACATCTGGGCCTTTCCAATGGGTTTATTTTAAGAGATGTGAGTTCCATTTTTATAAGATGTATGGACTGAAGTTCTCAGTATAAATTCTTAACTCTGAAAACATGACTTCAAAAGGTCTGAATAGTGAGATCCTGAAATAATACAAGAAAGTAGAGATGAGATTGTGTTGAGAGGTATTTAGAAACTCAAATATATGTCAAGAAAAATTCAATTAGCAATCAAGAAGAAAAAGAGGAATTTTAATGGAGCCAAACTGAGTTTTTTAACCTGGAAACAGACTCTCAGACAGCTCTGAGAACTGTTCTGTCTGTTAGAAGTCAAAGGCACAATCATGTACATTTTTGGACAAAAAATATTACATCAAAATGTTATACTGATATTTTATATAAAGTTCAGTAAAGATACTTAGTCCAAGTAAGCACTTACAAAGTGACCAACAAGTCACCATGACCCCCTACAGAGTTGGGAAGGAACACTATTGTTTTAAGAAGTTGCATTGCCAACACCAGAAGAAAGAAAAAAATATTGATCTTACAGGCGCTCCCATCTTTGAGGAGCTTTGGTTAACATGTAATGCAGACGCACACTGCTCAGTAGGGAAGTAGGGAGGAGGCTCAAACAAACACACAGAGAATCTTGTACTTAGTTTTTCTTGCCTTGCCTTAAGATAGAAATTTTATTTCATCACACACATTAGTTGGTGGCTTAATTAGTTCTGTGAATGAGAAAGTAGAAGTTGAGAAAAAAGTTCAGATTTCTGCTTTTGTATGCCTGGATAGTTGCTAGCACTCTTAACTAAGTTTGGGGAAATGACAACAAGAGCAGTTTATGGCAGCGGTCCCCAACCTTTTTGACATGAGAGACCGGTTTCGTGGAAGGCAATTTTTCCATGGTGGGGCATGGTGGGGGTGGTTCAGGTGGTAATGCAAGCAATAGAGAGTGATGGGGAACAGCAAATGAAACTTCTCTCACTTGCCGCCACTCACCTCCTGCTGTGCAGCTTGGTTCCTAACAGGCCGCAAACCAGTGTTGGTCCACAGCCCTCGGGCTGTGGACCCTTTGCTTATGGCATGGATAAATGACCTGAGCTTATAAGATGTTAATTTTGAGGTTTCTACTAGAAGTGTGGCCCTATTCCTCAAGAAGCAATAGTACAGGAAGTACAAGTTTACATGCTAATGAAGAGGCTCAGTAAATGTCCCTAAGAACATCAATAGAGATTTTTTAGGAGATAGAGAATTTTTAGGAGAGTGAAATTGACAATACTACGATTCTGCAAGGAGAAACTGAGGGTAGATAGGATGATGTTTAATTAACGTGTTCAAAATATGTTTTAATTAGTGTGATTAAAATCTTGAGAGTGTGAACTTGAATAGAAACTGTGGAAATGCAGAGGATGCAAATGGAAGGAAATAAACCTGTTACTTGTGAGTGCAGATCTCAATAAAAAAACTAGCAGTAAAAGGTATAAACAGATAATTGGCAAATGGATGGTGCAAATGATCAATACCTTACATGTATAAGGCAGGAAGACATGACTTCGAGCTACTGTTTTAATTTTATTATTTATTTAGTAGTGCCTGCCATGTACTAGCTCTAGAAGGACACCCTCTGTCTCCATTTTACCCTTGACTTTCAGAGGGTTTAAGTAACATGCCAAGTTCTCTCAGAGACTAAATAAAAGATTTGGAATATCAAACTCAAATCTCTCTGGTCCCAAAGTCCATCCTCCTTATTCTGCACCAGTAAGGAACAGACTAAATGTAAGAGACAAAGCAGGATAAACAAAAGGAAATGTGAACAAGAAAGCAAAGAAAATGAAATAAAGATGATGGCAGAATGGGAGAAGTCTTAATGCCAAACTTTATTTTTCTTTCTTCAATCACCAAAAATATTAATAGCAATAGGAAAAGTCAAGTCACTTGAATATATATATATATATATAAAATATTTTGCAGACGTGTATAACAAACAAATGTATAATATGTTATATACACACACAGAACACATACCATATACACGCACACATATTTTCCTTCTCTGTTTTATTTGTTAAGTAGTGATTTGTCTCAACAGTGATCTGAGAGCTGGCAGTCTCTAAAATATTTCTATCTCCTTTAGTGAATGTCTGAAATAGATTCTGAAGGCTAAAAAGAGAAGGATAAATTAGCCTCTGAGATAATTATAATTTGAAAATAAGTTTCCCAGTCTGTACAGACACAATTATTGGCCAGAAATACATTTTTGCCATATTTATATTTCAAAATTTCAAAGGATTTGTTAATATTATTTCTAGCAATGTCTTCCTAAAACTATCACCTACATTCTTAATCTTCAGCAACAAGTATGTGAACTTGGAAAGGATTTGTAAATCCATCTGCTGGAGGTGGGGGCATGTAGTATGAGACTGAAGATAATAAAAAGCTGAAGTGTGTACATTTAATACAGTTTACATCTAGCACCTACTGTGTGCCAAGTCCTGAGAGAATACCTACATATGCAAATTTGTATGGGATGCAAAGTTTCTATCCTAAAGGATTTTATTGTCAAGTAGAGGAGAAAGCAAGAAACCTAATACAGTAATTGTTGAACAGCATAATTTGATAAAAATATAAATAAGGTGCTATATGATCAAAGACCAGAGGTCACTAACCCTATTGATGAGGGATGGAGAAGACTTCTAAGAGAAAATCAAATTTGACCTGAGTATTGAGGCTACTGGGTAGGTTAGTGGTTAACAATTATGTTATAATGTTAGCTGCTATCATCAGTGAAAGAAACAGAAAAATTATTCCTAAAGATATACTGCTGAAATAAAAATTATTGAAAAGTAGGCATTTGAATTATCTAAAACTTATAGCAATGAATAAGAAGAAATAAGGGCTATGGGCCTCAAAAACTGTTAAAGAAAATAGTGCCCCCATGAATTGAAAAAAACAAGAGGTTGTGCTCTTCCCTGTGTTGTTCCTTACTTCTCCATAAAAAAGAGCTCTAGCAGTTATACTCCAATAAAGATGTTAAAAAAATAAAAATGCTGCAATAAAATTTCTAAAAAAAAAAAAAAGGTCTAGACTGAATTTGGCTTCTCAGCTTAACTTCTCTACAAGGAAAAATAAGGCACAGACCACTTCTCTGTCAGCTTGTCAGCCCATAAGTTTCCAATTTGTTTTCTGCTACAAATCAATCTGTGCCTGAGTTTGGATAATATCACTCAAATTTACTCTGACCCTGCTTCCTGATGGACAGCCTCATCACTAAGGGTCCAAAACTGAAGAGACTCCGAGGCCAGCAAAGTTATTACACAAAATGAATGTGAATGATTTCTGACACTTCCTGAGTTAATCTCACAGGTATATACAAATTGAAATATACCCAGGATTAAAGCAATCTTGAGAAAGAAAAACAGAGCAGGAGGATTCAGGTTTCCTGACTTCAGACTATACTACAAAGCTACAGTAATCAAGATAGTATGGTACTGGCACAAAAACAGAAAGACAGATCAATGTAACAGGATAGAAAGCCCAGATATAAACTCACGCACATATGGTCAACTTATCTTTGTTAAAGGAGGCAAGAATATACAATGGAGAACAAACAGCCTCTTCAATAAGTGGTGCTGGGAAAACTGGACAGCTACATGTAAAAGAATGAAATTAAAACACTTGCTAACACCATAGACAAAAATAAACTCAAAATGGATTAAAGACTTAAATGTAAGGCCAGACATTGTAAAACTCTTAGAGGAAAACATAGGCAGAACACTCTATGACATATATCACAGCAAGATACTTTTTGACCCACCTCCTAGAGTAATGGAAATAAAAACAAAAATAAACAAATGGGACCTAATGAAACTTAAAAGCTTTTGCACAGCAAAGGAAAACATAAACAAGATGAAACGACAACCCTCAGAATGGGAGAAAATATTTGCAAATGAAGCAACTGACAAAAGATTAATCTCCAAAATTTACAAACAGCTCAATATCAAAAAAACAAACAACTCAATCGAAAAACGGGCAGAATACCTCAATAGACATTTCTCCAAAGAAGATATACAGATTGCCAACAAACACATGAAAGGATGCTCAACATCACTAATCATTAGAGAAATGCAAATCAAAACTACAATGAGGTATCACCTCACACTGGTCAGAATGGGCCTCAGCAAAAAATCTACAAACAATATATGCTGGAGAGGGTGTGGAGAAAAGGGAACCCTCTTGCACTGTTGGTGGGAATGTAAATTGATACAGCCACTATGGAGAACAGTATGGAGTTTCCTTAAAAAATGAAAACTAGAACTACCATAAGACCCAGCAATCCCACTACTGGCATATACCCTGAGAAAGCAATAATTCAAAACGAGTCATGTACCACAATGTTCACTGCAGCTCTATTTACAATACCCAGGACATGGAAGTAACCAAATGTCCATCAATAGATGAATGGATAAAGAAGATGCGGCACATATATGCAATGGAATATTACTCAGCTATAAAAAGAAACAAAATTGAGTTTTATGTAGTGAGGTGGATGGAGGTAGAGACTGTCATACAGAGTGAAGTAAGTCAGAAAGAGAAAAATAAATACCGTATGCTAACACATATATATGGAATCTTAATTAAAAAATAATAAAATGGTTCTGAAGAACCTAGGGGCAGGACAGGATTAAAGACGCAGACGTAGAGAATGGACTTGAGGACACGGGGAGGGGGAAATGTAAGTGTCTCACAGGGATGAATTGAGAGAGTGGCATGGACATATATACACTACCAAATGTAAAATAGATAGCTAGTGGGAAGCAGCTGCATAGCACAGGGAGATCAGCTCCATGCTTTGTGACCACCTAGAGGGCTGAGATAGGGAGGGTGGGAGGGAGATGCAAGAGAGAGGAGATATGGGGATAAATGTATATGTATAGCTGATTCACTTTGTTATAAAGCAGAAACTAATACACCATTGCAAAGCAATTTTACTCCAATAAAGGTGTTAAAAAAATATACCCAGGATTAAATATCACAGCTAAATTTTCAATTAATTATCAGTAACTTGTGACAATAAGAGCATCCACTGTGGGAAGTGCTCCACATCACCCTCACAATTATTATGTCCATCTAGTTAATAGCAAATATGAAAAGGAATAAACATATCCCCATAACACAAAGAGAGGAAATCTACTAAGTGGATGGTTTTGCAGCAAAAATTGTATATTCAAGGAAAAAGACAGCCTACTGACATGCTGATTAGCCTTTTTTTCCCTCTTAGTGGACATTGTCCCCCTTACACACACACACACACACACACACACACACACACACAGAGTTCTCCCTCATACCGAATTCATGATTCTGAACTTTATACTAATGAAACAAAAATGTGTCTTAATTATATATTAGACTTGGAGGTGTTAATATAAAACATTCAAAGCAATTCCCATCACTTCCCACAAGTCATAGTTCACTGTGTTCTATGGCTTACGATTAGATAAGTTGGATTTCCATAGTCCCACAGACATAGTTTATTCTGACTTAGATGTCTAGCTCTTCCTAGGCAAGGTTCATTCTGTCTGTGAAATTCACAGAACACTTATCTGTCACCTTACTCACTTGAGGAAAATGAGGAGCCTTACTGAAGTAAGAGAACATCTTAATGACCTCGAGAGATATATAATAGGATGAACTCTGTACTGTTGTACAGAGTTGGGGGGGAACTCCTGAGTTTCCATTAACTCCAAAAAAAAGCACAAACTTCTTTAAGCTCAGTTGGTTGTTCAATGAGCCTAAATTTATCTGGTGACATTATTTCTCCTTTTTCTCTATGGAATTGAATTATTGCAAATGTCAGGAGAAATCTGTTTTAATCAAGACAAGGCACTGTTAATCAAATGAATACAGAAGTCAGTATAGTTGTGAGAAAATCAAGTTTTGTGTCATAGAAAATTAGTATCTGATAATTATGCTCAAGTATCTGTCTCTGTGTCAGATGAGGGAGTAAAATGTATTATTTTTCAATTTGGTGGCATAGTCCTTTATTCTCCAAATATTAGATACACAAATTATGATCAACAAATTTAATTCTCCCCAAAGAAGATAAACCCTAAATTAAATCTAATTTCTAAAAGACCTTTTAAAAAAATGAATTCAGGTAAGAATGCATCTGAATAGAAAAAAATAATAGAAAAACACAAATAAAAACAAAATATTCAATATGAGTGTGCTTAAATAGTGGAATAATACAAATTTAAAGAAATGATATATGATAGGTTTTACTATCAACCAATGATCGTATGTATATAAATAATGTTTTTAAGTAATTAAAGTTTAAAGAAGGGCTATTCCAATAGAATAAATAAGCCTAATTACAATGATAGCCTGTATATTGTATAGTTTTAATTCATCTGTGTATCAACTGTATCCAACTGCATGTCCAATCTCTGCTTTCAAATATACTGTGCCAATCTCTCCTACCTAGTGTCAGATTTCTGAAGGATATTTTGTTCAGCTATTATAATTTTCAAGCCACTTTCTTTTTAAAGTCTGCTCAGTTAAAAGTCAATGTTCATATAAAAATTAAAGTTTGCCCCCCTTCCGTTGGTAATCACTGCCCCAAATAGAGTATCTCAGTTGGGTAGCTTTTGTTTCTCCTTTGGATTAAGTGGGCGCATGGTTACCTTCTTCCCAGTCCCCTCTTCCATGCAATAGTTCTATAGTCATCTTATGTTTGGGAGGAGGAAGAGGGGAAAATATCTCTATTTCGTTGACTCATGAATTCTCTTTCTGTTGCTTCAAGTTGGCTTTCTGATAAATACCAATTATAATTTTATATGACTGGTTTCTAAATACAGACTGTTTTGTGGGGATATGTGCATGATATTTGGATTTCCTTGGGGAGTTCTCCCAAGTGCACAGTTCCCTGAAGGAGAGAATTTGTTCCAGCAAAACCTCTTATGTACAATTCTAGTAAGCAATTTAGGACAGCTATTCTCCATAGAGTCCAACTGACCCACTAGAAAGAATTCAGCATAGATCTGCCAACTGGATAGAAGGCAGGATGCTTGACTATCATGGCTTTGCTATTTTTCTTTACTCAGCACCAATAGTTGCAAATCTGATCAACACACCTGCTGCTTAAATGGACGTCTCACAGGAGAGTGGCATACCAATCTTTACATTGTAGGTACCCGTAGGTTCTATAAGTGATTCCTTTAGGACAATTCTCACTTGGCTTTTTAAAACTAAATGTTTTGCTACCACCTGGAAAGACGTTTTTAGTTAATATGTTTTCTCCTATATCTACAAAAATCAACATCACAAATTTAATGAGTCCTACCATTGGGAAGCCATATTAATACACCTGTGTATATACATACATGTATGTAAGAGGAAATAAAATATATCTGTATGCAGTTAGTTTTTTAAAAAGTAATCAGAAAGTTTGGAAGGCAGAAATTTAGAGGAAAAGGAACTGTTTTTTGACTTGAAAAACAAAGAAATTTTAGAGTGAGGAATGTGTTAGTTTTGCCTTGAAAAAGTAAACTCATCTCAACAGCAAGTTCACTAAAAGCAGGAATGGACACATTTTTTTCTGTCAATGGCCAGATAGCAAATAGACTTTGTGGGTCATGTATGGGTTCTATCGCATAGTATCCTTTGTGTTCTTTTTTACCTTTTCAAAATGTACACACACAAAAAAGTCTTAGTTTTAAGACATTACAGTAATAGGCTACAGACTGGATTTGGCTTGTGAACTGGCTGTAGTTTGCAACTCCTTCATTAGAGAAAATGTATAAAGTTATCGGTGGATGCTGAGCATATTTAAAATAAGAAAAAATGTTTTATTTTTATAAAAGTGGATCTGGTATTCAATTACATTGACATAATGGGAACTGTAGGGACATATTTGTTCTTCAATGAGATAGAAAGTTCATTGTCTAGAGCACACCCTTCCATATTGTCTGCTTCTGATTCTATAGGAGCTATGGGAAACACTGTAAGTTGTGGACCTGCATGTGAATTTTGTCTTGTAGAAGGACAACACTGTCTAACCCTTCCCCTCCACTAAAAAAAACATATATATATATATACATATATATCGAGCAATATTCCTGCTCAAAAACTGTGGCTGTTCTTTGGCTTTTCCTTTGAGCTATCTATAACATACCATTATCATTTGATTAATTAAAGTCTATGAAGTAAAAATTAACTATTTGAACTTGTCCTGTGAATTAAATAAAAATCATTCCAATAATAAAACCTTAAGTATGAACTGCTGTCAGACCTAGCCTCTTGATTTTTAAACTTTAGATTGACCTGAAACAAAATTTTGAGATTAAAATAAAAAGTGTGATATAATGGTTAAGTCAGAACTTAGCTTATTAATTTTATTTACTGATTTAAAAATATGTTTAATGCTCTGCTTCAGTGAAAGAATTTCCAGGAGAACAGCAGTGGTGGACACCAATAGGGAAGGTGCCTATTGTTTTGGATGCCTTGGATGGGAATGGATTTCCTGTCCCTCCCCAAGTGGTTTCTCTTAGCTAAAATGTACTACTTTTTGCTGGGTCATATGGTAGTTCTATTTTTAGACTTTTAAGGAAACGCCATACTCCATAGTGGCCATATCAATTTACATCCCCAACAGTGCAAAAGGGTTCCCACTACTGGACATATACCCTGAGAGAACCATAATTCAAAAAGAAACATGCACCCCAATGTTCATTGTAGCACTATTTTCAATAGCCAGGACATGGAAACAGCCTAAATGTCCAATGAGAGATGAATGGATAAAGAAGATGTGGCACATGTATACAATGGAATATTACTCAGCCATAAAAAGGAATGAAATTGGGTCATTTGAAAAGATGTGGATGGACCTAGAGTCTGTCATACAGAGTGATGTAAGCCAGAAAGAGGAAAACAAATACTGTATATTAATGCATGTATGCAGAATCTAGAAAAATGCTACAAATGAACCTATTTGTAGGGCAGGAATAGAGACGTAGATGTAGAGAATGGATATGTGGATAGAGGGAGGGAAGGGAAGGGTAGGACAAATTGAGAGATTAGGTTTGACATAAATACACTACCATATGTAAAATAGCTCGCTAGTGGGAACCTGCTGTGTGGCACAGGGAGAGCAGCTTGGTGCTCTGTGATGACCTAGATGGGTAGGATGGGAGGTGGGAAGGACGCCCAAGAGGGAAGGGATATAGGTATACATATAGGTATACCTAGGTGATATAGGTATACATATAGCCGATTCACTTCATTGTACAGCAGAAACTAACAACATTGTAAAGCAATTTTACTCCAATAAAAAAATAATAAAATAAAATAAAATGTACTACTTTTTGAATTAATGTTTCTGTATTCTTTGGATAAATACCAAATAGTTGGAATATAGTTGGAATAGTTGGAGCATACGGTAGTTCTAAATGCCTATTAATGGATAAATGGATAAAGAAGATGTAGTATATATACAATGTAATACTACTGAGCCATAAAAAAAGATGAAATTTTGCCATTTGCAGCATTGTTGGACCCTGAAGGTATTATACTAAGTGAAACAAGTTAGAAAGAGACAGACAAATACCATATGATTTCACTTATGTGTGGAATATAAAAAACAAACAAAAAACCCCCAAACCAAAAAACAAAACCAAATAAATGAATAAACCAAGCCAAACAAAAACAAACACATTGATACAGAGAACAGAGTAGTGGTTACCAGGGTGGGTAGGGGGGTGGAGGGGAGGAAAAAATGGGTAAAGAGGATCAACTGTATGTGATGGTTGGAAACTAAGTCTTTGGTTGTGAGCACACTGTAGTGTACACAGATATCAAAATATAATATTATAAACCAATATAATATTATAAACCAATATAATGTTATAAACCAATAAAAATAAAATAAAAATTTAAAAAGGATACTACTTTATTTAATGTTGACTAACTTCATTTATTAAAGGAAAGGTTGAATAGCCTTTCAGTTTTAAAAAGTTTTTGGATTTCTTATTGCATTGAATAATACACATTTAAAAATTGATTATTTTTATAAGATTGTACAGTATTTTATATATATTAAATTGTAAATTTCTGATATATATTGACAGTTTTTCCTTATTATGCCACTTCCTAGTTCATCTTAATTTAGTTGTTCTTAGTGCTAAATACTTTTTTTCTTTGTCTATTTCTTTTTATTCCTTCCATTGCTTTAATAGTTGAAGACTGAGGAAAGTAAGAACAAATACAAATTAAAAGCAAGAGGCTTAATTCTCCCTGTTAAAATAACAGGGAGATAAGTGCTCAGAGCACTTATCTTAGAAAACCTGTAATTATAAGTACATTTTCCTTTCTTTGAAATGCATATAAATCCTTTTGAAGGCTAGATAGGCATTTTGTCAGCTTTTTAATATAGGACTATCTTTTCCAAGGACCTGGGAGCCATCTTTTTGAAATGTAAACATCAAGGGAGATGGGACTCCTATCTCCCTGTTTCTGTGGGACTGAGGATTCCAACTTCAATGGGTTCCTTACTGTAATTTGTAAAACTACCTCCTGTCATACAGATATGAGAAGTTTTTTTTTTTTCTCTAGGTAAGCCCAATTAGCTAACACAGATAGGCACCCCAATTACCAAGTAGAGTTAGGATAAACTATATGAGGCTGTCAGGTCCTCTTACTAAAGGACCAGTTATTGTTCATTTTGAGAATGTGTTTGCAGTGGGTATTATCAGCTATGACTGTATCGCATTCTTCAATAATAAGGATTTTTTTGTTTTCTGTTACTTCTGTGGAGAAATTTCCGGGTTCAAGAAGACTTTGTTTTAATTAGTGGACAATTTTTTATAAACTAGTTTTTTGATGATTGTGAATACAATCTCTTTTTCATTATGGTTTTAGGTTAATGATTACTAATTAATTATTACTAATAAATAACAATGTCATTGACTTCTGAATGCTTATCTAGTACCATCCAATATTGGTAAGCTATATCCTTACCTTTCCTACCAATGTTGTAATATTTCATTAGTAATATTACTCTTATTGATGATAATTTGTGTGTTTTTAGTGTGACTATAAAAACGTTAATGTCTATAAAATTGTATTTTATCAAAAATACATTGTAGAAATATTTAAAATAACACAGTTGGGCAATGTGTCATTTCAGAAACATATGGAAGCGTTAATAGCCCATCCTTCTTAGCCATTACTGTCATTTGGCTTGCTTATTTTTGATATGTTTGAGATTTTTTTCCTGTTGCCTTCATATGACAACATAAATTGGACAGGCTATAGAATTTTTGTATCATAATTTGCTTCCTCAAAGCTCTGTAGGGATTTCCTCATTGAGATAAAATATCCTGATAGCAGATACTATATTTCATACATAGTGGTGACCCCATCGTTTGACTATGGAAGCTGTTGGTTCTTGGCAAATTCTCAGCAAATATTTGTTCACCATGCAGTGAAAGATGGCTTCTTTGATGCAAGGATTAAAACCTCTAATATGTACAAGCTATAAAAAAGAGTTGGCAGATAACTATGAATAGACATCTTCTAACAAAACTGTTGAGTAAAGCATATTAGAGTTTTGAAATATAGTGTATAGTGGAAGCATTATCATTGGCATTTTTTTTAAAAAAGCACACACACAAAAAATACATAGATAAAAAAATGCTGGACAAAGTGTTGACATGGTTTGGCAGGGATATTATAGATGAAATTTAAATATAAGCATCTAGGTACTTTATTCACATATGCTCCAAAATTCTGTCCAAACATACAATTTGATGTTTATCATCACTGAATATGTATCACTTTCCTATTGCTAAAGGATTTGTTTTATTCCAACAATAAATTCTATACACATATGCTCAGTCTTTATAGTTTGTTGCCTAAGACATGTGGCAGAAAAGTATTAAGCTTTTATATATTTAACATTGTGTTCTTATGAGGCCTGTAACTTGGTTTTGAAAGTAGTGAATAACCTTTGGGATTTACCCTAAAATCAAAGTTAATCATAGAACAATGATTCAGATGTTGCTGAGGATAAAATATTAAATGTATAGTTTATTAAAGTTAATAAATTAATTTGAGTATTCAAATTCTACCAGGATCCTCTAAGCAACTTAATATTATACCTGCTTAATCACCCAATATATGGTATAAAATATGATTTAGGATCAATTCAATCAATGGTTGTGTGTTCTTCTGCTAAGAGTATACCTAATTCAGGGTTTGGGAGAGGACGATATTTTCTGAAAACAAAAATACCTAGTCATAGATTCATAATGCCTAAGTCAAGTCCAGATTTTGTCACTGCAAGCAGTATGAACCATGGTAATGTATTTAACCTCTCTGAACCTTATTTCCCTTCAGTATATGATATCAATAATAACTTTTACCAAACAGCATTTTACTGGGCTGTGAGAATCAAAGGTGATGCTTAAATAAGTCTACATATGTAAAAGCTTTATTAAGGTGATATTTTAAGTTTACTTCACTTTTTATGTAACTGAATCTATTTCTCATTATAGAATTTAAAGAATCAATTATTTAATAACTGAATTTTTAATTCCTCTGATCCATTTCACAAGATAAAAATGCTAAGAGATATCTCTAAGCTCCTCAATAGCCAACCCTGTGTTTTCTAAGAAATTATTCATTTTCCCAAAGGGCAAACTCCACCTGAGATAATTAAGAATGCTCAGTTCACAGTTCCCTAAGCTTCACTGAATCCATGGTTTATTTAGAGAGGACTTTGTGGTTGATATTTTATTTATTCAATTTACCAGCATTACCCAGTAAAGACCACATTACTTGAAATTATTGTTCTAAGCAACATCATAGATGCTTTCCAGCAAATTAAATCCATTTATTTGCCAGAATTTGAAGTTTGTTCCTGAGATCATTTTTTGTACCCTTGAGAGCTGCTTGAGTATCCACTCCACCCATCATCCTCAGAAGAAAGCACTAGAAGCATCTTCATTGCATTTGAGATCTTGTTATTGAAATCCTATTCATAATGTAAGTGGAGAGTAATGAAATCCCACAATGAGGGTGCCATGGGTTTACTTTTCAATTGATTATTGAAAAATAAAAGGTTTTTAAATTTCTGTTGCTTTATTTAAAAAAAGAAATCCATGTTTAGTTTAAGAAAATAATTATAAACATTAGAATGATTAAAATTTCTATCAAAATTCATGTATTCATCATGAAACTTGGCTAATACTTTTTCAGATTTTTCTGTTTGTGGATATAGAGAAATATGTCCTATTGATTTTTTAAAATCTTATATTTTTAGAAGAGCTTTATAATGACAGAAAAAATTGAGAAGATTGTAGAGAGTTCCCTTACACTCCTTCACTCGTTTTCCCTATTATTAATATCATATATTAGTATGATATCTTTGTCACAACTAATGAACCAATATTGATATGGTATTATTAAATAAAGTTCATTTTATTCAGATTTCCTTAAATTTTACCTAATATATTTTTTTCTGTTCCAGCATCATATCTGTAATGTTTTCTTAGGATCCTCTTGGCCTGACCATTACTCCAAATTTTCTTTTTTTTTTTTTGAATTTTGACATTTTTGATGAGTATTGTTGAAATATTTTATAGGATGTCCTCCTATTGGAATTAGTCTTATATTCTTTTCTTGATCATTACCTTGGGTTTTATGTTTTGGAGAGAAAGACTGTAGAGATAAAGTATAATTTCATCACATCATATCTTGGGTACATACTGTCAACATGATTTGTCCCTGGAAATGTTGACCTTGATCAAAGGGCTGCAGTCATGTGTGTCAAGTTTCTCCATTGTAAAGTTACTCTTTTTCCCTCTCTTCCAAATACTCTTTGGAAAGAAGTTACCATGTACAGCCCACACTTACACAGTAACAATTTATCCTACCACCTCCTAGAAGGTGGAGTATCTACAAAAATTATTTGGAATTCTTCTGAGTAAAAGATTTGTCCCTTTTCCTCAATTTACTGATTTATTCAACCATTTATTTATATCAGTATGACTCCTGAATATTTATTTTTCCTAAAGTTTATAATGCAATACAATATTATTTATTTTGATGCTCAAATTGTTCCAGGTTTGCCCATTTGGAATTCCTTCAGGCACCTCTTGTGTCACTTTGACATAACTCCATCTTTTTTTTTTTTTTTTTTTTAGTGTTTTCTTACTTTTTAGTACTGCAAGATGTTCCAGGCTCACCTAGTATTATTTTCTTCCCCAGTCCTACATTCAACCATTTCTCCAAGAAGCTCAAGTTCCTTCTATTGGAGAATGGGATTAGAAACCAAGATCTAGATATTAAATTTGTTCAACAACTGGTATGTTGTTTATTGTTGCCCTGCTCAGAGAAAAGAGTAAGAAAAGATATATGTGTGGACTAACCCGTGTACATACACACACATATATATTCTATTTGTAACCATCTATATCAATATTAAGATAAATATGAGTTCATACTGATGTCTCCAACTCTAATCTATTACCATCTAGATTATTCTAGTCTCCTCTCCTTGCTTATCTGCAAAAATTCTCACTCCCACCATCTACTATTCATTTATGAATTGTTCAATTCTACTATCAGTAGTAGAATTGTTCCTGTATCCAAAGGGAAACAATTTTATTAACTAGAGTACACTATTTATGTGTAGTTGTCAGTCTTTTGTCCTCAGTCTTTTGTCCTCAGTCTTATAGACTCCCCTCACATACAAATTTATTTACCTCAGTACCTTTTCCCCATCCTCTTTACAGAGGTAGTTTCATACATTTGTAATTTAGTTAGATTCTTTTTTTTTTTTTTTTTTTTTTTTGCGGTATGCGGACCTCTCACTGTTTTGGCCTCTCCCATTGCGGAGCACAGGCTCCAGACGCGCAGGCTCAGCGGTCATGGCTCACGGGCCCAGCCGCTCTGCGGCATGTGGGATCTTCCCGGACCAGGGCACGGACCTGTGTCCCCTGCATCGGCAGGCGGACTCTCAACAACTGCGCCACCAGGGAAGCCCCAGTTAGATTCTTTTTAACAGTCTGCATTCCTTCTTAGGAATTCCCATCTGCTAAATGATTTGATTTTAATTTGTATACATTAGTTCCACTCTTTTTTGCAGTAAAGTTTTATGGCTTTTGACAAATGCATAATTTCTTGTATTTATTGTTACAGTATCATATAGAATATTTTTACCACTCAAAATCCTCTGTGCTTCACCTATTTAACCCCCTCCCCACACATGAGCCCAAGGTGACCACTGATCTTTTCACAGTCTCTAGGGATTTTCCTTTTCAGAATGGCATGTAATTAGAATTATACAGTATGTAGTCATAATAGACTGTCTTCTTTTATTTGGAAATATGCACTTAAGTTTTACTGATGCATTTTTACAGCTTGATAGCTCATTTCCTCTTTTTTTTTTCATTTACTCATTGAATAAATTTCATTATATGGATGTACCACAGTTTAACCATTCACGTATTGAAGGGCATCTTGGTTGCTTCCAATTTTTGGTAATTGTGATTAAAGCTGTTATAAACATTCACATGCAAAGTTTATGTTAATGTAACTTTCAAATCAGTTGAGTAAGTACCTATGATGTGATTACTGGGTCCTAAGGTAAACACTACATTTAGCTTTGTAAGAAATTCTCAGGCTGTCTAAAGTGGCTGCAATATTTTTACATCCATCAATGATGATTAAGAGTCTTTTTTGCTCTGTATCCTCAACAGCATTTGGTAGTTTCTAAAAGACAGAATTTTAGCCATTGGAATAGGTGGGTCATGGTATTGCACTCTTTTAATTTGCAATGCCCTAATAACAAAAGATTTGGAATTATATATTTTAATTACAAAAAAAAGACATTTTCTTGCAAGAAATTATAGAAACTATTTCTCTATTTCTATCCCTATCTTTAAATATTTATATTACCACCACCCAAAAAGTCAATGTCATAATTTTGGTGTATATACTTTTGTACATTTTTATTGCATTTATACTATAAATATAATTAATTTATTGTCTGAGCTTTGACTCAGTCATTCAATCTAGTGTCATTTTCATCAAGTCTAACAGAACTTATTTAATGGCTTTATTGTGTAATTGTCACTGTCCCTGTTTATGTTCTCACCAAAGATTTTACCACTCTTTCTATTAGTCTTTTCATCTGACCATTTTTATTGATTGAAGAATAATGGAAAGCCTTCTTTAATACTGTTAATTTTTTCTAGAATACTCAGAAAAGGAAAATATTTCTGGTAAGACAAAAGTAAAATGCTAAAGAATATAAGCAATTTAGGGAACAAACTATCAAGTTCTTTCTGAGACTAATCATGACCTATATTACTATTTATAGCTTGCATACCTGGGGCTGGAAAAGATAAAATATTGTGATAGTTGCCATCTTATAAAATTTGTCACGGAGAAAAAGGAAGTGAAAAGTGGTTTATAATCGCTGCAAGTTTCCTTTATCCAGGTGTTAGAGGTTTTGTTTTGTTCAGTTATTTTTCCCTAGGTAATAAGGTGAACTGTAGGGGGAAGGGAAAGAATGAACTCATTTCATAATTTTGGAAAAACCATATTAAAAATTATACAGTGCAAAGCAGTTACAAATAAGGATTTTTCCCTAAAATAAATGTATCTTTACTAATATAACTTTTAACACTTGAAAAAACCACTCTCTACATTTTATATTGCAAATATATTTAATAAATAATTCCAGGATGATTCAGAGATGATCAAATCAAAGAAAAAGGACTCTAAACAAATTATGTTAAATCAATATTATTATCATTTCTCATTAAATGTAGATTTAATATTTTAAAGAGTATTTTCTTATATTTGATTTTGATTTTTTACTAAAATAAAAAAATAGAGCTATATTAATTAAAGTTAATATCAATGTTAGTAAGAAAGAAAATAAACAATTTCTCTACTTTTATAAAATGTCTTTATGTTTAATCAGTGAATAGATACTTTGCAGCTTTTGACTCCTCCCATTGTGAGCATGTTCATAGCTATTTCAGCAGTTTTTTAAATTTTCATTTCCTCTATGGATTCTTGATGGAAGTAGAAATAATTCCTATTGCTACATCAATGATTCTATTATGGAAAACTTGGTCAAAGACTTAACAACATTAAGCTAATAGAGATCTTAAAATCTGTCCTTCTCTTTGATATAATATGCATCTCTGATTCCAACATCACAACTTCACAGAGAACATAAAAGCTTCATTTGGGATCTCTAACTGTATAAGGATGAATCCTATCAGGCACACAATATTCTAGAGAAGCAAATTGATATTAATTCCACTCCAAATGCTTCTAAATGTGGTTAAGAAGACTATAGTTACAAACTTGGAAATAAATCAGAGTGTGTATCAAGTTCTTTTTACTGCATACTGGGACATTACTTATAAACTTGCTAAAAAATTATTTGATTGTTGGAGAATAATGTTTGTCTTTTTATTTACTATTTTATTAGAGATCAGATGCTATGAAGAGTCCTGTTAAATTGTAGATTTATGTCTGATATGAATGATAACCCCAAGGGGTTTGGTTTTATTTTAATGGAGGATATTAACCAATTATATCTAACAGCAATCTTTTTCTAATACTCATTTTTTCTATTGCATTTACTGATGGGCTGATAAACTTGTGTTTCTCAAATGCTCTTGGAATCAGCATTACAATTTTACTTGTTCAATCTTTGATTAGTGAGTTGAATAAAATCTTTGACACGTTTGTTACGTATTCTTATGAGAATCATGTTCTTATATTTTGAAAACTACACTTTGACAAATCAAGAAGTTGTTTTCTGATATATTTACTTTAAATATTTAATTAAAATATATTGCATGCTTACATGCTTTTAAAAATTGCACTGAACAAATAAAGGAAATAAACATCTTTTATCCTCAAAATCCCCCCTGACTCATAGATAATTGTTATCAATTTGATTTACAATATTTTAGATCCTTTTTTAGAAAATGAATTACATATAAACTCTTACCTAAATACACACACACACACACACACACACACACCTTGCCTTATGACATGCCCTAAAGATAAGATACTATTGCTGGCTTAAATGTTTTCAAATTCAGTGAAAAACATGGTCTTTTTGTGAAACATGGTCTTCAGTGAAAAACATCTAGTTCTTTTTCAAAATGTATATTTTTCTCAACATTATAAAAGTTTAAACCTATTTTCAAGAGCATAGTAGTCTTTTACATTTGTTCTCTGAAATACAGTGTTATACTCTATGTATATATTACTATTTAGTTGCCCTTTTGTAGTTTATGTGAAGGAACTTACTATATGTTATGGATATTTATCATTTTCAAAATACA
The DNA here is from genome assembly GCF_949987515.2 of Delphinus delphis. Classification (NCBI taxonomy): domain Eukaryota; kingdom Metazoa; phylum Chordata; class Mammalia; order Artiodactyla; family Delphinidae; genus Delphinus; species Delphinus delphis. Next base: position 18,294,408 of record NC_082694.2, on the reverse strand, counting down.
AATTGCAAGTACTTTCTTTTATTTTTAAAGATTTTTTGATATAGACCATTTCTAAGGTCTTTATTGAATTTGTTACAATATTGTTTCTATTTTATGTTTTGATTTTTTGGCCACGAGGCATGTGGGATGTTAGCTCCCCATCTAGGAATCTAACCTGCACCCCCTGCATTGGAAGGTGAAGTCTCAACCACTGGACCACCAGGGAAGTCCCTGCAAGTACTTTCTTCTAGGTCATGTCTTGATTAAAAATTATATTAATTTTGAATGTAAGGATACTTTTTAATTGTTGAAATGTGTCATTTTCTATATTTTTTTAATTTTCTGTGTATATATAATGTCTAATTTTAAAATCTCAGATCACTAATATATTTATCAAAAAGTTAACATAAAATTTTATTTATAATATATATTATTGCAGTATTATTTATGGATCTTTTTTCATATAAAATGTCAATCATTCCAGAAGACTTAAATGCGGTTATTTTTTAACAAGTGATTATATATGAATCCATATAGAAGGCAATGTTCCTAGTTATGCTTGTTGCATAGCATTGTAAAATTTATTTTACAATGGACTCTGTTCCATAGCATTGTAAAATGTATTTCCTATTAGGAAAACTAAAAACACTTCATGTTGCAAATTTTGATATGACTCCACTTTTTTTTTTAAATAGGTGAAGATATGTTCTCAGTTAGAAATAAAACAAGTTGGTAATCAGCGAGAAACTGGGTACTGTCATACCTCAAGTTTTCCCAGATTTTTAAAAACTAATTAAATGTAATCCAAGATATACCACCTCAGTCATTTTGGGGGATTTGCATTACATTCATTCACAGGGAAGGGAGAGACTTAATCTCATATACATTAGAATAATGAAGAGTCACAAAATTAATTCAAAGTAAAAAGGAGATAATGACTTTGAATGTCTTTAATGGGGTCCTGATGGGTTTTTAAGGGAGTATATTAGGATTTTTCTCTTTCTGTTTCTCCCTGTCTCTGCCTCTGCCTCTATCTGTCTCTCTACCTCTGTGAGACGATTTGTTTGGTATTTTCCTTTTTTTCTTTGGAACTAAGGAATGATTTTTCTTTTTTTTTAAAGAATGATTTTTATTTTTTTTGTTTGTTTGTTTCAGATGAAGCAGCTGACAAGGGATTAATCTCCAAAATATACAAACAGCTCATGCAGTTCAATATTAAAAAAAACAACAACCCAATCAAAAAATGGGCAGAAGACTTAAATAGACATTTCTCCAAACAAGACATAAAGAGGATCAAGAAGCACATGAAAAGATGCTCAAGGTCACTAATTATTAAAGAAATACAAATCAAAACTACAATGAGTTATCACTTTACACCAGTCAGAATGGCCATCAACAAAAAATCTACAAATAATAAATGTTAGAGAGGATGTGGAGAAAAGGGAATGCTCTTGCACTGTTGGTGGGAATGTAAATTGATTCAACCTCTATAGAGAACAGTATGTTGATACAACCTCTATAGAGAACAGTATGGAAGTTCCTTAAAAAAATTAAAAATAGAAGTACCATATGACCCAGGAATCCCACTATGGGGCATACACCCTGAGAAAACCATAATTCAAAAAGACACATGGACCCCAATGTTCATTGCAGCACTGTTTACAATAGCCAGGACGTGGAAGCAACCTAAGTGTCCATTGACAGATGAATAAATAAAGAAGATGTGGTACATATATACAATGGAATATTACTCAGCTGTAAAAAAGATCAAAACTGGGTCACTTGTAGAGACATGGATGGACCTAGAGTTTGTCATACAGAGTGAAGTAAGTCAAAAAGAGAAAAACAAATATCATGTATTAAGGCATATATATGGAATCTAGGTACAGATGAACCTATTTGCAGGGCAGGAATAGAGATGTAGTTGTAGAGAATGGATATGTGGACATGGGGGGTTGGAAGGGGGGTGGGGTGAATTGGGAGATTGAGACTGACATATATACACTACCATGTGGAAAATAGATAGCTAGTGGGAACCAGCTATAAAGCACAGGAAGCTCAGCTTGGTGCTCTGTGGTGACCTAGATGGGTGGAATGGGGTGGGGGAAGGAGGTCCAAGAGGGAGGGAATATATGTATACATATAGATGATTCACTTCACTGTACAGCAGAAACTAACACAACATTGTAAAGCAATTATACTCAAATAATTAAAAAAAAAAAAGAACCACACACACAAAAAAGGCATTGGAAAGATTTGAGAGTTTTCACTGAAGTTAGAGAAGACAGAGTAGATAATTCAATAGTCTTTTGTACTTAATTTGTTTTCTAATCTCAGATTAATGTTATAGTTTATAAAATTATTTTTAATTGTTGACTTGTGAAGTCATAGGGTTATTCAGTTTATTCAATTAATTATGAGAATATTTAGTTGATCTATTGGTTATCACATTCCTAGGACAAGCTCTACTTACTCATGATACATTATGCTTAATCAATTGTAATTAGGCTTTACATGCTAAGGCTTTAATTTAAAAGTAAATGATACTTTGTAGTATCATTGGCTACAGATTAGTTTTATGTTTATCCTGTCCAATTGTAGGTATTAGTGGTATCCTACACTCAAAGACTGAGTTGAAAAGTTATCTTTTGTTATGATTTCAAAAAGTTTATATATTGTAGGACATAATTTTTGAGTTTGTTAGAATGCATTATAATACATTTTCCTTATTTGGGGGGTAGATTTTTGATAGCCTTTAAAGTATCTTTAATTTTATGAAATTGTCCCTTGAGTTTCGGTGCCTATTCTTGAGTAATTTTATGCTATGTGATCCCGCCAAATAAAAATATTAACCAAGATTCCCCCCAAATAAAAATATTAATCAATATTTCCAAATTTATATTTTAATGTTTTCTATTCATCTGTGGTATTGGCCCTCTCAAATTCTCTATCTTTTATAAGTTGTTATTTTAGTGATTGATGTTACCTTTTCTGAAAACATATATATATATTTTCCAATCCAGCATAGACTTTATTAATTTCTGTTTTGATTATTCTCATCTTTATTAATTCCTTTCTTCAATTTTTTTCTGATATGTATTGCTATGATCTCTTCTTTTTTTTTTTTAACATCTTAATTGGGGTATAATTGCTTTACAATGGTGTGTTAGTTTCTGCTTTATAACAAAGTGAATCAGTTATACATATACATATGTTCCCATATCTCTTCCCTCTTGCATCTCCCTCCCTCCCACTCTCCCTATCCCACCCCTCCAGGCAGTCACAAAGCACCGAGCCAATATCCCTGTGCCATGCAGCTGCTTCCCACTAGCTATCTACCTTACGTTTGTTAGTGTATATATGTCCATGCCTCTCTCTCGCCCTGTCACAGTTCACCCTTCCCCCTCCCCATATCCTCAAGTCCATTCTCCAGTAGGTCTGTGTCTTTATTCTTTTCTTACCCCTGGGTTCTTCATGACATTTTTTTTTTTCTTAAATTCCATATATATGTTTTAGCATACGGTATTTGTCTTTCTCTTTCTGACTTACTTCACTCTGTATGACAGACTCTAGGTCTATCCACCTCATTACAAATAGCTCAATTTCATTTCTTTTTATGGCTGAGTAATATTCCATTGTATATATGTGCCACATCTTCTTTATCCATTCATCCAATGATGGGCACTTAGGTTGTCACCATCTCTGGGCTACTGTAAATAGAGTTGCAATGAACATTTTGGTACATGACTCTTTTTGAATTTTGCTTTTTTCAGGGTATATGCCCAGTAGTGGGATTGCTGGGTCATATGGTAGTTTTATTGGTAGTTTTTTAAGGAACCTCCATACTGTTCTCCATAGTGGCTGAACCAATTCACATCCCCACCAGCAGTGCAAGAGTGTTCACTTTTCTCCACACCCTCTCCAGTATTTGTTGTTTCTAGATTTTTGGATGATGGCCATTCTGACTGGTGTGAGATGATATCTCATTGTAGTTTTGATTTGCATTTCTCTAATTATTAATGATGATGAGCATTCTTTCATGTGTTTGTTGGCAGTCTGTATATCTTCTTTAGAGAAATGTCTATGTAGGTCTTCTGCCCATTTTTGGATTAGGTTTGTTTTTTTTTTTTTTATTGAGCTGCATGAGCTGCTTGTAAATTTTGGAAATTAATCCTTTGTCAGCTGCTTCATTTGCAAATATTTTCTCCCATTCTGAAGGTTGTCTTTTGGTCTTGTTTATGGTTTCCTTTTCTGTGCAAAAGCTTTTAAGTTTCAGTAGGTCCCATTTGTTTATTTTTGTTTTTATTTCCATTCCTCTAGGAGGTGGGTCAAAAAGGATCTGGCTGTGATTTATGTCCTAGAGTGTTCTGCCTATGTTTTCCTCTAAGATTGATAGTTTCTGGCCTTAAATTTAGGTCTTTAATCCATTTTGAGCTTAGTTTTGTGTATGGTGTTAGGGAGTGATCTAATCTCATACTTTTACATGTACCTGTCCAGTTTTCCCAGCACCAATTATCAAAGAGGCTGTCCTTTCTCCACTGTACATTCCTGCCTCCATTTTCAAAGATAAGGTGACCATATGTGCGTGGGTTTATCTCTGGGCTTTCTATCATGTTCCATTGATCTGTCTTTCTGTTTTTGTGCCAGTACCATACTGTCGTGATTTATGTAGCTTTGTAGTATAGTCTGAAGTCAGGAAGCCTGATTCCTCCAGCTCTGTTTTTTGTTCTCAAGATTGTTTTGGATATTCGGGGTCTTTTGTGTTTCCATACAAATTGTGAAATTTTTTGTTCTAGTTCTGTGAAAAATGCCAGTGGTAGTTTGATAGGGATTGCCTTGAATCTATAGATTGCTTTGGGTAGTAGAGTCATTTTCACTATGTTGATTCTTCCAATCCAAGAACGTGGTATATCTCTCCATCTATTTGTATCATCTTTAATTTCTTTCATCAGTGTCTTATAATTTTCTGCATACAGGTCTTTTGTCTCCTTAGGTAGGTTTATTCCTAGATATTTTATTCTTTTTGTTGCAATGGTAAATGGGAGTGTTTTCTTGATTTCACTTTCAGATTTTCCATCATTAGTGTATAGGAATGCCAGAGATTTCTGTGCATTAATATTGTATCTTGCTACTTTACCAAATTCATTGATTAGCTCTAGTAGTTTTCTGGTAGCATCTTTAGGATTCTCTATGTATAGTATCATGTCATCTGCAAACAGTGACAGCTTTATTTCTTCTTTTCTGACTTGGATTCTTTTTATTTCCATTTTTTCTCTCATTGCTGTAGCTAAAAATTCCAAAACTATGTTGAATAAGAGTGGTGAGAGTGGGCAACCTTGTCTTGTTCCTGATCTTAGTGGAAATGCTTTCAGTTTTTCACCATTGAGGATGATGTTGGCTGTGGGCTTGTCATATATAGCCTCTATTATGTTGAGGAAAGTTGCCTCTATGCCTACTTTCTGCAGGATTTTTATCATAAATGGGTGTTGAATTTTGTCAAAAGTTTTCTCTGCATCTATTGAGATGATCATATGGTTTTTCTCTTTCAATTTGTTATTATGGTTTATCACATTGATAGATTTGCGTATATTGAAGAATCCTTGCATTCCTGGAATAAACCACACTTGATCATGGTGTACGATCCTTCTAATGTGCTGTTGGATTCCGTTTGCTAGTATTTGTTGAGGATTTTTGCATCTATGTTCATCAGTGATATTGGCTTGTAGTTTTCTTTCTTTGTGACATCCTTGTCTGGTTTTGGTATCCAGGTGATGGTGGCCTTGTAGAAGGAATTTGGGAGTGTTCCTCCCTCTGCTATATTTTGGAAGAGTTTGAGAAGGATAGGTGTTAGTTCTTCTCTAAATGTTTGATAGAATTCGCCTGTGAAGCCATCTGGTCCTGGGCTTCGGTTTGTTGGAAGATTTTTAATCACAGTTTCAATTTCAGTGATTGTGATTGGTCTGTTCATATTTTCCATTTCTTCCTGATTCAGTCTTGGCAGTTTGTGCATTTCTAAGAATTTGTCCATTTCTTCCAGGTTGTCCATTTTATTGGCATAGAGTTGCTTGTAGTAATCTCTCATGATCTTTTTTATTTCTGCAGTGTCAGTTGTTACTTCTCCTTTTTCATTTCTAATTCTATTGATTTGAAACTTCTCCCTTTTTTTCTTGATGAGTCTGGCTAATGGTTTATCTATTTTGTTTATCTTCTCAAAGAACCAGCTTTTAGTTTTATTAATCTTTGCTATTGTTTCCTTCATTTCTTTTTAATTTATTTCTTATATGGTTTTTATGATATCTTTCCTTCTGCTAACTTTGGGGGTTTTTTGTTCTTCTTTCTCTAATTGTTTTAGATGCAAGGTTAGGTTTTTTATTCGAGATGTTTCCTACTTCTTAAGGTGGGCCTGTATTGCTATAAACTTCCCTCTTAGAACTGCTTTTGCTGCATCCCATATGTTTTGGGTCATTGTGTCTCCATTGTCATTTGTTTCTAGGTATTTTTTTAAATTTCCTCTTTGATTTCTTCAGTGATCACTTCGTCATTAGGTAGTGTATTGTTTAGCCTCCATGTGTTTGTATTTTTTACAGATCTTTGCCTGTAATTGATATCTAGTCTCATGGCGTTGTGGTTGGAAAATATACTTGATACAATTTCAATTTTCTTAAATTTACCAAGATTTGATTTCTGACCCAAGATATGATCTATCCTGGAGAATGTTCCATGAGCACTTGAGAAAAATGTGTATTCTGCTGTTTTTGGATGGAGTGTCCTATAAATATCAGTTAAGTCCATTTTGTTTAATGTATCATTTAAAGCTTGTGTTTCCTTACTTATTTTCATTTTGGATGATCTGTCTATTGTTAATAGTGGGGTGTTAAATTCCCCTACTATGAATGTGTTACTGTTGATTTTCCCTTTTATGGCTGTTAGTATTTGCCTTATGTATTGAGGTGCTCCTATATTGGGTGCATAAATATTTACAATTATTATATCTTCTTCCTGGATCGATCCCTTGATCATTATGTAGTGTCCTTCTTTGTCTCTTCTAATAGTCCTTATTTTAAAGTCTATTTTGTCTGATATGAGAATTGCTACTCCAGCTTTCTTTTGGTTTCCATTTGCATGGAATATCTTTTTCCATCCCCTTACTTTCAGTCTGTATGTGTCTCTAGGTCTGAAGTGTGTCTCTTGTAGACAGCATATATAAGGGTCTTGTTTTTGTATCCATTCAGCCAATCTGTGTCTTTTGGTGGGAGCATTTAGTCTATTTACATTTAAGGTAATTATCTATGTGTATGTTCCTATTCCCATTTTCTAAATTGTTTTGGGTTCGTTATTATAGGTCTTTTCCTTCTCTTGTGTTTCTTGTCTAGAGAAGTTCCTTTAGCATTTGTTGTAAAGCTGGTTTGGTGGTGCTGAACTCTCTCAGCTTTTGCTTGTCTGTAAGGGTTTTAATTTCTCCATCAAATCTGAATGAGATCCTTGCTGGGTAGAGTAATCTTTGTTGCAGGTTTTTCTCCTTCATCACTTTCAGTATGTCCTGCCACTCCCTTCTGGCTTGTAGGGTTTCTGCTGAGAGATAAGCTGTTAACCTTATGGGGATTCCCTTGTGTGTTATTTGTTGTTTTTCCCTTGCTGCTTTTAATATGCTTTCTTTGTATTTAATTTTTGATAGTTTGATTAATATGTGTCTTGGCATATTTCTCCTTGGATTTATCCTGTATGGGACTCTCTGTGTTCCCTGGACTTGATTAACTATTTCCTTTCCCATATTAGGGAAGTTTTCAACTATAATCTCTTCAAATATTTTCTCAATCCCTTTCTTTTTCTCTTCTTCTTCTGGAACCTGTATAATTCGAATGTTGGTGCATTTAATGTTGTCCGAGAGGTCTCTGAGACTGTCCTCAGTTCTTTTCATTCTTTTTTCTTTATTCTGCTCTGCAGTAGTTATTTTCACTATTTTATCTTCCAGGTCACTTATCCGTTCTTCTGCCTCAGTTATTCTGCTATTGATCCCATCTAGAGTCTTTTTCATTTCATTTATTGTGTTGTTCATCATTGTTTGTTTCATCTTTAGTTCTTTTAGGTCCTTGTTAAATGTTTCTTGCATTTTGTCCATTCTATTTCCAAGATTTTGGATCATGTTTAGTATCATTATTCTGAATTCTTTTTCAGGTAGACTGCCTATTTCCTCTTCATTTGTTAGGTCTGGTGCATTTTTATCTTGCTCTTTCATCTGCTATGTGTTTTTCTGTCTTCTCATTTTGCTTATCTTACTGTGTTTGGGGTCTCATTTTTGCCGGCTGCAGGTTTGTAGTTCCCGTTCTTTTTGATGTCTGTCCCCAGTGGCTAAGGTTGGTTCAGTGGGTTGTGTAGGCTTCGTGGTGGAGGGGACTAGTGCCTGTGTTGTGGTGGATGAGGCTGGATCTTGTCTCTCTAGTGGGCAGTTCCACGTCTGGTGGTGTATTTTGGGGTGTCTGTGGACTTATTATGATTTTAGGCAGCCTCTCTGCTAATGGGTGGGGTTGTGTTCCTGTTTTGCTAGTTGTTTGGCATAGGTTGTCCAGCACTGTAGCTTGCTGGTCTTTGAGTGAAGCTGTGTGCTGGTGTTGAGATGGAGATCTCTGGGAGATTTTCACCATTTGATATTATGTGGAGCTGGGAGGTCCCTGTTGACCAGTGTTCTGAAGTTGGCTCTCCCACCTCAGAGGCATAGCACTAACTCCTGGCTGCAGCACCAAGAGCCTTTTATCCACATGGCTCAGAATAAAAGGGAGAAAAGTAGAGAGAAAATATTAGTAGAAGTAGGAAGAAAGAAAGAAAGAAAAATAGAAAGGAGGGAAGGAAGGAAGGAAGGAAGGAAGAAAGAAAGAAGAACAGAAGGAAAGAAGGAAAGAAATGAGGGAGGGAAGGAGAGAGGAAGGAAGGAAGGAAGGAAGGAAAAAAGAAAGAAAGAAGATACAGTAAAATAAAAAAAGTATGATAAAGTTATTAAATTAAAAAATAATTATTTAGAAAAAAAAAGGGATGGATAGAACCTTAGAACAAATGGTGGAAGCAAAGCTATACAGACAAAATCTCACACAGAAGCATACACATACACACTCACAAAAAGAGGAAAAGGGGAAAAAATCATAGATCTTGCTCTCGAAGCCCACCTCCTCAATTTGGGATGATCCGTTGTCTATTCATGTATTCCACAGATGCAGGGTACATCAAGTTGATTGTGGAGTTTTAATCCGCTGCTTCTGAGGCTGTTGGGAGAGATTTCCCTTTCTCTTCTTTGTTCTCACAGCTCCCAGGGGCTCAGCTTTGGATTTGGCCCCGCCTTTGCATGTAGGTCGCTGGAGGGCGTCTATTTTTTGCTCAGACAGGACAGGGTTAAAAGAGCCACTGATTCGGGGGCTCTGGTGCACTGAGGCTGGGGGGAGGGAGGGGCACGGCATGCGGGGCAGGCCTGTGGCGGCAGAGGCCAGCATGACGTTGCAACAGCCTGAGGCCCGCCATGTGTTCTCCCAGGGAAGTTGTCCCTGGATCCCGGGAACCTGGCAGTGGCGGGCTGCACAGGCTCTCCGGAAGAGGGGTGTGGAGGGTGACCTGTGCTCGAACACAGGCCCCTTGGTGGCGACAGCAGCAGCCTTAGCGTCTCACCCCGTCTCTGGTGTCCGTGCTTTTAGCCACGGCTCGTGCCCGTCTCTGCAGTCCGCGCTTTTAGCTGTGGCTTGTGCCCGTCTCTGGAGTTCCTTTATGCAGCGCTCTTAAACCCCTCTCCTCGCGCACCAGGAAACAAAGAGGGAAGAAAAAGTCTCTTGCCTCTTCGCTGCTCCAGACCTTTTCCCGGACTCCCTCCCGGCTAGCCGTGGTGCACTAACCCCTTCAGGCTGTGTTCACGCAGCCAACCCCAGTCCTCTCCCTGTGCTCCGACCAAAGTCCGAGACAAGCCTCTCGGGCTGGTGAGTGCTGGTCAGCACCAATCCTCTGTGTGGGAATCTCCCCGCTTTGCCCTCTGCACCCCTGTTGCTGTGCTCTCCTCCACGGCACCGAAGCTCCCCCCTCTGCCTCCTGCAGTCTCCGCCCATGAAGGGGCTTCCTAGTGTGTGGAAACCTTTCCTCCTTCACAGCTCCCTCCCACTGGTGCAGGTGCTGTCCCTATTCTTTTGTCTCTGTTTTTTCTTTTTTTTTCTTTTCCCCTACCCAGGTATGTGGGGAGTTTCTTGCCTTTTGGGAGGTCTGAGGTTTTCTGCCAGCATTCAGTAGGTGTTCTGTAGGAGTTGCTCCACGTGTAGAAGTATTTCTGGTGTATCTGTGGGAAGGAAGGTGATCTCCATGTCTTACTCTTCCTCTATCTTCCCCTTCGCCTGGCCTATGATCTCTTCTTGCTTCTTAAGCTTATTTGTTATTTTCACTTTTTCTTGTACTCTAGTAATTTTTTAAAATGCCTCATTTTCAAAATTATTTCTTAGTCCAATATTGTTTTTATTATGCAGTGCTCTCAATGTAGTTTATTTCCAAATAGTCCATAAATCATTTATTTTCTCATTAACCTAAGAAATACATTTGAAAATAGGTTTGTGGGTGTATATGTGTGGTGTCAGTAATCTTGGACTGAGAGCAACATTATATATTTTAAATTGTATAGCTTTAGTAAAACTAGCTCTAAAATTTCAATTTTTAATCAGAAAATAATAATAAAAACAAATACATTCCAATTTTTAGTTTCATCTCCAGTGTGTTTTTACATTGATAGCTCTTGCAAATAAGAGGAGCAAGCTTGGGACTTCCCTAGTGGCACAGTGGTTAAGAATCCACCTGCTAATGCATGGGAAGGTTTCAGCCCTGCTCCAGGAAGATCCCACATGCCACGGAGCAACCAAGCCCATGTGCCACAACTACTGAGCCTGTGCTCTGAAGCCCATGAGCCACAACTTCTGAGCCCACACACCACAACTACTGAAGCCCATGCACCTAGAGCCCATGCTCCACAACAAGAGAAGCCACTGCAATGAGAAGCCTGTGAACCACAGCGAAAAGGAGCCCCCGCTCGACACAACTAGAGAAAGCCCACACGCGGCAACAAAGACAGAATGCAGCCAAAAAAAAAAAAAAAAAAAGAGGAGCAAGCTTGCAAAATAATCATTCCTAACTTTAATGTCTGAAAACTATAGGGAAACAAAGTTTGCCAAGATATCCACTTATCCGTCAGAAGTAATGGATGTATAAACACTTGCTACTACAATTAAGACCTGTATTGGCATGTTGTCTAAGGATGCTTTGCTACTGCATGAAGCTGAATTAGCTCAGACTGATAACTATTGTCAACAAAAGGGTGCTACTTTCAAATACTAATCCTACCATTCAATTAAGAACAGGAAGAGAGTTTTCTGGTAAAAAATATAAAATCTTCAATATCTGCCAGCATTTTTTCCCAAGAGTGTTTGAAATCTTTGGTATATATTGTACTACTGTAAAGCCTCTCATATCAATCTAACAATAATTAAAATGTATATAAAGTCACACTTTATTAGCTTTTCCTACACATTATTCATATAACATTATCTTGTGCTAATAAGAGTATCAAAAGTTGACATGATTTATATTTTTGCATAAGTTTTTTGGATGTATGTAGTAAGTCACACCATTTATGGGTATCAGTGAGACATCACCTACCTCTCTAATTATTATTTTCAGTTTTTTTCTCATGTGTACACAAAATCTCTGTTTTTCATAAGAGGCATGCTACTTTTTATCAATTGTTCTGTATTTCAAATTCTCTCAAAACAGTGGTTTTATGGTTTTCCCACTTTTTTTAGTAAAAGAAGCAAAGTTTTAAAGCCTTCCTTTGTTTCTTTCTTTCTTTCTTTTACATAAGTATTAAAGTGTATGTTAAGGAGTCTTCTATATCCACCCTTGATTGAGCCAAAGTGTTGTTAATAGAATAATTAAATAAGGCAATCCTTCCTGCCCCTGTAATTAATTAACTCTTGGCTGTAGCTAACTGTTATCACAGCTGATAAGGCAAATTGATCATGGTTAATTAGTTAATTGCTGCAGGCTAGTGGACCTCAAACTTGATTGTATATTAGAATAACCAGGCAAGATTTTTACTTGTTCCCCTCATCCCATGCTTCTCAGGAGAAATCTCAGATCAATAAAATAAGAATCCCTGGGGTGGACCCCAGCCATCAGTGTTTTTTAGTGCTCATCAGGTTAATCAATGTGCAGATAAATTTAAGAAACACCTTACTATTTCCTAAATCTTAAATCTGATTCAGGGATAAATATGTTTTTAGAAAAATGTGTGTGTGCGTCTGTGTGCTTAATCATTTTATCCCCACATTTTTCAATACTCCCAGCATTGTACCTCACAAAGTGTAAGTTTTAAAATTTTGTTTATTAAAGCATCTATATACCTTGCACCTTTGTTTGGAGGGTAAGTGGTAAGAAATTGTGGATCCTTGTGAGTATATTATCTTCCAAATCATAATTGGATACATAATATCTGTGAACAATTAGAAAATTAGGAAGAAATAGAGAAGGGGGAAATGAGAATAACTTTACAGTAAAGAAACCCAAAACACTACCACAGCCAAGTGGTCCAGTTTAACATCAACGATAAAGCCAGATTGATATGATGAGATAAAAATGAAATTTACCTCTGTGTAATTTCTCCCAAAAACACATAACCCAAGTCTAACCATAACAGAAACATTAGAAAACTCCAAATAAAGGGACAGTCTACAAAATATTTGACCAGAACTCCTCAAAACTCTCTAGATCATCACAAACAAGGAAAGTATGAGAAACTCACAACAAAGGGAGTCTAAAGAGACATGATGATTAAATGTAATATCGTATCCTGAATGGGATCCTAGGAAAGAAAAATGGACCTTAGGTTAGAAAACTAAGGACATCTAAATAGAATATGGACATTAGTTAATAATACTCTATCATTATTGGTTCATTATTCATGACAAATGTACCATACTAATATAATATGCTACTATGAGAAGTCTCTGCATTACCTTTCCAATTTTCAGTAAATCTAAAAACCTTACAAAATAAAAAAGTTTAAGGAGAGATAACAGAATACGGAAAAAATCTTTATACCCACTTTATGAAGGTAATATTGAGATCATCTTTACTTGTAAAAAAGAACATGAAATTACTTAATCTCTATACATCTTTTGAGTGGCATTGGAAATTTTTACTAATTAGAAATATTTCATGAGGTCCACTATGCCAAAGACTCTCTCTGGGTTTTATCATTCTTTGGCTTAACTAATACTTCTGATTAACTTCATGTGGACAATTTCCCAATCCATGTTTTTGCAGCCCTGCCTTCTCACAATATCAAAAATCGTATTTCTTTCTCCTGCAAATGCCTTTATAGATTTATTTATTTTATACTTGTACAGCAGTAATATCCTAGGAATTGTATAAATCACTATGCCTCACTATCTTATCCAAAATAAATTTGTTGTTCTTTGCCTTTTCTCCCAGAAAACTTCTGTATCTCTCAAAATTTCCCCAATTTTTCAACTTCAGAGTTAAATTATAGCTATTATTTTTCAAATTGTATAGCCTAGAGAAGTAACAAATCTTATTGATTTGCCCATAAAATATTTGTATATTTATCATTCATATGGATATCCTCCTCAACATCTTATGTGAGTTCTACAGCTACTGATATTTTCTTTAATAATATCTATGACCCCAGTTGTCTCTACCTTTAGTACAATCTCAACTTTCATTATCACATTTGCTCCACAAACAGCTTGCAATGACTCCTTATTTCCTGGCAAAACAAGGAAGAATTTTGGATCTTGGCATTTAAAGTCTTTTATATTCTAACCCAGATTCTCAATCTTATTTCTTATTTTCCACAACATAAATCTCTTGCACTCAAAGTTAGCATCTTTTCAAGTAAACCTGTTTATTTGCATTCTTGCTATTGTGGCTTTTTGCCATTTTAAAAATTTCACAGCAAATCCTCCCTCATAATAATGGTTCTTTTCCTACCTCTGTGGTTTCTTCACTGGCTATTTTTCATCAAAACTCTAAATATTTTCTACCACAAATAATTTAGCCAAATTAGGTTATACCTTATTTTAGATGTTACTCAAAGTTGAATATAATCTTCTCAAAAACAGCTGTTGTGGGCTTCCCTGGTGGCACAGTGGTTGAGAGTCCGCCTGACAATGCAGGGGACATGAGTTCGCGCCCTGGTCCGGGAGGATTCCACAAGCCGCAGAGCGGCGGAGCCCGTGAGCCATGGCCTCTGAGCCTGCGCGTCCGGAGCCTGTGCTCCGCAACGGGAGAGGCCACAACAGTGAAAGGCCCGCGTACCACAAAAAAAAACAAAAAAACAGCTATTGTTTTAAATGATTTTCAAATATCTGCCACTCTCCAAGGAGTTCTTTATGAACATTTAAATGCCTCAGAGAGACATAAATAATTGTGACTAAGTTAACATGGATTTATACTCTAAGAGAGATAATATTTTTGTTTGTTTCTGGAGTAGTTAATAGATTCCAGAGGGAATGGGAAATTAAATTGGGAAGAAAAATTCCAAAAACTGGGGAAATCAAGGGAGAGGCAATGGAAGGCCAGAGTGAGAGATGAAAACAACCAAGTCACTAATTTGACAGCTCAAAACACACAGAAGAAAAGTAGGGAAACTGTAGTTGAGAAGTTAATGTGCACTATTCTAGTGTGTTCTCCTGAGAAAATATGAAATGCTCGGTGTTAGATCCTGTTCATATATTAAAGGAGAAAATACATTGACTCCAATCCTTGCAGGACACCTGACTAGATGTGTTTTCTTTGTCATCAAATTTTCAGGTTTTCTAACTATCAAAGAGAGGAAAAAAGACATGTATCTTATCTCTGAAGGATCCAATTGGGATTGCTAAGTTTATTTATCCTGTACTTGAAATACTTCAAAAAGATGTCTACATAGAATATATGACCTACTCTTGACTGGGACCTTAACTTATTAGCTGATGCTTATATAGTTTTTTCTTAGATACAAATGATACATCTATGCTCAGAGCTCTCTGAAAAAAACACATAGGAATATGAGAGATTAAATAAAATGTAAAAAATATATATTTTGAAGAAAAATTCTGCTGTTGTCTAGTATTTGCATTTGATACCCAAAACATATGACCTAAAGGCATTTTCTTATATCAAAATGCAACTTTAGACTCAGTAAATTTTTCTATAAATCTAGCTGCATTTAATGAGACATTAGGAAGATCTAAAGTACATGAGGGTTGAGGATGTCATCAAGAAAACAGGCAAGGACAATAGTAAAATACCAAGCACAAATTACTGACACTAGCCTCTTTTCGCTCAATAAAAACAGTAGGTTGTGATGTTATTATTAGAAGCTGATATATGAAGAAATATTTCCATGGATTAGTATAGTTTTAAAAGGTTTCCATTTAAAGTCTAGTTAATCACATTTATACTGATACCATAGTGAACGTTTATTATCCTCTGGAAATAGTATTTTGCAAGTATTTAGGACTAAATAGGATGAGTGACCCTGTGGTGGCAGAATCAACCAGTCAGTAATTCTAGGTAGTCAGAAGGTGAATGAGGACACCAGGTATCTGGGAAGTAGTTAAGAACATGCTTGAAGGAAACAGAGTGAGAGATAAAGTATGGGGAAGAAAAGATAGATATGGCTGACCTACTTAGATCTTGGCAAATTGGTAAGAACTAACTAAACAAATATAACCAAACAGAACTGTAGGAATTTAAGTTGAGGATCAATCTGGTAAACAATTATGAAATAATGAACAATAAAGGAATATTTTTGGTCATTGATACTAAAGTCCAAAGTCAAATATCTACAGTATTCTCATTTGAAAATCTCCCATTTGAAGATGTATAATAGGGTCCACAAGCAAAGAGAATTTCAATGTAAGTAAATGAATTTGTTCTTTTGAATGTAATCCAACATTAAATTTAGCCTTTCAGAAGCCACACTCACCATCATGATCTTAAGTACACATATCGATGTACCATTTAAAGCATGGATTTTTTTTCAAGAATTTCAAGCAAACAGAAAAAATCAAATGGAAAAAAAAATATCTTCATTATGCTGAATATTTTCTCTTTGCTCCCTATATTTTATGAAAGGATACTGTGTATGGACCACATCAACAGTTGACTTCTCTGTCTTGCTATTGTATATTGACCAGTGGGAGGCACTGGCAGGAAATATGGAAATGGGAAGGGAGTGAGGAAGGGTTATTTGTTTGCCTGAATTTCCCTGATAACTTTCATGTGTTGTTGCTATACCTAACAAAGACCACAAAATGTCTCCTTATAAAAGCTATCTTCATTGTTTTCTCCCTTTCCTTATCCCTCTAGGCCTAGTGTTAGTAATAGCTCCTTGTAGCTTCTAGTCTTGGGGTAATGCACTGTCCTTTTGTTGTTGTTTTCCTAAATCCTGCCCATGAGTTTGTAAATAATCCTTTTATTAGACTCTCCTCATTTACCTAAATTGAATGTGATGTATCTTTCCCATTGGGACCCGAAGTGATACAAGTATAAACCACAAAATCAAAAAGAATCTTATGTTAATTGCAATAATCCCATGTATTTATTAAGAAAAAAATATTTAAGTAAAATTATAGTTATTATAGTATCAAAAATTCAGATTATAAAATTAGTACTTGAAAGTTATTGTAACTGTATGTCGGTATGAATTTAGTGATGAAAATGTCAAGTCAGATCAATAGCTAAGAACCTTAGTCACTAGGAATCACACCATCAAATACCTCCAATTTGGCTGAGAGAAACAATTTCAGCATAGTCTTCACTACCACCCACCCATCCCCCTCATCCCAGGTGACATTAGAGGGGAATTAGACAAGAAAGATGAATAATCAAATTTAGCAAGAGCAGTGTTCATAAAGAAAAGTCAGTTTCTTCCCTTCTCCAAAACAGAGACACAAAGGCTTCAGATGTAATGCATAAATATATAATTCACTAACCATACAATTTTCTGATGTCCCTCTATTCTACCAAAAAAAAATTGGGAAAGATATTTGTGAAGAAATGGTATTGAAGCAGGAGACAGATGGGACCCCAGGGCAAATGGTTTGAGTCCGTTCTTTGTAAACTGATACTCCGAGACAGGAATAACAGGACAATTGAGAGAGGAGGCTGGGCCCTGCCCAGATAGAAGAAAAGACACCACATATTCTTCATTTTCGAAGTCAGGAGACCTCCTCAACTACACATGTGCAGAAGGGCTCCTTGGAGGTCAAAAGGGGAGTGATGATAACTGATGCCAACTGAGGCTCACTTACCCATAGGCCTATTCTCTGGAATCCATCTCAGCTAAGAGATGTGTGCGCATACATGGGAAAATCCTGAGCTATACCAAATACGGACTTTGAACGAGGCAAATCAAAATGATTGGCTAAAGGAAACCTGGAAGAAATGCCCCATAAAAGTGATTCAAACTGCCATGAGGGTGTGGCTCTGTCTCTGAGCCCTCCCATGCATTTAACCACGCATACTCTTTTCTTCCCTTAATAAATACTTTAGTTGTTTCACTAGTTTCCATTTTTGTGGGAATTATTTCTCTGCAAAGCCATAGGGCCAGGGCCTTATCACTGACCAATGATCTATTGGCTAGGATTCAGTGTTCTCACCATCGAGACCCAACCTCAATCACTGGCCAGGAACCGAAACTCTGCTTGGAGCCTCTGCAGGCCGAGTCCCCCTGAGATCAGTATAATTGAGAAGAGTCAAAGTGAGAGGGAATGGTGATAATTCATCTTGGTTTCAAGGTTCATGAGAGATACAGAATTAAGGTCTTATTCGTGCAAATACAGAACACAGTTATAGAGACCCACAGAGGTATATGACTTAGAGGGCCCATGCTCTTAACCCAGTTGGAGTACTATAAACAAAAGTGATTAAAATGACTAAAAATTATGAATTGAGGTGCTTTTAAGAAGATTGTTATCATCCAGCAAGAAGTTGGTAATATACGTTAGAATACACAAAACACAGACTGGGAACCTCCATTCACATTGTGGAAAGTATTGATACTTATGAGCAGGGAGTATAATATAAGAATCACCCTATTGTGTTAGCTAAGAATGCTATTTATTATAAATCAGTGCTATATTATGAAGTTCCAGTCAAAGGAGATATATATATATATATATATATATATATATATATACCATATAACTTTATATTAATACCAATGACCAATATTCTATGGTTATAATCTTATGGAATATTCATACAGACTTCAAGCATATACATGATGCAGAGTTCAAGAGTAAGTTTGAAATCAATATAAACACACTTAAAATGGAAATGCAATATTTTATGTAAACAAAGCCAAAAAAAGTCTCATGCAACATATTTAATCGAATGCTATTCTATGATTCATTATTCTAATCATTCTTCCAGTCTACCTAGAATTTCCATCTATAACATTGCTTTCCTATATTTAAAATATTCAATTTATGAGTAAGTGGTTGTTTCATAAGCTGTTGAAATCTACTATCAGTAGATTTCACTGATAAAAATCTTGTTTTTAAGGAAATGAAGTCTGGTACTATGAAATGACAACATAATTATCCTAAAATTTGGCTGTCTGTAACCACATGGTACACTTGTTCATGACAGCAGGTCATTATATATAAGAATATGTATGGTTTATACAATGAACATTTATTTGCTGCAGTTCTAGAGTCTACAAGTGGAAGATCAGGATGACAGCAGTGGTTTCTGGTGAGAGCCCTCTCCCTGACTTGTAAACCACCCCCTTCTAGTTGTGTACTCACATTCTTTTCCTCTTCTTATAAGGGCACTAATCCCATGGTTATGGCACCACCCCTATAACCTCATCTAACCCTAATTACCTCCCAAAGGTCTCATCTCCAAATGCTTCACATTAGAGGTTAGGACTTGAACATATAAATTTAAAGGATACACAAACATTTCATTCATAATAATATGACATGGTTTTAATTCATACATTTTGTTAAAATTTATGGTTTAAAATACCATTGTTGGGCTTCCCTGGTGGTGCAGTGGCTGAGAGTCTGCCTGCCGATGCAGGGGATATGGATTTGTGCCCCGGTCCAGGAATATCCCACATGCTGCAGAGCGGCTAGGCCCGTGAGCCATGGCCACTGAGCCTGCATGTCTGGAGCCTGTGCTCCACAACGGAGGAGGCCACAACAGTGAGAGGCCCATGTACCACAAAAAAAAAAAAAAAAGAAAAAAAAATGCCATTGTCATTGTATTTAGAAATTCCAAATAAACACAGTTGGTTTGTCAGTGCGCCTCTAAAAATGTCATGCTTACAATTTAAATATGTTTTCAGGGTTTAAAACTTTTTTGAGATCAATTAAATAATTTCTTCCGACAATATGAGCATCATGCTGCATAGCTTTTATAATGTTTACATATTTCCTTTGGTTTACTTTAAATTGTGGCCAAAATGAAATTCCCCAGATGTTGTTCAGCTGCTGCCAAATTAGTTTAGTTTTGGTTTTTTAAGTCAATTAATTTGTTGAGAAGAAGAACAGCAAAGACCAAAGGAGGTACTTCTTTCTATTTATTCTTTAAATGATCCTGGCTTGCCCATGTAAATTTGCATTGAGAATTCAATTAAAACCATGGCAGATGTCTGCCCTATGCCTCTGGAATTTTTCTCTGCCACCTCCTGTTTACCCTCTCTGTCCCATTTTTAAAATTCATTTGCTCACTGACTTAAGTAAAATAGATTTTCCTCCAAACTTGTCTTGAATTCTTAATGAGTCATAATAATCCATGAAGGTTTGATTTTCAGTCTTCTTAGTAGATTACTTTATTTAAATGACACAGATTTGATCCTCCCAAAACCAGCAGAACCAGATAATTTCAATCCACTTGATTTTGGTAATTTCAAATCTCTTGAGAATGAAAGAAGATATTATGGATAGTCACTAGAGGGCAATAGCATAAATTGGAACTGTCTCTCATAAACCAGTTGGTGTGGTCATACTTCAAAAGTCCAATTCTCACTTAATGATGCAAACAAATGATAGGTTATTCTAGGTTTTCCACTATAAAAATACATTTTGTAATAAAAAAATAATAATACTCATTTCTGTGATGAGAGTAAAATATTCTGGTTCCTAATAATGTGTTGACTTTAACATGAAATTGATTATTTGATCCTTACTAATATTTACTTTCATATTTTATGTTTGAGAAAATTCACCTTCTGAAAAAGTTAGCTCAATTCTGCCTATAAGTTTTAATCATATCAAGATAATCATTGTTGGGCTTCCCTGGTGGTGCAGTGGTTGAGAGCCCACCTGCCAGTGCAGGGGACACGGGTTCGTGCCCCGGTCCTGGAAGATCCCACATGCCATGGAGCGGCTGGGCCCATGAGCCATGGTCGCTGGGCCTGTGCGTCCAGAGCCTGTGCTCCACAACGGGAGAGGCCACAACAGTGAGAGGCCCGCATACCGCAAAAAAAAAAAACCCAAAAAACAAAACAAAACAAAACAAAAAAAGATAATCATTGTTTAGGAAAACATTTAAAACTAAATAAAGCTTATTCTCAATCCGTAAAGTCTGATTAGAGAACATTCATTTTTTTCACATAAACTGGAATTTGATAGTATATGTGTTTAATATAAGCTTTGGTGTATCAAGATTTCTATACTTCTCAATTTTATTGCCGTTAGATGTTCCTCTTCCCCATTTTTTGTTTTACTAATGATTTATATAAGTATTTTTCTTTGGTCAAACAATTGAGAAACACAGTATTTTATTACAAGTATACTATCACTCCTATAATGTTGCAAGAAGAAATATAATCAACAAACTACATGATAAATAAGACATGAAGTTCATTTTTTAGATGGCCACAACTAATTACCACCCTTTCATTAACATCTATTTCTCACCCAGTTTAGAGTCAACTTCTTCTGTAGACAATAGAAAATGGTACATTTAATATAGATAAGGGATCCACAAAAATTATATGAAGTGAAGTAGCAGTAGCATTACCTGGGCAGAAGGGCCAACGTCTCTGCTCTTAGACCCTTGAAGATCATCTGGTTCTCAGTGAAAATACATGGTGAAAATGAGGTTTCTGTCAAGAGTCTTAATCTTCCCATTCTTAGGGGTGGTATCTTCATGTCTTTTTCATGTTTTAAGTATAAGATATAGCGACAGAAAACTTATAAGGTAAACACATTTTAAGAGATGCTTGACAGAATTAGACTGAAATCAAATCACTACAGATGCAATTGTATGACTTAATTCTGAATAATGAAATATTAGATAAGCTTTGTGTTTCAGACCAAAATCCTAAGAATCATCTAAGTCCACATACCCTCTTGTATTAGTTAAGAAGTTTATTTAAATCATTTTTATTTAGCTAAAAAGGGAACTGAGAAGATATATTTCTTTGCCTTATTATTAAGATATATATATACATATATATATATATATATATATATCTCAATTCCTGTGTGAACTCTTCCATTTCAATCCAAATAATGCAAAAGCATAAAAATCAAAGTAAAATAAAGCACAAAAACTCCCACAACTACAATTAAACTCTCATTATACCTGTCAAAATTAAAAAGGCACAATTTAGAAAAATTCAGAAGGGAAAAAATAAAATGAACTCTGAATGTGTGTAACTAATTACCTCCCTTATAGACTAGACTAACATTTCTGCTAATCAATTCACTTAGAATTCAGAATCAACTAAGCCATTTGTTAATAACTAAAGGTCTTTTAAAGTGAATAAATGCTAAAACTCTACAGTGCTGTCTATTCTACTGCCCCCAACATCAACTTTATGTTGTAATAACCACTGAGGAACCAATGAATACTCATCACAAATAGTCTCCTCTTACCAAATGATGCATAACAAAGGCATGCAAAAGGTGTATGAAAATTTAAGCTAAGCTCTGTTTAATTTTTAGCATGGAGGGGAAGGCAGAGGAGCTAAATTTGATATCCTGTATAGATCACCCATTTTTTTCTGAAATAATTGAGCATAAAGGCCCAATGAAGCCTGATGCCAACAAGTATGTATTTAGAGAGACAGTATGTTAGACCAGACATCTTCAGTGCACTATCTCTAGAATGGTGCTATACAAATTAAGTATAAAATGAGCCACACATGTGATCCATGTTTTTAATTTTAAATTTTGTAGTAGACACATTAAAAAGTAAACATAAGCATATATTTTATCCAACCCAATATATCCCAAATAATATAATTTCAGTAAAAAATTAATTTTATTAAATTATTTATTTAATTTTTTAAATTAAAAAAATAATTAATTATAAAAAATAATTTATTATGGAATATTTTGCATTTTTTCCATGTTAAGTCTTTAAAATTTGGTGTGTGATTCAGCAGCACATATGAATAGACACATTTCAATTGTAGATAGCCACATATAACTAGTGACTATTGTCCTGAATGATTCAAGTCTAGAACTAGCTTTGTTTGGCTTGGGGCATGTGACAGTATATCTTAGCTCAGCTGCATGAGAAAAGAAAGAGTAATGAGTAATGTTTTTCAAGTTATACAGGTACATAGTCCCTAGTTCTTTAGTAAAATGGAAGGGTGATAGTGGAAAAGAATTACGAGAACAAGTAATTGGTCAATTTATCACTGACTCTGACAGCTTTGAGACGGGGAAAAGGAGATGGTGGTGGTGGTCGTGGTAGTGGGGAGACATGGTAGGGTATCTCCTCGTGGAAAGATGGAATCTGGTTATTCCATTTTTACAATAAGAAAGGCGAAAGAAGCCATAACCTTGTGTGACTTTTTAGCTGGCATGACCTACAGCAACCTATATTGAATTCTGGCTCCTTTTCTCTTTTGGGCCAGTCCTATTTAGGCAACTCTCATATTTCTGCACATTATGCAAGTAGGGACAATGACTTCCTTTTTTTAAGTCTCTATTTTTAAGTATGTTTGTATAGCAAATTACAGGGTTGCTTTGTGCCCTTGGAAGACAAAAACTGTGTCTGTTGCTGGATTTGGGATAGGCGAGATTATTGCCCATTATGAAAGATATAGGTATCCTGAACTCAAGATTCTTTTCCTGTAACACAACTCTTTGGATGTACAGGCATCACTTGGCCTCCTTTGTATGTTCTTGTGCAATTTGGGACAAGATGAATGAATGCAATCATGGAGCTTCTTCTGGTTGTTCTGTATTAAAGGCTTGTGTTTTCTGCCAGCATTCATGAAATTGTGTCCGGTTAACTTGCTAGTTTACAAACATAGTATAATTTCAGACCCTTCATATTCTTTAACACCATTGACTATTTTCTTCACCAAAATTTTCCATTATGAACACAGCAAGAAAGTTGAGCAATGAGTTTTATATGTGCAAAATGTTTAAGTGCTTAATTCACATGACAGGCAATCAGTCAATAAAATTTTAATTTAGATTCTTCTATATTCTTAGCATTTTTGAAGCTCTATGGCTAAATAAAAATATATGACTGTAAAATGTGATACAAAATGGCATGGTATACAATAAAATATAGCAGTCATGCTATCTCCTCTCAAGATGACAATCTAATTGCAGAATTAGTATGCATATTTACAACTAAAACTTAGCAAATTAATAGTAAATACATATGAATACTAGAGCAAATTAGAAGACAAATTAACACTTCAAATTCAGTAAATGTAGAAAAAAAAGCTTTTATTCAGACTTAACATTTGACAAAATTCTTAAGGGAAAATTATAGGAAAATGTAAAGGAGAGGATAGGGCTACATACCCAAGAGAAAGTATGGAAGAAATCTTGAAAGTGAGAATTATTATACACAGATGTGGGTGGAAAACAATTGATATTGAGGAGCAGGAGCAGGTGGAAATGAAACAAATTCACAGATTACAAATGACCTTTAATCTTAGTCTAAGGAGTTTTCTTCTCTTCATTCCATAGTTAATAGGGAGTCATCAGAACTTTTTAAAATTATGAGTAAATGTAGTTTTAGGAAACTGGATCTCATATATTACATAATAAAGCAGTGTGATTTTTTTTAATATCCTAGAAAGTACTTGGTAAACTTGAGGTTAATATATATGACATTTTTATAATATTAATTTTAATAGATATATTGATAGTTTTCTGAATTATATTCACACAATAAAACACACCATTTTGCTCTATTGATTTACCATTGACAATATATTTTTAAAACTCATTAATGCACTCATAAAAATAACAAAACACAAAAGCAAAATTATAAGTTTCAGTGGAGGGTGCTTGTAGCTCAATGTAGTATGTGGCTAAATCCTTGGCTAGTAAATTCATGTATGAATGGTAAGGAGATGTTTTTATTTTCTCATAAGATTCAATGTATCAGTTTAGGTGATGAAGGAATAAGGAGTAAAAATAGTTCTAAAAAAGAAAAGGTAAATTAAAGAACATGGGGATTAACTACAGCTCTGTTTGCTTTTGTAAAGTGTAATGGGCTGCTCTAGGAAAATATTATTTCTTTGCCTTTAATTCTCAAAATGGTGTTTAAAGATTATGATTACATTTCAGTTATGGGAGAGGATATAGAAGGTTTTCAAGCCAATGTCACTTCATAAGCAGAATGTTTGATGATACTTAAAGGGTAGACCTGTAGGTAATGACGTTTTTCATATGTCCATTTCACTGAGTCTGAACATCTAAGTTTTATACTTATAAAACTTCATGGGCTTAGGTGAAGGAACATTTTATCTCATGCTATCTCTGTGAATAATAATTTCATTTAAAACATAGAAAATATACCATATTTGATTGACTTTAACATAAAATACATTTAATAGCATAAGTACACAAAAAACAGATAAAAAAGATGAGTGTAGATTCAAATTAGAAAGAAATTATATTTGTAATTGTTACAGCCAGGAGCAAAAAAATAAGCCATATGGTATTTTGATCTCTGTAACACAGTAGCTAATTATTATTGGACTAAAAACAACAATTAGAATATTTTGCATTTTTTGCATACCTACCTACCTCTGTGATAATTGTCAGTGAAGGAATTAAATGGTTCACTAGGTAATGGTTCACTAAGTATTGGAATTCAGCACTGCAATACCACAGAGAACAATTGTTGCTAATTGAAATGTGATGCATTAACTGCTTGGTAAAACAAAGATGTTCTTTGCTTTCCTATGACAAATGTGTACTGGTGAATATACTTAAATATTATGCTTATTTCACATTAGGATCATCAAAGAATTAACAATGGACTATTTTAAATTCTTTCTACCCTGGTAGGTGAATTAAATATATAATTACAAGTGTGTGTTTGTGTGTTTGATATAGAAATATATTATATATAATATAAATAATTAAATAGAATGCATATGTCTGTATCTACTCATAACTATATATAAATATTTATATACATATATATTTACATAAGTGTGTACATGTATTTACTCACATAGATATGTATTTATGGACATGGATAAGGATGAAAACAAATGCACAAGAACATATAGGAAATAAAACAGATGATCTCATTCCCACTGTAGTGGCAATTTCATTGCCCAGAGACCTCAACAAGCTGACTCATGCTTTGGGTCCTACACCTTAGGGGCCTCCCCTGCGGAATGCCTTTTGTAAAATGTTCTAAGTACAACCCTGGCACCTGGACCTATCTGGTTAGTAGAGATAGTCCCTGCATAACGAGGTGTAGATTTCGTCTCCAGAAGCACGTTTTCCAAAACTGTCTGTACCCTTCTCAAGTGGCTGGGACCAGTATGGAACAGTGGTGCCATTTGTGTAGGGTAATCTGAGAAGAATTGGACCCATGTGATACTATGCTTCTGTTTCTCTATTCAGAGCACTCCACAACCCTCGACTCCATGTCTGTGGTAAACTAGATGCCTCAGGGAGCATTGGATTCATGCCTATGTGGTCTTCCAGGAGGGTGGCTGGGTGAGCTGATCACACCCACTGGCCAGCCTGGTATTTCTTTCCCAGGATCAGAGGGCTGCCAGAATGCGGCAAAGATGCTGATTTTGGTTAACTCTCTAATAGGAAGCTGGACAGGAATTAAATCCAACCATGTGTCCATGGGCTATACATATAGCCACTTCTGGTCACCTATGTTCTCCCTGAGGCAAGATCTGGGTTTCTTCAGTGGTCAGCTTTACAGAGCAGAGTAATAATTTCATAGTGGCCATATTTGTTAGAGAGAGTAATGTGATAGCAAGATAAGGTTTTTAGGACTTCCTCAGAATTTTATGGTGACAATGTGTTGGTTTAGGACTAGAGAGGGCAAAGAGAGGCGGATTTCTAAAAAGAAACCCATTCTATAAGGACCATAGAAATTAAATATTAGTGTCAACTTAGTTTCTGGTTCTAGGTTAATATGGGCAGAGATATATGGCTTATAAATATATGTCAGGACAAAGTGCAAGAAAGAGGTCTAAGAAGCAAAGGAAGGGTGGCTGGTCATGGGGTCATCTTGTTTAATGTATAACCATGTACAGGTTGATGAAGTTTAGAAAGAAAATCATAATATTTAAATGTTAAATTCTTCTAAGAAGAGCTTACTTTAGTATGCCTGTTTCTGATTAAGCTCTTATTAAAATCTGTCAACCCCTTAAGGATTTAGTGAACATTTATTTCCCCTTATATGTGTTTTTGGGAGAGATACTTGAAGTGGCAGCCAGAAAAATGTACCTTTCCATTTGCATCAAAATCAAATTTTATTAGAAAACACAGATTAGAGAATTTCCCATTCCGTCTCTATGTACTTCTTATAAAGCTTGATCAGTGGATCTTGGTGAAATAAAGAGGAACAGTACTCTTCCAATTTCTCTAATGCTCTTTTGGTAGGTTATTTTTTTAAACCAAAACAAAAGTTTTATTTGAAAGCTATGTATGAATCATTAAAACCTTGGAATGATAAGGCAGGTAATATACAGACAAAACAGTAACTTTCTTTCTTCAGATTCTTCCTGAGTCTTCCAAAAAACAATCATCTGACTTCTGTATGGTGTCTTCTGGAGTGATAGTTCTTCCACCAACCCATGTGTGATTTAAAAATCATCTCTGCCCACTCCTCCACTCAGGCCCTTATTTGCAGGGCAGCACCTAGGGAGCAGGAAGCAGAGATAACACTTATAACTGAATTCCTGATATGTGCGTTTACAATGCTGGGTTATTGGACTGCCTCTTACTGAGCTGGAATTTGAAGGAGCAGTTATAGAATTGCAGTTGTGAACAGAGATGGAAAACAGTGCCTTCAATGACCTAATTCATTTTCCAATGAGGAGCTTAAGAAAATACCCAACATTTCTACTCCGTCTTCCAATCCCATGACTGGTTGATATAATAGGGTCACTGCCTTGTTTAGATTGGTTTTCTGGAATAGATTTACTTGTTAAGAATTCAACAGGCTGCAGTCTGTCTCCTCTGATTTTACTCAGCCAAAGAGAAGAAAATGAAGAAAGTATATTTAAACAAATGGGAAAATAAAAGATGCAGATCTTTGAGACTGAATATAGATTCTGTGACCTCACAGAGTTCAGTAGCAAACTTGATATAATTTAGCATAAAGGAACATTTTTTTAGAAAAAAGCATAATTTCCCACAAATGTGTAAATATATGTACACCAACATATATCTTTATAGAGAAATTTATTATACAGTTCTCATTTTACATTAAACTTACTCCACTGGCAAAGGAGGTCACTACATTCTCTCTCTCTCTCTCTCTCTCTCTCTCTCTCTCTCTCTCTCTCTCTCTCTCACACACACACACACACACACACACACACACACACACACACACATACACTCAACACAATGGTGTTTTAGTTCCCACTGCTACTCTTAAAGCTTAAAACATGGGGACATACAAGTGGAAAATGAAATAAATTTAAGATATGAGAGGTGATATATACAGAATAAGACCAAAGAAAATCTCATTTAATGCAGTCTTTCATACATTCAACATGAATACAGCATTTCATGTTGATGCTTGGAAAGAAAAATAGGGCAAGCCCTTCATTGTACTTGTTATTACAGAAGAAATTACACAAAAGGGCTTAATCCACCATAGTGAGGAGACTTGAGGATGATGCCACTTTCAATAGAAAATACAGATTTCTTAAACTTTGTGCTATAACCTATTGGTGATTTTAGTAAGACTGCTAACACTTTCAGGGTAAATTTTCATATATTATATAGACAGTGGTTTTAGTAGGTAGATAATGTGGGAAAGAAATTCCAAATACGGAAATTGCCTACAATACTGCAGAGGGAGGACACCATCAATTTATACAACTTGTCTAAACTTAAAACCTTTATTTTTAATCTCACTTTGATAGCCCAGGGCCCAGGTACTTTAAACAAGTACAGTTTGCTTCATTATATTCTCACGTTAAACAAGCACAACCTGCATTTTCTATTTTCATTAACGAAAAGTTCTTATTGTAGTTGATCTCTCTTTACCACCCCCCTTCCTTCCTCTCTCCCTTTAATCTAATTTTAAAGACGGCCAAATATCCTATTGAACTTTATTCAACTCTGTAATTTTTGTAGCCCCTGCCTTAAATAAGACATTTATCTCCTGCCTATCCTGCCTATAGCAACTTCCTTAGTAACCTTCTTTTACTGCTAATGTGTTAATTTATCTTAAATATACTTATTTGAAAACATTTAAAAGAGCAAATATAAACATCTTTCAGCCTAGCCCATAGACATAGTCTCAATCAATCTTGCAACTGAGTTATTGTTATAGATCAAGTTCCAGGACAGCTCTTCTGGGGTAGTATTCTGTTACTGCAATATAGAATTGGTATATACTGTATCTCCAAGAACTTTTTTCTTTCTTTTTTTTTTTTTTCACTTATTTCCACCTAGATTGTTAATTGTTTTCTTCCCCAAACCCTGGGAACCACATAGCATTGTAACATAGTACCAAATAGGAATAGGCAGAAAGAATATGCAAACTAAATGTGTACCTGAAATTTTCATACTAAACAGCAAATTGTGCAAACCTAATTTATTCAGAAAAAGATCTATCGAATTTTCATTAGGAACAAAAATTTTATGGATAAATTCATAAATATCCTATAGTATTGTTTTGTATCTTAATAAATCAATGCTCTTACCATTAGGAAATACGTCTTTTTTCTCTGATAATATTTCTTATCTCAAAATGTACTCTGGCTGACATTAACATAGCTCTTCAAGCTTTCTTATAATTAAAGTTCACCTGGAATAATCTTCAAAACTGTACTTTTAACCTATTTTTTATTTTGATATTTAAAGTACATTTCTTGGAAGTGGCATATTTGTGGTCCTTGATAGTTTACCTAGTCTATCAAACTCAGTCTTTTTTTTCATTGAAACAAACTCTATTTTTATCGTGGAAAGAACATTTAACATAAGGACCACTCTATTAATAAACATCATGTTTCACAAATCCATTGATCTGGGGTTATTTACTCTAAGTAATCTTTAGTAAGGGACATGCTGATAAGGGTATTCTCTTTGTAAGGACCCGCTCTTTCATATCAATATCATGAATATATTTACTTGGAATCCAAGTTAACAAGGAGATTAGAAAAAGTCATCTACCTTCTTTGTTTCCCTGTGGGCTACCTTCCAATAAAGAGAGAAACCAAAATCCATTTAACTCATTCACCCAAGATTACAATATATACTCAGATTAGTATAATCTTCCTTGAAATAATAGTATAACATTTCATGTATAATATAAGAACTTCACCAAAAATCTTTTTTTTCGTTTATACCTTTCCTTTTTGTGTGCTCTTTCATATACTTTAGCTCTATTAATGTTATAAAATGAAAATATGATGGCTATTATTTTTGCTTTAAGCAGATAATTGTTATTTAACTATATTAAAATAAGAAAACAGAGTCTTTAGTATTTATCTATGTGTTTCTTATTTTCATTCAGTGGTCTCTAATGTTTTGTGAAGATCCAAGTGTCCATCATTTGTTATTTCCATAGACTGAAGAACTTCCTTCAGTGTTTCTTCTAGTGCAGGTTGAGTGCTGATAAATTGCTTTGTTGGATCCCCTAATGATTACATCTTACATAATTATAGCACAATATGTATTTACAGTATTCACACAGTTCATATAAAAATATTGTGTCATTTTCATCATGATTTCTATTTTCACCTATGAATTATTTAGAATTATATTTTACATTTATTTCCAATAGTAAGATTTATTAGAACTAGTTTTCTCTTAGTGATAACACATTTTATTTTCATGTGGTCAGGTATTATTGTTTCTTTGAGAATACCCCTGTGATATATCTTGTGGTACATTTTTATGAATAGTTAATGCATGCTTAGAAATTATATATTTTCTTTGATTGCTGGTGGTAGTGGTCTATATGAATGGTGTTTTTTTTTCTTCCAGTTTTATTGAGATATAGCTGACATACAGCACTTATAAGTGTATGGTATATAGCATAATGATTTGACTTACATACATCATGAAATGATTACCACAATAAATTTAGTGAACATCCATCATCTCATAGAGATATAAAATAAGAGGAAATGAAAGAAAATTTTCCTTGTGATAAGAACTCTTAGGATTTACTCTCTTAACAAGTTTCATATATAACATTAGGCAGTGTTAATTATATTAATTATATTGTACATTACATCTTTAGTACTTATTTATCTTATAACTGGAAGTTTGTACCTTTTGACCACCTTCATCCAATTCTCCCTTTACTCATCTCTGCCTCCAGTAACCACATATCTGTTTACCAGAAGTTTTAAACATATTCTGAAATTCTATGACATTACTCCCATCAAGAGGTAGGGTCTAATTTCCCTCTTTCTGAATACTGGTTAATTTCACAACTTACTTCTAATGAGTAGAAAGTCTGTGACTGTATGACTTTTGAGGTTGGGTGATAAAAGGAAATATTCCTTCCCTTAATCTTGTTCTCTTGAGATCCTTGTTCATGTAATCTTGTCTCTGTACTGTGAGGAAACCCAGGTGAAGCCATATACACATGTTCCATTTGACATCTCCAGCCAGTACCAACCATCAGGCATGTGAGTAAGGAAGACTAAATAATTCCAGCCCCAGCTACATTAGAGACCACAGTAAACTCCCAGAATAATGAGAAATAACAGCAACAATGATAATAAAAATCATAATAACTGATGCTATTTTACACTTCTAAGTTAATTTATTTGTGTCTACATATAAAGTGTATGCATTGTATCAAATTTATTCATTGTTGTTAATTTTTTCTATATTTCCTTCTGTTTTCCCTTCCTACCTTTTCCCCTTCCTTCTTTCTTACCTTCCTTCCTTCCTCCCTTTCTCTCTTTCTACCTCCCTCCCTCGTTTCTTCCTCACTCCCTTTTTTTCATGCTTATCCCTTTCTGAAGGAAGTTCTATAAAAATCTCTTGAGATTTTTGTGCAGTCTTTATTTTAAAAATATTTCTGCATATTTTATTTTCATATATTTGGTGCTATAATTTTCATTATTATATTTTATTATTATATTTTCATTTTGGTAATTGGTTCATTATAACATTGTGAAATGATTTTGGTTATTTCAAATAGGGCTTTTTGGCCTTTAGTGTATTTGATTTTGTTTTAATGCCACTATATAACCTTGCTTTTGATTAGCATTTTCTTGGTGCACTCTGTCTCTTAACCTTTAATATTTCTGTGTTGTTCTCTGTTAGGTGTTTCATGTGAACATCAGGCAACTGGATTTTTTTATTCTTAGAACAGTTGTGGAAAAAACTTTTACCTGAATTGTTGAAAGGATTAATATTTATTGTAATTGCTAAAGGTATGTTCTGTGAAACCAGGAATTTTTGTCCATTTTTATCATAGATTTATCTCCCAGACTAGACAAATTTCTGATGCATGTTAGGTCCTCATTAAACATGCGTTAAATAAATGGATAAATCACTGTGATTTAAAATTTTCCCCCACTGTATTTTCTGATTTATATATAAAATCATATATTATAATTTATATAACCCATGTTTTATTTCTGCTTTTTCTTTCTTCCTAAGTATTAGCAAATTGACTGTTTCCATGTTTTATTAATTTTCTTTACTTTTTTTTTTTTTTTTTTTTTGCGGTACGCGGGCCTCTCACTGTTGTGGCCTCTCGCATTGTGGAGCACAGGCTCCGGACCCTCAGGCTCAGCGGCCATGGCTCACGGGCCCAGCCGCTCCGCGGCATGTGGGATCTTCCCAGACCGGGGCACGAACCCACGTCCCCTGCATCGGCAGGCGGACTCTCGACCACTGCGCCACCAGGGAAGCCCTAATTTTCTTTCCTTTTAAATTACATATCCAATTTCTGTTATTGCATTAGTCACTCATATGTTTTAACATGTACCTTTTAATCTGTATATCTATTCTTTTAACAAAAAGTCTAAGAATGTAAGAACTCAACTCCTTTTATCACTTCCCATCTTTAATGTTTTTGGAGAAGCAATAGATTCTAGTAGTTAAGTGCAGTATCTTAAGACAGACTGCCAGAGATCAACTTTCATCTCAATTACTTATGACCTTAGAAAAATATAAAACTGACATCCTATAGTTCCCTCATGTGTAAAATATGGGAAAATGATAAATATTTATTTTAATGGGTCATTATGAAGATTGAACTAGTGCATGTAAAGGAATTTGAAACACTTTAAGCACTGTGTATATTAGCTATTATTATTTTATGGTATAATATTCCATTTCCTCTTCTTTTGTAATTTTAATCAATAATTATTTAGATTTATGAGAATTTAACCTCAGTTTTTGTGGTTGTTGTTACCCTCTGATTTTAATATTTTTCAGCTTTATTGAGGTATCATTGACAAAAAAATGTAGGATATTTAGTGTACAATGTACCAGCATTTTTGATTACTCTACTTCCTACATTTTTTCCTCTCAAGATTTAATTTCTACTTATGTCTTTGGTATTATTTCTGTTGATATTACTTGAGGGTTAAATGTGGCTAATACTTACAGTGTTTGTTTGAAAACAGTTCTTCATATTGCTTTCATACTTTTATGAACATTTAGCTGGATACAAAATTCTAAGTGTAGAGTTATTTTCTTTGGCCTTTTGAAGATATTTTATATAATTATGTATTTTATTACTGGTAATAAGAGGTCAAGGGTCAATTGGATATTCATTCCTTTAGGACGTTTGTCTTTCTTCAGTACTAAATATTTCTCATCCATTACCAATGGGGGGAAATTTTTCCCATTATATTTATTTTCTTTTCCTGGATCTCCTATATTATGTTTTTATATTCTTATTATGTCTTCTATGTTTTCTATTTCATATACATATATTTCTTCAGCTTAATTTTAGTAATATTTTCAGATCTATCTGAAAGTTTATATACTATCTGAAGAGCATCTAGCCTGCTAATTAACATGTCCATTGATTTTTTAAAAATATTTTTCAGTAATTAAGTGTTTCTTTCTAGAAGTAATTTTTTACTCTCTAAATTTTGTGTTTTTTTCTATGATTATTTATTTTATCCATAGTCTCCAATCTATCATTATTCCTTTAATAACTTTAAATGTTCAATTTTTATGCCTTTCATGTTGTTCTCTTATTTCAATGCTGATATTTTGACATGGTAATGTTCCACTTTATTATATAAGATGACCCATATTAGACCTTATGCTGTTTTCCTTTTGTGTATGTGTTCATAATTATTTTTACCCTGGGGTATTTTTACTTCCCTTTTGTCAAAGTCTTCCCCCAACCTCCATATTAATGTCTCATATGCTCCGGGTTCAAGAAGTGTCTATATAGCATAGTTATATATTTCTTCTGTCCTGATTGCCTACACATTTCACTGATCCTGTGAGATTATTTAACCTTAGTTATTTATTTATGTTTTTTATTCAGGAAATTCACAGTTAAGGTAAAAATCACATGCAGTGTCAATTCAGTGTTTTAGTTTCTCACAGGTTTACTTACCTCCAACATAACCCCAGAACACAAAGTTCTCTTGTCACTTCTGAGGAACATATGAGCCTTTGGTTTGGTTACAATATGATTGTTTCATGGGAGCCTCAGATTATTTACCCTTTTCTGATTTTACTGGTATGTCTACGGGAAGAAGGAAGGGTGATAAGAACTGGGAAAAATGGGTAGAGAGGGGACAAATACCTAGTCTGGGGTAATAGTCCCCCACACACCTTCATATTAGAAACAGTCTGTCTATAAATATTTCCCAAACCTATACTGTGTCTTATTTCTACAGGGATGGCTGAGCACTCAAAAGTGAAGTGAATTAGGTAAAGGATATTATTTATCACATTGGCATTTGAATAAACTTACTGTGAGTCTGGAATCCCTGAATCTAGAGTGGATGCTCAGTTATTGTAAGAATAATATAGCTTTATTTCACAGATATTATGACCATGTGAATATAAGAGAGTCGCTGATAAAAATGAAGCATTTTTAATGTGTTCTATTCAGTTTTCTCATTATTTGTTTTCTCCCTCTCTTCAAAATATGCAAAACAAAAACATACATATGATACAAACAGAAATAAAGTAGGTGAGAAATCTCTACAGATTTATTTTTCACAGGGTAGTCTCCTAATCTTCATCTATGAACATGAGTGGAGGATCCTGAGAAGATTGTGGAAAATGAGATGATGTAATGACAGTTTTACTTTCTTTTTTTTTTTTTTAAATCTTTATTGGAGTATAATTGCTTTACAATTATGTGTTAATTTCTGCTTTATAACAAAGTAAATCAGTTATACATAAACATATGTTCCCATATCTCTTCCCTCTTGCGTCTCTCTCCCTCCCACTCTCCCTATCTGTTTTGCTTTCTTGTTTTTATCTTGTTCATCTTATTTTAATTTTTTTAGTCAATAGAATTCAAAAACCAAGCATGTTTTGTTGTGCCATACACTCTTCAAGTCTGTCAAATAAAGTTTAGCCTTTCTTAACTGTCAGCAAGTCCTTGGAGACATGTTCAAGGAGGAAATGAAAATTGGAAAAATTGCTCCTACATAGAAGAGGACATGCACTAATTTTCCGTGTGACTTGGAGAAATACAAATGAATAGATACATATACATATACACTGCAGTCTCAAAATTCTATGAGTTAAGAAAAGTTTTTCAACAGGTAATTTTAAACATCTTCCCATTAAATAATAAAAAATCAATTGAGGCAGATGTTCCTGACAGATTTTTCAAAGGAAGTAGAGAGTGACTCATATATTTTCCACAGTGTGAAACAAAATCAAAGCTAAGTAGAGGGAGTAGAGTAGGCCAAGGTGTTAATCTCCAGTGAATCTTATTCTCAATCCCCCCCCATCTCTCTCTCTCTCTCCCTGCCCCCCCCCATACTGATTGTTTACTCAGTACTTCTTTAAGGTTATATTAGGGAAGAGCAAATCTGACTCCATATTGAATCTGTTTATTTTACTTTAACCTTGTATTCTATTGCTTTTGCTACAAGTTAATCACTAAAGAGATGCTGCCTATAGCTTACAGTATACATAATGGTCCATCTCCCTGCCACTCATGCTTGAATGTGAAACTAAAATGCCTTTGTTCACCCCTCAGGAAACATGCTGACCCAACTGACCTGTGAATGGCCACAGGAAAGAAGAACATAACATATCCCCTTCTGGAGTCTGACTGAAACCAGGAGATACTTGGAACAATTTATGGCCTTTTTTACTTTATATCCTTACCTCCCTCCTCTTTTTTCTATAAAAGAAACTAGCATCCAGGCCCCAGTAAGATGGTTCTCTAGGACATTATTCAGCCATCTTCTCTGATTCCCAGCTTTTTGAATAAAGTAATTATTCCTTGCTCCAACACCTTGTCTCCTGATTTATTGGCCTGTCATGGGCGAGCAGAATGAACTTGGACTTGGTAACAAGATGCTTCATTAAAGATAATACTGTTCTCAGTTTCATAATTTCATATGTTGGCTTTATTAAAAGAAAGGAGAGCAGTGCTTTAAAAAATGACTCTCCGGAGAAACATATTATTTATCTGGGTAATGAGAAGACTGCAAAACCTCCCACTCATTGTGGGAGGTTGGTAGTGGAAGGACTGAAAGACATTGAAGGTGAACATGATCACCTTCATTGATCATGTATGCCTTGATTTGTCTAGGTAATCAAATGCAATTCATTTAAGGAAAAAGCCAATCTTATTACCTCAACATAAGCTAACAGAGGCACTTTACTTACTTTGATCACTGATAATAATGGTTTAGCAAAAAGGTCAAGCAGACTTGATTAGTTTGTTTCTCAGGCTGTTTAATCAGCTATCTCATAATGATATGTCCATTGGTCTTCATTGAGAAAATCACATTTATTAAATATTGAATATAAATCAATGTTTATGATACACTGAGAAAAACATGCACAGATGAATTAATATTGAAAACTGAAAAATATGTACAGTCATAATATAAACACTAAGATTTACACGCAAAAGTATATTTATCCTAAAATTGTCAGTGACCACTTGGTGAAGGCTGGCATTGACATAGGTTTTTTGTTTTTGTTTTGTTTTCGGTACGCAGGCCTCTCACTGTTGTGGCCTCTCCCATTGTGGAGCACAGGCTCCGGACATGCAGGCCCAGAGGCCATGGCTCATGGACCCAGCCACTCCACAGCATGTGGGCTTTTCCCGGACCGGGGCACAAACCCATGTCCCCTGCATCAGCAGGCAGACTCTCAACCACTGCGCCACCAAGGAAGCCCTGACATAGGTATTTAAAGTTGAAAGTTGATGAAGTTGAGATGGGAAGCTTCTCCTGTTACGGAGCATAGATGGAGTAAAAGATTGCCCTAATAAATGAACATCTATGGAGTTGTGAGTAGGCAGTTAAGATGAAAATATCTTGGGCTTATGATTTTCCTTGTGGTAAATGTCTTTTTAAATATTCTTAATATGTCAAAGACTGCAAAATACTCCGATACATAATTGATGAATAAGTGAAGAGTGACTGATTAATATTTATAAGCAGGAGAATAACATAATGAAAAATATATTTATGAAAAATATAAAACATACCAAAAGAAACTATAATGAAAATAAACAGGAAACACAGAAGCAACTATGAGAATGCTGTGATTTTCACAATTAAATAAAAATGTGACAAGTTTAAGAGACATATTGAAATAAGCTAACCAGACTTGACTACTGTTTGGATGTGTTGGATGAAGAAGGAGGAAGAAACTTAATTAACTGCAAAGCTTAGAGCCAAGATTAATGAGACAATGGTTTTATTATTCAGAGACACTCAGAATAAAAAGAGCTACCCCTTTCAGATGAAAATTGAGATTGTAGATTTATAAGTGCTGAAGTGATAACAGAACATGAAAGCTAGGTTAACAGTGTTTTCTCATTCTGGAAATCTAAACAATATGAAGGAATTTTTTTTTCCTATGTATATGTATGGCTTTTGAATGTTCAGAACTCAGAAGAAGTAAAATTCATCTAAAATTTTACCAATGATAATAGAGATGATTTAACCCCCACATTACTTCCAAATGTGTCATTCCAAAAAAGGGATGGGTAGCACACAACCAAAAGGAAATCAAAATTAGCTTCTATCTCTTTGAGGGACAAATATTCCTATTACCAAAATAACAAGACTAACAAAGATGTTTCTTTCAGGTGCTCCTGAGAACTCCTTAAAGACAAAGTATAATGTACTCTCCTGCCTTAGACATTTGCCTTCTTAACTACAATACTATAAATTGGATCGTCCATATTTTAAGAAAATATATGAGAGGACATGATTACTTTCCAATTCTTAAGGCCCAGCTGAGATATTTGATACACATTTCTTTGCAAATGCCTATAACTCTCCAAATAACCACTTAGCAATCTGAATATGTTGGTCGTTTACAAACACTAAATCAATCCACACATGTTGAAAGTTATCAAAAAGGATTTTTAATATTAAAGTATTTAGCAAATATGTTATACTATATATTATAATTTATATTAAATATATATGTATAAAACATATGAGGTTATCGTAATTCTATTTTAAGATTTTCCAGAGGTTCTAATGACTGTAGGAGATTGGAAGAATATTCAGCTGAGTATAAAGTATAACTTGAGTAATAATAATAATTACAGTCATTTAACCAAATATTGTTATGAGATACATATTGTGCAAACTGCTCCACATGTATTATCTTATTTAATCTCCCTCAAAATAGATTTTTACAGCTGAAAAAATATGTTTCATATTGCTAAGTGAATTTCCCAATATCAGTCAGCTAGTAATCCTTAGAGCCAGGAATCAAATTTAGGTCTGGATTATCACTAAAAACTAAGTTATCTGAACCACTAGGCAATGTTGGCTGTACTATGCCACTATTACATTCTAGTAGAGAGACAGAATGGAGGTGGGGAATAAAAAAAGTGGGGCTAGAATGGGTGATAACAAATGTATGAATTAAACAATGCTTGTGAACATAGTAAATACCAAATCTTTAGGTGTATAGCCTCATTGAAATCAAATTCACAGAGGCATTTTGTGGGAAGGCAAACTCTTACCATGTCCTAATCTTAATGAAAGAGAAGAATGTGGAAAATGAGAAGAAAAAGAAAAAAAAAAAAAAGAAAGAAAATGCATTCTTGGATATTTAGAATCCTCCTTTATTTTTCTCTGAATAATACAAAAATAATGGATATCCGTTTTTAAATTTTAGTATAAACATACATGTATGTACTAAAATCATGTACTATATATTTTTCCTATTATATATTTTGTCCTTCATGTATACATAAGGGATTTATCAAGAGTTCACTGTGTACCTGAGAAGTAAAAAATTTGACACAGTAGGAAAAGTGTATATATACAGTTTAAAATATTTCAAGAATATAAAAATGGCACCATGAGATGTTATATTTAATTTTTACAAGTTGGATTACATTAACATATTTATTTTTTGCCTCCAGGCACTTATATTTGTGTGGAAAAGTTTTCTCCAGAGGGATTTGCAGTATGCATTTGGAATGCATACTTATGAGAAATACAGATTTTAAGGCAAGCAGGGGTATCAAGAGATTGTTTGAAAGATAAGGAGCACATATTATGAATCATGTAGTAAAAAGAATAGCAACACCCCTTTACTGTCAAGACATAAAGAAGCCTTACAATATGTAACTGGCAAACTGAACCTGAGAGGAGCCAGTTATTACAGGAGGTGTATGGGTAAGTCATAGATAAGCCTAGATGAGCAACCTATAAAAGTCTAATGAGAAGGTGTACAGTTATCATAGATGTGAACATGGTAGAAAAATACAAAATTAATTCAGTCATTATTTTTCTGAATTCTATTAACAAACTTTTAAAAATAAAATTTCTTATGGTGAAAATGGACAAAGATGGAAGCCTTACAGGAAGTAAAAAGATGTGGGGGGAGGGGGGAGGAGAAGAGAAGAAGAGAGGGAAAACAGGGAGAGCAGAAAGGGAAATATAAGAGAAGGAAGGCAAGAGAAATAAAGGAGAAAGAGGGGAAGAAACAGAAGTATGGATTTTTAAAAATTTTTGATAAAAATTTAATAACAATATGGTAGAATTCATTATATATTTTCTGTTGAAAAGTGATTTCAAATTCCAAGTGATGAGAAATGTAGTAAAATTAATTTTATTAGTTGTTCTTTATTAAAACAAAAAGCTAATTCACTGAAGAAAAAAATGGTGTTACCGTGGTGCATCACTCTATATTTTTTTACTTAATGTTTTTTTCTCATCTGAGTACCTATAATGGAAAGGGAGTTCTGCTGCTTTATCAAAAGCCATGCCTCTTTCTCCTCTTTCTCAAGGAATCTCCATATTCAACTAATGTTGGACAATAAAGTAAATAAGTAGAATTCATTATTTAACTTTTAAAGCAAGTGTACATTTTCTTTATTTTTCTTCACTTCAGTGGTTAATTTTTAAAAATGTCCTCCATATTTAACATTTAGTAGCAAAACAATGGAATATGAAAAAACTCTAGACTGTCCCGAGTGCTGTTATTTCATTCCATACATGCACTTAATAAATATGGTCCAGTAAAAGTATGAAATCCAGTAATATAAAGATTAATATTTTGTGTAATAATACTGCATTATATATGTAGCATTATTATACTAAAATATTTTAGACTTTCATTTGTAGCAGTATTCTCATTTTACTCATGTATACAGTAAGAAAAGGATCATTTAAATAAAGCATACACAAAGTTACATAGACAACTACTGGAATAAACCAGCATTTTAACTTTTATTTATTATTTTTAATTCCAATCAGGAAACTATACTTAACTACTCTCCACTCCTGACTTTCTTATACACTTAAAATAGACTCCACTTTTTTTTTTCATAAATATAGAAATACGACTCATTTCCTCTGTGAGGTTTACTTTATTCATCACATAAAATGCATTTGTTTGACAGTAACCAGTAGAAATGTGTGTACAGTAAATCCCCTACATATGAACCTTCAAGTTGGGAATTTTCAAAGATGCAAAGGTATGTTCACATGTCTAATCACGTGTTAGTTCACGTGTCTGGCATACATTGTCACGTGCGTGCATCCTCTACAAGTGGCTGTGCATTTGTGTACTTTACTGTACAGTACTGTATGGAGTACAGTAGTACAGTATCTTTATTTCAACCCCAGGATGTCCAGAAGCAAGCATAAAGGCAGCTTCATTTGGCTGGTACTGCTAAGAAGCACCAAAGCACTAGCGATGGAAACAAAAGTGAAAATAACTGAGAGAGCGGAGCAAGGTGAAAAGAGGGTAGACTTTGCTCGTTCTTATAACATGAATCCTTCAACCATTGGCATGATTCAAAAGAACAAGAACAAGATAATAGAACATGTGAAGTATGCTGTGCTGATGATGTTGACAACAATATTGAAGAAGCATGGAAAAGTGATGAAGGAGATGCAGAAACTTCTTAGTGTGTGGGTGCAGGATCAGCATCAGTGTCAAGTCCCACTCAGCTTAATGCTGGTTCAAGAGAAGGCTAAAAGCTTTATGAAGACTTGAAGAAACATGGAGAAGATTCAGAGGGCCCATCTTTTAATGCCAGCCATGGCTAGTTTCATTGCTTCAAAACTAGAGCCAACCTTCACAATGTAAAAGTAAGTGGTGAGGCAGCAAGTGCAGATATGGTAGCTGTCCAGAAATTTCCTGAAACACTTCGAGAAATTATTGGTGAATGTGTGTATTAACCTGAGCAGGTTTTTAATGTGGATGAGACAGGACTGTACTGGATGAGGATGCCAGACCAAAGCTACATCAGTAAGGAGGAAAAGTTGATGCCAGGCTATAAAGCAGCAAAGGATAAACAACTCTGTTGTTTGGTGGCAATGTTTCCAGGGATATGAAGCTGAAACTTCTCTTAGTTTATCATTCAGAGAACCCAAAAGCCCTTAAAAACATAGCCAAGTTCTCTTTTCCTGTTATGTGGAAGAGTAACCCCAAATCCTCGGTTACAAAGGCCATTTTCCAGGGCTGGTTTTTCCACTACTTTATCCCAGAGGTGAGAAATATTGCTTGGAGAAGGATATCCTATGCAACATTCTTTTGCTGCTTGACAATGCTCCAGGCCACCCCTCATTCATGGATGACTTTCATCCCAAAGTCAATAGTTCATCTGCCACCGAATATTAGGTCACTTATCCAACCTATGGATCAGGGAGTTATAGCGACTTTCAAGAATTATTATTTACATCACACTTTTCGTCAGGCAGTAAAGGTGAGTGGCTGAATCAGGAGCAAACTTGCAACAATTTTGGAAGGACTATAACATCTACAAAACCATAAAAACATTTACTTTGTTTGGCATGAGGTTAGAGCCTCCACCATGAATGGGGTTTGGAAGAATATTTGCCCACATTTTGTTCATGATTTTCGTGGATTTGAGAAGGTGGATGAAGAGTCCAAAGAAGTCTTCAATAACTTAGTGACCCTCAGCGAGAAGCTGGAACTAGATCTGCAAGAGGATGACTTCGTTGAACTCCTTACTGTGCAACATGAGGAACTTACTAATGAAGACCTGATGGAATTGGAGGCCCAGAGAAAAGACAAAGAAAGACAAGAGGAAGAAGTAAGGAAAACCCAAAGAGATTCATGATGCAGGAAATAAGAGGATTTACTTTATTTGAGGAGGCATTGTTAGTTTTTGAGGCACAGGACCCGAACTTAGAACGGTACACGAAGGTTGCAGCAGGTGTTCAGAATGCAATCCAGTGTTACCATGTCATCTATGAAGAGAGAAAAAGAGCTACTACCCAGATATCACTGGATCATTATTTTTTTCAAGAGGGTAGATAGAATTGAATCCAGCAAGGAACAAGAACCTGTGCCATCAATGTCAGATTTGAGTGAAATTGCAGTTTGCCTTCCATCTCCTATGGCTGAGGATCATTCAGTTCTATCATCTCCCACCTCCTCCCCCTCCTCCAGTCAGTAACTCTTCTTGCCTGTTAACTCGATGCCAGCCCCTATATGCCAGCTATTATACTGTACTATTGTGCTTTTCAAAGGACTGTACTGTAAGATTCAAAATGTTTTCTATTTTTTGTGTCTGTTTTTTATGTGTTATTTGTGTGAAAACCATTATAAACAAATTACAGAGTACCTAGGCTAACTTTGTTGCATTTAGGAACAAACTGGACTTATGAACACACTCCTGGAAAGGAACTTGTTTGTCTGTAGGGGACTTACTGCATAAGAATTTCTCCTATTGTTTTTCCCATCACTCACTACTACATAAACAGCTTAAATATAAGACACTTGTCTCTACCCTTTTGCTCACATCACCTAGCCTTTTGACTAGGTATAATCTTAGCACTCTTGAGAAAATTTATTTCTGCACTCTCTATTTTGTTCCATTGATCTATGTGTCTGACTTTTTGTCAGTACATTACTGTTTGTATTTTGTCTAATTTTGATTACTGTACCTTTGTAATATAGTTTGAAACTGGGAAGTGTGATGCCTCAAGATTAGTTCTTCTTCAACATTGTGGTTGAGCTTTTGTGGTTCCATATACATTTTAGATTGTCTTTTTCTATTTCTATAAAAAATGTTAGTGAAAATTTGATAGAAATTGCATTGAGTCTATAGACTGCTTTGAGTAATATGGACATTTTAACAAATAAGTCTTTCAATCCATGAGTATGGAATATCTTTTCATTTATTTGTATCTTCTTCAATTTCTTTCATCAACTTCTTATAGTTTTCAGTTTATATGTCTTTCACCTCCTTTAAATTTATTCACAAGTATTCTTTCTTATGCAATTGTAAACTAGATTGTTTATTAATTAACCTTTCTTATAGTTTGTTCTTAGTGTATAGAAATGCAACTGATTTTTGTATATTGGTTTTGTATCCTGCAACTTTACTGAATTTTTTTTAGTTCTAACAGTTTGTGTGTGTGTGTGTGTGTGTGTGTGTGTGTATGGAGTCTTTAGAGTTTTCCATTTATAATATCATGCCACCTATAAATAGAGACAGTTTTATTTTTTCCTTTCTGATTTGAATACCTTTTACTTTCCCTCTGCATAGGACTTTTACCACTATATTGAA
Organism: Delphinus delphis; assembly: GCF_949987515.2. Lineage (NCBI taxonomy): Eukaryota > Metazoa > Chordata > Mammalia > Artiodactyla > Delphinidae > Delphinus > Delphinus delphis. The sequence goes on along the minus strand of NC_082694.2, from coordinate 18,250,803 downwards.
TAAAAGTGACAAGAGGGGGAACTTTTGTCTTGTTTCTGATATTAGAGGGAAAGATTTCAGCTTTCTACCATTGAGTATGATGTTTTACTTTGGGCATGTTGTATAAGGCCTTCATTATGTTGAAATACATTCCTTTTAAACACAGCTTGTTGAGAGATAAATCTTGAAAGAATGCTGACTTTGTCAAATGCTTTTTCTGCATCTATTGAGATAATCATATGAGAGTTATCCTTCAGTTTCTTAATGTTATGAACCACAGTGATTGATTTGTGAACTTTGAATCATCCTCACAATCCAGGGATAAATTCCACTTGATCATGGTGAAAGATCCATTTAATTTGCTGTTGAATTTGGTTTGTTAATATTTTGTTGAAGAGTTTTGCCTCTATGTTCATTAGAGATATAGAATTATAATTTTTCTTTTCTTATAGTGACATTGCCTGGCTTTGGTATCAGGTAATTATGGCCTAATACAATGAGTTTGGGGTGTTCTCTTCTCTTCTATGCTTGGAAGAGTTTGAGAATGATTGGTATTAATTCTTCTTTAAATGTTTTGGAGAATTCAGCAGTGAAACTGTTTCTAGAATTCTCTTTTTTGGGAAGTTTTCGATTATTGATTTAATCTCCTTAGTAGTAATTGTTCTGTTCAGAGTTTCTATTTCTTCATGATTCAGTCTTGGTAGTTGTCTGTTTCTGGAAATTTATCCATCTTTTCCACACTGTCCAATTTGTTGGCATATAATTATTCATAACTGTCTTTCATGATCCTTTGTATTTGTGTGGTATCAGTTGTGATGTCTCCTCTTTCATTTAATAATTTTATTTATTTGAGTCCTCTTTCTTCATTTCTTGGTAAATCTAGGTAAACCTTTGACTATTTTGTTGATCATTTAAAAAAGCTCTGAGTTTCATTGATTTTTCTACTCTCTTTTAGCCACTTTCTCACTTATTTCCTCTCTGATACTTGTTTCCTTCTTTCTGCTAACTTTGAGCTTGGTATGTTCTTATTTTTCTAGTTCCTTGATGTGTCAAATTAGTTGTTTAAGATCTTTCTTTTTACTTAATGTAGGCATTTATCGCTATAAAATTCCCTGATAGAACTGCTTTTACTACATTCTTATGTTTTGTTTCCATTTTCCTTTGCCACCAGGTATCTCTGATTTCTTTTTTGAATTCTTCTTTGACAGACTGGTTGCTCAGGAGCATGTTGTTTAATTTCCACATATATTTGAATTTCCTAATTTTCTATTTGTAATTGTTTTCCAGTTTCAAACCCTTGAGACCAGAAAAGATGCCTGATGCTTTGATTCTTTTTCTGTTTATCCTTTGTATGTATTTAGTATAATATTTTTGCTTCGTGGTTACCATGAGGCTTACATAAAACAACTTATATCTCTATAGTCTATTTTAAGCTGAGAAAAAATTTAACTTTGAATTCACACAAAACCTCTACCCTTTTATTTCCCCTTTCTTTTATGTTTTGGGTGTCATAATTTACATACTTTTACATTTTGTATCCATTAACAACTAACTGTAGTTGTAGTTATTTTTAATACTTTTGTTTTTATAATCTTCATACTAGAGTTATAAGTAGTTTACCCACCACCATTACGGCATTGGAGTATTCTGAATTTGACATATATTTACTTTTACCAAAATTTTTGGTAAGAAGTTTTATACTTTCATATTTTTTTTCTGTTGCTAATAAGCATAATTTCATTTCATCTTGAAGAAGCCCCAGTAACATTTCTTCTAAGAGCACTCTAATAGTGATTAATTACTTCAGCTTTTGCTTATCTGGAAAACTATTTACTTCTTCTTCAATTCTGAAGGACAGCTTTGCTGAGTAGATTTTTTTTTTGGTTGGCAGTTTCTTTTCTTTGAGTACTTTGAATATGTCATGTTGCTCCCTTCTGTACCATAGAGTTTCTGCTGAAAATTATGCTTACAGTCTTATGGGATTTCCTTGTAAGTAACAAGGTGGTCTTTTCTTTCTGCTTTTAAGATTTCTTCTTGTGTTTAACTTTTAACAATTTAATGTGTCTTGGTGTGGATCTCTTTATATTTATTTTATTTAGAACTCTTGGATTCTGGATCTGGCTGTGTGTTTCTTTCCTGAGGTTAGAGAATTTTTCAGCCATCATTTCTTTGAATAAAAGTTTTGACCCTTTCTTTATCTTTTCTTCTTCTTCTACACACATACAATGCCCATATTGATCTTCTTGATAGTGTACCTTAAGCTATTTTCACTCTATTTTTCTTTTTGCTCCTCTAATTGGATGAAAGCCACTGCCCTGTCTTTGAGTTTGTTGATCATTTCTTCTGCTTGATCTGGTCTATTGTTCAACCCTTATATTGAATGTTTCAGTTCAATTATTGTACTCTCTAGCTCTGTGATTTCTGTTACTTTTTAATATTTTCCATCTCTTTGTTGAAATTCTCACTTTCTTCCTGCATTGTTCTCCTGACTTTGTAAATATCTGCAGGAATGTTATTTTCAATTCTGTATTAGATAAATCACATCTCTTTTTCAGGAAGTTCTGTTTTACCTAGTTCTTCTGTTTATGTTTTGAAAAACAGAAACAGAAAATCAGTATAGAACAGAAAATCAGTATAATAGTGTTCTTCAATTTTATGTACCTGACATGTAAAAAACACTCTACCTAAAAAACAGCACATTTCGAATGCATATGAAGCATTTCACCAGGATAGATTACATTTGGTCATAAACATATCTTAAAGATCTTGAAGTATGTTCTATAAACATAAGGAAATTAAATTAGAAGTCAATAACTGAAAGGTCTCTGGAAAATACCCAAATATTGGTAACTAAATAATGCAATTAAAGTTACTCATATGTTAAATGAGAACTTGATAGGCATATTAAAAACAATTTAGTAGTGAAAAAAACACATAATTAGTTAAATTGTGGAATACTCCCAGAAATGTACTTACAAGAAAGTTTATAGGGCTTCCCTGGTGGCGCAGTGGTTGAGAGTCCGCCTGCCGATGCAGGGGACATGGGTTCATGCCCCAGTCCGGGAGGCTCCCACATGCCATGGAGTGGCTAGGCCCGTGAGCCATGGCCACTGGGCCTGCATGTCCAGAGCCTGTGCTCTACAATGGGATGGGCCACGGCAGTGAGAGGCCCGCGTACCACAAAAAAAAAAAAAAGAAAGTTTATAGCACTAGATGGCTATTTTAGAAATAGAAATCTCAAATTTGTGTCTTTTCATTTTCTTCTTAAAGACACAGGAGATTCCAGAGGAAATTATATGCAAAGTCAGTACACAAAGGAAAAAATGAAGATCAGATCAGAAATCAATAAAGTAAATGTATGATAAAGAAATAGATTAATGATTTCAAAATCTAGCTTTTTGTGTTGCACAATAAAGTTGATAAAACTATAGCTGATTGATCATGAAAAAGAGAGAGAAGATACAATTTACCAGTGTCAGAAGTATATGTGGTGTTTTTTTTTTTTTTTTTTTTTGTGGTACGCGGGCCTCTCACTGTTGTGGCCTCTCCCATTGTGGAGCACAGGCTCTGGACACGCAGGCTCAGTGGCCATGGCTCATGGGCCCAGCTGCTCCATGACATGCGGGATCCTCCCGGACTGGGGCATGAACCCGTGTCCCCTGCATCGGCAGGCGGACTCTCAACCACTGCGCCACCAGGGAAGCCCTATGTGGTAATATTTTATAGATTTTTTTATGTATATATTTTTCTATTGTATACTATATATATTTTAGATATATTTATATCTTACATATTTTAAAGACATGAAGTGAAGAAATGTTATTAAAATTGTATACCAATAAGTTTAACAACTTTAAAAAATGGAAAACATTTCTTGAAAGAGAAACTACTAAGACTGGCTTTAAAAGAAATATGTATATAAATATAACCAGTATAGCGTATGTTTATAAATGGAATAAAATTATAGTTAAAATTCTTCCCATAAAGAAAATTTCCATTCTAGATAATTCCATTGAATTCTACCAAGCAATTAAGGAAGAAATTATATCAACTCCATGAGAAAATTTTCAGAAGTATGAAATTATGGGAATAATTCCCAAGTTATTGTATGTATATGTGTATATGTTTGTATATTCACACATCCTTTCTGTTTCTCTGAAGTACTGAATAAAACAATCACCTCAATGGGCAAAGATTCCTGAGATGTGATACTGAAAAAAAATTCATAAAAATATCAACAAATTAGAACTTATTATAAGTAAAGCATCAGTGCTTCTTTCACTGTTAAAAGAATGAAAAGGCAAGTTACAAACTGTAAGGATACATTTTCAAATTACACAGAGAAAAGAATTAAGTACTTCATTTATTGTGGAAAAACATTAGTGTATGATTCTTCAGACATTTTTACTATTCTTGAGACTACTAGGCATTTTCTCATCTGCATGTCTCTAGCTGTCCCTGCATTGCTTTTCAGTGAATCTAATTCGGTTGTAAACCTGGAGCATGATGGTAATGTCTTCTATGACCATGCTTAATAAAGAGATTTTAGACATTTATACAAGCATTGGTCAATTTCTGTACCTAATGGCTCACTGGCAGAGTAAATATCTGCACAATATTAATTTAAATATGCCACAGTTTATTAAAAAGAGAAAAGAAAAGCTTGTTATGGTAAATGACATGAATAATAGACAGAGGAACAGCTGGAAAATCCATTTATGTGATAGAAATGCTCAACTATGATTGCAGCAAATATTTGATCTTTAATATATCATCTCATACCTTCTTAACTTGATTTGGTGAATTCAGGCAGATTATTCAATCTCTCTACAGTAGTTTATACATTTTGGTTGGGGGGAGAGTGATAAAACATCAGTGCCCTAAATAGAACAGCCAAATAGGGCAGAGGCACAACATTTAGACAGAATAGAGTCCATTTGTTCATTCAAATATGAGTTAATGCAAAACAATCACTATTCCTGGAGATATGCAGATCAAAATAATAGATGGCATCAATAATTAAATTGCAGCAAAAATTGTCAAATAAGAATAAGCTGCTGCTACAAATGACAATTGTTCTTGGGACCTCTTATGTTATTAATATGACTCATAATATTTACAATAGCTCAAGAAGACAAAAACTTTAAAAATTACATTCCAGGTAGATAGAGATATAAATGGAGATATCTATATTAACATATATATATGTATACACATATATATGGACATACATGTATTACATACACACGTACACATACTCAAATACATGTTTGTATATACATATATAAAAATAACTTTATAGGAAACATAAAAAAATTAAATCTATAAAATAAAAGTGAATAAATGTCATTTCATATGCTTTCAGAAAGTCTTTGCAAAAGGCTCCAGACTCCTTATAAAAGTCACCATGGAAATCATCATAGGCTTGGAATTTAGAAAGACTAGAAAACTACTTAGATTAAGGAAGCAAAGGTAAAAAGATATTTTGTATGGTAAAGTATGGATAGCAAGACAACAAAATTATTAAGTATTTATTGAATCCCCATAATGACTGTTACATGCAAGAGAACTTGATCCGAGTTTCTACCGGCTCAGAGATCGAAGCATAGGGATGTCTTGCTGAAACTTACTTAAGTGATTCTTGGTAGAACTGGATAAACACACCTCAGTTTTGTAACTCTGTACATTTTAAATTCCCCTGAAGAGGTTACATTTATTTAAACCAAGACTTTAAGAATGTAAATGTTTTCATAGGAGGAGATGAGCAAGATAATTGAGCTCTAAAGTTCACATAATCCGTCTCATGGAAAAAATTCAGAATCTGTCTCTCTCTGTTTCTCTCTTTCTCATTATGTCTCTTTCACTCAATTGAAAAGCCATTGGAACTTACTGCTATCTAATTTTTGTCAGTAAATACATGAACATTAATTAGAATGGAAATTTACAAAGGTCTACATGGTACTTAATATTCTTTTAGGTGATATATTTTATTTTATGGGGATGAGTTGTTTGAAAGTCACTTATAATGAGTTTAATAGTCTGTTTATATTTCTACAACCTGTTCACCCAGGAAATCCTAATGAAATAAGATATCTCTTATACTTAGGAGAATCAAGGGCACTCTCTATAGATGTTAAAGAATAATGTTGAGGGTTTTGAAATGTGTAGATCATTTTTTAAAAATTTATAAACAAGGCTTCAAATAAGAAATTTTAAACTAAGCTTATCATTGTCATAAAAATATGCCTATCATAGACATATCAATGTTGGTTTACTCATTGCCCTTACATATAAATGCTATACTGTAACATTAAAAATGTATTCATATAAATACAGAGGTGAAATTACCTCAGAGTACACTTATGTACCTAGTTTGCCGTTATACCATAGAACGGAGTGAAAAGTGGTTAAAAAAATTCAGGGTACAACAGATTATGGATAATTACAACATGATTCAGTGTTTTCCATTTGTTAAATATACTTTTATTTGTAGCACCCAAGGTCTTCTGTAAACTAGCTTCCAAAATATACCCAACATTATTTAAGACATACTGACCCCACCTGCACCCTCTAACAAACACACTCTAACAAACAAACTCCCTTTTTTGTTGAGTTCTGTTAGTGGCCTTTGTTCATGCAATTCTACCTATCTGGAAAGGTTTTGGTTTTTTTCTTTGCTTCTTTCCTTCTTATTTTTTTACTCATTCCACTTGATTAATTCTACCCAGATTTAAAGGGACAATCAACAAGACCTTATCATGATAATGCTTCCCATGAAAATCCCACACTCTCATCACTTGTTCCTCTGAACACTTCTTTTTCTTTCTCTGTTTTTTTTTTTTTTTTTTGGTTGAAAGAAATTGTTTTTTTTTAAACTGAAGCATAGTTGATTTACAATATTATATAATTTCAAGTGTACAGCATAAGGATTCAGTATTTCTACAGATTATACTCAACTGAAAGTTATTATAAAATAATGGCTATAATTTCCTGTGCAATACAATATATCCTTGTAGCTTATCTAATTTATATATAGTAGTTTATATCTCTAAATACCATACTCCAAATTTGCCCCTCTTCCCCCTGCCCTTTGATAACCATTAATTTGTTTTTTATATCTGTGACTCTGTTTCTGTTTTGCATATACACTCATTTGTATTATCTTTATATTCCACATATAAGCAAAATCATACAGTATTTATATTTCTCTATCTGGCTTATTTCACTAAGCATAATATTATCTAGGTTCATCCACATTGCTGCAAATGACAGAATTTCATTCTTTTTTATGCTCAAGTAATGTTCCTTTGTGTATGTGTATATATATATATATATATATATATATATATATATATATCCCATATTTCTTTATCCATTTGTCTGTGAATGGACATTTGGATTACTCCCATATCTTGGATATTGTAAATACTGTTGCTCTGAACATTGGGGTACCTATATCTTTTTGATTAGAGTTTTTGTTTTTTCCCAGACATATACCCAGGAGTGGAATTGCTGGATCATATTTTTAGTTTTTTGAGGAAGCTCCATACTGTTTTTCATAGCAGCTGCACCAAATTACATTTTCACCAATAGTGTACAAGGATTCCCTTTTCTCCACATCCTTGCCAACATTTGTAATTTGTAGACATTTTGTTGATGGCCATTCTGACAGGTGTGAGGTGGTACCTCATAGTTTTGATGAGCATTTTTCTAATAATTAGTAATGTTGAGCATCTTTTCATGTACCTGCTAGCCATTTATGTCTTGTTGGAAAAATATCTATTCATGTCTCCTGCGCATTTTTGGACTGAGTTGTTTGTTTTTTTGATATTGAATTGTATGAGTTGTTTATATATTTTTAGATATCAGCCCTTTGCTGGTCATATCATTTGCAAGAATTTTCTCCGATTCTGTACTTTTGTTTTTGTTTTGTCAATGGTTTCATTTGCTGTGCAAAAGCATTTAAGATTAATTAGATTCCATTTGTTTATATTTACTTTTATTTTGCTTTAGGAGACAGATCTAAAAAAAAAAAATTCTACAGTTTATGTCAAAGTGTGTTCTGCCTATGTTCTCTGCTAGGAGTTTTACAGTTTCAGGTCTTACATTTAGGTCTTTAATCTATTTTGAGCTTATTTTTGTATATGGTATGAAATAATGTTCTAATTGCATTGATTTACCTGTTGCAGTCCAGTTTTTCCTGCACCAGTTATTGAAGAACGTGCATTTTCTCCATTGTATATTCTTGGCACTTTGTCATATATTAATTGGCCATAAGTGTGTGGGTTTATTTCTGATCTCTCTATTCTGTTCCATAAATATTTGTGTCCGTTTTTGTGCCAGTAACACACTGTTTAGCTTACTGTAGCTTTGTAGTATAGTCTGAAGTATGGGAGGGTGATACCCTCAGCTATACTCTTTTACCCAAGATTGTTTTGGGTATTTTTTGTACAGGGTATTTTTTGTTCCATATAAATTTTAGGATTATTTGTTCTAGCTCTGTGAAAAATGCCGTTGGTATTTTGACAGGAATGCATTAAACCTGTAGATTGTCTTGGTTAGTATGACCATTTTAACAATGTTAATGCTTCCAATCCAAAAACATGGGATACCTTTTTATTTCTTTGTATCATCTTCAATTTCTTTCATCATTGTTTTATAGTCTTCAGAGTATAGGTGTTTCACCTCCTTGGTTAAGTTTGTTCCTAGGTGTTTTATTCCTTATGATATCATCTTAAATGGGATTGTATCTTTTACTTTTTGATGGTTCATTATTCAATAGATTTATATATATATAATGTCTTATTTCCTGCCACTTTGTTGAATTTATTAGTTCTAATATTTTGGGAGTGGGGAATTTAGTGATTTTTATATAAAGTATCACATAATCTGCAAATAATGACAGTTTTACCTTTTCCCTTCCAATTTTGGATGGATTTTCTTTTCTTTTCTTTTTTTTTTTTCTGGTATGATTGCTGTGGCTAGGACTTCCAATACTATGTTAAATAGAAGTGGTGAGAGTGGGCTTTCCTGTCTTGTTCCTGAATTTAGAGGAAAGGTTTTCAGCTTTTCACCATTGAGTATGATGTTGGCTGTGGGTCTGTCAAAAAAGGCCTTTAGTATGTTTAGATATGTTCCCTCTATAACGATTTTGATGAGAGTTTTTATCATGAATGGATGTTGAATTTTGTCAAATGCTTTTTCTACATCTATTGAGAGGATCATGTGGTTTTTATCCTTCCTTTTGTTTATATAGTGCATCACATTGATTGATTTGTGAATGTTAGAACATCCTTGTGACACTGGAATAAATCTAGCTTGATCATGGTGGATGATGCATTTTATATATTGTTGGATTTGGTTTGTTGAGGATTTTTGCATTAATATTCATCAGAGATATTGGTCTGTAATGTTCTTTTTTGTAGTGGCTTTGTCTGATTTTGGTATCAAACCAAAGAGTAATGGTGGTTTTGTAGAATGTATTTAGGAGTTTTCTGTCTTCTGCAATTTTTTGGAATAGTTTGAGAAGGATAGTTATAAGCTCTTATTTATGTTTGGTAGAATTCCTCTGTGAAAGCAGATGATAGTCATATTTTGTTTGCTGGGAGTTTTTTAATTACAAATTCAACTTTACTACTAGTGATCAGTCTGGTCAAATTGTTTGCATCTTCGTCATTCAGTCATTGAAGTCTGTTTGTTTCTATAAAGGTGTCCATTTCTTCTAGGTTGTGACTATTTGTAGTATTCTGTGATGATTTTTTTACTTATATGGTGTAGATTGTTATTTCTCCTGTTTTATTTCTTACTTGTTTAATTTGGTTCCTTTCTCTTTTCCTCTTGGTGAACCTGGCTAAAGGTATATCAATTTTGTTTACCCTTTGGAAACACTAGCTCTTGGTTTCATTGATTTTATTTATTTTCTCTCTGATCTTTATTATTTCCTTTCTTTTGCTGACTTGGGGCCTTATTTGCTTTTCCTTTACTAATTCTTTTAGGTGGTAGGTTAGGTTGTTTATTTGGGATTTTTCTTGTTTTTTGAGGAAGGGCTTCATTGATATATTTCCTTTTAGAACTGTTTTTGCTGCAACCCATAGATTTGGAGTGTTATGTTTTCATTTTCATTTGCCTCAAGGTATTTTCTGATTTCCTCCCTGATTCCTTCAATGACCCACTGGTTCTTTAGTAACAAGTTTTTTGGTCTCCAAGTGTTTGTTCTTTCCCCATGTTCCTTTCTGTAGTTGATTTCTATTTTTATACCATTTTGTTTGGGAAAAAAATGCTTGATATAATTTCTATCCCCTTAACATTGTTGAGACTTGTTTTGTAGCCTAGCATGTGATTTGTACTGGAGAATATTCCATGTGCACTTAGGAAGAATGTATATTATACTGTTTATGGATATAATGCCTGTAGCTACCCATGAAGTAGAACTGGCTTTTCTGACATCTAAGACCACTGTAGTCTTATTGACTTTCTGTCTGGATGATCTGTCATTGATGTAATAGGAGTGTTAAAGTTCCCTGCTCTTATTATATTACAATATATATCTCAATATCTCCCTTTATATCTTTTAGTATTTGCTTTATATATTTTGATTCTCCTGTATTGGATGCATATATGTTAATGAATATAATATTCTCTTCTTGTATTGGTCTGTTTATCATTATGTAATACCATTCTTTGTCTTATGTTAAAGCCTTTGCTTTAAAGTCTATTTTATCTCATATTACATAAGAGAAAACCCTGGCTTTCTTGTCATTTCTGTTTGAAATAAATATCTTTTTACATCCCATCACTTTCCGTCTTTGTATGTCATTCATCTTGAAATGAGTCTCCCATAGGCAGCATATTGCTTTTCATCCAAATAAACACACAACATCTTTTGACTGGAGCATATAGTCCACTGATATTTAAAATAATTATTTATAGGTATGTACTTATTGCCATTTTATTACATGTTTTTTGGTTGTTTTTGTAGAACACCTCTGTTCATTGCTTCTTTTTGTTTCTGACCTTGTAGTTTGAAGACATTTTTAGTAGTATACTGTGTTCGTTTTTTTTAACACCTTTATTGGAGTATAATTGTTTTAAACTGGTGGGATAGATTCTGCTGTATAGCAAGGTGAATCAGCTATACATATACACATACCATCATATCCCTTCACTCTTGCATCTCCCTCCCACAGTCCCTATCCCACCCCTCTAGGTGGACACAAAGCACTGAGCTTATCTCCCTGTGCTATTTGGCTGCTTCCCACTAGTTATCTCTTTTACTTTGGTAGTGTATATATCTCCATTCCCCTCTCTCCCTTCATCCCAGCTTACCTTTCCCCCTCCGCATGTCCTAAAGTCCATTCTCTATGTCTGCATCTTTATTCCTGTCTTGCCCTTAGGTTCTTCAGAACCAATTTTTTTGTTTGTTTTTAGTTCCATATATATGTGTTAATGTACATTATTTGTTTTTCTATTTTATGGCTGAGTAGTATTCCATTGTATATATGTGCCATATCTGCTTTATCCATTCATCTCTCAATGGACAATTAGGTTGCTTTCATGTCCTGGCTATTGTATATAGAGCTTCAATGAACACTGTGGTACATGACTCTATTTGAATTATGGTTTTCTCAGGGTATATGCCCAGGAGTGGGATTGCTGGGTGTATGGTAGTTATATTTTTAGTATTCTAAGGAACTTCCATAGTGTTTTCCATACTGGCTGTATCAAGTTACATTCTCAACAACAGTGCAAGAGGGTTACCTTATTTCTAAACCCTCTCCAGCATTTATTTCTACATTTTTTTGATGATGGTTATTCTGACTGGTATGAGGTGATACCTCATTGTAATTTTGATTTGCATTTCTCTAATGATTACTGATGTTGAGCAACTTTTCATGTGTTTTTTGGCAATATGTGTATCTTCTTTGGAGAAATGTCTATTTAGGTCTTCTGCCCATTTGTGGATTGGTTTGTTTGTTTTTCTGATATTGAGCTGCATGAACTGTTTGTAAATGTTGGAGATTAATCCTTTGTCAGTTGCTTCATTTGTAAATATTTTCTCCTATTCTGAGGGAGGTCTTTTCATCTTGCTTATGGTTTCCTTTGCTGTGCAAAAGTTTTGAGGTTTCATTAAGTCCCATTTGTTAATTTTTGTTTTGATTTCCATTTCTCTAGGAGATGGGTCAAAAAGGATCTTGCTGTGATTTATGTCATAGAGTGTTCTGCCTAAGTTTTCCTCTAAGAGCTTGATAGTTTCTGGCCTTACATTTAAGTCTTTAATCCATTTTGAGTTTATTTTTGTGTATGGTGTTAGGGAGTATTCTAATTTCATTCTTTTACATGTAGCTGTCCAGTTTTCCCAGCACCACTTATTGAAGAGGCTGTTTTTTCTCCACTGTATATTCTTGCCTCCTTTATCAAAGATAAGGTGATCATATGTGTGTGGGTTTATCTCAGGGCTTTCTATCCTTTTTCCATTGATCTATATTTCTGTTTTTGTGCCAGTACCATACTGCCTTGATTACTGTAGCTTGGTAGTACAGTCTGAAGTAAGGAAGCCTGATTCCTCTAGCTACGTTTTGCTTTCTCAAGATTGCTTTGACTATTTGGGGTCTTTTGTGTTTCCATACAAATTGTGGAATGTTTTGTTCTAGTTCTGTGAAAAATGCCATTGGTAGTTTCATAGGGATTGTACTGAATCTGTAGATTTCTTTGGGTAGTATAGTCATTTTCACAATGTTGATTCTTCCAATCCAAAACCACGGTATATCTCTCCATCTGTTTGTATCATCTTTAATTTCTTTTATCAGTGTCTTATAATTTTCTACATAGAGGTCTTCTGTCTCCTTAGATAGGTTTATTTCTAGGTATTTTATTCATTTTGTTGCAATGGTAGATGTGAGTGTTTCCTTAATTCTCTTTCAGACTTTCCATCATTAGTGTATATGAATACAAGTGATTTCTGTGCATTAATTTTGTATCCTGCTACTTTACCAACATCATTGATTATCTCCAGTAGTTTTCATGTAGCATCTTTAGGATTCTCTATGTATAGTATCATGTCATCTGAAAAGAGTGACAGTTTTACTTATTCTTTTCGGATTTGGATTCCTTTTACTTCTTTTTCTTCTGTGATTGCTGTGGCTAAAACTTCCACACTATGTTAAAAAATAGTGGTGAGAGTGGACAAACTTGTTTTTTTCCTGATCTTACTGGAAATGTTTTCAGTTTTTACACCATTGAGAATGATTTTGGCTGTGGGTTTGTAATACATGGCTTTTATTATGTTGAAGTAAGTTCCCTCTATGCATATTTTCTGCAGGGTTTTTATCAAAATCGGTGTTGAATTTTGTCAAACGGTTTTTCTGCAACTATTGAGATGATTATATGGTTTTTATCCTTCAATTTGTTAATATGGCTTAGCACATTGATTGACTTGCATATATTGAAGAACCCGTGCATTCCTGGGATAAACCCCACTTGATCATGCTGTATGATCCTTTTAATGTGCTGTTGGATTCTGTTTGCTAGTGTTTTCTTAAGGATTTTTGCATCTATGTTCATCAGTGATATTGGCCTGTAGCTTTCTTTTTTTGTGACATCTTTGTCTGGTTTTGGTGTCACCGTGATGATGGCTTCATAGAATAGATTGGGTATGTTCCTCCCTGTGCTATAGTTTGGAAGAGTTTGAGAAGGATAGGCATTAGCTCTTCTTTAAAAGTTTGATAGAATTCACCTGTGAAGCCATCTGGTCCTGGGCTTTTGTTTGTTGGAAGATTTTTAAACACAGTTTCAATTTCAGTGCTTGAGATTGGTCTGTTTATATTTCCTCCTGGTGCAGTCTTGGAAGGTTGTGCTTTTCTAAGAGTTTGTCCATTACTTCCAGGTTTCCATTTTATTGGCATATAGTTGCTTCTAGTAATCACTCATGATCCTTTGTATTTCTGCAGTGTCAGTAGTTACTTCTCCTTTTTTATTTCTAATTCTATTGATTTGAGTCTTCTCTCTTTTTTTCTTGATGAGTCTCGCTAATGGGTTAACAATTTTGTTTATCTCCTCAAAGAACCAGTTTTAGTTTTATTGATCTTTGGTATCATTTCCTTCATTTCTTTTTGATTTATTTCTAATTTGATCTTTATGATTTCTTTGCTTCTGCTAACTTTGGGTTGTTGTTTTTTTCTCTTCTTTCTCTAATTGCTTTAGGTGTAAGGTTAGGTTGTTTATTCGAGATACTTCTTGTTTCTTGAGGTAGGATTGTGTTGCTATAATCTTCCCTCTTAGAACTTCTTTTGCTGCATCCCATAGGTTTTCATTGTCATCATGTTTCCATTGTCATTTGTTTCTATGTATTTTTTTTCTCTTTCATTTCTTCAGTGATCTCTTGGTTATTTAGTAGTGTATTGTTTATCTTCCATATGTTTGTATTTTTTACAGATTCTTTTTCTGTAATTGATATCTAGTCTCATAGCATTGTGGTCCAAAAAGATACTTGATACAATTTCAAATTTCCTGAACTTACCAACACTTGACTTGTGACCCAAGATATGTCCTGTCCTGGAGAATTTTCCATGAGCACTTGAGAAGAAAGTGTGTTCTGTTTCTTTGGGTGGAATGTCCTATAAATATCAGTTAAATCCATCTTTCTAATGTGTCATTTAAAGCTTGTGTTTCCTTATTTATTTTCATTTTCGATGATCTGTCCATTGTTGTATATAAGGTGTTAAAATCCCCTATTATTATTGTGATGCTGTGAATTTCTCCTTATGTCTGTTGGCATTTGCTTATGTATTGAGGTGCTTCTTTGTTGGGTGCATAAATATTTACAATTTTATATCTTCTTCTTGGATTGATCCCTTGATCATTATGTAGTGTCCTTCTTTTTCTCTTGTAATAGTCTTTATTTTAAAGTCTATTTTGTCTGATATGAGTATAGCTATTCCAGCTTCCTTTTGATTTCCATTTGCATGGAATATCTTTTTCCATCCCCTCACTTTCAGTCTGTATGTGTCCCTAGGTCTGAAGTGAGTCTCTTGTAGACAGCATATATACAGGTCTTTGTTTTGTATCCATTCAGCCAGTCTGTGTCTTTTGGTTGGAACATTTAATCCATTTACATATAAGGTCATTATCGATATGTATGTTCTCATTACCACTTTCATAATTATTTTGGGATTGTTACTGTAGGTCTTTCCCTTCTTTTGTGTTTCCTGCCTAGAGAATTTCCTTTATCATTTGTTTTAAAGCTGGTTTGGTGGTGCTCAATTGTCTTAGGTTTTGCTTGTCTGCTTTCTCAAATCTGAATGAGATCCTGCTGGGTAGAGTAATCTTGGTTGTAGGTTTTTCTCTTTCATCAATTTAAATATGTCCTGCCACTCCCCTCTGGCTTGCAGAGTTTCTGCTGAAAGATCAGCAGAAACTTAACCTTATAGGGATTAACCTTATAGGGATTCCCTTGTATGTTATTTGCTGCTTTTCCCTTGCTCCTTTTAATATATTTTCTTTGTATTTAATTTTTGATAGTTTGATTAATATGTGTCTTAGCATGTTTGTCCTTGGATTTATCATTTGTGGGACTCTCTGCCTTTCCTGGACCAATTATCTATTTCCCTTTCCACATTAGGGAAGTTTTCTACTATAATCTCTTCAAATATTTTCTCAGTCTCTTTTCTTTTCTCTTCTTCTCCTCGGACCCCTATAATTTGAATGTTGGTGCACTTAATGTTTTCCCAGAGGTCTCGGAGACTGTCCTCAATTCTTTTCATTCTTTTTTCTTTATTCTGCTCTGTGGTAGTTATTTCTACTATTTTATCTTTCAGGTCACTTATCCATTCTGCCTCAGTAATTCTGCTATTGATTTCTTCTAGTGCATTTTTAATTCCGTTTATTTTGTTGTTCATCATTGTTTTCTTGCTCTTTAGTTCTTTTAGTTTCCAGTTAAACATTTCTTGTATTTTCTCCATTCTATTTCCAAGATTTTGGATCATCTTTACTATCATTACTCTGAACTGATTTTCAGCTAGAATATCTATTTCCTCTTCTTTTATTCAGTCTGGTGGGTTTTTACCTTGTTCCTTCATGTGCTGTGTATTTCTCTGTCTTCTTATTTTGCTTAAGTTACTGTGTTTGTGGTCTCTTTTTTGCATTCTGTAGGTTCATAATTCCCATTGTTTTTAATGTCTGCCCCCAGTGGGTAATGTTGGTTTAGTGGGTTGTGTCACCTTTCCGGTGGAGGAGACTAGTGCCTGTGTTCTGGTGGTTGAGGCTGGATCTTGTCTCTCTGATAGGTAAGACCACAACCGGTGGTGTGTTTTGGGGTGTCTGAGAACCTATTATGATTTTAGGTTGTCTCTCTGCTAACGGTTAGGGTTGTGTTCCTGTCTTGCTAGTTGTTTGGCATAGGGTGTGCAGCACTGGAGCTTGCTGGTCATTGAGTGGAGCTGGGGTTTAGCATTGAGATGGAGATCTCTGGGTGAGCTTTTTCCATTTGATATTACATGGGACCAGGAGGTCTCGGATGTATCAGTGTCCTGAACTCAGCTCTCTCACCTCAGAGGCTCAGGTCTGTCACCTGGCTGGAGCTACAAGGCCCTGCCAGCCACACTGTTGAGAAGAAAAGGGAGAAAAAAATAGAAAGAAAAATGGGAAAAAAAATAAAATAAAGAAATTTATTAAAAACAAAAAATATGTGATTAAAATTTTTAAAAAAGTAATTATGAAGAAGAAAGAAAGTAGAGAGCCACCAAACCAGAAAAAAAAATCCACCAATGATAAGAAGTGCTAAGAACTAAACCAAAAAGACCCCAAAAAGAAACCAGACAGACAGAACCCTTGGACAAATGGTAAAAGCAAAACTATGCAGACAAAATCACACAAAGAAGCATACACATACACACTCACAAAATGAGAAAGAGGGAAAAAAATATATATATATTAAAAAAAAAATGGAGAGCAACCAAATCAATAAACAAATGTACCAATGATAATAGGCTCTAAATACTAAATGAAGAAAACATAAAACCAGAAACAAACTAGATGCAGAAAGGTAACCCCAAGTCTACAGTTGTTCCCAAAGTTCACTGCATCAAGTTTGGGATGATTCTTTGTCTATTCAGGTATTCCACAGATACAGGGTACATCAAGTTGATTATGGAGATTTAATCCACTGCTCCTGGGTTGCTGGGAGAAATTTCCCTTTCTCTTCTTTGTTCACACAGCTCCTGGTGTTCAGCTTTGGATTTGGCCCAGCCTCTGTGTGTACGTCACCTGAGGGCATCTGTTCCCCACTCAGACATGACAGGGTTAAAGTAGCTGCTGATTAGGGAGCTCTGGCTCACTCAGGCTGTGGCGAGGGAGGTGTACAGAATGCAGGGTGAGCATTGGCGGCAGAGGCCAGTGTGACTTTGCAACTGTCTGAGGTGTGCTGTGTGTTCTCCCAGTGAAGTTGTCCGTGCATCATGGGACCCTGGCAGTGGCAGGCTGCACAGGCTCCCAGGAGGGGATTTGTGGATAGTGACCTGTGCTTGCATACAGGATTCTTGTTGGCTGCAGCAGCAACATTAGCATTTCATGCCCATCTCTGGGATCTGCGCTGATAGCCACAGCTTGCGCCCTTTCCTGGAGCTCGTTTGAGCTGTTCTTTGAATCCCCTTTCCTCGTGCACCCCAAAACAATGGTCTTTTGCCTCTTTGGCAGGTCCAGACTTTTCCCAAGACTCCCTCCAGGCTAGCTGTGATACACTAGCCCCCTTCAGGCTGTGTTCATGCAGCCAACTCCAGTCCTCTCCCTGAGATCTGACCTCCGAAGCCAGAGCCTCAGCTCCCAGCCCCCACCTTCCCCAGCAGGTGAGCAGACAAGCTTCTCAGGCTAGTGAGTGCTGGTTGGCACCAATCCTCTGTGTGGGAATCTCTCTGCTTTGCCCTCTACACACCTGTTCCTGCACTCTCCTCCATGGCTCCGAAGCTTCCCCCTGCCACCCCTTCTCTCTGTCAGTTAAGGGGTTTCCTAGTATATAGAAACGTTTCCTCCTTCACAGCTCCCCCCCAGAGGTGCAGGTCCCATCCATATTCTTTTATCTCTGGTTTTCCTTTTTTCTTTTGCTCTACCCAGGTACGTGCTGCATTTCTTGCCTTTTGGGAAGTCTGAGGTCTTCTGCCAGTGTTCAGTAGGTGTTCTGCAGGAGTTGGTCCACATGTAGATGTATTTCTGATGTATTTGTAGGGAGGAAGGTGATCTCCACGTCTTACTCCTCTACCCTTCTGAAAGTCCTCTCTCTTCCTTTCTTTTAGATTTTTGTGTATCTGTTGTACGTTTTTGATTTGTGGTTACTCTGACGTTTATATGTTAATCCATAATTACATCTACTTGTTTTAAACTGGTAAACATTTAAGTTCAAATACATTCTAAAAGATTTTACTCCCTTATACCACAGTTTATGTTTTTGATGTCATATTTTATACCTTCATGCTTATCCTTTAACTGTATATTTAAGTTATAGTTCCTTTTGTACTTTTTTATGTTTTAAGCTACATCCTGGTTTATTTAAGTTATCTTTAGTCCTTTGTCCTTTGTTTCCTCTGCCTAGGACCACAAGGCTGGGACACTGAGTCCATGACTCATTTACTCCCTGGATGGGTATTCACCCCAACAAACTCCTTTTTCCTCTGATGTCCCTCCCAGGCACACAGGTCCTGACCCAAATACTTTTCTTCCCTCTCTTTCTGAATAAGTGTGTATCTTTCTTAACACCAAGTTTGTGCAGTAATCCTCCTGCTTGTTTTCAGTGCTTAGTTTCCACATGTAGATGTATTTTTGCTGTGTTCATGTGGGAGGTAAGCTCTACATCTGCTTACTCTGCCATCTTGAGCTCTTCTCTCTCTGAAGAGAGAGAATAATATAATAATATAATAATAATTTATTATAATATGTGTCAGTCTTTAAGCAGGTATATTGATTATACTGTCTTGCTACTGTCCCATTGGGGTTTTGTGTTCTTTACTGACATTTTTGTGTTTCTTAATTTTATTAGTTTCACCACTCCATGTATATTACCTATGTTTTGCATAAAGAACACTTCTGAAATACCTTTTCTACCAATTAGAAGTTTCCTAAGTGTATAGTTGAGTCAAAATAACTTTATTCTCAGTTGGAATCTAAATATCATTCTAATAAAAAATAATTCTTGGGCTCCCCTGGTGGTGCAGTGGTTTAGAGTCTGCTTGCCGATGCAGGGGACACAGGTTTGTGCCCCGGTGTGGGGAAGATCCAGCATGCCGCGGAGTGGCTGGGCCCGTGAGCCATGGCTGCTGAGCCTGCGGGTCCAGAGCCTGTGCTCCGCAACGGGAGAGGATACAACAGTGAGAGGCCCGTGTACCACAAAAAATAATTAATTAATTAATTAATTAATTCTTTAGATGGTCTAAGGAAAACATCTGTTACATGATTTTGGACATTACACTTAATGCAGAATAAGGCAATTTTAAAGAAGTTTGAAACATCTTACATTACTCTGATACATTTGACACAATTAATAAACCTATATTGCTACACTAGTATTAACTATAGTTTACACTTTATATAGTCCTTAGATTTCACATCATGTTCTTTTTCTGTTTCAGGGTCAAACTCCAAAATAGTGTATTACATCTAATTGTTCATGTTCTTTAGGCTCCTTTGGTCTGTTACAGCTTGTCAGACTTGCTTTGTCTTTGATAACATTGACAGTTTTAAAGAATATTGGTGAAGAATTTTGTAGGCTGATCCTGTTGTGTAATTTGTCTAATGTTTTTTTCATGGTTAGACAGGGTATATTGGTTTATGGAAGGAAGACCACAGAGATAAAGTACAATTTTTATCAGATCACTTCAAGGGTACATGCTACCACTATAACTTAACACTGTTGATGTTGATTTTGGTCACCTGTCTGAAGTAGTATTTTTAAACTTTTACCATTGTAAAGTTACTCTTTTTTCCACTTTCCATATTGTACCCTTTGGAAAGAAGCCACAATATGCAGTCCATATTTACAGAGTGAGTTATATTCCAGAGTTGAAAGCAGAGTACCTACATAAGTTATTTGGAATTCTTCTGCACAAGAGAAATGTTCTTTCTCCCTCATTTCTTTATTCCATCATTTATATATATTGGTAATAGCTTGTGGATATTTATTTTATATTTTGGTTTATAATATAATATTATGTTTTTCTCCTGCTTTGTTTGTTTTTTCTAATTTTCAGCTTTGATCATTGGACACTCTTTCTATTTTCTCCTGTATCCTTTCCTTGGGCATGCTTTATTCTTCTTATTATTATTATTATTTTTTGAATATTTCCTTTCTTTTCAGCACTACAAGAAACTTTAGTTTCATCGTCTATATTTTCTCCTGCAGCTCTAGAATTAGACATTTCTCTAAGGAGTAGTGTCCAATTTAAAACTCCTCAAAGTTTAACAATGACTTAGTGGATACACAAATTTATACCACTCTGATAAAACTAATTATATTTTCAAAAGTCTAGAAACTCTAAATTACTTAACCCTCCTTCAATTTATACTCTTGTTGCAATTTAGGAAAAGAAACCTGTGGATTTACATACATTTACTTTATTCCCTGCCTTTCATTCTTAACAATATTATTTCCTCATCTTCAATTATTTTTTTCTTTGACTCAAGGTGCCTCCTTTTCCCTATGAAATAAAAATGTACAGAAATTGCTTTATAGTCTTTGTATAAATGACATCACTAACTCTACTTTGCTCAAGTGTTCTGCCACAGATATTGGCACAGTTCAGTAATTTTTATACTCTGGAAATGCAAATAGTTTGGTTTCAGGCATATTACATTTGCTTTTCAGATAGGTGTCTTCTACTGAAGCACAATTGTGCTAGAGTGTATTAGAAATCTAAGAACTACAAACCACACTCTTTCTACTGTTTTAATATTAAAAATGATTATGGCAAGCAGTGTATCCAGAATGTCGTCTAAATTTTCCTCCCAACAATGAAAAAATATTTTTAATAGTACATCGTGACTTCCTACAATGTTCTATGTCAAAAACAACCTAATTTTATTTCAATTCTTACCAGGTGCTATTCAAATGAATCATCCTCATTTTACCTTATGACAGGGGACAAGGAGAACTTTAAATATAGTTGTTTAAAATTCAAAGATAAATTTAAAGTCACAACTTATGTAAATTCACAAATCTCCCTCATACCAACTGTTTGTTTTTTATCAAACTATTTATCAGAATGGTCATCTACTAGGAGAAATGTGTTAGTAAATGGCTCCTTCTTTCCAATTATTAAAAAGTGAAAACAAGGGCCCAGGAAGTCTAGTATTGAACAAGCATCGCTGAAGACTTGGCTGTCTTTTCCTCTGGAAGGAGACATTACAAGAAAGAAGTAGTCATTGTAACCCTACTATACTTTTCAGAAATTGAAGCCTAGTTCTCAAAGTAACTTAATTGAATGATGAGGTGGTAATGCCTTCTATTCTTACCATAATGATTGATGGAGTGTTTTCACCATCATTTCTCTGACGTTTGGCAAAACATGAGATTAAAGGAAAGAAAACTACATTCCTGAATAAAAATAAATGATAGGCAGGGCCACAAAGACTACAGGACTAAAACACATAATGTGTCAACTCACATGAGACTGAATACTAGGTCTATATCCTCACTGCTCTGTATTGATAACAAGCTACAAGTTTTAAAAAATCCTGTCTCCTTAAGTAGACTGTAAATTTCTCAGTTAGATTTAAGAACTTACGTAAAGATAGGGAAATTAATATATTGAGTGTTTGATATAACTTTTATGAATAGGTATATTATTTTGAGCCTTTTCACATTTATAATCCATTTAAATTGCATATTGCCCTACAAAAATGTCCTGTAGAGATTGCCTACATCAGAGACATATTCTTTCAAGGTCTTTTATGATAGCCATTTGCTATGGAAATAATACAAGGAAAAAAACCCTGTTCCTTTTAGTCTCTCTTTATAACATAAATTTTGAACTTAACACATGAATTTTCCTTTTAAGGTACCCATTCCTCAAACATCCCATCACTCTACTTATTTCCTTCATAGAGCTCATTATTCCCTGAAATCATCTTATTTGTTTATTTACTTACATTTTTATCTGCCACACTTTATTAGATCTTTAACTACAAATAAGAATGTAATTGGTCTATTGGTCATAAATATTGTCCCAATATCAAGAACAATGCATTACATAGTAGGTATCCAATAAATAATTTTGAATGAATGTGTGCATAAAGAAAAGACCCTAGAGAGAATGAAAACACTACCACAGATTGTGCCTTCAATACATTTGCTCAGAAAAGTTAATATAATCATTGAATTGGATGCAATTTCACTGTACTATAAAAGAGCTATAGGTCCCAAGAGGAAGTCAATTAATTCAAAAAACAAATAATAACTAAATCCTTTTTGGTGACCTAAATTTAGCCAGGCATTTAAAATTAAGAAATAGAAACAAATGAATTGCCTTCACTCAGTTAAAAATCTAACCAGAAGAAATAAAAGTCAATAGGTTATTATAAAAAACTGTAATAAGCATTGTGTTAACAATAAGCATAGGATGTTGTAGGAGCACAAATTTCTGAAAATGAGATGAAAGTTGGATTAAATAGCATTATCAGAAGGAATCTTTTATGTATGAATTCCAGCTTGACATTGTTTCTTAATACTCACATGTCCTGTTTTTATCTCCTCAAAATTTGTCTTAGCACTATATTCTTTCTATATTTTTACTTAGAGAACTTATTTCAAGAATATTCTGGATCCTCCTTCTATAATCCTCATGGCTTTTATTTTCTTTTCTGTATTGTCAACCTTTAATTTTTTCTTTCTTTGCTGCATTCTGAGTAGTTTAATATAATCTTCTAGTTCACTGGTTCTTTCTACTCTGAGTCCAATCTGCTACATCATTTCACTTCTAAATATAACCTGTAAGGTTTTTAATTTTGTTATTAAATGTTTAAATTCTAGAATACCTGTTTTGTTCTCTTTTACATCAGTCTGGCCACTTTTTATAGCTTTCTACTTCCTATAATAAATTCTAGCTTGTTATTTGGTGCTTTCAATATGGTAAGCACATTTGTTTTAAAATCACTGTTAATTCTAACATGTGAAATCTATATCAGCCTGTTTATACAGCTTCTCATTGATAAGGTTTTATGCCACTTACCATAATCCTGGTAAACATTGATACTTGGCAGTTACTGACTTAGTTATAAAATTCCAGAAGAAGTCATTTGAGCCCATCTCAAAACACATTTCAAATGTTGCACATCCTCTGCTAACACAGGCTATGTGTACACTGGGTCACATTTGTGGGAGGGCATCACTTGAGACCACAATTTCTCAGGGACAGCTTCCTCTCCCCCTTTTGTTTACTCTTTCCTTTTTCTCCTTTGCCTTGGCTTAATATCTACTCCAAAGCACTTTTGAGTTAAAGTTAAAGGTTGTATTATTGTTGGTTTGCTCTTTTCATGAGGATTTGGCTTCTTTTCTTGAGAACAGAAGAGAAGAGAAGAGAAGAGAAGAGAGACCCTCAGTTATGAATGTAAGATCTCATAGGGAAGTGGCGAAGAATGTGGTTTACTCTAGTTTGGGTAAACTATTTGAGAAATCAATTGAGAAAAAATAACAAATATAAAAATATTTTAATTAGAACCTCACATTTAATATATCATTATCTATTATCAACTTATAAATATTATATTTATTTCAAATAGATTGTATCTTCCCTCTGCAAAAAAAGGCAATCATCAGTACAGGCTCAGGTTTATTCTCTAAATAAATAAGTAATTACATATGAAAAAAAATGCATCCCTTTTGTTTTGTTTCAGTTAATTGCCAGACTTTTTTTGCTTTTCTGGGATGTTTTCCAATATAAAACCAATAATGAATGTAAATCATATGAGGATAATTTTTTTATGCCATCTGTATTGAAGAGAGATGAAAATAGATATTGTCAAAATAGAAAACTCTTTAGAGAAAAATTAGTCCCATCCCTTATTTTTTTCCATTTATTTCTAAGAAATAAAATCTACTCTTGCACAAAGAACACTGTGCTATGTTCCAACAATGAGTTTGCTTTACTTTGTGAACAAATTTAAAAAGGCTTTATACAGATGTTTCTGATTCTGTTGATTTGAAAACAGAGAAGGAAGGTCAAAATACTGCAGAGTAAAAGAGGTGCCCTAATTTGAAACCAAAGTGGAATTGCAAATAGATGTATTCTTTCTTTAAAAATTGTTTAGCTCTGACTATCTGAAAGATGTGTAGATAATTGTGAATCCGTGTCAGGGGTTACAGCAGAGAGAATGAAGGAGTCACTTTGCAAGTCAGACCATGAGAATGCACTGGGAGTGGTAGTATGAGTGAAAACTTTGTGAACTCTGAGATACTTAAAGCTAGACTCATGCCTTATTAATCTGTTACCCTTCATCTCTAGCAGAGTGCCAGACACATGGTAAAAACCTCAATGGATGTTTGCAGATACTCTGGATGATTGAAGGGAGGAATTAATGCATTTAATGAGCATATTGTAGGCTGTAATAGTCAATCAACATACCTCTTCTTTTTTGTACCTTACCACAATACTAATGTACATATATTTTATCTCTTTTGTTGTTGCTGTTTAAACAGATACAGGAAGGAACCGTTTAGGATGTGCACAAAACAAAGTATGTTCCAAAATATTCTTTAATTTATTGGGAAACAGCTGTAGATTTTCATTTGAGATTTCATGTCCTCCTTCAAAGGAGGGTTGAAATGCCATGACACACCCTTTCAAGGGTGTGATACTTGGGAAAGTGAAGAATCTAGTTCAGCAGTAAGAGGAAATGTTCCATCTGTTCCAAGACTGGTGCTCTCAAATAGAGAAGATAGAGATATGAGGGGAATATTTGAGCCAACTTGTTTCTTTGGGGGTAGTGGGAAAAGAAATTTAGTGTGGGGTGGAATGCCGATGACTATGCTAGCAGCTGATGAAATCAAGTTGCGTCATTTTTTTTTTTTTTTTTTTTTTTTTTTTTTTTGTGGTACATGGGCCTCTCGCTGTTGTGGCCTCTCCCGTTGCAGAGCACAGGTTCCGGATGTGCAGGCTCAGCGGCCATGGCTCACGGGCCCAGCCGCTCCGTGGCATGTGGGATCTTCCTGGACCGGGGCACGAACCTGTGTCCCCTGCATCGGCAGGCGGACTCTCAACAACTGCACTACCAGGGAAGCCCCTCAACTTTTAATTTCAAGACTATTGAGGAAGAATGATGGAGCAGTGTTTTAAAATAAAACTATAAGTAATTACAAGAGGCAGCTTCAATGACTAATAATCACAAAGTTAAGTCTCAGATGCATTTTTCTCTTCTCCACATCAATTTCATAACTGCTTCAGATAAATCATAGTTTATTGTAAAGTTGGCAAATAGCAGTGCACCATGGGAGATAAAGAGGAGATTATCTTTGCCTTTTTATTAAGTAGTTAGAGGCAAATAAAAGTCATAAAGGTGTTTCAGTAAGTGATCGTCTCAACAGATCTTATTGGAGCAGCATCAAATATGTCCTCCCCCCACCCCGACACACACATACACTAACAGCGGACAATGGAATCTCATTAGTGTTCACTTTTTAATACAAAGCCAAGATTTGAGGTCCTTACCCCTGAGAAGCCTCTCCTGAGGGTTCTATTTGTAAGTACTGAGGACAATTTTCTATAAAATGGATATGAAGGTAGGTACTTGGGTATTTTTAGAGATCATGCTTTAGCTATCATATCTAAGAAGTCTTGCTTAACCTAAAGTGGTGAAGACTTTCTCTTGTGATTTCTTCAATAATTTTTATAGTGTTAAGTTTGGCATTTACATCTGTGATCTATTTTGAGTGAACTTTTGTATACGGTACAAGGTATGGATTGAGGTTCATTTTATTATAGGTGAATATTCACTTTATTAAAAAAGACTATCCTTTCTCTACTGAATTATTTTCACATTCATGTTAAAATCAGTGTGGGCCTTTTTTTCTGGACTCTATTCTGAACACTGATTTGTCTATCTTAACAGTACCATACTATCTTGATTACTGTAACTTTACCATGATTCCTGAAATCAGGTAGTGTTAATCATCCAACTTAATTTTCTTTTTCAGACTTGTTTTGGTAATTGTAGGTCCTTTGCAATGACATATGAATTTTAGTATCATTATTTTTTGATTTCTACAAAAAAAGCACATATGTACTTGCTAGAATAAAATAGATTTCAAAAATGTGGTTGTAGTGAAGGATAAACACCTATAGAATTTTCTTCCATATTATTCAAATTTTTCTTTTATAGGGGTTTATACTTTCACTAGCATAGGGTGCAAAGGCCATATATACTCCATTCATACCCTCCACCATACAGAAGGCATATTTTAATATCTAATATCTAATTCTGCTGCTTGTTAACAAAATCTGGCATTTCAAAAACATTTCTGATATATATGTGTGTATGTGTGTGTATGTGTGTATACTGTTTTAATAAGAAATAGAATATTTTCTGCAATCATATTTGAGAGAATTTGACTGACATTTTCCACCTTATTGTTCTCTCTAATTTGGTAATGTTATATGGATATTTAAATACAAATAATATTATTATTTATCATGGCATAACTTTTCTTCATAGAATAACATTTGACATTTCCATTTAGTTTTTAACCAGCTTCATGACACTTATTCAGACATCTGTATTAGTTGATCTTGATTATCGTCGTAATATTTACATTCTAAATTTTATTTCCTGGGCTCATAAAATTATACTTAAAGCCATATTTCCAAGTATACCTGCTAACAAAAATTGTTGATTTGCAGTAATACATTGTAATTTTAGTGTTCTTTGGTTTTGAGATCTACATATGCTTCTAACATTTATCCCCATTTACCTTAATTTGTTCTGCTCTAGGTTCTTGTACTTGTTTTAATGCTAAAATACACATTTTAAAGAAAATTTTGTGTCTGTGTGTGTGTATCTTTAGAGTCAGTCTATTATTTTTGTCCCAAATGCAGATTAGGGTACAGACAGTCTCTGACTTACAATTGTTCGAATAATGACTAATGATTTTTCAACTCTATGATGGTGTGCAAGGGATGCAACATTCAGTAAAAATTGTACTTCAAAATTTGAATTTTGATCTTTTCCCAGGCTAGTGATGTGCAGTACCATTCTCTCTCTGGATGCTGAACAGGGGCAGTGATCACAGCTCGCAGTCATCCACAAGATCACCAGAGTAAACAACTGATACTCTTACAACCATTCTGCTTTTCACTTTCAATACAGTATTCAATTAATTACATGAGACTTTCAGAATTTTATTATAAAATAGGCTTTGTGTTAGATGATTTTGCCTAACTCTAGGTTAATGTAAAGGGTTCTGAGCACATTTAATTGTCTCGACTAAGCTATGATGTTTGGTAGTAAATGTGTGTTAAATGCATTTTCAACTTACAATGTTTTCAATGTATGATGTGTTATCAGGATGTAATCTTGTTGTAAGTTGAGGAAGGTCAGTATATAGGCAAAGGCTGCAGAACGTGGAACATACTTTTCTGTAACTTCCAGGATCTACTTAAATTCTATCTGATTTTTGTATTAACTTAATCATTTCAGTAAGATTTGGTTATTGATTAAGTTCATACGCACCAATCTTTTGCAGAAGTCTTCTATATTAAGCACTAATAAATATTTTTTTAGGAACATCTACTTGGCTTTAGGACCCCAGAACCTGTATAAAATCACATTTAATATATCATTTCATAGATTTCCCAACTGAACTTACTTGCCCTTCTTGGAGTTCCAGAAATTTGCTGCAGGTATTAACTTTATATGTCCAGAATAAATCTTAAAAATCAGATATATAACATTGGACAACTCACTTAAGAAATACTTTCTTCCTTTGTAAAATTGGGGCATTATTCATCAGATAGTATGTGTGTGTGTGTGTGTGTGTGTGTGTGTGCATTTGAATGCCTGTTATATGATTAATATACATAATGTTTTTAATGTATTTATTAAAAGATTTTAAATCTGTTATTATTTGTATAATGGAACTTTCTGTTTTCCTTTTTAGTTACTCTAAAATTTGC
Organism: Delphinus delphis; assembly: GCF_949987515.2. NCBI lineage: Eukaryota > Metazoa > Chordata > Mammalia > Artiodactyla > Delphinidae > Delphinus > Delphinus delphis. The sequence goes on along the minus strand of NC_082694.2, from coordinate 18,222,685 downwards.
CTTTAATATAACAATCTAGCAACCACATTTTCCCAGTTACTGTAATTTTATCTCCAGTTGCCTGCCCCTATCATGCCAACATCTACAAGAGACCTATATGACTCAGGAAGAACCTATCCCCTGGCATGTTAAGATAAGATATATGGAGTAGGATGACCACTGTTGGACTTTGAGAAATGACATTCAATTGAGAAATGCAAATCTGTGTAGTCTTGGGCTGACATACATTCTCGTCTGTATCAGAAACTGTAGACTTTCTCTCTGTGACATAATGGAGATCATCAACCCAATGGTTTTTGAGCCCAGACCTCTCCTTCGTTCCCTCCCCTGTGAACTGAAGACTTCCCATCAGTGATGTGGATTCTTAATAACACAAAGTAGGATTTGTTACATGTGAGCAGCGTTATGTGTAACACCAGTATTTCATTCTAAGGAATATATAAACTAAGGAATTTCATTCTAAGGAATATATAAACTAAGGAATATATAAACCAGAGAATTGATTAATCTTTTGCCTCAAAAATATGCTGGCCGTTAAGAACTGATTACTCTAAAAAGAGAGAAATGATATGATTCTTAATCATTAAGCCTGGTAAGTTTGTCTGCCAAAGCTTGGAGAGTTGCTTGCCCCAATATGTATTTTTTTTGTTGTTCCCTTTGTGTGTGTGCCCATGTGTGTTTATGTGTGTATAAGTGTTTTAATGTCAACTCCTTTTGTTGAACATATTATTGCTATTCAATAGGGATAGGATAGATCAGCTCTCCTTAACCCCTCACACCATGACTTACTGTTGTTATCACCCTACAATATTGTTGGCCTCAAAGTATGTAAGGGCAACATGATCTCATACTTGAAGGAAGTATTTACTTATTGTGTCTGGGAATAGGCATATCCAGAGACATATGTCTATATTTAATAACTTAAAGTGCAGAAATAGGAAATTAGGTTATATTTAAGGTTCAAAATTAATTTCCCTTTTATCTACTCTTAGAAATATATGCTTCATTCTTACTTTATGCTGATTCTTTCCTATCAGTGATGTTGCCTGTATTTACTTCACTTAGTTCTCTATAGTCAGCTTCTCTGTATATTTTACAATTTGTCTATCTTTTCCCTTTTCAGTAGAGATGGTTCTATAAAGCATTGGATGTAGCACAAATCCAACTAAAACCAGTGTAATTAGCTATGATTCTTTATGTTCTGTACAAACTGCACTTGTCTTTGTGTGAAAAAATGCACTGCATAAATTTTTTCAAGCCTTCATCCTTTTGGGTCATGCACTTTCTGTGTCTGCTGGAACTTTGGGATTAATATTTTCAGTCTTTCTCAGATTTCCTTTGTTTGCATAAAATCCATGACTCACCACCATGATTTTTGGCCACAGAAAGAAAAGAAGCTGCTCTCTAATGAAAACACAGCCCTTTCAGAAAGGGTTCAAGAAAATGCTTTTTATGACAAGTGAATAAATAACCTGTAAAAGTCTTCACAATTGAGCATTATTAAGTTAAGCAGGCTTATTAAGATTCATAAAGCAATTAGAAGCATTAGGCTGTATTCTCTTGTCATTTTCTTGTGCTTGTCCAAATATTAAAGTCAATGGGAATTGTATGCTTTTGTCCATGGGTAAAATGTGGCCCATTTGAATAAGAATAGCATCTGCAATTATACTACCTGAGATAGAAATTAAAAGGTCCATCAATTCTCATGCTTCAGAGAATAAAATTACAACCAGATGGTGCCAGAAAGTTTCTTCTGGGCATGAGGACTCACTAATGGACAGGTGCATTTTGACAATTTTCTTTTGGCTCCCTCCTCATAATAACTCACATACACACACAGATGTGCCAAAGATAGGACACCAAAACAAACGGGACATTTGCATTTTACCAGGATGAAATCCTCCCATGGCCTAACATATTGAGACTTAGAGCTCTTAAGATGTGTGGAGAATTTCAGTAAAATAATTTTAGAATTTCATCCAACTCAGTGGCAATAAAACTTATCTTCTGCTTCTAAACTGACTGTTTTTGGCTTTACGTGTACCCTGATAATTTACCTTAAACTATATTCACCTCTGTGCATAACAATATAAGAAAACATTTTCTACAGGAAAAGAAAAACTCATTGGCGTTTAGAAAACTCTACCTCTAGATCTAAATAATCTATTAATTGCTACATATTCACTAAACATCCACTATTTTCTACATACACACTGTTTGGGTTTATGAAAACTACAGAAGAAAAATAAGATACCATACATTCCTTCAGGGAACTGAAAATTATCCTTTTGAGTTATGTAAGATTGGATGGTGTATAAATTTGATAGGAATCCAGAAAACAAATGTAGACTTAAGCAGTTGGGGAACTTCATGATTTTGTATCTGCAATTGTTAAGAACTATTAAAATACCAAGAAACGGTTATTTCCTTTTCTAATTTATTGTGAACCTAAAACTAAAGTTATTTATTTTTCTTTTAAAAAGTTCTGTAAACATTCCCAGTATAATGTTTTGTTAATTTAAGTGTTATTATTATATATTTGCATACTTTTATACTATAAAATTAATTTGAAATGTTGTTCATATTAATTTGCTTTATATTCCAAATACCCTGAGGAGAAGTATATTGCATTTATATTTTGAGAGTTTAATTGGACCCCTTCATATTGAAGAGATTAGGATAGTGTTAATCTTGTTTTAATAAACAAATTGTTTTCTAGGGAAAGTTGATCATATAGTCTTTTCTTTTACCCTCACAAAACCTTGCTTTAGAGCACGTATTTCTAATACTCAGTGCAAAGTTTTAGAGTTTATTTCTTAAGGTTATGACCAATTTTGCCATACAGTAATAAGTGAATCTGTTCTAAAATGTTGGTTTGTTTGGAAATGTCATACAAATTTAGCGCACATTGATTGTGCAATAATTTAAAAAAAGGGAAAATAGACCTCACACTGAAGGATCACTAATGGGCCCTGCCTTCCCTGGAATATATTATCAAAAGGTCATGAATATTTGACCTTGGCTACAAGTGTTACATACACTCATCACTCATATAAGGGATGCTCTTGGATATATGACTTGATAATCCAAAAGTAAAATCAACAATAACCATAAAAGATATTTATATTTTGATTCACCTGTTTTGAAATAACTGAAAAACATCAATTATGTAAACATATTCTTCTTGAAGTAACTCATTTATATCTAGGATACCTGTAATTACTTGAAAAATTTCCCTTGAAAATGAATCTGATTACCAGTGAATTTCAGCTTCTGGTCCTACCGTACATCTTGTAGAAATACTAGAAGGAATAGTCTTCTTGGCTACGGTAGCAGTTCCTTAAATATGAAGAAATCCATTTGATGAATATCTCAGATTCCTTTTTTTTTTTTTTTTTAAGTGAAAGCTTTGCTTATCTGCTGGTGCCTGACTTACGTCCTCCGCTATGTGACAGAGGATGTCACAAGCCTGCATCTGACATTAATTTATATATTTATTTTTGCCGTGTTGGGTCTTCGTTTCTGTGCGAGGGCTTTCTCTAGTTGTGTCAAGCGGGGACCACTATTCATCGTGATGCGCGGGCCTCTCACTATCGCGGCCTCTCTTGTTGCGGAGCACAGGCTCCAGACGCGCAGGCTCAGTAGTTGTGGCTCACGGACCTAGTTGCTCCGCAGCATGTGGGATCCTCCCAGACCAGGGTTCGAACCCGTGTCTCCTGCATTAGCAGGCAGATTCTCAACCACTGCGCCACCAGGGAAGCCCCTCAGATTCCTTTAAACATTTCTACATCGTTTTATCATCATGGTCAACCTTTCTGGGCAAACATCCCTTTGTCCTTCATAAGTAGGGATCAATTAATTTTAAAAAAAGCATTTCAGTTATTCTAAACAATGATTAAAATATAATTAGAACAAAAATAATTAGAAAATTATTTTCTACCATAAAAGCAATGCCATTTTTATTAATGCAGCTTCTGTTTGGGTTTGCATATTAAGAAGTTATTTTATGACGGTCACATTTCAATATCACAACACCCACAGATGTTTTTCACCTGAGCCATCCTAGGCTCTTTCACCCCATGATACCATAATCAAAGTTGATGTTTAATTCAAATATTTACATATATTTTTATAAAATGTATCTTGTTGATTTCATTTTGGTATTAGAGATTGTCAGGTTCATTTTAAATCCTAACTTAGCCATCTGTCATGTAAGCTGTCCCTCTCAGCTTCATTTAACTTCAGGCCTTAAGGCTCAATTCAGTTTATTCTTTTGCGATATATGTTTTAAAAAATACACTGAAGTAGATCTCTACTGCATACCTCTCATCTAGATTTTCATAGTTGCTCAACACACTTTAAGAATGATTTTCAATTGAAGATTCAATTACATTTTCTTCAGCTCACATTGTTCCATCATTTAAAAGATATCCTGAGGGCTCACTTTTAACCTCCACGCATATTTTATGAAAACCAAGTTTTCATGTATTACCCAGATAAGAGAGATCAAATAAAGTCATAGACAGATTAAAAAAACAAAATTTAAGTAATAGGATTCCATCATAGGTCAAAAAATAAATAGAAGGAAGGTTAGAATAAACCAGGTTGTTGACTTTTTTTTTGGCTGTGTTGGGTTTTTGCTGCTGTGCGCGGGCTTTCTCTAGTTGCGGCGAGCAGGGGCTACTCTTCGTTGCGGTGCCCGGGCTTCTCATTTCGGCGGCTTCTCTTGTTGCGGAGCACAGGTTCTAGGTATGCGGGCTTCAGTAGTTGTGGAATGAGGGCTCAGTAGCTGTGGCTTGTAGGCTCTAGAGCACAAGTTCACCAGTTATGGTGCAGGGGCTTAGCTGTCCCACAGCATGTGGGATCCTCCTGGACCAGGGCTCGAACCCGTATCCTGTGCATTGGCAGGCGGACTCTTAACCACTGCGCCACCAGGGAAGTCCAAGACATTTATTGACTATTTCCTTTCCTTCTCACTTTTGCCAATTCACTGAACTAAAATATGATGTTTAATACTAGTATCTTACTAAACCAGTGTGGAGGTATTATCTTATAACTGGACCTAGGATATATATATATTTTGTGTGTAATAACAATAAGGTGACTGAAACAAGAATAAGGACTGGGGAATAATTAAGTTAGTATCTAAAGCTATCTATCTATCTATCTATCTATCAACTATCTATGCATCTACCTATCTGCCATTCTGTCTATCTGTTTATCTATTCATCAATAAGAAATCTTAACCTATTGATTTGTCTGTCTTGATTTGCAGTAATATGTCCAATTAATTCTAATTCAATTTCAAAATCCCAGTTTAGATTTTAAAATTCTTTCCTTCTTGTTTAAGAATTTCATGCAATTTAGTGTTGAGATACTCTTTAATATTCTCTATATTATAAGTTGAAAAGTGGTCGGCCACCCATAGGCTTCCTCTGTCTAGAAGGCATACTTTTATGGCCTGATAAATGTTTTGAATATTGAGATTGTTCACATTCTAAAATTGAATTTTTGACATTTTTTGAAAAAAAAACTGGAGCATATGAAAATAGTATGCACAGTATTCCTCATGAAATTAATTTTTTGGCACTTAATAGATATACCTTTAAATTGGGTGAGAGTCCTCCAGTTTAATTCAGTTGCAAGAATTTCTTATTGCTATACAGTTGGTCTATTTTTCTCATTCAACACATTTGTCTAATTTGTGTCAGAATTTGAACTCTGGTCTAATGCCAATTCCCACTTATTAAAAACAACATCTTCCTTAAAATTGACTAATTGATTGACTCATGTATCCATTCAGTGAAAAAATACTTATTAGATAATTTCTTGCCAAGCACTCTTTAGAGATACTGAAAGAGAAGATTTCATCCTGGTATTTGACAAAGGTGAGAGAAAATGTGGTAAAGGTGTAAGACTTGAGAAAAAGGTATAAGTCTGAATTTGGTAAACATCATCTTTACCACACAAGTAGAGGAAGAGATAATTCTCAAGAGGGAAAGCAACGTAGAGGTTGGTTAAGTGTTAGAAAACAAAAAGTTCTGTCTGAAACTAGGACAAAGTTTCAAGAATAAAGTCAATAGACTAGAACTGGGCTTTCCTGGTGGTGCAGTGGTTAAGAATCCCCCTGTCAATGCAGGGGACATGGGTTTGAGCCCTGGCCTGGAAAGATCACACATGCCACAGAGCAACTAAGCCCATGAGTCACAACTACTGAGCCTGTACTCTAGAGCCTGAGAGCCACAACTACTGAGACTGCGTGCCACAACTACTGAAGCCTGCATGCCTAGAGCCCCTGCTTTGCAACAAAAGAAGCCACCGCAAGGAGAAGCCCGTGCACCACAATGAAGGGTAGCCTCTGCTCACTGCAACGAGAGAAAGCCCATGCACAACGAAGACCCAACACAGCCAAAAATAAAAACAAACAAATAAATTAATTTTAAAAATAGACTAGAACTGAAAAACAATAAAAAACAATAAGAGGGGTTTCCGTGGTGGCGCAGTGGTTGAGTCCGCCTGCCGATGCAGGCGACACCGGTTCGTGCCCCGGTCTGGGAAGATTCCACATGCCACGGAGCGACTGGTCCCGTGAGCTATGGCCGCTGAGCCTGCATGTCCAGAGCCTGTGCTTCACAACGGGAGAGGCCACAACAGTGAGATGTCCGCATACCGCAAAAAAAAAAAAAAAAAAAAAGACAATAAGAAATTAAAATATGGTTGATTTTTGCATTTTTAGAGTCTTTGATGACTTCCTTGAGAAGAAAGTTTTCAGTGTGTGATGGAGGCAGCGGACAGATTGCAGTGAGTCATTAAGAAATGTGAGGTTAGAAGATACAGATGAAGAATATATTCTCCTAGTACAAGAAGAGTACTAAGGAGGCATGAGATGTTGAAGCTAGAAGTGGCTAGAAACAAAGGGGAGAAATAGAAACTCCTTCATTTGCTAATGGGGAAGAAACAAGAAATTTATCTTTTGGAGGTACAAGAACAGAATATAATTGATGCAGCAAGGTCAATAAGAAGGGAACATAAGGATATTTACAGTACAAGCAGAGAAATGATATTTTTTCTCCTGAGAAAGAATCCTCTTCACCCCTGAAACTGGATAGAATGTGGTAGGGCTAGAAATAGATACATATAGGATTATTAGTATGAGCAGAGTGCAAGGAGTTGGAGGATTATTTTCAAGGAGATTGTATTATTATTTTATATTTAGAAAGAGCAATTCACTGAAAATGAACAAGATAACAGAAACTGAACCAGATCTTTTAGAATATGAGATGGAAGTCTCAAAATTTTAAGTTAGAGTTCAAGACAGTAACACAATGGATATGTCATATCAATCCTGATATATCTTGAACAGTTATGGAACTGAAATATAGTCAGTTTTTGTTTAAGCCACTGTTGTTTGAACTTTTGTTTTAGAAGTTGAAACTGTATTAGTCTTGAACAGTTATGTTTTTCTCTTTCTGACTTACTTCACTCTGTATGACAGACTCTAAGTCCATTCACCACACTACAAATAACACTTTCGTTACTTTTTATGGCTGAGTAATATTCCATTGTATACATGTGCCATTTATTTTGAGTTGTTTGAAAAATACAGGTTACGTTGAATTTGGTGGCAGTTTGTTTCACTGATAGAGAATTTTATGTATTCATAGGGTAACTTAAAATCTGATTTTGTAAATCTAACTTTTATCAATTGGTACACCTTCTAAAGATTACAATAACAAAGAAAAAGTCTGAATTTTCGCCTTTTGTATAAAAATTTTGAAACTAGATGGAAGATATTTCTTTAATTTTTCTTTGCACAAGCTAAATACATACATTTGTCCCTGCCCAGGTTTGATGTTATGATTAACATAATGGAGGGTAACATTGTGATATGGGAAGAGCATAGACTTTGAATCAGGACAAATCTGATATTTTAAAAAATATATTATATGATTGATTTTAATCTCCCTCAGCCTCAGTTTCCTCATTGTTATATGAAGGTTGTTATTGTGGCAGACACTATTGACTGTCTATCCAATAGCAAAACTTGACTTCCTTATTCCTAGCTAACAGAATCAGTTCCTCAAAGTAGAGGTCAAATGTACTAAAAACTCACTTTTTAGGGTCCCTGTACCTACAGTTTGCCTATGTGACCCAATCATAACCAATTATTTTGAGAGATCTGTGTGGTAAAATGCTTCTGGAAAAGATGCTCCTCATGAAAAAGCAGAGAAAAAGAAAGGATTTTTGCCTTTGACACTGCCTAGAGTGTGTTTGATGTTGAATATTTCTGCCATCATTATATAAACAAAAGGAGCTATTGTTGATATGTTGAGGATGGAAACTGAAATTAATCTGGAAATACCTACCTCTAGTTATAGTGTTAGTGAAATGATTATATGTCTCACTGTAATCCACTTTTAATAAGATGTTTTATTACTTGCAGCTAAGTATTCAAACTGGTGAAATGATTTACATGAAAAATAAAATGTAAAATACATTGACAGCACAGCTGATATTGAAAATTTTAAAATAGTTTTATCAATTTTATATAATGCAGATTTAACTGAAAACTACAAATGTTGCCTATGTGCAATGCAATATAATTCATCATTTCATCATGATCTACACTTGTATTAATGACACCTATAATTCAATAATCAATAAATTGGCTTTTAAAGCAATCATAATATATAATGTTGGTCTAACAGTAAGCTTGTTCAATAGGATAAAAAATTTAAAAAAAATCTGCGTTAAGATTAAAAGAGAAGGTGAAGTAGAAAAGTGGTTATATTTACATAAATTTAGAAGGACACATTTCAATCAAATAGTAAGAATTTTGGTCAAAAAATAAGATACATACGTAGATAGATAAATATTAAGTGTTTTTGTCACCAAAAAAGAGGACAGGAGGAAATTTTTGTGACAAAAAAAGGTAAAAATAAATCTACCTTTAAAAATTACTGCAAAATGCTTTCTCTCTTCATTAAAAAAATAACATAATCTTACTCTTCTAAAATAATGGCAATATATTTTCATATACTGTTCATTTACAAATGAAGATAAATGCATTATTTATCATTATTATTTCATATATGAATGCAAAGTGTACTAGTTGCCCTGAAGAGTAAATCCTTTTCTTTTCAAACATCTCACCCTACATTTTAAACAGAAACTTAAGAAGCAATTAACAGTGACAACTTTTACTCCATAGCTTTGAAGTGGAAAATGAGAATATGATTCGAGTCTCTGTGCTGCATAACAGCATTTTTAATGTTCGAGTTTGAACTATAGATCCTTCAGCAAGCAGAATAAATGTGCTATTTGGGGGCCTCCAGCCCACTTCTAGGAAGATAATGGGCTAATCATTTCCTGGAAAATGTCAGAGTGTTTTCCCAGAAGATATTGGTAACAGCACTGCAGCTTCAATTATAAATGCTTCCATTCTTCTAGCTATGAGTTCAATCCTGAGAGTCAGTTTTACTTCCTTCCTCAAAAGCCTTTTGAAATCTGGGGTCGAGACATAGAGATTTCACCATACCTCTAATAAACTGGTAGATTATTATACAATCTAATCAATAAAAGTGAGGATACTATCTCCCCTAAACATTAAGCTCTTGCCAGCAATGAAAAGTAGTAATTGTAAAGTTGCTGATATTGGTAACTAAAATGCCACCTTCTAGGATAACTCACATGTTCCTCATATCAGTTCCTAGTAAAAGCAGAGAAAGTATGTGCCCGGGGGAAATTTGGAAGACTAAGTTCCCCATATTTGTATAAATATCTCAAAGGGCCCAGGAAAACCTTGGACTCAAAAATGAATTTGGTTATTTAACCTGAATGTTTGAAAGTCTTTAATATAATTTATTTCAGAGTAAGAAATGACACATTTTTCTGTCTCCATGTGTCATACACATATAGTAGTCTCTTTCCATATATGTGAGTTTGCATTGGAGAAAAGCTGGAGGTCATTGAATTGTTTTATTTTAGAATTAAATATTCTAATGCTGAGTGTAATTGTATTTAAGAATGAATAATATAGATTTTTATTAAGGAAAATTTGGTTGACTAATAATCAGTAATATCTTTTTTTTTTTTTTTTTTGTGGTACGCAAGCCTCTCACTGTTGTGGCCTCTCCTGTTGCAGAGCACAGGCTCCGGAAGCACAGGCTCAGTGGCCATGGCTCACAGACCTAGCCACTCCACGGCATGTAGGATCTTCCCGGACTGGGGCACGAACCCGTGTCCCTTGCATCGGCAGGCAGACTCTCAACCACTGCGCCACCAGGGAAGCCCCAGTAATATCTTAAAAAGAATTTTTATGTACCCATCCATGTCCTACCTTTCCAGCCAGAGATGCTTCCTAGTGAAATTAGCCTTTGCTTCTTTTTTACTTTGACATATGATTTTGAAATGTACTTATTGACTGCTAGATAGAATAAATGAGTTAAGAGACATGTGAGTTACAGAGATTGTTCCTTCAAACCATCAAATGGAGATCATGTAAAATCCTCTCTGATTACCCATAAAAAAACATTGTTTATACTCATGTTTTACTTAAACTATATTTTACTTACTTCTTTTCTAGTTCATTTAAATCCAATCTTATTTCATATCATTTCATACAGTAATTAATATGGTAATGAGCACATAAAAAGTGCTTAATATATTTTTGTTGAAAGGAATTAAGAATCTCATAAAGTTGAGAATTGATCCAAGAGTTAAAGGCCTGGCTGCTATTCCTGGCATTGCCTCTAATAGTATGTTGTTTAATTTTGTTTTATTTATTGTTATTATAACTTTTAACTGGCTTTGCCTTTTAAAAGTCTTGATGAATATAGGCTGGTTGCTAATCTGAGGACATATGCTGGCTACTGTTTTATTAAATAATACATCAATTCAATAGTTTCTAATAAAAACTAGTGGAATTCTTAAGAAAGGAATAAAGAGATAAAGATGCTCAACATCATTAATTATTAAAGAAATGCAAATCAAAACTACAATGAGGTATCACCTCACACTGGTCAGAATGGCCATTATCAAAAAATCTAGAAAACATAAATGCTGAAAGGGTGTGGTGAAAAGGGAACCCTCTTGCACTGTTGGTTGGAATGTAAATTGATACAACCACTATGGAAAACAGTATGGAGGTTCCTTAAAAAACTAAAAATAGAACTACCATGTGACCCAGCAATCCCACTACTGGGCATATACCCTGAGAAAACCATAATTCAAAAAGAGACATGCACCACAATATTCATTGCAGCACTATTTACAGTAGCCAGGGCATGGAAGCAACCCAAGTGTCCATTGACAGATGAATGGATAAAGAAGATGTTGCACATATATACAATGAAATATTACTCAGCCATAAAAAGAAATGATACTGAGTTATTTGTAGTGAGGTGGATAGACCTAGAGTCTGTCATACAGAATGAAGTAAGTCAGAAAGAGAAAAAACAAATACCATATGCTAACGTATATATATGGAAACTGAAAAAAAGAAAAAGAGAGAGACGCAGGAATAAAGAGGTAGACATACAGAATGGACTTGATCACATGGGCTGGGAGGGCAAAGTGAAAGTAGCATCAACCTATATACACTACCGTATGTAAAATAGTTGGATGATGGGAAGGAGCAGTATAGCACAGGGAGATTGACTCGGTGATTCATGACCACTTAGAGAGGTGTGATAGGGCAGGTGGGAGGGAGGCTCAAGAGGGAGGGCATAAGGGGATATATGTATAGGTATAGCTGATTCACTTTGTTATACAGCAGAAGTTAACACAACATTGTAAAGCAATTATACTCGAATAAAGATGTTAAAAAAAAGTAAAATAAAATAAAATGATCTTACTCAAAAAGAATCTCTAGTAAAGACAAACACTAACATTAAAGCTACCTTTGAAAATGGAAATCCAAACTATTTAAGAAAACAGGAGTGTAAGTAAGTAGTATTTCAAACTAAAATGTTTTTTGTAATATGTTGTTTAAACTGTTTGTTAAAAAATTAGTGATTTTAACATTATAAATATGCATTACCTTTTTTGTTTCCATGAAAAAATTGTATATTGGGTAGTCTAAAAATTTTAAACTATACTCTTGCTGGATAGATGGATTTTTTTTTCTTAAGTTGGATATTGCCATACATTTGTGCATGGCAGTTTTAAACCTAGGAATAAATAGCCATCCAAGTTAATATTTCAATGAAGAGAAAAATAAATATGTTTTTGTACGTGAAATGACTTGCAAATTGTGCCATCGAAAGATCACTACAGCCAAGTGTGAAATGTATCCAAGGAGGAGGATGACATAGGGAAACATTAAAGTGGTGATAAAAAAGCTATATATTTAATTAAATCCATTGAGTGTATGTGTGTGTGTGTGTGTGTGTGTGTGTGAGTGCACATTAACATCATTCTATAACTATGATTCAGAATGATCTATTTATCCAATGTGGTAGAAATATGATGAAGGAAAGAAGAAAGAGGATTAAGATTCTTATCTTTCATATGAAGTCTATATAGATGCTAACCTCCACTTAAAAATGCTATTTTATTTGTTATAAAATTATCAAGATAGCCACTAAAACAAAGTAAAGTATATATACAAATTTTACACTTCTGGTGGAATAAACAAGAAAACAGCTTAATAATTTAACAAAAGTAAGAATATTTTAAAAAGGAAAGTAACAAACTTAAAAGGATGACAAAGAGAAAAGATTAACAACAACAAAAAGAAATTTTAGAAACATGTGACTTGCCACAAGAACTTTTAATGGACTGTATTTTCTTATGAAAAATCAGACATTTGAGAATTGGTAAAAGCTTCATTCTAGGTATATGCTGCTTAACACACAGATAAATGTTAAAAAACAACTTTAAAAAATTGAATATAAAAGCTGGAAAAGGTACAACTGACACATATTCAAAATTAGTAATTTCAAATATGTTAAATGTTGATTTGTAGAAATGTTGATTTGTAGAAATATAAATTAAGTAAAATACAGACTATGACCTCTTATACAATTATTAAGTAGAAGGGTTTACAAATTACTCTAACGTGGGGAAACTTCATAAGTATTAAGTATAAACATGCTACAGAGTAGTATGTAGATTGTGATCTGACATGTCTTATCAAATTATTATGTCATTATCTATATACACATATATGCCATAAATGTGAAGCCATCAAAACAGGGTAAAGAAGCTATATCCCTTACTCTTGGCCTTTATGGAGTTGATTAGAATTATTTAGAATAAAAATGGTTAGCATGTCAAAAAAAAACTTAACAATTTGCTGTATACATGAGATGCTGTTTTTTTAATACAAAGTGACTCTGTTTCAAAATACAATAATAGAAAGATTATACCTAGCAGTAAAAAGGGAAAAAGAACTGGGATTTGAAATGCCAATATCAGACCATCTTGGGGAAAAATTAGTCTGAAAAAGTGGAACCTTCTACAACACAAACCATAACATCAACAATGGAGATCTTTCATGAAATTTCTTGTAATAAGTAATGTATCTGCTAAATATAAAATTGATAAAACATTGAGGGAAACAGGAAAATGGAGAGAAACATCACAGTAATTTAAGACTCAACTGATTCCTCTTCATCCTGTTGTGAAGAATGCTGAGTTTCCTCTAAAATTTTTATTTCAAAAGTTTTCAGTCCCAGTTGCTTGATATTGCAGTATCATAAGTCTCATAGTTTCTGTTTGAGAACAACCCATTAAAGAACAAGACTGGCCTAGCTTCATTATATCATGTATTATATCACTCTCCCATCTGGCATCTCCATTGCCATACTTCACAGCTGCTTTCTCCTAAAACTGGAAAATAACTGATACTATTCAGTCCTCTCTGCTGGGTAGAGATGAAGTGGAGTTGAATATGATCTATCTTGATCTATGAATTTTCAGTCCCATTTGTTCTTCTTTTTGTTCCCTGTCATTTTTCAAATAATTGGTTCCCCATCATCTATATTACTTTTATCTTCTCTTTTTGTGACTCTGTCATTTGTATCTGTAACCAAAACCTTGAGCATTGAAAAGCCATCCTCATCTTATTTTCTTGAACTATTCCTCACATTCAGCCTAGTGAGATACTCAGTCATACTAATAAGTGGGTCAGTCTGAGTTCATTCAAAACATCCATTTAGTCAAAAAAGCAATTCCAAAGTCAGTCTTCTGAAGAGGGTAATTCCACCCAGGTGTTATCATGTACCCAGTTCAACATCTAACCATTGTGGTCCTGCTTAACCAGGCTTCAATTGCTGGAAGGGTCACTGTTTGTCTGTTTGTTTATCTTAGAGCTCTAATTTCATACAGTTCTGGCACCTGTTCTTTTATAGTACATTTTATAACTTTCTCCTCTACAATAACTGCCACTTCAAAATTATTTTAAAAATATTTTCTTTAAATATTCAATTAAGTCTTTTTTAGTTATTCCACTAATTCAAAAGAAATTCCCTACTATATTTTTTAGTATTGCATCTCTATTTGTAAAGTCATAAGAATGTCCTAAGTCAGACTTTCTCTGTAGATATCACCCCAATTACTTATGGGGAGGGGGAAGGGCAAGCTGTGACAAAGTGAGAGTGGCATGGACATATATACACTACCAAACGTGAAATAGATAGCTAGTGGGAAGCAGCTGCATAGCACAGGGAGATCAGTTCAGTGCTTTGTGACCACCTAGAGGGGTGGGATAGGGAGGGTGGGAGGGAGGGAGACACAAGAGGGAAGAGATATGGGAACATATGTATATGTATTACTGATTCACTTTGTTATAAAGCAGAAACTAACACACCATTGTAAAGCAATTATATCCAATAAAGATGTAAAAAATAAAAAAAAAATGAAACAAAAGTAAACTAAACAAAAAAGTAAGCTAGTCTCTTAATTTTTGCAACTTGTTTAGAGCTCATTCTTCCGTCTGGATCCTATAATATTTTGTAATGCATAATATATGTTGCTTTTTATCAATCTCAAAAATATTTAATTACAGATTTAAGATAGGCTATCTTTTGATATTACTCCTGTGGTTCTTTTCATGAATGTTTAGTTTGGACTCTAATACTTCAGAACTCCTCTTGAGTAAGTCCCTCTCTTTTAAAATATACTAACCAGATTTGTTCTTTGTTCTTTCTAATGCTACCACCATCTCCTGAACCTTATTATTTTTTTAATGTTCATTTGAAACAGACTTTACTTTCTTGTTTGTTTGTTGCTTAACATTTTTGCACTGTTCCCATGCCAACCTGAATCCCACTATTAAGGCATTTCAAGTACAGAAGTACAGACTTTCTTTACTGATTATATGCTTCCTTTACTAATATAATGCCTGTTGGATTGTGAAAATATCATTCAAATTTTCCTTCACCTTGGTCAACTTGCGTGATGAAATTCTTTTATAAAAATGCTTTTTGTACATTTTACTCAATGCTTTATAAAATTCACTATAATCTGGGTTATCAGTATATAGGACCAAATATAAACAATGGTGATAGCAGTT
This sequence comes from Delphinus delphis, assembly GCF_949987515.2. Classification (NCBI taxonomy): domain Eukaryota; kingdom Metazoa; phylum Chordata; class Mammalia; order Artiodactyla; family Delphinidae; genus Delphinus; species Delphinus delphis. The sequence goes on along the minus strand of NC_082694.2, from coordinate 18,207,168 downwards.
AGAATTTGGGCTAGATATATAGAGGTCAAAATCTAGGCATAGGTACTGGGATAATTTGTCCCTAGTTTTTAATTTTTTTTAAAACATCTTTATTGGAATATAATTGCTTTACAATGTTGTGTTAGTTTCTGCCATACAACAAAGTGAATCAGCTAACTAAATGAGGGACAGTTGGTTTTGGTATTATGGTTTTGATGGCAGAATAACATTCATCTTTAAACAGCACCAAATAACAGAACATGAAAAATTCCTACAATAATAATCCAACTTTTGTGGCACGTAATCCTCTCTCTCTCTCTCTCTCTCTCTCTCCATATATATACATATATATATATATGAATATATATATATATTCTTATCTATCTTCTAAATCCTACATATATATATATATATATATATATATATATATATTTAATTCTCACTCATTTATGTCCAACAATGTTGATGAGAGTCCTAAAGGAAAATGAAAACCTCTGTTTTTTCAATATAAGCCTTTTTCAATATGCTGCAATCACCATAAACCAAAGAGCCTTAACCTCTCCACATGATGTATCAATTCAAAATATCTATCCCTATATTTAATCTTAAAGGAAATTTTATTGGAATATTAGCAAAACAATAAATTTCTTCCAATTTCTAACCAATAAATAAATGGGTAATGGAGATTATATGTGTTGCCAAGGGAGTATAATATTTAATATCTGACCTGTACTGAAGAACATAGCTTAAGACTCACATCAGAAATGGAATATTATATTATTCTACCCATCATTCTCCCCAAAATACTTAAACTAGAATTTAAGACCCACAGTTAGGTTTATACTTGATATAGCAGTCTCCTTACGATCTTATAAGAGAATTGGCACTCCATTCCCTCATGTATGTGGCCAATGTTAAGATCTCTCTGTTTGCTGTGTATATATGTATATACATAGATGAGAGAGATAGAGACAGAGACAGGCAGAAACAAAGAGAGAGACAGATAAAGATTTATTTTGAGGAATAATTTCACACAGTTGTGGAGACGGACAAGTCTAAAATCTTCAGGGCAGACTAGCAGGCCAGAGACCCAGGGAAGAGTTGATGTTGTAGCTCAAGTCCTAAAACAGTCTGGAGGCATAATTCCCTGTAATAGAAGGACCTCAGTCTTTTTATCTTAAGGTCTTCAATAGATTGGATGAGGTCCACTCATGTTGTAGTAGGTAATTTGCTTTATTCAAAGTCCACTGATTTAAGTGATAGTTTAATCTAAGAAATACCCTGACAGTGACATCTAGATTGTCATTTGATTCAATATCTGGGTGGCATGCCTAACTATGTTGACCCATAAAATTAACTATCACACTTGAGAATATGATTATTCCCTATTTATTTAGTCTATAACAGGTCAAATTTATAAACAGTAAATATTTAAATAAAAATAAGATAATCTACTAGGTATATTACAAACAGTACACTCTTACAATCACACAGGCACACATATGTATGATCTCATAAAACATAAAAACTATTTTGTAATCTGCTTTACAATAACTTCTTATTTCTTCTATTTTTGAAAAATATGTCACCTTGGATTTATTATTTACATGATTGTTAAAGTAAATAAAATATAGTGTTAATACAAATAAACAGTTCAGATAGACTGGTTACTAATACACAGGTTGATACAGACATTCTAATTATGTTTCCTACATAATTAGATCTATGAATGATAAAAAGTAAAGTAACGATGAAGAATTAAATATTGGAGAAGCCGTTGAATTCTTCATAATCAAACATAATCAAGGATACAGGATCTGAGTTCACTTATCAATATTTTAAAATTATCTCCACTGTTCTTGTGGTTTTAATCATTATATTTTAAATTATAGTGGGGCATGAAGAAGTAGCAGAAATAAGTACCTGGATCAGTAGACATATTTAAAGATCAGATATGCTGGTCTTACCTATTTTCTGCTCCTTCCCTAGAAAATGTGGAAAGAAGAGATAAGCCTTTTGTATTTAAAATATTCAAAAGCATTTGATGTCCAGACAACATGGTATAGACTCTTCCATGCTAAGTGGAATTCTAAATCCTGGAAACATGTCAGGAGACAACCAAAGGAGAACTCTGAAAGGTCCAATGACTAGTTGAACTGGTTAGAGATCTCAAGGTTAAAGGAACAACATAGCATCAGGTGTCTCACCACTCTCACAGAGCAGAACAAGGTGGCCCAGGCCTCATGTTTTGTCATCTCCAACTTAGCAATTGAAGATGACCCTAAGAATGAACAGGAATTCTACCAACAAATTTGTGAGCCTGGTAGCACTGGCAAGAGGTGTTAGTTGAGAGCCTCACTGAAAGGGTAAGCTCTCTTCTTTCTTCCCTACCCTTATATCTGGGTCTGAGATCCAACTTCCCTATACAGAATCACGAAGCAACTAGGCATCATCATCAAGGGGTTTTGAAACAACAGTAGCAAGCTCAGGAGGTCCTCTCTATCCTCCAGACACAGAACAAATCATACCATAACATGTGGCATGCATGGGCAACCTCTCTGTTACTCTTGCACCCCAAATTTCCCTTCCCATGTGTACAGACCAGGTGACAACAACAGGAGCGATCCTGCCACAAGAAACAGCCAGGTCTAGGTAGCCTCTTTGTTCCTGTGAGCTGGAGATTTTTTTTCTGTATCTATGGCTACCAGGTGTGCCATCCTGGGGAAAATATTTCCATTCCTACAGGCAGGAAGATCAGGGAACGGTGGGAGCCCAAGCAACATCAGATAAATCAAACAGAAATAGTAACACTGCAAAGACTCTGAAAAGTTATCATTGGAAGTCCAAAATGTTGGCCAAATACTGTATGTTAAACTCAAAATTAAAGATTTAAATAGAATCCAGAATTCCCAATAGAAAAAAAATATACATGCTGCAAGGAAAATAACACTTTGTGTGCGCACACACACACACAGAGGTAAATTAACTTTAACGACAACAGGCAATTAACTGATGTCAATACTTAGATGAATCAGATACTGGAATTATCTGACAAGGATTTTAAAGCAGTCATCATAAAAGTGCTTCAGGGCTTCCCTGGTGGCGCAGTGGTTGAGCGTCCGCCTGCCAATGCAGGGGACACAGGTTCATGCCCTGGTCAAGGAAGATCCCACATGCCGCAGAGTGTCTGGGCCTGTGAGCCATGGCCGCTGAGCCTGTGCATCTGGAGCCTGTGCTCCACAACGGGAGAGGCCACAACAGTGAGAGGCCTGTGTACTGCAAAAAAAAAAGTGCTTCAACAAATAATTGCAAATTATTTTAAAACAAATAAACAAAAAGGTAACCTGAGGGTAAGGTGAAAATAATTGAGACTAGAATCAGTAAACTTGAGGACAGATAATAAAATTTAAGCAACCTCAACAACAGAGAGGAAAAGATGGACAGCAAAAAGGGAGCATCAGGGATCCTTAGAACAATAAATAATAAAAGAGCCAACATTGGCATCATTGACAGAAAAGAACTAGGGCTGCAAGAATATTCAAAGAAATAATGGCTGACTATTTTCCAAATTTGATTAAAGAAATAAACCTACATATTCAAGATGTTGAGTGATCCAAATACAATAAACTCCCCTAATTCATGACAAAATGCATCATAATTACATTTTTGAGAACAAAAGACAAAGCAAAATTATTGAAAGCAGCCAGATAGAAAGCATGTGTTACCTCTAAGGACACATTAAAGTGAATGACAGCAGATTTCTCATCTAAAACCACTGAAGGCAGAAGGACATGGAATATTTTTTCAAGTATTGAAAGCAAGGTCAACCACAAATTCTATATTTGGTGAAACTCTCCAGAATAAAGAGGGAATAAAGACATTCTTAGATTAAAAAATATATATATATATATATATATATATTTTTTTTTTTTTTCTATCAGAGCAATCGTTAAAGAATGTCTAAAAAAAGGTTCTTCCAACAGAAAGGCAATAATAAAAGAAGAAATCTTGGAGCACCAGGAAAGATGAAAGAATGACTAAAACAGCAGAAATACACATATGAACAATAGACTATCCTTTTCCTCATCTATCTGATAATCATGTTTGATGCCTGAAACAAAATATAACACCATCTGATACTAAAGACCATGATATTTGTAAACAAGGATGATAAAAGGACCTAAAGGGGAGTAAGTTTTCCACACTTTACTGTTATCAAATATTTTAATGTTCTAATATTTTATTGTTATATAATATTGTTACCAGATGACTGTGATAGTTAAATTAGGTATACTCTAATACTGAGTGACCACTAAGAGAAATATACAAAGATATACACCCTACAAATAAAGCAATATGGAATTCTAAAAAGTTCAAGAATCAGAGAATTGTAACAAGAGAAAGGACTCTGATATATAAAATATAAATCAGGTAATGCAATGGAACTAAAATTCTTAAAACATAATATTAATATCTGGAGGATGGATGAAGAACAGCTGAAATTTTGTTCTTATAGGGATGCAATCAGTAAACATAACTTTTATTATAATTAGCATAACGCTTCTGTCACAACTGTAGGAGACACTCAATCAAATTGCAATGGTTTATTGGTGAAGTTTCATTCTAGTAATTAAAAAATAAAAAGAAAAGTAAAAAGAAAACACACAAACAAGAAACATAGTTAAAAGCCACCATATAATTGAAAAATTCTCCAACAAGAAAGACAGAGACCAACACAAATACATGGGAATAAACATAAAGAATAAATTCATAAAAATATGACTCATTGCAGGAAGATTACAACATTTTTAAAAAGAGATCAGCAATTTTTTTTATTATTTCAAAAAATAGAAAATACTCTAAAAGGAAAATACATACACAAAAAATATTTCTTTAAAGTGAAAAACATAACATTGCTTAATTAAAAAACAAAACAAAACAAAAAACTACAGAAGGTTTAGGACAATATAGTTGAAAAATATTCTCTGAAAATATAACCAAAGGACACAGAAATTGTATGAGAAAAAGTTAATATAAAATGAGTTAAACAGGCTCTAAGAAATTACAATATCTAAAAAAATGAGGTTCCAGAAGAAAAGGAAAAATAGTAAGAAGGATATCATAAAATAAATATTACAGGAAAATTTTCCTAAACTAGGGTATACAAGTTTGCAGATGAGAGAGGCCCACTGTATTAACATATATTATGTGGAGCACAGGGTGCTGGATGGTGAACCACTGTTCAACAACTGACCACAAGAGAAATTGAAATAGAGAAGTGTCCTGGACTAAGGGCAAATTGGTCAATTTAAATCAAAAGAGCACAGTTTCAGTAAGCCCCACATGGGTCTTACCTAAGGGGAAAATAAGGCATACAGGCACTGGGGAGTGGAGGAGACTATTGATCACAAAGGCTGTTGGAAAAATCATATTAAGACCTTATATAATTTGCTTGTGACTCTGTGGGCTCTATCTAAGTTTAAGCTAAAATACCTTTGTTCAGCTCACAAGAAACATCCTGACCAGGCCCACCTGTGAATGGTTGCAGGGCAGAAGAAATCAGCAATCCCCTCTGGAGTCTGGCCTAAACCAGGAAATATTTGCAACAATTTATCACTTTTTTTTTTACTTTACCTCCTCACCTCCCTCCTCTTTATTCTATAAAAGAAACTAGCATCCAAACCCTAGCAAGATGGTACTTTGGGACCCTAGTCCACCATCTTCTAGGTCTGCTGGCTTTCTGAGTAAAGTTGCTTTTCCATGACCCAGTACCTTGTCTCTCAATTTATTGGCTTTTTGTGTGGCAGGCAGTACGAGCTTGGATTCAGCAACAATTATGAACAGGAAATGGACTGGCCTTGTTATAGCTTAAAGAACAAAAATAATCTTTTATTTATTATATTCTGTACAAGAAGGAAATAGAGTGGCCTTATATTGCACTATCGTGTTCTGAAGTCAACATTCTATTGGGAGATATTGGGCATGAATACATTCCTTAGAGTGGTGGTGCGATTCCCTTGATGGAATTTCCTTATCTTGGATCATAATTACCATCACTCTTGAACTATTGATGAACAATCAGAAAAGAGGACTGTGGAGGTTGGGCTTAAATTAAAGGGAGGGTGAATTTCCCTCTGGGACTTCATTCTCAAAATGTAGTCTGAGGAATAGGCAAGTGCTAATTATTGTTTTGATGGGGATAGGGGATCTTTGCAACAAGTGGAAGCACATTAGTGGGATAAAGAGCTCAAATTACGTTAAACCTGGGTTTCTGAGCCATAAAATAGCCACATATTTACTGACAGTGTTGTATTTCCATGCTTGTAGTAAAAAGTAGCAATATGGTATCCGTAATCACTGTAGTGATTTAAGGGAAAGATCTGTGACAGTATTTGGAAAAACAGAGTAAAGAAAAGAGCATAAATAAGAAGGATGTAATCAGATGTTTAAATGCACCAATGAGGATCTACCCAAGAATCTCAAAAATTCTAGAAGGAAAACCAAACTAACTTTCCTGTGTAAAGCAGCAAGAAGTTCTGCAGACATTGCAATTTACTTTATTGAGGGGCATGCTAATTTCACAATTTGATGAAATTGGAACACAGAATTATGAGAGGATTAAAAAATTTCATAGACAAAATTATTTTTTATAAAAAAGTACATTCAACCACAAGTGAATATGCATTTGAAGTCAAAAGTCTTGCACAGAAGGACTGCATAAAAATTGAAAATTACCTAGAGATTTTTTTTTTAGGTAAGAGGGCAGCAAATTTATTTTTCATTTTTCTACACCTACAAAACTGGAAAAATGCCTTAGATTTAGCATCATGTCCCATTTTTACTAATAAACCGTCATCCAGACTTGTAATTTCACATTACTCTCTTTCACTGGAATGGGTCCTATATTTCATTTTCATTTTGTGCTTAACTACCATCAGGAATCCACATTTTCTAGTGGTGTTTGGCTTGTGGGTGTTTAATTCAGGGGCAGGAATTCTTCTCACAACCTGATAGCTTTCAGTCCCTTCAATCCTTCTGCTTTGTTCCTTCAGTCTCTACCCTGGTACCCCTTCATGCTTGTGATATTTTGATTGATTGATGCCACTAACAAAAATAAAACCAGGACAGAACTCTTCTTCCTAAGATGATTCAGTCATCCATTTCAGTTTAGTATTTGCTCCCTCCCCCATATTTACAAGCTTTCCAATTCTAGAGCATTAACACTGAACTTCCAGGAAACAAAAAGTGGCTGGTCATTTGACCAGTTCGCAAAAGTATTCCATTGGGAATATTTACCAGGGTATTTTAAGCACTCATTTAGAAAACAGTATTGAGAAACTCATTTGGAATAAATTCCAATTATAGTAGAGCAGTCCACAGTCCAAATATTCTTGAACTCTCAAATACTCAGCATCATTAAATTTACCTCCTTCACCAGCTAAACATAAGTGGAGTCATCTGCTGAGTCATTAAGATAGAACATTAACAAAAACAAACAAAAAATGATAAAATGTTGATGTGTTTTCAAAGTTTCCTAATTTAAACTTTGTGTCTAATTTGCTTCTGTTGATATATATGAGCTCCTGGCCTCCAAATGGCCTTTAGAGTTTGCTCAGTAACAGGTTTCACAATTTACTACCAACTTGATAGCATTTTTAATTTAGTGAAGAAAAACTGTAATACAATGGTGTCCCTAAAGAAAAAATAGTATCATTATTTAGCGGGTTTTAAAGTTCTCTAATGAAATCAATTCCAATTTACGCTCCTTTTGCAATATATAACTTTCTTTAAAGCATGAATGTTTAGCTGCTTGTGATAGTGGTATCTCATGCTTCCTCTCACAGTGTTCTGGCTAATGCGATTGATAATTCTAAGAAATAATGCTCAGATTTGCGGATGGTGTGTATGGGGTCACAGTATTTGTTCTAATATAGAAACCACTGACAGATAAACCTTCCCTTTTTCCTTCTGAGAAAAGCAGGAAAAGTTTATTTCCACGATGGACATTAATAACAGAAAAACAGAAGTCAGGCAGAGAGCTGATATTACTGAAAAACAGAATAATGGGCAAAACTGTGCTCATGTGTCCCACCATTCACTCTTTTAGAAATTCTGCAGCTGTTTTTTGATGAGCCATTGGTGTTTAATCTGAAAAGAACATACAGTTTAATGTTCTCAATGACTAAAAATACCATAAACAGTGTTGAACGTTAATAAAAGTTACAAATTCTGTCATTTGCCATATGCTTGGGTACTTGGTATCAGGATATAATGATGACAGTGGTGCTAGTGGAGGGAGTAGTTTATTAATATTGAGACTTCTGCTTACCTCACCAATAATGAAATGTCACAATTATGTAGCTAGGTAAATTATTTCTCCAAATTTACCCGAGTCAAAGCACAAGATGGAAGATTCTGGCTTTTACCTTCTCTCACACAGAAAGTGGTTAAAAGTAATTTATTTCTCTCATAAATTGTTGTCTATAAAATTTGGTGGTTAGAAACAAGATTACTTTCTTGTAAATGGTGGAAAGCTGGGTTTTAATTCCTTGGTTCATTTTAAAATAATGGTGGTAGCCCTCTGCCATATCATGTGTGTTCAATGCCCTTAAATGTGCCTTCTTGCTGCTGAGAATAATTTCAGGTGGCAATGCACAAGCTTTTTCTCTTCAGTGCCCACCCACTTCTTTCAAATAAAGACTTTCCATGACATTAATTCAGTGCATCTGAATTAACGTATGCATACACAAGCTGTAAATGCTTACCATCCAATATTTTTTGCTAGAGGAGAAATTTCTCTTCATTACCTTGGCCTCAGCACACCCTCACCTCATCCCACTCTTTCTCCTTTCTAAGGACTATCAGAATATGATTTATTGAGAAAGTACTGGTTGGTTCTTTTTTCATAAACATGTCCACCTAAGTGCCATTGCAAGGAATCCCACATGCCCTGAATGAAATGCTCATGATTTTAGCTTCTTGAAATCAAACCTATCAGCAGTTTACAATCAAGCTACTGTAAATGGTTAACTTTCAAACCATTAAATGAATGTTATCTTTCCTCTTAATTAGCGCAATATGTCTTACATACCTATCTTACGTCACTTGAAACATTCTTCAGTGGCAACATAAAAGAAAATAATTGCTAATTGTTAATTAATCCTGTAGTAGTGAGTACTTACTCTGGGCAAGGATATATAAAAATTACCCCAAACCCATATGGGCCCCTTTGTCAAAGACTTCACAACATAGCAGAGATGGAAGTCATGAAATTAATAGTTACAGGTTATGATAAATATTGTGAAAAATATATGATTACAAATTGTGATGAGCACTCTGAAAGAAGCAACACGGTAACATGAAATAAATTATGAAGAATAGTTATTGATTTGAGAGTCAGGATACTCAGGAATATGCTGTAATATTTGAAGCACCAAATTGTGGAGGATTGGTTTAAGGTGTGGCAATAACTAAGTGGAAGGGTGGTAAGTTTGAGTAATAATTTGGATCTAGGATCACTGGTACTTTGTGATGGATTAGAGATATGGAAGATTGAAATATCAAGTCTATTTCAAAGTCTGGCTTAAATAATTGTAGTTTGCAGTTATTCTTGACCAAAATGTAAAATCACAGGCAGAGATGTCATGAGGTAAGGAATATCCAGAATTAAATCTTAAGCCTGAGATGATTTTGAGCTAGCTGAGAGGAGGAATGAAAACAGATATGAGAAAGAATTCATGACTAAATTCTTTTAATAATGAATATGTATGATCTGTATGAAGAATCCTATAACAGACTGAAAGAAAAACGTAAATACATGACTACTTGAAGAAAAACGTCTCTAGCTATTTTCAAACGCAACTTCTCCTTTCATTAATTATTGTTATGATTATTTCTCAGCAATGTTATAAATATTTTTAGGTAATTTTACAGAAAAGGTAATTGCATGTTATATTTTCTATCTTCTTACTTTGGAGAATTATCTTTCCACTGCCTTTTCATATAAATTACAGGTTAGTAGGAATATGAAATCTGGAGTCCATACAGTTTCCCCTTATGATTTTGTGTATATTTTCTTACTAATTGAATGTATTGGTACAAAGGGAAATTTGTAGATTAAATTGAATTTAAAGCTTCTGTAAGCAATTTGCCCCACTTACAAATTTTTAAGACATTTTCTTAATTGTTTAAATATCACTTTACTCAGTATCTTGACATTAATCTCTGATCACTACCTTTGTTTGGAATGTTATGAAACTTCTTAATGTGAAATCTCTAGTTTAATTTTATATATAAGAATTTTTTTTCAATTATTGTTTCAGGACCATTTATTCTATATTATTGGACATATTTAATTCATGTTTTAAAACTTTATACTTATTTTCCATTATATTTTCTATCTCTTTGAAAAATGTTTCTATAGTACCAAAATATTCTCAAAGTGATGCTCTATATTTCTAATAAGGGTTTCTATTTTTAAGTTTTTCAATTTTCTAATTGAGCTTTTATTTTGAATAACATCACTTTTATTTTTTATTTTTATTCAATATTTTATATAAGTATTTTTGAGAAAATTACTTCTGTTTCATCAAGGAAATATTTTCAGAATAATTACTTCTGAGGCTTGCAATCTTCAAATGTCTTCTACAATATTATAATGAATAATTTTCATTGATCTAAAATTGTTATTTTTCTATGTAATTCAACCTCATATGCAAAATGTTATCATGTGTGCATTTAAATGCTGACTTTGCATTTCCCATCCAGTTTCTCCTTTTTTCTGGAAAACGATGTTGGCAGATTCTTAATCTGAGACACAGGCAGTACTCCCCAGCTTCACGGTGTGCCATACCCTGACAGATGGACAGAGTCAGGAAGATAAATTAGGTTCTATAGTAAGTTCCCTTTGGGAGTTTGCTCCCTAAATTTTAGGGATCAGTAAGGAACGGAACACAAAATTCTGCAAAATTTAAGGGAGTTTAATGTGTTCTGTCACATTTAAAGAGCTAAGAAAGAAAAGAGCAAGAAGTACACAATCCCACTGAAAAAAGCCAAAGGAAGAGTGGGTTAATGGTCTATATATTGTGTTTGCTTCTGTTTCTGTTTATTTTCTGTTGGAATATAGACCCATGCCTCAACCTCTGCATCTTTCTATTTCAACTTTGTTTAACTTTCAATGGAATAGTGACTAAAAACACATACAGATAGGTGTCAGGTCCCTACTTTATTCTCTCTCTGACCTTGAGGAAGTATTTTAATGTCTCTTACTGCATTTTCTTTTCAGCAATATAGAAAAATAGTTTTATTTCCATCCTAGATGTAAGGAAAAGTTTGAATATAATATTTATATAAGTAATTAGCTCAGGAAACTCAGTAAGTTACAAATATGATTATTATTAATTGTAAAAATAATAATAGTGATAATATTCTAAAACAAGCATTGTTTTAATGAATTTATCAAAATGTAAAACCACATGATCATGTCAATAGATGCAGAAAAAGCATCTGATAAAATTCAACATACATCCATGATAAAATCTCTTACCAAAGTGGGTATAGAGGGAACATATCAAAACATAATAAAAGCTATTTATGACAAACCCACAGCCAACATAATACTCTATGGTGCAAAGGTGAAAACCTTCCCACTAAAATCTGGAACAAGACAAGGATGCCCAATCTCACCATTTCTGTTCAATGTAGTATTGGAAGACCTAGCCACAACAATCAGACAAGAAAACAAAATAAAACTTATCCAAATCGGAAGAGGTAAAATTGTATTATATACAGATAACATGATATTATATATATATATATATATATATATATAAACCTAAAGACTACAGTTAGAACACAGCCTCACACCATACACAAAAATAAACTCAAAATGGCTTAAAGACTTAAATATAAGCCATGACACCATAAGACTAGAAGAGAACATAGGCAAAACATTCTCTGACATAAATCATAACAATGTTTTCTTAGGTCAGTCTCCCAAGGCAATAGAAATTAAAATCAAAGATAAACAAATGGGAACTAATCAAACTTAAAAGCTTTTGCACGGCAAAGAAAACCATAAACAAAAGAAAAAAAAAAAAAAAAACCTGTGTCCTGAGAGAAAATATTTGCAAATGATGCAACCAACAAGTGATTAATTTCCAAAAAATACAAACAGCTCATACAAACAAACCAACAGCCCAATCAAAAAGTGGGAGAAGACCTAAATAGACATTTCTCCAAAGAATATATACAGATGGCCAGCAGGCCCATGAAAAGATGCTCAAAATCACTAGTTATTAGAGAAATGCACATCAAAACTACAAAGAGGTATAACCTCACACCAGTCAGAATGGCCATGAAGAAAAGTCTGCAAATAACAAGTGCTGGAGAGGGTATGGAGAAAAGGGAACCCTCTTATACTGTTGGTAGGAATGTAAATTAGTGCAGCCACTATGGAGAACAGTATGGAGTTTCCTTAAAAAACTAAAAATACAGTTTCCATATGATCCAGCAATCTCACCCCTGGGCATATATTTGGAAGAAAACATAATTCAAAAATATACATGCACCCCAAAGTTCATAGCAGCACTATTTACAATAGCCGAGACATGGAAGCAATCTAAATGTCCATCTACAGATAATGGATAAAGATGATGTGGTATATATACACAATGGACTATTACTCAGCCATAAAAAATAATGAAATAATGACATTTTCAGCGATATGGATGGACCTAGAGATTACCATACTAAGTGAAGTCAGAAAGAGAAAGATAAATGCCATATGATAGCACGTATATGTGGAATCTAAAATAAAATGCAAATGAACCCATTTACAAAACAGAAACAGACTCACAGACATAGAAACCAAACTCATGGTTACCAAGGGGAAAAGGGGTTGCAGAGGGATAAATTAGGAGTTTGGGGTTAGCAGGTACAAACTATTATATATAAAATAGATAAACTACTATATATAAAAATATAAAATACACATTACTATAGATAAACAAGCCCTACAGTATAGCACCATAGAGCACTGGGAGCTACATCCAATATCCTGTAATAAACCATAACGGGAAAGAATATGAAAAAGAAAAGATTTTATATATATATATATATATATATATATATATATATATATATATAACTGAATCACTTTGCTGTACAGCAAAAACTAACACAACATTGTAAATCAACTATACTTCAAACAAAAAAAATGTCACTGTGATACAAATTGGATATCTTCACATTATTATGTTTCTATGTCAGAATTTTGAAGTTGGTCTAAAAATGTGAAGACATTGTTACTAAATAAATTCATTGATATATATTTTTTTAAATGTCAGATGTTAGGAGTTCAGTTAAACTTGATTAAATACATTCTTATGATTCCAAAGAGTAGTATTAATCCATATGTTACATGAAAGTGTTTGCTATAAAATTATCTATATATATTATAATAATTGTGTGAATAAGAAATTAAACCTATGCATATAAAGAAAGACTAAAAAGAAATACACCTTGGAAATCACTGAATGAGAATATAAATTATTTGTCTTTTACCTTCTTTTTAGTATTTCCTCAATTTTCTTTCTTAATAATATCAAACAATTCTAATTGAGTTAAACACGAAAAAGATCTTGGAAGATTTATTCACTTTTTGTTACCTTTGCATGTGTTTCAGAATCTCTCGATATGATAGTGTATTTATACAAACTGATTCTATTGTTAGACAGGAATATAGTTAATATTGCTCAGTTTTAAGCAGTTTTCAAGCAAATTGGATGAAATATCCATTTTTTATTTTGTGGGGGCTTTAAATTTTGCTGAAAATAGATTTTAGAAATTTGTTAGAACAAAGCTTAAATAATGAATAAAGTGCAGCAGACAGTTGGAGCTATCACCGTTTAGACTCAGGTAGAAACTAGGTTGCACAAGAATTCATAGACAAAACAGAGACACGAGAAACAAGGGTAAGTGAAATAATGTTCTGCAGTTAATCTGACCGATTGTCCAATTTTGAGACTCTGGAAAACTGCTCAATTCTTTAAAGTTTATTTGCATAGAGACAATTCCATTTTCTTTCTCATTATTCAAATTGATTATGCAACACACCCAGCCCCCCAGTATTGGTGAATATATTAATTTGGACATTATCAGCACACTTATTTACAGCATTTTTATTTTTCACCAGAATGGCAGGATAGATGGCTATAAATAATGGAGTACGTTTAGAGTGTTTAAGGGAGAAATGTTTAGATTATTTGCAATTGAATTCCATAGTTTGGAGAGTCAGTCTTTCTTAACTACATTGATCATTTTTCCAGAATAAGGTCATGACTTTTTTGCACATCTGGGAAAAACTCAAAACTTATTTCCCCAAGGCCAAATAATATACAATAATGACATTTTCTTCATTCTGTACTAATGCTAAGAAGAACCGGAACCAGTAAATTAATCACATTGTGAGAGTAATGGAAAAACTTGCAATCCTCATCTGATAAGGAACGTCTCCACACTTTCCAACCAACAGAAGGTATACATTAATGAGACTATCAGGAATTTACAGATCTGTGTTTTGTTTTATTTTTATTTCAGAAAATATAGAATAATCAAATGTGTAAGCTATAAAGGAGTTTAAAGATAATTTGGTCTACCACTCTCATTCTACCTGTTTATGGAAAAGTAGTCCCAAGAGGATATTATTTGCTATGTCAGAGTATAATTAACTTCTTGATGGTAGGATTACTCAAGTCTTCTGATTGCCAGTTAGTGAGCACTTGGTTCCTCATGTTCCATAAGCTAAGCTCTGATGTGTGTGTGTAGGTGTGTGTTCTTTGGTATGTGGAGTAATTTTCCCCATCTATTTTGGTAGTTTGGCATTCTGATTGACATCAGTAGTATTAAGTTCTATTCTGTTCTGTTTCAGAACAGCATCACTTAAATTTTATTAAGAAACAAAAACTAATATTTATCCCATCTAAGGACATCTCCTTTCATAACTACAACCTAGAGTGAATTTCCATGGCATTTAGTTATGTAGTTTATATACTGTGAGTTTGTCTAAAAGGTTTTCATTAATATACTGACAGGTTAATTATTTGTGAGTCTAAAATTGGTAGCCCAAGTCAAATGGATCACATATTCAAAAGAATGTAAAGGCTTCTAACTGGAGAGGTCTTAAAAGGTCCAACTCCCTCTGAGACTAGAAGTATTGTGATTTTCTTCAGGTTGCATAGCATGTAATAACTACCTCTCAATCAGAACTCAAGATAAGCCTGTCTGCCTAAACATTTTACTTTCTACTATACAACCTGACCTTTCATATTCCAGGAGAATGCAATAAGGAAATGATTAGGAATTCCTCAAGTATTGATACAAATTAGGGCTGGAAGTGAGATTAATGTGTTCTTGTATTTATTCAATACATATTTATTGAACACTATAATATGTATTATACTATGTGTTAGGCTCACTTCTGACCTCTGAGGGCACAATGATAAAAATACAAGATCCTTAACCTAGAAACAATAACATGTTTACTATAAAAGGAACACATGCAAACAACTTTTTAAAGCAAAGTTGTGTAAGTATTCTAAAAATGATAAGGATAAGTTTTTTTTTTTTTTTTTTTGACACTACAGAGACAGGAATCATCAATGCAGAGATCACAGAAGAGGAAAATTTTAAGGTTAGTCTTCTAAAGACTTCATATTGATGATATAAGTGAGCCAAAACAGAATGGATAAGGTAATTTTAGGCAAAAAGAAAAACCTAATCAAAGTTGGAAAACCTTGGAAGTGTATGACACATATGAGAATTAATTAGAAATTAAATGTAGCTAGAACCTTCTGGAATAAATGTAAATAGATACTTCTGGAATCCTCTGGCATGATATAATTTGGGACATATTGTCTAGTGTCCCACATGCCAGTTTAAAAAGTATAAAATGCTTAAAAAGTTTTTAATGACAGATAAGTGATAGGTTAAGTAAGTCTGCCTAGGTTTATATACTCAGAACCCTTGGTTTAAATATGGTTCATAATAGAATTATGAGGAATTTTCCTAGGACTGAGACCTTAATCACTTCCACTTCTCCTTGTAGATTTCTTCCCTTTCCTATGAAGTGATTCTTTCATATGCTACACCATATCTGCATACATCTGTGAGACAGCTCTCCTGATAAGATAGCACTGATATTCCTCAGTCTTGATATTTCATTGGTGTATTCAGCTCTTCTGGCTCAAAGATGCTCTGCTCAGACTGTTGGTACTCTGATGGTTACATACTGTGAGCCCACACAATGAATTCAATCATATTCTTCTCCCTGGTTAGAAAAATTCTGCTCCCTTGTTAGAAAAATTATACTCCTTCTCTGGTTCCATCTGATTTCACCACCTTTTGTCACCTGTGATTCATTCCTGACAGATGAAAGACTTCAAATTCAAAAAAATAATAAAGTAAACATAATTCTCGCCCTTACTGCATGTCACCCTCAGCATAAGGATCTATGATGTGTCCAATGTAGGTTACAGAATTTAAAATGAGGGACGGATAAGTTAGCATCACAAATACAAAATGCTGATAGCATGATCCTTCCAGAACAATTGCTTTTTATATACTGTCATGCTGATTTTGGTTGACATTGCAATAAAGACCTGGAAGATACAATGCTTCTTGGAAAATGCACATGTGTACTTCAGTCATTCATTTTTGTCACATGTCAAAATGATTGTATAAGGGCACCATGAGGCCAAATCATCTGGATATTTAGAACAGTTGGTTCAATAGTCTATCTGTGGGTAGAGGTAGTCTTGGGTGTAGATATTTATAAGAACTATATTTTTACTTGGGTGTTAGTGATAGGCCAACTTCAGCAACAAGGAATAATTTAGGCAGCAAGTGATTTCCACTCAATGGCTTATTTTCAGAGCTTATACTAACGTTGACAGCATATCTGAAGAAACCCTTCAAGGGAAGTTGTTTCACGTGTAGCACCAGTTTTCGAACCTGATGTGTGCCAGGGAAAGGCTGTCACTTTTCTAAATTGTTAAGATACAAATGGAACATTTTAAAAAATGAGTGCAGTCATACACATATTCCAGGCACTACCTTTTCATAATTCTACGCGTTAACTATTTCTCGTTTCATCACTCCATTAACTCCACTCTGCTAATAAGGACTTTATATTACTATTTCTGCTCTCAGCCAATCATTCTGGATAAAGTATGTTCACAGTTAGGATTTCAATTCATATTAATCCACTTTAAGACATGCTTTCTGGATATGCTTTGCAAGTAAAAGTGGCGACAGTCATTCCAAAAATGTTAACAACTCATATTAGGTGAGGGAAGTTAGTTTTGAAATCTCAGTTCTTGTTTCCCCTGTTACCTCCCCTTCTTCCCACCTGTAAAAATTACTTTTCTCCTCCCAAAGGATTCTCTTGCCACAATCTTCTCTTCCAACTCTACTGGCTAGTACATGTCTCTTGGTTTAGGATTCACTTGAACAATAATTCATTTCTCTACTAGAGTACAGAGTATCTCTAGATGAAAGGATTATATCTGAGCTCTAATGCACCTCATGGCCAGTTTCTCCAGATAATAACAATAAATGCAGTGTAAGTTCATACACTATGTTCTAAAGAATTTTCAAAAGGTACATTCCTTTAAAGTTATCTGTTCTCTTCCTATTATGTGTATGATTTGTATTATTAAACCTCTTGAAGAGTCCTCAATTAAATTTCAAAAGCTTCTATGAAGAAAGCTTAGGTTAAGCAACTGAATGGGCATTTTTGATAAGGTTTCAGAGAAAATATTCTGTTCAAAATAGCACACTGTGTAGGGGTGAAGAGATCAGGCCATCTGAGAAGTAATGGGAGGCTGCAAGACGTTAAGGATATACCCAACGCTGCTTAAGCTACTCGACTCTGTTTATCAGATCTGAGATACAGAATTGAAAATAGTTAGGTGTGTGTCATTAAAAAAGTGACTTTGGTGTAAAGTATGGAAATTTTGTTACCAGATGCATGGCATATAAATATAGTGTCAAATGTTGATTGTCTTAATTTTTTTTTTTTTTTTTTTTTGCGGTACTCGGGCCTCTCACTGTTGTGGCCTCTCCCGTTGCGGAGCACAGGCTCCGGACGTGCAGGCTCAGCGGCCATGACTCACGGGCCTAGCCGCTCCGCGGCATGTGGGATCTTTCCGGACCCGGGCATGAACCCGTGTCTCCTGCATCGGCAGGCGGACTCTCAACCACTGCGCCACCAGGGAAGCCCGATTGTCTTAATTTTAGAAATTGTCAGTGGTTAAATTATGACCTATTTTAGGTCCAAAAACTTAAGAAAAAAGAGAAAATGAATAAAGAGGAAAAATGAATTAATAACATAATTCAAAATATCAGATCATAGCATATGAAAGACTGCTGATATTCTATTTTCTTATTTCCAGGTCATTTGAGACTTATTCTAGTGATATACCCACAGCCCAGGTAAATGGAAAGTTAACCTGTTGGGGCTAAAAAATCCACCATTTAGATAAGATTTCTCAAAACTTCATCTTTACTAACTTTTCTGGTAATCATTAAATCTGTCCATAACAAATTTCACACATGCAAACATTTTATATATATATATATATATATATATATATATATATATATATATATATATATATATATACACATACACACTCACACACACACACACCTAAACACAAAGAAAAAATTCTAGGGGATTACCAAGTCAATTCATGCAGCTAGTGGAGAGGGTGTTGAAATCAAATGTTAGTTTGAGACAATTTCTGACCATTAGAAGCTCAGAGTCTTCTTACAGAGTGATACACATAAAGGAGTCACCTCAGTATGATGGGGAAAAATGCAATTGCCCAAATGAACTGAGGGAATTTTTAAACTATTTGAACTGTAGTGTCATCATCAGTAAGTAGAATATTAATACCCATATTGAAGGACTGTTATGAAAATCAGATAAATTCTATTAAAGTAACTGACACTAAATGATAAATGTTATAAAAGTATCATGAATGGCTGTAGGCAAGGCATACTCTAATGGTGGTTTTAATAGAAACTCAACATATGTACACATATACAAAAAAGTGAGGAAAGTGGTATGGCTCCTTTGGTGCATTGTTCTAGAGAAAAGACTTGAAGAATGTACAAAACTAGTTACCCCCTCTCTGTTGTAACTTTATCTACCCCAGTGTTCCCCAAAGTGGGTTTTGTGAACCACTACTCTCCCAGTATCTATTTGTAGATATTCTCTGATTCAAGGATTCTTTGAACACAGATGGTTGGATAGCACTGAAATAAACAACACAAACCAGATATCTTCATAGCACGTCTTTGAGGCTCTAATTTGCACACAAAGACTATGAATATATAGGTGGTGGGGGGAAGAAGGCTGGAAGAGAGAGTATGCAGGTTTCCAAAATTACACCATTTAAAAAAATGGTTCCCTAAACTGATATCCTAATAAACTTGAAGGGTAACACAAAAATTTTCAGTTTGGGAAATGCTGGTCTACACTTCTGTTTCTGGAAAATTTGGCTATGTAGCAGAGGACTTTGAGTTCATGATTTTTTTCTGTATTCAAAGATGGCATTTCTTTCCTTCTTTAAAATTTTTTAACATCATTATTAAATTGTTTATAATGGTTAGTTTCTGCTGTATAACAAAGTAAATCAGCTGTAGATATACATATATCACTATATCTCTTCCCTCTTGTGTCTCACTCCCACCCTCCCTATGCCACCCCTTTAGGTGGACACAAAGCACTGAGCTGATCTACCTGTGCTATGCAACTGCTTCCCACTAGCTATCTATTTCACATATGATAGTGTAAATATGTCCATGCCACTCTCTCACTTCATCTCAGCTTACTTTTCCCCCTCCCCATGTCCTCAAGTCCATTCTCTGTCTGCATCTTTATTCCTGTTCTGCCCCTAGGTTATTCAGAACCATATATTTTTTTGATTCCGTATATATGTGTTAGCATATGGTATATGTTTTTTCTCTTTATGGCTTACATCACTCTGTATGACAGTCTCTACATCCAGCCACCTCACTACCAATAACTCAATTTCGTTTCTTTTTATGGCTGAACAACATTCCACTGTATATATGTACCACATCTTCTTTATCCATTCATCTATCGATGGACACTTAGGTTTCTTCCATGTCCTGGCTACTGTAAATAGAGCTGCAATGAATATTGTGGTACATGACTCTTTTTGAATTATGGTTTTCTCAAGGTATATGCCCAGTAGTGAGATTGCTGGGTCAAAAGGTAGTCTATTTTTAGTTTATAAGGAACCTCCATAGTGGCTCTATCAATTTGCATTACCACCAACAGTGCAAGAGGGATTGCTTTGCTCCACACCCTCTCCAGCATTTACTGTTGGCAGATTTTCGATGATGACCATTCTGACCAGTGTGAGGTGATACCTCACTGTAGTTTTGATTTGCATTTCTCTAATGATTAGTGATGTTGAGCATCCCTTCATATGTTTGTTGGCAATCTGTATATCTTCTTTGGAGAAATGTTTATTTAGGTCTTCTGCCCATTTTTGGATTGGGTTGTTAGTTTATTTGATATTGAGCTGCATGGGCTGCTTGTAAATTTTGGAGATTAATCCTTTGTCAGTTGTTTCATTTGCAAATATTTTTTCCCATTCTGAGGGTTGTCTTTTTGTCTTGTTTATGGTTTCTTTTGCTGTGCAAGAGCTTTTAAGTTTCATTAGTCCCATTTGTTTATTTTTGTTTTTATTCCCATTTCTCTAGGAGGTGGGGGTCAAAGGATCTTACTGTTATTTATGTCATAGAGTGTTCTGCCAATGTTTTCCTCAAAGAGTTTTACAGTGTCTGGCATTACATTTAGGTCTTTAATCCATTTTGAGTTTAAATTTGTGTATGGTGTTAGGGAGTATTCTAATTTCATTTTTTACATGGAGATATCCAGTTTTCCCAGCACCAATTTTTGAAGAGTCTGTCTTTTCTCCATTGTATATTCTTGCCTCCTTTATCAAAGTTAACGTGACCTATGTGCATCAGTTTATCTCTGGGCTTCCTATCCTGTTCCATTGATCTATATTTCTGGTTTTGCGCCAGAACCATACTGTCTTGATTACTGTACTTTGTAGCATAGTCTGAAGTCAGGGAGACTGATTCCTCCAGTTCCAGTTTTCTTTCTCAAGATTGCTTTGGCTATTCGAGGTCTCTAGTGTTTCCATACAAAATGTGAAATATTTTGTTCTAGTTCTGTGAAAAATGCCATTGGTAGTTTGATAGTGATTGCACTGAATCTGTAGATTGCTTTGGGTAGTAGAGTCATTTTTCCACTGCTGATTCTTTTAATCCAAAACATGGTATATCTCTCCAGCATTTGTATCATCTTTAATTTCTTTCATCAGTGTCTTATAGTTTTCCACATACGGGTCTTTTGTCTCCTTAGGTAAATTTATTCCTAGGTATTTTATCCTTTTTGTTGCAGTGGTTAATGAGAGTGTTTCCTTAATTTCTCTTTCAGATTATTCATCATAAGAATATAGGAATGCAAGAGATTTCTGTGCATTAATTTGTATCCTGCTACTTTACCGAATTCATTGATTAACTCTAGTAGTTTTCTGGTAGCATCTTTAGGTTTTTCTATGTATGGTATCATGTCATCTGCAAACAGTGACAGTTTTACTTCTTTTCTGATTTGGATTCCTTTTATTTCTCTGATTGCTGTGGCAAAAACTAACAAAATTATGTTGAATAATAGTGGTGAGAGTGAGCAACCTTATCTTGTTCCTGATCTTAGTGGAAATTGTTTCAGTTTTTCACCAATAAGAACGATGTTGGCTGTTGTTTCATCATATATGGCCTTTATTATGTTAAGTTCCCTCTGTGACTACTTTCTGTAGGGTTTTTACCATAAATTGATGTTGAATTTTGTCAAAAGCTTTTTCTGCAACTATCGAGATGATCATATGGTTTTTCTCCTTCAATTTTTTATTACGGTTTATCACATTGATTGATTTGTGTATATTGAAGAACCCTTGCATTCCTGGGCTAAACTCCACTTGATCATGGTGTATGATCCTTTTAATGTGCTGTTGGATTTTGTTTGCTGGTATTTTGTTGAGGATTTTTGCATCTATGTTCATCAGTGATATTGGCCTGTGGTTTTCTTTCTTTGTGACATCTTTGTCTAGTTCTGGTATCAGAGTGATGGTGGTCTCGTAGAATGAGTTTGGGAGTGTTCCTCCCTCTGCTATATTTTGGAACAGTTTGAGAAGGATGGGTATTAGCTCTTCTCTAAATGTTTGATATATTTCACCTGTGAAGCCATCTGGTCCTGGGCTTTTGTTTGTTGGAAGGGTTTTAATCACAGTTTCAATTTCAGTGTTTGTGATTGGTCTGTTTATATTTTCTATTTCTTCCTGGTTCAGTATCGGAAGGTTGCACTTTTCTAAAAATTTGTCCATTTCTTCCAGGTTGTCCATCTTATTGGCATATAGTTTGCTTGTAGTAATCTTACGATCCTTTGTATTTCTGCAGTGTTATTTGTTACTTCTCCTTTTTCATTTCTAATTCTATTGATTTGAGTCTTCTCCCTTTTTTTCTTGATGAGTCTGGCTAATGGTTTATCAATTTTGTTTATATTCTCAAAGAACCAACTTTTAGTTTCATTGATCTTTGCGATCTTTTCCTTCATTTCTTTTTCATTTATATCTGATCTGATTTTTATGATTTCTTTCTGTCTACTAACTTTGGGGTTTTTTTGTTCTTCTTTCTCTAATTGCTTTAGGTGTAAGGTTAAGTTTTTTATTTGAGATGTTTCTTGTTTCTTGAGGTAGGATTGTATTGCTATAAAATTCGCTCTTAGAACTGCTTTTGTTGCATCCCATAGGTTTTGGGTCATTGTATTTTCATTGTCATTTGTTTCTAGGTGTATTTGATTTACTCTTGATTTCTTCAGTGATCTCTTGATAATTTAGTAGCATATTGTTTAGCCTCCATGTGCTTGTATTTTTTACTGTTTTTTTCCTGTAATTGATATCTAGTGTCACAGCTTTGTGGTTGGAAAATATGCTTGATATGATTTCAATTTTCTTAAATTTACCAAGGCTTGATTTGTGACCCAAAATATGATCTATCCTGGAGAATGATCCATGAGCACTTGAGGAGAAAGTGCTTTCTGTTGTTTTTAGATGGAATGTCCTATGAATATCAGTTAAGTCCATCTTGTTTAATGTATCATTTAAAGCTTTTGTTTCCTTACTTGTTTTCATTTTGGATGATCTGCCCATTGGCGAAATTGGGGTGTTAACGTGGTTTATGTTTATTGTGTTGCTGTCAATTTCCCTTTTTATGGCTGTTAACCATTTCCTTATATACTGAAATGCTCCTATGTTGAGTGCATAAATATTTACAATTGTTATATCTTCATCTTGGATTGATCCCTTGATCATTATGTAGTGTCCTCCTTTGTCTCTTGTAATAGTTTTAATTTTGAAGTCTATATTGTCTGGTACGAGAATTGCTATTCCAGCTTTCTTTTGATTTCCATTTGCATGGAATGTATTTTTCTATCCACTCATTTTCAGTCTCTATGTCCCTAGGTGTGAAGTGGGTCTCTTGTAGACAGCATATATACGGGTCTTGTTTTTGGATCCATTCAGCCAGTCTATGTCTTTTGGTTGGAACATTTAATCCATTTACATTTAAGTTAGTTATCCATGTATATGTTCTTATGGACATTTTCCTAGTCTCCCTCCAGGCTGGCTGTGATGCTGTAGCCTCCTTCAGGCTGAGTTCACACAGCCATCTCCAGTCCTCTCCCTGGGATCTGACCTGTGATGCCTGAGCCTCAGCTTGCAGCCATCACCCACCCCAGTGTGTGAGTGGAGAAGCCTCTCAGGTTGGTAAGTGCTGGTCAGCACCAATCCTCTGTGTGGAAATCTCTCCGCTTTGCCATCTGCACCCCTGTTGATGTGCTCTCCTCCATTGTTCTGAAGCTTCCCCGCTCCCACTCCCCGTCTCCACCAGTGAAGGGGTTTCCTAGTGTATGGAAGCTTTTCCTCCTTCACAGCTCCCTCCCAGAGGTGCAGATTCCATCCCTATTCTTTTGTCTCTGTTTTTCCTTTTTTCTTTTGCCCTACATAGGTATGTGGGGAGTTTCTTGCCTTTTGGGAAGTCTGAGGTCTTCTGCCAGTGTTAAGTAGGTGTCCTTTAGGAGTTGTTCCACATGTAGATGTATTTTTGATGTATTTTTTGGGAGGAAGGTGATATCCAATTCTTAATTCTCTGCCATTTTGAAGGTCTCCCCAACGTTGGCATTTCTGATACATAGCATGTAGGTAAAATCAGAGCTTTAAAATGTTGCAATGAGTTATTTAAATGCTCATTCAATTCCCTATGACCAGCAGTAAATAAATGCAAGCCCTACTTGAGAAGGTAGCAAAAAAGGAACTAAACTACCAGAATCCAAGAATGACATTAGGACTCTAATTTCAAAGCTGAAAAAATGGACCATAGAACAATGGTCAGGTCTTGCTATGGCTGTATGCCTGAAGGGTGGGGGGAGGTGGGTAGCTAGTAGTGGCTTATGTGCCACATACTTGCCAATCTGACAAAGATCTTCCTGAAGGAAACTGCCGGTCATATGCATGACTTAAGGGATATTGATATATTTTTCCTGAAGTAAGTATTTCATTTAATTAAGTCATCTGTGTATATCTTATACAAATATAGTCTCCACTTCTCTGAGCCAGTAAGTGGTGAAAAACACTTGAAAGATTGTTCCTGTGGGTTTTCTCCTCTCACTTTTAACTTAGATGTTTTCCATGCTACCCTGTAGAATTACACTTTTCTTAAAAAAACTAAATGAATCAGGGTGACATTTAGGTAGATATTTAAGTTAAAGAATTGTTTCCCAGTGATTTCTGATGCATGCACACACATGCACACACATACATAAATGTACACAATGAAACACAAACATTTTTTTTTTTTTAAAAAAAACATGAAAATAACGAAGGAAATACATCCAGGGCTAAGGAGTGTGTGTTTTATATAGTATTATATTTTGAGGGTTTTTTTCTGGTTTTTATGATGAAAATGATTTGACAATAAATGTGAAAAATAGGAGCAAAAAGCTCTAAGAGCATTTCAGAAGGTACAAATAAGGAAAGACATACAAAGGGGAGAGAGACAATCTTTCTAATGATGCAAAGGATATATACAATAGGTATATCAATATTGCTGGATTGCCTTGTTTTGATTTTTCTCTTTCATTTTGGTAATCTCTATAGCAATAAGTGTTCACCCATTGCAATTATTTGGCAATAATAATATTAATAATAGTAATTAATATTACAGTAACTCAATCAGCTGATGCTCTACATTTCATTCATTAATTGTTTTACTACATCTTCCAAGGAATGAAGTAATTTGGGTACCATGATATTACTTGTACTCTTTAGTTGCTTCATTTATTTACCATACAGGTAGATATTCACTGTCAGTGACTATATTAACTATATTAAGTATTAGACACAGTAAACAATAGAAAAAAGTACTTGTCCTCAAGCATTGTCTATCATGATGGGAGAAACATTGCCTTGATATATAAACATAGTGTGCATTTTCAGATTCCAATCACTTCTTTTCTTCTTGTTTGATTGGAATCCAACTTCACCAAGTTGGCCAGCCTTTTTCAGATTTTCATAAACCACACACCACTGCAGTGTGGGACCCCACTTACAGAGTATTCACTAAACAGTCAGATGATGCAACCCAGGTTACCACTTATGGTAAACAAAGACGAATGAGAAAGAGAGGCAGGAAGGATCCAGGTGCATAAATCTCCCCTACCATAGAGGACTACCTCAAGCAGTGCTTCCCTCAACCCATCCTAAGTCCTGCACATTGATCCACCTGCTGTATCTCATCACTGCACAGTTTGAAATGGTAACCAGAATAAGAAGGAATCACCTTGCACTGCATTATGTCTTTTGTTTCTTCACTACTCCTTTCCCCTCACTTTCATCATTCTGGGCTTGCACCTCTCAGATATTAGCATATTAATCCTTCTTTCCTACTTTATTTCTAGTGAGCCTGGGGTAATACACAAACATGGAAGCAAAAGGATCGATGGAGCTCAAAATTATTATAAAAATAGGAAGATAGCAATTAACACGTGGGAAAACTAAGCAGTAATGAGATTACCAATTATTGAGTGATGAATACTTTAAACCTAGCATTTATAATTTTTCAAATGACCCTGCAAGAGAACTACTATTTATATTAGACATTTCAGGAAAATGCAGTTCAGGTAAAAAAGGCCCTGACAAGGTCTTGCAGCTAATATTGATAAGAGGAGATTCAAAACTAGGGTTTCCTGTGCTCACAGACTGTATTCTTTCAGCCCAGTGTTTAAGAGATCAGGGCAGGCTTCCCTGAGAATGTAGATTTGTTGTATAGTTAAGGAGTTCATAAGGCAAAGAAGACCTTCCAATCTGAGGGAATAATACTAGCAAAGGGGCATATATTATGTATCACAAACCAAGTGCTTAAATAATAAGGCTGGAGGTTTTTTGTTTGCAAGTCTATTTGCAGCTTGAGCAGCTCTTCTCCACTACAAGCTACATCATTCAGGGAAAACAAAATTCATCTAAATTGAGTAGTAAACCTCAATTTTGTCAATGAAGAAAGAAAGAAAGAAAGAAAAAGAAGGAAAGAAAGAAAGAAAGAAAGAAAGAAAGAAAGAAAGAAAGAAAGAAAGAAAGAAAGAAAAAGAAAGAAAGAAAGAAAGAAAGAAAGAAAGGGAAAGGAAGAAGGGAATGAGGGTAGGAAGGAAGAATAAAGAGTGGCTTACTACCTCCTGCTGCTTCCACAAAGTTTTGCTCAATGTTTATTTTCATTTTCCTACTAATGCAAGAGAATTTACAAAACTGTAACCCAGAAAGATTATGTAACCTTTAAAATAAGTTTCTCCCTGGATTTAGAATTGTTCTATAACATAAACATTGACCTGATAGACAGAGATAAAAAGAATATGTTGTTCTGGGAATGCCAAGGTCACTGCTGGGAAGACACTTACATGCTGATGAATGATCTGTAGATTGCTGAGCTGGGAAAGTTTCAGAATTGTCAATGCTTGAATAAATAAATAATTATATAAATAAGAGTCAGAGGCAATGATTCAGAAAAAAAGGAGCTAGGGAGAATGAAGTAAGACAAGAATAGAACTAAACTGAGGGGAAATAGATGAAAAAAGAAAAAGGAAAGGAACCTCTGGCAAAGCCATTCTTTGCTTCAAAGTTTACTTACTGTGCTACTTTTTATTTATTTTGACTTATTTTTGCAGTGGCAGATATCTGTATTTTGGAAAGTGTTTTACATCATAGAATAACTTTATGCTATTATGTTTGTATTTATTATGTTTATGTTTTGAAAATACTTTCTGTCCTTTGGTATTTTTTATTTTAATGTCATTATCCTAGTGGACCTTGTTGATATGCAAATGAATTACCTATAAAATATAGCAACAGCTTATTATCATCTAACACAAGAGATTGTATGATTTTTATCAGTTAAAATATAGTCACCAATGCACTTTCAGAGTTCAGAGGAGGGTAAGCTATGATTCCTATGTTAATGTGGTAGGTAGGAGAAATCTAATGGGGATAGACAAAGATTTACAGATGTATGAGATGCTGGTAGGAAAGCAAATCTATAAAATCAGTAACCTTTACAAATGTTGGGAGCGTCTGGGGATGGGATAGCTGGACTTATGGAGGATGTATGAGGCATCACTCCTTGGGCTGCTCCAGTGATTTTTGGCAAAAATCTTTGTATAAAGAAATAATAGAGTTTAAAAGGAAGAAAGGAGGAAAGGAAGAGGTAGAAAGTATAAAATCCTTCATGTTGTTGCTCCTATGACTTTGGACAAGTCTCTAACACTCATTATCTCTCATTTTCTCACCTGTAAAATGGAAATGTAATATGTTATATAAATTAAAGCAGAGTACAGGAATAGTTGGTTCTCAATTTTCTTAACTCTCTGAAAGTTACTAGAAAGAGGATGACATATTTGGAAAAGCATAGAAACAAATTTGAAGTAAAACAGATATGAGTGTGACTCTTCTCTGAATTTCTGGTTGAATTAACCTGGAAAATTTATGCCCTAAGATGTTACGGAATAAAACCCAAATGAACTTTTTGGCCAACCCAATATTTAGATGTGTTGGGTTATTTTGATTCTGTTAAGAATTGAACCGACTGCTGTAGAAGACGATAGATTAGACATGATAAGAAAGCCAGAGCTTAGAGCTAATATTTGAAGATACTGTTTTTAAAAACATTTCAGTAAATAAAACTTTATTTTTTACAATTGACATTAATTTTCTTACTTTTTATCTTTCTGGAACCTCTGTTTTGACAAACAATCTCATAGTCTTCCTGGCCTCCTCTTTTGCCTTTTTTTTTTTTCTGGATTTAAGTACTTTTAATTGTCTTCCATTATGCTGGGAATTCAGATGGGTAAACTTGCAATAGAACCTATCCTTTAGCAAGATATGATAGAACGAATTTATAACAAGATGCCAGAACTACCAACTGTGCATGGCATTTCTGGATAATTCTGAAACCATGCTACTTTGTCCACTGGTTCCTGGCACAGGGAGTCTCATGGGAGCTACTACAGAACAAGGACCAGCAGGCTTACAAAGGCAAGTAGACCACAAGGAAATGATCCTAGCCAAAGTTACTAATGCATGATTCTTACCACATTATGACCCAATCCCTCTCTGTTACCACCACGACTAATGACTAATATTCATATAATCTCATTCTTGAAGTTTGAAATTACTATTCCTTTATGGAGAATTTATAGCTGCCTTTGACCTCCTTAACTTCAGCCACCATAATTCTCTATGATTAAGCATAATTTTTGATGGTAATGAATGGTAACCATGAGGCTGATATTGTAAGAAGGTCTAATTATGGATACCTTTGGTAGTTTACACAAAGTCTTAGAGAATTAATCTTAGAGGAAATGAAGAGTAGTCAAGGATATAAAAAGGAATGGACAAAAATAAATTCATATTTTAGGAAGATCTCTCCTGGAACCAAGAAAATTATCAACTGCATGTGAGAGGAGGTAGGTTTTTGAAAGAAGCAAAGATACCAGCTATATAACTTTTGTACTAATACAAGTGAATGATTAATAGAACACTATGTTAAGGTAGTGATGAGGGAAAGAAACAAGGTTAAACAAAACACATTAAAGTCATATAATCAACATGAACTAGAATTTAATTAAATACAAGAAGTGAGGAGGAAAACAAGCTAAGTATGAGCCCCCGGTTTCTGGATTGAGATTCTTGATAAATGAGGAAAATACAGATTTGAACAAAATGTAAGTTTGGTTTTATATGTAAGGGACGTGACGTTTCTATGAGTAATACAGAAAAAGTTGACAACATTATGGATACTAAGAGTGGAAAGGGTTGCAGAATGGAGGAATTAATAGTTTCATAGTTTAATAGAGTGTATACATCTGAGACATTGCAGGGAGGTCAAGTCAGGTGAAGACTGAACATTCCTTATTACATTTCTGTTCATCTCCACGTTTACCCTTCTTTAAATATTTAGGTTAGTGACTTGATGTTAGTTCAAGGGAACACAGTAGGACACTATGAAGTAATGCCATGAGATCTCTTCACAAATCAGCTTCTTCCCAACAAGAAAAACAATAAGACTCACATTTTCATTTTTCACTGGGCCCCACAAACTATGTAGCCAGTTCTGTCTTCAAGGATATTTGTGTGTGTGTGTGTGTGTGTGTGTGTGTGTGTGTGTATTTGCTTCATAGAATTTGGTAACATGCTACCTTATAATGGAAAGCCATATAACTAGGATTTTTTTTTTGACAAATAGACAAAAATGAAAAGATTTTTAAAAACATTTTTGTTGCTTTAAAAAAAATAACACCTTAGGGCAAGGTAATTGAACCTGAATGGTTTGTGTGATTTAAAAGGAACACCCCTGAAGTTACTGAGAACTTAATCACAACTGAGGGGCCATAGGGAGAAACTGAATTTTGACCCTTGCACATTCTCTTTCATTGTGAAAAACAAATGATGTCCCAAGGGACAAAGTTGGTCGTTGGGATTCTTATAATATACCATATATTTACTTAGAAATTGCTTAGCATTAACTCTTAAGAGGAGTTGTGCTTTTTTCTTGAAATCAACATTTTTACTGAGGAAGAAAAAATAAGTCAAATGATAAATTTTTAACTACAGTCCAAGTAGCAGTATGAATAAGCACAACTCACAACCATTTAGTTAATTGTCCCAGGATGGTACATGTTTAGAAGACAGTATCTGTGCCTCTAGCTTCATGTAAAATCAGTGGGTAGCAAGGAGATCCAGACTTGGAAAAGTTAACCTTTTATCTAATAATCAGGCAGAAGAGGGTCCACAAGCAGATTAGGTGTTAAAAACCTGCCTTGTATTCATTGTGAACCCTCCCATTTCTAGGTTTGACCTCTCATTAACATATCCTTACTCTTTACTTGCTTGGTTTCTATATACCCTTTACTAGGTTTTGCTGCTGCTGCTGTTGTTATTGTTATTATTGTTTTTAAGTTTCAATATTGGTTATGCACAGGTATTTACCTTCTTCCTCCTGT
This sequence comes from Delphinus delphis, assembly GCF_949987515.2. Lineage (NCBI taxonomy): Eukaryota > Metazoa > Chordata > Mammalia > Artiodactyla > Delphinidae > Delphinus > Delphinus delphis. Next base: position 18,176,486 of record NC_082694.2, on the reverse strand, counting down.
TCCCAGCCATGTATCCTTTCCACACCTCCATTTTGAGGCCAGTTAGGTTCAGTTTCACATGAGATTAAATCTCTTTTTTCTGCGAAAACCTGTGTCATTAGGATTGTTGAGGGAAATTGGGATCTAACATGTTTACATCTTGACTTTTAAACAGAACATCTGCTATCATTTCAGTACTGTTACCAAGTCCAAACTCCCACTGCTCACAGCACGACGGATCAATAAATTGAGAGACCAGTTGCTGAGGCAAAGAATAGTGACTTTATATGGAAAGCCAGCAGACTGAGAAGGTGATGGACTACTGTCCCAAAGAACCATCTTACCTGAGTTAGAACTCAGGCTTCTTTTCTACTAAAAGGGGTGGGGATGTGGCTGGTTGTTGCAAACTTGGTGTAGGAATCCTTTGTTCTTACAGCTGTCCAAGTAGGTCTGGCCACAATATTCCTATAAAACTCCAACAAGACAAATACTATTCTCTGTTCTGCAAATTTTTAATCTCTATATGAATGGAAAAGTGTTGTATCTTTAAAAGTCAGAGCCTTGAGAATAGATTAACCTTTATATTTCAGGCTATAGGCAACATTCTTCTGCAAAAGTGCAGAGCCAGCATGACTAAGCACAGGCAACAGGGCACAAGGGTTACAGCTAAAAGAATATATCATATATGGAGTCAGATTTGTTCTTCTCTGTTATAGTACTATGTTTTGTGGTGCCTGGTACCCAAGACTTTTCTTAGTCTGCAATTGCCCACCTAGTTCTATAGGTAACTGAAATGATTTTTCCATTTACAAAAATGGTTACTATTCCTCTATTTACTTTCTAAAAAAATAAAAAGTTTGATCTCTTATTCATTGCTATTTCTTGTTTTTATTTGTTTTTGTTTCATGTTTGTTGTTTGTTTTGGATGAGGAGGTTATTTTGTTCCACTTATCTCCACTGATAACACAGGGAAGTAAATGCATGTAGTTATTTCACTGTGTTTAAATTGTCATTGTGGAGCTTCACACTGACCTTGCACATTTTTCACCCTCAGTCAGTAGTCTTGCACTATTTTTGGCATGGAGAAGAAATGTAATTCATGAAGTGATCATTCTGACTCTCTCTCTCTCTCTCCCCTTCTGTGTATGTGTGTGTGTGTGTATCACAGCCCCAACCTAAAGAATGTCACCTGATCTCAAATTGCTTTTTTGTGTAGTTCTGCTATTCTTGATTTTGTGTTAATTAGACATACCAATATCATCATGAGTATCACAATTACCACCTTCAGATTCATCACCACCATTTTCACATTATCAACTCTCCAACATATTTAGAACAAAATGAAATGGTCTAAGCTTACTGTTTACCATACACTAGGCTAAGTGCTGTATATTGGAAACTTAGAAAAACACAATGAGGTACACATAGTTATCATGGCTAATTTACACTTGGGAAAAGTAAGGCAGGAAAGCTAAAATAAAATTCCCAAGGTTACATAATTAGAAAGTGGCAGTGCTGGGGGTGGGTGGGAGGGAGGGATTGGGAGTCTGGGATTAACAGATGCAAACTATTATATATAGAATGGATAAACAACAAGGTCCTACTGTATAGCACAGGAAACTATATTCAGTATCCTGAAATAAACCATAATGGAAAAGAATATGAAAAAGAATGTATGCATATGTATAACTAAATCACTTTGTTTTATAGTAGAAATTAACACATTGTAAATCAACTATACTTCAATAAAATAAATTAAAGAAAAAAGAAAGTGGCAGTGCTTCTACATGAACCTGAGTCTGCTTGGATATTGTATTTTGCTCTTAAAATATATCTTATTTTTGTGATAAGATATCACAAAAGGCTTTGTGATAAGAATACGTTATTTTGATAGAAATAAAACACATCAATTCATTTTGATAGGAAGTTTGATAGGAATAAAATACCTCAATTTAACTCTTTAGAGTTTTTGCATCTACTAAAATCAGTATTACCTTCATAAAAGAGAAGTTGTATAGGTGTTCACTTGGCTCAAAACCATCACAGACATTCATTAATCTTATGTAAGCATTATCTTAACAGAGATTTTAAATTAGGATAAGCTTGAAGTAAGCTTCCCAAATTGGTTCTACTTGGCTTTATGGATACATTTAGTTATTTTATAGTTCTTCATGGTTTACACACGAAGGCAGCTAAAATGGCACTTGAATGTCAACGAAGTCAGTCTAATCAGTAGTCTGTTCTTGCAGTGAGTAAAGATAAGCTGAAAAGATGGCAGCGTGTAGTGACACTAATAACCATAGAACAGACTCTGTAGTCGAAATGTTAGAGAAATCAGTGAGTAGTTTGTTCTTTCTCTTTTGATTATTATAGTCTCAACATGTATCTTGGAGTCAGCTTCTTACAACACCACATGTAAATTGATTATCCTTTTAAGGGATCTGAATATGAGGTTCTTTTAAAAGAAGTAGAAAGAAAATGGGCTTTTTAACATAAAACTCAAAAAAATAAATAGGGTCATGTTTGATTCTTCAACTGTTTAAATACAGTCAGTCATGAGAAAGATTGTGGTTTGCCCTAGACAATGGAAACACAACTAACAAGTTGACTTGGCAGACATATTTGGGGTAACATCAGAAAGAAGTGACTAACACTGAGAGTACCAATGATCAAATAATTCTCTCTCCTTGACAGAAAATATCAAGAGGAGACTGCATGGTCATTTTTTAGAGATATTTGAGTATGGATTCTTCCTTTGGGTGGATAAATAGAATATAGCCCTCAGAGGCTTCCACAAACACTAGGATGCTACAATCTTATTATCTCCTTGCTCACACAGTGTTCCAAGGGCAGGATACCATTACAAGGCTGGGACCTTGGCTTCTCTAGCAACTCTGTGTGCTGAGAGCATAGCAAACGGAGACATGATGGGAATCCACAGGGTCAGAAACTCAGTATGTTTCAGGGAAAGTCTGAAAGGCAGACATGCCCTGAATATGAAATGACCAAAATTGGTTTAAGCCCTTTTTCTATGCTCAATTCCAGCGACTTTTGTGAGCCTAGTGCACTGTCTGTAGGCAGGCTCTTTTGCTCCGCACGTGTTTACTTCTCTGCAAATTGTTTTTATTTTTCTTTTAAAACAGCAGCCACTCTTAAGAATCAAAGTCCATTTGCATGGTGCAGTGCCAGTAGAATGTACTTTATTGGACAATAGGTCTTCTGACACATCTGTTTGAAATCTTAATCCAGGAGCTCTGCTGCATTCCTAACATTATGACAACAGATCTGAAGGAAGAGATTTTATTTGATCATGATTTTAAATTTATCACTCATTACTTTGGATAAATGAATGGAGAATTAATTTGAACAAAATAGTAAAACTAATCCCAATGTTATGAAAGTTTTGACACTGCCAGAACAAAACAATTCTCTTAATGTGCTGACCACTGCTTATGCCATAAAAGTACTCCTACACAGTGGTCAAACTAGTTGGAGCACACTATTATTTTCTCCAAGGCTGGATCTGGATCTTTGCCCAGAACATACACAAAATACTCCAGTCATTGTAGTGCTTAAGAAAGAATGTTGCTTAGGAGGAAAAAAAGTTGATCACTGGATACAAACAAACAAGAACTACAGTTCACTTCATCAGGGGAAATAAGTCTGGACAGCGAAGTAAATAGACTAAAACCTTGAAGAACATACATTTAAAAGTAAGACAAACATCTGACAATGACACTTAGAATATGACTGACATGCCAATGAGGAATTGAGTATGAATTATGCTATTTAAAGTAAAATATTTTCTTATTAAAGGGTTTAGGGTACAGAGCAGGATGAGGTAGAATTAAGGAGGGGATAGAATAAAATATCTTCCCAAAATGTTTGAATATAAAACAAAAAATATAGCTTGGATAGAGCTATTTTTAACCTGAGCTTGTTGAATTGTATTAAAATTACAGACTTCTAGATATTAAAGAACATAGTAATAGAAGACAGTGGAAGTGGAAAGGCCATTACAATTCACTAAGTTCTAACACTTCATCCTTTAAGTAAGGAACATACCAGCAAGATGTGCAAGTAACTTGCGCCAGTTTATATAGATAGTAGATTATCATGATCTGGTGTCTTTCTCTGCCCACACCACTCTGCCATTATGTCTACTACCTCATTGTTTCTCATTCCTCCTTACACTTTCAAGACCCAGAAGGCATATAATTCACTCTGCTGGTAATACAAACAGTAACACTTGATGTGTGTGTGTGTGTGTGTGTGTGTGTGTGTGTGTGTGTGCATATGCATATGGGGAAAGTAGAGCAGGGTGGAAGAAGGGAGAGGTGTACTTTGAAAACTATTTAGAGAAATCCTGATATTCCTGCAGACAACCCTGTCATGTGCCCTCCTTCTTAGCTACTTTCATCCCCACAGTGAGAATTACTTTTTAGAATTCAATGCATATTCACATAATATACTAATTACATAGGCTGTTCGCTAACCTACTAGAAATCAGCTTCAGTATGTTGCAAAATTACATATAATTGCTGGATACAGATCTCCCTGTAAGAGAATGTGGGAACTTAATCAAACCTTTGGTGCAATGTAACAAAGAGCCCCCCAAACAACTCTTCAGGCTATTCATTTCAGCCATACCATTAATCTGTTATTTTCTCCCAGTTTTTAGAGAGCCAAACTGTCATTTGAATGAGTTGACCAAATAATTGGTCATTATATAGACACAGGCTTGGGGTATGACCTTAGTAGTTGGTAAAGCAGAGTCTCAATTCCCCCATAGAAAGAATGCCATGATACAAATAGGCCAAATGCCCAGACACCTGAATTTTCTCCAACCTTATTTGTAACTAGGAACACCCATGGTCGCTGACTTAGGATAGTTTGACTTATGATTTTTTTTTTTTGACTTTACAGTGGTGTAAAAGTGACATCAGTTCAGTAGAAACTGTACTTCAATTTTGATTTTTGATTTTTTCCCAGGCTATTTGTATGTGTTACATATTCTTTCATGATGCTGGGCAGAAGCTGTGAGCCACAGCTCTTAGTTAGCCACACAGTCATGAAAGTAAACAACCATATACTTAAGAACTATCCTGTTTTTCACTTTCAGTACAGTATTCAATAAATTACATGGAATAGTCAACACTTTATTATAAAATAGGCTTTGTGTTAGATGATTGCCCAACTGTATGTAGGCTAATGTAAATGTTCTGAGCATGTTTAAGGTAGGCTAGGCCACGTGGTGATGTTCAGTAAGTTAGATGTATTAAGTGCAATTTCAACTTATGATATTTTCAACTTTGGTGGGTTTATTGGGAAGTAACTCCATTGTAAGTCGAAGGAGATCTATATCACAAAATGTACCCATCCTCTTTATTACCTACAAGTTCCAGTTATTAAAATTAAAATGTTTTATTTGATATGCAAGTCTGTCTATATTACAATCATTTTAAACAGTTTGCATTATTAAAAAGAAATTAGAAAAAAAGATTTTTCTAAACAAATGAATCTTCAATTCTTCACACCACAGTTTTTATAAGATAGAAACATCTGTCCAGGGTATAAGTAAGGTTAATACGACATTTTAAGGAGGAAAATACACTTAAGGTAAAACTACTGTAGAACTGTGAATTGCAAAAATTTTATAGAGAGAAGAAACAGTGTTATGGGAACTCTGGAATCAGAAAAAATTGGAATTTAATTTCTGGATCCATCACTTTAATGATTGTGTGGCTTTAGGCAAAGGTCTCATTCTCAGTTTCTTCTGTAAAGTAGTAGCAATAACATACCTACATCATATGGTTCTGAGAACAAAAGGGATTATAATATATGCATTTAAAATATATGAGTTGTTTATTTTGTTGGTAGCTCTTCATCTAGAGTGCTGTAAGCAATATATATAAGCAAAGTACCAGCAATTATTGTTGATTGTGGTCACAAAGTCAGAATAATTCCAATGAATAAAATGTGTCCATTGTGTTTTCATGAAGACATTCAGTTTCACAACTTCCAAATGGTTATTTGATTTGAGCTTCTCAGAACCTGGTCTCTGTGTGTGGGTGCACACGCATGTGTATCTAAGCATGTGCATATTTTAAGCTCCAAATTTCTAACATCTCCATTTAAGTTCCACTATCACTACTTCATTTATGTTATTTTCTCTCAAATCCATTATAAAGATTACTGGAAACCAGACAACATAATGATCACTTTAATATTCACCAGACATATTTTCTCTTACTTATTGAACATGAGTTTTCCATTTTTAGTATAACACTTTTTTCATCTTACTATATGTCATAAGTAAACCATCCAGTTTCTAACTACTCAGGAATATCGGAACATGTTGGAAAGCCATTATCTGGTAAATTGGATCCATTTAAACAACTTGGATCATTCAGGCCAACAAAGTGAGTATTTTGCTCAAAAGATCTGTATAATTGCCTTAACTATTTTATTTTTCCATGTAAGTAGCTTATGTGCTACTTAGGGAAGTAAAATCTTTTTGACTTCTCGTTTTTAGACCTAAAAACCAGAAAATTGCAAATATGAGAAGAGAGTATGATATAGTTATCCACATAGTTCATACAATATAATGGACAAAAGGATATATTTAACATTTGCTAAATCAGGAATGAGATTAAGACCCACCATTTAATCAGAATAGATGGTTGTTGAACAATGCCCAGACACACATGAGATGTGCCTATCCCATTACTGAATCAGAATGAGAAAGCCGCAGTGAACTATATTTTGTCCAGAAATATACATTAGTGGATTGTTTTGCCATTCAATTGCTAAGTGCAATAACATTTAAAATAACCTGCTTGTCATAAAGTAAACATCTAAAGCAAGGAAAATAAGATGTGTTCCTTCCTCTACTTAGAGGATATACTTAGAGAACATAAAAAAATAAAAAGTTCCCAGCATCAAGCATGAGTCCTTCTAAAAACACAAAAACAAAACAAAACAAAAAATCCTGTAATGTCAATCACCTTCCCCCTACAGCCCAAATTAAAACACTTCAATGTCTTTCTGTTGGTCTTAAAAAAGACCAAACATTTTTAAGAGGTTTAATAAATCTCAACATAATCTGGCCCCTGCCTTTCTCTTCAATCTCATTCCTGGTCCTTCCCTCTCAAAACTCCAAATGTTTTTTCAGTTACTTGTATTAAACATCTTCCCTCTTGCTAGGGGCATGCTTTGTTCCTTCTATCTGATCCCTTTTGCTCTTTGCCTAATTAACTCCTATTCTTCAATCTCAGTCATATATGAAATGTCCAGAAAAAGCAAATCTATTGAGAAAGTAGCTTAGTGGTTGCCTAAGGCTGAGAGTGGGAATGGGGATTAACTGTAAACTGAAATGAGGGATTTTACTGGGAGAATGGAAATGTTTTAGAATGAGTTTATGGTGAAGGTTGTAAATTTACTAAATTTACAACTCAGTAAATTTACTAAAATAATTGAATTGTACATTTAAAATGGGTGCATTTTATGGTATGTAAATTATACTCCAATAAAAATGTTTTTTTTTAAATATTCAGTGTGGTCTGGCTTTCCCATTAGCAATGTTGTAATCTCATTTAGTAGTTTAATTTGTGTTCACCTGTAAGGAAAGCCATGTAAGCATTCTTCACAGATTCACATCTTTTCCAGGCCTTTCCTTTAACAGCTTGCATCTGAGGCTTTCTCTGGAAGAATGCTCTGGGCTACTGGAACCACTTGGCCTACCTGGAAGAGAGCCTGGAGTGCCTGGAGCTACAGTCCCCATGGTGGACCTTAGCCAATTACTGACTGGTACAGGAGGATGGAAACTGAGCTGTAATTTATGCTCCCAATAAGTCTGAAGCCAACTTTCCAGGGTCTCTGTCTGGATATGCACCCTTCTTAGCAGGTTACCCTTTCCTTTCCTACTTCCTGGATATAAGACGTACCAAGATCTGAGATCTCTTTCTTAAGACTGACAGACTCCTACCCAAGACACTGACCCATCCAGAAGCATGTGCTTTGAAGACTTAAAATATCAAAAGTTGGGCTTCCCTGGTGGCGCAGTGGTTGAGAGTCCGCCTGCCGATGTGGGGGACACGGGTTTGTGCCCTGGTCCGGGAAGATCCCACATGTCGCAGAGAGGCTGGGCCCGTGAGCCATGGCTGCTGAGCCTGTGTATCCAGAGTCTGTGCTCCGCAACGGGAGAGGCCACAACAGTGAGAGGCCCGCGTACCACAAAAAAAAAAAAAAAAAAAAAAAAAAAAAAAAAAGTAATGTGGAACAATTTACAATGAACCTTGTTCATCGTATTCTAATATGAGTTCCAGAGTTCTCCACATATTCTTCCATCTGCTAGGGGTACCCTGAACTGCTCTTCCTGCTCCTCTTCTCTTAGATGCATTTCAGTCCAAGTTAGGTATTATCTTCACTCAGGGAGTCTTCCCACAGCTTCCAGTATGGAACCAGTGTCTTTTCTGAGACCAGAACATTCTGTTGTTTCATTTTCATAGCATTTAATATCCTTTATAGAAATTTCCTCCTTATTACTAATCTTTCTTTGTCAACAGTGTAAGTCTAAGTGAAGAGATTTTATCTTTTATGTATCACTTCTTACTGCCTAGTACAAGTTCTAACATATAGTAGGTATACAATTAATAGTTAGTGATTCAAAACAACTTAGCAATCTATATTTTATTATGGAATGCTGCTTAATATATAAATATGTTTTCATAAAGTCGAAAATCCTTTAAACTAAATATATAAAAATTTTATATTATATAACTTTACATTAATTACACATTTATTCAAAAATAAAATGTTAGTGGTTTATTTCTGGGTATTGGAGGGCATTTATGATTTATAATTCACAATTTAACTTTATGTAACATTTTTTCTCAAATTAACAGTTACTACAATGTAGCAAAAAAGGAGAAGTTATTACAATGTAAGAAGAAAAACCCAGTGAGTGGATTTAATTAAGAGCATATATTGGAGCCAGGACATGGAAGCAACCTAAGTGTCCATCGACAGATGAATGGACAAAGAAGATGTGGCACATATACACAATGGAATATTACTCAGCCATAAAAAGAAACAAAACTGAATTGTTTGTAGTAAGGTGGATTGACCTAGAGACTGTCATACAGAGTGAAGTAAGTCAGAAAGAGAAAAACAAATACTGTATGCTAACACATATATAGAATCTAAAAAAAAAAAAAATGAAAAAAAATGGTGCTGAAGAAACTAGGGGCAGGACAAGAATAAAGGCACAGACATACAGAATGGACTTGAGGACACAGGGGTTGGGAAGGGTAAGCTGGGGCGAAGTGAGAGAGTGGCATGGACATGTATACACTACCAAATGTAAAATAGCTAGTGGGAAGCAGATGCATAACACAGGGAGATCAACTTGGTGTTTTGTGACCACCTAGAAGTGTGAAATAGGGAGGGTGGGTGGGAGATGCAAGAGGGAGGAGATATGGAGCTATATGTACATGTATGACTGATTCACTTTGTTATGAAGCAGAAACTAACACACCATTGTAAAGCAATCATACTTCAATAAATGTGTTAAAAAAAAAAAAAAAAAAAAAAACATGGGCAGTACAAGGCTGAAAGAAAGACAAGTAAAAATTCCTGCAGAACAGGACCAGGGCAGAGGAGTCTCTGGGAGCTAAGCATAGGATGCTAATACTGATGCTCAGAGGGACCAGCTACATCAGAGACAAAGCTCAGAAAATGCCTTGGGGCTAAAGGAATTGATATTGAAGGAAGCAGCAGAGCTAGCAAGAATAGTAATTTACCTTCATTTATAAGTTTACATTTTATTTGATATTTTGTAATATATACATTAATTTTTGCATTTGAAATGTATTTTATATTTAGCTTTGTGGTTTTTAAAATTTTATGAGTTCTGATCTCATTTTAAAATAAAACTCCTGGATTTGGGGCTTCCCTGGTGGCGCAGTGGTTGAGAGTCCGCCTGCCGATGCAGGGGACACAGGTTCATGCCCCAGTCCAGGAAGATCCCACATGACACAGAGCGGCTGGGCCCGTGAGCCATGGCCACTGAGCCTGTGCGTCTGGAGCCTGTGCTCCACAACGGGAGAGGCCGCAACAGTGAGAGGCCTGCGTAACGCAAAAAATAAAAAATAAAAAAATAAAATAAAATAAAACTCCTGGATTTGGAAATAGTGAACCAAATAAGAAAGAAAAACAAGAACATATACTGGGAGATTGGGATTGACATATATATACTACTAGGTTTAAAATAGATAACTAGTGAGAACCTGCTATATAGCACAGAGAACTCTACTCAGTGCTCTGTGCTGACCTAAATGGTAAGAAAATCCAAAACAGAGGGGATTATTTGTATACATGTAGCTGATTCACTTCACTGTACAGCAGAAACTAACACAACATTGTAAAGCAACTATACCCAATTTTTTTTTTAAAAAAAGAGCATATAGTCATTACACATTGTCAGAATGTCATTTTTATTAGTGATTGCTGATATTGTCTATTAGGGGATAAACAAGGCTATATTCAGGATCATTTATATCCTAATATGCAAGAAACTGCCTTCTCAGCTTAATCATAAAGCTGACTTTACAAGCCACATCTTTTAGTTATTATTAAAAATATAAATGAATAAAATCAGTTTTATTTTAAAAAGTTTCAGACAATTGTTGTAACTCTTTAGTGGCTAGAATCTTATGGCTTTAGAATGGCTATGTAAATTTTTATTTTCATTCTCCAGGCTTGGCAGTGGTATAGGATAGGCCATTTAGCATAAGTTGAAAGATGTGTGTGTGTGTGTGTGTATGTGAGTGTGTTTGTGTGCTATTGTATATGTGTATGTGTGTAACATCAATTTCTAAATATTTAAAATTATTGGTAATTTGATGAGTCAAATTAGTTGCCATATGTGTAATCATAGTTTTGATTATTATTATATAATAATCATTGTATTATTTTTGGTAAACACAAGGCTGAAAGAAGCCAACATAAAATCACAAAATGCCATAAAGCTAAGAACTAGAACAACACGACCCCAGAGTGCTGAGAACTGACTTATGGCAAAATCTCCAGGGTTCACTTGGGCAAATTGTGTCTAAAAACCTTATTCTTGTGAAACGTTCTCCTCCAGAACATTTCAGCTGGGACGTATATGTTTTCACCAGCTGAACATTTATACTTTATGATTTGGACTGTCAATTCACAAATGTCACATTTCCAACATTACTGAACTCCCTGAAAACAATAATAATACAAAAAAGGCAGAGGGAAAGAACTTGTCATTTCTTCCTGGCATAATAACAGATATAGATCTCAGATGGTTGGGGTAGAAGATTTTCCTCTTGAGTAATAACTGAGGCATAAGAGGGTAATGAACAAATCATTGAATGGAAGATGTAGTTTTCTTCCTTATTCCTCTGTTTTACTTTTCTATTGTCCTTTTCTGTTTTTTCTTCTCTTTCATTTTCTCTTCTCCATTTTTTCTTCATCTGATTTCTCTTCTTCGTACTTTTTCTTTTTACTCCATCTATTTCTTCAAATCTTCTTCCCTTCTCTGTCTCCCTTCCTTCCTTTTTTTTTCTTTATTCTCCCTTCCTCCTCTTTTTTCTTCTTGTCCTTCTCCACCTCTTTCCCTCCTTCTCCTCCTCCTCCTTCTTCACTTTGTATTATTAAGAAAAATTTTCCAGAATAGCATATTAATATTTTAGTAAAGATATTATTTTATAGGGCAAAACCCATTCCAATTTAGAAAATTTAAGACAGAAGAACATTCAGTTTAAGAGAAAGTGCGAGCTACAGAACATTAAACAGCAAGTTACTTATTGATGATTTGGTAACTTTACTGGAATATCAGTGAATATAATTAATACAGCTGATTCAATAAGCCATTGGTCCTCTACTCAAACCTCTTTACACTGAAAAATATATAAACTTTGGTCTTATACTATATCTCTCAAGTGAAAATACCTAAGGTTGAGTCAAAGATATGAGTATCTTTTTAAATCTCCATGGATAATTGTGTTATACGTCCTTATTTTAGAATGATGGACTTTATACCCTACGTCAGGTAAACCAAGTAGAAGAACATAACTTTCCCCATGTTTCATTCCAATAAGTAAGTTACCAAGAACACAAGCAGTGGTCATTCTAAGACTAACTAATTAGACTGAGGGGCTTCCTGATTCTGATTCTCCTTGTCTAACTCATCTGGAGATGAACCTCATGCAGCTTAATAAAGGGAAGAACCCTTGGAACAACTGGACCTTCTCTTTATTTATTCCACAGTCACCACTCTAACTTACTGTATTCCACCTTAAGGAAAACATTACTTATCTGGAACACCTGTATAAGTTGCTGGCAATGGATTAAATGAGTTCTTTCATTGTAGCATGGCTTCATAATATATTTCTCAAACTTTGATATACAAACAAATCACTTGGGGATTTTGTTAAAATGTAGATTAGGAATCAGTAAGTCTGAGGCGGTGTCTCAGATTCTGCTTTACTAATAAGCACCAATCATACCTGGACCCTGTGATTACTTCCCCCACTTACAGTGAACTCTTTGAGAGCAGAGAAAATACCTGGGCTTTACGGTGTACACTATTTCCTCTTTGGCATATAGCAAGGGGTGAAGGCAGTGTTATGAACCAAATGGATTCAGAAAGGATAATATAGCTAGAATTATTAGTTAGATAACAGACAGATTTATATAGAGATAAGAAATGATTGAATAGGTACAGAGGTGTCAAGAAGAACGTTTTTGAGGGCAAGACTGATTAATATCTCTATATACATAATTTTAAGTAAGGAATAAAACGGAGTCCAGAAAATTTAGTAAGACCTAAGATTTTTCAAGTGAAAGCTTTGATGCAGCATTATGTTTAAGAACTTGTAGTCTACTGACATAAAATATAAATGAAAAAAATATTGAAATCTGAATATATAAATCAAAATTTTATAGACTGTTTTCACACTGCAGAGTTTCTTTAAGGATCTCACATAATTAAGATATTCAAAACAAAATTAAGTTTAATTAGTTTTAATTAGAAATAAAAATGTCGATGCTGGTAATACTTTTCTGATTAAGGTATGAGTACTGGGAAAGGGGTTTCCAAATTTTGGTAAAACCCCTCCCCACCCACACCCCCACACACTATATCTCTCAGTTTAGAAGAATTTGCCTGTATTATAGTATTCATTAAAAATAATTATCTGAGATATTTAATAATGGATTTCTAGGCAATTTGGAAGTGACTATTGACCTCTTAGAGGCTAGGAAATTCACTTCAAACGGTTAAGTTGATTTTCTTATTCATGGGCAGCTGACTCATTTCATATAACATGGGCACATATAACATAATGTTGGTATTCTGTATACTCTTGCCTTTCAGTAAGTGGCATGTGCCACTGATAAATTGATTCAGCTTTCTCTTATAATAAGGTGAGCCATATTTAGCATCTTGCTACATGTTTTGAGTGCTGATGACTCATTCGGCCCAATATCCAGGAAAATCTCCCATTATATGATGGCAGTGAAATTGGGGAGAACATGCAACTCCAATCATGCTGGTTGTTATTTTAAAATATACAGATGATTGCCTGCAAAAAGCCACAGAAAGGCATGGTAAAATTATACGAATGAATTATTTCAGATATATGACAGATAGAGACATATTTTACAGAATGATAATATATCACTTCTTCCATATCACAGTTCTGGGGTGGAAATTAAAAGGTAAGTGTTAGCAATAACCTTTTATAATAAGCTGTGATTATTTGTTAGGAGTTCCATACTATCTTTAGTACTTGATTTTAAGATCCACCCCAGACACTTCAGCCACCTCATTTTGAAAATCCAATTCTACATTTTTCATCTAATTTTTAAATTTTCTATAGCTGCTTTTGAGTTACACAAACTCAATTAGCAAAATAAAACCACTTTTTAAATAAAATCTAAAGAGTCTTTCATGACTGTGCACAAATTTCTGGTCTGTAAGCTGGTCCATGATTTTTTTTTTTTTACACAAAACTAACTAGTGTCATTTGGCTGGTTTAATTTTTGGCAAACTTGGAACACAGATCTCCCAAGGAAGTCAAGGCTAATGGTTTGTCAAGTTGATGATTTGGCCTAGGTTTACAAGTTTCATTAACTTCAATAAACAAGACTATAATACACTGGTTACTACTATTTACATGTACTTTTAGGATTTTTACACAAACACTGCCAGAGTGGTCTTCTTTCCATCTAACAGAACACAATTCAACAAAGTTCTCTGCCACTTTATGATGATTCCTCCAGTTTCCAATAGCATGCTCCTAATTTCCATCACATTTCTCACTAATACCACATTTAATGTCCCTATTCCTACCAACAGTCTCTTCAGTTTAATCTAGGCTTTTTCTATCACGCACTTAAAAATTCTTCTAGCCTCTTTCAATTATCCAATTTTAAATCATTTACACATATTGATATATTTGTTAAAACAACACCATACTTCCTGGTACCAAAATCTGTATTAGTTTCTGCTGCTGTAACAAAGCAACACAGTCTGGTGATGTAATAAAAATGTATTCTCTCACTTTATATATTCTCTCTTTATAGGTCTGGAGGCTATAAATCTAAAGTCAAAGTGTCTATAGGGCCATGTTGTCTCAAAGGCTGTAAGGAAGAATCTTGTCCATGTCTTTCTTTTTACTTCTGGTGTCACTGGCAATCCTTGGTGTTCCTTGGTTTATAGCTTCGTAACTCCAAACTCCACCTCCATGGTCACCTGGTATTCTCCCTTGGCTCAATGTCTTCACATGACCATCTTTTTATAAGGATGCCAGCCGTATTGGATTAGGGGCCATTCTATTTTAGTATGACCTCATCTTAATTTAAATAATTGCATCTGCAATTATCCTATTTCCAAATAAGATCACAATCTGAGGTACTGATGTTATTAATTGGACATATCTTTCTGGAAGGACACAATTCAATCCATAATACAGTATTTGGCCAAAAATATCATTCAGCCTTAATTTGTAACCACTGTTCCCTGAGTAATATTCTTTACTGTTGAACTATATTTCTTCCTTCCTTTTTTTTTTTTTTTTTTGTTTGTTTGGGGGGGATGATAGAAAACTCTATTCAGCCTTGTTGATGATGTCACCAAAACTAGCATATTTTAAATTTCTTTTGTAGGTAAGGATTTTTAATCTTGCTTGAAATCTTACAGATTTTCTTCTTTATTCAGCATTTAAAAATGATAAGGTTTAGGTCTTTACTCATTTATTTTAAAGTTAGATATGAAAGATAAAAGGGTATTAAAAAAGAAAGATTATAAATAAACTAAAAATAGTCTAGACAAATGAATTGATACTGAAGGTGGTGATTTTGAACATTTTTAACTGTTCTGTAAGATCTCATAAGGAGAAAGAAAAAGGAAACTATAACTGATAAGGAGTGGAAAAATAGAGACTTTAAAGTAGGTCTTTACTCATTTACCTTTTTCCTGGATCCATGAGACTCCTCTTTCTGAGGTTAGGAAAGTTTTCTTTAAGCATATTTTTGATTATTGTTTCTGTCCCATTTCTCTGGGGTCTCCTCCAGAAACACTGATTAACTGTATGTTAACGTGACTCTTTATGTTTTTACTCTTTCTCTATCATATTTTCCTTTTTCTTTTGTTTTTTATTGAATTTTATTTTATTTATTTTTTTATACAGCAGGTTCTTATTAGTTATCCTTAATTACTTAACTACATAAAAGCTGAACAACGTCAACACTTTTACACGTACAACATATCACAAATTAAAAACTGAAGAAAATATTGTGCATAAGATAAAATATCTTAAACAAAAGAATATTAACTTAACTAAAAAACATCAAGGGAGGATTCAGGAGAAGATGGCGGAAGAGTAGGAGGCGGAGATCACCTTCCTCCCCACAGATACACCAGAAATACATCTACACGTGGAACTGCTCCTACAGAACACCCACTGAATGCTGGCAGAAGATCTCAGACCTCCAAAAACGCAAGAAACTCCCTACATAACTGGGTAGGGCAAAAGAAAAAAGGAAAAACAGAGACAAAAGAATAGGGATGGGACCTACACTAGTGGGAGGGAGCTGTGAAGGAGGAAAGGTTTCCACACACTAGAAGCTCCTTTGTGGTCGGAGACTGTGGGTGGCGGAGGGGGGAATTCTCAGAACCACGGAGGAGAGCACAGCCACAAGGGTGTGGAGGGCAAAGCGGAGAGATTCCCACACAGAGGATCAGTGCTGACCAGCACTCACCAGCCCGAGATGCTTGTCTTCTCACCCACCGGGACAGGCGGGGGCTGGGAGCTGAGGCTCGGGGTTCAGAGCTTAGATCCCAGGGAGAGGACTGGGGTTGGTAGTGTGAACACAGACTGAAGGGGTTAGTGCACCACAGCTAGCCAGGAAGGAGTCCAGGAAATGTCTGGAGCTGCCGAAGAGACAAGAGACTTTTTCTTGCCTCTTTGTTTCCTGGTGTGCGAGGAGAGGGGATTAAGAGCACTGCTTAAAGGGGCTCCAGAGATGAGTGTGAGCCTCAGCTACCAGAGCGGACCCCAGAGATGGGCATGAGATGCTAAGGCTGCTGCTGCAGCCACCAAGAAACCTGTGTGCAAGCACAGGTCACTATCCCCAACTCCTCTCCCCGGAGCCTGTGCAGCCCACCACTGCCAGGGTCCCATGATCCAGGGACAACTTTCCCAGGAGAACACATGGCAATCCTCAGGCTGCTGCAACGTCATGCCAGCCTCAGCCACCGCAGGCTCGCCCTGAATCTGTACCCCTCCCTCCCCTCGGCCTGAGTGAGCCTGAGCCCCCGAATAGCGGTTCCTTTAACCCTGTCCTGTCTGAGCAAAGAACAGATGCCCTCAGGCAACCTACACATAGAGGTGGGGCCAAATCCAAAGCGGAGCCCCTGGGAGCTGTGAGAATAAAGAAGAGAAAGGGAAGTCTCTCCCAGCAGCCTCAGAAGCAACAGATTAAAACTCCACAATCAACTTGATGTACGCTGCATATGTGAAATAACTGAATAGACAACAAATCATCCCAAATTGAGGAGGTGGACTTTGGGAGCAAAAGAGAATATTTTTTCCCTTTTTCCTCTTTTTGTGAGTGTGTATGTGTATTCTTCTGTGTGAGATTTTGTCTGTATAATTTTGTGTTAACCATTTGTCCTCAGGTTCTGTCCATCTGTTTTATTCTTTTCTTTGTTTGTTTGTATTTTTTGGGTTTTTTGTTTGTTTGTTTGGATTTTATATAATTTTTAAAATATTTTTCTTAGTAATTATTTTTTATTTTAATAAATTTATTTTATTTTAATAACTTTATTTTATTTTATCCTCTTTCTTTGTTTCTTTCATTCTTTCTTTCTTTCTTTCTTTCTATTCTTTCTCCCTTTTATTCTGAGCCATGTGGAGGACAGTCTCTTGGTGCTCCAGCCAGGTGTCAGGGCTATGCCACTAGGGTGGGAGAGCCAACATCAGGACACTAGTCCACAAGAGACCTCCCAGCCCCATGTAATATCAAATGGTGAAAATCTTCCAGACATCTCCATCTCAACACCAACACCCAGCTTCACTCAACGACCAGCAAGCTACAGTGCTGGACACCCTATGCCAAACAGCTAGCAAGACAGGAACACAGCCCCATCCATTAGCAGAGTGGCTGCCTAAAATCATAATAAGGCCACAGACACCCCCATGCACACCACCAGACGTGGACCTGCCCACCAGAAAGACAAGATCTAGCCTCATCCACCAGAACACAGGCACTAGTCCACTCCACCAGGAAACCTACACAACCTACTGAACCAACCTTAGCCACTGGGGACAGACACCAAAAAACAACGGGAACTACAAACCTGCAGCCTGCATAAAGGAGACCCCAAAAACAGTAAGTTAAGCAAAATGAAAAGACAGAAAAACCTAACAAATGAAGAAGAAATAGGCAGTCTACCTGAAAAATAACTCAGAATAATGATAGTAAAGATGAGCCAAAATCTTGGAAATAGAATGCAAGAAACAGTTAACAAGGACCTAAAAGAACTAAAGAGGAAACAAGAAATGATGAACAGCGCAATAAATGAAATTAAAAATACTCCAGAAGGGATCAATAGCAGAATAACTGAGACAGAAGAATGGATAAGTGACCTGGAAGACAAAATAGTGGAAATAACTACTGCAGAGCAGATAAAGGAAAAAGAATGAAAAGAACTGAGGACAGTCTCAGAGACTTCTGGGACAACATTAAATGCACCAACATTTGAATTATAAGGGTCCCAGAAGAAGAAGAGAAAAAGAAAGGGACTGAGAAAATATCTGAAGAGATTATAGTTGAAAACTTCCCTAATATGGGAAAGGGAATAGTTAATCAAGTCCAGGAAGCACAGAGAGTCCCATACAGGATAAATCTAAGGAGAAACATGCCAAGACACATATTAATCAAACTATCAAAAATTAAATACAAAGAAAACATATTAAATACAAAGGAAACATATTAAAAGCAGCAAGGGAAAAGCAACAAATAACACACAAGGGAATCCCCATATGTTTAACAGCTGATCTTTCAGCAGAAACTCTGCAAGCCAGAAGGGACTGGCAGGACATATTTAAGTGATGAAGGAGAATAGCCTAAAACCAAGATTACTCTACCCAGCAAGGATCTCATTCAGATTTGATGGAGAAATTAAAACCTTTACAGACAAGCAAAAGCTGAGAGAGTTCAGCACCACCAAACCAGCTTTACAACAAATGCTAAAGGAATTTCTCTAGGAAAGAAACACAAGTGAAGGAAAAGACCTACAATAAGAAATCCAAACAATTAAGAAAATGGAAATAGGAACATACATATCGATAATTACCTTCAATATAAATGGATTAAATGCTCCCACCAAAAGACACAAACTCACTGAAAGGATACAAAAACAAGCCCCGTATACATCCTGTCTACAAGAGACCCACTTCAGACCTAGAGACACATACAGACTGAAAGTGAGGGGATGAAAAAAGATATTCCATGCAAATGGAAATCAAAGGAAAGCTGAAGTATCAATTCTCATATCAGAAAAAATAGACTTTAAAATAAAGACTATTACAAGACACAAAGAAGGACACTACATAATGATCAAGGGATCGATCCAAGAAGAAGATATAACAATTGTAAATATTTATACACCCAACATAGGAGCACTTCAATACATAAGGCAAATACTAACAGCCATAAAAGGGGAAATCGACAGTACCACAATCATAGTAGAGGAATTTAACACTCCACTTTCACCAATGGACAGATCATCGAAAATGAAAATAAATAAGGAAAAAACGCTTTAAATGATACATTAAACAAGATGGACTTAATGGATATTTATAGGACATTCCATCCAAAAACAACAGAATACACATTTTTCTCAAGTGCTCATGAAACATTCTCCAGGATAGATCATGCCTTGGGTCACAAATCTAACCTCAGTAAATTTAAGAAAATTGAAATCATATCAAGTATATTTTCTGACCACAACGCTATGAGACTAGATATCAATTACAGAAAAGAGCTGTAAAAAATACAAGCACATGAAGGCTAAACAGTACACTACTTAATAACGAAGTGATCACTGAAGAAATCAAAGAGGAAATCAAAATACACCTAGAAACAAATGACAAGGGAGACACGACGACCCAAAACCTATGGGATGAAGCAAAAGCAGTTCGAAAAGGAAAGTTTATAGCAATAGAATCCTACCTTAAGAAATAGGAAACATCTCGAATAAACAACCTAACCTTGCACTTAAAGCAATTAGAGAAAGAAGAAAAAAAATATACCAAAGTTAGCAGTAGGAAAGAAATCATAAAGATCAGATCAGAAATAAATGAAAAAGAAATGAAGGAAAAAATAGAAAAGATCAAAAATACTAAAAGTTGGTTCTTTGAGAAAATAAACAAAATTGATAAACCATTAGGCAGACTCATCAAGAAAAAAGGGAGAAGACTCAAATCAATAGAATTAGAAATGAAAAAGGAGAAGTAACAACTGACACTCCAGAAATACAAAACATCATGAGCGATTACTACAAGCAACTCTATGCAAATAAAATGAACAACCTGGAAGAAATGGACAAATTCTTAGTAATGCACAACCTGCTGAGACTGAATCAGGAAGAAATAGAAAATATGAACAGACCAATCACAAGCACTGAAATTGAAACTGATTCAAAATCTTCCAACAAACAAAAGCCCAGGACCAGATGGCTTCACAGGCGCATTCTATCAAACATTTGGAAAAGAGTCAACACCTATCCTTCTTAAACTCTTCCAAAATATAGCATAGGGAGGAACACTCACAAACTTATTCTATGAGGCCACCATCACCCTGATACCAAAACCAGACAAAGATGTCACAAAGAAAGAAAACTACAGGCCAATATCACTGATGAACATAGATGCAAAAATACTCAACAATATACCAACAAACAGAATCCAACAGCACATTAAAAGGATCATACACCACGATCAAGTGGTTTTTTTTCAGGAATGCAAAGATTCTTCAATATACACAAATCAATCAACGTGATACACCATATTAACAAATTGAAGGAGAAAAAACATATGATCATTTCAATAGATGCAGAGAAAGCTTTCGACAAAATTCAACACCCATTTATGATAAAAACCCTGCAGAAGGTTGACATAGAGGGAACTTTCCTCAACATAATAAAGGCCATATATGACAAACCCACAGCCAACATCATCCTCAATAGTGAAAAACTGAAAGCATTTCCACTAAGATCAGGAAGAAGACAAAGTTGCTCACTCTCACCACTATTATTCAACATAGTTTTGGAAGGTTTAGCCACAGCAATCAGAGACTAAAAAGAAATAAAAGAAATCCAAATTGGAAAAGAGCAGTAAAGCTGTCACTGTTTGCAGATGACATGATAGTATGCACAGAAAATCCTAAAGATGCTACCAGAACACTACTAGAGCTAATCAATGAATTTGGTAAAGTAGGAGGATACAAAATTAATGCACAGAAATCTCTGTCATTCTTATACACTAGTGATGAAAGATCTGAAAATGAAATTAATAAAACTCTCCCATTTGCCACTGCAACAGAAATAATAAATTATCTAGGAATAAATCTACCTAAGGAGAAAAAAGACCTGTATGCAGAAAATTATAAGACACTGATGAAAAAAATTAAAGATGATACAAATAGATGGAGAGATATACCATGTTCTTGGATTGGAAGAATCAACATTGTGAAAATGCCTCTACTACCCAAAGCAATCTACAGGTTCAATGCAATCCCTATCAAACGACCACTGACATTTTTCACAGAACTAGAGCAAAAATTTTCACAATTTCTATGGAAACATAGAAGACCCCGAATAGCCAAAACAATCTGGAGAACGAAAAACGGAGCTGGAGGAATCAGGCTCCCTGACTTCAGATTATACTACAAAGCTACAGTAATCAAGACAGTATGGTACTTGCACAAAAACAGAAATATGGATCAATTGAACAGGATAGAAAGCCCAGAGATAAACCCATACACATATGGTCACCTTACCTTTGATAAAGGAGGCAAGAATATACAGTGGAGAAATGACAACCTCTTCAATAAGTGGTGCTGGGAAAACTGGACAGGTACATGTAAAAGTATGAAATTAGAAAACTCCCTAACACCATACACAAAAATAAACTCAAAATTGATTAAAGACCTAAATGTAATGCCAGAAACTATCAAACTCTTAGAGGAAAACATAGGCAGAACACTCTAAGACATAAATCACAGCAAGATCCTTTTTGACCCACCTCCTAGAGAAATGGAAATAAAAATAAACAAATGGGACCTAATGAAACTTAAAAGCTTTTGCATAGCAAAGGAAACCATAAATAAGACCAAAAGACAACCCTCAGAATGGGTGAAAATATTTACAAATAAAATAACTGACAAAGGATTAATCTCCAAAATTTACAAATAACACATGCAGCTCAATAACAAAGAAACAAACAACCCAATCCAAAAATGGGCAGAAGACCTAAATAGACACTTCTCCAAAGAACATATACAGATTGCCAACAAACACATGAAAAAATGCTCAACATCATTGATCATTAGAGAAATGCAAATCAAAACTACAATGAGATATCATCTCACACCGGTCAGAATGGCCATCATCAAAAAATCTAGAAACAATAAATGCTGGAGAGGGTGTGGAGAAAAGGGAACATTCTTGCACTCTTGGTGAGAATGTAAACTGATACAGCCACTATGGCGAACAGTATGGAGGTTCCTTAAAAAAACTACAAATAAAACTACCATACGACCCAGCAATCCCACTACTTGGTATATATCCTGAGAAAAACAGAATTCTAAAAGAGTCATGTACCAAAATGTTCATTGCAGCTCTATTTACAATAGCCAAGACATAGAAGCAACCCAAGTGTCCATCAACAGATGAATGGATAAAGAAGATGTGGCACATATATACAATGGAATATTACCCCACTGTAAAAAGAAACAAAATTGAGTTATCTGTAGTGAGGTTGATGGACCTAGAGTCTTTCATACAGAGTGAAGTAAGTCAGAAAGAGAAAAACAAATACTGTATGCTAACACATACATATGGAATCTAAGGAAAAAAAAAAGGTCATGAAGAACCTAAGGTTTAGACGGGAATAAAGACATAGACCTTGAGGATATGGGGAGGGGGAAGGGTAAACTGTGACAAAGTGAGACAGTGGCATGGACATATATACACTACCGAACGTAAAATAGATAGCTAGTAGGAAGCAACCACATAGCACAGGGAGAGCAGCTCTGTGCTTTGTGACCGCCTGGAAGGGTGGGATAGGGAGGGTAGCAGGGATGGAGACTCAAGAGGGAAGGGATATGGGAACATATGTATATGTATAACTGATTCACTTTGTTATAAAGCAGAAACTAACACACCATTGTAAAGCACTTATACTCCAATAAACATGTTAAAAAAAAAAAATAAGAGTGCCTGGTGCCTGGTAGGTCCTTAGTAAAATTTAGGTGTTATTAACACATTGTGTAAAGGCCAGGTATATACATATATATATATATATATGCTGGAAAGCATCCACCGTCAAATAATCAAGATTGTTAAGAAATAAAAAAGGCAAAAATTATCATACAAAATACAGTGTGGGATGGGGTAAAGGAGAAAATGAATTATATGTGCAAACACCGTGGAGACTCTGAAAAGCAGTAGCAAGATAGCAGTCTTTAGACTTCTCAAAGACAGTGATATATAAGAGGGACTTGACTACCCTGCCTTGAATTACTATGCTACATAAAATGCAAAACGCAAAATCAAACATATGTTAGATGTCTGTGCCAGTATTCTAACTGATAGATAAAGAGGGCCTGACCTACTCTAAGTACAGTAGAAATACAATGAAGGGGCAAATAGAACAAGATAGAAAGCCCAGAAATAAACCCATACACCTATGGTCAATTAATCTACGGCAAAGTAGGCAAGACTATAAAATGGAAAAAAGATAGTCTCTTCAATAAATGGTGCTAGGAAAACTGGACAGCTACATGTAAAAAAAAAATGAAATTAGAACATTCTTTAACACCATACACAAAAAGAAACTCAAAATGGATTAAAAACCTAAATGTAAGATTATAAAACTCTTAGAGGAAAACATAGGCAGGACACTCTTTGACATAAATTGCAGCAATATTTTTTTCAATCTGCCTCCTAGAGTAATGGAAATAAAACTAAAATAAACAAATGGGACCCAATAAACTTGGAAGCTTTTGCACAGCAAAGGAAACCATAAACAAAATAAAAAGACAACCCACAGAATGGGAGAAAATATTTGTAAATAATGTGACTGACAAGGGATTAATCTCCAACATTTATGAACAGTTCATGCAGCTCAATTTCTAAAAAAACAAACAACCCAATCAAAACATGAAAAGAAGACCTAAATAGACATTTCTCCAAAGAAGACATACAGATGGCCAGGAGACACATGAAAAGATGCTCAACATTGCTAATTATCAGAGAAATGCAAATCAAATGTACAATGAGGTATCACCTCACACAGGTCAGAATGACCATCATCAAAAAAATCTATAGGTGTACCCTGGTGGCACAGTGGTTGAAAGTCTACCTGCCAATGCAGGGAACATGGGTTTGAGCCCTGGTGTGGGAAGATCCCACATGGCTCAGAGCAACTAAGCCTGTGCGCCATAACTACTGAGCCTGTGCTCTAGAGCCCATGAGACACAACTACTGAGCCCATGTGCTGTAATTATTGAAGCCCACGTGCCTAGAGACCATGCTCCACAACAAGAGAAGCCACCACAATGAGAAGCCCGTGCACTGCAACGAAGAGTAGCCCCCACTCACCACAACTAGAGCACTAGGGTGCAGGCCCTGAGCACCCACTGAACCACAGGGTGGAACTCAGGGTACCTATGAGGACCTGCACTTGGCCCATGATAATCCCCATGCCCAAGGGAGTGCAAGATTGAATAGCAAATATAAAACATCAGGAGAAAGGAGAGGTCAAAAAATAAAACATTTTCTTTCCATTTAAAAAAAGGGTCCTTTCTTTATAACTCTTTAAAAAAATTTTTTTTATTGAAGTATAGTTGACTTACAATGTTGTGTTAGTTTCAGGTGTACAGCAAAGTGATTCAGCATTATATATATATATATATATATATAAATATATATATATAATTTTTCAGATTATTTTCCCATATAGGTTATTACAAAATACTGAGCATAGTTCACTGTGCTATACAGTAGGTGCTTGTTTATCTAAAAAAAAAAATTATTAAAAAATAGAAAATAGGAGAAAGTTCATCTCCTTCAAAAATTTCAATATGTGCACGATACATTAATAGACAGTTTAAAAATGTGTGAGTAGGAAAATAAAGTTATATTTCTTAAGAAAAAATAAATTAAAATATAAACAAAAAACAAAGTGTCCTGGAATTTTTATTTTGTACTCAATCTCACAAAATCTGTTCCTAGAGCTGAGCACTAGTGATTATTAACCTTTCAGAATGACCCCTTCTTTTTTTTTTTTTTTTTTTTTTTTTGTGGTACGCAGGCCTCTCACTGCTGTGGCCTCTCCCACTATGGAGCACAGGCTCCGGACGCACAGGCTCAGCGGCCATGGCTCACGGGCCGAGCCGCTCCACGGCATGTGGGACCTTCCCGGACTGGGGCACAAACCCGTGTCCCCTGCATCAGCAGGCATACTCCCAACAACTGTGCCACCAGGGAAGCCTGACCCCTTCTTTTGATAATAAAAAGTAGTTTTATTTTTTCTCCGCCAATGCCAACCTCTTGTGAGCTGCTCATCCATGCAAGATGTGGGGCACCCAGATATCAGCTACACTTTCAGTGTCTGAAACAGCTTTCTCATACTGCCCAATTTTTTCAGGTATTACTTTGTTGTTTTAGGTTTTAGTTTTGTTTTCAATGGAAATTGGGGAACTACTGGCAGAGGTTAAAATGGAATTAATTTCACCACTTTGTGGAAAAGATAGACCAAGACTGACACACCATTCTAAAATTCCAATTTTCAGAGCTAGGGAGAAATTCTTTGTAAAAAACCATAGAGAATCTGAGAAATGGGCAAAAACAAATGTGAAGAAATTGAGATTATAGTGTGTTGTTTAATATCTGGACTGAGTGGTTTAAATCTAACTTATGTGAAATCATTAGAAGAGATGAGTAAACCTGGATAAGAAATAAACAATATTCTTAGATCCTTTTCACTTATGCATATTGGGTACAGATTAATATATTTTCAAAATCCTCACTGTGTTTCTCTATTATTTTCCTGAGTTTAGTGAGCATTTTTATTACAATTGCTTTTAACTCTTTATCAGGCAAATTATTTAATTCCATTGCCTTAGGGGGTTTTATTTCCTGTGGTTTTACCTTGTTCTTTCTTTTGAAACATATTCCTCTGTCATCTCATTTTGTTTTTCTTTTCTGCTTGTCTCTATGAAATTAGGTGGAACAGTGTTCTATCCTAGTCTTGAAGGCATGTTCTTGTGTGGGAGCTTCCCATCATAGTCTGTGTGTGCCTATTGGCTTTGGTGGGATTGCTGGATCTGAAGTAAGCATAGGCTATGTCTTCTCCTTGGGTTAACTAGTGGCCACTCTATTGGTGGAAGCTAGGGCTAAAGTCAGAGGGGAAAGAGCAGGAGCCAGCTGTGAACCAGGGCTTCTCCCAGTCTCAATGGCAGTCACCTTATCAGGGGCATAAGACCAAGGCTAGAGAGGCTGGGGCAAGAGCCCTGAGGTATTTGGGATTTTCTCTGGTGTGATGGCAGACTCTGCCTTGTTTCGGCACATGGCTGGGGCCAAGGCAAAGGCTTGCAGTAGTATTTATGATCTGGCTCAAGTTTCTTCCCCATGCATGAGAACGTGATGGCAATGGTGGTCTTCACCTTGGTGACAGGTAGGGCTGGAGCCTGAGGGGTAGGAGCTCCACTTCTAAGATTGTTCCTCTTTTTCCCTGGTGAATGCCAGGGATAGCAATGGCAATTTCTGCCATAGTGGGGAGTAATTTCAGAGCAGGAAGGGCTAGAGCAGGAGTTTGGTGTGGGCAGGCAGGCATACTGTGGTTGTCCTGGCAGGCAAGCCAGAGGACCAGGCAATTTTCAATCTGCTGCTCCTGTGTTGGGACTAGAAGCAAACAAGTTCATGTGCATTCTCTTCAAGGAGTGGAGTCTCAGTTTCAGCACCCCTCCAGTAAAAGCCCCATTCACTTTCAAACCAGCTAAGAGGGTTCATCTTCTTGATGCTGGACCCCAGGGTGGGGTTTCTTAATATGGGGCTCAAACCTCTTGCTCCTTAGGGAGGATCCCCAAGCTTGTGATATGCCTCTCCTCTTCTGAATCACTTACTAGGGGTGTGGATCCTGAATATATCTCTTCTCTTTCACTTCTATCAGACTCCATATGGTTGTTTCTTTACAGCCTTTGTCAGAAAAGTGCTGTTCTGCTAGACTTAGGTCATTCTCAGCAAGAGTTGCTCTATATGTAGTTGTGGTTTTGATGTGTTCTTGGGGGAAGTCAGCTCAGGGTCATCCTACTCAGCCACCTCCATCTAGCCTCCTGAATTAGTTCTTAAAAAAAAAATATGTCATGCAAGTGAAAAAATAGAAATTTGGTAAAGGAATAATGCAATAGTCCAGGATTAGAGGAATATTGTACCATCATTTCCTTCTTTTGTTCATATGTTAGTTTGTTTCTTCCTTTTTTTCCTTTCTTCTTTCTTTTTATCTTAATATCAAATTAATCTTCTAAAATGTCTTATAGATTTTGCAATCTATTTATCATTGAAAACATTTTATTTACTGATCTATAAAGCTGAGATGACCACCATTCTAATATTTCTATGTTTGATCTTTTTCTAAGATGACACTTGCCCTTTCCTGTGTTCCTTAGCATAATATATCTCAAGCTTGAGTAGATGCACTGTTATTCCTTAAAACTGAAAATGGCTGTTTGACATAAATTAAAAATTTCATCAAATCTTATTTAAATACACACAAATACAAATTTAATTCATTTATTCCTGTACCTCTTATATCCATATATACCCATTTATATTATACTCAAGCCATACTATGGAACCAATAATTTCACATTACCAATATTAATTTTCTAATTTCAGTGTATTTAATGACACTTAGATTGCATTACTTTTCTTTTAAATTCTATAAGCCGCAAGAATTTGTGCCATGTGATGCTCTGTTTCTTCTACTGTTTTCTTCCGTAGGCTACTGAAAAACTGCAGTTCATACTGTGTGGCAGGTTATTCTTTCATGTCAATGCATTGTTTACATGTTAATCCTACATCTTTTTTTTCCTGCTTACTCCCAGCATCTTGATAATGAGGCAAAAAAAGGAAAAAAAAATAGCACCATAGATATCTCTAATCAAATGGCCACTCAGAAGAATATTCAGAAAATGTGAGTTTTATTTTTAATACTGTTACCCTTGCTATTAACTAATCATTATTGTTATTGTTGTTATTGTTACTGTTATTGCTAGTTAGAAAAACATGGAATTCTAAGGCTACATCTGTAACTTCTCCTATCAAAAATATCAATAAACTAAAATGGCAGAATTTTCAGGACTCAGAAAGACTGTATAAGAGCCTGATACCTCCAATTTCAAGTTGAATCGCTTTATTCAAATTAATTGACTTCTCTCATTCTTAATTCTGTCATAGCAAAAATTACATTGGAAAAAGCTAAATGGGCAATGAAGACTTTATTCAAGGCTATTGCAATGGAAGAGAGAAGAAATAATTCAGTGTGAAATCAACTCTGCTGAAACAAAGGTCTGGGGAAAATGCCATAGGGCATTAGCAGAGAAATTGATCAATGGGATTTGCTGTGCACATTGAGTTATTCCTGAATTTGCAAATGGTTTTCTCTGTGATGAGACCATCTATATTTGCTAATTAATGCCCATAGGTTCCAACTTTCCCTCAAAGACTGGGAGATAAGAGATGTCTACCTTTCTTGATGGTTACATTTCAAAGGGATGGGTCCCAGATCCTTGAAAAAGACATTCTTGGGTTTTAAAACTGGCAAGAAGATTTTTTAAAGATTTACAACTCAAAGAGGCAGAGGAAGAAAATACAATGATAACCTCTCTATAGTAAATACTCCAAGATAAGGGAGTCTGGGGCCTAAAATCAGGAAGAAGTCTATCTAAACCTTAGTCAAGCTGAGGGGACTGTTAAGGCCAATAGGTCAGTACCCTATAAAAGAAAGTAATGGCAGTAAGTATTTCAATGGATTTTTGAGGAAATTAAATTAAATAATAAATTAATTTATCTTGAGGTTTAGAATTTAGTAAATACCCAATGAAAATTATTGTTATTATAATATTAATGAATATTTTCATTATTCTGGTACCCTCAAGGTTTCTAGTGCAAATATCCAGCTTACAGAAAAACTTATTTATGAGGCTTACAAACTTAATATATGAAACAGCCTTATATAAGCTACTCAATTTAGCCTTATATTTAGAAAACATAATTTGCTTGATCTCGGGTGGCCTCAGCCTGCAGCGGCTTGAAACAGGGTTTCAGTTCCTAGTCAGAGATTAACGTCTGGTCGAGGCAGTGAGAGTGCCGAATCCTAGCCACTAGACCAGTGGTCAGTGACAAGGCCCTGGACCCTTGGCTTTGCAGAAAAGAATTCCCACAAAGGCGGAATGTAGTGAAAAAATAAAGTGTTTATTAGGAGAAGAAAAGAGTAGAGTACGTGTGGATATACACATGGGCAGACTCAGAGAGAGTCTCACTCTCGTGGTAGTTTAAATCACTTATATGGGGCCTTTCTTCTGGGTTTCCTTTGGCCAATCATTTTGATTTGCCTGGTTCAGAGTCTGTATTTGGTATATTTCAGGATCCTCTCGTGTGTGCTCACAGCTCTTAGCCAAGATGGATTCCACTGAAGATGCCTATGGGTAGTTAGCATCACTTACTATGGTGTGGTGCCCTCTCCCTTTTGACCTCCAAGGAGCCTTTCTGCACATGTGTAGTCAGGAAGGTCTCCTAACTTCAAGAATGAGAAATATGTGTTTTTTTTAATCTCTTATCTGTGCAGGGCCCAGCCTCCTCTCTCAATTGTCCAGCTATTCTCATCTTGGAGTATTGGTCCACAGGGAACGAATATCCAATTACTTTACCCGGGGGGGAAGGCGGTGTATGCCCATCTACCTCCTGCCTCACGGTGAGGATAAAATACATTAACAACAATAGCAACAACAACAAGACAAAAACAAAAATCTAGATATTTATTAATTGGACAACAACTGATTTTAAAATTAGAAGATTAACTCACATGTACTATAAAAGTAAAAAGAGAACACTGATTAGGCTTAGAAAAACATGGAGAGCAGTCAATAAAGCAAAACTTAAAACAAATATTTAAATATAAAAATTAAAATGGTAGACATATAGATAAACACTGTAGACTTAAAAGATATAATGAGAGGGCAAAGAACACCAATGCTTAATAATTTCCAGAAAGTATAACTTCTAAAAACTTGGGGCTATTAAGAAAAGTTTAAATTAAATTCCTAGAAGAATTCTAATAATTTTAGAAATATTTTTATTTAACTGAGTTAAAACAGAAAATTTTAAATACTACTAAATATCGTTTCCATACTCTAAAAAATTAACTCATAGGTAACAGCTCTTGTGATTCTGTATCCAAGAAGTATTATCACATGAGAATAAGTACTAAATTGAATAGTATTAGTCAAATGTCCTGTGAAGAAACAGTAGATGATCTTCTTCAATGTACTAACAAAGAAAAGCATTATGGAAAACCTAGGACCGAAATTGGACCTTAAAATTAGACTTTTGCATGTTTCTTATCATATTTTCCCTTTTTATCATAGAATGAATATAGAGACCTAAATTCACCTCTACTCACTGATCCAATGATGCTTTGAAGATGTTTGCCATTGTTGTATTATAATCATTATTCACTCTGCTTTTCATAATCAACCTATTGTGGAAGGTCCCCTATGTGGGAGAAGGAGTCTGTCTTCCTCCTTTTTGAAACTGCTTCCTTGGAAGAATGAAAACATATCTCACCGGATATCACTGTGAGAATAAATAGCTATAACTTTTCTTTCACATGCAAATGTAAGATCCATCTTCAACCAAGAGAGGAGCATAACTTTACTGGGAGTTTTCATTGTGAATTGAACTCAGACTGGACCTCACTGATTTTCTGAAATTTGTACCTTGCTTTTGTTCAGAACTGAAGCAGATTTTGAAATGATTGAAATGAAGCAGATTTTAAGAAGCAGGGACATTTTTGCCTTTGGTTTTGGGACCCAGTAATTTCTGATTTTCCATAACTTACATCTGCAAAATCCCGTCAGATTGGAGTAATAAAATGTATTTGGGATGGATTACGATTGGTGAATTAGTATACAAATTAATGATTAATTTAAGAACACACAAACCAAATCCTTAGCTCCTTTTTATTTAGGAAGCCTGTAGCTTTAGCCATGTCTATTCTTGTGGGTCATATTATGCATTTTGGAGGATTGATCCTATTAAATTGATTTCAGATCACGGGGAGACATCTTTTAAGAGCAAGCATCCACCCACCTGAACAAAAGGGACGAATACAGAGAAAGCAGCAGCTTCCTGCTTGGGGTTGCACTGCTTTCAGCTTCCATTTCTGGCTAGAATAAGGCTGCCATGGGCAATTGCTTTTTTTTTTTTAATTTATTTTATTTATTTATTTTTGGCTGTGTTGGGTCTTTGTTGCTGTGCACGGGCTCTCCGTAGTAGGGCAAGTGGGGGTTACTGTTTGTTGCAGTGTGCAGGCTTCTCATTGTGGTGACTTCTCTTGTGGAGCACAGGCTCTAGGTGCACGGGCTTCAGTAGTTGTGGCTCACAGGCTCAGTAGTTGTGGCTCGCAGGCTCTAGAGTGCAGGTTCAGTAGTTGTGGCACGTGGGTTCACTTGCTCTGTGGCATGTGGGATCTTCCTGGACCAGGGCTCGAACCTGTGTCTCCTGCATTGGCAGGCAGATTCTTAACCACTGTGCCATCAGGGAAGCCTGGCAATTGCTTTTTGAAGACCCTCAGAGATTCCTTTTAATACAATATGATTCTGGGAAATATGTTTTGTTTTCTAGAATCTATTATACTGCACTGCTGGAAAACTGAGCTCAAAACCAGGAGCAGGTCAAAAAACCCTCTGGTTTGACCTAATGCTATAGATATAAAGGATCCCCATCACTTCTCTGAATACAGCCAAGTGGCAAAGCCAATGCATACTAAGGAGCCAATGCATACTCAAGCGCCTGACTCTATTGATTCCAGGGAGGAATGATTACCCTGGTGCTCAAGCAAAAATATTGATTGAGAAACATTGTAAACTCTACATTCATTGTTGATATAAATGGGGTTTTGGTCTGAAGGAGCCCCATTTTGGTATTTGGGATGTATGAAATTGACCACGTGTAATTCAGGCTATGAAAACTCCATTGACTTTATCAGTCTACAAAAATGAAATAAGATTCATCTTGGACTAATTTAGATGATTGCAAGATGTCCCTGAATGAAAACCATGCCATCTGCTCACAATTCAAGGGTACCTACTCATTTCTCTTTTACCCACTATTCCCTACCCAAACTATAGATATCCTTCAACACTCACCTTTAAATGATATCCTCTACAAGGATACAAAATATTTATCTTTGCTGAAACCTCAAAAACTGTTTTGTATTGCTCCGTGGCAATGTAATTTTCTACTATTTGCAATAAATTTTAAGGACTCACAAAATTACTCAGTCACTTGGGGTGAGGACTGTGGACTCTGGAGGCAGACTGGCATGCTGAATCCCAGCCCAGGAACTTACCCATATGTATCCCTAGCAAATCACTTAATCTTTTAAAGCCTCAGTTTTCTTTATTTGGAAAATGAGGATAAAAATTGTACCCAGGACACATGCTTTTGGAAATTAAGTGATACAAGATACATAAAATAAACAGATTTTCTGACACAATAGAGATCTAGTGTCGTGGTTGTCATTATTTTCACTAACGATTGCGGAAAATCATTGTTTAAATTAAATTCAGTTTATCATCAGTAAACCACCTAATTTACTTAATAATTTAAAGTTAAAAATGGGACTTTTATCCAGAATATGTAATAGTGTATAACTAAAAATCAAAAAGATCAAAGGAATAAAAGACCATGTGAATCATTCTATTAAAAAAATCCCTAGAGGACTTTCAAGATGGTGGAGGGGTAAGACGTGGCGATCACCTACCTCCCCACAAATATATCAAAAATACATCTACATCTCAAGTGGAACACCTCCTACAGAACACCTACTGAACGGTGGCAGAAGACCTCAGACTTCCCAAAAGACAAGAAACTCCCCACGTACCTGCGTAGGGCAAAAGAAAAAAGAAAAAAAAACACAGACAAAAGAATAGGGAAGGGACGTGCACACCTGGGAGGGAGCTGTGAAGGAGGAAAAGTTTCCACACACTAGGAAGCCCCTTTGCAGGTGGAGACTGCAGGTGGCGGAGTGGGGAAGCTTCGGAGCCACGGAGGAGAGCACAGCAACAGGGATGCGGAGGGCAAAGTGGAGAGATTCCCGCACAGAGTATTGGTGCTGACCAGCATTCACCAGCCTGCGAGGCTTGTCTGCTCAGCCGCCACAGAAGGCGAGGGCTGGGAGCTGAGGCTCAGGCTTCAGAGGTCGGATCCCAGGGAGAGGACTGGGGTTGGCTGAGTGAACACAGCCTGAAGGGGGCAGTACAACACAGGTAGCGAGGAAAGAGTCCAGAAAAAAATCTGGAGCTGCCTAAGAGGCAAGACACCATTGTTTCAGAGAGTGTGAGGAGAGGGGATACAGAGCACTGCCTAAACAAGTTTCAGAGACAGGCATGAGACACAGCTATCAGAGCACACACCAGAGATGCACATGAAATGCTAAGGCTGCTGCTGCAGCCACCAAGAAGCCTGCATGCAAGCACAGGTCACTATCTACACCTCCCCTCCCAGGAGCCTGTGCAGCCCACCACTGCCAGAATCCCGTGGCCCAGGGATAATTTCCCCAGGGGAAAACACAGCACACCTCAGGCTGTTGCAACATCATGCCAGCCTCAGCCACCTCAGGCTCACCCCACATTCTGTACCCCTCCCTCCTCACGTCCTGAGTGAGCCAAAGCCCCCTAATCAGCTGCTACTTTAACCCTGTCGTTTCCTGTCTGGGCAGGGAACAGATGCCCTCAGGCGACCTACATGCAGAGGTGGGGCCAAATCCAAAGCTGAACCCCAGGAGCTGTGTGAACAAAGAAGAGAAAGGGAAATCACTCCCAGCAGCCTCAGGAGCCGGGGACTAAATCTCCACAATCAACTTGATGTACCCTGCATCTGTGGAATACCTGCACGGACAATGAGTCATCTCAAAATTGAGGTGGTGGACTTTGGGAGCAACTGTAGACTTGGGGTTTTCTTTCTGCATCTAATTTGTTTTATGTTTTAAAACAAATTTATGTTTGTTTTAGTTTAGTCTTAAGAGCTTATTATCATGGGTAGATTTGTTATTGCTTTGGTTGCTCTCTTCCTTTTCTTTTATATATATATATTTTTTTTTCTTTTTCTTTTTCTCTTTTTGTGAGTGTGTATAAGTATGATTCTTTGTGTGGTTTTGTCTGTATAGCTTTGCTTTTACCATCTGTCCTAGAGTTCTGTCTCCTTTTTTTTTTGTTTCTTTGTTTTAACTATAGTTTTTAGAGCTTGTTATCATTGGTGCATTTATTTATTGGTTTGGGTGCTCTCTTCTTTTGTTCTTTTTTTAAAAAAAATTATTATTTAATTTTTTTTTTACTTTTAATAATAGTTCTTTATTTTTTATTTTAATAAGTTTATTTGATTATTATATTTCTTTCTTTCTTTCTTTTGTTTCTCCATTTTCTTCTGAGCTGTGCAGCTGACAGGGTCTTGGTGCTCCGACCTGGTGTCAGACCTGAGCTTCTTAGGTGGGAGAGCCAAGTTCAGGACATGTGACCACCAGAGACCTCCCAGACTCATGTAATATCAAAAGGTGAAAGCTCTCCCAGAAATCTCCATCTCAATGCTAAGACTCAGTTCCACTCAAGGACCAGCAACCTACAGTGCTAGACACCCCATACCAAACAACTAGCAAGAAAGGAACACAACCCCACCCATTAGCAGAGAGGCTGCCTGAAGTCAAAATAAGTTCACAGCCACCCCAAAACACAACAGTGGACATGGTCTTGCCAACCAGAAAGACAAGATCCAGGCTCATCCACCAGACCACAGGCACCACTCCCCTCCACCAGGAAGCCTACACAAGCCACTGAACCAAACTCACCCACTGGGGGCAGATGCCAAAAACAATGGGAACTATGAACCTGCAGCCTGCAAACAGGAGACCCGAAATGTAGTAAGTTAAGCAAAATGAGAAGACAGAGAAATACACAGCAGATGAAGGAGCCAACTAAAAACCCACCAGAACAAACAAATGAAGAGAAAATAGGCAGTATACCTAACAAAGAATTCAGAGTACTGAGAGTAAAGATGATCCAAAATCTTGGAAATAGAATGGAGAAAATACAAGAAACATTTAACAAGGACCTAGAAGAATTAAAGAGCAAACAAGCAAAAATGAACAACAAAATAAATGAAATTAAAAATTGTCTAGAAAGAATCAATAGCAGAATAACTGAGGAAGAAGTACGGATAAGTGAACTGGAAGATAAAATAGTGGAAATAACTACTGCAGAGCAGAATAAAGAAAAAACAATGAAAAGAATAGAGGACAGTCTCAGAGACCACTGGGGCAACATTAAATGCACCAACATTCAAATTATAGGGTCCCAGAAGAAGAAGAGAAAAAGAAAGGGACTGAGAAATTATTTGAAGAGATTATAGTTGAAAACTTCCCTAATATGGGAAAGGAAATAGTCAATCAAGTCCAGGAAGTGAAGAGAGTCCCAGGAAGTGAAGAGAGTCCCATACAAGATAAATCCAAGGAGAAACATGCCAAGGCACATATTAATCAAACTATCAAAAAATAGATACAAAGAAAAAATATTAAAAGCAGCAAGGGAAAAACAACAATAACATACAAGGGAATCCCTAAAAGGTTAACAGCTGATTTCTCAGCAGAAACTCTGCAAGCCAGAAGGGAGTGGCAGGACATATTTAAAATAATGAAAG
This sequence comes from Delphinus delphis, assembly GCF_949987515.2. NCBI lineage: Eukaryota > Metazoa > Chordata > Mammalia > Artiodactyla > Delphinidae > Delphinus > Delphinus delphis. Next base: position 18,140,707 of record NC_082694.2, on the reverse strand, counting down.
GGAAAAACCTACAACTAAGATTACTCTACTGAGCAAGGATCTCATTCAGATTCAACAGAGAAATTAAAACCTTTACAGACAAGCAAAAGCTGAGAGAATTCAGCACCACCAAACCAGCTTTACAACAAATGCTAAAGGGACTTCTCTAGGCAGGAAACACAAGAGAAGGAAAAGACCTTCAGTAACAAACCCCAAACAATTAAGAAAATGGTAATAGGAATATTCATATCAACAATTACCATAAATATAAATGGATTAAATGCTCCAATCAAAAGATATAGACTGGCTGAATGGATACAACAACAAGGCTCATTTATATACTCTCTACAAGAGACCCACTTCAGACCTAGGGATACATACAGACTGAAAGTGAGGGGATGGAAAAAGATATTCCATGCAAATGGAAAGCAAAAGAAAGCTGGAGCAGCAATTCTCATAACAGACAAATTAGACTTTAAATAAAAACTATTACAAGAGACAATGAAGGACACTACATAATGATCAAAGGATCAATCCAAGAAGGAGATATAGCAATTGTAAATATTTATGCACCCAACATAGGAGCACCTCAATACAAAAGACAAATGCGAACAGCCATAAAATGGGAAATCAATAGTAACACAATCATAGTAGGGGACTTTAACACTTCACTTACACCAATGGACAGATCATCCAAACAGAAAATAAATAAGGAAACATAAGCTTTAAATGATACATTAAGCAAGATAGACTTAATCGATATTTATAGGACATTCCATCCAAAAACAACAGAATACTCTTACTTCTCAAGTGCTCATGGAATATTCCTCAGGATAGATCATATCTTGGGTCACAGAAAAAGCCTTGGTAAATTTAAGAGAATTGAAATCATAACAAGTATCTTTTCCTACCACAATGCTATGAGACTATATATCAATTACAGGAGAAAAATCTGTTAAAAATACAAACACATGGAGGCTAAACAATACAGCACTTAATAACCAACAGATTACTGAAGAAATCAAAGGGATACCAAAAAATACCTAGAAACAAATGACAATGAAAACGCGACAACTCAAAACCTATGGGATGCAGCCAAAGCAGTTCTAAGAGGGAAGTTTACAGCAATACCATCCTACCTCCAGCAACAAGAAACACCTCAAATAAACAACCTAACCTTACACCTAAAACAATTAGAGAAAGGAAAACAGAAAAGCTCAAAGTTAGCAGAAGGAAAGAAATCATAAAGATCAGATCAGAAATAAATGAAAAAGTAATGAAGGAAACAACAGCAAAAATCAATAAAACCAAAAGCTGGTTCTTTGTGAAGACAAACAAAATTGATAAACCATTAACCAGACTCATCAAGAAAAAAGGGAGAAGACTCAAGTCAATAGAATTAGAAATTGAAAAGGAGAAATAATAACTGACACTGCAGAAATACAAGGGATCATAAGAAATTAATACAAGCAACTATATGCCAATAAAATGGACAACCTGGAAGAAATGGACAAATTCTTAGAAAGCACAACCTTCTGAGACTGAACCAGGAAGAAATAGAAAATATAAACAGACCAATCACAAGCACTGAAATTGAAACTGTGATTAAAAATCTGCCAACAAAAAAAAAGCCCAGGACCAGACACCTTCAAAGGAGAATTCTACCAAAAATTTAGAGAAGAGCTAACTCACATCCTTCTCAAACTCTTCCAAAATATATCAGAGGGAGGAACACTCCCAATTTCATTCTACAAGACCACCATCACCCTGATACAAAAACCAGACAAAGATGTCACAAAAAAAGAAACCTACAACTCAATATCACTGATGAACATAGATGCAAATATCCTTAACAAAATTTTAGAAAACAGAATCCAACAGCCCATTAAAAGGATCATACACCATGATCCAGTGGGGTTTATCCCAGTATTGCAAGGATTCTTCAATATACGCAATTCAATGTGATACACAAAATTTACCAATAGAAGGATAATAACAATATGATCATCTTAATAGATGCAGAGAAAGCTTTCAACAAAATTCAACACCAATTTATGATAAAAAACCCTCCAGAAAGTAGGCATAGAGGGAACTCATCTCAACATAATAAAGGCCATATATGACAAACACACAGCCAACATCATTCTCAATGGTGAAAAACTGAAACCATTTCCACTAAGATCAGGAACAAGACAAGGTTGCCCACTCTCACCACTCTTATTCAACATAGTTTTGGAAGTTTTAGCCACAGCAATCAGAGAAGAAAAATAAATAAAAGTAAATCAAATTGGAAAAAGAGAAGTAAATCTCTCAGTATTCAGATGACATGACACTGTACATAACGAATCCTAAAGACTCTACCAGAAAACTACTAGAGCTAATCAATGAATTTGTTAAAGTAACACGATACAAAATTAATGCACAGAATTCTCTTGCATTCCTATACATTAATAATGAAAAATCTGAAAGTAAAATTAAGGAAACACTCCCATTTACCATTGCAACAAAAAGAATAAAATACTTAGGAATACATCTACCTATGGAGACAAAATTTTTCTCTATGCAGAAAACTATAAGACACTGATGAAAGAAATTAAAGATGATATAAACAAATGGAGAGGTATACCATGTTCTTGGATTGGAAGAATGAACATTGTGAAAATGACTATGGTACCCAAAGCAATCTACAGATTCAATGCAATCCCTATCAAACTACCAATGGCATTTTCCACAGAACTAGAACAAACAATTTCACAATTTGTATGGAAACACAGAAGACCCTGAATAGCCAAAGTAATCTTGAGAAAGATAAACTGAGCTGGAGGAATCAGACTCCCTGACTTCAGACTATCCTACAAAGCTACATTAATTAAGACAGTATGGTACTGGCACAAAAACAAATATAGATCAATTGAACAGGATAGAAATCCCAGCGATAAACCCACGCAACATGGTCTCCTTATTTTTGATAAAGGAAGCAAGAATATACAATGGAGAAAGATAGCCTCTTCAATAAGTGGTGCTGGGACAACTGGACAGCTACATTTAAAAGAATGAAATTAGGGCTTCCCTGGTGGCACAGTGGTTGAGAGTCTGCCTGCCAATGCAGGGGACACAGGTTCGTGCCCCAGTCTGGAAAGATCCCACAATCCGTGGAGTGGCTAGGCCCATGCGCCATGGCTGCTGAGCCTGCGTGTCCGGAGCCTTTGCTCCACAACAGGAGAGGCCACAACAGTGAGAGGCCCGCATACCACAAAAAAAATAAATAAATAATAAAAATAAAAGAATGAAATTAGAACACTCCCTAATGCCCTACAGAAAAATAAACTCAAAATGGATTAAAGACCTAAATGTAAGGCCAGACACTATAAAACTCTTAGAGGAAAACATAGGCAGAGAATTCTATGACATAAATCACAGCAAGATCCTTTTGATCCACCTCCTAGAGAAATGGAAATAAAAACAAAAATAAACAAATGGGACCTAATGAAACTTAAAAGCTTTTGCAAAACAAAGGAAACCATATACAAGACAAAAAGACAACCCTCAGAATTGGAGAAAATATTTGCAAACAAAGCAACTGACAAAGGCTTAATTTCCAAAATAGATTTCCCATGATCTTTGTTTTATATTGTTCTTAAATGTCTCCATTCCATTAATTAATATATTCTAAAGCACTGTATGATTAAAAAAGATGAGATTTATTATTTCTATTTACCATTTCTTAAGATGTGTTCAAAGACTTGATTTAAATTAATTGTTAAATAGAGTTAACTATTGACTTTATTGAGTCTCTCTTCCTCTAATTGTTAGATTAATTAAGTGTAAGTTACAATATACTAGCATGCCTTTGTACATTGAAGTGTTTAAGTTGATTCTAAATGAACAGTAGAGATTGTATCTGAATATGGAATTTAGCTTTTGTCAATCCCTTTCAGCTATGATTTTCAATGTTGATTGTATTTCATACCGATTAATTCATTTAAATATTTCTATACATTTTCCCATGAACAAAACAATATATTCATGAATACCTGTAGCCAAAAGCAATTAATTTCTCATCTGATCTGATAGATTCCACCCCTTCCCATATGATCGTAGCCACCTTCATCCAGGCAAGCACTCCCATTCTACAGTTTCTTGAGGACATAGATTAGTTTCACAAATAGTATACCCCTATGGAGTTCACATCTCTCAGAGATTCTCGTCTTCCATCTGTCCTTGATCTCTAGGTAGAAGTACTTTTATCACCCAGCACTCATTCCTCTAATGCCACTCTCAAGAAATTAATGGCACAACCCATGTCTCCCTCATTGAGTCTGGTAGAAAGTCTCCCTTCCTTCAGTTTCACCTCTATACCTATGGAACAAAAGATATTGCAACTAAAATGTTTATTGTACTGAACTGGGAGATTGTGTGTGTGTGTGTATGTGTGTGTGTGTTTGTGTCTGTGCATGTTTCTCCCTATGTCATTACAGATTATCAAGTTGCAAATGGAATGGCTTTTCTTTAGGGAAAAATATATTAAGAATGTCTTCACTTAAAATACTTAAAAGGCCATTAAATTCCAAATCTGTGAGTTGTTTCATATCTCATCCAGTCCAATATACTTCCCAAAGCTGACATTCTTCTATTGGATCTTCTTTTAAAAGCATATGCCTTCATTCTGTTGCCCTTCGTGCCTCTTGCCACATGTGCATGGTGCCAAGACTGCATAATCCTCCCTGAACATGCTTTCCTCCATAGTGGTCTGTTATCAGCTATCAAGAGATACTAACTATCTAGAGCCAATTCTTTAATGACAGAATTATGTTTTTGTTATTTTTTTTCCATGTCAGACTCCTTGACAGCTTGCAAAATAGAACCACATTTGAATTGGTTTGCCTGACAGAGTATTATAATGATATTATAATAATCTTAGGTCTTTTTCAATCATTCACTGACATTCTTTTGTAATAGCTTCCACAGGTGTCTCCTTGCCTATCTTGTTTCTTTATACCACTCCAGTTTTTCCCATTTCATGATTACTGTGTCACCTTCCTGATTCTATCAATTTACTTTTTATTTACTCATAAAGTCTGTCTTCCCCTTGTCAAGGACCACAAAGGGATTTTACTCTGTTTACAAGCCAGCATGTTAATAAGTTAGCCAGTGCAGTTTATTGGATGTTAGCAGAAGGCACAGATTTCTGGTTTGGAGTGGGGAGGGATAAATTAGGAGGTTGGGATTGACATATACACACTACTATATACAAAATAGATAACTAATAAGAACCTACAGTATAGCTCAGGGAACTCTACTCAATACTCTAATGACCCGTATGGGAATAGAACCTAAAAAAGGGTGGATATATGTATATGTATAACTGATTCACTTTGCTGTACAGAAACTAACATAACATTGTAAATCAACTATACTCCAATAAAAATTAATTAGAGAAAAGATTTCAGCGGACTCCCCTGGTGGTCCAGTTGTTAAGATTCCATGTTCCCCATGCAGGGGGCCTGGGTTTGATTCCTGATCAGGGAACTAGATCCTGCTTGCCGCAAGTAAGACCCAGCACAGCCAAATAAATATATTTTTATCAAATATTTCTGATTCAGAGAAAAATGACTTTCTTACAGCTCAACAGGCTGCATGAAGTTCATGTCTGTGTATGTTTCCCCTTCCCTCCATGTCCCACAGAATGATGCAGAGTAACTCAGGTGAATGTTATGTTCCTTGTGGCTTTGACTCACAATTGATGAATTTCAAGCTTAGAAAACCACTATGTTTTAAAAATGGCCTATTAGCAAATTTGTCCAACAGAGCCCAAAGGGAGACACTATCATTTTTGTACTTCATAGAAAACAAATTTGCTCTCCACTCCAAAGGGAAATACTAATATAATCTTCCAAGATGTTTGCAATACAACTTCCTGGAAAAGATAGTCTGGAACAAAAGCTTTTAATGTCTTTCCTCAGAAGAAGTACTCTGAATCAGAAAAAAATCTTAATTTTGATGATGTCCAACTTATACATTTTTTAAAAAAATTTGATAAGATTTTAGCTTTTATATCATATATAAGAAATCATTTTCAAATCCCAGGTCATAAAGTTTTATTCAAAATTTTCTTATGCATTTTTTAGTTTTAAAATTCTTCTATATTTAGGTCTTTGATTCATTTTGATTTAATTTTTGTGTACAGGATGAAGTAGAAATGCAAATTGATTTATTTTTTTTTGGCATGTGGTTATACAGTTACCCCAATACCATTTGTTCAAGTCTGTTCTTTCTTCTTTGAGTGATCTTGTCACCTTGTCAAAAATGAATTGACTCTGATATGTGGGTTTATTTCAGGATGCTCCACTTTATTCCATTGATTTATATATACATCCTTAAGCCAGTATCATACTGTCTTGATTACTGAAAATTTATAGTAAATTTTGAAATTGGGAAGTCTGGGTTCTCCAGATTTATTCTTTTTGGGTCTCAAGTTTCCATATGAATTTTAGGAATGAGCTGTCAAAAAAGACAACTGTGATTCTAATAGGGATTGAACTGACAAGGCATCAGGTCTTGTAGTATAACCATCTTAACAATATTTTCTTCCAATTCAAAAATGGGGGGTGTATTTCCACTTATTTGCTCTTAATTCATCTTAACAGTAGTTTGTAGTTTCTAGGGTTTGAGTTTTATATATCTTCATTAAATTTATTCCTAATAATTTTATTCTTAGTGGTTATTTTAAATAAAGTGGTTTTCTTAAATTCATTTTCAGATTGCTCATTGCAAGCATATACAAATACAATCGATTAAATACATTAATCTCATCACCTGCAAACATGTTGAACTTGTTTACTAATTTGAATAAGTTTATAACAGATTCATTAGGATTTTCTGTATATGATATCATGTCATTGACATATGAATAGAGATCCAGATTGCTTTCTAATCTGAATATCTTTTATTTCACTTCTTTGCCTAATTGCCCTGGCTAGAATCTCCAGTATAATGTGGAACAGAAGTGGTAAGAATGAATATCCTTGTCTTGTTCATGTCTTGGTAGACAGTGGGTTGAGGTTGGGTTCTGCCCCAGAAGCCTGTGTTGCTGCCTGTGTTGCTGACCCATATGGTTTCTGGAAGGCTATAGATGTGCAGCATGAACATGTGCATTATACTCTGGCCTAGGATGGTCCCCCACCCTGTTCAGCCTTTGGGCTAGAGCCCTTTCCCCTCCCTAGCACTTTGCCCTGGGGCAAGCATCTCAGCACTGTGACTCTGAATGTGGTGAGATAAATGTCCAAGAGGTTTGGGATTTGCATGATACGTGGTTTGAGCCTGACCCTTTAAGAAGGAGTCTGAGATGAGAGGCCTTAGACATGGGAGCTCCCAGGTTTTTCTCATCTCAGAATTCCCCTCTTAGCCCCCAGAGAACTCCTAGGATCCCATGAGATTGGGCTTCTCTGGAAAGAGTAGCTATGGCTGTGGCACCTCAGAATCCCATCATTCTCTGAGCCTCCCTTAATGCCCAGTGCATTCCAGCTTATCCTCCCTCTGCCCCTCCATCAGGACATGGCCTTACTCCACCCACATACACAAAGTTGCATAGATCACCCTGCAAACTCCAAATGTGCCCTGATTGCCTTCCTGGGAAACTCTGCACTCCACCCACTGGGGTCCTCAATGTTGTTCAAAGGAGAATTTCTCCTGATGAACCTGAGTGAAGGGGCCAGCTCCCCCATCACAGGGTACTGGCAGTTGGATTGGATCAGAGAGACAGTGATGTCCTGAGATTGTTCTTCACTAGAGAGGCTGGAGAAACAGGCAGTGATAGTCTCCTGGTATGAATTCTAGACACCTCACAGCTACTGGGAGGAAAAACTGGCCCCAAGGATGTGTATGGTTGCCTGAGTGTTCTATGTGTGTGCATGTGTGTGTTTCTTCTATGTGTGTGCATTTGCTTCTTCTTCTTTTCTTTTTCCTCTACTTATTGTGTGATGTGCACTAATCTGATAAAGAGTTTTGCTCTTTCTCCAGAGCGGTGACCAGGATGTTGAGCCCAAGTTACTGTTAAAATTAAATACAAAATGGAGACCAGATTAGAAAAATTCCCTGAGTTGACAAAACCCTTTAAGCCATGTAGTGAAACCTAATTTAGCTTGTTCTGAAAGACAAGAGAAGCTTAACTTAGGCCACTTCTTGTAAATGCCTGTGGTAATCATAAAAAAGACAACTCATCTTTCAAAAATTGTATAAGATAATCACTTTTAACCAGTCCCTTGACTTGTGGAAACCCCCATTTTAATAAACAATCATTGTGTAGGTTAAACAACTTCCTCATTTCCTCTTTGAATTGATCCTATAACATCATGCCCTGAGCTGCAGATTAGTCTTTGAATACTTCCATTTCCCAACTGTTCTTATATACACAGTAAACTCTGACTAAATGGTATTTATTAATCTGGCAATTATAATTTTACTATTTTGGAATTTTTCACAGTTTTTGGCATCTAAACTGGGATTCAGAAGAAGACCTGCAATGACTCTGAGGTTGATGAGCAAACCAGGTGCTAGTTTATTGAGCTCACTGCTTTCTCCCTTACCATGGAGTTCACAGGTAAGTCTCTCTTGGATCCAAGCTCTACTTTCTTTGCCTTTGGAGCTCTCCAACTTTACTGTGCACGCTTGTATTTTATTTGTCGAAGCGTCTTGGTAAATCACCTGATCCTGTGCAAAAGGGGAGAAAACATGTGATTCCCTGTGCTTTGGAACAGCTGTTAAGAAACAGGGTCCCTCAGATTTAAAACATCTTAGGGAATCTAAAGGCAAAGATGGTTCTACCAGGCCTAAAACTCTTTCTCCATGTCCTCAAAAAACTCTTGTTTCCTATATGTATACCCCTTATGGACCATGGTCTTGTGTCGTTTAGGGAAATCGGTGAGGTTTTGGTTAATTTGGAACTGTAATAGCCACTTTGGAGATCCCTTTAACTTAGATAAGATAGTTCACCTTAATTCACACTATTGAAAAAGAGAGAATCCCAAAACTCTCAGAGATAATAAAATGCATTCTTTGATTAGTATGCAGAAGCTTCCAGAAGACAAAATGACACCAAAAATAGCTTCTCTAAAGGAAACTTTACAACATGCAAATAAAAAAAAAATCTTTAGTAAAACTCTGGCCTTCTGAGCAGATAAAATTAACTTAGCCCATCTGCCAGAAACACAATTTGGATCCAGATAATCTTTTGAATTATTTTTATTATTGTACTTGAGACATGAATAAAAATTTAAAATAAAAGCTATAATGTCTCTGTTTGTGTCTGTCTGTATGTTTATGTATATCTATGTAAGTATATTATATACTTAGTCAGCTTAAAGAAAATAAGTGCTTATATAAATTATTTCCAAAACTGTTGGAAATATAGAAACTAAACCAAATGCTTTACAGTTTCATATGACCTGGGATAAACTTTGATAAGTAAAAGCTAATTAAGTTTTTTTGTTTAATAAAAATAGACATGTCTTTCTTCAGAATTATCAATATTAATGTAATGCAGACATAAACTTTTTCTGCCTGGGAGTCAAATTAGCCCATGTTATCTCTATGTTACAAGCTTAGTAGGCAAGAAAATAAACTTAAGATGATGGTTAGCTGCTTAATCTCTAATCGAAGCATAATTATTAAAAACTAATAATTTAAGTAGAAGTATGTAAGATAAAAGTTAATACTAAGTTAAACTAAATAATGATTATTCATTAAATATGTAAATCATTTCCAAATAGGTAATACAATGAAACATTAATTGCTAAACATAACTGTAAGTTTATCTACTTTTGGCTTAAGTTTTCACAGAGAGACAAAACATAATGGGTCTGTTAATGTCTTGACACATGAAAAGTTATGCTATAGAAAACATATGTCTCTAAAAAGTATGTTTTTTATACTGATGTATTTATAAATTTGCTAATCTACTACAGGATGGTAACATATTATACAGTTAACATTTGCCTGCTTCCTAGTTTTCACTGGAAAGTAAAAGTTACTAATAGTTAAAATGTATAAACAACATGTAAAAATAAAAACACTAGAAATAAGAAGGGAAACAATTTTATATAAAAAGCTTTGGAAGAAAATAGGATATGTTTTTATATGAAGAATATGCAAGGAAAATGGGATGTATTTTTGTTAAGGAAAAAGAGAATAATGTCTTCTAAAATAAAATGACTGGTTATTCCAGAATAAGAAAAGAAAATGAATAAGACAAAACATAAATGGATACAGAAAATTGCAGAAGTTTTGTGGAAAAGAAAGTTTATGTTGTGAGGTCAAAGCTTGCTGAAATTGAAAAGATTTATTTATAAGGGTTGTTTAACATAAGCTTAGTAATGTATTGATAAAAAAATCTAAAGTTTAATTATCTCTCTGTTAAAAGCACAAAATTTCTCCAATTTTTCGTCTGCTCTTAATAAAAGATTATAAAAGTGGTGTTTTTATTTTTACCTTAGTTGTAATTTACCAAAGCTTTGACTGGAATATTACATTTGAGAGTATGCATAGAACCACTGCCAAGTATTTCACTATTAAATATGCTCATAATGGTGGGTTTTCATAGATGTCCTTTATCTATGTTTGCTAAGGGTTTTTATCATGAAAGAGTGTTGGATTTTATCAAATGCTTTTTCTACATCTATTAAAATAATTTTGTTTTTTGCTTTTTTCTGTTGATATGGTGTATTAGACTGATTAGACTGTATTAAAAGTGATTTTTGGACGCTAAACCAACCTTATATTCCTGGGATAAATCCCACTTGGTTATGGTATAGTCTGTTTTATATGTTTCTGGATTTGACCTGATAACATTTTTTATGTGTATTTTTCATGCATATATTCATGACAGATATTGGCCTGTGATTTTCTTTTGTTGTGAAGTCTTTCTTTTTTTTTTTTTTTTTTTTTGGTATCAGAGTAAAACTGACTTCTTAGGGTGAGTTGTGAAGCAATCTTTCCTCTTCTACTTTGTGGAAGTGTTTGTGGAGGACTGTTATTATTTCTCCTTTCAAAGTTCAGTAGAATTAACTGGTGGAGCCATATGTTCCTGGGTTTTTCTTTTTATGAGTAGTCTTTGTTGGAAGCATCTTATTTGTTTTTAAAAATTCTATCTCTTTAGTTTTTATGGGGACATTCAGAGTTTATATTTGTTCTTATGTTGTTTCAGTATTTTGTGTCTTTCTAGGAATTTGTCCATTTTATCTAAGTTGTCTGTTCATTGCACACCCTTATTATTTATATTTATTTCTGTAAGTTCAGAAGAAGTATTCCTTATTTAATTTAGGATTTTAGCAGTTTTACCCTTTTCTCTTTCATTTTTTTTTATCAATATAGATAAAGATTTGTCAATTTTGACAATATTTTCAAAAAACAAATTCTGGCTGTACTTATTATTTTATTGTTTTTCTATTTTCTATTATATAGTAGTTTTTTTTTTTCCCAATCCATATTATTTCCATCTTTATGTTTGTGTTTTATTTTGTTCTTTCTTTTCTAGTTTCATAAGGTGGGAGGTTAAATTACTGATTTGAGATGTTTCTTTTTGTTAATAGAGGTGTTTTCATCTATAAATATCCAAGTAAGTATTGCTCTATCTGCTTCCCATAAGTTTTGGTATATTGTATTTTTATTTTCATTCACCTCTAAGCATTTTCTTATTCCTCTTGTGAATTTTTAATGTATTTGTTATTTAAGAATGTGTTGTTTTATTTTCAGTTTGATTTTCTCACATTATTTTTGTTACTGCTTTCTAATATCATTCCATTGTGTTCAGAGAATATCCTTTGCTTTATATCCTGATATATGCTCTATCCTGAACAATGGTCTATATATACTCAAGAGTAATTTATATTCTGCTTTTGTTGGTTGGCCTGTCAAAACTTCTATTTCCTTATTGATGCTTTGTCTAGTTTTTCTACCCGTTGTTGATAGTGAGGTATTTAAGTCTGTAGCTGTTATTGTTGAATTGTCTATTTTTGCCTTCATTTCCATCAGTTTTTGCTTCATGTATTTTGATGATCTCTTTGCAACTTTATATATCTTTATGATTGGTATATCTTCCTGATAAATTGATCTTTTCCTCCTTATAAAGCTTGCCTCTTTATCTCTAATATATATATATCTTTTTTTTTTTGTCTGATATTACCTAGCCATTCCAATAGAAATTATGGTTGCTGTTTGCACCTTTTTCTATACTGTTATTTTAATCTATCTGTATCTTTAAATGTAAAATGGGTGTCCTATAGACAGCACATGTTTTGATCTGGTTTTTATTCAGCCATACAAAACGTCACACAGCCTTTGAGCGTTTAAATCTATCAATATATAATTCTATTATTAACACGGTTGCCTTTACATTTGTCATTTTGCTTTTTGTTTTCTCTATATATCCTGTCTTATTATGTTCCTCTATTTCTCTTTACTATATTATATTCCATTAAGTGAATATTTTCTAATGAAATTTTAAGTTTATGATATTTTTGTGTTGTTTCCTCAGTGATTGCTCTAGGACTTACCATATACGTCCTAACATAGAATCTATTTTAGATTTATACTAATTCCAGTTAGAAAAACAAATGCTAATCCATGCTATTCCCTCTCTCTTTTGGGGGAATTATTGTTATACATATTATATTATACATATATATGTACATGTGTGCTGCATATATAGGTATACATATGTGTGTATATGTAAACAATACATTGTTATAAGCATCATTTTATCACTTTATATGATTTTATGGTTTTTAACAAAGCCAAGAGAAGAAAACAAATGTATATTTTAAAGTTTATTATATTAACCTTCTTATTTAAAATGTTTTGGTGCTCTTCATTTGTTCCTGTAGATTTTAGTTAAAATGATGTCATTTCCTTAGCTCAATACTGTATTCTTCCCACTCACTTCCTTTGTAATGTTATTGGCAAATATATCATATTTGTCTATTTTATTGTTTGACTTTGGGTGTATCTGTCTGTATAAATCTTACTACTCAGTTTAGAACACAATGCCATCATTATCCCTTGTTAGGTTTTATATATGTACGTGTGTGCATATACACATAATATTGATATGTAGATATAGATTTATATGTCACAACTTCTCTTTTGGCAAATATTCTACTGAAGTTAATGTGTACATTTTAACTTGTGAGTGTTCTTACAAAATAGTGTTACATTTACATGTAAAAATTTTTATTAATGAAATGGCAATGTGTTATGTTTCTTATTCTTTTTCCTAACATGTTTTTAAGAACTCTTCATATTATTGTGTATGCATAATTCATAATACATTTCAAATCAATGTCATGAATTCGTGGGGAAGACTCACTTAATCTAGTGGAGGGACAAAACATACACAATGAACATTAGTCAAGACCTATAGTTAGTAACCTATTGTGTACTGTTATCCATGTGAGTTATTGTATGGACACCATGCATGTCCTATTCATATCCTCCAGGCAACCACAAGCCCAGGATTGCTTCCAGTAACACTCTGAGACTCTGCTTGAGGTCTAGTCTTTTCACAAGGCTGCAAGTTTGTCCCTCTAGCAGAACAAACCTGAAATGTTGGAGACCATCTGTCCCCATAAGAAGATGTCTATTAATGACAGAAGGGGATTTGGAGAAATACCTCAGCTCTCTTGCCTGTGCTTGAGATAACTCTGAATCATGTTTTACAGATAGCTTTAGGTTATCTCTTAGAATTCCCCAGGGGTTACTAAGGCCTATTTTCCTATCATGGTAACGTTTTAGAAAATGTACATTTTATTATATTCTATCTCTCTCTACCCCATTGCCATCCTTGTGCTTCATAGGATTACTGTCAAATATTCTACTTGCAATCACCTCCTTGCTTCATGGTTTGCTTTGGGGGATACAGAAATTATAACTAATCTTATTTCTAGGTCAGAAAACCAAGGATATAATTTCTAGAAGAATATGGGTTACAATTGTTTTAAATTAAAAGGAGAAAGTAATTACTCAGTGGTGATGATTTTGTTAGGGCACACTTCATGGTAGAAGAGGAATTTTCACAGGTCTATATCAGGTAGCTGGAAGAATTGGTCAGGTAGAGACAGGCATGTAGGCTGGGATACTGAAAAGTGTGTAAGTGATTTTCTATTTCTGTGTGTTCAGCTTTTACTCTAAGGTTAATAGAGAAAACTTCTCAGACTTGACAGTCTGTGATCCTATCAGAGGTGATTGTGGATATGTTTACAGAACAAACTCACAGATTTTAATGATTGTTCCTAAAGTACAGTAAGCTTCTTTAATATTTCCTTTTAATAGGTCTAATTGAGAGTTTCTCAAACTTGAGAAATTATAAACTTTGAGACCGTATTTATAGACTTCCAGGGCTGTATTAACACCAATGTGAGGAACATGGCATTAAAATTTTAAAATCTTCCCTATAAATGATTATGGCCAAACATCATAAAATCTAAAAGCAAATAGAGTCAATGCAAGTAAAGTACTACTTATGTATAATGTAGTAAAACAAATTATTTAGAACATGCTTGAAGTATTACTGAAATGCAAATCCCCAATTTAAAAATTCTTAGAATTTGCTTTATGCGATGACATATCTATCAGCTACCAGAGATACGTATATCTTAGTTTAAGACACACTGGATTAAGGCTTTGTTTTTAAAATGCTCAATAGCCAATCACCAGCTGTTTTATATATATATATATATATATATATATATATATATATATATATATATATATATATATATATATTATCCATTATACAGGTGTGGAGTTCCTTTATAACTAAGTGAAATAACATGCCAGATTAGGCAGTAAAGGGTGCTTATTTCAAAAGACTATCCTAGTTTTAGCAGGGCTTGAGCTGGTTCCACTGGACTAGTTTTTGATGGTCTCAGGTAGGACCTGACTGGACCACAGTAACTCTTCTAATTTGCTGGGACCTCACTTGATTCATTATTGATCAACTTACTATCTCTTAGCTTTTCAGGTCAAGTCATCTTTGATTCACTCATCACGTGAGTTGCCCTGGTCATAATCTTTTATGTTGTTGAAGTGGTTTCCGATTTCCCTTTTAACTGAATAAATTATCTGGCGTATGTTTAGAATGTCTGGATTTATCACTTCTACTTGGTCTTTATTTGGTAATTGGACAGTTTTGATCTCAACATTATCCAGAAAATGTTTATGTTGATGACATTGCCTCCCTCCAGCAATAATTACAAAATTTAACTATATTTTTGGCTAAGCATGTGCTTTATTATCATTTTATTTATATTATTTTATTCTTCATCAAAATCTTATCCAGGAAAAGAAGAGTATTAATATAAAGTCATAACATGTTACCATTAAAAAAATGGTGTTGTCTTAGCATGGTTTTATTTTGCATGTTTGTGTTCTAAGTTAATGTATAGAAGTGTTAGATACAAGGACAAAATGTTTCTGCGTTTTGTGATTTTTCTCTTCTTTCCTGTAAAACCACCCATCTGACTACAAATACACACACAGGAGTGCATGCATATGCACATGCACACACACACCCCATAGACTTACCCCCAAAACAAAATGAGGTTTCTGGCAGCTCTTTCAATTACAAAAATGATGACACTTCCTTTTACTTTACATATAATAATCTTTAGCAAAATATTTTCTAGCTCCTAAAAAAAACAAAACAAAACAAAAAAAACCTTCAATTTGGGCTCATGCTATGCAGAGCTATTAATGTAACTGCTGCCATGCTGTTTCTCTATAGTGCACTTCTACAATCAGTAAAATAAAAATGAATTTAGCACATAGGAGAAATGGAACACCCTTCTAATTCCAGGTTTCTTTCACTTTTCTTTAATATCCATGTCCTGATTTTATCAAGGCAGCTCTCACTTCTCATTCCCTTTATTATAAGCTCATTTCTTCATCTTTATGTTTTCTTGCACAATTTTTCTAACATAAAATACCTGTATAACATATATCAATTTGGATTTTATTTGTATCAACTCTAAGAAATTCTTAGTGTCTGGAGAATGAATGCTGTACTTTTATTTAATGCCAATATGTTTGTGTGTTTTAACAGTTGTTTGTCTCTCTCTCTGTCTCTTTTATTGAGTATAAAGTCCTTAGTGATAGAATGTAAAGTACATTTTTCCATCTGTCTCCACCAAGAAAATAATATATTAACATATTTAATCCCTCAGATATTTGATAAAGGTTAAATCAATATTCAGTTCAAACCTCACTTTTCTTAGAAGACATCCATATCTTTTTTATTGTTATCTACATTTTTAAAAAATATATCAGTTTTTTTTCCTTGATTGTCACATGGGTAATAGTAGTGAAGTGGTAAACAAAACAAACAAACAAACAAAAAATCTCACTAACACCAACACTCACAAACAAAGTTTACAAGTTCCTTCAATTTGGTAGATTATACCGTGTATCTACACAGCTATCAACTACAATGTAACAAGTTAACCTCCAAAATTTAAAATACCTGTTATCTTACATTTCTGTGATTGAGAATCAAGGTGTGACTTAGGTCTCTAACAAGGCTGCAATCAAGATGATGTCCTAGGTTACAGTAATTGCAAAGCTAAACTCCGGGAATTTCTATTCCAAGCTCACTCACATGGCTCTTGGCAGGCTTCAGAAGATCGAATTTCAAACTCACATGGGGCTCTTGACAGTTCTCAAGTTTGCATTGGCTTCTGGAGAGATACCAGTTCTTTGCTACGTAGGCCTCTCCATGTGGTTAATTACAACATGGCAGTTGCATTCCCCAGAGTGTGTGAGAGAGACACACACCCTAAGACAGAAAAGAATTCAACCCCACTGAAGAGGAAGAGATTATATAAAGACATAAACACCAGGAGACAGAGGGTACTGGGAACCATCTTAGAAACTGTTTTTCACATATCTATTCCTTTGCTTCTAAGCCCTGCATGGCATTCCATGGTAGGTACCTGCCATATTTCATTTATCCATTTTTATACCAGTGACCTAGTTTGTCTCCAGTTCCTCATTACACAAAGAAGGTTTTGATGAATTGCCATGTAGATGTCCTTTTGCAGATCAGAGTTCCCTTGGCATATATAATCAGAACTGGAAATGATGAGCCATAAGTAAATGAATATTTAGAAGAAAAACATATAAACTCAAAATGAAAACACATCTATCTTCAAAATGAGTTGAACTACTAGGAATGACAAGTTCTTTGTTTTACAAATGATATTAAATATATTTTGATGTATGTAAATGAAAGTAGAGGTAGAGGAGAGTAAGGGTTTGAAGCTACAAAGTTCTTCATATTAAATAAAAATTATACTTCTTTGTAAAAATTTATGAAGAAAATTCTGACAGAGATAGCTTTAGAATTTGGTAACATCAGTAAATATATATTTTGTTTAAAATTCTCATATTTTCTACTTCTCTCTATTTTATTTATTTACTTTTATTTTTTGTCTTGTGGAACAGATATGCAAGGGAATAAATGGTTGTGTGTCATTTCTGGGTCACTTCTGACAAAGTCAGAGAGAACCACCAGTTTTGTGCAAGTTATTTGGCAAATAGTTGAGAATCAACCAACTTAGCTACATTTATAATTTTCCATTTACTGTGTTTAGGAATCTGAGGCCTGATTCACTGAAAAGGTAAATAACTCATTTATTTAACTAGGTACTTATGGGAGGTATTTAATTTGAACTATCAGAACATTTTAATTAAGGATATTGCCAGCTATGACCATGATAGTCTCATTATTAACTGTTAAAACAATTCCATAAAAATTATATCTCATACTTTACACATGTTTGGGCCACCTGAGTGGCCCAAAGAACTCTCTGGGAATAAGTGTTTGCATAAAATTAGTAATATTACCCAAGACTCTTTGTAGTAATCACAGAGTTTGATGATATATAGACCTGACATAGAAGAAACCATAAAAGAAAGAAACCTCATAGACAGTCCCTGGTGGGTCAAACCTCCTCATATTCAAAATTAATCTTGAACTAATAAGACTAGTTAAGCTGAAATTTACAATTCTATCTTTAGCAATATCTTGAAAAATTGTAAAGTGCTTTCATTTTACTAGGAATAACATTACAGAAAACATAAATCTTAGAATTTCTAGTTCTTTTGTTCAGTGAAATAAATTGATCCTTGTCTTTTTACAATGATTAAGAACAGAATATTTTATCACTTTTGTAGGCTTACACATGTAGAGGCAGGTAGCTAGATAAAATAAATGGCTATGTAAGATTAATTTTTGTTCTGTGGAGTCATTAATCTCCAACTAGTAAACAGATAATATGTGACATATTGGTGATGTCATAACACAAAAACACATTTTCCATTGTAGACACATTTGAAATTTGTACTTATGTTTGTAACAGAATGCTTGAATTAATGGGTAAAAACTTTATGTATGATTAAACAAATACGTTTCCCTTTAGAAAACAAATTATCATAGGCACATGTAATTATTTTGATTTTCTGTTCCTACCTTGAAACAGGTCAATTTTATCAATGCTATTTTAGGATTGAATCTTACCTGTTTTGAAGTATTTAAGTAGTGAAGAGATATATTTCTTTCATGCCCAAATACTTCAGTGATGACAACCCAACTTGCTCATTTATTTATTAGGCCATTTAATCATTTACTGAATTACTAATTCATTCTTTGGTCATCATTTACGTTCCACTTCCTTCTTTCTCAGATGAGTCCTTTATATATAGCGGGTAAAATATATTTTGTATACACACTTATGTTTATTTTCTCCAATTTAATTTTCTCTGTGCATTCACTGATCTTAAAATTTCCCTTTTATCAAATAACTCTTCTGATGAGAAATATTCAACTTTTTATTGAGTGTAAGATAAAATACTTAAACTGTTATTTGGTGCTTTCTAAATCCTTACTTCAAATTACCTTTTCCATCTTGTCTTGTCACTGCTTTTGAACACACACTTTGAAATCCTCTTTCTCTCATATAAGCAATTATTATTCCTGATACCAAAACAAATAACTATTTGTGAAATATGAATCTGGATCCTCCTCTGTCTTATCACAAGTTTTCTCAGCAAAAATTATTCTTTCTAATGAAATTTCACGAATATTTCCAGCATATATTTATCTCTCATAGTTATGAAATCATATAGAACTCAAACATTCATTTTGGCATTTATGTTTTACTAAATGCTCATCAATAACTCTACTATCTTCCTAATGAATTATACATTTAAATCAGAGATGACACCATATAAACATTTTCATCATCTGCTACCCCAAAGAAAATACCTTTCCTACAGTTAGAGCTTAGGACAAGAATTAAACATGTTTATACTTTATCTCCATCATTTAACAGCTTTTGGGGGGCATAATATTCAGGTGAAATTATAAGTGTTTATAATTTTTATCTGTAAAATATGATTAATACCAGATAGATTTTTATTGTGTGAAAGATAAATGATACAAGGCAAAGGAAGTGCTTAGCTTAGCACTTAGCCCATCATAAACACTCAGTATTTAGCTATACTGATTGATAGATCAAATGTCATAATACTTATCTATGGCAGTATTACAAATTATCCCACAATTTAGCATTTTAAAACAACAAATGTTTATCTCACACAGTTTTTGAGGATCAGGAATGCCGATGTGGCTTAGCTAGATGGTTCTGTCTCAGGGTTTCTCAGGAGTCACGGTCAAGATGGTGGCCAGGGCTGCAGTCATTTAAAGCTTGACTTGGGCCAGAGATCAACTTCCAATATAGCGCACTCATGTGTCTGTTGGCAGGAGGGATTGACTTGCTTGCTGGTTCTTGGTGAAAGTCTTTGTCCCTCTTCTCATGGCACTCTCCATAGGGCTTCTTCAGAATAAACAATACAGTGAGAGAAGACAGAATCCTTAAAGTCTTTTCCTGACTTCTTTTTATAGCTTCACGTTCTGTCATATCTGCAATACCTTATTGTTTACAAACATTAGTCCTGTTCAACGTGAGAAGAAGTTACACAAAGGGCAAAAGGCAAGGTTCCTTGAGACCACCTAGCAGGCTGATTTTCCATGCAGTCAAACCCAGATTATTTAACTGTTCTTGGAGGTTCTTCATGCATTGTTAAAGGCTTGTTCACAGTTTCAGTTTGTATTAGATCCTACGTTCTACGAACATTATTATACATTAATATCATACTGTAATTTCATTCTGTGAAGTCAGAGGCAGCCTAATACAAAGCATACCATGTGAGGTTTAGACTGCACTTTAATGTATTTCAGTTAATATGCTTTCAACACTTGGTCCAAAACACTATTGAGACGTTTTTATATTAGAGTCGACAATAAAAAAAAATTAATTAATGAGGTGTGAACAGTAAACACAAAGATTACAAAATGAAGTAAAGTAAGTACGACGAGAGTTATTAAAATGTAATAGAGACTAAAAGAAAGGCAAATTATGTCCAACAGTAGTATTTGGAAAGGGCTTCATGGTCTAGGTAACATCAGGTTTTGGAGAATTATGAAAGATAGAGATGGTTAAACAGAAGTCAAATAGCTATAAACCTCCAAATACCAAACATGTAAATAACACATATATTTACAAAGAGAAAGACAAATTTAAAAAAAAAATTATTGAATGATAAAAATTATTTGACTATTCAAGTTTGCCTGGAGCATAAGATAATTTACAATCCATATATATGCCAATAATTGCATCCAATGATTCTGCACAATGCCAAGACAGAGAAAACAGAAAGCACCTAGCTCTTGAAATACATCTCAAAGTTCAAACTTATTTTCAAACTTCATAGACATTGAGGCAGCAGTGATACATGTATCTGGTTGTAGATAAAATATAAAGAATAATAACTTTGAAATCTTTAGTGGTTTCATATTATACTGTAATAAAATGCCTGATTTTATTGGCAAATGTAATTTTACTATTAATCCTTGTACACAACATTATATATATATTTTTTAATTTTTGAAGTTCATTTTATTTATTTTTTATACAGCAGGTTCTTATTAGTTATCAATTTTATACATATTAGTGTATATATGTCAATCCCAATCTCCCAATTAATCACACCCCCCACCACCACTTTCTCTCCTTGGAGTCCATACGTTTGTTCTGTACATCTGTGTCTCTATTTCTGCCCTGCAAAACGATTCATCTGTACCATTTTTCTAGGTTCCACATATATGTGTTAATATATGATATTTGTTTTTCTCTTTCTGAATTACTGCACTCTGTATGATAGTCTCTGGATCCATCCACATCTCTACAAATGGCCCAATTTTGTTCCTTTTTATGGCTAAGTAATACTCCATTGTATATATGTACCATATCTTCTTTATCCTTTCATATCTCGATGGGCATTTAGGTTGCTTCCATGGCCTGGCTATTGTAAATAGAAATACTGCTGCAGTGAACATTGGGATGCGTGTGTCTTTTTGAATTATGGTTTTCTCTGGCTATATGCTTAGGAGTGGGATTGCTGGGTCATATGATAATTCTATTTTTAGTTCTTTAAGGAACTTCCATACTGTTCTCCATAGTGGCTGTATCAATTTACATTCCCACCAACAGTGCCAGAAGGTTCCCTTTTCTCCACACCCTCTCCAGCGTTTGTTGTTTGCAGATTTTCCGATGAAGCCCATTCTAACTGGTGTGAGGTGATACCTCATTGTACTTTTGATTTGCATTTCCCTAATAATTAGTGATGTTGAGCAGCTTTTCATGTGCTTCTTGGCCATCTGTATGCCTTCTTTGGAAAAATGTCTATTTAGGTCTTCTGCCCATTTTTTGATTGGGTTGTTTGCTTTTTTTAATATTGAGCTGCATGAGCATATATATATATATATATATATATATATATATATATATATATATATATAATTAAAGCAAAACTTAAACTGAATGGAAGTTACAAATTTTATTCATTGTAGCTTCATTTCTTAACATGACTCATGTCTTTGAATTTTTGCAATGCAAAATCATGGAAGGCTATTAATTATATTCTGTAAAAGCTGCTTAAAAGTTTAGGAATATATATATATATATATATATGTGCATATATATATATTCATGTGTGTGTGTGTTTGTGTGTGAGAGGAGATGTGTTTATACATGTATAGATATACAAATATACTTATACACAGAGCACATATATAAGTGGAGAAAGTATCTCTGACTTTGAACAAAATAAATATTTTAAAGAGCAAAATAACATAGTAAAATAGTGAGTTGAAAAGTGTAAATTACATATGTATTCTAAGATCACCTATCTATCTTGTTAGCTTATCTTCAACTTTTTTTTATGCCTATTCTGGAGTGATCTTCATTAATAGTTTAGTTATTCAATAAATTCTCTCCTATTGCAAAGATTTTCATGATGTTTTCTAGATTTATAAATAAATTTTATTAACTAACTCCCACTCTTCTAATTTAGGAGATTTTTTTATGTAACTACCCTTATTTGGCAAAAGTTCTCAGTGAAATTCTTTATCTTCAGAGCAATTGTCACCTTTGCACATTTACATTTATGTGATTGTAGATTAATGCTTGTAACCTCTACCAAGTGTCTATGAAGACAAAGGTCCATCTGTAGAGCATCTAGCAAATAGAAAGTACTTGATAATTTTTTTCAAAAACTGAAAACGTAAATGAATGAATACAAATTGTGAAAATTAATGAAAAGCAAAAATATATTTTAAAAGACCATTTTTTATGGAATAAAAAGTAATGAATATCTTAAAAAATTCACCTGGAATATTTACTTTTGAAATATTCATAGTTTCAATCAATATGTTTTCAACTGATATCTTTTCAGCTAATGGTTTCTACTCTGCTTATATACTGAAGATCCTTAAAAAACAGGAAAGAATTTCTAGGCAATTTAATCAAATATATTTATAACTCAGAGGAATATGCATGGATATTGGTAACTGAACATATTAATAAGAATGCTGATAGTTATTTTAATTTTTACCCAGTTTTAGGATAAAATGACTCCCAAACTCAGAAAATATATATACTTGTTATTCATCCTGTTGTGTTTTATAATTGGGTCTCTCCCTTTCAAGTGTCTTCTCTTGAAAATATCATTTCCATATGAGATGTGAGTTGAACAAGGGTGTTAAGTTGCCAGGTGACTAAAATGTCCTTGCCCATCTTTGACAATCAAGGCTGACCAATAACCCAATGTGAATGCCCCTCTGTACACAACATATGAATCCAGAATGACAAGTTGCCTCTAACCCCAAAGAAAAGCTGGGTTCCTAAAAGACCAAGTAGCACAAAGTCACATAAAGCTACATTTGCTTCTTGGTTCATGCCACTCTTAGAACTAAATTCTGTAGCCACAGATTGCAGATTTCAAGTCCAGAATATGTCCTGCATTTTCACATTAGTACACCTTTTCCAGTGTAAAAGAAAAGGTCAATAATTACAAGGCTGAAAGTAATGTATGAGTAGAGACCTATGCCATTGATTCTTTTTCTTTCTTTGTTTCTTTTTTTGGGGATGCTGTCTCACTATTTCTCAATTTGAGAAAATAACCCTGCCACTCTCCTTTCTAATTAAATTAATTAGATCTTCCTGGAGTCTTTTTCAGTGCTTTAGCAGGCATTCTTAGTAATTGTGTGTACAATTTAAAACAGGTTTCGGCCTTCTAGTAGAGACTTTTTTTAGGAACTAAATATTCTGGCACTAGATATGGAGGAAAAACCCCGACAATAACCTTTCATGTATAATCACAATAAAGTTCATAAGCTTTCATTACTGAGAATATGCTCAAATGAGGTTCAGAATTTTTCAAAAAGGGAAAGTGGATAAATTGGGAATAAAACTTGGTTAAGAATATGATAATTTGCAAACAGCAAATGGTTATTAAAAACTCAAAGTTTTCAGACAGCTCCTGAGAATTAGAGAGGCTCGTTATTCCTATATTAAATGTTGAACTTGAAGAGACCTAATTCATACATAGATAAAGATTGCTAGACAAACTTCATGTTGCATAAACTCAGATTAACTATTTCTGTTTCTTTCTTGGAATCCTATTTTGTACCATAAAATTGCAAGTTATAAATTTTATGTGAGGGGCTTAATAATCATGTATAATAAGTATAGTAGATGTGCAAGGCAGACTAGCAAATGGGAAGACTTGGACTTCTCTGGTGAATGAAGAGGGGGAATCAGACCAAATATTTTCAACTGAAGGTGTTAAGTGCAACATGTCTGACCTTTGAATATATATTGACATACTAATTTTTTGTACTGTTTTTGTACAGACTGTATAGATTTATAAAGCTTTATAAAATAAGAAATTAGCAAGATATATTTTCAGAATATTCTGAACATTTTCAATAGTCATAGAATTTTAATGTAAATGGTGCTGATAATTGAAATTTTTTTCAACATAAATTCTACTTTCCACTACCTTCCCTGTTTTTTGCACTACTGATTATCTCTTTATTATCTCTGAGTCTGACTTTTTCTCCCACTCTTCCCATTATTGAAATAGTTTCTCAGAACTCAACAGTATCTCCCAATTGTCTAAATTTTCTCCATAATTTATTTTTTCTTAATTCTTTTCATCATTTAATTATGTTGATCAGTCAGCCTCATACTTGTTGAAATTCCTAACTTTCTTCATTACATTTCCATAGTATTACAATATGATTGGATATTTCCCCTTCCTCTAAGCATTCTTTCCTTTTCTGCTTTACTTGCATCCATTCTTATTCTTTTTAAAACTAAGGATTAGTGCTCAAGGACCAGTGTGCTAATCTCCATCTTTCTTTTCATCATTCTTGCTTAAAAGTACATAATCACATCCATGGTTACGCATTTTATCTCTCTTCAAGTTACAGCCAAATCTACTTTTATGGCTTTGCACTCCTATTTTTCTAGTTATGAGTAATCACTTTTCACAACTTCAACAAAATTCATGTGATCTTCTGTTATGCAGCTGGACTAAACCTGTATAGTAACCATCTTCCTCTTAAATCCCACTCTGACTGATTAAAAACAATATTAATGGCACCTTCAGTTTTTGAGTTATCCAGACTTAAAACTATAATCTATTTTTCACTCTTTACTCATATGAAGTCCTGAAATCTGATTTCATCACAAACCCTTGTAGATCTTTCTCGCATCAGCTATTATTATTGCATGCTTTCTTTATGATCTAATATCAAATACTGGAAAATATTCTCATTATCCTATGCCTGGCTATAACTGATTTGTTTCTAATGCTTCAACATACCCTTTCACTTCAAAAGAAAAAAAACAAATGTCTATAGTAAGATTCAAAACTCTTCCATAGAAAGATCCTAGGCAATCTTTCCAATTTTCTCTGCATTAACCTGCTTCATCTATTGCTGTGTGTGTTTGCTTATTTTTAATTATAAGAGGTGTTCATTGACTCACATTGTCTTGTTGATATTCTCATTGTAAAAAAAAAATCCAGTCCAAATGTTCTAGAGCACATTTATTAATTACATAGATAATAATTTTCTCTTCACATTAGAGAAAGCAAATGGCCATCATCTCAATCAAAAAATTCAATCCAACATTATCTATTATGTGCAAAAAAAACAATATGTATGTCCTGATACAAAGTCACTAAGAAGAAAAAAACATTACCTATGCAACATCACTGCCAAAGTGTTCAGTTTATATCTAATCATGAGGAAAAGAGACAAATCCAAACAGAGGAACTTCTAAAAACCAACGGGCTTGATTTATATAAAAATGTCAATGTGATAAAAGAGAAAAAAAAATGAAGAAGAAATAAGTAAAAGTTCTCCTAGACTAAGGAATACAAAAGGGACATGACAACTAAATGAAATGATTAAATGTTAATTGGATGTTGAATTTTATAAAATAGTTATGAAGAACTTTAATGAGAAAATTTATAAAATTTCAATGTGGCCACAAATTTATTGAATGAAGTAAAGTTTTCTCTGGAAGCCATCAATATAATTTATCTTAGCTCTCATGTTTCAAACTGCAATTTTTGTAACATTTTCTTTTTTAACAGTTCTTCACAATTTTATAATCTTTCTTAACAACAACTATTTTTGATAGGTAGTATCAACCCAGGAATAAGGATTTATATTCTCCAAATATAAAAAGATAGTTACATGACATCAAATTTTTATTGATTCCCAAGAACAAAAGTGTTATTGACTCCTTTCAAGGATCCTCCTTATATGGTATTAGCACAGAACTGTATACTTGCCAATGGACTTTCATATGTTATTTTATTTCATATGTTATCTTAGTTCAGCTGGCAACTGTCCCGTGAATTTGGCAGGACAGGGCTTATCATTACCTTACATAAAGTAAGAATGGAATGCATAGCATGCAAAAATATTACATTGCTCGCTGATTAAAAAGAAAATCAATTATAAAAATTCAAATAATACATAATTATCTTATCACCTAATTTAAAAGTCCAGCACTTGATAATATAACTTGACAGAAATGATTGTACCAGCTAATAAAGTAATGAAAATGAAGCAAAGGAAAATATTCCTTCCTTCAATGGCAAGAAAAACTGAAATTCTCTAAAGTCCACCTTCTCACTTGAAGATAAGAATGCTTATATGAATTTTCTTTAATTATTCTAGTAAATATAGATACATATATTATTTAAAGTGTTTTTCTTTATTTTTTAAAACAAAATTTGTGTTATATTATGTACATTATTATGTATATGATGTATATTTTTCAAGGTGTTCTATTTATTTTTAGAAATATATCATGGATATTTCTTTATGTCAGGGCATAATGAGTTAAAATTCACTTTAATTATGAGTCAAATATCCATATTGATGAGTTTTTAACTTGTTCTCAATGATTAGCTAAGTGGGGCTATGTAGTTGAAATGGATATTTGTATATATCTCTTTTCAAATTTATGGGACTATTTCTGTGGATAAATTTTAGGAAAGGTCCTATTAAATCTAAGTTTATAAATACATATTCTTTGATTTTCCTCATCATGCATCATGTATGAATACATACTTGATTGTCATTAAGAAAGTGTTTTACTGATTATATATCCACCAATGGTATTTAAAGGTGGCTGCTTCATTCACAAATTCACTAATCTAGATATTTTTAAATAGATCTATAATAATTTTTTACTTTGATAAGTTCCCTGGTAAAAATAATGTGCTGTTATTGTTTTAATTTGATTTTCTTTGAATACAAGTTTTAACTGATCATTGAATATCTACCTACCTCTGGGATGAAGAAAAATCATGCAAGGTAAGGAACAGTCTTACCCAAGCTCTGACATTCACAGTATTAACTGATTGGTGGCAATACGTCTGCCCTATCAACAACAAAATTCATTGTCTGGTTTACAGTTCTTTCCCACAGCAAATTACTTGACAAATATAAAGATATAAGTGTAAATTTTTTCAGGTTTATTAACAAGTTGACAAACAAAACTAATATATTTAAAGAATACAATGTGATGGGTTGATATATGTATACATTATAAAAGGATTCCCAATCATAGAGCTAGTGATTTAAAACATCCATTATCGGACATATTCAATATTTACTGTTTTTTTTTTTCAGTTAGAACACTTAAATTATATTATCTTAGCAATTCTAATTTATGCAGTACAGTATTATCAAAGTGATAAGGTTTTACTTCAGAACTTTAGACCTTATTCATCTTATAACTGAAAGTTCGTGTCCTTTTAGCAGCCTCTCCCTATTGCTTTCAGCTCCTAATTATTGGAAACCACAAATCTGCTTTGTTTCTGTAAGTTATGGGTTCAACTTTATTTATTTATTTATTTCCATATAGTAGTGATATCATGTAGTATTTGTATTTCTCTCTCTGGCTTATTTCACTCAGAAGAATGACCTACAGATTCATCCATGCAAATTGGTGCAAATGCCAGAATTTCCTTCATTTTTAAGGCTGAAGAACATTGTTTCATTTATTTTTTTATTTACGTAATCTTTATCCATTGATCTATCAACAGACTCTAACGTGTTGGCTAATGCAGCAAGGAGCGTGGGAGTACATATCTCGTTAAGATAGTGATTTTGTTTTCTTTAGATATATATGAAGAAGTGAGAGTGCTGGATCATGTGATGGTTCTATTTTCAATTTCTCTGGGTAAAGTTCATAGCATTTTCTGTGTGTACTGGTTTACATCCCCACCAACAGTGTATAAGCTTCCATTTTCTCCATATCCTCATCAGCATTTGTTATTTGTAGACTTTTTGGTGATAGCCATCCTGATAGGTATGAGGTGATAGCTCACTGTGGTTTTGATTTGCATTTCTCTAATGATTAGTGATGTTGAGCATCCTTTCATGTGCCTATCTGCTATTTGTATATCTTCAACAAAGTAAGCAATAAATAAGTGATAGCTGTAATTATTTATTAAAATGTGTGTATCCACTACATGTAGCTAAATAGGAAATGACATGCCATTACTTAGTGTTTCAATGATATTTAAGGGAATATTTTCTACTCCAGATTGTAAGCTCCTGAAGTGTGGAAACAATTTCTTAAGCTTTTTTGCACTCTTAGAGTAACCAAACGCCCACCACAAAGTAAATAAATAATATCTCTTTATTTAAGGAATAACTGATATGAATAAATAATTCATTTAGGTTGCTCTTGGTGTTGTGTATTGTACATGATAAAAGTGTACAGAGTAGAACTAACTAATTGGTAGACAGATTTCCATTATAGTCTGTCAAAGCTAAGGCATTAGCACGTGTACTGGACATGCAAATAGGCAAGTATCTGTTTTAATAAAGGCTGTTGGAAAAAAATCTCCCTTTCCTCCCAAATGATCTCCTGAGAGAATGTGATGACTAATGTTTCTTAAATAAAAGACAGTGAGGTATGTCTCAATGAGGCAAGAAAAGAAGAGATTCACCCTAAGTTTTAAGTGACTTGAAAGCAGATTTTTTTTTTTTCTAAAGCTAGGTTGGGTAGGTACCAAGAAAAGGAGCTTTGGGATATTTGAAGGAGAGTGAGATCTACCTTTTATTAGAAAGAAGACAGAGAAAGATAAAAATTCTTTTTGTGCTAGAATCCTTCTATGAATCTCTAGGACATTCATATGTGGGATTAAGAAATACATGAAAAAATATATTATGTGTGAGGATTTGGGAGAAGAGATCCCTGGATTAAAAAAATATATATTCACTTGTATCTATGTCACTGTTGCCAACAGAGCTTTCTGTTATAGAAGAAATGTTCTGTATCAGCGTTGTACAATAAGGTGACCTTAGCCACATGAGGCTATGGAGCACTTAAAATGTTGCTACTGAAATTCATAAACATATTTTAATTAAACTAAATGTTCCTTAATTCAAATTTAAACTTAAATAACCATATATGACTACTGACTACTTATTGGACAGCACAGGTCTATATTATCCTTAAATCTTCAGAACTACTCTAAAGGCAATAATCATTTCTCTCACAGGTTTCCCCAGGTTTGGTACTCTTTTACTTTCTCAGTAAAATTTAGGGTCTTTCAACATCCCATCATTTTTCCTGAGCATCCTCTCTGCTTATTAGAGTCATTTTAGAGTCCAATTTCAGTAGCCAGTATGTCACTGAGCAGTGTACACACTGTCTTCCCACATTTGAAATTCTATTCTAATTAACTTAAAGAAGTTTTATTGTAAATACAACCGGGGTTGTGGCACTCATATTTTTTTTTGAGATGAAAATGCACACATATAAGAACTATTATGGAAAAGAAATCAAGTTTTCTATTTAATACAAACTTGAACCTGGTTAATTTGTCAAAGACAATATCCTTCTGCTAAGAAAAAATAAACTCTTCATTGTTATGAATGTGTTGATAACATTTTACATGCTAGACACTGGATTGAAAAAAAAATTTGAACATCTTTGGAAATTACTATTCAAAACTGTAAGAAAATAGTTTTAAAATCCATTCTGAGTTATTTAATGTTACCAAGAGATCATGCAATGAAAACTATTATATCTAATTGCTAAAACAGAGAAAATTACATACCTTAAGAAAAAACATGGGGTTTTTCATTGGTTATGTAGCCTATATTATTTTTTTCCCTTCACTTCTGCCTCTGCATAAAAAAAAATGTTAAAAATTTCTAGACGTTAGAGAGCAGAGATGCTGAAAATTTCAATCCTTCCTTGGTTTTAACACAAAGTGATTAGAGGAAATTCTCTCTGAGTGTATGGAGAGCAAGGTCTGTAACCCCAAGTGAATTCAGATTGTCACCTTAATTTAACTGAGAAGTTCCAGTGCTGGAGACAACTAGAAAGAGCAGAAGAGTGGAAATTATAAGTTGACATGCTTAATGATCTGAGTTGTTTACTTAAGGAAGTATAGGCTATTTAGAACACAAAAAGAGGCACATGCCTTGATCTGTAGAATCTGGCAGGAATATCTCATATTAATGTTGTTATTATCGCATTATTTTTAAAAATTCCTTTCTGTTTTAAGTCTAAATTGATGATGTATATACATAACAGGAAGCATAATATACATTCACTTTTATTTTGGTGGAAAGTTAATGAGAAAACATTTAGGGTAAGACTCTTAAGGAAGAAAATAGCACTTTTACTCAAGTATCTTTTGAAAATCAGATTTTTTTTTTATCTTTTGTCCTCACCGCAAGACATGTGGTATCTACTTCCCTGACCAGGGATAGAACCCCCATATCCTGCATTGGGAGCACAGAGTCTTAACCACTGGACAGCCAGGGAAGTCCCAGGTTTTTATTACATCAGTTAAATAACTATTTAAAGTGACAACCATCTTATTTACATCGCAACAAAGTTATAGGACATACATATGTTACATTAAAATTATGCACTGTGGTTTCACAGTGATAGTCCTGTCTGTATAGAAAACCACATAAAGTTAGAAATGTTAAAATCCTCTACATGCTTTGTTTTATAACTATATATCCTCATAGTGTCATATAGAGAATAACTGAATAATAAAAGTGTTGTTATTTGATGCAGATGTTATTGACAACCACCCATCAGTAATATATGTGTTTTCATCTGGTATTTAAAATTTCAATGAGTCTGTTCTATCCAGTTCTTGGCCAATGAAAGTCAGGGAATGCATGGGCCAAGTCTATACCTGTGAACATTAGGATATGTTATGAATTTTAGAATTTTGTTTGGTTTGGATTTATAACCATCATTGGACCATCATTTCATATCACTGCAGTATCTGACCTTGTTTATTTGGTGACCAGGAAATATCTGGTAATTTTCTACTCAGCTGCTAGAGCTGTTATACATTTCAGAAAAGGTTTCTGCAAAACATATTCTGTGTGGCAATTGACAATCTTCTTACAGTCCAACACAGTGGACAAATCACAGTAATAGTCACAGGCTGATCTTCCCAAAGGAGTCATTCAACAGGGCCATCTGAAGTCATACTATTTTTAATCTATTTTGAAAACCAAAGATCCCACCATTTCTGAATTTCTTAAGGTCATTGGTCTACTTTATGTTTCCTGTGATATATAGCTTAATTTAGCTTGCAGGTGAAAGATGCAGTTAAAACAAAGTGAAGAAAAGAACTTTGAAATGCAGAACTTTCAGTTTAAAAGGCTATTAATGACCATAAAAGATGCAACAATAACGTTTCTTTTCATCCCTGCAAGGACTATAGGTTGCTCACAAAGGATTCATGGTAATACAGCTCTCTGGGATTTATGTTAGTAGTATATCTGTATGTTTTTTATTTTTTCTATTTCCAACAAGTATTTTCAGAAAAACTTCTTCAGAGATGGAAATTGACTTTAGTGTGTGTGTGTATGTTTGTGTGTCCCAATCTGTAGTTTGTGTAAAAACTATTTAATATTTTTGTTTGTTACAAAAGATATTTAATACTGTGTCCCTTCTGTCAATTTCACATGAATTTCTTTTCCATATTATAAATAAAAATAGGAGAAAAACTCCAGGATAGAGGGAAAATCACACCTGGCTCTCACATAGTCTTGTAGTGTTTGAAATTTCTCTTCAACATTTCAATCAAGGCCTCCTAAACCTCTGTGTCATAATATCCCTTGACACTGCACTCACTTCCTTCCAAGACCATGGAGCATATTCTGTTTTTGAACGTTTTGGGATTTGGAAGTTTCTTTTTTAATTGAACTGAAACATTTTCCATTTTAACTTGTATACATTAGTCTTGGTACGTTCTTTGGGACCACATAAAACAGGTCTGAATTCCTTTTCCATATGACTTTTCTTTCTAAATCTTTCAAATATTTGATGTTTGCAAGCATGTATCCTGCTGAATCTCCAACTCAAGTTCAATAAAAACTAACACATTCTCCAAAAGTCATTATTTTTAATTTTCTCATTGTATTCTCCTTCATATATGTTGGGGCATTTAGATTGTACTCTACTCTAGGAAAATGAAGGATAAATAGTGTTGTCATGAGTGGAGGGGAGGAAAGATCATTCTGCTCCTCCTGTTTTTACAAAACATGTATGTGCTGTCCCTTTCTCTCATAGGAATCTTTCCAGTTTTCCCCACTATTCATTTATTGGCTTCTTCTCCAAGATGTATTAATACTATCAAAGAGAAATTGCACTGGACTATTTCAATAGTGAAGAGAGATTGAACTTAACTCCACTGAAATAAAAATGCAGGAGAGTTTTTAGGCATGTGGGGTTGGGGTGAGCTAGTGGGAAAATATTTCAGGACATTAAAGAGGAGATT
Source organism: Delphinus delphis (assembly GCF_949987515.2). Taxonomy (NCBI): domain Eukaryota; kingdom Metazoa; phylum Chordata; class Mammalia; order Artiodactyla; family Delphinidae; genus Delphinus; species Delphinus delphis. Next base: position 18,107,977 of record NC_082694.2, on the reverse strand, counting down.
GTTCAATGTTCAATGTGATTATGACATCTGTTTTTGCTAATTAGCATTTATCAAAACTAGGCTCCTATCTACTTTCTTATAGACAACTAGTCTATATGATATTGTTATCATCCTCCATGGTTACATTTCAAAGGGATGCTTCTCAAGTCCTTGAGAAGGTCATTCTGGGTTGTAAAATAGTCAAGAGTCTGGGATAAAATTTACATCTCAAAGGAATAGAGAATTTATATTTAGATGTTAAATGCTTTAAAACAATGGATGTCATGGTCAGGAAGAAGCCTATCTAAAGTTTAGTCAAGCTAAAGGGAATATCAAGGCTGCTTTGGTCAATATTTACCTTCATTTGTTGTAAACTTGGCTTTTATGGACATCTTTAATATGGCAAAGACATATTGTGTTGAGATAGCACTAGCTGGCTTTCTCTCTATTGCATTTTCCCTGATACCAAGGAGAGTTCTTAGAAGTCGAACATTTTGTAGTACAGAAAGCCTGACAAATGTGGAGCAATAGTCCTCTGAAAGTTCATATTTCTTTCAGGTGGGTCTAAACATCTTGATTTTGTAGAAAGTAGAGGGAAGTTGAATTTGGACTTAAAGCAACACAGTTTTTCTGCAATCTGCCTTACTCAAGATCCTATACTTTGGCAATTATTGGACATCACCTAATAAAGGCAACACCTTGATTTCTTTTGTCTCCCTATGGTTACCCTATGGATACTTTTTTCTTATTTAGAAGCCAGAAAGTGTGAGAAATAATGATTGTGACCCCAACACATATGAAGTGGAGCAGAAAGAGCAGAACTCTAGGAATTAAAGACCTGAAGAGAAGCAGATAAAATAGATGAGATACTTGGAATTGCCAATGTCTTGAGAAAAACTGCTGGCAAGAGAAAAGATGCCCCTCATGGACACAGGACACTGAACAGAGTAGGGTTGTGATGATACAGGAAATGCAATAGATTGACTAAAACTGAGAGAAAAAAATAATAGGAGGAAGAAAGACAAAATGGGTTCCCAAAATGTGAGTCAGAGATCCAAATCATACACAATAGGCCAGTATTATGCTGTAGAAAAATGACAATTTGCAGTATAAACCCATAGTTGACATATAAGCTACAGAGCAAGGAAACCAGAAATCCAAATAGGAGAAAGGGAACTGAATAAGCACTTGACTTTGGTAAAACTTATCTGACATCCTGTAGAAAAGCACTTCCCACTCCCTTTGTCATGGTATGAACTATTCAACTGGAAGCAGAAGGAAGAGGTGATCTCATTTGGAGTATAGAAACCAACACTGACTTAACATTGGTCATAATCTATAGAGGTGAATAAACTTTTATTTCACTTGATAATTTTTATCTATGAATATAGCCTGAGAAAAGAGTTATTATACTTTGTTTGCTATGTCCAACTTTATATTCTAGTTGTAAAGTAGTAAGTCCTAATGTAAGCAGCTTTTGGCAGGGAAGAGTTCTTTTTAGGAAAGAGCTCTCTGCCGTAGGTCCCTCTGTCTTGACACTAACCTTAAACCAGGCACCCCTTGCTCTATTCATCTCCAGCCCTCCCACACCTTTCAAATCTTTTGATCATCCAATAACTTACCTAATGTGTTGGTTATTTCCATAGATCAAAGAAGTAGAAATCAAGAATAATTAACAGATGACCAGATCTCTTCCCTGGCTTCCCCTTCAGCAATCTCACAAACTGTGTGAACAAGATAGCATTTAAAGAAAAAGCACAAGAAGTCGGCAAGTCTACACACAAGCCAGCACACAGTGGGGAACGGTGAGGACTCTGACCACCAACCTCAATGATTCACTGAGACTGCTTCCCTTTTTTCCTTTAAAAAACTTTCATGGCCAAACAGAATCTTCAGATGTGATTTTTGGGGGACACTGTGTCCACCATCTCCCCAGATTGCTGGCATTCAGATTAAAAGCAACTTTTCCCTTTACCAACATTTCTGTCTCTCTCATATTGATTTTCAAGCAGCAAGCCACTGGACCTCAGTTTGGTAACACTAAATATCTATTTCTAAATATAAAAATATATGCCTCAACTTAAAGCAGCTTAGTTAGGGCTGCAAAGAGCCTTAGAAATAATCTATTGAAAACCAACTCACAGCATTGTGAAGTAGTTTTACTCCAATAAAGATGTATTAAAAAATAAACTAACTCACTTTAGAGATGAATAAAATGTCCAGGTACTTTAGTTCAATGTCCAAAAGTTCAAATGTATATAAAGTACACAGTAAGTGCTTCAATGCTTACTGACTAAGGTTAACATTTCTCTAATAGACTTTAAGAAAGCAAATCCAAGTTCTGTAGTGAATATGAGAAATGCAATGGAACTAGGAGGACATGTCTGTGGGATCTTTGAAGACTAAATTTTCTTCACTTTATATTCATTAAATCACTAGAGTTGGGGTGACCTTTTATTGGAGTGCCTGCTACTTATATGAGAAAGTTCAAGATCAGCATAATGACTGAGCTTGGATACAAAGTGTTGTGATCATAAAAAAACAAAATTTAAAAACTGGAAATGTAAGTAAAGTAGTAGACTAATACTGGAGATGCACATCCCAAGTCACTTTAAAATATATTTAAATTATTCAAGTGGCACAACACAATTTTCAATTGGAAGCCATTTGATAGTAAGTAACTGACATACTACTGTGCTCATAAGATAAGATTTTGCATAGATCTGTTTATCTTTGGTTACTCTTTTCTGACTCCTTTGCATATATATATATATGTATAATACATTTGAATTAATATTGGAATAGAAAATTGTCTGAATTAACTTAACTTTCAAAGCCATGACATTGGAATGGAAATTATTTATTATGGGAATATGGCCTTGGATTGACTTTATGTGATAAAATTTAATGGAAATTGCATCAAATTTTGAGTCAGGAAATTCAATGGCATGTTACAGGTACTTCATTTTTTGTTCTGTGAGAACTGAGGGTAGAAACATATTTCCCCCTTAGGGATTTTTCTAATAAATAAAATTCATTAATATCTCTATGAATATTTTGTAAAAACTATAAATTGTTACACAAACATTAATTGATCACCCACTCTTTGCAAGATGGAGTCCTCAGAACTAGATATAAAATATTAAATATAATCCTTGCCCTTAAGAAACTTAAGTTTAATTTTAGTGACAGCTAAGTAAAATTACAATTGTAATATGATGTGTGATATGATGGAACTTCAAAAAAGGTCACTGAATGAAATTTTAAGGGTATAGAAATTTTGGTAGAAGTGATGATTGCATTTAGGGATAAAATATCTGAAGATACTAGCTAAGTGAAAAATGAGAAGAGCATTATGTGAAGAAGGGTAATAAAATGGAAGGAAAAGGCAGAGCTGAAAACGAAAGTGAGGTGTTTGTGTCAGTTTAGGAGTTTGAATTTTATTCTGAATGGTTTAAGGCACTGAAATATTTTGAACAAGGTATGATAACCAGATTTACTTTTTTGAAAGTTTGTTCTTGCTGTATTACTGGGAACAGGGAATTTCAGACAGCAAAGATGGGTAGCAAGGAGACTTGTAGGAAATCTTGCAATAATTTAGGGAAGGGATGTTGTTGTATTAGTGGTAGGGAAAATGCAGTACAAAAATTTTAAGAATAACCAAGACTAGAGAATTATAAGATTTTGAGACTACTCAGATATCCATCTGAGATAGAGGAAGGTACCAATAATACATGAGAGTGGACTTTCTCCAATATTGGGGATAATAGGGAAGTTAAAAACCTTAAGGGATGGAGGAGGAAATACGTTCAAACAAAGTTGTCGGTAGAATATTCAGGCAGTGGTTTTCAGTAAATAGTGAAGTACATGCAAATGAGGATGAACTGGGACAGATATATTCATTAGTGAATGATGTCCTCAAAGAAAATTAAATCATAAACAAAGAGTGAATATAGTGAAAGGGCTTCTGAGGGCTTCATGGGAAACAAAAATATTTATATGCAGGCTGTGGGAAAGTGGTGAAGATCTCAAATATCTATCCTTGGCAGTGGAAATGTACATTGACTAGGGACAAATAGATAATACACTAATCATTGTTGAGATCTCATTTGTCATTGGCATCCACTGTGTAAACTTTTATTTTCTATTTATGTGCTGCCCTCAGAAGGGTCAGTAGCTTGAGCTAGAAAAGACAGTGTGGTTGTACTCTATACTTTTAAACCTGCATTATTGCAACAAATTAGCAAGCAGTGTGTTGAGAATCTGGACAAGAAGATCATTGATATGCTGACTATGGACTTTTGCCAAGATAAAAAGAAGAGATGATTAAAGACTTGGGTAGCTAGGTTGAAAAAAAATGGCACATTAGCAGTATGGAGGTTTGGATGAGTTCAAAGAATATACACAGTAGAACACAGTATTCTTACTGGATAGTTGGACATTTTCATGGGGATATAAGGAGTGACCAAAGGCTGAACAGAGCAGTTCATGATAGTGAAGATGTAATAGAATTAGCATTTCCCCAGTTTATTCTGTGTAATATCAGTTAGGTGGGCTCTTATTAAGTGCTATGAAAAAACAAATGTTTAGTAGCCTAAATAATGTTAAATTTATTTTAAATAACCTCTGAGGGATTGTTTGAACTTTCAGTATTTGACATTTTAGTATGAGCTTCCAAAATTATTTGGCTATTATATACATTTTAGCTAAATATGTTATAGCGATAATGGTCCATGGAATTTATTATGATAAATACTAAAGTAGATAACGTATGTCAGGTACCAGTGTGATGTCTAGAATAATATATACTCAATAATTGCTACTTTTAAAGTAAGTAGCATATTTTGATATGACCTTCTTTTACATAATCCTATAGACTCATAAAGGTAATACTAGAAACTGGCTGTTTTCCAGGTTCCACTAAGTTTTCATTGTTTTGTCTGTTACAGAACTTAAAACAGTGCTTCCTATGCAATTCAGCTCTGGCGAGTGAAGTGAAAGTAGAGGGCAGAGATATGTATTAGGAGCAATTTTGGCACTTAAAGGCAGAAGAAAATAACTTATATTTTAAAAAAGGTGTTGAGTAAAATCATAAAAGATGTCCAGTTAATGTATAACTGTATACACCAAGGCCACTGTATAAAGGCCCAGTACATCTGACACTCCCAGAGAAGTATCAATAGCACTTACTGGGTTTGCTCAGTGATAGCTTTTAATATATTTTAGAATAAATCTGAGGTAGGTGATACTTGCCCATGTTCCTTCTGTTCTATCTCTCTCAAACTCAAATCACCAAAATAAAATAATATCATCAAAACGTTCCACTTTTTACCCTTTAACAACTCCTCATGTCAGTCTGACATCTACCACTGATGAAGGATGCTATAAACTAGGGCAATACTGAGATATCCAGGATTTCTGAAATGAACTTCTCTTTAATCTCCTCACTTCTTAAGGATTTCTCTCTCTTATCTTTTCGTTCCACAACAAAGAGTGATATGTTAAAAATACACATTTGTATTTAAAGGGTTTCCATGGTTTTGCTCTACTCTTAGGATTAAGACCCAAACCATTAATATGTTCTATTTAAGCATGACTAGCCTACTACTGCGGCTTCATTCCCATAAACTTCATGTTCCATGCAATCCCTCAGGAAGATGAAAGACAGGAAGGTCTTAAGCCTCTTAATGCACCAAACTCCTTCATGCCTCATGCCCCCTTCACCTGTTGTTGCCTTTTCCAGTTAAGGTTTTCCCTCTCTCTTTCACTCAGTGATCTCCTACTCACTCTTCAGATTCCCACAGAAATTTTACCTCATCATGAAAGTATTGTTTAATTTTCTCAGATTAAATTGGGCAATAAATGCTCATAGCCCACCAGAATGATCATTTATAGTTATTATTTCTAAATACACCGAATGAATATTTTCTTTTCTTCTTCTATACCATTGAAATTATTTGAGGGCAAGAACCATGTCTTCTTTGAACATTTTTACATCTCCAATGCTAAAGAAAGTTCACAGTTGTAGCAGTTTCTCAGTAATTTATTCCACAGTGTTTGATGGATAAATCAATGAATAAATATAAATATACGTAACTGAGTAGCTCAAGTATTGGAGCTGGTGTTGGTGTCACAAAGAGATTAGTATGTTTGCCCTAACCTTTTCCCTTTTAGTTTATCACCACTACTTATTGAAAAGGATAGGAAGAAAATGTCTTGTAAGCCTAAACAGGAGAATGCATACTAGAGTTTATTCAGAAGGAAATCCCTGACAAGGGCCAAATAAAATATAGATTTAGCAGGTTAATTATGTTACTGGTTTCTAGTTCTCTTCAAGCAGCACCTTTGTGTGGATAGGATAAGTTCATTTAAAATGATGAGGAAGATTCTGCCATGGTCACTTGAGTTGGTCAACCTATCTTCATGCATTGAATTAAGTTACAAAGCCATTTGAAAATGGAGTAAAAAGAGAGCATTTGCCAATGTGTTAATATCATTGAGGATCAATTATTTTTATAGGACTGTACAAAATACTGGATAATGTGGAATGTTCATGTGTGTGTGTGTGTGTGTGTGTGTGTGCGTGTGTGTCTGCATGCTAAAATGTGAGGAAGTGTTCTTAAGAAGTAGGAAATACACTTAACTTTGTAGAGAGTGAGTTTGTTCAATCATGCCTTTCAAAAATAGAAGGTGAAGATTTTCATTCTTGAATCTGTGTCATCAGGCTTCCGGGTTTGAACAGCTGATAAATGAATTATTTTTTAGTTTTCTTCATAAAACACACTTGCTATATATGATTTTTATGTCCAGTGTGCCTTGTACATAATTAAAAATAAATTGGCATTCATGTTATAAAATCTACTATTTCCTGAAATCATTTATCATTCTTGAGAAATAAATTATAATACTACCAAGTAGCACTTATTAACTGTGACCTTATAAATCCTCACAGCAACTCAATAAATTAGGATTCCTATTATGCCCATTTTATAGATGAGGAAACTGAGACTTAAAGAATTTATGTGACTTGTTTAAGGCTCCACAGCTTAAGTAAGGGAGCAGGGGACTGAACTCAGAAAGTCTGATTTTAAATCATCCCTCCTATAAACTGTAGGAGTTGAAGCTCAGCCATTTTCCAAACCATTCATACTTTCAGCAAACATGTATACCTTGGTTATTTTGTGCAAGACACTATGTTAAGCACTAGGAATTTAAACTTCTTCTCATAAGGAGCTCATCACAGAATTTAGTAATGTGTGAGAAAGAAGTAATCAAGTAAAGAAGGAAATATGGATCTTTAAGGCAAAGTAAACAAAACAAACAAGACAAAACTTTAGAAAAAGTATGGTATATTGAGGATTGAAAGTAGTTTACTTAAGCTAGGAAAAAAATTATATTACAATTCAGGTGTTACATTTGGTAATACAGGTGTCAAAACCTCAACTGCCTTATACTGCATACAAATGACTTTGGACTTTGCTCTGAGGACAATGGAAGGTTCAACATCCTTTCATTTTCAACCATCAATTTGAAGAACTACGTATTTTTTTTTTTTAATTTTAGGAGATCCATTCCTATGCTATCAGTGTAAATCATGTAATGAGGAATTGTTGGCATAAGTTCCCACGAAATTGTTGAGATTTTTAGTAACTAAAGGCCATGATAGTATTAAAAAATAGAGGTCATTTTTGAGAACCACTAAGGAACTCAGAATTAATTAGATTAGAAATTAATGGGTGAGGGTTTTCCTGGGTATGAAAACATCATTTTATTAACTTGCTTGCATTTATTAAAATATTCAGACTGATGCATATATTTTAGAAATTTTAAATTATAGTTGGAAACTGTCATCTAAAATATTCTTCTAATCAGACAGATATTGTCATTCCATGATCTTGTCAACCATTTGAAAGTTGAAGATAGTTTAGGTGTTGTCTAGCCTTGCCTAGCCTCCCCAGTTCCCTGCAGTGTCTCTTGAGGAAGCTTTTTGTTCCTAAAAAAATGACTTTGATTTTTTGCAATATTTAGATAAATCTTTGCAGAAACACCTCTAGTGTGATGCTGATAAACTAAGGTTCATAAATATTCACCAATTCTGAACCAATCATCTTTTTCCAGAAACACGCAACATCACTCAAAGATGTCTGTTTTGCTACCTCTATGTTTCATCAATATCTTGCTATCTCCACAATGGCTGGGAGAGGAATGCAATTACTCTGCTAGCCGTGGCTTGATTACTGATTTCTTTGGAACTCAAGGTTTACTAAAGAAAGCTTCTTTATTTTGCTAGGCATAATACAGCACAAGAGGAGCTCCTATTTCCCTCCTGGAGTTGGAAACTCCAGAAAGTTGAAGTGAATTTATTGTAGAGATTTGACACTTCTCCAATGTTAACATATTTTCAGTCTAATTTCGTTGCACATTAGTACGTGCTTGAAATATCAACCACTCCCTTATTATGGTTCCCAGATTTAGGTTAAATTTGCATTTCTTAGTGTTTGCTAAAGAGTGAATGCCTTATGTCATGCCAATTTTATTTATTTGGGTTTTATTTGATTTAACTAAACATGACAGCAGCACTTTCGATTAACAGCCTTAGTTGTCTAAGACCCCATGGACAGAGAAAGGCGAACAGCAAAGTTCTCTGATGACATTCAGGATTTAACACTGAACATTTAATTGGAATTTAAACCTTTTTGGTAAAATAATTGTGTGTGTGTGGTGTATGAATGTAAAATTGAACATAAAACTATTGCCAAATATTCGAAGGGCAAAATTATTTCAAAAACTGATATTAGCTTGTATGCAAATGCTGGGAAATATCTTTTCACAATCAATTTATGCATTACTAGAGCATGAAAGCTCTATCTTACAGTAAACTTAAATGCATTCAACTCTTCTTGTTTGGGGTTTTTTAAAAACAGATGTCAAAAAATGCACTATCAGGCTTCCCTGGTGGCGCAGTGGTTGAGAGTCCGCCTGCCGATGCAGGGGACACAGGTTCGTGCCCCGGTCCGGGAGGATCCCACATGCTGCGGAGCGGCTGGGCCCATGAGCCATGGCCCCTGAGCCTGTGCTCCACAACGGGAGAGGCCACAACAGTGAGAGGACCCGCGTACTGCAAAAAAAAAAAAAGTGCACTCTCTTACAGATTACATTTTCGAGTGTAAATAACTTAAATTTTATTGTAGCTATCTGTAAGGTGGCATTTTGGAAGGTGTTTTGATTAATTTTATTTGACCAATCATTAATATTTTATTATAATTAAATAGGGTAAGGAAATTTATTCTTGATGGTATTCTGAATTTGTGCTAGTCCAAGAAACTTAATATTTGCAACTCATCAGGATGAAATAAGCTATATCTTTCAATCACTGCATCAGAAAATTGGTTAAATGACTTCCTTTGAGAATAATTGTATTCCTTTATACTTACATATGAAACCAATATTGATGCTAGAGAGGAGAATAGAGGTTTCCAAGCCAACAAACCTAGCCATCTTAGATGAATACCAAGGAACCAATATTTGCATAAGAGAATAATGAAACTAATTAAGAAAAGCAAAATTTTGTCAAGCCTGAGATATAATTGAAATATGTATGTCTGTTTTTGTGCATTTAAACTAAAAATGAAAAGGTAACAAAATTGTGAAGACATAATTTAAATAGTATTCTCATCTGAAAGGGATGGAAATATGATAAGGAAGGGCACATTATTAGATACATGTTACTTGTAATGAGCTAGTTTGTAGGTTGAGTGGTTGGTTCACTAAAATTAAATTATTAACTTAATATTTAAACAAAAATTAAAAAGGAAAGCTTTTGATTCTTAGCTCAGACAGGTAGGAAGTTTAAAAAAAAAAACATTGCTCTCACACTTATAACAAGGAAAAGGCTGGATGGAGTACAAATTAATAACTCTCTGGAACACATTAGAGAATTGAATTCTCAAGGCATCTAACTAAACCAAGAACTGGGAGAACCAGGCTTCTGTGGGGAGGAGAAGTGATAGGAATACTTCCTTAAATTGAGCAGGTGCTGCTGGACATGAAATAGCAGGTAAGAACTGAGTTGAAATGCCTTATATTATTGTTAAAGGCCAAATGTGGGCTATGTTAAAGTGTAAATCCCTTGGGGATTACAGATTTAGGGAATGTTCACATCACTTACTGACTTTCTCCATGACATTGACTAGGCACTCACAAGGAAGATTGGAGAGAATCCTGAGAAATCTTCCCTTGTGATGCTGGCTACAGGAAGGGAATAGCTTAAACTGCTGAAACTTCGCTGAGATTCATTTCATATTTCCCCTCTATGGAACAAAAATCTTAGTCTCTAGTAAAAGAATAATGAATATTGTCATCTTAGGGGACTGGGTAACATCTGATGCTGGGGAAAAAGAAAAGGAGCAAAAAATAATTTTTTTTATTGGTGCTAAACCCACCATTACAAATGGAGAAGGGACAAAGTAATTTTGAAGACCCTGCACATGGGACCCTTGGACACTCTGCTTGCATAAGACTGAGGCTGAATTGGAACATTAGAGAATAGTTTCTCTCATTGATTTCTACTTCCAGAATAATAAGAATTAGATATAATAACTGTGGAATATAATTGAGAGAGTTTCAGGAGACATATGCATTTTTAGATGTAATGAGAAAGGAAAACAAATAAAAGTGAAATGTTGAACAGAACAGACATTGAGAAAATAACTTCTGGAATCCCAATCTATAACCTAAATATCAAGTATCAAGAAGAATTTGAAATCTGTGCTACCCTAGCAACAATAGGCCAGCTCAATTCTCAATTAGATTGACATAAGCCCCAACACTAAAATAATAGCAGAAATCAAGCAGCATTAATCATCATACATAAAGACTCTTTACCTCAGCCTCTACTGTTTTACATAACATGTCCCTCTTTCAGCCAAAAGTTAGGTGATGTAAGAAAAGGCAAGAAAAAAAATAAACTACAAAAAAAACAAAGAGACCATTAGAACCTATGTGTATGACACATATGTTGAAAATATACAACAGGAAATTTTAAATAATTATGTTAAACATGTTAAGGGCCCAAACTAAACAGGTAGACAATGCATAAGATAAGCTGGGTAAAATTAAATAAAAGGTAACACAGGGGCAGTCTGACTTTGATGGGCTCATCAATAGACACAACACAATTAATGAAAGAATAAGTGACCCTGAAGACAGGACAATAATAATTACTGAAATATAAAAAGAAAAAGTGAAAAAAAACCCAACATAGCTTTTAGATATTTGGGAGAAGAAATGTGTGGCAATATCTATTGGGCTAACATGTAAGTAAATGGAATCTCAGAAGAAAGGGCAAAAAATTATTTGAAGAAATAATGGTTAAAATGTTTCCAAAAAATTAATAACAGACTAAAAATACCAAACCAAACCAAAACATCCAAATATGTCATATTTAATATGATAAAAATTAAGACAATGAGACAGATAAAGAAAACAACCATTTAACACACAGAGGTATAATGGTAAGTATTAGAAACTTCTTTTTGGAAACTATGCAGTCTATAAAGAAATAGTGACCTTTTTAGAATGAAAAAGGAAAAGAGTAAACTAACAAACAAATAAAACCCTGTCAACTGTGAATTCTATACCCAGTGAAGTATCTCAAAAATGAAGACAAAATTTTAAAATTCTCCGATAAAAACTGACAGTTTACTTCCAATAAGCCAACTCTGTAAGAAATATTGAAGAAAGTTTTTTAAATAGAAAGAAGTTCTGCCTGACATAAATAAATGAAACTTTGAAAGTGGAATAAGTGTAAAATAAAAGTTATTTATTTTTTTAGTTTTAATTGCTCTAAAATATAACTGGCATTTTAAGTGCAGACAAGATGATACAGAGGAAGCAAACTTGCTATAGACCTCAGGACTGGAGTGACAACACAGCAACAGGATGTTTTATATACCCAACCAAACGGACAACCCATACCTAGCATTTCTGATCCCCAGTTTAATAACAGATGTTGTACAGAGAAGCTTATTCCTCCCCAAGGCCAAACAGGTATCTTTCTGAAAACATCAGCTGAGCCAGACAGCCACCTGCAAGAGGGATCTATAAGTAGACCTGCTATCAATAAGTGGCCAGAGGAAATGTTCTCTTTCCCCTCCATGCCTGAGATTTCCCCAAGAGAGATAGTGATGTGGTAGAGTGGAACCTGAAAGAAAAACTCAGCCACAACAAGCTGCCAGGTCTTGGGATACCATGGGTCTTTTTGTCCCAGGGACCTCAGACTTCCATCATCTGCCCAGAGACATTGGTGCATCTCAGGGTCATGGGCAAAGAGATACCAGCACACAAATTGTCCAGCCAGGGAAGACTCTTTATCCCCTCAGGCCTGAGACTCCTCTCCCTAATTGTAAAACACCCAGAGTCCAGCCTGGGGACCTCTTTCTTTGTCTCAGGCAGCAACATAAGGAGAAGTACATGCCCCAGCAGCACCAGATAAACCAAACACACAACATAATACCACAAAAGTTCAGAAAATTAAATGGCAGTTGGAACCACAGCTCATAAATATAGGCCAAACCTACATGTTAAAGCTAATCAAGGTAAGTTTGATTTAAATTGGACCTAGCTGGGATGTCCATGTTCACCTGCCCTTAGAATCAGTGCTCCTGGTTGTCAGGTGATTTACACCATTGGCTCCTCTGGTTCTTAGGCCTTCAGGCTTGAACTGGAACTATACCACTAGCTTCCCTGGACTTCTAGCTAGCAGACAGCAGATCATAGGACTTCTCAGTCACCATAATTGTGTGAGCCAATCCCACATAATAAATCTCTTTATAAATAAATAAATATATATATGTATATATATGTATATATAATATTATAGCACGTCATTTATGGAATCTAAAAACACAGGCATACAAAACCCAATTTTTAAGGTTGCAAATATACTAGGGTGCTAACCCATGACAAAGGCTGGGAAGGGGACAGGTTGCAGGTAGCAGGGTTGAAGGGCAAAGGGAAAAAATGAAAGTGAGAACAAATGATAAGTTGAGGGGACTTGCATGGGCCAGTGGGTATGTTCTGTGCAATGAACAATAGTGAACAACTTACATTTGAGACCCTTTAAAAATTTATATATAATATATATACATATATATGTCATATTTGTTCTCTGACTAATATAATAAAGATCTTTCAAAAGCTAACAGAAAAAAAGCAATTTAATAAGAAATTGGGCTAAAACATAAACAGACATTGAAGTGAAGAGGGCATATAAATGGTAAATAAGCACATGAAAAGATTTATGATATCATTAGCTATGGCGTAAATGTATATTAAAACCACAATGAAATATCACTATACATCTATCAGAGTGGCTAAAATAAAAAAATATTGACAACATATCCTGTAAGGATATGAAAAAAATGTATCACCCATATACTGCTGATGGGAATGTAAAATGGTACAGCCACTCTGTAAAACATTTTGGCAGTTTCTTATAAAGATAAACTTGCAATTACCATATTAACAAGCAATTACATTCATGGGCATTTATCCCAGAAAATGAAAACTTATGTTCACAAAACAGTCAATACACAAATGTTCATAGCAGCTTTACTTGTAATAATCCAAAATGGGAAAAAAGTGCAGATGTCCTTCAACAGGTGAATAATAAGATACACTGGCAAAGGAATACTACTTACAAATATAAAAAGAATGAAATATTGATACAGAGAAAACACATGGATCTCTAGAAAATTATGCTAAATGAGAAAAGGCAGTCCCAAAGTTTACAGATTTTGTGGTTTCATTTGTAAGACATTTTTGAGATAAGAAAATATTAGAAATGGAGAAGAGATTAGTGGTTCCCAGGGTTTAGGGAAATGGAGCAGGAGATAGGAAGGCAACAGGGATTCTTGTGATGATGGGACTGTTTAGCGTTTTGACTGTGATGGTAGATACACAAACTTACACATGTTATAAAACTGTTTAAAACTAAATGCATGCACACACACACAGTTTAGTACAAGTAAAGCTGGTGGAATCTGATAAGATTGGTAGGCTGTATCAATTCCAGTAAACTCCATGTGATATTGTACTATAGTTTTTGTAAACTTTACAGTTGGGTGCAACTGGGTAAAGTTTATGCAGGATTTATGTTTAAAACTGTATTCATCCACACTTGTCTAAGTAAAATTTTCATTAAAAATAAAATACTTGAATATAAAAAAGAAAATGACTTTTAAAAGGTGCTTATTATCATTAGAAATCAAACAAATGCAAATTAAAACTCTGATGGCATATCATTATATATACATCCTTTAATGACTAGAATTAAGAATTCTGACAATACTATTATTAAGGATGTGACACTACATATATATTATTGGCAGAAGTATTTCAAAAATTATTTGACATTTTCTTATAAAGCAAACCAGTAATTCTCAACTGGGAGCTGATTTTGCCTCCCAAGGGACATTTGGCAATATCTAGAGTAATTTTTGGTTGTCCCAACTGGCAAGGAGTGCCACTGGCATCTAGGTTAGTTGAGACCAGGATGCTGCTGAACATCCTACAATGTGTGGGACAGCCTCCCACAGTAATCATCTGGCCCCAAATGGCGATATAACTGAGGTTGAAAAACCCTGATTTATAATAAAAACCTATCATATGACCCAGCAATCCCACTCCTGGATATTATCCAAGAGAAATGAAAACATGTCAATACAAGACTTATACACAAATTATCCTATTCAGCTTTATTCATAATAATAAGAAAATATGAAACAACCCTTATGTTCATGATCAGGTTAATGGAAAATTATGGTATAGTCATACAAAGAAATACTACTCAGCCATAAAATAGAGTAAACTATTGATACATAAAAATATGGATGAATCTCAAAAATATGCTGAAAGAAAGTAGTCAGACACAAAGAATAGCTACTTTTCTCATTTAATTTTATGGAATTGTAGGACAAGCCAAATGAATATATAGTGACAGAAAACAAATCAGTAAATGCCTTAAGTAAGAGGTGAGGTAGTTGACTACAAAGTTTGATGAAGTAACCTTTTTGAATTAATGTTTCAACTTCTCCATGAGGTTTTTCTGAATCCCACTAGGGTGAAGGACTGTCCTGCATGTTGGTCTCATAGAACCATGCTATGCATGCTATTTATAATTTTGCCTATTTCAAGCTCCAAATCTCTTTATTTTCATTTGGATTGTTTTTCTTATTTTGCTGTTTGTTTCCTCCCTGCTGTGCTCCTTGAATTCATAGATTATATATTTAGACAACTTAACCCTCAAAATCTCACAACATCTTCAACGTAATCAGCACTCAATAAATTTTAATTCAATGGGTAATGAAAGAATTTTACAGGTGAGACGATAGACCCTCAGAACTAATTAACTGACTCTCTGAATCCCATTTTTGTGGTTGAATAACTATTTTTTTATTTAAAGTATTTGCTTTTTATAGTTTATTGCTCTCATTACAAAATGAGAGTCATGGAGGAAATAATATTAAATACCAACTGTCTTTTTAGTCAGTAATATACACTCAAAGGGTAAGGTTACAAAATTAAGCATTTTCCACAAAACATCTAATAGACTTATTGTTCTGTGGATCATACTTTTGAAATGTAGAGATAGAAGTTAGGAAAAACAGACATATATTGGTATTTTCTTTGTGCCAGGCACAATACTAAGGGCTTTGTATACATTTTCTTACTCAAATCCCTCAAGATCCCTGAGAAAAATGTTGTTTCCTCCATTTTTGAGATAATGAAATTGAAGCGTTGAGAAAAATCCAAAATAATCACAAATAAAAGGGAAACCATGATTTGACTCTAAATATGCTTTATTTTAGTATTTATGTCTATTATATTTTATTCTAACTTAAATGCCAGCAAAATTAATATAGTAAATATTTGTAAAATAAATATTTGGATGTTTCCACAATTTTGTAAATGCACCTTTGAGATTTCCCATAAAATTCTAGTTTTAAAAGATGTGTACTTCAGAAGACATTGACTTATGGAAAGGGCTTTAAGTTCTCTTGGTCTCATAGTCATCAAAACTTTTAACATAAAGCCATCTCTATTCCTTTGTTGAAGATGGTTCCCAAAACTTCTATTCAGATGTCTTTCTTGACTAACCCATTTAACACTAAGCACTTGATATTGCATTATCTTAGCCTACGTTTATCACCACTCCTGGATTAACACCGGCTCTTCTGAACAGAACAATAACTTCCTCACTGATAGGCTCTATCACTTCTTGCTAAGTAAATATTGACCCACAATATTTACTGGAGAGATTCAAGGCATGATCAATTTGTAAAACAGATACTAAATAAAGCAAAAAATAATAAATATTATGAATTTTTCCTTGTTTATGAAATAGTGGTGATTTCAGCAATTCTCAGAACAAAGATGTTCATTCCATGTTTGATGAAGTGATGACTTCCATCACCCAGAGATGAAGAGAATCTTAAGAAACAAATCCCAAGTACAATCTTCCTCCTGACTATTTACAATCTGCCTGTATCCTGTCACACCGATATAAGTAACCTGAGTTATCTACAAGAGTTCTTCAATTTTTCACATGTGAAAGTTGGGGTGAGGTTGAGCTTTTAAGAACTTACCAGGGTCAATTTGTAAGCAAGTGATTCTCTCCAGTGCTGATTTTTTTTTTCCTCCAGTGCTGATTTTGCAAGCAAAATATAAACTTCATTACTTCTATGGTGTTTTGAGGCCAGGCCACTAAAAATTCATGTGGGAAGTCCAAGATGAAAAAAAAAAAAAAAACAAGAACAGGGAAAGAAATGAATTGCAATAAAAAAAATTGGCAGAGTAATAAATAGGCAGGGCAGATCAGACTTCATTTTACATAAATAGCTTTGCCAAAGGTGGTTTCAAAGTGTAGATACTTGTCCCTGCGTTATTTGTGGTAATGCATCTCCCTTTGAGTTTTGACTTCTTGTAGCAGAGACAAAGAAATAATATACTTTTTTCAAGGACAAACAATGAAGATTCATCCCCTACATTTTCAAAGTAGATAAAGACAAACTATGCATCTTTCATTGTTCTATAGAAAATACATCTCAACATAGGTGTAGGAATGCTTCCATAAACTTGAGATAGTGTGTATGAAGTTACCCTTTATCAGAATCAAGACATTCCATATTCATAAATATTAAAGTAACAAAAAGAAACAACTCAAATTCACATTTATTAAAATAAAACCTGTTCTTTCCTGTCCTAGTTAGCTACAATTACATACTCCAGGTTTTTTCTAAGAGGAATCCTGGAGACAACATTTTCCTTTCAGCCCACCACACCTAACTAGGAATAAATTCTCCACATCTGATATAATTTATATATATATATTTTTTAAATTATATAAATTATATATATATAATTTTTTAAAATATATATTCTAATATATATTTAAATATATATTCTAATATATATTTAAATATATATTTTCTAATATATATTTTTTTAAATTTCCACCCCCTTTGTGATTACATCAAATTCTTTAGCTCTTTCCTGAAATATTACACCATCTCACTACATAAATTACTTCCTTCCTTCCATCCTAACTTGGATGCATATATAGGTATTATATTTTGATTATAGACACAATAAAATCTCTCCACAACTTCACCTGTTCCAGTGCCTTTTCAAGGGCTTCAGAATAATGTCCAAAATCTTAGCATTCTGCATAGCTTGTTCTTAAAACCCAGTCCATTCATACAATCTTACTCTATGCAACCATAGTTTAGTTGAATTATTGCTTTCCTCCTTACTAATTCCTCACTGAATTATTCTTCCCCACTCTGTGTAGTTCTACAAAGGCAAACTTACTCAGCTTTTTGACACGGTTAAAAATACTACATTAATTTGCTTATTCTTTTAGTAATTTGGAGCAGGAATTTTTTAAAGAATTATTACTCTTGGCCTGGAATTGTGAGGAAGTATTAGGACTGAGGATATGTGATCCATTTGTCCTACATTTTAAGTCAAATAAACCAAGACCAGGTGGTATCAGTCTTTCTCGCCAAGGTATACCTTGGAGATTTGATCTCATAGTCATAGGGATTTGATAATTCAGGCACCAGTCCTTATCTTCAGTTCCACATCCAATTACTAAGGAGAGCAGATCTGTCTTTTGTAGGAATACAGTGGCTGGTTATTCTCTCTTTTCATACCCTTTTCTCAAATATAATGGTACCCATCCTCCTGGATACCAAGGGAATCTAAACAGAATCACAATTAAAACTGAAGAGTATCTGAAAAATAGGAGGGCTTTCATTGTATGACTCAGTTGGACAATGCTCAACCAGGAGACCTGTTGATTCATAGTGTACTTTTTAGAATAGGAAACAGAGTTTCTGAAGAGACATAAGTATTGGGGCTCTGCAGGACTGTAAGGGAGCAGCAGGATGTGGGGCTAGCCATAGGGGCTTGCTCAGGAGTGAGCCCTTTGTCTTCAGGACTCTTCAAATTTCCACCACTCCACTGCCAAATCCACATCAGGTACAAAAATTACATTAGAGTGCAGCAATCACCTCCAAGGCGAGAAGTGCTCCCTAACATTCAGCATGATAGCTCTGTGTCTTTTGTCCTTTTCCTTATTTTGTCCCAATAACACCCCTGCTGTAGCTTGTACCATGGGAAACAGAGAAAAATAATTTTGAATTGTGTATAAAATCACAGTTCTGAACACAATCAAAAAATACTTTTAGGAACCACAGTGAGATTATTTAGAAATGGCTAAAACCATAAGGATACTGAGAAGGTAATAACTAAGTAGATGGAAGTGGGTCTGGGTGGGATAAATTGGGGACTTTTTTTTGAAAAATAAAAACATTTACTGTTTATAACCCAGTGAGTTCATTATCTGCACACTGGTTCCAAATTAGTTTACCAACAAATATTTGTTGAGCAGTTACCATGTACTGGACACTGATACAACCCCAGGAACAAAGCATTGGATAAAACAGAGAAGACCAGTTATTTTGAGCTTGCAGGCTGATAGACATTTCCTCATCTGTATAGGCTTCTCTCATGCCCACCCCAGGACAGAATTAATTCCTCCACTTTCTGATATTTCAAACCACATCTACATTACAACAATATAAGGCAAATATATTTTTTTAAAGTTTCAAACCCTTGTAATTCTTCTTTATTTTAAAGATGCTCTCAATCCAGTGAGGGACAGATTTGTTCCATATATGATTATAAGACTGAAAGTTGAAATGATTGTCATACTGAGTGAAGTTAAGTCAGATGGAGAGACAAATATCATATGATATCGCTTATATGTGATATCTTAAAAAAAGGGTACAAACGAACTTATTTACAAAACAGAGTAACAAATGTAGAAAAAAACCTTATGGTTACCATGGGGGAAATGGAGGGAGGGATAAACTGGGAGATTGGGATTGACATGTACACACTACTAAATATAAAATAGATAACTAATAAGGACCTACTGTATAGCATAGGGGAACTCTACTCAATACTCTGTAATGACCTATATGGGAAAATAATCTAAAATAGTGGATATATGTATATGTATAACTGATTTACTTTGCTGTACAGCAGAAACTAACACAACATGGTAAAGCAACTATACTCCAATAAAAATCAATTTAAGGGCTTCCCTGGTGGCACTGTGGTTAAGAATCCGCCTGCCAATGCAAGGGTCACAGGTTTGAGCCCTAGTCCGGGAAGATCCCACGTGCCGCAGAGCAACTAAGCCCGTGTGCTACAACTACTGAGTCTGCGCTCTAGAGGCTGTGAACCATAACTACTGAGCCTACATGCCACAACTACTGAAGCCTGTGTGCCTAGAGATCATACTCCACAAGAGAAGCCACCAAAATAAGAAGCCTGTGCACCACAACGAAGAGTAGCCCCTGCTCGCTGCAACTAGAGAAAGCCGGTGTGCAGTAATGAAGACCCAATGCAGCCAAAAATAAATAAATAAATGTATTTTTAAAAAAATCAATTTAACATAAATAATTAGATCCCTTAACATGTAAAAACAGAAAAAAAAAAAAGAAAATGGGTTCAGGGTCAATTCTTGCATCTCCGAAATATGTGACCTGGAAAATTAAGTGATTTGAATTCCTGTCTCCTAGATGAAAATAATAATATCCTCCAAGATTTTTGTGAGATATATATATATATATATATATATATATATATATATATACACACACACACATATATGTATACACAACATAGATTATGTGTACATATAATATATATTAAATTATATATATTCAATATATATAATATAAAACCCCTGATGTACGGTACCTGTTCACTAATGAGTAAACCCTTTCCATGTGTGTTTCATTTGTTTACCTCCTGTATCCAAATCATTCAAATAAAATTTTGGCATATGCTAATATCATACTATATCCTTCAAATAGTGTTCCTATACTCATTTTTATTAATTTACCTCCTTTCAAAGGTTCCCTTTGTTCCCTTCATCATTTTTTCACGGGGCTTATCCTATTCTTGGTTTAGGTTTTACAGTCAGAGCCCTTAGATATTCATACAAATCTTATGTCTTTCTCTACCACTATGTGATTCTCAATTTGTCTTATATACTACTCAGTTTAATAACCAAACTTAGCAGAGGCTTTTTTTTTTTTTTTTTTTGCGGTATGCGGGCCTCTCACTGCTGTGGTCTCTCCCGTTGCGCAGCACAGGCTCTGGACGCGCAGGCTCAGCGGCCATGGCTCAGGGGCTCAGCCGCTCCGGGGCTTGTGGGATCTTCCTCGACCGGGGCACGAACCCACGTCCCCTGCAGGAGGGTTCCCAACCACTGCACCACCAGGGAAGCCCTAGCAGAGGCATTTTTAAGCTATCTGGCTGGGACTGTAGTTGTTCTCTTTTTTTCTATGTATCAGTTACATTTCTGTAGTCATATTCACAGTTGTAACACTTACCATCTTCTTGGAGCTACATTCCTTATTTAAGTCTGATAAGGTCTGTGTGTATCTATTTAGATATTGAAAGTCTATTTTTGTAAAGCCAAATTGTTTATCTGAATTAAATCCAGTTTAAAAAATGTTATGAATGGTGAAAGGGCAAGATGACTTTTTGCAAAGTTTGAACATTGCTAAAATTTTCTTCCTAGTCAATAAGAATTAAGCCTCTTTCTCCACTTAATAATTATAAAGGATTGCCATTCATGTCAGAGCAAGGAATTCTTTTCTACAGAAGTAGAGAGAGAGAGAGAGAGAGAGAGAGGGAGGGAAAGAGAGTGGGGCCTGTTATATTTGTTATAGGAATTGGTTCTCATAGTTATGGAGGTCAAGAAGTCCCATGATCTGCTGTCTATAAGCCAGAGAACCAGTGATGTAATTAAGTCCAAAAGGAAAGGTCTGAGGATTAGGGTGTCAATCTGAGTCAGAAAGCCCAAGGTCCAGGAGTACCACCAACATCCAAGGGCAGAAGATGGATATGGCAGCTGAAGCAGAGAGGGTGAATTTGCCCTTCCTCCGCATTTTTCTTCTATTCAAGCCCTCAACTGTTTAGATGATCCCCACCCTTCTTGGTGAGAGCAAATTGTCTTTATTAGTCTCCAGATTCAAATGCTAATCTCTTTTGGAGACACCCTCACAGATGCACTTAGAAACTGGGCATGCCTTAGTACACTAAAGTTGACACATAAAATTACCTATCACACTCTATGAGAAGGAATATAACAGAGAGATTAAATGCATCAAAACTTTGGATTCAGACGGACATGGTTCTATTTCTAGGTTTTGTCATTTATTAGCTGTGTCATGTAAAAAATGTATTTACCCTCAGTTTAGTAATTTGTGAAATAGAAATAATAATTGTGCTTATCTAAAAAGGACTGGAAGAGATCCATGCACATTGTCTGGCAATGCTGTTACAGTAATTAGGTACCTTATATACATTATCATATTTACTCCTAATAATAGCTAGATAAATTAGATATTATTATCTTTCCCATTATATATAATAGAAAACTGATTTTCAAAGAATTCAGGCAACTTGTAAATATTTAGTGTGAGTTAGTAGCAGATACAGAGTTACATTTCAGTTCTATTTCAATTTAATTTCTAGGTCCATTTATTCCTATTATAAATCCATAAAAGAAGCTTACCGGAAAATATCTTTGTTTCTCTAAAATGAATTAATATTTAAGTATGAAAATTCAAGCACCAATAATAGATTAGTGGGAAATAATTCTTCTGGTGTTTCTTATATTGTTAATATAAGAGTACACCTGATAGAATCTGGTATGGCAGGCATTTCCCAGAGATAATCTTACCATCCACCTTCCCCTGTATTATTCCTTAAGGTTCTGCTCTATGAGGTTAATTAATGTGATAATCATCTCTATCAATATTATTTACAAATTAATTTTGTACTTATACAAGCTATTGCATTTACACAATGCTGGTCTTGAAAACATGAGCTACTGGTAAGATCAGGTTTTATGTAAGTCACGGAGAGAGTGCATTTGGGAAGGGCCTTTGACCCCTTGTAAATCCTATTATATAGGTGGCTACATTTTCTTTTTATTTTTTTATTATTGTTTTTATTTTTTGGCTGTTCCATGTGTTGTGTGGGACCTTAGTTCCCCCACCAGGGATCGAACCCGCGTCCCCTGAATTGGAAGCACGGAGTCTTAACCACTGGACCGCCAGGGAAGTTCAGGTGTCAACATTTTCTATTTACATATAAGAGTTACTCAAAGCAGAAGATTTAGCATTATTAATGAAGAAACATATTATTATCCTTCACTCTTACTAGACAATCTACCACAGCTTAAAACACGATTGTATGCAATTTAAATTAAAAATTTAAGTTATGAAGTTTTTCTTAAACAGACTGAAGACTTGGGTAGGGATTCAAGGAACTTGGTTTTTGAGTCTCTGGTCTATTATTAACTCCCTATCAAAGTTTAGGCAAATCATTCCTCTCTGCAAATAAGTTTACTACCAAATGGGGATCCCAGGTGTTTCTAGCCTCTTTCATTAAAAGATAATGATCCATTATTTACCAAGAACAATATCCATTAATCATTTCCTACTTTATTGTAATTTCTAATTTTACTTCATTCCTACCTTAAATATTTCCATTACTAGCAAAAAAAAAAAAAAGTAACCATTTCTATATCAACTTTCTTCAGGTGCTTGAAATGGATTGTTGTCACTTTCTCAAACTCAAAAATCACTTGATTCTTCTCAGAAACAAAGGACAAAGTATGTAAAATTTTATTGTCAGATTTAAAAACCAAATTAATTTTGTTTAAGAAATATTTTATCACATAAAAGTCATCACCAAGCATTATATACATATATTTATATGTAAATATAGTAGAAAAACAAATGACATAATCTTATTTTAATAATAATTATATAATAATAATAATAATAATTTATATTATATTAAGCACCTGAATAGTGAGTTTCTTGGCATATATTCTTCTTTCTAAGGTATAGCTTCCAAATTTTCTAAAATGTGATTTTCTTATGTTAAAAACCATCACAGACAATGCTGTTATCATTTTCTCTGAATGAGTCGATTATTCTGAAAATATTCATGTATTATATTAACAGCAATTGCAGATCAGATTCTTCAATTTCGTTTTTCCTGCAGCACAGTTGGGGGTAGTAGAGGGTTTTTAAATAAAACCTTTCTTTACATTCTCCTTACTAGTTTAAGTTATTCAAAATAATTTATTTTAAAACTGTAGTAAAAACTTCACTCTGTTCATTTCAGCACTTTAGATGGAACTGAGTTTGCCAGGTAGCAGATTAAATTACCCATTGAATTACAATAGTCCAAAGATGTCAACTGCTGGATGAGATTTTTTTCTCAGCCCAGATTCTTAGTAAACAATATCTGTTATGATATTATTTTCCCTTCTTAACATTGCTCAAAGTCACTTTTCCTTTTCATATAATAAAGTAAAATCAAATAGTCATATATGTTAGTTCTAGGAAAGACTCTAAGAGTTATCTAGTTCAATGATTTTTTGTTTTATATGTTGGTAAAATGCACAACTCCAGGGGTAAATAATCAGTCTCAAGGTCACAGAGTGAATTTGCTTTTTAGTTATGACTCTGACTCCAGTGAAGATACTCAGATTTCTATTTTGGGATCAGATCCTCATCTTCAAAAGCTTTCACATTCATTAGTGTTAACTGACCTACAACCATAAAGTAGACTCAAACAATTTAGAGTATTTTCCAAAAAACTAATGCCAACAAGATATTGTCTTATAAACCCTTAGTTTCTGGTGAAACCTCCTTTCACCCTGTTGTGGACAATTGAAACTTTTTCTGACCTATAATATAAAAGTTTGACTTGTATCTTCTGTTGAAAAGATGCTCGTGAAGTTAGAATTCTTTCTCATACTTCCAGTGGATTCCAAGAGCAACTCCTATTTGAATTCCTCACAAAAGCAGTGAGCATAAGAGGGTCTGTTCACAAATACTTCATTGTTTAGCTATACTTTAAATAATAAATATGCTTTGTTTGGTGACTTTTGGTTTCTAAACATGAGGCCCACTTTTTCCATTATAAAACAGCTTTTAAAATATTAGCTTTATTTTTTTCTCCTAGTATTCATCTAGAATTACCTATGACTTAAGAGTGTCCAGTTTAAACTGATAAAATGAGAGCAAACAAATTTAAATTAAGTCTGACTTTTAGGCTCATGACAGGTGTTCTAAAAATGGCCCATGACGGGTGTTCAAAACTGCTTCCTATATTCAGTCATAGGAATCATCTGCATCTTCACATAGCTTATGGGGAATTTCTGTGCATATAGTTATTGTGTGAGGTATTAGTAGATGTTGATATTGGAAACTCAACAGATTCTGTGCTGGTTTCAGAACTCAGACTTTCTGTTAGACTATAGCAAAGTGAATATATTTTCTTATATATGCATCTACAAAGTGATGTTAAGAATATTGATTTTTCTTGTATGAGAATTTTAGGAGTAAAGTTGTATATGGCAGAATGAGTATTTAATAATAGGAATTAATTAAAATTAATTAATTATAATTAGTTCCTACTATTTGTAATAAAGAGCAAAATATCACTGAAACTTTATGTTGCTATATAAGTGAATAAATTATGATTAAATTCATGTGTGCTTCATAAGAGGTAAATGAAAAAACTTAAAATATCTATATCAATAATCAATACCTGATCTATATGTGCATGCATGTGCATGTCTGTCTGTATTTATACATGTGTGTGTAAAATATATTATAAATATTATGATATATGTATACATATATATTATATGCCTTGTATATACATGCTGAATAATATTATTATTCTTGTATATGCAAACATATACAAGAATGCTAAGTGGTGCAAAGACCTTTCAGAATTACAAATAGCTCTTTGAAGTAGAACTGTTAAGAAAATTTGGTAAAGTTATGTGAGCAGTATTACTATTCAAAAAGGAAATAAAGAAAAATAGAGTGATTTAAAAGTAAGAATATAATTTATAGACAGCATTCAAAAAGATAAAAAAGAAAGTCTGGATTGAATATCCTAGATAGGGACTTATATTAGAAGCCATGTTTAAGGAAGAAGAAATTCATTATTTGAAAATATTAAAAGATTTTAGTGGATGTAAAGGAATGTCAATCTCATTTATTCAGTTAATGAGTACAGTTTCACCAATTATTCAGACTAGAAGCAAAATTCACCTACGGATTCCATTAAGCAAATGGTTCAAACCAGTGTTTATGAAGGATTTGGTTATACTGTTTGTCCTCTGTTAAATCCTGCAATGGCAAACAAACTAATGACCAAGTTTCAATTCAGGTTTACCCATTAGTATCATAAGCTCTGCTGAAATCATCCCTCTTTATCCCTTTGTGTGGTATATCTATTACTGAACACATTTAGACTCAAAAAAAAAGAAAAAGAAAAAGAAAAGCAACACAGGTATCAGGCCATTGTTCAACTAGCATGTAAGCATGTTTCAGACAGAGCACCAGCAACTTTTACTTCTTCCTTGCTTTCTGGCCAATCGTATGTGCTAACAATGATTTGTTTCCCTGAGAAACATTCTGTGTTGTGATGGTAGTGGTAGTATTCAATTTTCCCATATTTCTCTGGTGTATGCTGTTTAAACTGTAAAAAAATTAATTTAAATTTATTTGACAAATTTGTTTTTGAGAAAAATGTATTTTAAAAACGCTGAAAAAGCACCTTTCATACTATTTTACATGGTAGCAGACAAGGATTCATGGTGTTTTTTGATGAAAAAATAAACTTCTAGCTGTGAAATGTACCTCTGTGCCATAATTCTTTTAGCTTGCGGATGCCATTATTTGTATTGAATAGACTCACCTTAACCACTCAAAACTATATTTTCAATATTTTTCAACTCATGAAGATTATTTTCACTAAAATATAAAGGGAAAGAGATGTTATTAAATATAACTTCAATTTAATCAAATGTGGAATCTCTGTGGTAACAAAAATATGATCAAAAAGCCTTTTATTGCTATCCTTCAGCTTCTGCCTGAAGAGTGTTTGGGGACTTTAAGACATCTCAGTCTTAAACATGAGGCTTCTTCATGGTCTTCTACATTACCATTGCTTAATTAATTAGATTTTAAATCTCTGTAGTTTGAGCAAAAACTCAGGCAACAAACTTTCAAATTATTAATAATTTCAACCTTCTAATTTCCAAAGCTGATAAATGCAGCCCTAAATGTTGTTTAAGTATTTAAGTGCTTCCATACAAGCTGATAAATATCTCATGTTGAAGTTCTTACCCACCTTGGTGCTGTCTCAGATCTCCCCTCACAAGAAATGCCCCATAATCCACCAAACAATAAAGACTAATCCAACAGGACTCTGCTCCAACACTATATGCAGCTTCGGTTCTGATATGCAGGTACCCATTTTTAACAAATTGTTAAATATTATAAATATCATTCTTGTTACCCCCAACCTATAATATTTCCTTCAAATATGCCATGAAAGAAAAAATGAAGGAAGGACAAAGTTACATTACTAGCAATAGTGAGAGTCATCCTGCTTCAGTTATGCCCAGGAAATGTGCTCAGTGAGTCATTAAGTCTGTTCTTCCAGCAAACACACAGCATTGAAAGAAGGAGAAAGAGGAGGAGAAGAAGGAAGAGACAGAGTAGACAGACAGGCAGGTGGGTGACATGGATTGTTGAGACTTTCCAACAATAACTCTTGAGTTGGAGAAATATTATTTTATAAACCTTGTACGATGTGCATCTTACATTTCATCCCATTATCTTCCAGATTATTATTTTTTGCCTACCATCAGTCAGTTGGCCCTGGAGTTATGACTATTTATCATATATTATCAAAACACCCTCAAAGACATGGGAAAGGTTACTAGAAACTTAATGAGAGAACTATAACTTTAAATAATATTTATTTTAAATTTTCACAAAGAAAAGGATACATGAAATGCACCAGTTGTTATAAACAAAGAAATGAAAATTATAAAACAGAGCACTTTTGGAAATTCATTAATTCAGACCTCATGGCAGCAAGACTAAAATATACCCTTTCAGTATTTATGTATAAGGGGATTGCTATGTTGATTTTTGGCATAAACAGCTTTGATGGACTATGTCAGGGATAATAAATTAGGAGTTAAACTCCTGAAAAGAACAAATGACTTCTTTTGTAGAATTATAGACTTATAAAATGTTATACTACTTAAATAGCACCCAGTCCATATTCCAAATTTTACAAGTGAATAAAATGAATGAAGCCCAGAGAAGAGAACTAACTTACTCATTGTCCAGTATGCAGTGAGTTACTTTAATGATACATATTTACTTACAATATGTCATTTGAGTTTTAGAAATGACTCAGGCATGCATTATTAGTTGTGTCATTTTGAGTATATACCTTGGGTGCTTATCAAATCAGAGGATTTCCTTGATTGGATTACTTTAAATTTTCCCAGTGAGAATTACTTCTAATTAAATAAAGGCTATTACAACCTCAGTTTTAAGTCTTTAGTGTGATCTATCTATCTATATATAAATGCATTTATAATATATATATGCACACATATATATGATCATATTTAGAAATCTAAATTATGGGATTATTGGACACAGAAGTTTTCAGTTATGTTCAGTGTGAGGGAGGGCTGCCGTAGTTGTTTACAGAACCTCTCTCTGGACAAAATGATAGGCAGAGATGACAAGTAACCATAATTCTTTTCTTCATGTTAAATGGCTTTAATTGGAAATCACCCTTCTAGAGTTTAGTAATAATTTTTAGAAGACACCTAAAAAGAGATTTTGATGGAGATAGTCCACAGTAACTTTGCAAGTATCACAGTTTTACTTAGTTCTCTCATGTAAAATTTAGTTTGTTTTTAGAGGAAAAAAATCCACAGTAATTAGTTGAGACCTATTTGAGAACAGTAGCTAGTATTCACAAAATGTCATTTTAATCTTCTTTTCCTACTAGGGAAGGGAAAAAATAAATGTGTGGTGAGTTTAGTTAAAAGGTGCTAAACCTGTTAAAGGAAATTGAGATAAGCATCTCTTGAAGGAAAAGAAATGCAATTTAACCATCCTTTCCCTCAGTGTTCTCATTTGTAAATATAGCAATAAGAAAATTCATGTTTTAGGGTAATTTAATATATCAAAGGATATATTGGTCTTAATGATTTAGAAAATTATTGGAGCACAATAAATGCTTACAAATAATTAATAATGTTATTAATTCATAATTCCATATCCATTAATTAATTGATGCTTATGTTGTACAGCATGTTATTATATGTATTTGTTAAGATAATAAAGCTGTATCACTTAATATATAGTACATAATTCAGTTGACATACTCGTTTAAAATATCTTCCTATATTTATTTCTTCTCATTTATCCTTGATTAGGCAGTATAATAAAGTGGTTAGAAGTGTAAGTTCTATATTAGAGTGCTTGTGGTAAAATACTTCTCCATCACTAACTCTATGATTGCAGACCTTACAAGCCTCTCTATGCCTGGAATTCCTCATCTGTAAAATGGTGGAAAAAAAGGAATAAAACAACCAAAAAAAATAGAACTCCATCGTAGACTTTGATGTGCTTCTTTGACAATTAGTTAATACATTAATGTATTTAGAATAAAATCTGTCCTACTTTATGCATTCAACAGATCTGCCTTATTTGCTTATTACATTTATTTGTAGTGATGATTTTTATCATCAGAAAAAAAGAAAAATCTTTAATGTCAGAAGGAGAGTTTGAAATTTGAGGAAGAAGTCTGACCATAAGATCAATTCTACATGCAGAATGAAAGTTGACATAATGGTGAGGCACTGCACAAATGTCATGGAACCTAAATTCTAGGACTGCTTCTTGTTTGTGTTTTTAGACAAAGATTAGTATTGATGTAGAGATTGTACTGTATATAAAACCTAAAGGTCTCCTAGTGTTTACAATAGTTTAAGTATACAGAAAGGATATTGACTATCCTTATTAATAAAGCATGCTCAATATATCTGTCTCTGATTTTTATGTTTACTTATTTACATACTGTCTTAATCCAAAAGCACATTTAAGATGACTTGCAGGGATCTATAAGCTATATTACAATAAACTGAATGCAGATTATAAAGGCAGAAGAAAGTCATGGTCTAAAGTCATAAACTTCAGCCATGGGGGTAGATAATGTGAAAAACATATCATAGTGTCCTCTCTACTACCTAGAGGTGGACTACACATTTGCCTTTAAATGATACAAATTCTGTCAAAAACAAAAATTGAATCCTTGAAGATTCAAATGTCTTCATAAGAAGATCATGCCCATATCACAGGAACACAAATGTTCTTGACTTGAAGGCCATTTTTTGTAAGGTGAGATTTTTCCGCAGTTTAAGTTTTTACTGCTGTTGTATATGGGACGTATTCTTTAATTATGCTTTCCAATTTTTTCTGAAAATAAATATCCAATTTTTATGATTCAATAAGATTTTTACATTATGGTAAGATTTAGCTTTAACTTTTCAAGATATGTGACTTTATTACTTGTAAATAAAGATATGTTATTTCCACTTTACCAATGACTATACCACTTATTCTTCTTGCCAAATTGTATTTCTAGTCCTTCTAGAACAATGCTAAATATTAATAGAAAAGATGGGCATTTTTGCTTCACTTTTTACTACATCAGTGACTTTTTTATTGTTTCAAATTTAATGATTTCAAAATTAATGATTCTAGATTTGGCTTTATGTGTAAGTATTCATGTAAAATATAGTATCCCTCTATTGTTATTATTCTGTATCATTTTTTGCATTTGTTGTGCTGATCGAGGACCAGATGAATCTACACTTCATTAAAGGTTTCATGTATCCTTACCATCAATGAATGGCTTTGGTGTTATTTTTATTGCATATTTACAGCAGTTTAATATTTAAGTGTACCAAAATTGATAATGAATGTTTTTAAGTTTTAGTCACACATCAAATTAATGTTAACTATAGTTCATTTTAAACATCACATGTAGATTATCATTCTAGAATCTCCATAAATGAGGTTACTGCACTCTGTCTGAAAAAAGTAGTCATCTCAGGCAGGACTAAAAAAAAGTCAGTTAAAGGCACTTGACTCCAAAGAGAACCTAAAAATATGTATGAGCCTTAGACAGTGATAAATATCTCCCCAGAGCCCAATGATTACCTGGACCCTTTGCTTCTGTGGAGAAAAGAGACACCTAAGTAATTAGTCATGTGACACCATTTCCACTTTGACCAGCTGGGAAATCTTGAAGTGGAGAAAAGTCAGTGAATTCCTGCATCAAGACCAGTGTTAAAAGTATAGACATACATCAAAGATATGGCAAGTTCAGTTCAGGAGCACTGCAATAAAACCAATATCAGACTTCTTTTAGTTTTTTAGTGCATATAAAAGTTATGCTTACACTATACTATAGTCCATTAAGTGTGCAGCAGCATTATGTCTAAAAATATAATGTAAATAACTTAATAAAAAGTAAAAATGCTAAAAGTCATCTGAGCCTTCATCTAGTCAAAAGTTTTTGCAATAGTAATATCAAGATTGCTGATCACAGACCACCACAATAAATACAATCATAAAGAAAAAGTTTGGAATATTGTAAGAATTGCCAAAATGTGACACGAGAACCTGAAATGAGCTAATGCTTTTGAAAAAATGGTACCAATACACTTGCTCAATGCCAGGATGCCACAAACCTTCAATTTGTAAAAAAATGCAGCATCTTAAAAGCCCAATAAAGCAAAGCATAATAAAACAAGGTATGCCTGTAAACAAATGCATGTAATAAAATAGTGGGTGGTCTCTAAGTTAATTAATTTAGAAAGTTGAAGAAAACACTGTAAGAAATACTGATAGATGTGTTTTACAAACCATCTAAAAACATGAATTTTTACATTTGAGATAATATATGATTGGAGACAGTGACATCATCAAGATGGTGGAGTAGGAAACCCTGGCTCTTGTTTCTTCACAGAATCACTGATATAACAACGATTTTGAGAGCAAAATAACTTGAAAGGAATTTTAAAATGCAGATAAGAAGTCAAATAAAAGGAGCACAAACTGAGAGCAGTATGTATGGGTAAGAAGAGAAATTTTGATTTACTCACATCAGTCCCTCCTTCAAACCAGCTTACCTCAGCACCAAGAAGATTGTGTCAGCCTATAATTTCTTTCATGGGAAGAAAAGTGAGATTGGCGTGTGCATATGCTTGCCTGGCCTCCTCTCCTCTCAGGCACATTCCATCAAGTTGGTTTCTCTCTCACCTCATACAAAACACTGAACAGTCTGCAAGAGTCCAGTCCTCTGGGACAGCAAAGAGCAAAGAAAAAGGGAGGACATGCTCTTACAGCCAGTGCTGCTCTATGAGTTTGGAATATGGCACATAACTGAGGCTTTTGCCTCCACAAGTGTGGGAATGTGTAAAGAGGGCCTTATCCCCAGCATTTCAGAGTGTCCTCATGGAGCCAGTTCCTGTCTTGCCTCATACTGAGAGTGCTGAACAATCTGCAGAGTCTGGGCCTTGGGACAGCTAGGAATAAAGGAAAAGGGAGGGCATCATCTTACAGCCAGCACTGATCTGCAAGACTGTGAAAAGTTGCAGAACAAAAGTCTACATTTTCAAATATGCAGGTATGAAACAAATATACAAGGAAAACATGAAAAATCTAAAAAGTATGATATAATCAAAAGAAGAAAATAAATATCTAGTAAAAACCTGAAAGAATTAAAGATCTGTGAGTTGCCTAAGAATTTAAAATAATTGTCTTTAAAAAGTTTAGTGAGTTATGAAAGAACATGGGCAGATAACAAAACAAAATTCAGCAAAGAGTAAATGAACAAAATGAGAAAATCAGCAAACAAATAGAAAAATTTTAAAGATCCAAACAAAAATATTAGAGCTGAAGAATACAGTAACTGAACTGAAAAATATTCCTATTATGTACAGGAAAGATCCATTCTTCCAGATCCATTCTTAAGATTCATTCTTCCAGCAGACACAAACCATTGAAGAAAGAAGGAGGAATAGGACTCCATGATTTCACTGTCGTGGGCCACAGTTTGATCCATGGTTGGGGAACTAAGAGATCCCACAAGCTGTGTGGCATGGAAAAATATAAATAAATAAAGGAGGAAGAGAAGGTGGAGGAGGAGGAAGAGGATGGAGGGACAGAAAATCATCCCATTTACAATAGTATCAAAAACAATAAAAGATTTAGGAATATATTTAATCAAGGAAAAGGAAGATTTGTACAGTGAAATCTATAAACTATTGATGAAAGAAAATGAAGAATACATAAGTATAGGAAAGATATCCCATGTTTATGGTTTGGAAGACTTAATATTGTTAAAATGTCCATATTACTCAAAATACTCTACAGATTCAATGCAATCTCTATTATTATTCCATTGGGATTTTTCACAGAAATAGAAAAACAAGCCTAAAATTCGTGTAAAACCAGAAAGATCCCAAACAGTCAAAGCAATTTTGAGCAAGAACAGCAAAGCTGGAGGCATCACAAAGCTACATTTCAAAATATATTACAAGGCTACAGTAGTCAAAAAAGTATGGTACTGGCATCAAAATAGACATATGGAATGACAGTGGAACAGAATTGAGAGCCCAGAAATAAATCTTTGTGTTTGTGTTTAGCTGATTTTTGACAAAGGTGCCAAGAACATGCAATGGGGAAAGGATAATCTCTTCAATAAATGATGTTGTGGAAACTGAATATCCACATGCAGAAAAATGAAATTGGATGCTTATTTCACACTACAAACAAAAATGAACTCAAAATGGATTAAAGACTTAAAACATAATGCTTGAAACTGTTAAACCTCTAGAAGAAAATATAAGGGAAGATCTTCTTGACATTGTCTTGGCAATAGTTTTCTGGATACAATACAAAAATCACAGGTAGCAAAAGCAAAAATAGACAAATGGGATATGGGATTGCATCAAACTAAAAAGCTTCTGCACAGAAAAGTAAACAATCAACAGAGTGGACAGACAACATATGGAATGGTAGAAAATATTAACAAAGCATACATTTTACAAGGAGTTAATATCCAAAACATTTAAAACCTCAAACAATTCAATATCAAGAAAAGAATAACCTGATTTTAAAATGGGCAAGTACTTCAATAGGCACTTCTCAAAAAAAGCGATATGAATGGCCAACAGGTACATGAAAAGGCGTTCAACATTATTAATCATCAGGGAAATGTAAATTAAAACCACAATGAGATATCACTTTACTTTAGTATGGTTATTATTAAAAGAAAAAGATAACAAGCACCGGAAAGGATGTAGAGCAAAGGGAACCCTTGTGCACTGTCAATGGGAATGCAAATTGCTACAGTCATTATGAATAACGATATGGAGATTGCTTGAAAAATTAAAAATAAAACTACCATATGATATAGCAATCCCACTTCTGGGTATATACTCAAAGGATACTACATCATTATCTTGAGTAGACAGCTGTACTTGTAGGCTCATTACAGCATTATTCATAATAGGTAAGATATAAATATAACCTAAGTGTCCATCAATGAATAGATTATAAAATGTGATGTATACACAATGGAATATTTTTCAGCCCCCCAAATCCTGCTATTTGCAACCATATGGATGAACCTGGAAGGCATTATGCTAAGTGAAATTATCCAGGCCCAGAAAGACAGGTACTGCATGATCTCTCTTATGTGTGGGATCTAGAAAGATAAAATCTAAGCAGAGAGTAGGTGGTTGCCAGGGACTAGAGAATAGGGGAAATAGGGGGATATTGGTCAAAGGTTACAAAATTTCAATTATGCAGGATGAAAAAGTTGTGGAGATTTAATGTGCAGCATGGTGATTATAGTTAATAATATTGTATTATATACTTGAATTTTGTTAAGGAGTAGATCTTAAGTATTCTCACCAAAAAGGTTTTAAAAGTACCATGTGAGGTGATGGATATGTTAATTAGCTTTATTGTGGTAATCATTTAAATGTATATGTGTATTGAAACATTATGTTTTAAGCCTTAGATATACACAATTTTTATTGTCAATTACACCTCAGTAAAACTGGAAAAATACAATTCAGTCCACAGGGAAAAATGATATATATTATTAGGTAAGTTATTTTAATAGAATTGGCTCATTCTTATCTTCCTGAAAAAAAGTCTGTTGATATCTGACATATGATTTTTTAATATAGTGTTAGATTCTGTTTTAATGGAAATCTTTCTAAGCATAAATATGTCATATCCTCCTTCCAGCACTACTACGAATTTTGGCTTGAGAATATAAATAAGACATAGGCTGATTTCTCCTCCCTCTGCCAAAGAATTTTAAAACTAAGGGCCACTGCTTCACACTGAGCATAATAGGTCTCTTTATCTTCTTATTTTCCTCTTTATCATTAATTCTCAAGGTTAATATAGTATGATTTTTTGATTAATTGTGTTCATAGAATAAAAAAAAAATACTTTAATTCTCTGGTATGTTGACATCAAGAGAAATCTAACCAACAGTCCTCTGTCACTATTTCTCTGGAATTTATTTCATTGCAGTTTGAAAGCCTTGTTTCTCTGACACTGAATAGGCTGAACGCTACATGTACACATACACGCACACAAACATGTCTGAGAAATCTATTGGACCCATAAAAGTTGTATGTTGAGAAAGTTACACTGATTTTATTTATTCAAAATGTCTACATTCAGGGAAGTTACCAGAACTCTATTAAATTCTTCAAGACCCTACATCTGCACGTAAAGAAACTGCAAAGAAGCTTCAGTAGCTTCAATAGCCAAATGGCCACAAGCACAGCCTCATTTCATGATCTTGTTTTCTATCAAGATTCAGGAACATGGTATCCTCTTAGTAAACATCTGCCATTTGTTGGACTGCTTCAGGAAAATTTGCAGTGCTTTGCATATAAACCATTACATTATTCTCGGTGTGCTCCTAGTGAGGTAGAAATGATCAACACTATTTAACAAAGGAGTCACATATCTCTGTGCATGTCAGCAACTGATAGAACAAAAGTGAACATCTTGATGTGTAGTTGGGAAGAAATAATCACACAAGTATGTAAATTTTGTTTTATGTCTGTACATTTACATTTAAGAAGTAAAAAATTGAATTAGAGAAGAGTAATGCCTTCAAATTTATATATCACAGCAGGTAATATAGGGGTTTTTTTTGGTCTTAATAAATATCCTGATACTTTTCTACATAGAGAAAAAGTGGTAAAACATCCATATGTACAACACAAATGAAGAAATACTTCCATTTGCAGGTAGACATACTTTTATTAGCAAGAAGCCAAATCTTAGTGCCCAAATTCAAGAAACCATTTGAGGCTATGTGATTAAAAACTCGATTAACTAAATATTTGTTAAACAATTAATTGGTTTCATTCCTTACTGTTGGCACTAAAAATAAGTTGTTGCTCCTATGCTCTAAGTGTTCTCTTTCCCATCAGCAAGAATGCTAAATTTATTTCTAATAAGAACTGCTTTCTAAATTGCTAACTGAATGACCAACAGAGGTTACAGTTCATCTGTGTGCTTGTATGTTTTGAGGCTAGGGTAGTTGATGACAGTGATATGATTGCAATTGGACATGATGAAGTTGATGTTTCTGTGCTATATCCCAGTGGTCTCCAAGAGGCAAGTTAATATACATGTCTTTGGTATCAAGCTTAACAAAGTGAATAAGGGTCAATTTTAAAGAAAGCAATTTAAGAAACAGTTCCACACTCTAATTCCCACACCTTGTAGTAGGATATAGGTCTTTCATAAGATCAAAAATTTTAAGTTAATAACAAGACAATGAAGCAGAAGCTGTTTTTATTATAGCAGCTATTTTTAGAGTTTAATGGAATTGTATGTACTCCTCTGGAGAGCAAATAGAATAAAGAAATTCAATTACTGGGCAATACAAATCAGACTACAAAACAAGTGGGTTTCTATTTCAGTTTTAAAGAGTTTAACACTTGTTAAGCAAACTTGTTTATAAAATCTCACATGTAGATAAATAGAAAAGTACTTGACAATTTTGCAGTTGTCAAAAACAAGGAAATTCATTGATACTATATAGTGGTCAAGAATGAACACATTAATATAATATTTCTAGACTATTTTAAATATGAAACATATTGTGCTTCAAGTCTACTAACATTTTTGAAAAATTTTAAAGCTGAATAGTATACATTGAGGCAAGGGATAAACTCAAATATCATTTTAAACAAAATTCAGACTAGATATTGAAACAGCTTATAAATATTAAAACATTTAATAGAATATCATGAAGACCAAGAATGAAAAATGCTAACACAAGATAAATGTGCACCTACTTCTAGGTGATGGAAACCTAAAATTTTATAATCTCACCAGAATCCATGTTAATCCATGACTACATAGAGAGAAATCTCTAATGACAAGCTGAAGAATCCTTTTCTTAATGAAGCTTTGAAAGCCTTTCAATTTGTAAAGAAAAAAACATAATTTTTCAAATTTACTGTAACAAATGCTAAAAAATATTTAAAAATTTCACCAGTATCCA
This sequence comes from Delphinus delphis, assembly GCF_949987515.2. Lineage (NCBI taxonomy): Eukaryota > Metazoa > Chordata > Mammalia > Artiodactyla > Delphinidae > Delphinus > Delphinus delphis. The sequence goes on along the minus strand of NC_082694.2, from coordinate 18,070,867 downwards.
AAAAAAAAAAAAAAAAAAGAATTTGGAAGGCTAGAATGTTGTGCTAAAGTTTACAAAATGGAATTTACTTTTAGGTCCTACTAGTGGATATTATTAGAGTGACTGCTTATCCCCCAAAGTATTCTTCCCTTGAGAACCTCACCACTAATGATGGACCCTAGCCACTATGTGAGTCTAATGTGGCCTGCCTCTCTGACTACAATGGTTTAAAACAGAATTCGAAACTGCATTTGTCATGTGGCAATGAACAAAACTGAGGTTAAATGAAGAGCTGAAGGTTGAGCAATTTCTAGAAAACAAGCGAATGGAAACTCAGAGAAAGCAAATTTACACATAGAGAAGACATGAGGATAAGTATTTAGAAATAAAAGTAAAAACCCAGCTTATCTCTTAGTTTTCTAATGGCAATCATTCATATATACATCGTAGTGTATATAGGACATTGTTAGGCTGGTGAGGATAGGGATCAGCACGCAACCAATTTTGATAAAACTCATAACTTTTTTTTTTTCCAGGGAACTGGAACAAAGACCATTTAGAATTGACATAAACATTTAGCACACCTCACAGACGTGGAAGACGTGAAGCCCTGGTGTAAGCATGAAAGGTACCAGAGTCTAATGCCAATAAATGGATGATTCTGTAATAGATTTTATCTAATTCCATACTTTCTAAACTTCTTTAAGTGATATTGTCTTACAAGTTGTGTAGACTTTTACATGAAGGAAATGCACTGGCCCATTTATAATGGCTCTCTGGTCCTGCTAATAGCTTATTGCTCAATACATTCTAATGAATTCTGATTTTTATGCATCTGCCATTTATACGCATCTTTACCCTGATTTAGCATTAAGTCTCACCAAATTTGACAAACTGGGAAAATTGAATCTTTAAGCCTACAAGACCATACAAAAGGGTGATTTCAGGTTTGGAATAAATGAAACACTGTAGGGTCTGGGAGACTTTCCAAGATCACACCTACTCCTTTCATTATGCATTATCTTCAAACTTTCCTAATGGACCTGTGAGCAGAGGATTAACAGCTGGCCTGGGCTGATACTGGCCTGCTGGTAAATGACCTTGATGTTTGTTTTCTAAAAAACTACATTTGAAGTCAATGTGAAATTTTGTGTCTGTTCTACTTTATAAACTTCTAACTGGTAAAATTCATTTGAATGGAGCAAACTGAATTTGCATGCAGTCTGTAAGCCTGTATAGCTGGTGAGATGCTGACTTTTCAGGTTCTCTGTGTCAAGATGACCTACATAACCATGGGGTAAGTGGCAAAAGAAATTCAGAACTGTAGAGCCACTGGTCCTCCAAATGAGATTGAAATCTACCTGCTGCTTCTTCAGTCCTTTTTATTCCATAAAGTTAAGTCAATGCACTATCAGATTGAAGCCTACTTGTATCTTATGAATCTGATTGTGTATTCTGACCCATACCAGTTGCTAAATAAATTCAGAGCTTATTTAAATGGTGGTATAACATGGATAAACCATATTATAGAGCTTAAAAATGTTTTTAAAATGCAAACAAAACCTTAAGATGTGTGAAGTCTTAGACTTAAAACCAAAGAAACCCTTAATAAGCATAATTTTCTTCCCTCTGCTATGAGTTTGTGACATTCTATTAGTTTGCTAAGGCTACCATAACAAAATACCAAAGACTAAGTAGTTTAAACAATAAAAGTATAATATCTCACAGTTATGAAGCCTAGAAGTTCAAGATCAAGGTGATGATAGGTTTGATTTCTTCTCAGACCTCTCTCCTTGGTTTGCAGATGACTGCCTTCTTGCTATGTGTTCATGTTGTCTTTTCTTTGTGCAGAGGCCTCCTTGGGTATCTTTGTGTACCCAAATTTCTTCTTCCTCTAAGGACATAAGGCAAATTGGATAAGGGTCCACTCTAATGTCATCATTTTGTCTTAATCACATTGGTAAAGGCCCCATCTTCAAATATATTTACTTCTTAAGGATTCAGGTGTTTGAGTTTCAACGTATGAATTTTTGGGGACACCACTGAGCCCTTAACACACTCTATGTATTCAAACCTAGAACTAATGATCGCTTGGTAAGAACATAACAGGAAAGTGATACAAAAGAAAAGGCATTATCTACAATCCTACTCCCACCTACTACCACCATTACTACTACTACTACTATTTATAGCTGCAAGAACAATCGTTATTATTTAGTGGGACATTTTCATAACAAAGATACTGTGCTGAGTTCTACACTTTTATTATCTTATTTAATTCTCATGACTCAATGAGATAGATATTATTAGAGAAGAAAATGAAATTTAATCTTCTATCATTAAATATATATCACTCTAAGCGGTAGCATTTGTAGATCAAAATAAAATAAATGCATTTCTTTTTTTAGAAATGAGTGTATTGATGTCCTAAGTTATATGTAGTTTCTCTAAGGCCAAGAGGCTTCTAAGCAGTAAAGCTAAATTGGAAGGGACGTTTGACTTTCGCCAAAACTAATGTTGTTATCCATTAGCACAGTTTTTATGTGCCATTGATACAAATTTTCATTTGTGGTACTTTACAAATTCAGATTCCAAAATTTCTCCCAGACTTAAAAAATAAAATTGTCCATGGCTGGTGACCATAAGTGTCATTCTCACTAACACCTTACATGATTTTTATGGCCATGAGAAACATGAAATAATGTTATACTACAAGTTAGAAAGTTAAAGGGTATATTTTTTTTTCAAAGGTTCTTCTTATAAAGGATAGCTCAGGGTCTCAGTTAATGGTCAGTCTAGGCTTTTATTTCTAAAAGATAGTAATAACCAACTATATGAAAGTATCCTGAGGGAGTGACTTTTTATAAATTGCTTAATGATTTCATAAGGTACCTGTGAAAGTTAAGTTATATAATGCAAACAGAAACTCATAGTTCTACATAAGAATTTTAAATTGACTACTCCAAGATCATCTTATTCAGTTCCACCTAGAATAACTGAAACCTTTAGTTGTAAATGTTTATTTTTTTCTACTCCCTCATAAAGTTTTGTCACTGCAGGGATCACTAGGGTTCTTCCCAAATATCACAGTTCTCTAGAGTAACCTCTGTATGTACTTTTAAAGATCACACTTCTGCATTGTTTTGAAATTAGATAAAGCTGTGTAACTTTCTTTGGCCAATGAAATGTGAGTAGAAGTGATGTACCTCACTTTCAGGAACAACATTTTGAGCCAGTGCATAATTCACTGTTTTGTCTTAATCCTGACGAAGTTATTTTAACAAAGAGTGTTAAGAAAACTCCATCAGCTAGAGTGACTACAGTGTGGTGAGACTTGTGTTTTAGGAATACTCTGAGATTCATATTGTTTGTTATGATAATATATTCTAGTCCACTATGACTATTATAGTCACTGATAGAAACATTAAGATGGAAAACTTTCTCTGGAAAACAGAAAATTGTGTGATGGGGCAAAGACCTCTGCCTCCCTCTTATAACATGCCATTATTTTCTTTGGGTGTAGAACAAGCCCTGTTATTTGGAACCCTAAAAACTGTGACCGTGATGGCCATGAAAAGCCCTCACAAAATAGGAGAAATCTGGGTTAAGTTTAAAGTACAAGGTAGATAGATATTGTGCACACACACTCTTAGAAAGCAGTGACAAAACATGCAGTAATATATACTAAGAGGTTACGTTTAAACTGGTGATATAATTTGTAAAAATATAGAGCTAAAAATTATTCAAACACAGTATAATAATCCTCCTGAGATAATTTATAGACCTTGAGTGTGTAAAAATGTCATTGCTTCTAATGAGTAAAATAATGAAAGTAAATTTGTTATTTTAGCTTATTACTTAAAGCCTAAAATAAATTGTCATTTAGTATTTGCTTACTTCCTGAGTTTTCTCAGTGGTATTTACCTTGCTTTGTTCTATTTTTGTCAAACATAACTCCTCATTCTAAATCTTTCTTGATGCTGCACATCTTACAAAGGTTGTTATTTCCCCTTTCTATGTTAACATATTAAAATATATTCAACTGTTATTGGACTAGCTCTTTTAAACTTGTCTTTCCTCCACTTCTGTCTTAGATCAGGTTTCATAGTGGTCTGAGGAAGAATTCATCTTATTTTTAGGAAAAATAATCCAAGCGCATCAAGAGAGAAAAAATGAAATGAGGCTAGTATGGGAAGCAATACAAGATGACATATTAACATAGTGGTTATTAATTCAAAATTTTAAAAAATGTTGTTTAGCTACATAAGATTCGTTTTGAAGTAGTATCTACAGATAAACTGTGCCTATGAGCCATTCTCTATAGAAAAGAAGATGTGATGTTTTTCATTATGACCTTGTGATTCTCATTGATTATGTGATCAAAGCAGTCTATTGTGAGATAAGTGTATTCAGTTTCTCAGAATTATGAGTCAGGGTGGATATAATAGCCACCTATTGTACAATCAAACTGGTATATTCAGGATTAGACCTGGGAAGGTTCAGAAGGTATGTGTAAGTTACACGAACAGGTAGTTCAAATATCTATGTCATTTCCTGCAGTTACACTAGAGCAGGAGTCCTCAAACTCCAGACCACAGACCGGTCTGTGACCTGTTAGGAACTGGGCTGCACAGGTGAGTGGCAGGCCAGTGAGTGAAGCTTCATCTTCTGCTCCCTTTCGCTTGCATTACCACCTGAACCATCCACTCCCCACCCCACCACCATGGAAAAATTGTCTTCCACGAAACTGGTCCCTGGTACCAAAAATGTTGCTGCTGCACTAGAGCATCGCCCATAATTCACACCTTAACCTCATGAGGCTTCAGAATAACCAACAGATGACAGCAGTAAGAACTCAGGCTTATTTTATAGACGGATTGCCATGATATTCTGATTATCAACAAAAATATATTCTTGTTGTTTATAGACCCACTTGAAAGGCAGGTTGTGAAGGGAAGTATATTTATTTTAATAAATTTATTTATTTTTGGCTGCACTGGGTCTTCGTTCCTGCACATGGGCTTTCTCTAGTTGCAGTGAGTGGAGGCTACTCTTCCTTGTGGTGCACGGGCTTCTCATTGCGGTGGCTTCTCTTGTTGCGGAGCACTGGCTCTAGGCTGCAGGCTTCAGTAATTGTGGCTCGTGGGCTCTAGAACGCAGGCTCAGTAGTTGTGGTGCACGGGGTTAGTTGTTCCACAGCATGTGGGATCTTCCTGGACCAGGGCTCGAACCTGTGTCCCCCGCATTAGCAGGCAGATTCTTAACCACTGCACCACCGGGAAGCCCTGGAAAATTCTCCCATTGGATAAAGCAAAGAGAAATACAATTGCCTGTTCACTTTTTTTTTTTTTTACAAGAAAAGTGGTCTGGAATACCAATACATATTCCAGGAAAATGAAACTATTTCGGCTAGGTGGTCATAGGCTTGGAAATAAAAGCGTTAGAATATTGAACCAAGTCTAGAGAAGTGTGAATTGAATTATGATGTGTGCAAAATCATGCAGATCTTTTTCTCTGTGTCTCATGTTAAGGTATATCTAGCCTCTTCCTCATGGACAAACTAGACACTGTTGGAAGAATGTATGTTACACTTGAGCACAATGGTGTGACTGAATATCTAATCCTATATCACAAAAATTATGCTGAGCCCAATACAGCCCCTTCATTAGTTAATTAACCATCCAAGTGCAAACAGCTTGATCACATCAAATCTTCTTCAGTTTGGCAGGGTCTATTCTGGAAATGGGCTTACCTTTACAGACCACATTGCAAGCACCAATGTGATCATCCAAGGGCATCCAAGATAAATGACAGTCTATTGACGGGATGTTTCAATTAAATTGCCTCAGAATAAGGGAGCAATTTTACAAAAACAGGTGGTGAAATAATAGGCTTATAACTTTGTGATGTACTGGTCTTATGACTTATCCCATCATCCAGAAGCAGTGAGTCTTAAGGAACCAAAGAATGAACTGTTGAAAGCTCAGCTAAACCCCAATCGAAAGAATCATCCTTACATATGACAGCTCTATAATGCATTAAACAAATGGCTGCTAGGTAGTGCTATGTATTCAATAGCTAGAACACAAGGGTCTAGTACTAATGAGTAGAAGTGTTCTTTACCAATACTTCTGAGTTTATCACCAGCCAATTCTTACTAAGTAAATTTCTGAGGTATATACGTCAGGTAGAAGGAATGTGATTGTAGACTGAGGTTCTGGGAAGAGATGTAAAGCAAAGAAGTGGTAACTCTGTGGGTAAAACTGAATGAACTTAAATATACAATACAGCAAAATACTAACATTTTATAGTATTATAAAATTAGAATTAAACTATTAAAAATATGTTAGGAATGTGAAGCTAAAGTATTCTAATATAATTTCATTACCTTGAAGGAGATTAAATCTATTGGTTAATTTTGAATTACCAATTTTTTTTTACATCTTTATTGGAGTATAATTGCTTTACATTGGTGTGTTAGTTTCTGCTTTATAACAAAGTGAATCAGTTATACATATACATATGTTCCCATATCTCTTCCCTCTTGAGTCTCCATCCCTGCCACCCTCCTTATCCCACCCCTCTAGGTGGTCACAAAGCACAGAGCTTCTCTCCCTGTGCTATGTGGCTGCTTCCCACTAGCTATCTATTTTACATTTTTTAAAATTATGTTTAATTTTTAGGATTAATACCAGAAGAAAAAAACAAAGTATATAACTTCCAAAGAGGTAGACAAAAACCAACAAACACAAAGATTAAAAGAATATTCAGTCAACCCAGAAGAAGGCAATGAAGGAAAGGGGTAGAGAGAGAGAGAGAGAAATGAACACATTTACAGATGAAAAACTTGGGAGACACCTTGTAAGTAAGATTAACAAAATCAACAATTTGTTCCATTTATTACGAATAATAAAATAAATCAAAGCTGTTATGCCACATGATTGGATGCAATGAGAATACGCTGTCAGTTCTGGGATATACCTACCAAAATAACAGACAGCATAATATAATCATGATGAGTCATAAGAAAAACACAAATTGAGAGGCAGTATTCATAATAATTGAATTGGAATCCTCAGCAGCAGCATGTAAAGGAAAGACTAAGGAACTATTTTAGACAGAAGGAAAGTAAAGAGGCTTGCTACAAATGATTGTAAATTGGAGACATTTGCTACAGTGGGCATTACTGGGACAACTCATGAAACTTGAACAAAGACTGTACATTATATGAATTTAATTCATCACCAAAATTTAATTAGTTTTGATAACTATATTATAGTTATATAGAAGAAAATCTTTATAGGGATTACACAGTAAATTATTCAGATATAAAGGACGCTATGCTAACAACTGACATACACCAATATGATTCAGAATAAAAAATACTTTTCATGCAAATGATAAAATAGTCTGTGTGTTTATATTTTTAAAATGATTAGAAAAATGCAGAAAATTCTAAATAATGTACAAGGAAAGGAAAATAATGTTTAAACAAAAATTAATAAATTAGAAAATAATATTGTAATAGAGGGAGACTGAACAGAGACAAATACATACTATCTAAAAATCTCTGACTATAATAAGAAAAAAGCAAACAAAAAAGAAAGAAAAAAAAATAGAGAGACAATATCGGAAATGAAAAAGGTACTTCAAAATATGTCTGCAGATTTTAACAAGATTATATTGAAGCATTATGGAAAGTTTTACACCAGTATTGAGGTTTCAGATAAAATGGATAGTTCCCTACACTCAAGAATAATTCTACGACCACTAAAGATAATAAACTAACTTTTAAAAAGATCCTTCCCTAAAAACAAAATAACACACACAGACATACACAAACAAAAACAAGGCATGTTAGGCTGTTTTCAATAGCAAATTACATCAGAATGTTAATGAAGAAGTAAATTCAACCTTACACATATAGAGAAGGAAGCAATGTTTCCCAATTTATGCTGTGAGGATGCAAAGCCTTGATACCAAAATCTGAAGCTGACATTAAAAGGAAGGAAAATTACAGGCCAATATCACATTCTGAACAAAACTTAAAGGAAATTTCATTATAGCATTATACAAAATGAATAATACAGCATGGATATTTGGGTTTATCCCAGCAATGTAAGCTATTTAATATTAGAAAATAAATCAGTATAACAATATATTGATTAAAAAAGAGGAAAAATATATTTGATTTTATTTATTGATGCAGAAAATTCTCATATAACTCAGTATTTATTTGTGATTAAATACCTTACTAGGTGAGGAAGAATGTATTTTTAAATCTAATGTAAGTAATTCATAAATTCCTACAGCAAACATTTTGCTCAAATTTAAAAATCTGAAGTCTCTTCTTTTAAAATAAAAAATAAACAGGGAAAACTACAATATCTGCTAATATTCAATGTTTTAATTGAGGTAATATCCAGTGCTACATATACATTGAAAAATAATTTTATAATGTAATCAATTTATTTGATATCCCTGGGCATAGAGAAAATTTAAAACGCTTGTTAAAAAATGTATTAGAGTGTTTGTCAGGTTCTGTATATCTAATCAATATACCCAAATCAATTGTAGTTCTATATACTATCAACTGACAGGGGAATAATTTACAATAAAATGAAAAAAATATCAATTGCTTTGGAAAATATCTAACAAAGAAAGACAAGACCTATTTGTGGAAAATTACATACTTTTATTGATAGTCATTAAAGAAGGCTTGATAAATGGATATATGTAATGCATTAGAAATTGCATTTTAAAAGCATGTCTTCAAAATTGCCTTATTAATTCAATTTATATATACAATGTTTGTATTTGCAATCCAAAATGTTTTATATTGTTATTTTACACAACTTAGTAAGTTGATCTGGAAATGCCTGGAGCCAAGAGTAAGCAATACACTATCATACTAATTGCACAAAGTATTGAGTTTTTAAAGTCTTAAAAATGATATGTTGTAGTAATAACAAAGTTGTATAAATAGACCAATGAAATGGAATGAGGAAACTATATATAGACACAAGTATGTATAGCTATTGACATATGAAGGAGGTGGAACTGCAGACAGGGGGAAAACTATTTTTCAATAAAAAGGTGCTTGTTAAGTGGTTGGTTTAACACATATGTTTAAGGGGAAATTTAAATGTCTCAGAAAATTATAAAAGAATATTTTCAGAACTTTGAAACATTGAAGTCTTTCTAAAATAAGAACAAAAGCTTTAATCAGAATTTTGGCAAGAAACAAATGGAACAAACAAATGGAAGCAGCCTTAAAAGAGTTTTTAAGGTCCCTGAGTGCCCAATAAATCTAACATACATGCAAAATACCAGAGCAGGAAGATCCAAGTATTGGTCCCTCCATCTAAGCAACCATTGAACTGAAAAGAATTAAATCAACTAATTCGGAACAAAGGAATATGATTGTTCACATATAACAAGGAGACTACTTGATGGAGCTCATTTTGGTAAGAAAGCAGCATCCACAAACCATTTACCATGCCCCATTTCTCAGCCCCATTGTTGAACTGGGGACAGTGGTCTGCATTCCTTGGTTGTATAGCTGGTGCTGCAGCAAGCATAGGAGACCTTGTGCTCCAAAAATTAGAGGTTGTGAATTTGGTTTGTTGTGGTGAAACCCTGAAAAAATGCCAGAGACACCTTCCTTGGTTTTAGCCTTTTTGGCTGAAGTGATTTCCCCTGCTGGCATCATTGAAGGCATTTAAAGAGGCAGAACCCTGCTTCTACATCCCCTTTTGGAATCACACATTTAAGGACATTTTTGTAAGATCACTGTCTGAAGATAGAGAAAACAGGCCAGAAATTTCAGTGATGACACACAACAAAGAGTACACACTTTGCAAAAATCATTTGGAAAAGTCAAAAATGGACATTTCCAAGCCTACACAAGCAAAATCAACAATCCCTGAGGACTGTGAGAGTCAGATTTCCAAAATTATCACATTATATAACAAAATTACCACATGAGAATTCTTAGTTCTTTACAAAAAATTACAAAGCATTCAAAGAAGCTTGAAAGTATGACTCATCGAAAATACAAAAATGACTTTGACAGAAACCATTCCTAAGAAAGCCTAGACTACTGGAATTACTGACTCCACCAACATAGTAAAAAGATTATATTCCATGACAAAGTGGGATTTGTCCCAGGAATTCAAGACTAATTTAACGTTCTAAATCAATCAATTTACTGTACCGTAACAATAGAATAAAGGGGAAAATACCACATGATAATCTCTGTAGAGGCAGAAAAATCATTTGACGCAGCATCTTTTGGTGATAAAAACACTCAATGAAATAGAAATAGGACGTAACTACTTCAATCTGGTAAAACTCATCTATGAAAAATCCACAGCTAAAATTAAACTTAACAGTGATATAGTAACAGAGTGAAAGCTATCTAAGATCAAGAAAAAGACAAAAATATCTGCTCTTACCACTGCTGTTCAACATTGTACTAGAGATTCTATTGAAGGAAATTAGGTAAAAAATAAAATGTATCCAGATTTAAAAGGAAATATTAAAACTATTTATACTTGATATGATCTTGTTTATACTACATCCTGAAGAATAAGAATAAATTATTACAACTAATGAACAAGTTCAGCAAAATTGCAGGGTATAAGGTCAATGCACAAAAATCTGTTGTATTTTTATGCACTAACAATAAGTGGTATGAATTTTAAATTAAGAAATCAAGAGCATTAGAAAACAAAGAACAGGGGAATGTATTTGAAAAATAATTCAAGAATTTTAGACACTAAAACTACGTAAACATTGTTGAAAAAATTAAAAGTCTAAATGAATGGAAAGGCGTTCCATGTTTATGAAACTTTTCATTACTATGTCACTACCCTCCAAATTGACCTATTTTTCAACTTTTAAACTGCCTTGTCTGCAGAAATAAATTAGCTGATTCTAAAACTCATATGGAAATACAAGGAACCAGGAAGAACACAAAGAACCAAAGAAAGAACTAAGCTGGATTACTCACACTTCCCACATTCAAAATATACTATACAAAAGACAATGAAATATTCTTTATGATGCTGTAATTGTGAACACAGTGATTATGCATTTGCCAAAATATATAAATATACAACATAAAAGGTGAATCATAATGTAAACTATGGACATTAATTAATAATAATGTATTGATATTGGTTCATCAATTGTAACAAATATGTTACATTACTGAAGATGTTAAAAAGAGTAGAATCTGTGAGTTTGAGGGTGTATATGCTAAGTTTTTCTGTAAACCAAGACCAGCTCTAAAAAATGAAATCTGTTACTTAAAGAAAATCCTGCTAAGACTTGTTTTCTGAATCACCATTTTGTAGTTTTTTGAATATGTTTCTCTGCACATATTTATAGATTCATACCTAACTTTATCCTTGTTTTTGAGACCATTGTAAATGGTATTCTTTTCCTTTTTTTTTCTTCTTCAAAGTTCACTCTTTCATTATAGGGATATAAGGTGGGATCAAGATGGCAGAGTAGGAAGACCTTGAGCTCACCTCCTCTCACCCTCTCACATACACATCAAAACTAAAACTACATATACAGCAACTCAGTTTGAGAATGACCTGGAGACTAGCAGAGCGGATCCTCTACAACCAAGGTTATACAGGAAGAAACACAGAGTTTGGTAGAAAGAGAGGAGAAGCAATCTACTCAACCACACTCCTGGTAGGTGACCCAGAAGAGGAGGGATATATCACAGTCTTGGGCCTACTCCCTAAGGAGCAAAGGGTTCAAATCTCATATTGGACACACCAGAAATGAGGTCTGGCACTGGGAAGATGAGCTCTCTTGCCTGGTTTGAAAGCAGTGAGACTTACTGGATGGCTATAGGAAACCGAGTGTCTGCTCTTCTCGAGGGTGCTCAGAGGTGCTTGCTCCTAGTTTGAGCACAGAAACAGCAGATTGATGAAAACTTCCTGGTGATCTGGCTGGCCTGCCAGACCACCTCAGGATGCCCCCCAGCCCACACCAGGCTTCTGATCCAATCCCTCCTGGTCCCAACCAGGGAAGAATCTTCCATTATTCCCTGGAGAAGTGGAGCTAGCTTAGAATTGTGGCTCTAACCCCACAGGGCCCAGCTTTACCTCAGCCAATGTGGAGATCACCGTTGCACTGAGTAGAAGCAGAGATAGCTCAGATTTGTTGTTCCAGACACTTGGACCCTGGCCCTGCCCCAACCAAGGAAAAAGTGGCTGTTATACTGGAGAGAATCTCAGCTCCCTCAGGGCCCCTTCTCCAGCCTCTTGGATCCTGGTCCCATCCCTCATCAGGGTGGGAGTGTCCATTGAGCCTGGGAGGAGTGCTGGCTCACACCTGATTCCACTTCTAGCCCATACAACTCCAGCCTTATGCCACACCAAGATGGAGACTGCCAGAGCAACCCAGGAAAAGATGCAGCCAGTAGTTACTTCAGATTTGCCTCTAGCACCAAAACTACTAGGCACTAACAAATTACATAGGGATGCTCCCACACAAGTTTCCTAGGATAGGAAACTGTTTCACCTAGTTTCATGGAGATAAGCAAAGAAAGTCAAACAAACTGAGAAGGCAGAGGAATATGTTCCAAATGAAAGAACAAATAAAACCCCAGAAAATAAACATTTCATTATGTTTTCATAAGGAAACAGAGATCAATAATTTACTTAAGAGAATTCAAAGCAATAGTGAGTAAATAAATGCTCACTGACCTTGGGTAAAGGATAGAGGAACACAGTGAGAACTTCAGCAAAGAACTAGAAAACGTAAAAATAACCAAAGCTGAAGATTCATCTAGAATCAGACTAGATGATACAGAAGAATGCATGAGCAACATGGAAGACAGGGTATTGGAAACCTTCCAATCAGAACAGCAAAAAGGAAAAACAAATTTAAAAATGAGCGTAGTTTAAGGAGCCTTTGAGACAACATCAAGCATACTAACATTATCATTATAAGGGTCCCAAAGAAGAAGAAAGGGGAGGAAATCATATTTGATGAAATTATGACTGAAAAATTCCTAATCTGAAGAAAGAAACAGATATCTAAGTCCAAGAAGCACAGAGAGACTCAATCAAGATGAACCAAAAAGACCCACACTAAGACATATCATAATTAAAATGTAAAATCAAAGTGATAATTTTAAAGGCAACAAGAGAAAAACAGAGTCACATACAAGGGAATCCCTATAAGACTATAAGCTTATTTTTTAACAAAGATTCACAAGTCAGAAGGGAGTGGCTTAATGAATTTAAAGTACTTAAAGAAGAAACCTACAACAAAGGATACTCTACCCAGCAAATCATTCAGAATTGAGGGGCAAATAAAGAGTTTTCCAAACAAGCAAAAACCAAGAGTTTATCACTACTAAACTCATCTTACAAGAAATGTTAATGTCTTCCTTATGCAAAAAAGAAAAAGCTATACCAAGAAATAAGAAAATGTTGGAAAGAAAAATTTCATCAGAAAATGTAAACTCACAGGAAAAGATAAAAATCATGTTATCACCTCACCTCAATAGATGCAGAAAAATCATTTGACAAAATTGAATGGACATTCATGATAAAAATTCTCAATAAAGTTGGTATGGGGGAACATACCTCAATATAATAAAGGCCATTTATGACAAAACCACAGCTAACTTCATACTCAATGGTGAAACACTGGAAGTTTTTTTTTCCTTTAAAATAAAGAACAAGACAAGGATGCTCACTCTTGCCACATATTTAATGTAGTATTGGAAGTCCTAGCTGCAGAAATCAGACAATAAAAAGGAAATAAAAGGTATCCAAGTTGGAAGGGAAAAAGTAAAACTGTTACTATTTGCAGATGACATGATGCTATATATAGAAAACCCTAAAGACTTCACTATATATATATATATATATATATATATATATATATATATATATTAGAATTAATACATGAATTCAATAAAATTGCTGGGTACAAGATTAATATAGGACATTTGTTGCATTTCTATACACTGAGAGCAAACTATCAGAAACAGAAATCAAGAAAACATCCCATTTAAATTCAAATCAAAGGGAAAAATACCTAGGAGTAAATTTAACCAAGGTAGTGAAAGGCTGGTACTCAGAAAAATATAAAACATTGATGAAGGATATTGAAGTGGGTACAAATAGATGGAAAGATATTCAGTATTCCTGGATTGAAAGAATTAATATTGTTAAAATGCCCATGCTACAAAAAGCAATCTACAAATTTAATACAATCCCTATGAAAATGCCCATGTCATTTTTCACAGCACTAGAACAAATAATCCTAAAATTCTAATGGAACCACAAAACACCCTGAATTGCCAAAGCAATTTGGTAAAAGAAAGAACAATTCTAGAGGTATCAAACTTCCTGGCTTCAGGCTATGCTACAAAGCTACAGTAGTCAAAACAGTATGGTACTGGCACAAAAACAGACACATAGATCGATGCCACAACATAGAGATAGATCCCAGAAATAAACCCACACATATGTACTCAATTAGTCTATGACTAAAGGCAGCAAGAATATACAATGGAGAAACTATAGTCTTATCAATAAGTTGTTTTGGGAAAACTGGACAGCTAAAAGAATGAAAGGAGAGAGTTTTCTCACATCATCCACAAAAATAAACTGAAAATGGATTAAAGACATAAATATAAGACCTGAAACCATAAAACTGCTAGAAGAAAGCATAGGCAGTACACTCTTTGGCATTGGTCTTAGCCCTTTTTATATCTTCCTCCTCAGGCAAGGGAAATAATAGCAAAAATAATCAGATGAGACCTAATCAAAGTAAAATGTTTTAGCACAGAGAAAGAAATCATAAACACAATGAAAATACAACATACTGAATGGGAGAACATGCTTACAAATGATATGTCCCATAAAAGATTAATATCCAAAGTATACAAATAACTCATACAACTCAATATTTTTAAAAATCTGATTAAAAAGTAGGCAGAGGGCCTGAATAGGCATTTTTCCAAAGGAGACATACAGATGGCCAACTGACACATGAAAAAATGCTCAGCATGATTTGCATTTTCACCAGGAAAATGCAAATCAAAACAACGAGGTATCACCTTATACCTGTCAGAATGGCTATTGTCAAAAAGACAAGAAATAGCAAGTGTTGGTGATAAAAGGTAACCCTTGTGCACTGTCTGTGGGAATGTAAATTGGTACAGCCACTATGAGAAACAGTATGGAGTTTCCTTAAAAAATTAAAAATAGAACTAGCATACAATCCAGCAATCCCACTCCTGGGTATTTATTCAAAGAAAACAAAAACACTAATTCAAAAAGATATATGCATCTCAATGTTCAGTGCATAATTACTTATAAAAGCCAAGATATAGAAACAACCTAAGTGTCCATCGACAGATGAATGAATAAAGAAGTGTGTGTATATATATATATACACACACACACACACACACACACACACACACACATATATAAAATCAGCCATAAAAAAGAATGAAATTCTTCCATTTGTGAAAACATGGGTGGATCTAGAGAGTATTATGCTTAGTGAAATAAATCAGATAGAGAAAAACAAATACTGTATATTTTCACTGTCATGTGGAATGTAAAATGTAAAACAAAGGAACAAATATAATGAAACAGATACAGAGAATGAACTAGTGGTTTCCAGAGGAGTGTTAGTGGGGGAAGGGCCCAAATAAGTGAAGAGGATTAAGAGGTATGAAATGCCAGGTATAAAATGAATAAGTTACAAGGATATAATACACTTCACAGGGAATATAGTCAATATTTTATAATAACTTTGTATGGAATATATTCTATAAAATATCAAATTACTGTACTGTAAATGTGAAACTAAAATAATATTGTAAGTCAACTATATTTCAATAAAAAATAAATAAAATAAAATAATTTCATTACCGGTATATAGGAAAGTAATTGACTTTTCTATGTTAGTCTTGCATCCTGTGATATTGCTACATTCACTTAATTGTTCTAGGAGGTTTTTGGTTGTTCATGTTGATTCTTGGAATTTTCTACATAGACAATATTGTCTTCTGTGAATAAAATCAATTTTATTTATTTATTACCAATGTGCATTCATTTCATTTCTTTGCCTTGTATGATTGTTTCAGTTAGCAATTCCAGCATAATGTGAGAGAGGACAGCTTTGCCTTTTTCTTCAACTTAGGGGTGTCCATTTTATCACAATTTACATATGAGGTTATTGATCAGTTTTTCAGAGAAATCACTGATAAATTTATGGAAGGTTTTCCTCTACTCATAGATAGCTGAGACATTTTGGTCATAAATAAGTGATAGATTTTGTCATATATTTTTTATGTTTCAGATGATATGATTGTATGTTTTTCTTCTATATAGTATATTACCTTCATTTTTAAATGATGAAATACCCTTGCAAACTTAGAACAAATCCCATTTTCCATTATATATAATTTTATTATTTTTTTAATTTATGGTTTTGATTTGCTAATTCCTGGTAAAGGTTATTTTCATCTGTATTCATGAGTGATATTGGCCTGTTCTTTTTTTCTTCTAATGTCTTCATCTGATTTTAATAATAGGATAATGCTGGACTCATTGAATTAATTGGGAAGTGTTCCTCCATTTATATTTTCCAGAAAAGAATGTGGAAAATTGGTATTATTTCTAACTTACATGATTGACAGAATGCACAAGTAAAAAATCTGCTGGTCTGATGATTTCTCATATGGAAGATTCTTCTTCTTTTTTTTTTTTTAACATCTTTATTGGAGTATAATTGCTTTACAATGTTGTGTTAGTTTCTGCTGTATAACAAATTGAATCAGCTATATGTATATATATATCCACATATACCCTCCCTCTTGTGTATCCCTCCCACATTCCCTATCCCACCACTCTAGGTGGTCACAAAGCAATGAGCTGATCTCCTGGTGGGATGCAGCTGCTTCCCACTAGTTATCTATTTTACACTTGGTAGTGTATATATGTCAATGCTACTCTCTCATTTCATCCCAGCTTAACCTAACCCCTCCTTGCATCCTTAAGCCAATTCTTTGTGTCTTTATTCCTGTCCTACCCCTAGATTCTTCATAACAATTTTATATTTTTGGATTCCATATATATGTGTTAGCATATGGTATTTGTTTTTCTCTTTGTGACTTACTTCATTCCATATGACAGTCTCTAGATCCATCCACCTCACTAAAAATAACTCAATTTTGTTTCTTTTTATGACTGAGTAGTATTCCATTGTATAAATGTGCCACATCTTCTTTATCCATTCATCTGTTGATGGACACTTAGGTTGCTTCCATGTCCTGGCTATTGTGGTACATGTCTCTTTTTGAATTATGGTTTCCTCAGTGTATATGCCAAGTAGTAGGATTGCTGTGTCACATGGTAGTTCTATATTTAGGTTTTTAAGGAACCTGCATAGTGTTCTCCATAGTGGCCTTATTGATTTACATTCCCACCAACAGCACAAGAGTGTTCCCTTTTCTCTACACCCTCTCCAGCATTTATTGATTGTAGATTTTTTGATGATGGCCATTCTGAATGGTGTGAGGTAATACCTCATTGCAGTTTTGATTTGCATTTCTCTAATGATTAGTGACATTGAGATTCTTTCATGTGTTTGTTGGCAATCTGAATGCTTCTTTGGAAAAATATCTATTTAGGTCTTCCGCCATTTTTTGGATTGCATTGCTTGTTTTTTTTTTTTGATATTGAGCTGCATGAGCTGCTTGTTTATTTTGGAGATTAATCCTTTCTCAGTTGCTTTGTTTGCAAATATTTTCTCTCATTCTGAGAGTTGTCTTTTCATCTTGTTTATGGCTTCCTTTGCTGTGCAAAAGCTTTTAAATTTCATTAGGTCCCATTTGTTTATTTTTGTTATATCCATTTCTCCAGGAGATGGGTCAAAAAGGATCTTGCTGTGATTTATGTCATAGAGTGTTCTGCCTATGCTTTCCTCTAAGAGTTTTATAGTGTCTGGCCTTACATTTAGGTCTTTAATCCATTTTGAATTTCTTTTTGTGTATGGTGTTAGGAAGTGCTCTAATTTCATTCTTTTCCATGTAGCTATCCAGTTTTCCCAGAACCACTTATTGAAGAGGCTGTCTTTTCTCCATTGTATATTCTGCCCCCTTTATCAAAGATAAGCTGATCATATGTTCATGGGTTTATCTCTGGACTTTCTATCTAGTTTCATTGATCTATCTTTCAGTTTTTGCAACAGTACCATACTGTCTTGATTATTGTAGCTTAGTAGTATAGTCTGAAGTCAGGGAATCCTATTCCTCCAGCTCCATTTTTCTTTCTCAAGATTGCTTTAGCTTTTCCAGTTTTTTTGTTGTTTCCATACAAATTGTGAAAATTTTTTGTTCTAGTTCTGTGATAAATGCCATTGGTAGTTTGACAGGGATTGCATTGAATCTGTAGATTGCTTTGTGTAGTGTAGTCATTTTCACACTGCTGATTTTCCAATCCAAGAACATGGTATATCTCTCCATCTGTTTGTATCATCTTTACTTTTTTTCATCAGTGTCTTATAATTTTCTGCATAGAGGTCTTTTGTCTCCTTAGGTAGGTTTATTCCTAGGTACTTTATTCTTTTTGTTACAATGGTAAATGGGAGTGTTTTCTTAATTTCTCTTTCAGATTTTTCATCATTAGTGTTTAGGAATGCAAGAGATTTCTGTGCATTAATATTTTATCCTGCTTCTTTACCAAATTCATTGATTAGCTCTACTAGTTTTCTGGTAGCATCTTTAGGAGTCTCTATGTATAGTATCATGTCATCTGAAAACAGTGACAGCTTTAGTTCTTTTCCAATTTGGATTCCTTTTATTTCTTTTTCTTCTGTGATTGATGTGGCTAAAACTTCCAAAACAATGTTGAATAATAATAGTGAGAGTGGGCAATCTTGTCTTGTTCCTGATTTTAGTGGAAATGCTTTCAGTTTTTCACCATTGATTATGATGCTTGCTGTGGGTTTGTCATATATGGCCTTTATTATGCTGAAGTAAGTTCCCTCTATGCCTACTTTTTGGAAAGCTTTTATAATAAATGGGTGTTGAATATGGTTGAAAGCTTTTTCTGTATCTATTGAGATTATCATATGGTTTTTATCCTTCAGTTTGTTAATATGGTGTATCACATTGATTGATTTGCATATATTGATTTGCATATATTTGCACTTATTCATTACTGATTCAACTTATTATGTGTATAGAACTGTATAGGTGATCTACTTCTCCTCATGTGAAATTTGACAATTTGTGTCTGTCAAATCATTGATACATTTCACCTAAATTACAAAATGTGTGGCCTTAGAATTATTTGTAGTATTCCTTTAGTATAATCTTAGTTTCCATGGAGTCAGTAGTAATGATTACTGAAAAATTCCATATTGGTAATTTTCTCTTTCTCTTGTTTAGCCTGGCTGCAGCTTTATCAATTTCATTCCTCTTTTCCAAACAATTAGCTTTCCAGTTTGTTAATTTTCTCCTTTGATTTACTAGTTTAAGTTTATAAATTTGTCCTCTACATTTTATTATTTATCTTCATCTGTTAGCTTTAGGCTTCCACTTGTTATTTATGTAGTGTAAAATGTTGGAAACTATATTTTCACTTTAGGTCCAACTTCTTTTATAATATATACATTTAATGCTACAGATTTTCTTTGAAGCACTGCTTTCCTTCTATCTCAGAAATATTATTATATTTTAAATTTTTATTTACTTGAAAATATTTTTAGTTTTTTGACACTTCTTTTTTGATTTATGTGTTATTCAGAAGTGTATTGTTTGATCTCCAAATATTGGAGTTTTTCCAGCAATCTTTCTGTAATTAATTTTGGTTTAGTTCCATTGTGGAATGAGAATATATTTTGTATGATTCCTGTTCCTTTACATTTTTTCAGATTTTTGACACAACATATGGTTTATCATGCTGAATATTCCATGTGAGCTTGAAAAATGTGTATTACTTTGTTGTTGAATAGAGTATTCTGTATATGCTAATTGGATCCAGTGTACTGGTGGTGCTGTTTTATTCAATTGTATCAGTACTGATTTTCTTTTTGTTGGCTCTATCATCACTAAAAAAGAGCTGTTGAAATCTCCAACTGTAACTGTGGATTTGTCTATTTCTCCTTGCAATTCCAATGTTTTTTGCCTCATGTATTTGCCTCATTTATATTTTTTTCTTAATTTTTTATTGTTCTATTGTATATCTTCAAATTTGTTATTCATTTATTCTGCAAAAAAATGAAGACAGTAAAGTACAAATCATGTTATTTATAAAAAGTTCAAGAAAATTTTATAATATTTTTCTTATGTATTACTGGGTAAAAAAGTACTCTAAACTCAGTGGCATAAAATAATAACTGGTTTGTTATTATCATAAATTCTGTGAGTCAGTAATTCAAATAGCGCATGGGGGGATGAATTTTTTTTCTGCTTCACTATGTTAGATGCTTCAGCTGAGAAGGTTTGAAAGGCTGGGGTGACTTGAATGATTGCAGCTGTAATTATGTAGAAGATTCTATAGTCACATTTTTGGTGTCTAGGTGGGGATGAGTCTAAGATACTTTGACCAACTGTCCCAGTTTTCCTGGAACTGAAAGGGTTCCTAATATGCTGGATGTTTAGTGCTAAAACCAGGATCATTTTGGTCATATAGCTGGTCACTCTTCTCTATGGTTAAGCTCAGCTGTGACAATTGATTAGAGCACTTCACATGCTTCTCAAAACATGTTGCTAGATTATGAGAGAAAATCTTCCAAAAGGGAGTATTCAGAGACAAATGTTTAAAAAGACCAAGGCAGAAGTTACAAGCCTTCTGATAAAGCCTGGGAAATCACATAGCATCATTCAGTTGCAATTATATTACAAAGGCTAGCCCAATTTCAATAGAAGGGGAATTACTTTCCACCTTTAGATAGTAGCGTGGCAAAATCACATAGTAGAATAGCATCTAGGAGAAGGAATAATCCTGTAGTAATTTTTGAAAATGATAATTTGCTGCAAAATAAACAATATTTCATATATGTATACATATGGTATGGCTATAAAAAAAGCAGAGAAATGATCATCTTAAAATTCAGGCTAGCAGTTATAAATAAGGCAATGGGAGTGGGTTGTAACAATGAGGGTATGCTTGGCATGTGTGGAATTCTGACAATATTTGGTTTTCAATGAGTGGTTGTTAGGTATTAAATTTTAAATTATTTGTTTAAATGTATATTTGATTTAAATGTACTTTTCTAGATGTACATTATTTTACAAAATTAAAAATATATATTAAAATTAGAAATGGACAACTCTATTCTGGAATTTATTCTCTAACATATTTGCTGAGAACTCTCCCTTAAAAGCACCAAATGAGAACTTATTTATTAGAGAATTTTTAGCTTTGATTATTTTATTTTCTAAATTTTTCAAGTTTGTGAATTAGAGCTCCTAAAGCTGGTTAATTTATTGAAAACAACAACAACAAACCCACCACATTTGAATGATTGTTGTCTTTAAGAAAAATGAAAAGGAGAATAACCTTTATGATGCCACAGATACATTTAATGAAAAAGTTGATAGCTTTATGAACAATGTGAACTCCAGAATGAGACAACAGAATAAGCAAACAAATTAGTAAAATTTAGCCCAAAAAAAGATAAATCATTAAAGAATAAATTTTTGTTAAAAGAAAATTACAGAAATATCTATTTAGGTCTTCTGCTCATTTTTTGATTTTTTTTTTTTTTTTTTTTAATATTGAGCCACATGAGCTGTTTGTAAATTTTGGAGACTAATGACTTGTTGTTTGCATTGTTTGCAAATATTTTCTCCCATTCTGTGGGTTGTCTTTTTGTTTTGTTTATGATTTCTTTTGCGGTACAAAAGCTTTTGATTTTAATTAGGTCCCATTTATTTATTTCTGTTTTTATTCCCATTACTATAGGAGATAGATAGAAAAAGATATTGCTGCAATTTGTGTCAAAGAGTGTTCTGCCTACATTTTCCTCTAAGAGTTTTATAGTATCCAGTCTCTCATTTAGGGCTTTAATCCATTTTGAGTTCATTTTTGTGTATGGTGTAAAACAATGTTCTAGTTTCATTTATTTACATGTAGATGCCCATTTTTTCCAACACCATTTGTTGAAGAGACTGTCTTTTCTCCATTGTTTATTTCTGGGCTTTCTATCTTGTTCCATTTATTTATATTTCTGTTTTTGTGCCAGTACTATATTGTTTTGATGACTGTAGCTTTGTAATGTAGTCTAAAATCAAGAAGCCTGGTTACTCCAGCTCCATTTTTCTTCCTTAAAATTCTTTTCGCTATTAGGGGTCTTTTGTGTCTCCATACAATTTTTTTTTAAAATATGATACAAATGAACTTATTTACAAAACAGAGACAAACTTACACACTTGGAGAATGAATTTATGGTTACCAGGGGGGAAGGGTGGAGGAGAGGGGTAGCTTGGGAGTTTGGAATTGACATGTACACACTGCTACATTTAAAATACGTAGGCAAGACTATAATTTCAGGTATCATTTCTATAGTTCATTACTAGAGAAGTTTCTCTGAATGTGTAGAGCACCTTAAGGCTGTGAAAAAATGAATAAATAAATAAATTAATTAATAAAATAGGTAACCAAAAAAGACATACTAAATAGCACATGGAACTCTTCTCAATATTCTGTAATAACCTAAATGGGAAAATAATTTTAAAAAGAATAGATACATATCTATGTATAACTGAATCACTTTGCTGTACACCTGAAACTAACACAATATTGTTAATCAGCTATCCTCCAATATAAAATAATTTTTTTAAAAAAAGAAGATTGCATTTGTGAGCAGAACTTTCTATATTTTATTTAAAAAAATCAGTTACGGGGCTTCCCTGGTGGCGCAGTGGTTGAGAGTCCGCCTGCCGATGCAGGGGACACGGGTTCGTGCCCCGGTCCGGGAAGATTCCACATGCCGCAGAGCGGCTGCGCCCGTGAGCCATGGCCGCTGAGGCTGTGCGTTCGGAGCCTGTTGCTCCACAATGGGAGAGGCCACAACAGTGAGAGGCCCGCGTACCGCAAAAAAAAAAAAAAAAAAAAAATCAGTTATGAAGATGCTTACCCACAAAATTAGCTCTGAGCATTAAACCAAAGAACCCATATATATTAATTTCCTATGACTTTTGTAAGAAACTACCACAAACTGAGGGGTGTAAAACAGCAGAAATTTATTCTTTTGTATTACTGGATACTAGAACTCTAAAATCAAGTTAGCAGGGCCACCCTCTCTCAGCCCCTGGTGGTTGCTGGCAGTCATTGGTATTCCCTGATTCAGGTTGCATAATTCCAATCACTGACTTGTCATCATACAGCCTCTTTACTCTGTGTGTCTGTGTCTTCATATGGCATTCTCCTCTGTGTTTCCCAAAATGACACCAGTTGTATTGGATTAAGTGCACAACTCAGGTATAACCTCATTTTAATTACATCTGTAGAGACTATTCTAAATAAAGTCACATTCACACATACCAGGGATTAGGACCTTGAAATACATTTTGGGGAGGTGCAATTAACACACAACACTTTCTATTAAAAGGTTAGGTTGATTTTGTAGCATTGACTTTAATTTTGGAAAATGAGTTTTGAGGTTTGAAATTTCTGTTAGTTGTTAGCTTTTCTTCCTAATTTGAATAAGCAACTTATACCCTATTACAGTATTAAAATAGTCCATATTCACACATACTAGAAAGATGTATACAGATCACTAATATAGAATTTGGATCTTTATTTTACTTCTAATTGATCATAAAATCTTTGGAAACTCATTTCCTCTAGTATCTTAGTAGCCTTACGAAAAGGTGGTAGATAGGTGTGGAGGAGGGCAGTTAATGTTGACTTCAAAAAGCTTTGGAAGTCAAATGAGAAAATAAACTAGAAAATGGAAATATAATGTAAATATCTGATACAGTTGAGACTCTCTGAGGTCAAAAATAAAATTTCCAGAGTCCATTACACTTTAAAGATATTTTACTAGTTAACTCTTACAAGATCTAAGCAAGGGACATGACCACATAAAAAAACATGCTTGTTCTTATTCTTCCAATGACCCAGATACTCAAATTTCACTCTCTGGAAAACATGCAAGGTATGAATGTGACTAAAAATTTATAATTATCAATATTCTCTTCTTATATAGCTTGCCTTCTATATGTTGAATAATTCAATTTTTCAATGTCTTAAAATTAGCTTTCATTTGAATATTTAAATTGCTAGAGCTGTGGTTTTCTTCCCTTCTCTGTGACTTTTAAAAATATGTACATATAATTTCAGGAGCAAATTTGTTTTTTTCTATGAAAATTCCCCCACTCTATTTACCAAATCTAACACTGGGCCACATTAAATTTCTAACTTTATTACCAAACTTCATGAAGGCAGAAATTTGAAATTTTTTATACTCACTGTGATATCTCCAGTAAGAACAGCTTGTAGTAGAAACACAATATATATTTTTGAATAGATAATTATATTAATTGAAAAGCCAGTACAGGTGAAGCAGTATAACAATGATTCAGAGGAAAGGCTCGTAGACTAACTCATGTCCTGGTTTAACCCCTTATGAGCTGCTTACCAGCCACTTTTCACCATAAGCAAGTCACTCAATTTCTCACAACCTGTTTTCTTATTTGTAAAATGAGGATATTAGTAGATATTGTTTCATTGTCATTTATAGGAGTAAATACATGTAAGTTGCATAGAACAATGAACTAAGCAATTATCTAAACCTAATATGTAATTCTTAAGAGATGATATATACTAAGTACTTAAAAATGATAACTATTACAATACTGTTGTATTTGTCATTTGTTGTTTTTGATTTATTGAACAGCAGCCACTTTTATGTATCATATACTTAGCAAAATTAGATGTCATTGAAATCTGTGTGCTAATGAGATCTAAAAGCAGCTTCCTGTAATGTTTGCTATTTATTCAATGAGGACAGAAACACTCAAGTCAGTCTGCCCATTTTTGATTCTTTGTTTCTTTGCTTTTATTTTTCTTTTTCCTTACCTATAGTTCAGACTCTTAAAATCAAAAGTAAAGGAAATTGAGCAGTGCATTTCCCAGATCACAGTCATGAAGAAACTAGGGCTTTTTTCTCACATGGCCAGGCTTAACACTTATCACTGTGACTTGTAACTTAACATTTATGAATCTCCGTTTTCCTATTGACAGAAAAAGAAATTGTTTCCCTGTGCTAGGCAACTGTGACAAATAAATTATATGCATATAAAAAGTGCCTGACATAAAAGAAGTGATCCCTATTTCAGAGTTTCCTTCTTCATCCTGTCAGCCTTCTCCAATCAATTCATGTTTTCTGCTCTGGTAACACTACAAACTGCCTTGTCTCACACTTCTTGTGTTCCTTAATAAAGTTCAATTTGTTTTGCGTATAATTATTGGAAATTAGTTATCCAACATAAAAATTATATTAAGATTTTGTTTCCTTCAGGATTCTTTTTTTAAAAATCTGTCACCAGAGTGTCCATTAAGAAGTTTACTGTAAAAATATTTAATTTTAAGGAAGATTGGAATAGCCATATCTGCACAGTGAACAGTTGTGAAAGCTAATTTTAAGACACTGAAAAATGAAATCATTCAATGTTTAGAAGGCAAGCAGTTTAGAAGAAAACATTGATAATCAGAGGGTTTGGGCCCCATTTATATCTTGCGTGTCTTCCTGAAAGTGCAGTTTGAGTATTTGTAACCAAAGGAAGGTGGAACTTTATGGAAATTAAATCATTGGCACAAGATGGCTTGAGAGGCATGAACGAAGGTCAAGAATAGCTTATTTGAATGTTTGATAATAAATCACAGGGAATGTCTGTTACAGTTTTCTCTACACTAAAGATGGCCTTGCCATTGGAATCCTAATATTTGCTTTATGCTTAAACATCTTCCTAAGATTCTTGTAGCGTAATTACTTAAAAAATTGTCTCATAAACAGAAGTTAACATACTTTTTCTCTATTTAAGGCCAGACAGTAAATATTCCAGGGCCCGTTGCAAAATTGTACTAAACTGCTCAACGCTGCCTTTGAAGAATGGAAGACACAGACAATATATAAACAAATGAGTGTGTTCCAACAAACTTTTGTTCACAAAACAGTTGGTGGACTGAATTTGGCCTGCAGGCCATAATTCGTCAACCTCTGCTCTTAAATATATATTGGAAAAAAAAGAGTGAGTTTTAAGCAAGGGATTCTTTACCGCACATTGGAAACATCATGTGTTATGAATCTGGTAGTCTTATGTTCCATTAGCCATCATTTATTAGTTGATTTTTCCTGGACTAATTATTTAATATCTGTGCTATTTGGTATACTATTATATGTTGAAAAACACAGCTCCATACAGAGGATGGTTCTTTTTGGTAGTGAACATCTTCAAAAAAAAATGATGCTGTATGCCTAAATTTCTTCCGTTCTTACTTCACGTGCTTGACAGGACACTGTATTACTCATTTATACTTTATGAAGAAAGTTTTTCTCAAATCATTTGTGCTAAGAAGACTGATATAAGGAGGCCAGGAGTATATCTGCAGGTATTACACATCAGAGAGTGGGAAGGGATAAGCCTGCAAGTGAAGACTGAATCACAGAAAAAACAAACGCCAGGCATAATAAAGACAACATTTTTACAGTTATGATGTTGCCTGTGGTTTTTGAAGTGGAAAGCACACTGCTTTAGTATCCTCCTATTTTAGTACTCTGTATATATGTGTTCACCATACATAAAAATGAAAATTTCAAGTATACATGCAGACATGTTTAAAAGGAGAACAAAATTCCACCCAAAACCTTACCAAACTAATCAACCAAACCAGAGCCCTATGAAATCAAATACAAATATGTTGAATTAAATTTATTTATTTAAACAATTGCTTTACAATTTTAATTTTAAATACCAATTGTATGACTGATTTCAAACTCCATGTTTCGAATAAGTGAATTTTTACAGTCAGAATTCTAAGGAAGACCTCCAGCCTGTGTAGGGCATTGCAACTCAAAATTTTATTGATAAACAAGTTCTAGACTGCAAACTAGGTAATATTTATAAATTTTATGGATATATGATACCTGGATATATATCATATATGTCATAGGTAATATATGGATATATATGTATTATTCACAAATATACGTGAATAAATATTTATATTATATAGGATATACATTATATTTATGGACATATATATATATTCATAAATAAGTACTGGACTGTAAACTGAATAAATACTTATTTTACAGCAGTTTGATCTAAAAAAGTATATATAATGGATCTAATAATAAAATATGTGGACCTGTTTATTTGTGTAGTTTTGGTTTTTGTCCTTCATTTCATTTTTATAGTAATTTAATTTTTCCATTACATAAAGGTATCAGTCCATTACCAACTAAAGTTTGGGAGGACAGATTCTTTCCCATCAATAGTTTAAGAATCACTGCTATAGGGCATGAAATGGTGCTGTGGGAGCACAGGAAGGATCAAGGCAGAATTGGTAAATATCTGGCATAAGTTGTGCTGACTCCCAAGAGGCAACTATTAAGCCCATATCAATATCTAAAAGTCATCAGTAGCTATGTTCACCCACTGCATGTTTTAAGCTAGTGGATTAGAAATGCTGATGAGAATCCAGATCCAGGGAAGGAAGTCTGCTTCCCAGTAAGCAGAACCAGAAAGCTGAGGTCCTTAGAAGACAACAAAGCCATTTCTACAAAAATCTATCAGGATTAAGAGAAATCAAGGGGAATAAGATTGATGGAATGTCAAGATTAAATTAAAATGTGAAGTGTATCTAACCCTGTGGACTGGGAGCTCTTCTCTGGTGATTTTCAACATTTCTGTAGGTAGAATTTCCATGGCTTCTGCAGAGTTCAAAGGTACATTTAAGAACTGCTACCATGAGCACAGTATGTCAGTAGTTTCAGTGATGAACATCACAAGAAACATAAGCAAGTTCACAGGAAACAAAATCCACATATAATCCAGTTAATTTGATGCATGAAAGTCACCAACATGCATAAACCTGACCCATCTCCCACCCCAAACACAGTTGTTTAACATGATCTGTTCAGAGAATCTGGAAGCAATCTTGGCTAGGTTGCAGAACCTCTCAGCTCATATGCTTTTAGGGGAAGTTTCATTCATAACTAAGAACAAATAAACATAGGTGATGTTAACTTTAAAGCAAAAGTGTAAGTTTCCAAGAATGGTTGTGCAAGTAAACCTCTAACTTTAACTATGGACAGAATTTAAACTTTTAACATTTAAGAAATTGTTTTCCTTTATACAGAGCATCTAAAATTTCATGAAGTTATGTTTCAAGCTCTTTTTGTGAAGTTACTGAAACAGAAAAATTACCTTGGATTACACATAATTTCAAAGTTTAGAGATAATAGGCAAAGCTTTACCACTATAATATTGTAGTAGCCCATGTAAGAGATGGAAGTGACAAAAACCCTGTTCCTATATAGTTAACAAAGTCAGTAGTAAGCCCTCTCTGCTTTCCCCAGCACCCTTGGACTTGTTTCTATTTCCTATCTGTCTTCTATTTTTCTCTCTATCTATAACTTCATATCTTTTCCTGTTTCAATCTTTCATTTTTAATCCTGAGTCAACGTAACTTCCTCCACATTTTACTCTTTTAAAAAACAGTATTATAATACTTAAAGTTCTCTCTCTCTTGCTCTATCAAATAATTGATTCCAATTTCTTAATATTTTTTTTAATTCTGGAAATTTAAATTCCTTTAAATTTATTTTTAAAAAATCTTAATTGCAAATCTGTGATTCTCCCTCCCATGAGTTCCTAGTTGTTGAAAGAAGCCAAATTTTTCATATCACTTTCAACTTCCTTTTCACTTCATTTCCCTTCAATAAACCAAATCTGACACAAAATTGAATTACGTCATTTAGTGAATTGAATCACCAAATTAATTAGCTCAGAGGTAATCTCCAAGGAGGAACAATTTTATGAACATCAATAAAACAAGTTATATTAAAAAGAATAATTATTTCCTGATACTCCAGGGACTTATATGAACAAATTCCTGTCTTTAAAATTATGTACCTCTGTCTGCTTTGTCACTCCTACTTGAAACATCATTTTGTAAGTTGTTAATAGGAAAATATATGTATAATGTACCATATAGTTCCATTGTATTGATCTTCCTGTGTGATTGGACACATTTTCTTACAAAACACTTCTAAAATTGTGTTATTCTCTTTTAGAATGGTGTAGATTAATTCGACATGAGATCAGAATGAAGGCAATAATCATTAAAACTTTGTAACATATTTTAAGGCAATTTAAAAAATTCTACTTCTTCTACTCCTCCATTTGACTTTCTAAAATGAGCCATATTTCCAAAAGTTGGGCTATTTGCCTGATATTTTAGGTACTGTTCATCTTAAGAAATATCAAACATTATGCAAAAAAAACGAATGGTCATCAATGAGTTTTATGGTTCATATTCAGACTGATGTAGTCAATTTGCTTCTGGATAAATCACACAATATCTGACATTAAAAAAAATACTTCATGAGGTTTTTCTGATCACTAAAATTCATTTTCAACATGCCAATGTGCATGGCATGTGCTTAGAGCAGAAGTGTAATTTCATTTTCAGGGTGGTCTAGGACAGGGCTCCATTTCTTAACTGATTTAGAGTCTGGGCTAGGATTTTGGTTAAAAATAATGCAACTCAATTTATTTTTACAATAATGTGAAAAAATAATGCATTAACAGTAGGTAATATTTGGAGCTATATGTTCTTTTCTTTATTAAAAAAAGTTGATTTACTTTTATTTTTAATTCTAGTCCCTGAACAAGGAGCTATGACTTCCTGATCTATAACTAATGAAAAAATCAAATTCTGCAAACTATGTATGAGTGGAATGTATCATATTCTTACCTCTCTCCAAACCTTAGTACTACATGCAGTGGAATACTCAATTCATAAACCTCGTGTTTTATTAGACTTTCTCCTTATGTTTCCTAAGTTAGAGAATTTAACTAGAAAAAGCAATGTATTTCTTTTTCTTCTTTTTTTTTCAAACAGCTTAATACTTTCACAATATTAACAGTGAAGGTCTGTTCACAGGAAGACTTCAGGTCCATTTATAGCAAAACCAGAAAAGCAGAAAAGACATATTGCCCTTTTCAATGCACTGTGAATGTCAGAGCACTTGTGTTAGATTGTATTGATTCAGGTTTGACCATGTGACTTGTATTGACCACTGGAATGTGAAAAAACGATTGTTGCTTTAGCCTAGACCCACAATGAGAGACACATTATACCTCAACGTGATGCACAACCTGGAGAAGAGCCAACACGTGAGACCCACTGACTCTTACATACTTCATGGAGCCACTGAGAGTTATGACTGCACTTGGTTGCTGCATACGGTGCAGACAGTGACTACCCCAGCTCTCATCTGGGGTGAGATGAGAGGCACATCAGCAAGGGTGCTTTGCTTCCACACCACAACCAATTTTACCACACTGTGCTGTGAATGGAGCTTTCAACCAGAGTGTACTGGGACAGTTTTCTAATACAGAACTACATGATAATAAATACAATTGGGCCTATCTAGTAATAATCCTTTGTACATCTCTTTAATGTTGATTAATATAACGCTTGAACCCTGTCTGATGTTGTTAATAAGGGGACAGGAGTTAAAATGTCAACTGCCCCACCAATATATGCACTCTTAGCAAATCACTTTGCCCATTATCTCTTTTGTTGCTTTTTTCTTTGCTGAAAAAGGTGTTTAAGTGAACTCAGTCCTACAGCAGTGAATTGTGTCCTTTCTTTGTTGCAGCTACTATACTAGGAATCTGAGAAAATAAAGAGGAATAAACTGTGTCCTGTTTCTTTCTTGGGAGCTCCCAGGTTAATTGTGGAGGAAGGGATGCAAGAACAGTTATAACTCAGAGACGTGACTATTATATAAAAGAAAAGTGTAACCTTCTATGGAAATCCATAAAGCAAAAAGCTCTCTTAGCTAAAGAATAGGGAACTATACAACATATACAGTGGCATTTCTAAGGAAGTCAAACTATGGCATAGGAGGTATGAATAAAACCCTAGTCACATGAAAATGCGTGACATTTAGGGTACCTTTATGTAATTGGCTGTTTCTAGAATTAGAGTATATGGAGGAACTTGAAAGGGGCAATAGATGACACTTCAAGAAAACTGGGATCGATGTGTGAAGGGCTTTCCTTCTCTGATAAATAGGAAAATAGGCAAAAGAGATTTTGAAAATAAAATATATTTATTAAAAATCTTTAAATGGGGGGAAGAATTGAAGAGAGTTCCATTTTACAAAGCTGATTATTGGTGATGTTTTAAAAGAAGACCTAGAGTCAAGGGGTAGTTGTGTCAAGAAAATATGTGAACGTGCTGGGATGGGCTATGTCTTGGCACTGAAAGTGAAACACATGATGAACAGAGACAGGCAGAGTCTAAAGACTTTAATGTTATGGAGTCAGAAGTACTTTGTGTTTAATGAGATGAGGTAGATGAAGAAAAAAAGTGAACCACTGAAGGGAAATTTGAGGTTTCTTTCTGAGTTGGCAGATGGACACCATGTCAAAGGTAGAATGGCTTAAACAACAGAAATTTATTTTCTAATAGTTCTGGGGGCTGGAAGTCCAAAATCAAGGTGCCACCAGGATTGATTTCCCCTGAGGCCTCTCTCCTTGGTTTGCATATGGCTGTTCTCTTGCTCCTTCTTCACATGGTCTTCCTTCTGTGCAGGAATGCCTCTGGGATCTCTTTGTGTGTCTTAATCTCCTCTTTCTATAAGGACACCAATCAGATTGGATAAGGAGAGACCCTGAGGACCTCATTTTAACTTTAGTATTCCTTTCAAGGCTCTATCTCCAAACACAGTCATATTTTGAGGTACCAGGTGTTAGAGTTTCAACATATGAATTTCAGAGGTGGGGACCCAATTCAGTCCATAATAGGCACGATGTGGTAAAATAAGTCAGGACACACAAAAAGATTTACAGTTATTTTTAAAGTATTATTATATAGGGCTCTTTAATTATACATAAGATTTCAAATATTTCTGGTATGACTAATATGTATAGATCTGAAGATCAAGATCATACAAGGGCTGATGGGAGTCATCATCTACTGTGGCTTGAATCCATGAGAATAAACATTAATATTACAATAAGGTCAGAATCCTGTTGAGTATCGTAATGGGCCAAGGGGAAAAAATGGAATCACGTAAACGTGAGCTATGGTTGGAAATAAGCCAACTGTGTGGTATAGTTTAGCTATCAGTAAGCTTAAAGAGAAACATCATTAGAAGGAAAGAAGCTCATGTTCCACTTTGCACCATGTCACTTCCATTTTAATATGTTTAATTCCGGACACCCTACTTTAAGGGGAGAACAGAGAGGCTGGAGATTTATTTTAAGAATGGCATAAAGATCCAAATCATTAATTTATCCACTTTCACTGAACCAATAGATATTTACTTTTATTAAACAAATATTTGTATTACACCATATGCTAAGCAACCATTTTTAATAACTCAAGCCCTCTTGGAGTTTATAGTATAATGCTAGAAGAGCCATTAATCAGAAAGTCCCATGACTAAATGTGAAATTACATTGTGACAAAGGATATGAATAAGAAATACATATTATGAGGGATTATACTAGAGGGATTTATCTTAGGGAGATCAGAGAAGTTTTCCCAAAATAAAGACAAACTAAATATATATACACACATATATATGCATACATATCTCAGATAAGGAATATTGAAGGGAATTAGGAGTGTTTCCCTTCTGGAAGAGACAATTCCAAGATACATATTTTCTATTTTAAATATTTGACAAACTTTCTTCTTAAAGAGCCTTTCTATTTGTTAGTTATATTTCCAAAGGGTGACATGATAACAAATACTGGGACATTATATGGGGTAGAAATTTTATCTTGATAAGATGAGAATGGGGGCCTTAACTCAGAAGAGCTGAATTTGAGGGTCAAAATTAGAGGAAAGGAACATAGAGTCATATAAGAAGGGAAGAATTTTATTAATCTACTGAAAGCTGAAGTTTTCAGCTTTATGAGGCATCCTTTTTGTTTAAAGAGGGGAAGCCTTGAAGCAATTAGATGTAATAACTCCACTAATTGTAAATTAAGAGATGGCAGTATGGTTCAGTGTGTAGCAGGGGGAGGGGGGATAGGGAACAACTCTTTGGTCTTGAATGGAGAGATGAATATGCTTTCTACAGACACCAGTTAGAGTAAGGTGCGGAAAGAGCTAGGAGAATGTCCAGCAAGATTACAAAGTGGATCAATGAAACTGATGTGAAAGAATAAATACATATTCTAAAATACTGTGACAGGCACTGAGGTATCACAGTTACCTGAGGCCTCTAGATAGTAAGATAAATACATCAGTGATCCTGCTATCAAAGATTTCCTGGTTTAATAAAGAGAAAATGCAGGATAAATTCAGAATAAGTACATATACATGGTGCTACATGGCCACACACAGAGAACACATAGACCATCTTTGGGTGAGAAAAGTCCTTCTAGAGGTGGCATTTAAACTGAGTCTTAAAGGACTAGGTAGGGTCATTGCTGTGGTCTGAATGTTTATGTCCCCTCCAAAATTCAAATGTTGGAAACCTAACTCCCAAGGTAAAACTATTAAGAGTTGGGGCCCTTAGATGGTTATTAAGTCATGAGAGGAGAACCCACGTGGATAGAAATATTGCCCTTGTAAAAGAGGACTGACAGAGCTGCCTATCCTTCCTCCACCAGATGAGGACACATAGCTGGCAGTCTGCAATACAGAAGAGGACTTTCACCAGAACCTGGTTATCCTGACACCCTGATCATAGACTTCAAGCCTCTAAAACTGTGAGATATAAATTTCTCTTGATTATAAACTACCCAGTCTACAGTATTTTGCTATAACAGCTCAAAAGGACTAAGACACTTATCCAGACTAATGTGACTAGAAATGATATTTTAGTCAGAGGAGACAATATAAGCATAATCTTGCCATGCAATACATCATATGTGCAGGAAAGTAAAAGCTAATATGCATAGATGAAAAATTAAATGGTTGGCTCTCCACTCTCCAAAATAACTGGGGTGAGAAAAAAATGAAGAAAGAAACACTGACTTATCTAGAACCCTAAAACCGTGTCTGAGATAAATTGTGGGAACTCCTGGACCTTTATAACTTCTATAAGTTTGTTATGTTATTTATGTTACCCTTGTATCCCCACATAGAATAGCTTAAAGACAATACCAAAAGAAAAAAAAATGCATTCTTATACTTTGGAACAGAGGAATGGTAAAACTGATGAGACTATTTCTCTCTGTACTGAGTAACACCGTGTAATAGCAGTGTTATAATGCAAAAGAAAATGGACTGAATCCCTTGGGCTTGAAGAAAAGAAAAAGAAAAAAAATTTAAAAGGCACCCTAATCTATGCAAAGTGACTTTTAGGGAAAGTGGTAGGTCAGGTTAACCAGCCAATTATCAACTCTGTAAATGTTTTATATATTACCTGTCTAATCCCTGTCTTCTCTCCTTTCTTTTATTCTTGATTTCTCAATATGTTGTCAACCTAGCAGGATTTTCCTCATACACAGTGAAGGTAGAAAGTTGCTGTCTAAGGTAATCAGAAAGACTTCAGCAGATAAAATAGTTTCCCCACTGTTGCTTAAAAAAAAAAAAAAAAAAAAAAAAAAAGCTATGCTTTCTTTACTTGCACGAAATGGTACTATGCCTGTGAGGATGGGGTAGATGAAAATGCAAAGGAAGAGATAGTACCATCAAACTTGCCTTGACTATAGCACAGTGCTCTTCAGTAACAAAGCAGGTATTTGTCTTGTCCGGGTTAAATAAAACATCAATCACCCCAGTGAACTATGCTTAAAATTGGAGTTTATTTATGGACATGCTCTAGCAATTGCAGTCACCAATATAAATACAATACATTTTAGTTAGAAACAGATCACATATCAGAAAGCATCTTGAGAGTCTGATAAGCAAGGCCACTGAGAGGAGAAATATGTAAAAAAGTTTGTGGTGGATTAATAGAAGCAGAAAATATTTTTTCTGGCAAAGGGAGGGATGTGAAATGCAGGAAGAAAAAATGAGAGAGAATAAATTGTTCTATGTGTATGAAGGCACTCTTTCTGTTATTCACAGTAACTCTTTCTGTTACTTTCCATTCAGAGATGAAGCTCCTGAGGAAACTTGATCTACGTGGACACTGGTGGGTGTGAAATATATGTTCATAGCTGGTTTTGACAAATATATCTAATGGGCTAGAAAATACAAAACAAAGCAAAATTTAACAATAACAGTAAAGAATAAAGAATGCACTCTGCCCTTAAAATAATTAGAATATATTTGGGAAACCAGGAAACTGAAAGTAAAACTGTTTAAAGGTAAGTAAGGTGAGGTTGGGATTTCTTGTGTTATATTCCAGCTCTCCCAAAGACTATAATGTTGTAACTGACAACTCACCCCTGAGAATAAAAAGAGGCACTACTTGAGCTTCTCATTTATTCTTGGTTCAGATTCTTCCAAAATACCTTAAGATTCCAGAAGTGTTTTTCTGAATTTCGACACCAGGCAAGGGAAGTAGAAAGAGAGACAGCTCCGTTGTTAGAGAAAGTTTTTGAGAGTCTGTGTTCAGCTTTGAATGTCTTATACAGGTACTTGTATATGTTTATGAAATTTGAGGATGAATAGGAGCATGTAGGGTGGTCAACTTGGCCCACTTGTCTAGGATGTCCCCTGTTTTAAAATGTAACATTCCGGGATTCCCTGGTGGCGCAGTGGTTTAGAGTCCACCTGTTGATTCAGGGGACATGGGTTCGTGCCCTGGTCCAGGAAGATCCCACATGCCACGGAGCAGCTGGGCCCATAAGCCATGGCTGCTGAGCCTGCGCGTCCGGAGCCTGTGCTCCGCAACGGGAGAGGCCACAATAGTGAGAGGCCCGCGTGCCTCAAGAGAAAAAAAAAAAAAGTAACGTCCCACATTCTGAAAATCTCCTGAATCAAGAGAACACTTGGTCAGTTGGTCAAACTAGAAATAGGAGAGATTAGCATCTTTCTCCCAGATAGAATTGACTGGGTGTCAGGACATGCAGACAGACCCTGGTACCACTAGCAATTAAGTAAACGGCCATGGGGTGGAGGCAGTGCTTATTGAATTAGGAAAAGCATAAAGTTTTCCAAAGTAGCCATACTTCATACAATAGGGACTCCTTATTCCTTGTGCATCTGAAGAACTATTACCCTTCCCAGTTAAGGACTATCTAAGAGGTAATGGGGCCCAACTGAGAAGTTTTGAAGCAGATAACTCAACAGAGGAAGGGATGGTTACTATGTTCCTATAGAATTGCTAACTTCAGAAACTATAAGGTATTGTTCAGGTGAGCCTCAAAGACCAACTTCGCCACACAGACCCAACAGCCGGCACTGTTGTTCAGATTAAGGGAATTGGCAGCTGGCAAGGGCATAGGCAGATAGTTTCTAGCAACGCAACAAACCAGATTGGATGTAGGCACCAAAAACTGGTGCTGACAGAGTGATAAAAAGGAAACAGCCATGAAACATCCTGTTTCTTCCAATATGCCCTTGACCAGGACTTAAGCAGATAAAACCCTCTCATTTCTGGCAATGGGTATCAGGGAAACTTGTAAAGTTAGGAAGAAATTGAAAGGAGATACTGTTGAATGGGTGTTGGAGCCATGGAATTTAGACACAAACCATGATGGACATAGGTAAATGACAGTAGCCAAAATGGCAATTGTCGTACCAAACTAACGTCACTCTTATTGGATTTACTCCAAGGACTAACTGATGGGAAAATAAGGCTGATTTGCAGGATAGAAAAGGAAATATTTGGAGATGAGAAATATGTGTGGTTCAATATTACTGCAGGGTTATCTTTCTAGAAGAGATGAATTTGATTTTTCTTTTTCATTCAAAATTAACTTAAATAATGCATAATTTGCATGACTTCCTAGAGAGAGGAGTCTCAACTGGCCTGTAAGCAAAAGCTGATTAGATCATGTGATTACTTCTTACCACAGGATTCATCTACAAAGCCCTCTTGGGGCATACTAATAGGACAAGAACATTAACAGTTACTCAAAAGCAATTCTGAGTGCTCAGCTATCTGTGTCTTCGTGGAACGGCAAAAGGAACATGGAGTTTGTGTGCTCTATAGCCAGAGGCAAATAAGGAAGCAAAGGCAGGCAGGAACATTTCTTATTAAAACAAAATATACTCATCCATAAACCACACTCAGAGAAGTCCGTGTCACATATTTCTTAGAAAATGGCTTATGAAATAGCTGGATTATACATAAAAACTAAAGTAGAGGGAGACCTTCAAGATGGCTGAAGAGTAAGATACAGAGATCAACTTCCTCCCCACAAATACATCAAAAATACATCTACATGTGTGATAACTCCTACAGAGCACCTACTGAATGCTGGCAGAAGACCTCAGATTTCCCAAAAGGCAAGAAAATCCCCACGTACCTGGGTAGGGCAAAAGAAAAAACAGAGACAAAAGAATAGGGACAGGACCTGCACCAGTGAGAGGGAGCTGTGAAGGAGGAAAGGTTTCCACACACTAGAAGCCCCTTCACTGGTAGGGATGGGGTCTGGAGCGGGGCGGTGGGGAAGCTTCAGAGCCATGGAGGGGAGCACAGCAACAGGGAGGCAGAAGGCAAAGCAGAGAGATTCCTCACAGAGGATTGGTGCTGACCAGCACTCACCAGCCTGAGACGTTTGTCTGCTCATCCACTGCGGTGGGTGGGGGCTGGGAGTTGAAGCTTGGACTTCAGAGGTCAGACCCCAGGGAGAGGACTGGGGTCGGCTGTGTGGAAACAGCCTGAAGAGCACTAGCACCCCACAGCTAGCCAGGAGGGAGTGAGGGAAAAAGTCTGGACCTGCCAAAGAGGCAAGAGACCATTGTTTCGAGGTGTGGGAAGAGAGGGATTCCTGCTCCGTGTGCCAACAGGAGGCAAAGTACTGCCTAAGTGAGCTCCAGAGACAGGCATGAGCCACGGCTATCAGCTCGGACTACAGAGACGGGCATGAACCGCTAACATTGCCGTCACTGCTACCAAGAATCTTGTGTGCAATCACAGGTCAGTATCCATACGCCCCTAGGAGCCTGTGCAGCATGCCACTACCAGGGTCTCGAGACACAGGGACGACTTCCCTGGGAGAACACATGGCACACCTCAGGCTGTTGCAATGTCACGATAGTCTCTGCTGCTGCAGGCTCACCCCTCATTCCAAATATGACTACCGTACCTCTCCTTCTCCGCAGCCTGAGTGAGCAAGAGAGCCCTAATCAGCCACTGCTTTAACCCCCTCCTGTCTGGGAAGGAAACAGACACCTGAAGGAGGCCTACATGCAGAGGTGGGGCAAGAACCAAAGGTGAAAACCGGGAGCTGTGTGAACAAAGAAGAGAAAGGGAAATTTCTCTGTGCAGCTTCAGGAGGAGTGGATTAAATCTCCACAATCAACCTGACGAACTCTGCATCTATGGAATACCGGAATAGACAAGAAATGATCCCAAAATTGAGGTGGTGGACTTTGGGAGCAAATGTAGACTTGGGGTTTGCTGCTGCAATGGATTAGTTTCTGATTTTAATGTTTATCTTAGTTTAGTTTTTAGTGCTTGTTATCATTGGTGGATTTGTTTATTGGTTTGGTTTCTATCTTCTTTTTTTAAATTTTTTTAAGTTTTTTTTTAATATTTTTAATTCTTTTTTCCTTTTTTCTTTCTTTGTGAGTGAGTATGTGTATGTTTCTTTGTGTGATTTTGGTGTTTTAGGTTTACTTTCACCATTTGTCCTAGGGTTCTGACTGTTCATTTTTGTTGTTGTTGTTTATTTGTTTGTTTTCTTTTTATGAGTGTGTGTGTGTATGTTTCTTTGTGTGATTTTGCCTGTTGGGTTTTGCTTTATTCATTTGGTTTGGGGTTCTGTTTCTTTTTGTTTTCTTTTGTTTTCTTTTTTTTCCTACCATTTCTTCTGAACCATGTGGCTGACAGGGTCTTGGTGCTCTGGCAGGGTGTCAAGCCTGAGCCTCTGAGGTAGAACTGATTCCAAGAGAGTGAACCACCAGAGACCTCCTGGTCCCATGTAATATCAATTGGTAAAAGCTCTCACTGAGATGTCCAACTCAATGCTAAGGTCCAGCTCCACCAAATGGCAAGCAAGCTCCGGTGCTGGACGCTCATTGTCAAATAACTATCAAGAGAGGAACACAACTGCAACCATAAGCAGAGAGGTTGCCTAAAGTCATAGTAAGTTCTCAGACACCCCAAAACACACCAACAGACATGACCCTGCCCACCAGAAAGACAAGATCCAGTCCCACCCACCAGAACACAGGCACCAATCCCCTCCACTAGGAAGCCTACACAAGCCACTGAACCAACCTCAACCACTGGGGGCAGACACCAAAAACAATAGGAACTATGAACCTGCAGCCTGCAAAAAGGAGAACCCAAGCACAGCAAGTTAAACAAAGTGGGAAGACAGAGAAATATTCAGCAGATGAAGGAGCAAGGTAAAAACCCACAAGACCAAAGAAATGAAGAGGAAAGAGTTAGTCTACCTAAAAAAGAATTCAGAGTAATGATAGTAAAGCTGACCCAAAATCTTGGAATTAGAATGGAGAGAATACAAGAAACGTTGAACAAGGACATAGAGGAACTAAAGAACAAACAAACAATGAAGAACAACACAATAAATGAAATTAAAAATTTTCTAGAAGAGGTACACCTTACACTGCTTCACCACTCCAGACCCTCTCCCACGCTCTCTGACTGCCAGCAAACATTCTGGCAGTGCCATGCTCCAGTGCCATCCATTTTCAGGGCTAATTGATTCAGCAGAATCTCCAGAATGACCATGATCATGCCAATACCTTTATTTCAGCCCAGTGAAACCATTTCAGAGCTCTGACCTTCAGGACGCCATGTGGCTGATGGGGTCTTTGTGCTCCGGCCTGGTGTCAAGCCTGAGCCTCTGAGTTGGGAGAGCTGAGGTAAGGACATTGGACCACCAGTGACCTTCTTGCCCCACATGATATCAAACAGTGAGAGCTCTCCCAGAGATCTCCATATCAATGTTATGACCCAGCTTCATCCAACAGCCAGCAAACTCCAGTGCTGGCCGTCCAATGACAAACAAATAGCAAGACAGCAACACACACACACCCATCAGAAGAGAGGCTCCTTAAAATCATACTAAGTTCACAGACACCCCAAACCACACCACTAGATGTGACACTGCCCACCAGAAAGACAAGATCCAGCTGACCCACCAGAACACAGACACCAGTCCCTTCCACAAGGAAGACTACACAAGCAATTGAACCGACCTCATCCACTGGGGGCAGAAAACAAAAGCAGTGGGAACTACAAACCTGCAGCCTGCACAAAGAGACTGCAAACACAGTAAGATAAACAAAATGGGAAGTCAAAGAAATATGCATCAGATAAAGAAGCAAGGTAAAAAGCCATGAGACCAAACAAATGAAGAGGAAATAGGCAGTCTACCTAAAAAAGAATCCAGAGTAATGATAGTAAAGATGATCCAAAATCTTGGAAATAGAATGGAGAAAATACAAGAAAAGTTTAATAAGGATCTAGAAGAACTAAAGAGTAAACAAGCAATGATAACCAACACAAGGAAGGAAATTAAAAATTCTCTAGAAGGAATCAATAGCAGAATAGCTGAGGCAGAAGAACGGATAAGTGAACTGGAAGATAAAATAGTGGAAATAATTGCTGCAGGTCAGGATAAAAGAAAAAGAATGAAAAGAATTGAGACCAGCCTCAGAGAACTCTGGGGAAACATTAAACACACCAACATTCAAATGATAGGGATCCAAGAAGAAGAAAAGAAAAAGAAAGGGGCTGAGAAAATATTTGAAAAGATTATAGTTGCAAAGTTCCCTAACATGGGAGAGGAATAGTCAACAAAGTCAGGAAGTGCAGAGAGTCCCATACAGGATAAATCCAAGGAGAAACAGGTGAAGACACATATTAATAAAACAATCAAAAATTAAATACAAATAAAAAATATTAATTGTATCATGGGAAAAGCAACACATAACACACAACGGAATCCCCATAAGGTTAACAGCTGATCTTTCCACAGAAACTCTGCAAGCCAGAAGGGAGTGGCAGGACATATTTAAAGTGATGAAAGGGAAAAGTCTACAACCAAGATTACTCTACCCAACAAGGATCTCATTCAGTTTTGACAGAGAAATTAAAATCTTTACAGACAACCAAAAGCTAAGAGAATTCAGCACTACACAACCAGCTTTACAACAAATTCTAAAGGAAATTTTCTAGACAGGAAACACAACTGAAGGAAAAGACCTACAATAACAAACACAAAACAATTAAGAAAATGGTAATAGGAACATACATATTGATAATTACCTTAAATGTAAATGCATTAAATGCTCCAACTAAAAGACACAGACTGGCTGAATGGATACAAAAACAAGACATATATATATGTGTATGTATATATATATATATGCTGTCTACAAGAGACCCACTTCAGACCTAGGGACACATATAGACTGAAAGTGATGAATGGAAAAAGATATTCCATGCAAATGAAACCAAAAAGCTGGAGTTGCCATTCTCATATCAGATAACATAGACATTAAAATAAAGAGTATTACAAGAAACAAAGAAGAACACTATATAATGACCAAGGGATCAATCCAGGAAGAAGATATAACAATTGTAAATGTTTATGCACCCCACATAGGAGCACCTCAATACATAAGACAAACTAACAGCCATAAAATGGGAAATTGACAGTAACACAATATTAGTAGGGGACTTTAACACCCCACTTTCACCAATGGACAGATCATCCAAATTGAAAATAAATAAGGAAACACAAGCTTTAAATGATACATTAAACAAGATGGATTAATTGATATTTATAGGACATTTCATCAAAAAAAAAAAAAAAACAAAACAAAACAGAAAACACTTTCCTCTCAAATGATCATGAAACATTCTCCAGGATAGATCATATCTTGGGTCCCAATCAAACCCTGGTAAATTTAAGAAAATTGGAATTGTATCAAGTATCTTTTCCAACCACAACACTATGAGACTAGATATCAATTAGAGGAAAAAAATCTGTAAAAAATACAAACACATTGAGGCTAAACAATAAATTACTTAATAACCAAGAGATAACTGAAGAAATCAAAGAGGAAATTAAAAAAATACCAAATACAAAAGAAAATGAAAACAATAGGACCCAAAACCTGTGGGATGCAGCAAAAGCAGTTTAAAGAGGGAATTTTATAGCAATACAGTCCTACCTCAAGAAACAAGAAACATCTCAAATAAACCTTACCTTACACCTATAGCAATTAGAGAAAGAAGAACAAAGAAAACCCCAATGTTAGCAGAAGGAAAGAAATCATAAAGAACAGATCAAATATAAATGAAAAAGAAATGAAGGAAAGATCACAAAGATCAATAAAACCAAAAGCTGGTTCTTTGAGAAGATAAAACAAAATTAATAAACCATTAACCAGATTCATCAAGAAAAAAAGGGAGATGACTCAAATAAATAGAATTAGGAATGAAAAAGAAGTAGCCACTGTCACTGCAGAAATACAAAGGATCATGAGAGATTACTACAAGCAACTATATGCCAATAAATTGGAAAACCTGGAAGATATGGACACATTCTTAGAAAAGTACCACCATCCAAGACTGAACCAGGAAGAAAGAGAAAATATAAACAGACCAATCACAAGCACTGAAATTGAGACTGAGATTAAAAATCTTCCAAGAAATAAAAGCCCAGGACCAGATGGCTTCACAGGCGATTTCTATCAAACATTTAGAGAAGAGCTAGCACCTGTCCTCTCAAACTCTTCCAAAATATAGCAGAGGGAG
This sequence comes from Delphinus delphis, assembly GCF_949987515.2. NCBI lineage: Eukaryota > Metazoa > Chordata > Mammalia > Artiodactyla > Delphinidae > Delphinus > Delphinus delphis. The sequence continues at coordinate 18,027,814 of NC_082694.2, read as the reverse complement.
GAATACTCCCAAACTCTTTCTATGAGACCACCATTATCCTGATACCAAAAGCAGACAAAGATGTCACAAAGAAAGAAAATTACAGGCCAATATCACTGATGAACATAGATGCAAAAATCCTCAACAAAATACTAGTAAACAGAATCCAACAGCACATTAAAAGGATCATACACCATGATCAAGTGAAGTTTATCCCAGGAATGCAAGGATTCTTCAATATACTCAAATCAATCAGTGTAATACACCATATTAACAGTTTGAAAGATAAAATCATATGATTGTCTCAATAGATGCAAATAGTTGCAGAAAAAAACCCATTTATGGTAAAAACCCTCCAGAAAGTAGGCATAGAGGGTACTTACCTCAACAAAATAAAGACCATATACAACAAACCAACAGCCAACATTGTTCTCAACTGTGTAAAACTGAAACCATTTCCACTAAGATCAGGAACAAGACAAGGATGCCCACTCTCACCACTATTATTCAACATAGTTTTGGAAGTTTTAGCCACAGCAATCAGAGAAGAAAAAGAAATAAAAGTAATCCATATCAGAAAAGAATAATTAAAGCTTTCATTGTTTGCAGATGACTATACATAGAGAATCCTAAAAATGCCACTAGAAAACTACTAGAGCTAATCAATGAATTTGGTAAAGTTTCAGGATACAAAATTAATTCACAGAAAACTCTTGCATTCTTATGCACTAATGATGAAAAATCTGAAAGAGAAAGTAAGGAAATACTCCCATTTACCATTGCAACAAAAAAATATCTAGGAATAAACCTACCTAAGAGGAGACAAAAGACCTGTATGCAGAAAACTATAAGACACTGTTGAAAGGAATTAAAGATGACACAAACAGATGAAGAGATATACCATGTTCTTGGAGTGTAAGAATCAACATTGTGAAAATGACTATACTACCCAAAGCAATCCTCAGATTCAATGCAAGCTCTATCAAAGTATCAATGGCATTTTTCACAGAACTAGAACAAAAATTTCACAATGTGTATGGAAACACAAAGACCCTGAATAGCCAAAGCAATCTTGAGAAAGAAAAACGGAGCTGAAGGAATCAGACACCTTGACTTCAGACTATACTACAAAGCTATGGTAATCAAGACAGTATGGTACTGGCATAAAAACAGAAATATAGATCAATGGAACAGGATAGAAAGACCAGAGATAAACCCACCCACATATGGTCACCTTAGCTTTGATAAAGGAAGCAAGAATATACAATGGAGACATGACAGCCTTTTCAGTGAGTGATGCATGGAAAACTGGACAGCTTCATGTAAAGAATGAAATTAGAACACTTCCTAACACCACACAAAAAAGTAAACTGAAAATTGATTAAAGGCCTAAATGAAAAGCCAGACACTGTAAAACTTTTAGAGGAAAACATAGAACACTGTATGACATAAATCACAGCAAGATCCTTTTTGACCCACCTCCTAGAGAAATGGAAATAACAAAAATAAACAAATGGGAACTAATGAAACTTAAAATCTTTTTCACAGCAAGGGAAACCAAAAACAAGGTGAAAAGACAACCCTCCTAATGGGAGAAAATATTTTCCAACCTAGCAACTGACAAAGGATTAATCTCCAAAATATACAAGCAGCTCATTCAGCTCAATATCAAAAAACCAAACAACCTAATCCAAAAAATGGCAGAATACCTAAATAGACATTTCTCCAAAGAAGTCATACAGATGTCCAACAAACACATGAAAGGATGCTCAACATCACTAATCATTAGAAAAATGTCAATCCAAACCACCATGAGGTTATCACCTCACACCGGTCAGATGGCCATCATCAAAATATCTAAAACAATAAATGCTGGAGAGGGTGTGGAGAAAAGCAAACCCTATTGCATTGTTAGTTGGGATGTAAACTGATACACCCAATATGGAGAACAATATGGAGGTTCCTTAAAAAACTAAAAATAGAACTACCATATGACCCCGCAATCCCACTACTGGGCATATACCCTGAGAAATCCATAATTCAAAGAGACATGTACCACAATGTTCATTGCAAGACTATTTACAATAGCCCGGACATGGAAGCAACGTACGTGTACATCGACAGATAAATGGATAAAGAAGATGTGGCACATATATAAAATGGAATATTACTCAACCATTAAAAGAAATGAAATTGAGTTATTTGTAGTGAGGTGGATGGACCTAAAGTCTGTCATACAGAGTGAAGTAAGTCAGAAAGAAGAAAACAAATACCATATGCTAACACATATATATTAAATCTAAAAAACAACAACAACAACAACAGTGGTTCTGAAGAACCTAGGGGCAGGACAGGAATAAAGATGCAGATGTAGGGAATGGACTTGAGGACATGGGGAGGGAGAAGATTAAGCTGGGATGAAGTGAGAGGGTAACATTGATATATGTACACTGTGAAATGTAAAATAGATAGCTAGCTGTAAGCAGCTGCATCCCACAGGGAGATCAGCATGGTGCTTTGTGACCACCCAGAGGAGTGGGATATTGAGGGTGAGAGGGAGATACAAGAGGGAGGGCATATGAGGATATATGTATACATATAGCTGAATCACTTTGTGGTACAGCAGAAACTAACACAACATTGTAAAGCAATTATACTGCAATAAACATGTTAATAAAAGAAAAAAATAACTAAGAAAAAAAATAAATCTAGAGCAGAAACCCCTTCTCCTTTTTTAAGATAACATTGTAGAAACTGGATCAGTTGTTTCATAATTATTTTGTTTGTTGTGTTTACTTGCTTTTTATTTGAGTCTCAACTGTCAGCTCTAGGAGAGCACTGGCTTTGTCTGTCTTGTTCCTTGATGAGTCCACAGTACCTGGACTATAGCTGATAATAAATATTTCTTAAACAAGTTAAAAAAAAAACTAATGTAGATAGAAAAGACTGGATACTGAACACTTGTAAATAAATTTTAAAGCCTAAATTAGGAAGACATAATACAAGACAAATTTGTATATGGGAGACATTGGGAAATAATCTAGGAATATTGACATTAAAAATACAGGATGACCAAAATGAAGCAATGCAGTTAATTGGAAAGTTTTCTTTAATTCCTTAAGCTGGATGTGAAATTTGTGGGTATGTTGCTCAAAGAACTGCCCCAGTACAAATGATAAAATGATAGTTTCTTCTTTTTCCATTATTATTCTTATTTCACTCTTTGGCTGATGACATGACAATATATTTATGTTAAGTCATTAAGAACCAATAATGTCAACTGGAATTCTTTTATCTATTCTTAGGATGACCCACCATAGGAATATAGAAAAATCATTATATTCAGAGTTGGAAATCATGGGCTCCAGTCTTGATCACGTTTCCAATTTTCATGGCCCTTGAAATCAAAAATTTGTATTGATATAAGACTCCACAATCTCAGTTTCCTTACCATTAGAATGGTAGGAAAATATGCCTATTTTAGAGTTATAAGAAAGAAAAAATGTCATGACATATATGCAAAAGTTACGAAGAATGTTCTAAATTTAAAGCGTAGATGTTAAAATTTCTATTTTTTTGTTCACAACCTTCTAAATTCTTGTTCTGGGCTGCTAGGATCTGACTGTTTAAGCTACAACTCTCACTTTATTATGTTATGTAAATCAGCTCCAACTTCATCTGGTTCCTTTTCAATGTTAGGTTCTGTCATCTTCATCCTATTTTCCCTCATGAAAGGAAAGTGGCTGTCACAGCACCAGGAATTATATACAGACATGATAGTATAAGTTAGAGTAAGAGAAACATTCTCTCCTTGGATACCTCTTGTGTGCTACTGATCAGTGCAGAAACCTTTCAAATAATCCCCCATAAAACTTATCCTCAAATAATCCCCCATAAAACTTATCCTCACATCCCATTGGTCCAAATTTTATCATATCTCCAGGCTTTAAACAATCACTGGTAAGATGAACTTGACGTTCACCTAACCTGAAGCATAAAGCTTCTCTATGAAGAAACAATACAAGAAGAAAACCAGGGTTTTGTTGAGATGGAGAAGAGTGGGTCTGTTTGGTCGACAACAATCAATGTCTACCCACAAACATTATTCATAATTTGGTAACATTAATTACCTACTTTCATGAAAATAGAGGAACTCACATACATACAATTAAAAGTCTGGTTTAATATATACTTTTTTCCTAAATCTTATTGTGGCAAAATATTTCCTTCGTTCAATAATTATTGATATTTTCTGAAACTGTCAGAACCAGACAAATCCATGGGAATCATAATAAGAGGTTAAAGTTTTAGAGAATTAAACAAATATCTAGTTCTAAATAAACATATTATGCATTATTCAAAATCAAAATATAATGTGCCTGCAACCACTGACAATAACATTTTACAATATCTATGTGTGCAGAGAATCACCTTCCACAGAAATGTCTAAAGGCAGATGATTTTGTGTGTTAATGTGGGTGTTCTTTTTACCATTGCTTTAAATTAACTTGGTTTTCATTTTCTTTCTATAGTTAACAGAGGAAAACAGACTAATTCTAAATATTTTACAATTTTGTGAGGAATAACCAATGGAAATGTGGAATAAATGTTCTCTATTTATGATATTTGATGGTGATGTCTTGGAATCCTAGTAGATTAACATTCTAATAATTCTAGTTGGGCTAATCCATATTAACAGTTTCTGATATCATTTTTCTGTTTTTGGAATCTCCACAAATGAGTAAAAACTGGTTCTTATGGTAAAAGGAAATAAAAGTAAGCTTTTTAATAAGATATTACTTCAACAGTTATGAATATTTGATGTTATATTTATTAACATTGAATCACATAATGCCTCTATGGACTGTTAATTCATGCCTAGGGTATAATGTTGTAAGCTTTAACTATTGTTTTCTTTAGAAAAAAAGACATTTAAAAGTTTTTAAGTGTCTCATCTATAGTTCATGGAAATTTAATAAGCTACATTTTGTTTCCATGACCTCAGGCTAAAATTAGAAGAGACAGGAAAAGCTTCAAAGCAATTCAGAATTCTAAAAAAGAATGCTACCTTGACATAAAAATTCCATTTCCTTTTCTAATTCTCAGCCATTCATGCATCATTGCAATCCTATATAACTCAACTTTCCTGAAGTGCTATTGGGTAGCAATGCACAGTAAAAACCATTGTGTTTGGAATCAAATCTCCTGAAGGCATACTTATCATAGAAAAATACTTTGGTTTTTTAATAAAACAACTCTTTCTTAGCCGTGTGAACACAGTATTTTTACAATGGAACTTAGCTGCTTTCTGGGAAATGTTTTAGAATATTGAACTAAATTCACTTATGACATCAGCTGCTCCTTGACAGTAATGAATGGTCTCTCGAGTGCCAAAAAATTGTAGATATATAAGAAACTTGTATGTTTGTCCTAACACATTGAAAACAAAAAATATAACTGAAAAACTTGACCAAGTAATTGCAACAAAATAAATTAAATCTGCTTATTATTATAGCAATGTCTAATACAGTTTATCATAATCTCTTGAACATTACATTTTGGTACATCGATTGGGTAGGTACATCTACAGGTTCATTAGTATCCATGGTATTCAGATATATTCACATTGGTATGAGGTATAGGGAGCATGGGCAGAGGTAATAATTTCCCTTAGTTTGTTTTAACCTAATTAGAAACATAAGACAAATTTTTATGAAAGACACTGTATCTTCATTTTGTCATGCAATCCCATGGGATAGTTATTCCCATTTTACAGTAAACAGCTCTGAGTCTTAGAGAGATTAAATAAGTAAAGAGATAAATGGAAGAACATTTCAAATCAGGCAGGGGGGATCAGAGTATGCCAAATGCTCTACTTAGGATATAAACAGGTATTAAAGCGACCCTAGGGACATCACATGCTCAGCACCACTACCTACAATGAGAAAGATGGGGAGGGGACATTCCACATACAAAGGAGATGCTATCTTCCTCATTTTGCTCTATATGTGGTTTTCTTTAATACTACTGGCCAGAGTGAGCATTGTATCTAGCACCCTGGATGTGGAGCATCCAAATCTCAGGAAGGCTGTGACAGTCTCAGTGGAAAGGTTCAAGAAACAGAGTCTCAAGCTAAGCTAGAGCTTGGATCACTGAACTGAGCAATGTCAGGCCAAGAGGGAGAAAACAAAACACCAAAATTAGAAGACAAAATCATAGGTATGACTTAGAGGAGGTGAGACACAAAAACTGAGGCAGAGGAGAAATAAATGAGAGTTCAAAAGAAAAACTCGAAGGATTCAACATATATAGTGGTACAAAATGACATCAATTTAGAAATGATTAATTTTGCTACAAGATTCTGGAATCTTTTACTTGCAGTCCATTATACTTCCACTTGGCAAGCAATGGCATAGAAACTGCTCAATTCTTACCTGTGAACCACTGGCTAAAGAGTTGATAGACTCTATTTGTTTTATAGATTTACGTTTAAGAAAATAAAATAATATATTTTCAGACAATTTACTCAACATTAAGAGAGAGAAAAATGCACAAAAAACCCATAAGGTGTTTCTAAAGTTTCAAAGTGGAGTACCTGAATTAAAATATTTAACTCTAAAAATATCAGGTGTAAAAATTTTGGTCCTTCCACTGACTTACCTCTATTTCCTTTCCCCCTGACAAGTGGCATTTATCTGTCAACTCACCTTCTTGCCCTCAAATAGATAGTCTGCACTCACATACGTGCAGGAGATTCTGTGCAAAAACTTGACTGATTAAAAATCCTAGACTGCTTCAGCCAGTTTTCTTTTTTAGTTCTCTTCATGATCTAGATAGCTGTACTTTGTTTCCTGTTGGCAATCATTGATAATAATCTGTTTTTTCAGGGCAGGATCATCTCCAGACTATCTGGATTATATATTGTCTTAATATCTGCTTGATGTCCATCTATATTATAATATAACATCTAAAGTTGCTAAAGTAACCATAATATTCTTACTCTGCAAATTGGATCACTCCCTCATTCACTGGGCCACTTTCCTGACTTGGTTCATACACCTTATTGTTACTCTGCTTTTTGTTTTGTAGGAAGCCTGACTCCTCAACAGGATTGAATGTCTCTGAGCAATAAAACAATAAATAAATAAAATAAAGTGTTTATTCTTCCTAGAACAGTGTACCCTGCTCAAGTATGTGTCAGGGATATATTTTGCTATATTATTGCATATTTCAATCATTATATTTTATGCTGATTAACTGAATTCCAGATCTTATTTCCTGCAGATTTTTCCTTAACATCTAAATATCAAAATTACATATGTAAATTACTCTTTCTAGTAGCTGCATACTTGGAGTGTAGATATAAAAGAATGACTCATATTCCTTGTGAAATTGTCCGTTTATAAAAATATAATTATCCCTTTTGCTTAGTAATGCTGTTTGCCATAAATTCTATTTTGTCTGCTATTAATATTGTGACATCAATTACATTCTAATATTTGTGTTATTAACTAAAGTCAATACTTCATTCAGATTTCCTTATTTTTAATGTCCTTTTTCTGTCCCAGGATCTTATCCAGGATACACTTTACATTTATTCTCTTTTCTCCCTACTCTTCTCTCAGCCATGTCAATTTCTCACATTTTTCTTGTTTTGAAGACCTTGAGAGTTTTGAGGAGTCTTGGTCAGATATTTTGTAGAACGTCATTCCATTGAGATTTTTCTGTTGTTTTTCTTATGATTACCCTGAGGAAGACTACAGAGGTGAAGCGTCATTATTATTATATCATAACAAGACATATTAACATGACATCACTGTTCATACTGTCCTTAACCACATGGCTGAGGTAGTATTTGTTGGATTTCTCCACTGTAAAGTTGCCCTCTCCTTTCAACACTATGCTCTTTGGAAGAAAGTCAATATGTGAGGCTCATGCTTATGAAGTGGAGAATTACACTGCACTTTCTTGAGGATAGATGATGTACATAAATTATTTGGAATTTTTCTGCATGAGAGATTTGTGCCTGACTGCCTGCCTGCATCCCTTCCATCCTCCCTTCATTCCTCCCTTCCTCCCTTCCTTCCTTCTTCCCTTCCTTCCTTCCTTCCTTCCTTCCACCTTTCTCATTTATTTGTGTCAGTATGAACTAATGGATATTTATACTTTGGGTGATAATACAGTACTACTTTTTGTCACTGCTCAAGTTGTTCTGGCTTGAACCATTGGGAGCTCTTCTATTTGGGTCATGTTTTCCTTTGACATTCTTCCACCAATGCACAGTGCTCTAGAATCACCTTGTATATTTTTTGCCCTGGTCCTAAAATTTGCTTTTATTCCAAGGATCCCTGATTCAGTTTGTTTGAGCATCAAGATCTGAGTTCTATATCTATTCCACTAACTTAATTTTAGTTAATATTTGTATAGTATATATTTATATACATCAACTGAAAACATTCCTCTCACAATATTTTAAGTGTGTCTCACCATAAAATCAGTTTTACAAACTTTAACTTAATTTTCTGTTTTGTAAATCTGAATTTATTTTGATTGCTAATAAGTGTTATTTCAAAAATTATGCTCTGTATCTCACAATTAGCAAGTTTATCTTTGCTTCTGCTTTCATTCTCTTTGGCTGTTTTCTGTTGGATTTACTTAGTTTTCTCTAGGTCTTCCTCTTTTCTCTTTCTGATTTGGAAATTAAATATGCTACTTTGTTTTTTGTTTGTTTGATAACTCTTAAAATTTCCACATAAATATTTGACTTCAAAATTCCCTAATTTAAATAGTATCTTCATTTTTACCCCTTATATTTGTATTACAGTTTCATCTTCTTTTTTGTTTTTTCACTGCCCCTCAAATTTATTTTTTTCATCAATGGTTACCGAGATTTAATTTTATATTTACCAATTTCTATATTCACTATTTTGTCATCCTATTATTTCTTTCTAGCCTTGCTTCTCTACTTACTGAATTCCCTGTGATCCTTCTTTTGACATTGGTGGATGGATATTAGTTCTTACTATTATTAACCAACTCAGCCTGCTTAAGATTTTCTCTAGATTTAATATTTCTGGTGTTTCCTGGTTTAGCTGATCTTCATGCTTTAGTCTCTAACATGACCCACAACTTCTTAGGGTAAAATACTTCAATTTGTTGGTTCTAGGGTTTTTCTTGCCATAATAATCTTTACTGCTAGCAGTTTCACCACAAAATTTACTGGTAGTAAGGCAATTATAACTGGTTGACATTTTGATTTGACAGTTTGGTTTCAACTGGTTGACAATGTGGCTCCATTTCTCCATTGACACGATACTCTCATTTTTATACTTATATAAATCTTAGGCCTCATAATGGTCTGTACAGTGACAAGTGGAAGTGGTGGTCTTAAAATAGTGAATGATAACAACTATGTGTATCGACTTGTTAGAAAATACTGGGATAAGAAAACTTACTGGATTTGTGAAGTAAGAGAGTGTAAAGCCAGATTGCATACTTATTTTATTAAATTTTTGTTATTTTACCTTTTATGGTAAAATTGTCTTATAGCCTATCTATTGTGTGATGAAACTTCTTGAGGCAAATAAGTTGGCAACAAAAACACCAGACATGCAACTTGACACAATGAAACTGTATTTTCTTTGGAAATCAACACAGCTCTCCATAATGGTTGATAAACAAATGATGCAGATTTAATGTGTTAAAATCTATTTGTTATATCATGAAAAAATAGAATGTTTTTTCACTCTATTTCATGTCTTTATGAACAGACTTTTGAGGGCTGTTTTTTGTACACTTATATTTGTTTGTGCTCAGTATAGATGATGTTGGTGTTATAAAACAACTTGAATGCGAAGAGTTTATTTCCTTTAAGCTGTTCAGGAGCAGCTTCAGTATCTCCAGTTCTGTCCTGGGAGGAACAACCTGGGTGCACAGATTAAAGACATTCTATTTTGTTGATATATATTGGTCACTAATATAAACTTAAAAAGTTATTTTTGCTACCTAAACTTTCAGATATTGACTGGAACTTGTAATTTCATAAGAACATGGATAGAAAAAATGAAATTTAAAAGTTCTGTCAGTGTTTTTATTAAAAAATAACAACCGCAGAGTTTTATACCTTAGGTGTAAAATTTATAGTTAGATCAATCATTGCCCCAGGGCTCAGTTCAGGGGTGAATTTAATTTTCTGGGACATATTTTAAGCAAAATTTTAAGTTATAGTAACACTTGGGATATACATTTTCCAGTTTCCAATGTTTAGATTAATAACGGAGACATTATAACTTTCCATTTTAGAAAATTAAGGACCATATTCCTGCCACTTTCTGATAAAATTCTTTTAAAGGTAATAGCACTTTTGCTTATACTGCAAATTGCAAATGAAAGTGCTCAAACTGTTGATGAATCTGTATTCTTATAACTTCTTACCACTTCGCAGCAATTATCCAAAGAAGTTGAATTAATGCAACTGTCAGGAGAAAAATAAAAGAAAAAAATATACAACTTATCTATCCTTGTTACTCAACATAAATTCACTGAATATTAGAATTAAAAGAGACTTCAGAGATAATCCTGCTCGGTTCCATAATTATCAGATGCAGACTCTGAAACTCCAGTAAGTATAGAAATATCTGTGACAGAGGGACCAACTGGTTGGGAATTATTTCCAGTTCCTCACTCCTAGTTTTCTGTCTATGTTATCTTCTAGTGTTCAAACAGTACTTTCTGAACTCTATTCATTTGCATTTTCCTTGTTACTAATCACATTGAGATTTTGAGAATTTTTTCCAGTACTCATTCACAACTCACATGTGTCCTTTTGAAAATATCTGTCAAAATATAAAGCTAATTTTTGTTGGGCTGTTCTATTACTAAATTTGAAATGTAATTTTAAAATATGATCTAAAAGTCTAACTTAGCTTTTTTTAGTTACTAAAAGTCAGTTGTCTCTTTATATTTCCTTAGCTGCATCTAATATCCTTTTTCTATTCCAGAATTCCATCCAAGATATCGTATTACATTTAGTTTTAATGTTTCTTTAGGCTACTCTTGGTTGTGGCAGTTTTTCTGACTTTCTCGTTTTCTCATGACCTTGACAGTTTTGAGGAGTCAAATATTTTATAGGATGGTCCAACATTAGAATTTTTCTGATTTTTTCTCATGACAAGACTGGGTTTGTAGATCACTGGGAGGAAGACCATGGAGGTAAAATGCCATTTTCATCACATCATTTCAATTGTATGTACAATCAACATGATTTATGGCTATTGATGTTGACCTTGATCACCTGTCTATGTTAGTATTTGTCAGTCATCTCACTGCATTCACATTCTCCCTTTCCATTGTTTCCATACAGTATACTTTGCAGGAAAGTCAAAATATGCAGCCAGCATCTAAGGTGTGCTCTTTGAAATTCTTCTGCATAGGAGACTTGTCTCTTCTCTATTAATCTATGTAGTAATTTATTTACGTTAATATGGACACATGGATATTTATTTTATACTTTGGGTTATAATCCAATAATACTCTATTTTATTGCTCAAATAGTTTCAGCTTGGCATTGGGAGTTATTTCAATAGGCTTCTGCGCCACCATGACATGCCCTCATCAACGTGTGTAGGGTGTTTCTGTTATTGCTGTTGTTTTCTGTTTTGTTTTGTTTTTGAGTACTTCCTTACTTTCTGGTTCTTCAAGATACTTCAGGCTCATCTTGTATATTTCCTGCCTTAGTTCTAGATTCAATCATTTCTCCAAGGAACCTAAGTTCTTTTAATTTAAGAGTGGCTTTAGAAACCAAGTTATGGGTGTGAGTCATATTTATTGAAGCTAGAGTATTGCTTCTTTAGCATCCCTCAGGTGATGGAGCAAAAAATATGTGTTTATATTAACTCATGAACATATTTAGAAATATTTTATTATGTAACTATCTGTATCTATATTAAGCTAAACATTAGTTTACACTAATGTCTCTATTGCTAGTTAATTACCACATAGATCTTTCTTGTTTCCTCACCTTGTTTATCTGGTGGACTCCACCAGTAGGACTCTTGACTTTTACCATCTGACCTCCATCTGCTTCATTATGTCATTCCAGTATACATATATGGTAGTACCAGAATTGTTGAATCATACACTGATGAGAAAAAAGTTTATCAACTACAGTACAGTATCTATGTGCAGTTCCTTTTGACTTTAGTTTTATAGACTTCACTCATTTCTAAAGATACTTTGGTCAGCGTTTCTTTCCTCCATCCCCTTCTGTGAAGTTGTTTCATATATTTGTAAATCAGTTACATTTTCCTATGGTAGTCTTCATTCTTTTCTTGGATTCTCCCTGGCTCCTAAATGAATTTAAAAACTTTAATACATTTAGATTTACTCTTTGTGAAGACTCTTTATGGATTTTGACAAATGTATTATATCTTGTATCCATCATTACAATCTCACATAGAATGATTTTACTGTGCAAATAATTCCCAGTGCTTCACCTTTTATCCCAGCCCTCTAAGCCCCCAGAAACCATTGGTCCTTTTCCTGTCTCTAGAATTTTATATTTTCTGGGATGTCCAGTAATAGGAATCATACAATATTTAGCTTTGACAGGAACCTTCTATCAATTATCACTATGCATTTAAGGTTCTTCCATGTCTTTTTATGGCTTGACAGCTCATTTCTTTTTATCATTGAATAATATTCCATTCTATGGATGTGTATCAAAGCATATCTTGGTTACTTCCAGATGTGGTTATTATAAATAAAACTATTATAAATACTTGCATGTAAGTTTTTTTCATGAACATCAGTTATCATGTTTACCTTTGTAATAAACTGCCACTTTTTATATCAAGTAGTTGTACCATTTTTAATTCCTACCAACAATAAATACAAGTTCCTGCTATTCTGCATCCTCACTATAATTTGGCATTACCATTTGTAGTAATTCTAATAGGTGTTTTCTTTTCCCTCATTATTGTATTAATTTGCAAATCCTATAACAAATATAATGAGCATTATTTCATACATTTATTTGCATCTGTATATTTTTTATTGAAGTATTGTAGGTGTGCATTTTATGTTAATTTCAGGTGTACAGCATAGTGATCCAATAATCAAACACATTACAAAATAACATCACAACAAGGCCAGTAAACATCTACCACCATATAAAATAATTACAGTATTATTAGCTATATTCCTTATGTTGTATATTATGTTCCCACAACTTATTTATTTTATAACTAGGAGTTTGTATCTCTTAATCCCCCTTACTTATGACACCCAATTCCCATCCTCTACCACTGGGAACCACCAGGTTTCCCTGTATCAATGTCCTTTTCTGTTTTGCTTTGTTTGTTTTGTTTTTTAATTCCACACTTAAGTATGATCATACTGTATGTGTCTTTCTCTGTCTGACTTATTTACTTGACATAATATGCTTTATGTCCAACCATGTTGTCATCAATGGCAGGATTTCATTATTTTTTATAGCTGAGTAATATTCTGCTGTGTGTGTGTATCAGATCTTATTTACCCATTCATATATTGATGAACACTTACGTTGTGTCCATATCTTGGCTATTGTAAATAATGCTGCAATAAACATAGGATTGCATATATCTTTTTGAATTACTGTTTTTGTTTTCTTCAGGTAAACACCCAGAAGTGGAATTGCTGGATCATATGACAGCTCTACTTTTAATATTTTGAGGAAGCTCTATAGTGTTTTTCATAGTGACTTTACCAATTTACATTACACCAATAGTGCACACAGGGATTCTCTTTTCTCTACATTATTTCCAACATGTGTTTTGATTTCTTATTGATGATAGCCATTCTGACTGATGTGAAGTGGTATATCATTTTGGTTTTGATTTGCATTTCCCTGATGATTAGCGAGGTGAAGTATCTTCTCAACTGTCTGGATATCTTCTTTGGAGATTCAGGTCCTCTGCTCATTTTTAAAATGGATTTGTTTTTGGTTTGTTTGTTTTGTTTGCTTGCTTGTTTGTTTTTGATATTGAGTTGTGTCATTTCTTTACTATAATTTGGATATTAACACTTATCATATATCATTTTCAAATACTTTCTCCCATTTAAAAGATTGCCTTTTTGTTTTATTGAGAGTTTCCTTTGCTGGGCAAAAACTTCTTAGTTTGACATAGTACCAGTTGTACATTTTTGCTTTTATTTCTCTTGCCTGAAGAGACAGATCAAAAAAAAAAAGAAAAAGAAATGTTGCTAAGACCAGTGTCAAAGAGCTTACTGCTTATGTTTTCTTCTAGTAATTGTAAGGTTTCAGGTCTTACATTTAAGTCTTACATAAAAGTCTTACATTTATTGGGCTTCCCTGGTGGCGCAGTGGTTGAGAGTCCGCCTGCCGATGCAGGGGACACGGATTCGTGCCCCGGTCCAGGAAGATCCCACATGCCATGGAGCGGCTGGGCCTGTGAGCCATGGCTGCTGGGCCTGCGCGTCCGGAGCCTGTGCTCTGCAATGGGAGAGGCCACAACAGTGAGAGGCCCACGTACCAAAAAAAAAAAAAGTCTTACATTTGTTTTGTATATGGTGAAAAGTAGCCCAGTTTGATTCTTTTGTGTGTAGCTATCCAGTTTACACAACATGACTTATTAAAAAGGCTGTCTTTTCCCCAGTGCATATCCTCACCTTCTGTGTTGTAGACTAATTGACCATATAAACATGGGATTATTCCTGGAATTCCTTTTCTTTCCATTGATATTTGTGTTTGTTTTTGTGTCAGTACCGTACTGAGTTAATTACTATACCTTTGTATAGTATGGACTTTGTAGTATGGACTAAAATTGGGGAACAAGATACCTCCAGCTTTGTTCTTCTTTCTCAAGATTGCTTTGGTTATTTCAGTTCTTTTGTGTTTCCGTATGAATTTCAGGATTATTTGTTCTAGTTCTGTGAAAAATACCATGGGTATTTTGATAGGGATTGAATTGAATCTATAGATTGCCTTGGGTATTATAGACATTTTAACAATATTTATCTTCCAATCCATGAGCATGGTATTTCTTTTTTTTCTGAGCATGGTATTTCTTTCAATTTATTTGTGTCATGTTCACTTTCTTTCCTTAGTGTCTTATAGTTTTTGGAATACAAGACTTTCACCTTGTTGATTAAATTTATTCCTAGGCATTTTATTCATCTTTATGCAACTATTGGATTTTGGATCATCTTTACTATCATCACTCTGAATTCTTTTTCAGGTAGATTGCCTATTTCCTGTCCATTTGTTTGACCTGGTGGGTTTTTACTTTGCTCCTTCATCTGCTGTGTATTTCTCTGTCTTCTCATTTTGTACAACTTACTGTGTTTGAGGTCTCCTTTTCACAGGCTGCAAGTCTGTAATTCCTGTTTTTTTTTGGTGTCTATTCCCAGTGGGTAAGGAAGGTTCAGTAGGTTGTTTAGGCTTCCTGAGGGAGGGGACTGGTGCCTTTGTTTTGGTGCATAAGTTTGGATCTTGTCTTTCTGGTGAGCAGGACCTTGTCCGTTGGTGTGTTTTGGGGTGTCTGTGAACTTAGTATGATTTTAGGCAGCCTCTCTGCTAATGTGTGCGGTTGTGTTCCTGTCTTGCTAGTTGTTTGGCATGGAGTGTTCAGCACTGTAGCTTGCTGGTGGTTGAGTGGAACTGGGTCTTACCATTGAGATGGAGATGTCTGGGAGACCTTTCGCTGTTTGATATTATGTGGTGCTGGGACATCTCTAATCATCCAGATCCTGAACTCACCTCTCCCACCTAAAAGCCTCAGGCCTGACACCTGGATGGAGCACCAAAACCCTGTCAGCCACATGGCTCATAAAAAAATGTAGAAAAAAAGGAAGAAAAAATAAAATAAAGAATATTATTAAAATATAAAATAAAAATACATGTTATTATAAGTAAGAAAATAAAAAAGTATTCCAAAAAAAGAAAGAAAGAAAAATGAGAGCAATCTAACCATTAAACAAATCCACCAATGATAACAAACACTAAAATCTTTACTAAAACTAAAACAAAAACAAATACAAAAATGAATAGAGAGAACCCTAGGACAAATGGTAAAAGCAAACTCATGGAGACAAAATCAGACAAAGAAGCATACACATACACACTGACAAAAAGTGATAAAGGAAAAAAATATATATATATATTTTAAAAGGGAAGAGAACAACCAAATCAATAAACAAATCTACCAATGATAATAAGCTCTAAATACTAAACTACAATAAACATAACATCAGAAACAAATTAGATGCAGAAAGCAAAGCCCAAGTCTACATTTGCTCCCAAAATCCACTGCCCCAATTTTGGGATGATTCTTAGTCTATTCAGGTATACCACAGATGCAGGCTACACCAAGCTGATTGTGGAGATTTAACCTGCTGCTTCTGAGGCTGCTGGGAGAAATTTCCCTTTCTCTTCTTTGTTTGCACAGCTCCTTGCTTTCAGCTTTGGATTTGGCCCTGCCTCTGCATGTCAGTCACTTGAGGGCATCTGTTCAGACAGGATGGGCTTAAAGTAGCAGCCAATTAGGGGCCTGTGGCTCACTCATGCCCGTGGGATGGAGGGGTATGGAATGCGGGGCTAGCCTGCAGAGACAGAGTCTAGTGAGATGTTGCAACAGCCTGAGGTGCGCTGTGTGTTCTCCCAGGGATGTTGTCCCTGCAATAGCCGACACTGGCAGTGGCGGGCTGTATTGGCTCCCAGGAGGGGAGTTGTGGATAGTGACCTCTGCTTGCATACAGGCTTCTTGGCTGCAGCAGCAGCCTTAGCGTTTCATGCCTGTCTCTGGGGTTCATGCTGATAGCTGTGGCTCATGCCAGTCTCTGGAGTTCATTTAGGTGGTGTTCTGAATCCCCTCTCCTCCCGCACCCAGGAACAATGGTCTCTTGCCCTTAGGCAGTTCCAGGCTGTTTCCCAGACTACCTCCCATCTAGCTGTGGCACACTAGCCCCCTTCAGGCTGTGTTCATGCAGCCAACCCCAGTCCTCTCCCTGGGATCTGACCTCCAAAGCCGGAGTCTCAGCTCCCAGCCCCCACCCACGCCAGGCAGGTGAGCAGACAAGCCTCTCAGACTGGGGAGTGCTGGTTGGCACAGATCCTCTGTGTGGGAATCTATCTGCTTTGCCCTCTGCACCCCTGCTGCTGCACCCTCCTAAGTGGCTCTGAAGTTTCCCCCCTCCCAACCCCTGTCTCCACCAGTGAAGGGGCTTCCTATTGTGTGGAAACTTTTTCTCCTTCACAGTTCCCTCCCTGAGGTGCAGGTCCCATCCCTATTCTTTTTTTTTTTTTTTTTTTTTTTTTTTTTTTTTTTTGCGGTACGCGGGCCTCTCACTGTTGTGACCTCTCCCGCTGCGGAGCACAGGCTCCGGACGCGCAGGCTCAGCGGCCATGGCTCATGGGCCCAGCCGCTCTGCGGCATATGGGATCTTCCTGGCCCGGGGCACGAACCCGTGTCCCCTGCATTGGCAGGTGGACTCTCAACCACTGCGCCACCAGGGAAGCCCCCCATCCCTATTCTTTTTTCTCTGTTTTTTCTTTTGCCCTACCCAGGTACATGGGGAGATTCTTGCTTTTGGGGAAGTCTGAGGTTTTCTGCCAGCATTCAGTAGGTGTTCTGTATGAGTTTTTCCACATGTAGATGTATTTTTGGTGTGTTTGTGGAAAGGAAGGTGATCCCCACATTCCTCTGTCATATTGAAGGTCTCCCCTACATATATTTTTTATAATGAGTAATCCATATTGAAGTTTCTTTTTACTGTTTTTTATAAAGATATTGTTGCAGTTGCTTTTTTTATTTTATTACCTTGCAAACTTGGAAAAGTATCATATTAAAAATGATGCACCACAAGCGAAGTCCACTAAGCAAAAAATATTGCTAAGTGCCTTTGGACACTGGAGAATGAAATACTGGGAATAATATGGTACCCCTCTTCTCCCTTTCTGCTCTGCTATAAACTGCCTTATACCTTCTCTGTTAAAGCATAGTATTAACTGGAATTATAAATTCCCATCAGATACTATTTTTAATGAGAATAACTGGTTAATTTTTTTGAGTAAAACATCATCCCATATCTTTTTATTTTATAGTTATGATATTCATAAGCATTCAACATATATTATACAAACTCATATCATCTCATTCTTTTATCATTACTTGTTATCTTGCCTATCTATACTACGTTACTCCTTTGCTGAATCTATTTATTACCAGTATTTTTTATTTCATTCTTTTTTGTCTTATTTAATAGACTAAAATACTTTTATTACCTGTTTCCTTGTTCCATATTATAATCTACTTACCAGGTTCTTTACCAGAAATTTTATAATAAAATATTATGATTTTCAAGTCTTAAAAATAAGAGAATGTGTTGGAATATATTTTTCTATTTCTTGTCACTAGTTTCAAATATATATTTAATATTATTTTCTAAGATATAATATTAACATTACCAAGTATACTAAAAATAAGACCAACAATATGTGTTAGGCAATTCACATTTCATTCTTCTAAAATTTATTGATTTCTAATCTGATAAAAATCAGAATTTTTTGACAAATTTACTTTTGTCAGATAGACAAAATCTCTTTTTTTTCCATCCTGAATAGGGTAATTAAAACAAACAAACAAACAAAATGATGCTCATGGTTTCAATTTCCTCCCCCTTCAATAGTAGGTAACAGGTTTTAGATTAGTAATGGTGATGGTCCATCATTTCAAAGTTACCTATATAGAGAAAACTGTTAATGTACAACTCATGTGTTAATATGAAAAAATTGTGCAATCTACAGATTCAATGCAATTCTCATCAAATTACCAATGGCATTTTTCACAGAACTAAAACAAAATATTTTAAAATTTTTATGGAGACACAAAAGACCCTGAATAATCAAAGCAATCTTGAAAAAAATAATGGAACTAGAGGAATCAGGCGCCCTGACTTCAGACTATATACTACAAAGCTATAGTCATCAAAGCAGTACGATACTAACACAATAAAAGAAATACAGATCAATGGAACAGGATAGAAAGCCCAGAAATAAACCCACATACCTATGGTCAATTAACTACAACAAAGGAGGCAAGACTATACAATGGAGGAAAGACAATCTCTTCAATAAATGGTGCTGGGAAAATTGGACGGCTACATGGAAAAGAATGAAATTACAACATTCTCTAATGCAGTACAAAAAAATAAACTCAAAATGGATTAAAAACCTAAATGTAAGACCTACTACTATAAAACTATTAGAGGAAAACATAGGAAGAACACTGACATAAATCACAGCAATCTTTTTTGAGCTGTCTCCTAGAGGAATGCAAATAAAAACAAAAATAAAAATGGTACCTAATTAAACTCAAAAACTTCTGCACAGCAAAGGAAACTATAAACAAAATGAAAAGACAACCCAAAGAATGGGAGAAAATATTTGCAAATGATGAGACCAACAAGGGATTAATCTCCAAAATCTATAAACAGTTCATGCTGCTTAATATCAAAGAAACAAACAGCCCAATAAAAAATGGGAAGAATACTTAAATAGACATTTCTCCAAAGAAGACATAAAGATGGCCAAGAAGCACATGAAAAGATGCTCAACATCACTAGTTATTAGAGAAATGCAAGTCAAAACTACAATGAGTTATCACCTCACACCCTTCAGAATGGCCATCATTAAAAAATCAACAAAGAATAAATGCTGGAGAGGGTGTGGAGAAAAGGGAACATTCTTGCACTCTTGGTGGGAATGTAAATTGATACAGCCACTATGGAGCACAGTAGGAGGTTCCTTAAAAAACTAAAACTAGTGCTACCATACGATCCAGCAATCCCACTCCTGGGCATATATCTGGAGAAAACCAAGGTTTGAAAGGGTACATGCACCCCAATGTTCATTGCAGTGCTGTTTACAATAGCCAAGAGATGGAAGCAACCTAAATGTCCATTGAGAGAAAAATGGATAAAGATGTGGTACATATATACAATAGAATATTACTTAGCCATTAAAAGGAGTGAAATAATGCCTTTTGCAGCAACATGGATGGACCTGGAGATTATCATGCTAAGTGAAGTAAGTCAGACAGAGAAAGACAAATATCATATATCACTTGTATGTGAACTCTAAAAAAATGATACAAATGAACCTATTTAGAAAACAGAAACAAACTCGCAGACTTAGAAAACAAACTTATGGCTACGAAAGGTGAAAGGTGGGGTAAGGGAGGGATAAATTGGGTGTTTGGGATTGACATATACACACTACTACATTTAAAATAGATAACTAACAAGGACCTATTGTGTAGCACAGGGAACTCTGCTCAATATTTTGTAATAACCTAAATGGAAAAAGAATTTGAAAAAGAATAGATACATGTATATGTATAGCTTAATCACTTTGCTGTACACCTGAAACTAATACACCATTGTTAATCAACTATACTCCAATATAAAATAAAAATGTAAAAACACCTTTTTGGGAATTAGTGACTACTAAGGGATATTTGAGAATTATAACTTGAACAGTAAGTGATTAAATGACTTACCTCACAATTATGAAAAAGAAGGTCCAGGGGCATGTAAGAAATAAAATACTATATTTAAGACATGCAGACGATTTTGAAACTTGGGAATGGATGGAAGAAAATGCTGACAGGCATTTAACATATGGGAAAATTTGTGTTTTGAATGCTCTGGTTTTGGCTTCCCTTGATCTTGCTAAATGACTGTTACCACAGATGGCATTTTTGAGAATGTAGAGAAGTTGATGTCCATCAAGATAAGGCTGAGAAACAGATTCTATTAGATTTTGCTGGTTATGATCAGTCTGAGATTAAGATTCAGTTCTTTACTTGAAAATCAGAACTATTTACCCTAACAAGGACCATTATAGACAGATTTTAGAAATTCATCAATTGGATTGTTTTTTGAAAAATAAATTATAATAAATAACTTATAAAAAAGTGTTAGTTTCTGTCAAAAGAGCTATATTGAGAAACATTCTGAGGAAATATTTGGTCCCATTGGGTCAATTTCCCTGTTTTTCGTAGAATGCTTCTATGTTATGGACAACCACTTACTGCTAAGGAACAATGGGGTATATCTAAATATTTCATATTCTCTCTGCTGATTGCCATTTCTTTTACCCCCCACCCTCTCCACGCACACACACTTCTCTGACCTTAAGGTGTGTTCTCTTATTTTCATTGTTTTTTTGGATATTCAACAATAAAGCTTACCTTAAATATCATCAAATGACCAATCCACATAATTTAGTAATAAAGAAATTGAGCAGATAAGGTTTATGGTTTATATCATTGTGCTTAAAGGATATAAGTTTTGACTCAGATCTCGGTTCAACTTTTTTATATAGTACAATTAAATGCAAGTTCCTTAAAATTTCTGATTATTAGTTTTCTCAACTGTAAGATGAAGTTAATAAAAATCTATCTCATGGTGTTTCTGTAGGGAGTATACAAGATAATTCATATGTGTGATTAAGATGGTGCTTGATAGAAAGTTATAATAAATAGTATTGGCAGTTATTGTGGTAGAGATAAATTTCAATGGCTATCTTTTCTCCTTTCTTTTCTCTTCTACTCCTGGTCTTCAGCTAGAATGTAGGGTAACGGATACTGAACTACAGGCTTCATTATAAAGACATCTTTCTGAATAGTTTCTCAGGGAGAAAGACACTCCTAGTATCTCCACTACAATGTACAAATCCCTTCTATGATAATCACAAATTTTTATATAAAATGAACATATTCAACTGTGACAACTCATATTTTGTTCTTACCTTGAGATAAATAGATATATGCGTAAAATGGAAGGACTTACCCCATCAGGCTCGAAAAATGCAGTGAGGAAAAATAAAGCAAAGGCAAAAATATTTACTGTGACTGCCACTGACTTTCTGAAAGTTTAGACTTATATTTCAGTAGGATTTTTCCCCCTTTGGCCAGAAAATGATATTTCTTTGGCTGAGAAGAACTTTATAAAGTTGAATAACTCATCATTAAGAAGTTCACCCGAGAGAAAAGCTACCTATTTCATTGTATTCATTGGGATTCATTGGGTTAAAAATAAAGAAAAGAGGAAAATTATTAGTAATTTTCACTATTTTTAAATGTAAGAGATTGGTATTTTTAGCCATGTTATGCCTAGGTTGGAAAATTACAGTCCCAGACCAATGCAAGTGAGATAAAAAGAAAGTGACACGTTTTTAGCCATTCAGAAAAAATCAATAGTGTTTTACTGGAGCTTCAGTGAGAAAACAACTTGTCATGCCAGCAGCTAAGCAGTAGGTGTCAAGAGAAAGAAACCACTGCTTAGTGCCAGCAGCCCAGGATGACAATTGTAGGCATGATTACTTTTTGCTGGTGGTTTCAGGTCATTGATGCACAGAGTAAACTCTGATTAAAATAATAACTTGCAATGGTGGGAGAGCATGTTTTCTGCTCCAAGTTACAGCTCCTTTGGGTTTCTGATGTGACCAGAGCAAGACATAGTATATGTAATCCTCCTGGCCCTGTGGGGGGAAAAAAAAATCAGTTACTATTTTTCCACATGATGTTGAATATCCAAATGGATCCTGCTATTATATAAGTGAATACATTAAATTACCATCTGACAAATATAGTATACTGTAAAAATGAAGAGCATGGATACTCTACATTGACCACATGTTTTCATCTACAGATTTCATCACTTCCTAGGGTGCAGCCAAGGAGCAAACGTTTTTGCATCTGTTTACTTTTTTATATAGAAGGATAATAAACAATATGCACATCATAGTGTTGTAATAAGGTTTAAAACAGTTAATATTTCTCAATAACCTAGAACAGGAGGGGCACCTTCAAGATGGCAGAGGAATAAGACATAGAGATCACTTTCCTCCCCACAAACACATCAAATATACACCTACACATGGAATAACTCTTACAGAACACCTACTGAATGCCGGCAGAAGACCTCAGACTTCTCAAAAAGCAAGAAAATTGCCACGTACATGGCTAGGGCAAAAGAAGAAAGAAAAATCACAGACAAAAGAATAGGGATGGCACGTGCACATCTGGGAGAGAGCTGTGAAGGAGGAAAAGTTTCCACACACTAGGAAGCCCCTTCACTGGCAGAGACAGAAGTTGGGTGGGGGAAAACTTTGGAGCCATGGAGGAGAGCACAACAGCAGGGGTGCAGAAGGCAAATTGGAGAGATTCCCACACAGAGGCTCAGTGCCGACCAACAATCAACAGCCTGAGAGGCTTGTCTTCTCAACCACCAGGGTGTGTGGGGGCTGAGAGCTGAGATTCGGTCTTTGGAGGTCAGATCCCAGAGAGAGGACTTGGGTTGGCTGCGTGAAAACAGCCTGAGGGGGCTAGTGCACCACAGCTAGCCAAGAGGGAGTCCAGGAAAATGTCTGGACCTGCCAAAATGCAACAGACCACTTTTTCAGGGTACTTGAGCACAGCGATTCCCTCCCCATGTGCCCACAGAAGGCAGAGCACCGCCTAAGTGAACTGCAGAGATGGGTGCAAGCTGCGGCTATCAGCTCAGACCACAGAGACGGGCATGAAACACTAATGCTACTGCTGCTGCCACCAAGAATCCTGTATGCAAGGGCAGGTCACTATCCACAACTTCCCAGGGAGCCTGTGCCGCCCATCACTGCCAGGGTTCTGTGATCCAGGGACAAAATCCCTG
Source organism: Delphinus delphis (assembly GCF_949987515.2). NCBI lineage: Eukaryota > Metazoa > Chordata > Mammalia > Artiodactyla > Delphinidae > Delphinus > Delphinus delphis. Next base: position 18,004,120 of record NC_082694.2, on the reverse strand, counting down.
GGAGAAAACATGGCATGCCTCCAGTTGTTGCAACATCACGTTGGCCTCTGTCAATGCAGTCTCACTGGACTTCCAATTATGACTACAAAACCCCTCCCTCCTCATGAGTCTCAGTGAGCAAGAGTGCCCTAATCAGCCACGGCTTTAACCCCCTCCTGTCTGGGAGGGGAACAGATGCCTGAGGGCAACCTACACTCTGAGGTGGGGCCAGAACCAAAGCTGAATCCAGGAGCTGTTCAAACAAAGAAGAGAAAGGGAAATTTCTCCCTGAAGCCTCAGGAGCAGTGGATTAAATCTTACAATCAATCCAATTTACTCTGCATCTATGGAATACCTGAAGAGACAACAAATTGTCCCAAACTGAGGTATTGGACTTTGGGAGCAAATATAGACATAGGATTTGCAGTCTAAAATTTATTAGTTTCTGATTTTTATGTTTATCTTAGTTTAGTTTTTAGTGCTTGTTATCGTCAGTGGACTTGCTTGTTGGTTTGGTTGCTCTCTTCTTTTATATTAATTTTGTTTTTATTTTAATTTATTTTTTTAATTTCTCAATTTTATTATTTTTTCATTTTTTTTCTTTATTTTTTTCTCCATTTTCTTCTCAGCCATGGGGCTGAGAGGGTCTTGGTGTTGCAACCTGTTGTCAGGCCTGAGCCTCTGAGGTGGAAGAGTCAAGCTCAGGACATTGGACCACCAGAGACCTCCCAACCCATGTAATATCAATTGGTGAGAGATCTGCAAGAGATCTTTGTCTCAGTGCTAAGAACCAGCTCCACCCAACGTCCAGCAAGCTCCAGGGCTGGTCATCCCATGCCAAACAGCTAGCAAGACAGTAACACAAACCCACCCATTATAAGAGAGGCTGCCTAAAGTCATACTAAGTACACAGACACCCCAAAACACACCACCAGACATGGTCCTGCCCACCAGAAAGATAAGACCTTCTCCAACCACCAGAAAAAAATGCACCTTTTCCCTCCACCAGGAAGCCTACATAAGCCACTGAACCAACCTCACCCACTGGAGGCAGACACCAAAAACAATGGGAACTACAAACCTATAGCCTGCAAAAAGGAGAACCCAAACACAGTAAGTTAAGCAAAATGAGAAGGCAGAGAAATATGAAGTAGCTGAAGGAGTAAGGTAGAAACCCACCATACCAAACAAATGAAGAGGAATTAGGCAGTCTACTTGAAAAATAATTCAGAGTAATGATAGTAAATGTGACCCAAAATCTTGGAAATACAATGGGGAAAATACAAGAAATGTTTAACAAGGACCTAGAAGAACTAAAGAGCAAACAAACAATGAAGAACAACACAATAAATGAAATTTAAAATTCCCTACAAGAAATCAGTAGCAGAATAATGGAGGCAGAAGAACGGAGAAGTGACCTGGAAGATAAAAGAGTGGAAATAATTGCCACAGAGCAGAATAAAGAAAAAAGAATGAAAAGAATTGAGGAGAATCTCAGAGCCCTCTGGGACAACACTAAATGCACCAACATTAGAATAATAAGGGTCCCAGAAGAAGTAGAGAAAAAGAAATGGTCTGAGAAAATATTTGATGAGATTATACATGCGAACTTCCCTAACATGGGAAAGGAAATAGTCACGTCCAGGAAACACAGAGTGTCCCATACAGGATAAAGGCAAGGAGAACATGCCAAGACACATAGTAATTAAACTATCAAAAATTAAATACAAAGAAAAAAATAATAAAAGCAAAAACGGAAAAGCAACAAATAACATACAAGGGAACCGTCATAAGCCTAACAATTGAATTTTCAGCAGAAACTCTGTAAGCCAGAAGGAAGTGGCAGGACATATTTAAAGTGAGGAAAGGGGAAAAACCTACAACGAACATTACTCTATGCAGCAAGGATCTCATTCAGACTCGATGGAGAAATTAAAACCTTTACAGATGAGCAAAAATTAAGAGAATGCAGCACGACCAAACCAGCTTTACAACAAATGCTAAAAAAACTTCTCTAGGAAGGAAACACAAAAGAAGGAAAAGACCTACAATAACAAACCCAAAACAATTAAGAAAATGGTAATAGGGGCATACATATCAATAATTTCCTTAAATGTAAATGGATTAAATACTCCAACTAAAAGATTTAGAATGGCTGAATGGATAAAAAACAAGACCTGTATATATGCTGTCTACAAGAGACCCACTTCAGACATAGGGGCACATACAGACTGAAAGTGAAGGAATGGAAAAAGATATTCCACACAAATGGAAATCAGATGAAAGTTGGAGTAGCAATTCTCATATCAGGAAAAATAGACTTTAAAATAAAGACTAATACAAGAGACAAAGAAGAACACTACACAATGACCAAGGGATCAATCCAAAAAGAAGATATAACAATTGCAAATATTTATGCATCCAACATAGGAGCACTTCAATACATCAGACAAATCTAACAGCCATAAAAGGGGAGATCAACAGTAACACAATATTAGTAGGGGACTTTAACACCCCACTTTCACCAATGGAAAGATCATCCAAAATGAAAATAAATAAGGAAACACAGCTTTAAATGATACATTAAACAACATGGATTAATTGATATTTATAGGACATTTCAACCAAAAACAAGAGAATATGCTTTTTTCTGAAATGCTCCTGGAACATTCTCCAGGATAGATCATATCTTGGGTCATGAATCAAGCCCTGATAATTTAAGAAAAGTGAAAACTTATCAAATATCTTTTCCAATCACAATGTTATGAGACTAGATATCAATTACAGGGAAAAAATGTAAAAAATACCAACACAAGGAGACAAAACAATATGCAACTAAATAACTGAATAAATGAAAGAGGAAATCAAAAAATACCTAGAAACAAATGAAAATGAAAACACTATGGCCCAAAACCTATGGGATGCAGCAAAAGCAGTTCTAAGAAGGAAATTTATAGCAATACAATCCTACCTCAAGAAACAAGAAACATCTCAAATAAACAACCTTAACTTACACCTAAAGCAATTAGAGAAAGAACAAACAAAACCCAAAGTTAGCAGAAGGAAAGAAATCAGAAAGATCAGATCAGAAATAAATGAAAAAGAAAGGAAGAAAATGATAGCAAAGATCAATAAACTAAAAGCTGGTTCTTGAGAAGGTAAATAAAATTGATAAACCATTAGCCAGACTCATGAAGAAAAAATGGAGGAGACTCAAATCAACAGAATTAGAAATGAAAAAGAGAAGTAACAACTGACACTGCAGAAATACAAAGGATCATGAGAGATTACTACAAGTAATTGTATGTCAATAAAATGGACAACCTGGAAGAAATGGACAAATTCTTAGAAAAGCATATCCTTCTGAGACGGAACCAGGAAGAAAGAGAAAATATAATCAGACCAATCACAAGCACTGAAATTGAAACTGTGATTAATAATCTGCCAAGAAACAAAAGCCCAGGACCAGATGGCTTCACAGGCGAATTCTATCAAACATTTAGAGAAGAGCTAACACCTATCCTTCTTAAACTCTTCCATAATATATCAGAGGGAGAAATACTCCCAAACTCATTCTACAAGGCCACCATCACACTGATACCAAAACCAGACAACATGTCATAAAGAAAGAAAACTACAAGCCAATATCACTAATGAACATAGATGCAAAAATCCTCAATGAAATACTAGCAAACAGAATCCGACAGCACATTAAAAGGATCATACACCATGATGAAGTGGGGTTTATCCCAGGAATGCAAGGATTCTTCAGTATACACAAATCAATCAATGTGATACACCATATTAACAAATTTGATGACAAAAACCTTATGATAATCTCAATAGGTGCAGAAAAAGTTTTCAACAAAATTCAACATGGATTTACGATAAAAACTCTCCACTAAGTAGGCATAGAGGGAACCTACCTCAACATAATAAAGGTCATATATGACAAACCCACAGCCAACAACATTCTCATTTGTGAAAAACTGAGACCATTTCCTCTAAGATCAGGAACAAGACAAGGGTGCCCAGTCTCACTATTATTCAACATAGTTTTGGAAGTTTTAGCCATGTCAATCAGCAAAGAAAAAGAAATAAAAGGAATCCAAATTGGGAAAGAAGTAAAACTGTCACTGTTTACAGATGACATGATACGATACATAGAGAATCCTAAAGATAATACCAGAAAACTGTTAGAGCTAATGAAGCAATAAATTTAGTAAAGTAGCAGGATACAAAGTTAATGTACAGAAATCTCTTGCATTCCTATACACTAATGACAAAATTCTGAAAGAGAAATTAAAGAAACACTGCCATTTACCATTGCAACATAAAGATAAAATGCCTAGGAATAAACCTACCTAAGGAGACAAAAGACATGTAGGCAGAAAACTATAAAACACTTATGTAAGAAATTAAAGATGATAAAAACAGATGGAGAGATATACCATGTTCATGGATTGGAAGAATCAACATTGTGAAAATGAGTATACTATCTAAAGCAATCTACAGATTCAATGCAATCCCTATCAATCTACCAATGGCATTTTTCACAGAAGTAGAAAAGAAATTTACAATGTATATGGAAAAACAAAAGACACCGAATAACCAAAGCAATCTTCAGAAAGAAAAACGGAGTGGAGGAAACAGGCTCCCTGAATTCAGACTATACTACAAAGCTACAGTAAACAAGACAGTATGGTACTGGCACAAAACCAAAAATATAGATGAATGGAAAAGGATAGAAAGCCCAGAGATAAATCCATGCACATATGGTCACCTTATCTATGATAGAGGAGGCAAGGATATGCAATGGAGAAAAGACAGCCTGTTCAATAAGTGGTGCCTGGAAAACTGGACAGCTACACGGAGAAGAATGAAATTAGAACACTCCCTACCACCATACACAAAAATAAAATTAAAATGGATTAAAGACCCAAATGTAAGGACAGACACTACAAAACTCTTAGAGTAAAACATAGGCAAAACACTCTATGACAAAAATCACAGCAAGATCCTTTGTGACCCACCTCCTAGAGAAATGGAAATAAAAACAAAAATTAGCAAATGGGACCTAATGAAACTTAAAAGCCTTTTCATAGCAAAGGATACCATAAACAATATGAAAAGAAAGTCCTCACAATGGGAGAATATATTTGCAAGCAAAGTAACTGACAAAGGACTAATCTCCAAAGTATACAAGCAGCTCATGTAGCTCAATATCAAAAAAACAAACAATCCAATCCAAAAATAGGCAGAAGACCTATATAGACATTTCTCCAAAGAAGATATAGAGATTGCCAACAAACACATGAAAGGATACTCAACATCACTAATCATTAGAGAAATGCAAATCAAAACTACCGTAAGGTATTCCCTCACACCAGTCAGAACGGCCTTCATCAAAAATCTACAAACAATAAATGCTAGAGAGGGTGTGTAGGAAAGGGAACCCTCTTGCATTGTTGGTGCAGATGTAAATTGATACAGCTACTATGGAGAACAGCATGGAGATTCCCTAAGAAACTAAAAATAGAAATACCATGTTACCCAGCAATCCCACTCCTGGACATATACCTTGAGAAAACAATAATTCAAAAAGAGACATATACTGCATTGCTCATTGCAGCACTATTTACTGTAGCCAGGTCATGAAAGCAACCTAAGTTTCCATCAACAGATGGATGGACTGATGAATGGATAAAGAGGATGTGGCACATATATACAAGGGAAAATTAGCCATAAAATAAATGAAATTGAGCTATTTATAGTGAGGAGGATGAACCTGGTGTCTGTCATACAGAGTGCAGTAAGTCAAAAGGGGAAAACCAAATACTATATGCTAACACATATATATGGAATCTAAAAAAAAAAAAAGTTTCTAATGAACCTAGGGACAGGGGCAGAAGAGGAATAAAGATACAGACATAGAGAATGGACTTGAGGACACAGGGAGGGGGAAGGTTAAGCTGGGGCAAAGTGTGATAGTAGCACTGACATATATATACTACCAAATGTAAAAAAGCTAGTCAGAAGCAGCTGCATAGCACCAGGAGATCAGCTTGGTGCTTTGTGACCACCTAGAATGGTGGGATAGGGAGTGTGGGAGGGAGATGCAAGAGGGAGGGGATATAAGGATATATGAATACATATAGCTGATACAGTTTGTTATACAGCAGAAGCTAATACAACATTGTGAAGCAATTATACTTCAATAAAGGTGTTAAAAAAAATAACCTAGATCAGTTTGAGGTGTACAGGATACATACAGTTAATGGCTCACAGGATATAATTCACACAGTTAAAATGTACAATTCAGTGGATTTTTATATATTCTCAGAATTGTGCATCCTTCACTGCAATCAATTTTATAACTTTTTCTTTACCCTCATAAGAAATCCTGATCCCAAACCTCCTTTCCCCCCAGCCACAAGCAGCCACAAATCTACTTTCTATCTCTGTAGGTTTGCCCATTATAGATAGTTCATATATTTAAATTCATACTATAAGTGGTCTTTTGTGACTAAATCCTCTACTTAGCCTTATGTATTCAAAATTCATTTATGTTGTAGCCTGTATCCATACTACATTCATGATTTGTTTGTTTGTTTTGCTCTTGTGCTCGATTATAGTTTTCATTACAGAAATGAGTTTTTTAACTCTATGTTTTAGAAGCTTTTATTGTAGCTTACTACCTTCCCAGATTGCAAGTAATTTCTATGGGACTCAACAAATGTCCATGGAGAAAATCAGCCATTCATTTGGAGACTCTCAATTTTCCAATTTGTTGCATAAGCTCCACATGACTCAAGGAAGCTTTGTTAGTGACCCTTTCCTAATATTAGGATTTTTATTCTTTCTGCTCCTTCCACCTGTAATGCATTTTTTTTTTTTTTCGGTACGCGGGCCTCTCACTGTCGTGGCCTCTCCCATTGCGGAGCACAGGCTCCGGACGCGCAGGCTCAGCGGCCATGGCTCACGGGCCCAGCCGCTCTACGGCATGTGGGATATTCCCGGCCCGGGGCACGAACCCGTGTCCCCTGCATCGGCAGGTGGACTCTCAACCACTGCGCCACCAGGGAAGCCCTCAACTGTAATGCTTTTGACGTGCATCACTTACTCTATGCTTTTATTCTTAAGGTGAGGAAACACCTTATATATTTCAGGGAAAATATGGAGACCAGTTTTTCTTCAGAAGAGTTAGTGTTTGAGTATTAGAGTATCAAGATAGAGAACATGAGACATACCTGGGACTAGACACTTTGTAAGAAATTTAACTTTTATTTGGAATGGGATGGTAAACCACTAGGGGTTTTGTTCAGAGAAATTGTATAATTTTATGTATGTATGTATGTATTTATTTATATTATAAATATAAATAATTTTTTCATTGAGAAAATTGACATATAACTGTGTGAGTTTAGGGTTTACCAAAAGTGTTGATTTGATACATTTGTACATTGCAATATGAATACAACTGTAGCATTAGCTAACATCTCTATGATGTCACATCATTATCATTTATTTTTTGTGATCATGGCAATTAAGATTTACTCTCTCAGCAATTATTTGTATATAAACAATATGATTGTTCATAATCACTATGCTGTACATTAGCTCTCCAGGACTTATGTATTTAGTAGCTGCAGATCTTTACTCTTTTTTTTTTTTTTGTGATATGCGGCCCTCTCACCGCCGTGGCCTCTCCCGTTGCAGAGCACAGGCTCACGGGCCCAGCAGCTCCGTGACATGTGGGATCCTCCCGGACTGGGGCACGAACCCGTGTCCCCTGCATCGGCAGGCGGACCCTCAACCACTGCACCACCAGGGAAGCCCCATATCTTTACTCTTAAACAATATCTCCCCAATTCCTCCACTCCTCATACGACTCTTCTGCTTGTTCTACTTTCAGTCCACAGATTGTGGTCTGTTTGTCTGCTAGCATTCCATTTATCAGACTTGATCTCTCTGTTGCACTTGAGAGTGCACACAAGGAACCACTGCAGAGTGGGGGCAGGTGTGGGTTTTGCACTCAGGGTTGAGGGTGCCCAAGTACTTAGTGGGTGGATCCTTGGCTGGGGTACTCCCAGAATGACCAGACTTCCCGCTGAAGTCCTGGATGTAGGCAGCAGAAACTTTCTGCCTTTAATGTCCTTTGATATTCTTATCTGCCTCTTTTCCTATCTCCTCCTTCCCCCAAGACATGGAAGTTCTGTCTCAGTACTCTGGATGATGATGGAGAGAAATGGGTTTCTCCAGCTAGGTCCTTGTACAACGCGGGTAGCTGGGTACTTACTCACTACTCTCTTTTTCCTGTGGGAGAGAAACCTTCTTCTGCAGAGTTCAGCCTTACAGTTCAGCTCTGCAAAGAGTGGCTTTGAGGCATGTGTGGCACTGGCATAGCTCTCCTTACAATCTCCACTGAATCCAAACATATATATATATATATCTCCAATGGTGTGCACCTAGATCAACACACACCAGGTTTTTTTCCTGGTCAAAGTGAGAGGGGTTGGGGTAGATAATCATGTCGGCATATCTTGATGTGGCTCAATGGAGGAGAATGATCCTTTGAAACAACAGCAATAGAAACAAGAACAGGAGCAGGTGATATTTATTGAGCCCTTTATTTATGCCAGATATTGTGGGAAGCCCTTTATACATACCATCATATTTAATCATTGCATCAACCTACTGAAGTAGGTTGGAACATTCTATATCTCTCTGACACTTGAGAAAACTTCAGAGCAAAGAGGTTAAGTTACTTTTCCAATACCAGGAGGTAGAGCCAGGATCCAAGATAGACTGTTTGACTCAAGAAACTTTTAGTTAACCACTGTACTCCCTGTATCCCAAGAACAACACAAACACATCTGAGAAAAAATGCTATGGAATAATGATAATGCTAAGTATGTAATGGAGGAAATAGCATACCTAAATATATGGCATACACTGATTTGTTACATTTGAATGAAATCCAAACTATACTATCAACATTGGTGTCCAGAATTCTTCAAATTATTAAAAAAGAGTCTTCAGTTTTCTTAAACAAATATTCTTAGGAATGGTTGGGGGTGGGGGATGGCTAATACATGTTTAGTGTTGCAACTCTGTGAAAGAACTTGGTGTCGCATTTTATTTGTGCAAGTTCATTTAAATCAAAAGCACCCATTTGGTAAATATTAGTCTTGCATTTCAAAAATAAATGAAAGCACAAAATTGAGATGATAAAAACTAGAAGCAAGTATTTGTATAATGATCATCAGAATTAGGCTCAGTTACAAGTATCTCTGCCTCCAAAGATTCAAAAAACCATGCTCTTTTCTTTATTACCCTGCCTATCAAAAGATTCTGTTTAATAGCTTCCTGTTATCTCAATTCATTGATGTACCACTATTACTGGCTTGATAGAGAAGTGAAAAGTTGCTTTAGAGAAGTTGATGGGTTAGAAGAATTAAAATGTGAGATATGTTATAATCATTCAAAAATTATATTTGGATAATTGTATATTTTATAAATGTTTACATAATATATACTTGTGTAATCATGCATTGTATATAATTTACATATATATTATTTAAAATATATATTTTTAAAGAAAGTTTAAATAATTTAGAAACCATGATTACCTTTTAAATGTTAAGAATCTTGAAATAAACAGGTAGAGCATGCCTTTATGTAACAGCTGAATGTGGTCTTTTGATGCAACACCCAGACATAATTTTCATCTTTGAGGTTGAATCCAAAATGTCACTTCATAAGCTCATGCCTGTAAAGGGCAATAGTTTTATTGACTGCCCTATGTTGAATTGAGCTGTCATTCTTCTGTGCATCTTCTGACCTCCTAGTCTCCTGATTATATAATGCCTATTAAAATGAATTTTGTCTCCCTGCTAAATGTGAAACAATTCAGGAAAAAAAGGATCCTTATTAATCCCTGTATTCTATGTGCTTAAGTAAAGTGTTCAATAATGTATATTAAAGTATATTCAAATGTATTTACATCACAGTATCTCCTAAATTTATCATAAGATTACACCTTTGCTCTAAATTTTACCAATTTCTCTGAGACTCTGATGCATTAGTTGTATACATTTTCTTTTCTTTTCAATAGTATTTTGTCAATTCAAGTTTTTCATTACAGCATCTTTGTGTTCAGGCTTTTACAGGTTGTTGAGTGTCTTTGAAATTCATTGGAGATAAAACTAGGTGGCTGAAGATATACTTTGGAAAAATACTTGGAGGTTGTCAACAGTGGATTGAAGGTGGAAATGAAGCGAGAGTGCTGGAGGAGATAAATTGAAATCAAGGATAGTAGTTGGGGAGCTATCACTGTAGCTCAAGTGAGAGATGATATATCAGCATTGGAAAGGGTTTTTTATAGTGAGTAAAAATTACATGGAACAAGAGCATGGTACATGATGGGGCAAGAGAAAAGAAGAAATCTAGAATGACTTTCACATTGTTAGCCAAACTAAATACATAGACCTTTTATTACAAATGCTTTATTATTAAAACTTTCCAGCAACGATTTATCCTTTGCCACTCTTAAAGAATTTTTGATGTTTCTGAAGACTTTCTCTTTCTCTCCTCAAGATTCCAGATATATTTTCCTTGCTACCATCCATCATCAAGTGAGAGTTGATGTGTTACAAAACTCAAATTTTTTTGCCTGTATCTGGGACAATGTAAATAGAAGTTTATAGAAATTAAGATATTGGTATAGTAATGACCTTATAGTAAACAGCTCTTTTATTAACTTTCTGAGTTCATTTGAGTCTGCACTCAATTTGTATTTCTATATTTTCTGTGAAAATGTCTTGGTTTGAATTTTATAAAATAGTTACATGTAATAATTCATAGAGCATCTGTAAACATTTTGATTTTCAAAAGAATTTAAAAGCAAAGTACGTTTAAAGAATGATATTATTTCAACTGCATATTGTCCAGCATGATGATGTCTGTTGAGGTCATAAGGAGTTAGCATGATGGATATAAAATCTTTCCAAAAAATACTAATTTTTATCTTCTTTTTTGGAAATTGAATTCTCTTTTCTAGAGTCCAATATATCACAATATAGAATTTTATAATGTTTTCAGTTTTACTTTTACCCCTTACAAGATGGATAAATCAGTTTATTCCAATAACAACATTAGATTCATTCTCCTATGTTAGAGCATTCTAGCTTAAGAATTATAATTCTAGATCCTAGCTCTGAAATGTCAACTTCAAGGGAATAATTTTTCATCAGTATTCTCTTTTTTAAGGGGAGTACATCTACATAAATGTGGAAGCATGAAGAGTTAATATAAATATTTTTGTCAAGCCATTTATCTCCTCATATTGAAATATTTTTGGACAATTTTTAAAATCCTGGTCTAATGCATCCAAAATATAGGCATAAGGGCTTAATGAGTAGAAACATCCATTTTGCAGAATGATGAATGAAAAATTTTATTTCACATTTTTCAGATACACGTCTTTATCAATAAAAAAATGGTGATTAGAAAAAATAACCATATTTGGATTGGTGTAACTTGATAAATAAATGGAATAACTACACCCTATTTTTTCTTCCATAGTGATGACTGTTTCATCTTTTTATAAGTATAGAATGATGCCATAATAAAACAAAACACCATTCCAAATATTTTTGTAGAATGGAGTGCTTTTTTTCTGCTTTTCATAAGAAAGAATACAACAGTAAGGTAATCAAAGTTGTGGCATGTTTCCATAAGAGCTAGCTACTTTCCTTTTCTAAGCAAAAATTCCCCCTGTGTCCGAAAGAGTACCACAAAAGTGTGGGGATGGGATGAGAGTCAAACCAAAAGATCAGCAAGTGGAAATACAGTAACAATTATGAGCTCACACTGCATCAGTTATATAACACTGAGCAAGCATTCTTGATCAGTACCATATTTTTACAATTGTATCATCATACAATTGCACTATATTACTGACTAGTGTCCTCTGATGACCTACTCAGAAACAGACTTTTCTTCTACTAGTATGCCTTACTACATGACTAATGGCATTATCTATTTATTTATTTTTCAAAAATAGAAATTTTCCCTTGTTAAAATGAGTTCCCTGGGTGACAGTTCTCCTTTCTAGATTCCATAATCCTCTAATTCTTTATAGTTATTGTATATCTATACTTTTGGTATTTCAAACTTAGAAATATTAATTTTAATACTCTCACTTGAAAATGAGTGTAAATTTTTTCCTCCATTTTCTCCCCAGCCTGACTTAATCATCCATGAAGTGCTCTGAGACTAATGTAGTTCTCCAACTCTTATCTCCCAAATTATTTATTACATTCATTGTATTTGGTAATCATTCTTAATTAATTTGACTTATAATATCTCACCTTGTACTGAACAGATATTTATGTACAAATTATTATTTATCCTGCCTTGTTGTACTTTACTTTTTTCTGAGTTGATTAGATTTTTCTGGAAAGTGCTCTCCACTGTGTATTTTATCACTCACAATATATATAGTTTTTTTTTAAATGAGTCACTTTATATGCTGATAAATTTCAAAACATGCCTTGGATTTCTCCCATTCCTTTTTATTTATTTCTTTCTTTTTTTATTTTTGCTTGCAATCCTGGACTATAGTTTTTGTTCTGTTTTGTTTTGTTTTTATCATCTTTACTGGAGTATAATTGCTTTAGATTGTTGTGTTAGTTGCTGCTGTATAACAAAGTGAATCAGCTATACATATACATATATCCCCATATCCCCTCCTTCTTGCATCTCCCTCCCACCCTCCTTATCCCTCTCCTTTCTTTATGCTCTACTCTTTTTTAATGTATAAGCTTTCAAAGTAAAAGTTATCAATTACAGTTTAAATCTTAGAATAAAAGTCAAGTGATAATATGTGAAAAAAACATGTTCTGTATTAAATTTTGAGAACTTAGAGAATAACATTTACCTAAATGAGAGAGTCTCATTAATATTTTTAAAACCTAATTTACATAAACAAAGAGAGATATGTTATAAAACCCACAGGCAAAAATTAAAATGTGGCTTCTAAAGATTTGCTGTAGAAGCTGGTAAGTCAGGAGCCATATTATTTTCCCAATGGTTCCAGGGCCACACAAGTCTTGACCTTTATTCAGAGAGATTGATTCACTATTTGGATTTGAGGTGTGCTTTGCTTCAGTTATCTCTGCTTTACACAGCCTCTCAGATCAAAAGTTCAACAGACTGTGCAGTACTTTTTTTTAATTATAATCCCAAAGTGTCAAAAAAGACAACCAGTTTGAATCGTATCTTATCTCTTTTTCTATAGAACTGTGCCCAAGAAATGGAATAATTCATTTTATTTCCTACATTGCATAGGCTGTTAGAAAAGAATCTCTGAATAGAGAATAGATATAAGCAAATTATCCATGAATAGTTTGTGTCTAGGAGGAAAATGGGTGGGATTGGTAGGACAGATTATTGACATCCATAAAACAAGTACTAGTAATCAAAAATTACAAAGGACAATTACCTTTTATTTATTTTTAACTGTTTATTGTACTGATTTTTGGTTGTGATCCTAAAATTTTAATCTGATGCCCAACTTTGATTTTTTCCTTTTTCTGTTGAACCGATTATATATTTTTAGTTACACCAAATTGACACTCAATATTTTCTTAAGTATCTTTTTCATTTTGTTTTGTTTTGTTTTTACTTTTTTACCTCTCAGTTATTTAGGACTCTCCTTTTTTGACTCATATTCAAATCTTGTTTCCAGCCTTTTTGCACACTAATAAGTATATAATTCATATTGTTGAGGTAAAAATATTATTTCTACTCTCAGTAAAAAGTCACAGTTCTCATGAGTAAAAATATTTTCCACAAAAATATTCTTATAAATCCTAGTTATGGAAAAATAAAGTGGACAAATATGTCCACTTTAGGACATAGGAATAAGAAAATATCCCTCTTACTTTCATGAAATAGAGCTAAAAACCCTGAATATTATAAATGAAACAAACATAAGGAGATTCTTAAAAATGGATAGAAGGTGAAAAACCTGTTAAAAATAGAGAGAAGGTGAAAAACCTGTTGGAAACTTGTTGTAGGAATGACATAATGGTGAGTCCCCACTCGGGATATTGGAAAATCCAGGAAATCAGAAAGCTGCCAAACAAAAGTTGGGTAGAGACTCTAGATTTCTGCACTCATCAGGTTATATAGAGGTACCTCAGTACTCCAGCAATGGGGAAGCAACAAAGAAAGGTGAGTGAGGAGAGAAGACTTCATTCCAAACTCAACTTAACAAGAACCCCCACCCTGACATGCCAGTGGAGACCATGTGGGGAGCTTAGATTCAACCCCTACGTAGTGGTAATAAGATGTCCCTTCTCCCCTCACTCCACTGGGGTTACTTCAGGCAAAGCCTACTGAAATGTCAGGAGTTTCACAGCTGCTTAGTGGTAGGAACACACTCTCCTTTCAATGTTGGTGGAAGCAAAGTGAGGAGCAACAATAAGGTGTCCTTTCCCATCCTAGTCAGGGAATTATTAGCAGAGGCTTAGCAGGGAGCCTAAATCCCACTCTCATCAAGCAGTAACAAGGATTTCTTCCCTCTCCCAATGTCAATGAAAGTCAATGGGGAGAACCTGGAATTTTTCTCCCGTATGGCGACAACTGGGCAGCACCTCCTTCTGCAACAACAGTGTCTGAATGTGCAGCTAATGGACAAAATTTAATTAAGATCCAGAGTTTCTTAACATAATACCACAAATGCCTAGATTTTAGTTAAAAGTCATTCATCATACAAGGAACAATGTAGTTCTCAACTTGAATGAGAAAAGACAATCAACAGGAAATAACACCAAGGTGACACAGATGTTAGACTTATCTGACAAGGATTTAAAGCAACATTATAAAAATGTTTCAGTGAGCAATTACAGGCATATTTAAAACAAATGCTAAAGAATGAAACACTTCAGCAAATCAATAGGAGATACAAAGAAGACACAGACAGTTTAGAATTAAGGAATACAAAAACCAAAACAAAACAAAAACACAAAACTCCATGAATGTCTGAACAGTGGAATGTGGAGGACAGAAGAAAATATTAGTGAAATTGAAGACAGAACAATAGAAATTAAACAACCTTAACAAAAGGGAGAAGTAGACTGAGAAAAATTGAGGAGTTTCAGAGATGTTTTGAAATACACTATAACAAATATTTAACATTTATGTCATTGGAGTCTCAGAGAGAGAAGTATAATCAAAAAAAGAAATCAAACATTTAATAGTGAAAATTTGCCCAATTTAGCAAAGACATAAAACTATAGATACAGGAAGCTAAGTGAACCCCAAGTTAGATACCTTAAAAAATTCATGTCAAGACACATAAGAGTTCAATCTGTGAAAATTAGAAACAAAGATAAAATCTTGAAAGCAGTCCAAAAGAACCAATACATTACCTGTAAGAGAAAAACAATTTGAATAACAGATATTTCAACAGAAACTATGTAGACTGGAATAAAATGGTACATATCTTAAGTGCTGAAAGATCTGCCAACCCAGAATTTGATATTGAGTGAAAATATTCTTGAGTAAGAAAGGGCAAATCAATACATTTTCAGGTGAATGAAAACTGAGAGAATTTGTTGATAGATATATCCTAAAAGGACAGCTAAAGTACATTTCCTAAAAAAAGTAAAGGACAAAAGAAAGAACCATGGACATCAGAAAGGAAGAAAAGATAAGGGAAAGAGCACAGTTCTTAATAAATAAATAGACTTTACTTCTATTCTTGTGTTTTGTAAATTATGCTTGATTATTGAAGCAAACATTTTAATATTGTTTAATGTGGTTCTCCACATACAGAGAGAAAATGTGTATACAAATTATATTATAAAAAGAGGAGAAAGAGAGATAAGATTTCTATATTCCACATGAATGGGTAAAATCTTTACCATCAATAGAATGAATAGAATGCTATAGATTATGTATGTATAATAAATACTAAAGCAACCACTAAAAAATTCTGTAAAACATATCACTCTGAAACATTATCAATAAATCAATATGAAATTATAAAAATTTCCAATAATCCACAGCAAGGGCAGAAACAGGAGAGGGAGAAAGAGAGAATAAGGAGAAAACAACAACAAAAATTAAATGACAGACTCATTCCCTACCATACTAATAATTACATTGTATGTAAATAGTCAAAACACACCAATTAAAAGACAGAGATTGGGGCTTCCTTGGTGGTGCAGTGGTTGAGAGTCCGCCTGCCGATGCAGGGGACACGGGTTCATGCCCCGGTCCGGGATGATCCCACATGCCGCGGAGCGGCTGGACCCGTGAGCCATGGCCACTAAGCCTGCGTGTCCGGAGCCTGTGGTCTGCAATGGGAGACAGTGAGAGGCCCACGTACCACAAAAAAAACAAAAAACAAAAACAAAAACAAAGCAAAACAAAAAGACACAGATTGTCAGAGTAAAAAAGAAAAAAAAAACAAAGAAGGAAAGAAAGAAAGAAAGGGAAAGAAAGAAAAAAATTACTTAATTGTTCACAAGAAGCTCAATTCAAATATAATTATATACATAGGTTGTAAGTAACAAGATGGAAAAAGATATACCATGCAGGCAATCAAAGAAAAGCAAGAGTGACTATATTAATGTCAGATAAGTTAGACTTCGGAATAAAAAAAATCACAAAAAAGAAATCTCAAAGCCCAAATGATTTTACTAGAGAATTTAACTACATATTTAATAAAGAATTAACACCAAGTCTACACAATTTCTACCAGAAGATAGAAGTGGAGGGAATACTCCCCATCTCATTTACCTGACACCCAAACCAGAAAAAGGCAGGATTAAAAAAAAAAATAAAGAACTATAGGCTATCATATTTCAATAATATAGATGTAAAAATCTTAATAAAAAAATTGCTAAACAGAATTAAGCAGTATATAGAAATAATTATGTACCAACACCAAGTGAAGCTTATTCCAGAGATGGAATAATCATTCAATATTTGAAAATCAGTTAATGTAAACCACAATATTAACAAGGTAATGAATTAAAATTCTAGACTCGTATGAATTGATGCAGAAAGACTGTTTGAAAAAATTCAACATGATTCATGATAAAAACTCAAAGGAAAATAGGAATAGAGAGGAGCTTCCTCAACTTTAAAAGAACATTTACAGAAACCTAATGGTGATACCATAATTAATGGTGAACAACTAAATGTTTATTTTCTCTATTATCAAAGAGGCAAAGATATTTTCTCTAATCACTGATATTCAGCATAGAACTGGAAGTTCTAATCACCACAAGCAGAAAAGGAGAAATAAAGGCATATATATTGGAAAGAAAAAATAAATCAAATTATCATTTGCAGATGATATGGTAGTCTGTGTATAAAATCCCAATGAACCTAAAAGGGAAAAGAAGTATCCTGGAATTAATAAATGTTTTAAGAAGACACAGGATCATGCACCAAAGTCTATTTCATTTCTATATACCAACAATGAATATGCAGTAAACCAAAGTTTAAAAATATGATAATATTTACAAACACTTGAAAAGAAAATACTTAGGTATAAATCTAAAAAAAAAAACAAGTATAGTGTTTGTATGTGGAAATCTACAAAATGCTGATGAAACAAATCAAAACGATTTGTTAAATAAATCAATAGATACACTATGTCCATGGATAGGAAGACTCAACACAGTAATTATGTCAATTATACATAAATTGATTTATAGATTTAACAAAATTCCTCTCAAAAAACCCAGTGAGTATTTTTTGTAGAAATAGAAAAGGATATTCTAAAATTGACATGAAAAGGCAAAAGGACTAGATATCTAAAACAATTTTGAAAAAGAACAAAGTGCAATGAATCATCTACTAATTTCAAGATTTATGTATAAACTACTGTATATATAGTACAGTACTGTTCAGTACAAAAATTAAAACTGTGTGGTTTTGGCCAAGGATAGACATGTAAGTCAGTGGAAAGGAACAGAGAACCCAGAAAAAGAACCAAAAAAATGTGCTCAATTTATTTTTGATACAAAAGAAATTAAATGGAAAAAGGACAAATTTTTCAACAAATGAGGCTTGAAGCATTGTATATATGTAAGCAAAAAATAAAATGAGACATGGTGTAACTCTCACGTGCTACATAAATATTAACTCAGAATGTATCATGAATTTAAATGTAAAACTATAAAACTTTTAGAAAAATGTGAGACAAACTTCAGGATCCAGGGCCTAAGAGTTCTAGATCTGACACTAAAAACATGGTCTATAAATTTAAAGATTGATAAATAAATGATAGTAAAAAGTAAGCTATAGAGGACCTTCAAGATGGCAGAGGAGTAAGATGTGGAGATCACTTTCCTCCCCACAAATATATCAAAAATACATTGACAAGTGGAACAACTCTTACAGAACACCTACTGAATGTTGGCAGAAGACCTCAGACTTCCCAAAAGGCAAGACCACTCCCCATGTACCTGGGTAGGGCAAAAGAAAAAAGAAAAAATGGACAAAAGAATAAGGATGGGACCTGCACCTCTGGGAGGGAGCTGTGAAGGAGGAAAGTTTCCGCAAACTAGGAAGCCCCATCACTGGCAGAGACTGGGGGTTGTGGTGGGGAAGCTTCAGAGCCACAGAGGAGAGCTCAGCAACAGGGGTGAAGAAGGCAAAGTGGAGAGATTCCCACAGAGAGGACTGGTGCCGACCAGCACTCAGCAGCCTGAGAGGCTTGTCTGCTCACCCGCCTGGGCAGGTGGGAGTTGAGAGCTAAGGCTTGAGCTTCAGAGGTCAGATCCCAGGTAGAGGACTGGGGTTGGCGGCATGAACACAGCCTGAAGGGGGCTAGTGCATCACAGATAGCTGGGAGGGAGTCCGGGAAAAAGTCTGGAACTGCCTAAAGACAAGAGACCATTGTTTCCGGTGCTCAAGGATAGGGGATTCAGAGCACTCCATAAACGAACTCCAGAGATGGGCATGAGCCATGGCTATCAGTACGGACCCCAGAGAGAGTCACAAAATGCTAAGGCTGCTGCTGAGCCATCAAGAAGCCTGCATGCAATCACAGGTCGCTATCCACAACTCCCCTTCTGGGAGCCAGTGCAGCCTGCCACTGTCAGGGTCCCCTGATCCAGGGACAACTTCCCTGGGAGGACACACAGTGCACCTCAGACTGCTGCAACCACACGCTGACCTCTGCTGCCGCAGGCTCACCCCCCCATCCCATACCCGTCCCTCCCCCAGGCATGAGTGAGCCACAGGCCCCTAATAAGCTGCCACTTTAACCCCGTCCTGTCTAGGCTGAGAACATACGCCCTCAGGCAACCTACATTAAGAGGCGGGGCCAAATCCAAAGTTGAACGCCAGGAGCTGTGTGAACAAAGAAGAGAAAGGGAAATTTCTCCCAGCAGAATCAAGAGCCATGAATTAAATCTCCACAGTCAACTTAATGTAGCCTGCATCTGTGGAATACCTGAATAGAAAAGTAAACATCCCAAAATTGAGGCAGTGTATTTTTGGAGCAACTGTAGACTTGGTCTTTGCAGTCTGCATCTAATTTTCTTCTGGTTTTATGTTTATTTTAGTTTAGTATTTACAGCATATTATCATTGGTAGATTTGTGTATTAATTTGATTGCTCTCCTTTTATTTTAAATATATATATATATTTTTTCATTTATCTCTTTTTGAGAGTGTGTATGTGTATACTTCTTTGTGAGATTTTTGTCTGTATGGCTTTGCCTTTACCATATGTCCTAGGGTTCTGTCTGTCTTTCTTTAAGTATAGTTTTTAACCCTTGCTATCATTGGTGGATTTGTTTATTGGTTTAGTTGTTCTATTCTTCCTTTCTTTCTTTTTTAAATTTTTACTTTCTATTACTTTTTTTTTTTTTTTTGCGCTACGCGGGTCTCTCACTGTTGTGGTCTCTCCCGTTGCAGAGCACAGGCTCCGGATGCACAGGCTCAGTGGCCATGGCTCACAGGCCTAGTTGCTTCATGGCATGTGGGATCTTCCCGGACAGGAGCATAAACCCATGTCCCCTGCATTGGCAGGCAGACTCTCAACCATTGTGCCACCAGGGAAGCCCTATTTTTTTTTTTAATAATATTTTTAATTTTTTTATTTTAATCTTTCTTTTATTTATTTTCTTTTTGAATTTTTGAAACGTGTTTTATTTATTTTTTTATACAGCAGGTTCTTATTAGCTATCCATTTTATACACATTAGTGTATATCTGTCAATCCCAATATCTCAATTCATGCCATCACCACCATCCCCCCTGCCACTTTCCCCCATTGGTATCCATATGTTTTTTCTCTACATCTGTGTCTCTGTTTCTTCCCTGCAAACCAGTACATCTGTACCATTTTTCTAGGTTCCACATATATGCGTTAATATATGATATTAGTTTTTCTCTTTCTGAATTACTTCACTCTGTATGACAGTCTCTAGGAATGACATAATTACATTCCTTTTATATGGCTGAGTAATATTCCATTGTGTATATGTACCACATTTTCTTTATCCATTCATCTGTTGAAGGGCATTTAGGTTGCTTCCATGACCTGGCTATTGTAAATAGCTGCAATGAACATTGTGGTACATGACTCTTTGATTTATGGCTTGCTCTGGGTATTTGCCCAGCAGTGATATTGCTGGATAATATGGTAATTCTATTTTAGTTTTTAAGGAACCTCCATACTGTTCTCCATAGTGGCTGAATCAATTTACATTCTCACCAACAGTGCAAGAGGTTTCCCTTCTCTCCACACCCTACCTGCACTGTTGTTTGTAGATTTTCTGATGATGCTCATTCTAAGTGGTGTAAGGTGATGCCTCATTGTAGTTTTGATTTGCATTTCTGTAATAATTAGTGATGTTGAGCAGCTTTTCCTGTGCTTCTTGGCCATCTGTATGTCTTCTTTCGAGAAATGTCTCTTTAGGTCTTCTGCCCATTTTTGGTTTAGGTTGTTTGTTTTTTATTAATATTGAGCTGCATAAGCTGTTTATATATTTTGGAGATTAGTCTTTTGTCTGTTGATTCATTTACAAATATATTCTCCCAATCTGAGGTTGCCTTTTCTTCTTGTTTGTAGTTTCCTTTGCTTGGCAAAAGCTTTTAAGTTTCATTAGGTCCCATTTGTTTATTTTTGGTTTTATTTCCATTACTCTAGGAGGTGGATCAAAAAAGATCTTGCTGTGATTTATGTCAAAGTGTGTTCTTCCTATGTTTTCCTTTAAGAGTTTTAAAGTGTCCCGTCTTACATTTTGTTCTTTAATCCATTTTGAATTTGTTTTTCTGTATGATGTTAGAGAGTGTTTTAATTTCATTCTTTTACATGTAGGTGTCCAATTTTCCCAGTACCACTTATTGAAGAGGCTGTCTTTTCTCCATTGTATATTCTTGCCTCCTTTGTCATAGATTAGTTGACCATAGGTGCATGGGTTTATCCTTGGGCTTTGTACCCTGTTCCATTGATCTATACTTCCGTTTTTGTGTCAGTACCACAATATCTTGATTACTGTAGTGTTGTAGTATAGTCTGAAGTCAGGAAGTCTGATTCATCCAGCCCCGTTTTTTTCTCTCAAGACTGCTTTGTTTATTCGGAGACTTTTTTGTCTCCAAACAAATTTTAAGATTTTTTGATATAGTTCTGTAAAAATTGCCACTGGTAATTTGATAGGGATTGCATTGAATCTGTAGATTGCTTTGGGTAGTATAGTCATTTTCACAATATTGATTCTTCCAATCCAAGAACATGGTATATCTCTTCATCTGTTTGTGCCATCTTTGATTTCTTTCATCAATGTCTTATAGTATTCTGAGTATAGGTCTTTTACTTCCTTAGGTATGTTTATTCCTAGGTATCTTATTCTTTTTGTTACAATGGTGAATGGGATTGTTTCACTAATTTCCCTTTCTAAACTTTCATTGTTAGTGTACAGGAATGCAAGAGGTTTCTGTGAATTAATTTTGTATCCTGCAAATTTACCAAATTCATTGATTAGCTCTAGTAGTTTTCTGGTGGTATCTTTAGCATTCTCTATGTATAATATCATGTCATCTGCTAACAGTGACAGTTTTACTTTTCTTTTCCAATTTGGATTCCATTTATTTCTTTTTCTTCTCTGATTATTGTGACTAGGACTTCCAAAACCAGGTTGAATAATACTGGTGAGAGTGGACATCCTTGTCTTTTTCCTGATTTTAAAGGAAATGCTTTCAGTTTTTCACAATTGAGAATGATGTTTGCTGTGGGTTTGTCAATTATGGGCTTTATTGTGTTGAGATAGATTCCCTCTATGACCACTTTCTGGAGAGTTTTAATCATAAATGGGTGTTGAATTTTGTCAAAAATTTTTTCTTCATCTATTAAAATAATCATATTTTTTTCTTTTTCAGTTTGTTAATATAATCTATCACATTGATTGATTTATGTATATTGAAAAATCCTTGAATTGCTGGGATAAATGCCACTTGATCATGTTGTATCATCCTTTTAATGTGTTGTTGCATTCTGTTTGCTAGTATTTTGTGAAGGATTTTTACATTTATATACAACAGGATTATTGATCTGTAATTTTCTTTATTGGTAGTATCTTTCTCTTTTTTTGGTATTTTTTTTCTTTCTTTCTTTCTTTCTTTTTTCTCCCTTTTTTTCTGAGCCATGTGACTGACAGTGTCTTGGTGCTCTGGCCGGGTATCAAGCCTGAGCCTTTCAGGTGGGAGAACCAAGTTCAGAACATTGCACCACCAGAGACCTCCCTGCCACATGTTAAATCAAACAGCAAAAGCTTTCCCAGACATCTCCATCTCAATGCTAAGACCCATCCCTACTCAATGACCAGCAAGCTACAGTGGTGGACACACCATAGCAAACACCTAGCAAAAAGGAACACAACCCCACACATTAGCAGAGAGGCTGCCTAAAATCATAATTTCACAGACATCACAAAACACACCTCTGGACACAGTCCTGCCCATCAGAAAGACAAGATCCAGCCTCATCCACCAGAACAGAGGCACCAGTCCCCTCCACCAGGAAGCCTACATGACCCATTGAACTAACCTTACCACTGGGAGCAGACACCAAAAACAATGGGAACTATGAATCAGCAGCCTGTGAAAAGGAGACCCCAAACACATTAAGTTAAGCAAAATGAGAACACAGAGAAATACACAGAAGATGAAGGAGCAAGGTAAAAACCCAACACAACAAAAAAATGAAGAGGAAATAGGTAGTCTACCTGTAAAAGAATTCAGAGTAATGACCATAAAAATGATCTAAAAACTTGGAATTAGAAAGGAGAAAATAAAAGAAATGTCTAACAAGGACCTAGAAGAACTAAAGAGCAAACAAACAATGATGAACAACATAATAAATGAAATTAAAAATTCTTTAGAAGGAATCAAAAACAGAATAACTGAGGCAGAAGAACAGATAAGTGACCTGGAAGATAAAGTACTGGAAATAACTACTGCAGAGCAGAATAAACAAAAAAGAATGAAAAGAATTGAGGACAGTCTCAGAGACCTCTAGGACAACATTAAACACACCAACATACTAATTATAACAGTCCCAGAAGAAGAAGAGAAAAAAAAAAGGGAATGAGAAAATATTTGAAGAGATTATAATTGAAAACATCCCTAATATGGGAAACAAAATGGTCAATCAAGTCCAGGAAATGCAGAGTCCCATACACGATAAATCTAAGGAGAAACACACCAAGACACATAGTAATCAAACTAGTAAAGATTAAATACAAAGAAAAAATATTAAAAGCAGCATGGGAAAAGCCACAAATAATATCAAAGGGAATCCCCATAAGGTTAACAGCTGATCTTTCAGCAGAAAATCTGCAAGCCAGAAGGGAGTGGCAGGAATTATTTAAAGTGATGAAAGGGAAAAACCTACAACCAAGATTACTCTACCAAACAAAGATCTCATTGAGATTTGACCAGGAATTAAAGCCTTTACAAATAAGTGAAAGCTAAGATAATTCAGCACCACCAAACCAGCTTTACAACAAATGCTATAAAATCTTCTCTAGGAAGGAGACACAAGAGAAGGAAAAGACCTACAATAAGAAACCCAAAACAATTAATAAAATGGTAACAGAAGCATTCATAAGGTAATTCATAATTACTTTAAATATAAATAGATTAAATGCTCCAACCAAAAGACATAGACTGGTTAAATGGATACCAAAAAAAAAAAAAAAAAAAAAAAGACCTGTATATATGCTGTCTACAAGAGACCCACTACAGACTGAGGGACACATACAGACTGAAAGTGAGGGGATGGAAAAAGATATTCCATGCAAAAGGAAATCAAAATAGCATGGGAGTAGCAATCCTCATGTGAGACAAAATAGACTTTAAAATAAAGACTATAACAAGAGACAAAAAACTTCACTACATAATGATCAAGGGATCAACCCAAAAAGAAGATATAACAGTTGTAAATATTTAGGCACCCAACATAGGAGCACCTCAATACATAAGGCAAATGCTAACAGCCATAAAAGGGGAAATCGACAGTAGCACAATAATAGTAGGGGACTTTAACATCCTACTTCCACCAATGAACAGATCATCGAAAATAAATAAGGGAACACAAGCTTTAAATGACACATTAAACAAGATGGACTTAATTGATATTTATAAGATATTCCATCCAAAAACAACAGAATACACCTTATCTGAAGTGCTCATGGAACAGTCTCCATGATAGATCATATCTTGGGTCACAAATCAAGGCTTGGTAAATTTAAGAAAATTGAAATTTTATCAAGTATCTTTTTTGACCACAAAATTATGAGATGAGATATCAATTACAGGAAAAAATCAGTAAAAAAATACAAACACATGGGGCTTCCCTGGTGGCGCAGTGGTTGAGAGTCTGCCTGCCGATGCAGGGGACACGTGTTCGTGCCCCAGTCCAGGAAGATCCCACATGCCACAGAGCGGCTGGGCCTGTGGGCCATTGCGACTGGGTCTGCGCATCCGGAGCCTGTGCTCCACAATGGGAGAGGCCACAACAGAGAGAGGCACACGTACCGCAAAAACAAAAAACAAAAACAAACAAACAAAAAAAACACATGGAGGCTAAACAATACACTATTAAATAACCAAGAGATCACTGAAGAAATCAAAGAGGGAATTTAAAAATACCTAGAAACAAATGACAATGAAAACATGATGAACCAAAACCTATGGGATGTAGTAAAAGCAGTTCTAAGAGGGAAGTTTATAGCAATAAAATCATACCTCAAGAAACAACAATCATCACAAATAAACAACGTAACCTCATACCTAAAGCAATTAAAGAAATATGAACAAAAATCCTCAAAGTTAGCAGAGGAAAGAAATCATAAAGATCAGATCAGAAATAAATGAAAAAGAATTGAAGGAAATGATAGCAAAGATCAGTAGAACTAAAAGCTGGTTCTTTGAGAAGATAAACAAAATTGAAAAACTATTAGCAAGACTCATGAAGAAAAGAAGGGAGAAGACTCAAATCAGTAGAATTAGAAGTCAAAAAGGAGAAGTAACAACTGACACTGCAGAAATACAAAAGATCATGAGAGATTAGTTGAAGCAAGTATATGCCAATAAAATGAACAACCTGGAAGCAATGGGAAAATTCTTAGAAAAGCACAACCTTCTAAGACTGACCCAGGAACAAACAGAAAATATAAACCAACTAATTACAGGCACTGAAATTGAAACTGTGATTAAAAATCCTCCAACAAACCAAAGCCCAGGACCAGATGGATTCACAGGCAAATTCTATCAACCATTTAGATAACAGCTAACACTTATTCTTCTCAAACTCTTCCAAAATATAACAGAGGGAGGGACACTCCAAACTCATTGTATGAGGCCACTGTCACCCTGATACCAAAACCAAAAAAAGGTGTCACAAAAAAGAAAACTACAGGCCAGCCAGTATCATTGATGAATATAGATGCAAATATCCTCAAGAAAATAATAGCAATAAAATAACAGCACAGAATCCAACAGCACATTAAAAGGATCATGTACCACAATCAAGTGGAGTTTATCCCAATAATTCAAGGATTTTTCAATAAGTGCAAATCAATCTCTGTGATAAACTATATTAACAAATTGAAGGAGAAAAACCATATGATCAACTCAATAGATGCAAAAAAGCTTCCAACAATATTCAACACCCATTCATGATAAAAAACACTCCAGAAAGTAGGCATAGAGGGACCTTTCCTCAACATAATAAAAGCCATATATGACAAATCTACAGGCAGCATCATTCTCAATGGTGAAATAGTGAAACCATTTCCAAAAAGATCAGGAAAAAGACAAGGTTGTACACTCTCACCACTATTATTCAACATAGCTTTGTCAGTTTCAGCCACATCAAGCAGAGAAGAAAAAGAAATAAAATAAATCCAAATTGGAAAATAAGTAAAACTGTCACTGTTTGCAGATGACATGATACTATACATAGAGAACCCTAAAGATGTTACCAGAAAACGACTAGAACTTATCACTGAATTTAGTAAAGTAGCAGGATACAAAATTAATGCACAGAAATCTCTTGCATTCTTATACACTAATGATGAAAAATCTGAAAGAGAAATTAAGGAAACACTCCCATTTACCATTGAAACAAAAATAATAAAATACCTAAAAATAAAGCTACCTAAGGTAAAAAAAGACCTGTATGCAGAAAACAATAAATCACTGATGAATGAAATGAAAGGTGATACAAACACATGGAGTGATGTACCATGTTCTTGGATTGGAAGAATCAACATTTTGAAAATGACTCTACTACCTAAAGCAATCTACAGATTCAATGCAATCCCTGTCAAATTACCAGTGGCATTTTTCACAGAACTAGAACAAAAATTTTCACAATTTGTATGGAAACACAAAAGACCACGAATAACGAAAGCAACCATGAGAAAGAAAAATGGAGCTGGAGGAATCAGGCTCCCCGTCTGTAGGCTATACTACAAAGCTACCGTAATCAAGACAGCATGGTACTGGCAGAAAAACAGAAATACAGATCAATGGAACAGGATAGAAAGCCCAGAGAGGAACCCATAAACATATGGTCACCTTGTCTTTAATAAAGGAGGCAAGAATACACAATGGAGAAAAGACAGCCTCTTCAGTAAGTGGTGTGGGAAATCTGGATAGCTACCTGGAAAAGAATGAAATTAGAACCACACACAAAAATAAACTCAAAATGGATTAAAGACCTAAATGTAGGGCCAGACACTATAAAACTCTTAGAGGAAAACATAGGCAGAACACTCTATCCCATAAATTACAGCAAGATACTTTTTGACCCACCTCCTAATAAACTGGAAATAAAAATCAATAAATAAATAAATTGGGACCTAATGAAACTTAAAAGCTTTTGCACAGAAATGGAAATGATACACAAGATGAAAAACCAACCTTCACAAAGTGAGAAAATATTTGCAAATGAAGCAACTGAGAAGGGATTAATCTCCAAGATATACAAGCAGCTCATGCAGCTCAACATTGAAAAAACAAACAACCCAATCCAAAAATGGGCAGAAGTCCTAAATAGACATTTCTCCAAAGAAGATATACAGATTGCCAACAAACACATGAAAGGATGCTCAATATCACTAATCATTAGAGAATTGCAAATCAAAACTACAATGAGGTATCACCTCACACCAGTCAGAATGGCCATCACCAAAAAGTCTATAAATAATAAGTGCTGGAGAGGGTGTGGATAAAAGGGAACCCTCTTGTACTGTTGGTTGAATATAAATTTTTACAGCCACTATGGAGAACAATATGGAGGTTCCTTAAAAAACTAAATATAGAGCTACGATATGACCCAGCAATCCCACTACTGGGCATATACACTAAGAAAACCATAATTCTAAAAGAGACATGTACCACAGTGTCCATTGCAGAACTATTTACAATAGCCAGGATATGGAAGCAACCTAAGTGTCCATCAACAGATGAATGGATAAAGAACATGTGGCACATATATACAATGGAACTTTACTCAGCCACAAAAAGAAACAAAATTGAGTTATTTGTAGTGAGATGGATGGACCTAGAGACTGTCATACAGAGTGAAGTAAGGCAGAAAAAGAAAAAGAAATATGATATGCTAACACATATATATGGATTTTAAAACAAAACAAAACAAAAATGTTCTGAAGAACCTAGGTGCAGGACAGGAGTAAAGATGCTGACATAGAGAATGGACTTGAGGACAAGGAGAGGTGAAGGGTAAGCTGGGGTGAAGTGAGAGAGTCTCATGACTCATATACACTACCAAATATAACAATAGATAATTAGTGGGAAGCAGCCACATAGCACAGGCCGATTAGCTTGGTGCTTTGTTTTCACCTAGACGGGTGGGTTAGGGAGGGTGGGAGCGAGATGCAAGAGGGAGGAAATATGAGGATATAGTACACATATAGTTGATTCACTTTGTTATACAGGAGAAACTAACACACCATTGTAAAGCATTATAGTCCAATAAAGATGTTAAAAAAAACAGAGAGAGACATTGGACACAGTCATGAGTAGATCACTTTCACTGAATATCCTTGTCCAAGATTCACTTTGGAAGGCAAA
This sequence comes from Delphinus delphis, assembly GCF_949987515.2. Classification (NCBI taxonomy): domain Eukaryota; kingdom Metazoa; phylum Chordata; class Mammalia; order Artiodactyla; family Delphinidae; genus Delphinus; species Delphinus delphis. The sequence continues at coordinate 17,975,502 of NC_082694.2, read as the reverse complement.
GTGTGTTATTTTGAGGGGCATTTGAGGAAAATGGTAACTTTAACATTACCATGGAAGGCTATGTGTGTAAATACTACAAATAATAATTCTGTTTATATAAGTAAAAAAAAAAGTAAGCTATAACTCTGGAGGACATAGATGAATATCCATTATGTTAAAGTTTCTGATAACTGATGAAGAATAGTAAACATTCTTGGAAGAAAATATATACGTATATACATATACATACATACATACAGGAAATTTTCTCAAACATAAGATTATAAGTATTTGTATTAGCAGCCTTAATATTTTATTTTTTTCTCCCTAAAAATGTTAACAAACAACAAATGGAATGGAAATATATCCTTTCTAATTAAATGAATAAGCACTCACTTATAAGAAAAATGTTAAGAGGGAAGAAAATCAGCATAGTTTTTTATATGTGTTGTATACAAATAATTGACAACAAAGAGTATCTTTCAAGAGTTCAAGTCACAAGATAAATCTTACCAAATTATTGTTTTTCATAAAGTTAACAGTTACATAGTACCAGTTATCAAGAAATTGTGAAATGTATTACTCCTTCTATTTCCGTGGAGATTCTATATAAAGAAAAATGAAACAAAGGAATCAACAAGTTGTGAAGCTTCTGTGTGAAATAATTAACAGTATATTTAATACAGATAAAGGTAGACTGTAGTTTAATGACGTCAATGTGAGATATTTTTGAAAAACAAAAATTGGTTTAGTTATCACAAAAATACAGTAAGACACATAATTTAAAAAATAACTATACATTAACAATAATTGACACACAGTCCAAATTCCAGAATAAATGAATTAAAAAATAGCAGTGAACATTAAATATGGATATATAGATATTCAATAATTTCTGTTTCATATTCAGTGTCCAAATATAGTATTATATTATTGATATCAACTAACATAAGGAGATAGATTTAAAATATATAAAGCTATAAAATATATCACCATACTCATAAACCAGTTGTATAAAGGTAAATATATAGATTTATGTATATTATGTAATGTGGTGTCAGGACCCAAAGACAGAATATTTTCCAAATTAATGGACATGGAAAAAATCTAAGCAAACACTGACTATATTACAAAGACAGAAAACATAGGAATTGTGTAAGATTAAGAAAACATGCAGAAATGAAATAGACATTTATAAATTTTAACAGAAAAATATAAATGTTCAACAAAAAAAGATCTGAGAGTTAATTTAAAAACAGTAAATATAAGCAAGGGTTGTCCTGAACAAACCAACAGTAATGTTTAAAGAACAGGAAATATCATATTTCCTCAACTGAACATTGGGAAGAGATGCATCTCTTCCTCAATTCTTCTCTTATACTTTCTGAATTTATTATCCTGACATGAATGCTGCAGAATAAGCTTTTCTCAAAGCCAAGAATTATAAGAGTGTAACTAAACAAGGGCTGGTGTACCTGTGGCACAGAAATCCCAACCCTGTCAGTGGGTGTTTGCAGCAAAGTAAGGGTTTATTTGCAGAATGCCAAGTAAGGGAGTGGGAGGCAAGCCTCAGATCCACTCCAACTTGTTTGAGTTAGGGTTTGTTTTTTAAAGGGTGAAGAACAAGGAGGCTGGGATTAATCATTATCTTGTGACATTTTTATTATTTTAATTGAAGCACAGTTGATTTACTATGTTGTGTTAGTCTCAGGTGTATAAAAAATTGATTTAGATACATATATATTGACTATACATTGACTATATATATTATTTTTCAGACATTTTTCCATTATAGGTTACTACAAGATACTGCATATAGTTCCCTATGTTATACAGTAGGTCCTTGTTTATCTATTTTATATATAGTAATGTGTTAATTCCAAACTCTTAATTCATCCCTCCTCCTCTTGACCTTTGGTAACCATAAATTTGTTTTCTATGTCTGTAAGTCTATTTCTGTTTTGCAAATAAGTTCATTTGTATCATTTTTTTAGATTCTACATAAGTGATATCATATGATATTTGTCTTTTGGAAGCCAGAATGTCTCTGGTTTACGATTCACAGGTCAGGTGGTCCATGGCTTGGGGGTCTGTTAGCTCATGTTGCCAGGGAGAAACAACCTGAGTTCATATGGTGATGATGTCCATAATAGTAATTTTAGTTATACATTAACGATATAATCGACAACAGCGATTTTAGTCATCTGACTCTGGTTGATTAGTGTTCAGTTAGCACAGGATTGAGGTCAGAGGGAAGAAGAAGGAAATAAAGTTTTGGATAGAAGGATTAATCATACACTCAGTAAGGGAAATAGATTTTAGTGGAACTCAGTTTCACGATTTTTATTTAGGAAGTAGATCCTAATGATAGTCAACAGATTATAAGAAGTGTCTAAAATGCCATGGAAGGCACTCATAATCAAAGTTGGTAGAGAGCCAGGTCACTTCCTAAGTCAAAAGTCACACCATGGCTGCCATGCTGGCCATGACCTAACTGGAAAACCATGTTCCCTGACACCAATAGGATTGTATTGTTCTGGAAAGCTAATTTGCTAACATTCAGAATCTATGACATTGTTCCAAAATGTGCATATTAGTGGGGATAAATAATAAGTAATAATGATAACAGCAACAATAATACAGAATCAAGAAAATCAACAATCATAAAGCAATTTGTATATTTCTGGCATGTACTCCTCTAAGAACATTACAAGTATGTATTTAATGCTTAAAACATCCCTACAGAATAGTTTCTACTTTTGTTCCACTTCATGAAGGTATCTGAGAAGCAGTGTTAATCAGCTTCTTAGTTCCAACAAAATCACAGTTGCCTATTCTTTTTTTGTCTTTGAGCAAAGGATTGAGAAGCCCTCCTGTAGGATTTTTTAAACGTTAACTTAAATATACTTTCAAGGGTCTTCGATTTATACACAACATGGTAGAATAATAGGTATCAGAAAATAAATTTTTTACTTTCTTGTGAGCTCCTTACTTCAGCTAGTAGTGAAAGAGATGGCAAGTATGAATTGACCCAAGGTGGAAACTGGTAAGCATGATGTTAAAATGTTGATGTACTAGAAGTGTATGCTCCCTCAGTTGTTGGCTAGGTGATATAGTTCCTGCCATGTCAAGGCTCAAGAAACAGAAGTAGTATGTGCATGGGCTTCATATATACAGACTTATGACTTGGAATGGTTCCCTTATAATCCAGAAATCTCCATATGGATTTTTTTTTTTTAAAAAAAGGGCATAGTGGAGTAAAGGGCTCTATGAGTTCATCTTGAGGATAGTTTCTGAGCATTTTCCCAAACTGATGTTACAAATATCAGTGTTCTATTTCAGCTCGGATGGTAAGGATCCTGTATTTCATAGAAAGGCATGTCACTGAACCTAGGTGTAGCAGATTCTGCAGACCTATTGTGGATTCCTCATGGCAGTTAGGGGTTTAGAGTGGTTTTTGAGGTCCAGACAATTTTTAAACAGTGGGCCATAAGGCCACAGAAAATGTGTTGCTTTATTCTTTATGTCTACTATCAAATTAACATTTTTAAACATCATGGCTCTTTTTAAAAGTTGATGCTTTGTGTGTCTTAATACAAGCCTGTCTACAAAAAGAATGAGTTATCTCTGGCATAGGACATTCCTTTGCAGTCAGGAATAAGGTCTGATATCTCAAAACTCCCTTAGCAGAGCTGGCACACCTGCAAAAGGAGGGTGCTTTTAGGCTTTTGGAAGCTTTGATGGCATGGTGCCTTGTAATTCTAGTAATTCCTTATTGACCACTCAAAATTGTAGGAGAAAATGATTCAGTGGCATTATGCAGCTAGGAGACTAATATAAAAGATCTAGGGGCTCAGTGGTGCAAATCCTGAAGGAAAGAAAATAATATATTTATAATATTACACATATAAATATGGTCTTGATTGGGCCAAGAGAAAAATAAAATGAATCCAATGTGAATGACCTTGAGTTCTATAAAAGACATGCATAGCAATCTCGGATAAGCTTACTTTAAAAAAAATATTACTTATTTTTATTGAAGTATAGTTGATTTACAAGTTGTGTTAGTTTTAGGTGTAGAACAAAGTGATTCAGTTATACGTATACATATGTATCTATTATTTTCAGTTTCTTTTCCCTTATACATTACTATAAAATATTGAGTATAGCTTCCTGTGTTATACAGTAGGTATTTGTTGGTTATCTATTTTATATATAGTAGTATGTATGTTAATCCCCTAATTTATCCCTCTCCCCTCACCCCATTCCCCTTTGGTAACTGTAAGTTTGTTTTCTATGTCTGTGGGTCTGTTTCTGTTTTGTGCATAAGTTCATTTGTATCAATTTTTCTTTAGATTCTACATAGAATAAGCTTACTTATAAGTACAGATTTCCTGGTAGGGGTTCTTTACCATTTTTTTTGTTTTATAGACCCTTCTAGCAGTCTGGTAAAATCTGTGGAAACTTACCCAGAATAACGTTTTAACTTAAATACATAGGGGCTACCCTGGTGGCACAGTGGTTGAGAGTCCACCTGCCAATACAGTTGACACGGGTTCATGTCCCAGTACTGGAAGATCCCATATGCCATGGAGCAGTTAGGTCCGTGAGCCAGGGCCACTGAGCCTTCGCGTCCGGAGCCTGTGCTCCACAACGGTAGAGGCCACGACAGTGAGAGGCCTGCATACCTCAAAATAAATAAATAAATAAATAAATAAATAAATAAATAAATAAATAAATACCTAGGATTGTAAAAGAAAACAATCATATTCTAATGTCCAAGTTAAGAGACATAAATTTGCTAACTCAGCTTGGAGATGGGTACAGAAGTGAGGATACTATTAAGAGTTCAAAAATAGTGCATATATTGGAAGCCTGAACCAAAATGGCGGAGTAGAAGGAAGTATTCTCACTACCTCTTGTGAGAACATCAGACTCACAGCTAGCTGCTGGACAATCATCAATAGGAAGACACTGGAACTCAACAAAAAAGGTACCCCACATCCAAAGACAAAGGAGAAGCCACAATGAGATGGTAGGAGGGGCGCAATCACAGCAAAATCAAATCCGATAACTGCTGGGTGGGTGACTCACAGACAGGAGAACACTTACACCCATAGAAGCCCACTGGAGTGAAGGTTCTGAGTCCAACAACAGTCTTTCCAACCTGGGGGTCCAGCAACAGGAGGAGGAATTCCTAGAGAATCAGACTTTGAAGGCTAGTGGGATTTGATTGCAGGACTTTGACAGGACTGAGGTAAACACAGACTCCACTCTTGGAGGGCACACAAAAAGTAGTGTGTGCATCGGGACCCAGGGAAGGAGCACTGAACCCAGGGAAGACTGAACCAGACCTACCTGCTAGTGCTGGATGGTCTCCTGCATAGGCTGGGGATGGCTGTGTCTCACCATGGGGGCAAGAATACTGGCAGCAGAAGTTCTGGGAAGTATTCCATTGGCCCCACCAAAGAGCCCAGGTAGGCTCCAGTGTTGGGTTGCTTCAGGCCAAACAATCAACAGGGAGGGAACTCAGCCCCACCCATCAGTAGTCAAGTAGATTAAAGTTTTACTGAGCTGTGCCCACCAGAACAACACCCAGCTCTACCCACCACCAGTCCCTCCCATCAGGAAACCTGCACAAGCCCCTTAGATAACCTCATCCACCAGAGGCCAGACAATAGAAGCAAGAAGAACTACAATCTTGCAGCTTGTGGGACAAAAAACACATTCACAGAAAGATAGACAAGATGAAAAGGCAGAGGGCTATGTACCAGATGATGGAACAAGATAAAACCCCAGAGAAACAACTAAATGAAGTGGAGATAGGCAACCTTCCAGAAAAAGAATTCAGAATAATGATAGTGAAGATGATACAGGACCTCAGAAAAACAATGGAGGCAAAGATCGAGAAGATGTAAGAAGTGTTTAGCAAAGACCTAGAAGAATTAAAGAACAAACGAACAGAGATTAACAATAAAATAACTGAAACAAAAACTACACTAGAAGGAATTAATAGCAGAATAACTGAGGTAGAAGAACAGATAAGTGACCTGGAAGACAGAATGGTGGCATTCACTGCTGCAGAACAGAATTAAAAAAAAAAAAAAAAAAAAAGAATGAAAAGAAATGAATACAGCCTGAGACCTCTGGGACAATATTAAATGTAACAACATTCGCATTATAGGGGTCCCAGAAGGAGAAGAGAGACAGAAAAGACCCAAGAAATTATTTGCAGAGATTATGGTCAAAAAATTCCTTAACATGGGAAAGGAAATAGGCAGCCAAGTCCAGGAAGCTCAGCAAATCCCATACAGGATAAACCCAAGGAGAAACACACTGAGAAACATAGTAATCAAATTGGTAAAAATTAAAGACAAAGAAAAATTATTGAAAGCATCAAGGGAAAAAGGACAAACAACACAGAAGGGAACTCCCATAAGATTAACAGCTGATTTCTCAGCAGAAACTCTACAAGCAAGAAGGGAGTGGTATGATATACTTAAAGTGATGCAAGAGAAGAACCTACGGCCAAGATTACTCTACCTGGTAAAGATCTCATTCAGATTCGATGGAGACATCAAAAGCTTTACAGACAAGCAAAAGCTAAAAGAATTCATCACCACCAAACCAGCTCTACAACAAATGCTAAAGGAACTTCTCTAAATGGAAAACGCAAGAGAAGAAAAGAACCTACAAAAGCAAACCCAAAATAATTAAGAAAATTGTCATGGGAACTTACATATTGATAATTACCTTAAATGTGAATGGATTAAATGCTCAAACCAAAAGACACAGGTTTGCTGAATGGATGCAAAGGTAAGACCCATATATTAGCTGTCTACAAGAGACCCACTTCAGACCTAAGGACACATACAAACTGAAAGTGAGAGGATGAAAAAAGATACTCCATGCAAATGGAAATAAAGAAAGCTGGAGTAGCAATACTCATATCAGATAAAATAGACTTTAAAATAAAGAATGTTACAAGAGACACAGAAGGACACTACGTAATGATCAAGGGATCAATCCAAGAAGAAGATATAACAATTATAAATATATATGCACCCAACATAGAAGCACCTCAATACATAAGGCAACTGCTAACCATTATAAAGAGCAAATCAACAATAACACAATAATAGTGTGGGAATTTAACACCTCACTTACACCAATCAACAAATCACACAAATTGAAAGTAAATAATGAAACAGAGGATTTAAATGACATAAGAGATCAGATAGACTTAATTGAGATTTATAGGACATCCCATCCAAAAACAGCAGATTACACTTTCATCTCCAGTGCACATGGAACATTCTCCAGGAAAGATCACATCTTGTGTCACATATCAAGCCTCAGTAAAATTAAGAAAATTGAAATCATATCAAGCATCTTTTCTGACAACAATGCTATGAGATTAGAAATGAAGTACAGGTGAAAAAACATAAAAAACTCAAACACATGGAGCCTAAACACTACATTACTAAATAACCAAGGGATCACTGAAGAAATCAAAGAGGAAATCAAAAAATACTTAGAGACAAATGACAATGAAACATGACAATCCAAAACCTATGAGATGCAGCAAAAGCCATTCTAAGAGGGAAGTTTATAGCAATACAAGCCTACCTCATGGAACAAGAAAAATCTCAGATAAATAATCTAATCTTACACCTAAAGGAACTAGAGAAAGAAGAACAAACAAAACCCAAAGTTAGCAGAAGGAAAGAAATCATAAATATCAGAGCAGAAATAAATGAAAGAGAAACAAAGAAAACAATAGCAAAGATCAATAAAACTAAAATCTGATTCTTTGAGAAGATAAACAAAATTGATAAACCATTAGCCAGACTCATCAAGAAAAAGAGGGAGAGGACACAAATCAATAAAATTAGAAATGAAAAAGGAGAAGTTACAACAGACACTGCAGAGATACAAAGCACCCTAAGAGACTACTATAAGCAACTCTATGCCAATAAAATGGAAAACCTGGAAGAAATGGACTAATTCTTAGAAAGGTATACCTTCCAAGACTGAACTACGAAGAAATAGAAAATATGAACAGACCAATCATAAGTAATGAAATTGAAACTGTGATTAAGAAACTTCCAACAAACAAAAGTGCAGGACCAGATGACTTCACAGGTGAATTCTAACAAACACTTAGAGAAGAGCTAACATGATCCTTCTCAAACTCTTCCAAAAAATTGCAGAGGAAAGAATACTCCCAAGCTCATTCTATGAGGCCACCATCACCCTGACACCAAAATCAGACAAAGATCCTACAAAAAAAGAAAATTACAGACCAATATCACTGATGAATATAGATGCAAAAATCCTCAACAAAATACTAGCAAATAGAATCCAACAACACATTAAAAGGATCATACACCATGGTCAAGTGGGATTTATCCCAGGGATGCAAGGATTCTTCTCAACATACTCAAATCAATCAATGTGATACACCATATTAACAAATTGAAGAATAAAAACCATATGATTATATCAGTAGATACAGAAGAAAGCTTTTGAAAAAATTTAACACAATTTTATGAAAAAACTCTCCAGAAAGTGGGCATACAGGCAACCTACCTAAGCATAATAAAGGCCATATACAACAAACCCACAGCAAACATCACTCTCAATGGTGAATATCTGTAACCATTTCTTCTAAGATCAGGAACAAGACAAGGATGTCCACTTTCACCGCTATTATTCAACGTAGTTTTGGAAGTCCTTGCCTCAGCAATCAGAGAAGAAAAAGAAATAAATGGAATCCAAATTGGAAAAGAAATAAAACTATCACTGTTTGCAGATGACCTGATACTATACATAGAGAATCCTAAAGATGCCACCAGAAAACTACTAGAGCTAATCAATGAATTTGGTAAAGTTGCAGGAAACAAAATTAATGCACAGAAATCTCTTGCATTCCTATACACTAATGATGAAAAATATGAAAGAGTAATTAAGGAAACACTCCTATTTACCACTGCAACAAAAAGAATAAAATACCTAGGAATAAACCTACCTAGGGAGACAAAAGACCTGTATGCAGAAAACTATAAGACACTGATGAAAGAAATTAAAGAAGATACCAACAGAGGGAGAGATATACCATGTTCTTGGATTGGAAGAATCAATATTGTGAAAATGACTATACTACCCAAAGCAATCCACAGATTCAATGCAATCCCTATCAAACTACCAATGGCATTTTTTACGGAACTAGAACAAAAAATCTTAACATTTGTTTGGAGACAAAAACGACCCCAAAGAGCCAAAGCAGTCTTGAGGGAAAAAAAAGGAGCTGGAGTAATAAGACTCCCTGACTTCAGACTACACTACAAAGCTACAGTAATCAAGACAATATGGTACTGGCACAAAATCAGAAACATAGATCAATGGAACAAGATAGAAAGCCCAGAAGTAAATCCACGCACCTATGGTCAACTAATCTATGAAAAAGGAGGCAAGGATATACAATGAGAAAAGACATTCTCTTCAATAAGTGATGCTGGGAAAACTGGACAGCTACATGTAAAAGAATGAAATTAGAACACTCCCTAACACCACAAACAAAAATAAACTCAAAATGGATTAGAGAACTAAATGTAAGACCAGACACTATAAAACTCTTAGAGGAAAACATAGGAAGAACACTCTTTGACATAAATCACAGCAAGATCTTTTTTGATCCACTGCCTATAGTAATGGAAATAAAACCAAAAATAAACAAATGGGACCTGATGAAACTTCAAAGCTTTTGGACAGCAAAGGAAACCATAAACAAGACGAAAAGATAACCCTCAAAATGGGAGAAAATATTTGCAAATGAATCAATGGACAAAGGATTAATCTCCAAAATATATAAACAGCTCATGCAGCTCAATATTAAAGAAACAAACAACCCAATCCAAAAATGGGCAGAAGACCTAAATAGATATTTCTCCAAAGAAGACATACAGATGGCCAAGAAGCACATGAAAAAACTGCTCAACATCACTAATTATTAGAGAAATGCAAATCAAAACTACAGTGAGGTATCACATCACAGCAGTTAGAATGGGCTTCATCAGAAAATCTAAAAACAACAAATGCTGGAGAGAATGTGGTTAAAAGGTAACCCTCTTGCACTGTTGGTGCAAATGCAAACTGATACAGCCACTATGGAGAACAGTATGGAGGTTCCTTAAAAAAACTAAATATAGAATTACCATGTGATCCAGCAATCCCACTACTTGGCATATACCCAGAGAAAACCACAATTCAAAAAGACACATGCACCCCAATGTTCATTGCAGCAATCTTTACAATAGCCAGGTCATGGAAGCAACTTAAATGCCCATTGACAGATGAATGGATAAAGAAGTCGTGGTACATATATACAATGGAATATTACTCAGTCATTAAAAGGAATGAAATTCGGTCATTTGTTGAGATGTGGATATATCTAGAGACTGTCATACAGAGTGAAGTAAGTCAGAAAGAGAAAAACAAATATCGTATATTAATGCATATATGTGGAACCTTGAAAAATGGTACAGATGAACTGGTTTGCAGGGGAAGAAATTGAGACACAGATGTAGAGAACAAACGTATGGACACCTATGGGGGGAAAGCCAAGGTGGGGTGGGAAGGTGGTGTGATGAACTGGGTGATTGGGATTGACATGTATACACTGATGCATATAAAATTGATGACTAATAAGAGCCTGCTGTATATTTATTTATTAAGTTTATAGACGTGTGCAATTAAAAAAAAAACACTACTGTTACCTTGAAAAAAAAAAGACTATACATTTTCCTGTAAATACAGCTTTAGTCACATCCAACTTTTGGTATGTAATATTTTTATTATCGTTCAGTTCAAATTATTTTCTAACTCCAATTGTGATATGTTTCTTGGGGGGTTACTTAGAAGTAGTGTTTTTCATAACTTCTAGTTAATTTTTTGTTACTGATTTGTAGTTTAACTACATGTCAAGAAACACACTTTGTATAATTTTAATACTTTGAAATTTCTTAAAATTTTCCTTATAGCACAATATGGCCAGTTTTAAAAATGTTCCAAGTGTGCTTGAAAATAATTTGTAATTTAAAGTTTTGGAGTATAGTGACTATATATCTGCTTGTTGAATCAAATTTGCTGCTCACGTTACTTAAGTTTTTTATATCCTTACTAATTTTTTTTGTGGGGTGTCTACTGGTTTTGTAAGAGGTATGCTCTATCAGTGAATGACAGCAGTATGTTAAATCACCTATTATGACAGTGAAATTGTCTATTTTTTCCTTGTAACTCTGTTGCTCTATATAATTTGAAGATAAGTGCATAGAAATTTAAAACTTCCTGGTAAATTGGACTTGTTTATATGAAGTGCCCTTGTTTATTTCTAGTAACGTTTTTGCTTTCAAGTCTACTGTATCTGTTATTATATAGTTTCCTTTTGGTTTATATTTGCACAGTATATCTTTTCCAATTATTTTACTTTCAACCTTTTTGTACCATTATGTTTTATTTATTTTTTAAATAAATTTTTAAAAAATTATAAAAGAAAGTAGGTAAACTTAAAAAAAAAACAAAGAAAACAAAATAGTTAAAACATTGTACCTGATTTAGAAACCAGACCAAGACATTTGGAATTTATTCTGTGGATAAAAGCACTGTGACTTAGATAATAAAAGTGACTTGAACAAAGAACTTAACTTTAGTTTTTTTAAAGGGAATTAGAAAACTTAGTTATAGCATACAATCTTTAATGACCATTATATCATTAAAGATATTGTGGTTGTTTTGAGATCTGCAGACTTAAAACTTCATGAAGAATAAATTAAAGTACTTGCATATTTTAGAGAAAAATACATATTTACATCATACTAACCATCCATTTTTAATATACAAAATCTCAATTCCTACATAGTGATCAATTACTTTTTATGCGACATAGGATTGCCATAAAATCATCATAAAATGGCAATCTTTTTTTACAAAAATGCATGGAAATTATAAAACTCAATTTTTAAGCAATAAACTAAAGAGTATTTTGTCACCAAGATAGATTAAACTTTTTGACTAAATGAATTTTCTTGCCAAAGGGGTTTACAGTACTTCATAGAATCTATTTTCCTGACAGAATTAATCATTGCATGTGACAAAATGCAGCTGCTCAGAAAGGATTTAGCTTTCTCTCCAAATCCATTCCCTTTGTAGAAATATATTTTGCAAGATATATTTTGCAAGTTCCAAAACTCAGATTTCTTGGGGAGAAATGTATTTATACTCAGCACTGCAAGTGTTTACAAGAGGTGGAAAGTTAACAAATAGGTTGGAGAAGGTGTGAAGGGTATAGATTTTAGATGCATGCCAGTTTTTACTTTGAATTACAGTTTAGAATTTCAGAACTCAAAACACCATTCTGTAACTAGAATTGTTCCTCTTTCAATAAGTTCTGTATTAGGCACAAATTTTACTAGTTCTGTAGTTTAATGCATTACTAGAGTGAAAAAGGCATAGGACAGAGCAGAACTCATGATCAGAAGAAACAATGGATGTTTCTGATTATAAATTTTGTAAATTCATGTTTTGAGATTCAACAAATACTGTACTCAGCTGTTTGTATTAGTCATATACATGCATGCATGTATTTAGGAGAGAATCTAATGATTTAAGCTCTCTTCTCAAAAGGGCTCATGACGTAAAACATTAAAATTAAAGTCCAAAGAGACAGGTTCAAACATTTGAGATGGGAGGTGGGGGAGAATTGTGGGAAGAAGAAAGTGAGAAATCTTCAAGCATTGGGCAAGTATATCTATGGTTTTTGGTCAAGTGAAGGATATTAACCTTTAATTATATAACATCATTATAATGGAGAAATGTATTTGATAATAATGTGCTTATTATACACTTGTAGCAGATTCAAATGTTATGAAATATTAAAGTACACAAAGAAATATTCTTGATTAAACTATTTAATGTAAATAGTATTGATTTAAAAACCGCCATTGTTGATTTACACAACACAGAAAGAATCTTCTAATGGCAGGAAACTTTTCTCCTTGATCCCTTAGTGATGAATGGCTACATAATTTGTGGGGTCTACTGCCAAATGAAAATTTGGGACCCTTGTTCAATTTTTTTTAAGAATTTCAAGTCTGTAACAGCAGAGCATTAAATCCATTTCTGGCCTTCCAGATCACACAGGGTCCTGAACAACCACAGAGATCAGATGTCTGTGATGCTAGCCCTGTCTCTACTTTTCAGAACATTTGAAGATAGAAAAATAAAATAAAACGATGAAAAATCAGAGCCTCAAATTTGGTAACACATTTGTCAAAATTTGCATAGCCAGATTTAGTTTTTTTCTCTTTTACTTTAGGGGTGTTTTGTCTTTGTATATATTCATCTAAAACCTGTATATTGGGCACTGTATGGAAGACTTGATGTAGCATACTAGAGATACAACAGGACATAGAATGGCCACAGAGTCTGCCCCCATGGGGCCTTCAGATTCTGTCTCCTATCTCAGCACTCACTCCCAGAAAACAGCTCCAAATCAAATGTCCTAGAAAAGTGATAGAGGATATCACCCTGATTCATTTACAACTTGCCATTCCATCTACAACCTTATTTACATCATGTCTCTGTTCCTTTTATTTTGTCAAGTGAGCAGAGTATCTCCCATCCTTTCTCTCAAAATTCTTAGTAGATAATTTCTGAATAATTTAATAATTAATTTATATGACTATAACTATGTCATTCAGTTGAATCTAAATAAGCCTATGTTTTCTTATGCAACGTTTTGTTTTTATTAATGTCAGTATCTTGTTTAATTTCTTTGTTCTATGTGCTTCTACTTTCTCATTGCAGGTACTTAGAAAAAAGAAATTATGCTAACATATTATCTCTAAAACTTCTCTTATTATTTACTATAACTGTAACTTTAATATATGGTCTTCCAATATATACCTTTGCTTCTTATATTTCATTCTTCTATTTCTAGCAACATATTATATATCTTCCCTGATTTATTTTCTTTCAGTGAGTTATTTGTAATAAGAAGATACCTCGTAGAAATTTAAAATTAAATCATTAGTAGAGTGTTTGCATAAATACAAAAGTATAGACACCTTTTTAATCTGGATATGTACAATTGTATATGGAGCTTTCTGTACATATTGAACATTTACTTTATGATTTGATATATTATCTTCCTCTTCATAATCATCAACATCATTAACTGTCTAGTGTGCCCAGGTCTGTGGCAGTATTTACACAAAGACCATTACACCTTAACCAGTTTTGTTACCTAGAAGAAGCTAACAGATTTGTTCTTATTTTAATATCAAATTAAATATATTTTTACTGAGGATTAATTACCACTACAAAATCAATTGTAGAATGTTTGTTAGATCTTTGAGATCATTTGATTGTGTCAATATTCCCATATGTATATGTCTCTCTGATTTTCCAGAAACAATGACAGCATGGGTATGAAATATCAATCATTTTAAGCCAGAAAACACGTTCACATGTTTTAATGGCAAAGTTGTTTATTTCAGATTTACGTCTGTTTCAGTAGAATGTAATACAAATGGGCCACTATTATCATATATGTATTGTGTAAAGAAGTAATTTTAATAATCAAAACCAACATCTTTCTTCTCTAGAAAATAGAGTATGTTTTTATGGTTTGTTTCTGTTTCGTGAGTATGTGTGTGTATGTATAAATTATTCTTGATTAATGTTTAGCCCTTCTTTTGTACTATATGGACAGCCATAGATAGGAAAGATATATTCAGAGTATCCAGAAGTTGCAAGCATTTTACATTCTCTCTGCAGTAGCTATAATCTTTCTTCAGTAGCTTCTGGGTGATAAAATTCAGTAATTCCATTCCAAAACCAATTCATTTGGGAATCTCTGAAAGTACAAAATTTTACTATTTGCCCAGATTTACAAACCCACAATTTTAAATTACTGACTTCTACATAATATGGACACATTACCAAAACATGTTTGAAATAAATATAAACATAAATATATATTGTTGGGCATATTTGCTATTCATGATGATGTTTTGTAAACTAAATATGTGGGAAACAAACTTGATTATCACAAACTATGTGTGCCTTTATGTCATTTAATTCAATACAAAGAGATGACATATATGATAATACTTCCTCAAGCCATCTACTGTTCTCAAGAGGCTTTTAGTCTCTGTTCAGCATTCCCTGTTGTGATTTTATTCTACTATTAGCTACTTACTTTATTTTACCCTCTAAGTACAAAAGATAAAAATGAGGATTTCTACTTGAAGATGTTAAACTTATTTCAAATCTGAATTTTAGTTTTAATAGCAGTGCTTATTTTAAGGATGTGTCCTATGTTAATAACCAACAAAATAAATTCCTGCATGAATATAGTTCTCAGGATGAAGAAGTATTTATAGAAGATTATATAATCTCCCAAATAACAAATAAAAACTATATAGCAGAGCACATTTCCCTTAACATCTGGGATTCTCACCTGCCAGGCTTTGAATCTGAAGCCTCCTTGAAGGACTCTTAGCTGGTTACTGAAATGCATTTGAAAAACAAAAAAATATTCCTAGGAATTTTTAGTAAATGCCTGAGATAATCATTTTAAACTTTTACAATAGGTTCACATAAGTAATTTAACTGATTCAAGAGATGGATTAATTGCTGTTTCAAATTTCTGTCAGTCTGGAAAATTTTGCAAGGATTGAACAAAGTTCTTAATATATCTCTGTTTTTATTCATTCCATGGGGAAAGTGGAACAGTGCACCCTAAATCTCCTTTATTCTTCAATTAGGTGTCCCCAAAGTGCCTTGTCATCTGCTGACCTCATAAACACAAGGGTCTCTGTTTCATTTGGGGATGCAGCTCACACAAGCTCGCTCTTACTTGCACATTGTAGAAAGCCAGAGAAAGTTTAGTGCTATTAAAAATCCATTAATCCAGTTTTAATGTCATCTATAGCTTACCTCCTTCTTAAGATACCAAGATGTTCACACTTTTAAGAGTTTTGCATATAATGATTCATTTAATCCTCACTTGAGCCTATAATGTAGGTAGTTTCATCATCCCAGTTTTACAAATGAGGAAACCAAAGCATAGAAATCTACGTTTTCAAGGCCATGAAGCTAGTAGCTAGAGAATATGGCTACAGCGTCCATAGTCTTAAGCACTGCACTCTGCTATTGCTATTAAGTTTCTAATTAAAAAAAAAATAAACTGCCACTTTGGAAGTTATTTCTGTTCTTTTGGGAGTCAGCACTCAATTTCTACATTATTTATTTTTCTTAATAACGTATTTATTACTTGTCTCACCCACAATATGGTGAAGTTGCTTCAACTCCTGACTGAGCATCCTCTTCTCTCTGTTATTGTTGTCAGGAACAATGCTGCCCAACAGGATGCCCTACAATGATAGAAATATTCTATATCTTCACTTGTTTATAGATAGTCATTGAATCATTCCATCTGGCTAGAGGGGGTTTTAAATGTGAGCAGTGTAACTGAGGAAGTGAAATTTAATTTAATTTTTAAATGATAAATTAAATTGAAATAATCACACGTGTCTAGTGACTTTCATATTGAACAGCACTGGTCTTGAGCTTTACTTTTAACATCTTTGGGTAAAAAAGTGAAAACATAAATTTATTTTTGCAGTCAACAGTTAAGCTGATTTCCTAGTATAATTTATATGTTTCCCTACATGACAGTACTTTCTTATAACCCATGCAACCCTCTGGTTCAATTTTCTTCTTGCTGTTGGAGGAAGGCTGGGAAACAAATAAGCAAATTTTAATAAGAAAAGTGCTTCATGTGTTAGGAAGTTGTTAAGTGCTAAAGAGAAATGAGAAACAGGGTGGGAAAGAGGTAGGATCAGGTTGTAAAAGTATATATGACAGTCTGGATAAGCAAGTAATGCTGCAGTAACAAATAATCCCAAAATTTCAGTGGCATAATGCTACAGAATTTATTTCTCATTTATACTACAAGTTGAACAATAGTTGGCCATCTTGATCTGTTCATTTTAATCCATCAGGGATCCAGCCTCACAGAGTTTCCTCATGACTTGTGCTTCAATAATTATTAATAGCAGTAGAAAATGAGAGAGAATACAAGAACAAGAGTGAGAGTAAGATCAATAGCACACCAACAACTCTTAAAGCATTTGCATGGAAGTAACACATAGCACATCTCTTTTTATTTCCTCAACCTAAGTAAATCACATGGCCACACATTAACTCAAAGGGTCAGGAAAGTTTAGAAATCATCTGAGTCCATTCTTCTTATTAATAATTGCACTTAACCTTTCCTCAGTGAAGCAAATAATTATCCCATTCAGTGTAAACATCATAGACTCCTTTTGATCCAAGGTCAAAATTCTTAAAAGTTAATCAATCTTCTCTCTGTATATGTAATATATAATAGTAATATAGGCACAGGTGACTCCAATAAACACTTGCATACAAAAGGGGGGAACATAAATTGTTAATTGTTTCCCAGTAATTCTTGAACCTTAGTGGGAATTTTATGAGTCTATCCTACCTTGAATATGAAGAACATGTCAAAGTACTGGAAGATTGAAAAATCACTATTCTTAGTGGGAGAGTAAATTCTTTAGCCTAATTTTTACACAGAGTTAGAATTCCAAAGAAAAATTAAAATAGTGAATGGTCAGAGACTTATTCTTTGAAGCTTCTAGTTTATATTTTAATACAGGCATACCTCATTTTATTGCATTTCAATTAATTGTGCTTCCAAGATATTGCATTTTTACAAATTGAAGGTTCGTGGCAACCCTGTGTTGAGCAAGTCTATCAGCACCATTTTTTTCCAAAAATATTTTCTCACTTCATGTCTCTGTCTCACATTTTGGTAATTCTTGTGATATTTCAAACTTTTCATTATTACTATATTTGTTATGGTGATCTGCAAGCAATGATCTTTGATGTTACTATTGTAATTTGGAGGGGCACCAAAAATTGCATCCATGTAAGATGGCAAACTTCATCAATAAAGTGTGTGTTCTTACTGCTCCACTGACTGGGTGTTCCCTCATTTATCTCCCTCTCCTCTGACATCCCTATTATTTGAGATGCAATAATATTGAAATTAGGTCAACTAATAACCCTACAATGGCCTCTAAGTGTTCAAGTGTTCAAGTAAAAGGAAGATTCACACATCTCTCACTTTGTATCAAGATCTAGAAATGATTATGCTTAATGAGGAAAGCATGTTGAAAGCCAAAATAAGCCAAAAGCTAGGCCTCTTGCACCAGTTAGCCAAGTTATGAGTGCAAAGGAAAAATGCTTAAAAGAAATTAAAAGAGCTACTCCAGTGAACTCATGAATGATAAGAAAGCAAAACAGCCTTATTACTGATATGGAGAAAATAGTTGTGGTCTGGATAGAAGGTCGAATTAGCCACAACATTCCTTTAAGCCAAAGCCTAATCCAGAGCAATGTCCTAACTGTCTTCAATTCTATGAGGGCTGAAAAAAGTGAGGAAGACGCAGAAGAAAAGTTTGAAGCAAGCAGAAGTTTGTTCATGTGGTTTAAGTAAAAACGTCATCTCCATAATATAATAGTGAAAAATGAAGCAACAAGTGTTAATGTAGAATCTCCAGCAAGTTATCCAAATCTAGCTAAGATAATGAAGGTGGCTACACTAAACAACAGATTTTCAGCATAAATGAGATACCCTTCTATTAGAAGAAGATGTCATCTAGGGCTTTCAAAGCTAGAGAAGGGAAGTCAATGTCAGTTAAGATTCAAATTACAGGGCTTCCCTGGTGGCGCAGTGGTTGAGAGTCCGCCTGATGATTCAGGGGACATGGGTTCGTGCCCCGATCTGGGAAGATCCCACATTCCACGGAACGGCTGGGCCCGTGAGCTATGGCCGCTGAACCTGCGCGTCCGGAGCCTGTGCTCCACAACGGGAGAGGCCACAACAATGAGAGGCCTGCATACCGCAAAAAAAAAAAAAAACAAACAAAAAAAACAAATTACAGGCTCTCTTGTTAGGGGCTAATGAAGCTGTTGACTGTAAGTTGGAGCCAATGCTCATTTACCATTCCAAAAACCTAACAGTCCTTAAGACTTAGGTTAAATTTACTCTACCTGTGCTCTATAAAGAGAACAACAAAGTCTGGATGACAGCACATCTGTTTAAAACATGGTTCACTGAATATTTTAAGCCTACTGTTGAAACCCACTACTCAGAAAAAAGAAAATTCCTTTCAAAATATTACTGCTCATTGACAATGAACCTGTTTACCCAAGAGCTCTGATAGATATGTACAATGAGATTAATGTTTTCATGCCTGCTAACATATCCATTCTGCAGCCCATGGTTCCAGGAATAATTTCAACTTTCAAGTGTTATTATTTTAAAATTACATTTCATAGTGCTATAGCTGCCATAGATAATGATTCATTGGATGAATCTGGAAAAAATCAATTGAAAACCTCTGGAAAAGATTCAACATTCCATATGTTGTGAAGAAAATTTGTGATTCATGAGAAGAGATCAAAGTAAATAGTAGTTTGGGTGAAGATGATTCCAACTCTAATGGATGACTTTGAAGATTACAAGACTTCAGTGGAAGAAGTAAATAATATATGGTAGAAATAGCAAGAGAACTAGAATTAGAAATGGAATCTGAAAAGGTGACTGAATTGCTGTAATCTCATGATAAATCTTTAATAGCTGAGGAGTTGTTTCTTATGGATGATCAAAGAAAGTGGTTTCTTGAGATGGAATCTACTCTGGTGAAGATGCTGCAAAGATTGTTGAAATGACAACAAAGGATATAAACTTAATTAACAAAGCAGTGGTAGGGTTTGAGAGACTTGACTCCAGTTTTGAAAGAAGTTCTACTGTGGGTAAATTGCTATCAAACAGCATTGCATGCTACAGAGAAATCGTCCCTGAAAAGAAGAGTCCGGTAATGCAGGCCAACCTCATTGTTGTCTTATGTTTTAAAAATTGCCACAGCCACTCCACCCTTCAGCAACCACCACCCTGGTCAGTCAGTCAGTAATGGTTACTGAAACTGAACCGGCAATTTCTTAGCGATATGTCTGTATCTTGTATTCCTATATGTTCTTTATTTGAACAATGAAAGAAGATACATGATTGTAAAAAGATATATACATATATATATATATATTCTAAAGATTAAAATGTGATGAAATTTACTAAAAGTTTTGCAGTTCAAAGAGAATTTTAACTATAATGTCTTATTTTTATCTCAATAGATACTATTTGATATCTAGTGATAGATATAGATAAGATATAGATAAAGATACAGATATATATATAAAGAAATCTAAGGAAATTTTGGTTCTTGGATGCGGTAGGTAGAGTTAATTTTTTCAATCTGGTCTTTTGTTTTCAAAACTTTGTTCTTTCTTTAGACCTTGCATACTACAAGGCTTGAATGATTAGAGAAAACTTTGTATATTGTGCAGATCCTTAATGGGTGGACTCAGAGAACAGACAAAAGAAAGAAATGATACTTCAGATAATAACCATGAAGCTGGCAGAAAATAAAGATGACATAATTTACCAACCATTCAGTCATCCCAATGTGTCATGCATTGTGATAAGCAAAACAAACATTCAAGAAAGGAAGCTAATTATATTCATGCAAAACTTTATCATAAAGGGAATGGGTGGCCTATGTTTTGAAGGATGATAGGGTTTTATTAAATAATAAAAATAAAGAAATACAGAAAGGATCTTTTACTAATATCTGAAGAATATGCTATATATGTGGTAAGTGTAGGAAACTGAGTTTAGATATGAGTAATGAGAAACAGATATATAAAAATAGTAAGGACATTTTTTTTCTTTCAGAAATTACATTATAGTGGGCTGTTGAACTAATGGAGACAATTCTTATCTCATAGGCCAGTTGGTAAATCAGGCAATTCTACTGCCATGATAAACAGCCTTATTTCATCTCTGAAGTATTTTGTAAACTCTACTCTCTTCCATGGGATTAAATATCTATTTGAACTAATCTTTTCCACTGCAATGAATAAGTCATTGACCACACGGGATCGTTGAGTTACATACCTCCACAACTGTCCATTTAACAGCCATGTGTTCTCTCAGATAAATGGGACAGAATACCTTATGTTGAACCACTGGTGATCTTAACAGGAAGCATATTAATTGAATGACTAACATATTATGTGACTCCATTAAATGGTAACAGTAATTACATGGCTTCTAATTTAAACAACAGGCATTAGTGACTAACCTAATGAGGTACAAATGACACTAATTCTGCATTTGTTTTATAGATAGGAATAGGAACTATGTTGTCAAGTGTAGAATTTATTTGAATAAAAAGTTGCTATATTATTGTAAAAAAAGAAAAACAACAAATGCTTTGAACATATTCCTTATACTTTAAAATGAAAATGTTGATGATTTCATTTCAAATTTTCTCTTCTGTTATCCCCATAGGTGTAATTTAAAAAAAGAAGAAGAATTAGAATCTGTTAGGAAAAACATAGCCTGTTTATTTCTTCTTTCTCAACTTCAGTTTTTCTGACATAACCAATGAAATTGCCATGTAGACTTTTCTTTCCCTGACTCACTCTTTATTTATGACCTAGCAACCCTTAGTGTCCCATAACCATATTAATTTGCCAGAGTCTTTGTGTTTACTTCTCTTCCCTGTATCCTAACTCAGGAACTCTATAGTAGTAATTTCCAATTTAGTGTGCAATTACATCAATGCAATCCTTTTTCTGTATAATTTAAACTTTTATATCATTATTGAGCCATATTTTTTTGTGATTTTTAAATAGATTTTCTGTTCACACTGATCAGGAAGTTATGAGGGAAAGTAAAATAATTTTTCTGGATCTCCTGAATATATCCTATGTAATAAAAAAGGTGTAATCGGGGCTTCCCTGGTGGCGCAGTGGTTGAGAGTCCGCCTGCCTGCCGATGCAGGGGACACGGGTTCGTGCCCGATCCACGGAGGATCCCACATGCCACGGAGTGGCTGGGCCCGTGAGTCATGGCTGCTGAGCCTGCGCGTCTGGAGCCTGTGCTGCGCAACGGGAGAGGCCACAGCGGTGAGAGGCCCGCGTACCGCAAAAACAAAACAAAACAAAACAAAACAAAACGTGTAATCACTTGTGTTAGGTCTTTCAATAGGTCTTTCTAAACTCTAATAATTCCACTGTTGAGGGAATAAAAGACTCAGGGAGTGTAATGGAATATTCCACTCCAAATGCATGTGATTATGTATACCAAAAATTACTACCTGCACAGTTCCCACACTTTAGAAATGAAGTTGTAACTTCACGTAGAAGAAACAAAACAAGGGCTTGCCTTACTATGAGGAAAACTTTTCTCAAGTATTTTTGACATCAGGAAAAGAGAGCAAGCACCTTACCACTCAAAGAAGAAAGTGATTAGGAAGTGTTTTACAAGTAAGGGGACATTTGAACTGATTCTTCAGTGATGAAATTCAACAGAGGGTTGAGAGGATTTCCATAGCTCAGGGTTAACATGTGAAGTGGAATTGTTGAGTTTGTAGATTGTGATTCATTCATTGTAACTGAACAACATGTGGTGTGTGACTGTAACACTGAAATAATACATAAATAGCAATACCATAAATAGCAATACCATAAATATTATATCAAAGAATTCTCCAAATATCACGTACAGGAATATCATGTCAAGATACTTTATATTAACTTCTGTGTGGCAGAGAGCAGAGTCTCAGCAAGACATTCCACAATAAAAATTTTGTTGTAGACATAACTCTTGGCAGCAATGTTGAAGACAGACTTGATTATTAAGGCAGTGGTATAAGGTAGATAGGTCAAGAAATGATTGGAATTATTTATATAGCACTACATATTCAAAGGGAAGGAAAATATTCAGTTTAACTTTTTGAAGCAGGTGTAGAATGCTTTATAGCTGGTGGGGAGGAGATCAAATGGTCAAAAGAATTTGATATCACCAATAAAATTTGTGAAATATAAATCGGTAAAATTTGAAATACAATCATTTAAAAATCACACAATTTCCATGAAGAGAGAAAAATAAACTCTTCTATAATTAATATGAATAATCTTTATTTCCCATAATATTTTATCACACATAACCTATTAAGATATTGATAGTACTCTTAATATTTTTTCTTTCTTATTCTTCTTAAACTTGTTCTTTATGAACTTAACACCTACTCCTGTTGTGAGATAAATATTATGTAAGTTTCATTATTCCCTCAATTCCATTCAATGTAAACTAATCTAAACTTTCTTCCAAGAGTACCACCAGAATGAAAGATACTGCAGAATGCCAACAGATCAGGATGAGGGTCTGAGAATGAAGATCACAAATTTAAAGGTTGGGAAATATATATATATATATATATATATGTGTGTGTGTGTGTGTGTGTGTATGTGTGTATGCATATATGTCTGAATACATCTTTTGTGTATAAGAATAAAGTCATTGAATATGACTCACATTGCTCACAATGGCAAAGCTAGAGGCTCAGTTTTTTTTAACATTTTCATTGGAGTATAATTGATTTACAATGGTGTGTTAGTTTCTGCTATATAACAAAGTGAATCAGCTATACATATATCCCCATATCTCCTCTCTCTTGCGTCTCCCTCTCATCCTCCCTATCTCACCCTCTATGTGGACACAAAGCCCTGAGCTGATCTCTCTGTGCTATGCAGCTGCTTCCCACTAGCTATATATTTTACATTTGGTAGTGTATATATGTCCATGCCACTCTTTCACTTCATCCCAGCTTACCCGTACTCAGCCATAAAAAAATGAAATTGAGTTATTTGTGGCAAGGTGGATGGACCTAGAGACTGTCATACAGAGTGAAGTAAGTCAGAAAGAGAAAAACAAATGCCATATGCTAACACATATATATGGAATCTACAAGAAAAAAAAAAAAAGGTTCTGAAGAACCTAGGGACAGGACAGGAGTAAAGACACAGACATAGAGAATGAACTTGACACGGGAAGGAAGCTCAGTTTTTAAATTCTATTTAATTTCATCTTTTGCATTGAAAAATATATTAATTACATTTAAAGAGACATCTTCATTTTCCTCTCATTAATTTCTTATAGCATAATGAAAATATTCTATGACAATCTATTTGTCTTCCTTCCACTCAATCAACAAACACATTTATTTATAGCACATTATGCTATGTGTGTAATTTGGTGTAGGGAGTGTTAAGAAAAACTAGTCCAAGGCCTTCTTTTATCAAGCTTACAATGACCATGTGAATCTTTAGACTATGTGATAGTTAATTTCATGTGTAGACTTGGCTAGCCTATGGTACCCAACTGTTTGGTCAAACATTATTCTAGAAGTTGCTGTGAAAGTATTTTTTAGATGTGAATAACACTTAAATTGATAGACTCTGAGTAAAGATTATCCTCCATAATATGGGTAGGCCTCATCCAATCAGTTGAAGACCTTAAAAGAAAAGACTGAGGGACCCAGAAAGGAAGGAATTCAACCTCTAGATTGCCTTTGGACTTAAGACTTCAATGTTGATTCCTGGCAGAATTTCCAGTCTCCTGGCTTGCACTGCAGATTTTACACTTGCCAGCTCCCAAAATCATGTGAGTCAATTCCTAAAAATAAATTTCTCTTTAAATGTGTGTATATATATATATATATATATATATATATATATATATATATATATACATCCTATTGTTTCTGGCTTTCTGGAAAACACTGAGTAAAACAGACAGCAACAGAAAGAGAAAAACAAATACCGTATGCTAATGCATATATATGGAATCTAAAAAATTGGTATTGATGAACCTAGTGGCAGGGCAGGAATGGAGACACAGACATAGAGAATGGACCTGAGGACACAGAGGGGTGGGGAGGGGGAAGCTGGGGCAAAATGAGAGAAGCAACAACATATATACACTACCAAATGTAAAATACATAGCTAGTGGGAAGCAGCAGCATAGCACAGGGCGATCAGCTTGGTGCTTTGCAACACCTAGAGGGATGGGATAGGGAGGGTGGGCGGGAGGGCGATGCAAGAGGGAAGAGATGTGGGGATATAGGTATGCATATGGCTGATTAACTTTGTTGTACAACAGAAAATAGCACAGCATTTTAAAGCAATTATACTCCAATTAAGATTAAAAAAATAAAGAAATATACTGGCACAAAAGGAAAATTCTGCAGGCTGTTTCCAGGGATGTGACTGCTTGGTCACATGAAGATGATGGGCATACTTCATACTCGAAAACCCATTTGCTTTGAGGTCACATAGGGAACACAGGGCTCTTTGTAAGCATAATGTCAAAACTCAACATTTTAGCTTGGATATTAAAGATATGTGATTCAATAAAGGAGTAAAAAACTACAGGAGAATCATTCAGGAAAAGCACTTTTTTTTTTTAGCTCATTTATTCCTCAGATATAGTGCAGAAAATCATATGATTTGGAGTAAACATTATGGATTGGTGTGATTTCTGTCAATCATTAATTGTACAACCTTGGGAAAAGCCCTAACACTTCATCAGTCTTAATTGTCTTGTCTATAAAACAATAAACATGATGGCGCTGGGGAGAAAAAAGAGTTCCTGTTATACTTACTTCACTGATAAGTCAAGCATGTGAGTGAGACTAGGTCCTCTTAAATGTACAAAACTAATACAAGAAAAAGAATATAAAGGAATAAAACAAACCAAAACTCTCCAAACTCCTTTGAGTGCAGTATTTCATACTTCACATTTTGCTTCTTAATTTTAGTTCAACACCTTTCCCAAAATTTACTTTCCATATCATTATCAGGAGAATGATAAAGAGTATAATCTGCTACTTTATTTTATTAATAGAAAATATGGGGAAGACTAAGTACAACTCCTCCTAGGGTATTTTTGATATATTTTGACCGTCATTTCATAAGCACTGAAGCACATTTATTTTACTGAACACTTGGCCACTGAAAATCTCAATGTCTAGAGTCAATAGGTCAAATCATTTATGTTAAATTTTTAAATTGCAATTATGTTAATAATAAATGTAAGAAGCTCATTCTAAGATGGTATGACAATTTCATCCCACACGGGATCTTTTAAATTAAATATATGTGTTTGTACATATGCAATATAGAAGGATACACATTGTCTCATCCTAGGACTAAGTCCTGGGGAGATGCTAAAAAATGGAGGCAAGAAATCTTAGATCCAGATTAAACTCACATAATCCATAGCAAGTGAGGCTGATGTTTATCAACCACAGAGCATCATCAAACATTTATTATTATTATAATTTTGAAATTATTTTAATAAAACTCATAGGTATTTAATTACCATGAAGAAAAAGTTAAAAAATCAGTATATATGTTCATTGATTATTTTTTTTTTAATTTATTTGTGTGTGTGTGCATGTGTGTATGTGTGTTTGTAGTTATAAGTAAATCATGTGGCTTGGAAATTCAGTGTTTTCTAATATAATTCAAAATGTGACAGGCTTAAGTGATATTAATTTTTTATCAAACAAAATAAATATAGTCATTGTGGACATACACAAAGGAATTCTAGGACCCTTTAGTCCCTTTTTTAAAATTTTGGTACAGAATCTCTAAGTTAGCTCTTTGTTTGAGATTCTTCTTGGTATATCTAGTCTTAAAACAGCTACCTATGTTTTGTATGTATCAAACCAAATAGATTAGGAAAAAAGTGTCATGTGATGGTCAAAACAACTTTCCATCCTAGGGACTAAAATGTTACAGGCTGATCAAAGAATAAAATTTTGATGAACAAAAGTGTGCTTGATTGGTCCTCATATGATAATGGGATTGCTTAAAACTTAATTCTCCTACCCACCCACCCCCTCCAAAAGAAATTCATGAAACAGAGGGAAAATGTAAGACAACAAAATTTGAAGTAGATATTCTCAAGAAGATATTTACATTATGATAAAAAAGAATCAGAAAATTTTAAACTTAGAAGAGAAAAAATAATCAAATGAATGAAGTTGTAAAATGAGAAACGACAAAAGTTAGAAAAGATACTGAATTCACAGGGAAACTCTAAATGAAGATACTTTAAATTTTATTTGATGTATTTTGAATGAAATTTATAACTCAGAAATTTCTGTGCTGATTTATAATTATGTTGCATTGCATTGGATATACGTGATAGTATTATAAAGATTTACTTACAGAAAACTATTTTCTTATTTTTAAAAAGAGGTCTTTAGTTATTAAAGGGTCTTAAATCCTCTAGTTATATCATCTTATAATATATATTATTTTAAAATAATTGACAAGAAATGAAAGACTTTGTTTTAGAGTCAAGTTTTGAATAAAAAGCTAAATTATTTGACAATGTGGAGAATAAAACAAATATACATATTTCAACAAAGTTTATTATTATTAAAGTTTTTAAAGTTCTTATAAAAATATTTAGAAATACTTTTTAATCATGCCTGGGAGATAATAGAGAAAAATCACCTGCTTTTCTCTTTTAATCATTATTGCTTCTAATACCTCTAATCAAAAATGACTTATCTCCTATATTAGAATCTATGAAGAAACTATTATCAGATAATTTGAAATACTTCTGGTTATGCTTATAATCAATTAATATTTTATAGAACTTGATAAAGTTTCAAAAATACAATTTTAAAATATTCTAGTCATGATGGAGAACCCTACATTGGCCTACTCTTCTTCCAGAAACAATTACAAATGCTAAACAAAAAACATAAAGACTCGGTGGCACTGGAGAACAATCAATGGTTCCAACTTAGACGGGCTCAATTCCTGAAAGTTAGGGAAGAACAGCAATCTGAATGTCACATTACTCCAATCTCTTTCCTCAGAACACCTGCCAATTAAAGTTATGGCAGAAGAGAGTCCTAGTAAAAACTAAGTTTGGAGATGTCAAATTCACTGGGAATTGAAGGACAAGATTCTCTAGAGAAGGTGACAATAGGAAAGTGAGCCCAAATATCTGTGTGTTAGCTGTTATTGAGATGTATGCAGAAAGCAGAGCTGGGGACATAAACAATCCAGCAAAGAATTCAGCAACCATATAAGGCTGGAGATGGAGATGTTAGCTCAAAGTTTACCAAGGTGGAAAGGCCCGGCAGCACATGCCAGGATTTCAGTAGAGATTTCAGAAGAACTAACTGCTGTAGTAAAGGTAAAACTGAAATAACAGCGTTTTAAAAGCCTAACTTCAAATTATGAAAGAGTTAAAGGTTAACTGTGCTCTATCAGCCTTTAAAAAGGAAATGGAAACCTCTAAATATGAAGATAAGATCATACCTCTATGATTTTAATACACCATATCTAGCACTCAGTTTAAAAGCACAAAACCTTCGAAGATGCCATTTGTCAGAAGCACACATTAAATATAATTTCACAAGTTAAATATACATGTATTGAAAATATGCAACATGAAAATCTTAACCAAATGAAACATGGTAGAACTATACTTATATCAGAAATAGAAATTTGGGAGCAAGAATAAAGAAAGAAAAGGATAAATTCAATGACAAGTTATAAAAATAGTAAAGGTATATGCACATTAAAAATATAACTAAAAATTAGAGAAAAAACAGATGAAACTGAAAAGAAAAACAGATAGAATCCATCATAATTGAAGTTTCAACATGTTTAGCTAATTTAAATAAGTACATATATATTTAGATTTTATTTATGTGTATATATTTCTGACTATACTTTCAACTGTATATTTGTACATGGACTATTTATCAACATGACCATAGCTAGATCATAAAACAAGTTTCAATTAATTTCAGAAGATTGAAATCATAGTAAGAATCTTCTATGATAGTGGAATCAAGTACAAAACAATATCATAAGTACCACACAAATTCCCAGATGTTAGCAAATTGAGATTTGCAATTTACATAATTCATCAGAGAGGAAAATCAAATTGAAATTGATATTAATCTTTATAATTTACAGATAAAGCTGTTCTTAGAGGAAAATTCTAGCTTTCAGTGAACATATTAAAAATAGATATGTGATTCATTTCTTTAACAATATACTAATATCAAAAATATAAAGCAGTTCTATAAACAATAAGAAAAAAGAAGACTAATTTACAAATGGACATAATAGTTGAACAAGTATTGCACTTCAAAAAGGATATCTAAATGAAACATACATTTATGGAAAGACATCTAACATCATTAGCCATCGGGAAAATGAAAATAACCATAATGTGCTTTTTCTGCAAACACACCAGAATAACTAACATTGAAATGATTGATAATGTCAAGTCCCAACAAGCATTTAGATCAAATGAAATTTTTATATATTTTTCTGATAGAAGTACAAATTTGTAGAATCACTTTGTAAGGCTGTTTGGCAGTGTCTACTAAAACTACACCCAGCTTTCACTCAACACAAAAATGGCACAATTTATTATTTTCTCAAAAATACATGTATAAGAATATTATGGAAACTGTATTCCTAATAGCCCAAAGTTGAAAAAAACTCATGTCTATTAAAAGTAGAAGAAATTAGCTTACAGTCATATAGTCATACAATGGACAACTACACAGCAATTTTTAAAAATGATGTTCCATGAAACTCAGAGATATATTGAATGATTACATATGTGGAAAGATGATAGATATATAGACAGATGATAGAGAAAATAGATAAAGAAGAGAAGAGAATATGTTGAATAACTTCACATGAAGTTCAACAGTAGCATTAATTTATGTTTGTAGAAATAAGGATAATTGTTACATTTGATGGGAGATTATTAAATGGGGGATAAAGAGAGATCCATCTGGGCTAATGAAGAGTTCCTTTAAGTTGTTCTCATTGTACATATATGATATAGATGTGAATGTACTTATATTTAAATGTTGAAAATTCTTCAAGTTTTCATTTAGTTTTGTGTTGTTTATTGCTTTCACATCATGTCTTAACTTTCAAAAATTAAAAAGACAGTACTTTAAAGAATATTCTTTTGATGTCAAGAGCTCTGTGATTTCCCCTACATATCTCCACTTTATAAAGATATCATTAAATGCATATGTTTAATAAAATTCAATTTTTAAATTATTGAAATTATAGACATTCCAAAAAAAGCTGAATATATATAATTAATTCATAGTGCCACTCAAAACTACTGCTGACTTTTAAGATACTTTTCTTTCCAGTGCTTTTGCTTAATTTTTAAATGCAATTATGTTTATGTATATAAGCTGAATTTTTTTTTTTTTTTTTTTGCATTATGCGGGCCTCTCACTGTTGTGGCCTCTCCCCTTGAGGAGCACAGGCTCCGGACGCGCAGGCTCAGCGGCCATGGCTCACGGGCCTAGCCGCTCCGCGGCATCTGGGATCCTCCCGGACTGGGGCACGAACCCATATCCCCTGCATCGGCAGGCAGACTCTCAACCACTGCACCACCAGGGAAGCCCTATAAGTTGAATTTTTAAAATAATACTTGTTTCTTGATAAGAAATTTAATTGTACAATTATAAGCATTTTAATATATGCAAGTGTTAATATAATGAAATATGTTATCTCTTATCCTATCACTCTTTTAACAAGTATATGTTTAGATGCCTGTAAAAAGTTTACATTGAATTCTAAGTATAATAACTATAAAGATATTTATATGCCCTAGATAAGACAGTCTAAGATTTGTTTTATTGACCTTGAATGATTTGATAGTTGGATTAAATTGTACTATTATTATAAGTGACTATCAATAAGCTAAAAGTTATTGTGTATGTACTTTTCTGTGTTCAAAATAAAGATAGACGTGAAGAGAGGGGAGAGCTAAGAAAAACCCTGAAGGGCCACCCTCCAGCACTGGGTTTATAGCATCCAATTTATAGTACATGACCAAATCTCCATATTAATTAAATAATTTCTGCAATACTTTTTATTTCATAATTTCTCCAGTATTATTTTATTATAATAAATATCTTGTTAATTCACTTATTTGAGTATTTAACTAATTAAGGGCACATTTTGGCCTATATGGGAAATTCACTTCTGTTGATTTCAAACTTGAAAAATAACATTGCTAGATAAAAAATGATTGGCACAGAAACAATACACCTCCATGAATGTGTTGCAAATGCTTTTCTAATTCCAAATAGGGAGTGATAATCAAAAGTCTGACACCAGCTGAGGTCCTTCTTTTTTTTTTTTCTTTGTAGGTAACTTCACTTTGTTTTTTTTTAAATGCTTAGGTATCTTAAGGGATTTGTCTTTGTAATAATGGCTTTCAAAAACATAGAGAAATAAGTCAAGATATAGTTCTCTTATTGTTTTTCTTTGGATGTGAATAATCTTTTTTAGTAGATATAATTAGGAATTTTAGGAAAAATTAGTGATATTACTGATGATGATTAATAATGATGATGATTTTAGTATGGTTCATTTCCTTTTCACCATATCAAGCATACTCTTATCATTTATTTCTCTGAATTTTCATAGATATTTTGGAGAAAATCATCAGAAAATGACTGGAGTTTTTCTTTGGTAAGACAAAAATTCACTTACTAAGTGTCAGTTCTACTCAATCTGTATTGAAAAATAAATTTAATATTTGATTTTGGTGTTTGCAATTTTCTTGCTATTCATCCTTATCTTACCTATCTCCTTTTAATTTTATCTAGTTGACTTTTCCTCTCACCTTATATTTAACTTGTCGTTTTCTACAGAAGCCATGCCATCACCTATCTTACCATTTATATCCAACAAGTTTTAAATTTCTTTTTGTTTTTGTAGTAAATTATTATTTTTTTATTATCTGCTTCTACTGGATGTATGGTGACATGCATTTTTTCTCAATCTATCTTGATTTTTCATAAGCTTTACGTTGTGAGTTTTTTGGTGTGTTTTCTCATCTTTCAGTAAGATAAAACTTCTGCATTAATTTTATCTACTAAACAAGGTTTGACTATTGCCTTTGGCACAACTCCCTGATTAGTAAGTAAAGATCAAATCTCTTATTAGATCAAGAGGGATGACAAGCAGATATTTCATGACTTTATGCCAGTTCCGAGTTCATGTAGCAGTCTTTGATCTAATGTAATTTTGTTGGTCTGAAATACAGACTTCTCCTGTTGGTTAACTCTGAACACATATGTAAATCAAAAATTAATGTCACCACAATTGTCTGCCAAAATTCTCATTATGCTTCTTTTCTGGCTTGTGGCAGTTGTAAAAATTATACTACCTAGATTGTGATACATCTGTGGTCCTAAATGGACACTTGCACATCCTTTCCTACAAGTTTCCAGATATTGTTCTAACTCAGGTATGCATATATGAAGAGATAAGGAAGGTGCTTTTCTGATGGCCAAAGACCATTTGTTCCGGGAATAGATTTCAGGGCAATGGACTTCTATGAGGACTTTGTGTTTCTTATTCAGGTGGTAGGTAGAGGAGAAACTGGGATTAACTACTTCCTATTTTCTGACAGACCATTTCACTCAGTGTTTAAGGCAGGTAGATTGACCTCTGAGCAGTGCTGAACTTTAATGATAGATTCAGAACTAATCTTAGTGTCAGCTGGTGATGTGAGTTTTCATCTTTTATATTGTTTCTATATAAAATCTGATGAAAAGTTAGGAAAGAATATGCTGGGGGCTTCTGGCCAGAAACCAGATGTCATTTTAAAATAGAAGTCAAGTCTTCATTTATTACTGTATTCCCTGGCCATTTGATTTTCTTTCAGATAATTATTTTGTCTTTTTTAAAAACCTCTGTTGTCATTCTTAAGTAACTTAAGATGGAAAAGGTATTATGTATAAAAGTTTGGAGCAATACAATTTAATCCTGAAACAATCTTCCTAACAAGCACCTTATTAAACAGATTTAAACTCATATCTTAATTAAAAATTTGAATAATAAAACAAAGGAGAAGTG
The DNA here is from genome assembly GCF_949987515.2 of Delphinus delphis. Lineage (NCBI taxonomy): Eukaryota > Metazoa > Chordata > Mammalia > Artiodactyla > Delphinidae > Delphinus > Delphinus delphis. Next base: position 17,942,568 of record NC_082694.2, on the reverse strand, counting down.
TCTCACATACAAAAAATATTGTTTGCATGTGAACAAATTTGTTTAACTGAATTCATTTAAAGGGGCATCTTTTAGAGCCTGGTTTTATGCACTTAGAAATTTACTGTGCATATAGTAACCTAGACGATCAACATAAATATGTATGTATATACATACTTATATTGTATATTTTTACATATACATAATTATATTGTCTATTTTTACATATATACATACATATACATATATAATTTTACCAATCAACCAATTGCTTGTGTTTAGTATATTAGATAATACAAATAAAGGAATTCTTAAACTTGATAAGTCAAATGCTTTGGGGATAGCAAAACTGAAATTTCTGACACATAAACATGATTATAGATCATGTACATCAGTCACATTTATTTTCTTAAATGATATTTACTGACAAGAAATCTAAAGGGAGTTCATATCAGTCACTTTCTTAGAATTTTGGATGATGCATATTTGACAATGAATGGTAAAGACCAGTATACAGCATCTTTAGACACATTTGCCACCACCTCAACATTCTATATGTAGTTTGGAATTGGATTCTATCATCTAATTTCTTAGATCTTCAGTCTCCTTACCCCCACCCCAACAACAGTAGCTGTTATAATGACCTGAACTTATTGGGTCTTCAATAAATCTCTGTTGGTTGACTGATTGTATATATAAGGTTTATTCAAAGATAATGATCTGAAGGTTCACACTGCACTTCTAATACAAATACACACACACACACACACATATATATATATATATGTACACATAGATATTTAATTTTGTTTTTGCATGCCTTTTAAATATAAAAAATAGACTATGGGATAAACCATTCTCTCTCTTTTTTTTTTAAACAATTCTCTTTTAAACACAGCCTTCCTCATCAACTTTTCATTGTGCAAATCTCTGTCCATAGAGCCTCCATCTTACAATAGAGTGGAGACCTTCAGGTGTTTGGCAAGATGCATTGCCAAGTTTTAATAGAATTCTGCTGACAATAGACTTTAGAGTTACTACTCTCTTGACTTTCATAACTATAAATCCTTCATACTTGGCCATCGTTTAAGCCAAAACTGCTAGAATTATTCATGCTTGTGATGGTGCTTTAAAATTGAATCTTTTCTACAAATACATTGCAGAGAAAGAAATAAGAAAATGGTTGAGAATAAAAATCTGTACAAAATCAAGGTGGTGTTATTACCTGCTTATTTCACTTGTCTGTTTCAAGAGAGGTACATTGTGGTAAGATTTTCACTTAATAAGCTGTTACTAAAAATTAACAAAATACATAACCTTGAACTACTACATATTTTAAGTTAGATAGGCCTAACAGGGCAAATTATCAAACTCTGATCTTCTCTTTTTGTTACAGAATAAACTAGTAGTTCTCAACTAAGGGAAATATTGCTCCCCAGGCATCATTTTGCAGTGCCTGGAAACATTTTGCTTTGCTATACTGTGTGGAGATTGCTACTGTCATCTAGAGGGTAGAGGCCAGAGATGCTGCTAAATATCCCATAATATGCAGAACTGTACCTCAGAAAAAGAATTATAGAACCACAATGTCTATAGCACTGAATTAAACACCAAGACAATGGATTAAACTAAATCTTGCTAGTTTTAATAGCATAATTGTCTCTGTGGCTTAAGCTTTTACTAACAATCTGAGATTGTGCCAATTCCAGTACTTGAACATCCTCATTATTTGTTTCAAATCAGTTTAAGCTGCTCAGTATAAAATGCAAGAACTGACATTCTCTACACTAGGGAAAGCAGGACCCTCTGGACTGAGGTGGATATGTATAGGTAGATAGCATTTCAAGTTCTTGGAAATTTGAAATTTCTAGACAGATAACTCTTAGGTTAGACACTATTAATGAACTTAAACTTTTACTAGCTTCCTATTTGTTGGAATCATCTGTTATATATTGCCATAGGTGTTGATGAGATTAAGTGCCTACTGTATATATAGTAAGGAAGCTGAAGTGGAAAAATGCTTCCTTTCCCCATTCCCCAAGCACAGAAGAGGCACATGCCTGGTACAGTCAAGGCAAGGACTCTGGAACTCCAGGAGACCAGAACAAAGAGGATGTCAATGTTTGTTTGCTTTAACCACAGAGGTTGTGGTATTGCTTGAGAGGAGATACGGGGTGAGGGAGGAAATTGGAGAAAGTGTATTTGCGTATTTTTGTAAATCAATGATAGACATATGAATTGCTACAAGTTTTGGAAACTAATGAATCTACTTAAAATTAAAAGTGTATGTAATATTAATTCCAGTGACTCTACTGTCAAAGATCTATTCCCAGGGAAATAAAAGAATATCTACAATTTCTAAGAAAATATCTACAAAGATGTTTATTATAGCTATTTAATAGGATACAAAATATGAAGACTCATCTAAATGAAGTGGATTAATAAATTATGATACATGGACTATTATGTAGCTATTGAAAAAAAAGACCATTAGAGGTACATCAGAAGACCTGGCAGGAAGGAATTGCCAAAAGGTGTCATGAATGATAAAAATACAATAAAGGTTGTATAATACAATCTCCTTTATGTAAATTAATCAATTAAAAAATAACCTCTGTGTGTGTGTGTGTGTGTGTGTGTGTGCATGCACACACACATGCATATAGGTCTGTATAAGATTACATAAAGTGTTGTGTATCACATACAAGATAATTATAGGGCTTTCTATTCCTTGTTGTTCTAGGGTTATCCTGTCTCCCACCTATTTTCTGAGTCTGGTCCTGTAGGCAACTACACATTTTATGAGTCCCTGATAGCTGTGTGCATTTTGTTTATTTATTATTTTGTTTAAAAAAACAGGATAGTTTTTAATGCTTGAAACCAGTAACTCTGACAAACACCTTTAGGCTCAAGGTTTTGATATATGATATCGGTCACTAATTGCCTCTGGTGAGTTTCCTTGGTCCTCAGCCTTGAATATCCACCCATTGCCAAGTCCATCTCGGGTCTGCCCCTCCCACTACATGAGCTGTCTGTGTTGCCCATTAGTAGGTCTGTTTTGTGAGCCATGGAAGAGTCATCTCTTTTTCCTGTGAGGTAGAGGAAAATGCTTTGTGGGAGGAAAATTGGGATTTAAATTAATTTTAAAACTGGAATATATGTTAACCTAAATTCTACCTTGCACGATGTAATACCCTATTGCCTCAATGAGAAACGTCAGAAGGAAAAAGAATGCTTTTTTGTCCAGAAATGTTTCATTTTTACAATCTGATCATGCTGAAGAAATTTTCAAAGTTCAAGAGGAAGGCATTTAGAGTACAATTCTTCAAGGTACTCCTACTCTGGTTCTGAAGGAAAAAAACATATTCTAAAAATTTTGGATATCTTAAAAGGAACTTTTAAGAACTGTCACAGAATTTTTTTCTGACTAGTAATTTATATTTGGTGTCTTTCCATTTGCCTCACTAATGGGTAATAGAGATTATTTCCTTAGACTGTCATTCAGCAAAAGAAATCATTTTCAACTTAACCATAGCAGTGCACTCATTTGCCAGAGAGATCTTGGTTGAACAATTTTCTGGTTTGAGCAACTACATTTTAAGTTACCATCAGGTCCCAGATAGTGACTTTGTAACACTACATATTTAAGAAATTAAAATTTAAGCAACACACATAAAGATAAAATTAAATATTACAGGATCCATTTATTTTTTTTTTAATTTATTTTGCGGTACACGGGCCTCTCACTGTTGTGGCCTCTCCCATTGTGGAGCACAGGCTCTGGACGTGCAGGCTCAGCAGCCATGGCTCACGGGCCCAGCCGCTCCACGGCATGTGAGATCTTCCCGGATTAGGGCACGAACCCGTGTCCCTTGCATCGGCGGCGTACTCTCAACTACTGCGCCACCAGGGAAGCCCAATCCATTTATTTTTAATTCTCCTCTTCTCATGTATAGTCTGTACACGTGTATGCCTATTCATTGTCTCAGCTTACCTTGTCAAAAATAAATCTTTTTTTCTTGGTTTAAAAAATTGTTTAAACAGACTTAGTGTTAGAAAGAGCTACAACCAGTTTTCTTTCACCTTCATTTAAGAGTTACCAAGAATTAATGGCTGCAAACTTTCATAAAATTCTAGGCAGCACCGCTGTAATTCACAATTTAAGGTGTGTTTTGCTGTTCCCTAACAAGTTTGTTAGTATTCTTTTTTAACCAGAAATGATGATTTCCTAAAAAATTAACTTTAGAAAATATTAAACAGCATGACCTACTGAGGACAAATGATATAGTCAAGCTTGATTGAGCTTAACATTACTTTGCAATGTGTTTTCAATTGAGAGGAATTCAAAATCAACAGAATTCCATCAAATAGGAAATTAAATTGATTAAACATATGGGTTTATTACTCTAGTTTTTAAATATTTTACGTAGGAGTGAAGTCAACTGAGAAAGTTTCAGTTTCTTGATTGCATGTCATGTCAGAAATGACATGGTGTCCTTGGATCAGACATTTTAATCGAAAAGTGTGGATTCTTAAATTTTATCCCTGTAACACATGAGTCTATTTTTTTAATGATTAAATGTTTTAAATGGACAAAAGTAATTTCATGGGTGACTAAGTCCACAGATGGAAAATCATGCCTACCACATGTTCGAGGTAGACTATGACAGATACAGTTGTCCAAACACCTGGGTTTGTCCTTGCTTTTCTGTTTACATGATTCATGACCTTGGAAAAATATACATTTCCTAGTATCAGCTTTTTGGTTACAATATGAAGGTAGTGTGATAATAAACTACTCTCTACCTATCATGAATCCTGATTTGAAGTTCAATATATAAATCAAACTGTGATACAAAAAGTTATATTAATAATTTGCCAGTGCCAACTGAAGACATGAGTATTAGGAGAACATCACACAAAAATCCTGCTAATAATCTCTCTTTAAGAATTATACAAACTAGGGCTTCCCTGGTGGCGCAGTGGTTGAGAGTCCGCTTGCCAGTGCAGGGGACACGGGTTTGTGCCCCGGCCCGGGAAGATCCCACATGCCGCGAAGCGGCTAGGCCTGTGAGCCATGGCCACTGAGCCTGCGCGTCCGGAGCCTATGCTCCGCAACAGGAGAGGTCATAACAGTGAGAGGCCCGCGTACCGCAAAAAAAAAAAAAAAAAAAAAAAAAAAAAAATTATACAAACTGAAATAGCTTGCTTATCTTCAAAAAAATATTGTACACATAGAAGTAGAAAGTAAAAGTGAGCAAGGTTTGTCAAATGCCAGCTTCTTGAAAATACCATCCAAGCAACACATTTCTAAGTCAAGGCTGCACTCATTGCCTGCTGCAGTAAGGAAGAGAGCTACCTCGACAGAGTTTTAGTATCAATGGGGAGTCTCTATGAGGTTTCGTGATCTGGTTTCAGGTAGGTGCTTCAAGACCGTAATTTGATTAGGATATATTAAGGAACATGATAAAATATTTCAGAAGTGATGGATATAAATTTCAAAATCTTTAGAGCGTAAAAAGTTGTTTGTTGTTATCTACAGAAAAGTTGAACAATTTTATGTGTATTCAAGTGGGTTAGTCAGGAAGTCCCTGAAACAAACAATAATGTTTTTAAACCTTTATCTTCTTGGATAAAAACTTTCTGGAAGAACAAAGTCATATTGATGAAGACAGTGGAATTTTATTAGTGAAGAGAGCCAAAGAGTAAAGTGTTGTTAATGTAGGCAATAAGCTGATTGAGTCTAGATGGTTTCAGTCCTCACTAAATAATCAAAATGTTCAAATAAAAGTATGTTTGTTGGACTTCCCTGGTGGCGCAGTGGTTGGGGGGTCTGCCTGCCGATGCGGGGGACATGGGTTTGTGCCCCAGTCCGGGAGGATCCCACATGCCACGGAGTGGCTGGACCCGTGAGCCATGGCCGCTGAGCCTGTGTGTCCGGACCCTGTGCTCCACAACGGGAGAGGCCACAGCAGTGAGAGGCCCACGTACCGCAAAAAAAAAAAAAAAAAAATGTTTGTTTATACATACTTTATATGTTCCTAAAAGGAATCTTATATATGTTCAGATCTTCCCTAAACTTAATATAAACCCTCTGTATGAATTCCTGAAAATGATTTGAGATCAACACAATTAATAGATCTCCTGGGAAAATGCTAGATTAGTAGAAAGAGAGAGAGTCAATTTGGCAGTGACTTTGCATTATGTAGCGCTAAATAAAAATGCCATACTCCCATCCCTCCACATCATCCAGGTCTTAGAGAATGACAGGAACAAGCTCCAGGGAAATAACTTTTATTTACTTGTATTTTTTATTTTTATTTTGTGAATATATCACCTCTTCTTAGGTAATAACAAATTACATTTCTTTTACATTGTTTATAAATGAATAATATGATGAGATTTTCTGCTGTTGATACTAATAGGAAAAAAAATGTTCAAAAAAAGAGACAAAGAGTTCCAGTATAACAGAGTCAGGCTGGAGAGTCTTTTAAAAATAATAATAGTCTGTTATTTGTTTTTGCTAGATAAAAATATCATGACATAAAGATATGTCCCATACAGTACAAATTAATATCATTATTTATTCTATGCAAATGGTCTTACAGGGACTTTAAGTTTCAGGATCACTCTATTAAATTGCATCTAAAAGATTAAGTCTAATATATATAGTTCAGGGAAGGACAGAGAGGAGGAAATGAGTAACCAGTGATTTTTTGTTGTTGTTCTTATAAATATCATTGAATCTTATTACTACATTCTCCTTCCAGTAATTAATATACACTAAAAACCTGCAGAGTTATTATTTTGAAAATATAGAGGATTTTCAAGGAAAAGACAAAATATTTATTTTGATTGTTACTGGCTTAATTTTATGATGTTTATTGCATACTTTGCATTACATCAAATCTATAAATTCAAATTAACAGCTACTTAGATAGAAAGTATAATATCTTCTATCAAACTAAATGAGGTCTAATGAACTTGTTTGAAAAACTGATAGCTGAAAAAAACCTTGTCTGAAATTTTTTAAATAAAATAATAACAATATTGTTGATGTATATATGTATGTGTAAAGAGTAATTTCAACCCAATCAAACTTCTGATTCTCCAATATTTTTATTTAGCTTCAAATTGTTTTTGAGTTATATATTTAATTTTCAAGTGTTGAGATGTTGGGTTGTCAGATTGAAATCAGCCAAAGCAAAACGTGATATGACAATGATTATTTTAACTTTCCACACTCAAATTGGAGTATACTAGACAACTCAAACAATTAAAAGAAAATCAGTTTTTAAAAAGTAAATATTTAGGGCTTCCCTGGTGGCGCAGTGGTTGACAGTATGCCTGCTGATTCAGAGGACACGGGTTCATGCCCCAGTCCGGGAAGATCTCACATGCCGTGGAGCGGCTAGGCCCCGTGAACCACGGCCGCTGAGCCTGCGCGTCCGGAGCCTGTGCTCCGCAACGGGAGAGGCCACAACAGTGAGAGGCCCGTGCACCGCAAAAAAAAAAAAAAAAAAAAAAAGTAAATATTTAAAAAAACCTTTCTACCCACTAGAACATATCTTAAGTTCCTGCTGATGAATGTGTAGAAATAAAGTTAAATGAACACACACCACAAATTTTGGCCCAAGTATTACACTGCTCTGTAGTTAAAACATACACTACAGATGGTATGAATATACTATAATTTTTAATTTTTCTTTTAAAGTTGTAAATGTGAGCCCAAGCTGTCCCTTGGAATCTGGGCAGTGACTTAGGATTCAGAGGGAAGACTGCCTACTGATGATAATATAAGCCTGAGGTTCATGCCATTCCATAACCAAAGTAAAGTAGTTTGAAGCCCCTCTCATTTCCCACATTAAGGGCTGGAAAAAGCACTAGTTTTCTTATTTGGTGTAGTAATTTGAGTCCTGAGTCTTTCACCTGTTATTTGTTAAGAATTTCAGCAAGTCGAATATCCTCCATTAGCGTCAATGTGCTTATTTGCCAAAAGAGGATAACAATTCTGCACTCCAGGAGTTGTTGTAACGAAAAAAAAAAAAACCAAGTTCATAATGATATTCAAAAGGTAGTTGATATTAAATTGTTAATCTCTCAAATTTTGCTTTTCCTATTGACTATTTTTTCTTTAAAACTACGATTTTATGTTCACTTAACGCAAAATATGATTTACCTTGGACTCCACACCTCCTTGGAAGTCAATTTTATGTAAACCCTTTGGATTTAATATTTTTGCATCAGGAAGTACAAACCAGTTGTAGTCTCCTGTTTTATTACTGTATGTCAATGATAAATAATAATAAAAATATCAACAACGATAATAATAGAAAATAATAGTAGTGGTTGACATTTATTTTCTAGGTTATTAACACCATGGCATTTGTTTAGTCTTCACCAAAAGATTAGTGCTTATTCATATTTGACAGAAGAGGGAACTAAAACTTAAGGAAGTTTAAAAATATTATCCCAGGTCACACTGCTGGTAGATGGCTAGGCTAATATTTGAATTGGGATTATCTCACTCCAGGATTCATGATTTCGATCATCACCCAAAAAGGTTAGTCAATAACAGTATCCATGCCCATCCCATTTGCCTTCATTTCTGAGCAGGTCTATGTGGCTGTGATGCCAAATTAACTTGCGTACTGACAGATCAGATTAAATTTAACTTTTTAGCTTTTCCTAAAGAGCTTTAAGGTTTGTACTTACTATTACTTCAAAAAAAATTCTTAAAGTTCTGTCTTCAGAGTGCAGTCTTAAAAACCACTCACCTAGGGCAAAGAATAATTATACCAGATAAGGATTCCAAGTAAATAAGAAAAACATGTTTTCTCATGCCATACCAGTCTAAGGATACTGCTGGGAAATGCATCCCAATGAACTTGATAAATTAATTGTCTCTGCAGCAATGAAATCACTGGAACAATATTGGATGTGTTGCACAAGTGCTGTCAAAGGTCATTTTTTTCTCCTCCTTTCTAATTGATTATATCTGTTCTTCTCTCTTGGTTTATTACTCAACTCTGATCACTGCATTGGTAAAACATCACAAATGTTATAAATGACATATCTGGTTTTGGGCACATGAGCTTGCCAATATTGATAGGGTTATTTGTCTAATTTCAGCAACATTGATGGCCTTTTCCAGTCAACTTCACCTAAATCACAAGTAAAAGTACCCTCCTTCAATGTAGGGATGTCCTTGCCAAGGTGTGATTTTACTTTGGGCACTTGCTGTATTAAGTATCCCTGGCGGGGCCAGGCACATGCCTATCACAGGGATGAGGACAAAAGAGGGCAAGAATTGTCATTTATTCTGAGTCACATTCATGTAAGACCTTTCGAGGTATTTTGCAAAGTCATGATCATGGAGTCACAGAGCAACATTAAGTTTTGAAAAATGCTCATGATACATCTTTTAAATGCCCATTAAAGATGACATTACCTGACCTGCAACATGTTTTATTTCACATATGAAATTCCTGTAATAATTCTATGGATCAAACAATTATACTTCATTTTAGTTTTTCATTAACATTTTAATTTATTAAATTATTCAGCATAAATAGATATTGCAGATTTGTAACACTTGTGATTTTCCTTTTACTTACATTGTTATTTCAGGGGGAAAAGCAAAGAGGAAAAGAAGGCAGAGGGGGAGAAGGGGATGGAGAAGGAGGAGAGGCAGCTGGGATTCTCCAGGCTCTGGAGGTCCGGTCTGGAAATGTCCTGACATCTCTGTTCCTTCTCAACCATTAAGTAAGCAAATAAAAATTTAAAAAGAAAAGTAAAAGAGGGAAGGAGGGGAGGAAGGAAGGGAGAAATAAGGATGTTCATAACATACTTTTGTATCTTTGGTTGAAAGAAAGTACATTTGAGGCAAGCACATATATACACAAATTAAATCATTATTCAAATTAGTCTGCCTCCAATACCGTTATCTTCAAGGCCAATGGAAGTCTTTGCAATGTTCTGTATAATGCAATTAACTTTAAAAATTCCAAATGTCCTGTTGTGCAGCTTTTGAATTATATAACATATTTAAACTTTTTTTTTTTTATTTCAAAAATGTTAAGCATTTGGCAGAACCAGTCCCAAGAAAAGTGCTGAAATAAATAGACATTTAAAGCAAATGAAACAAAAAGTTTAGTGGAAAAGCAAGTTGAAAACATGAAAAAAGACATTTTCTATTGGTAGTAGTGAATGTAAGTTACCTATGGCTATAACAAAAGATATTCAAGATTTCTATGTATAGAAAGCATAGAACTTTAGTAAGTAAAATTAACTATTTAGATAATTGAAGAGATATACAATGTTTATTAATAAAAATACTATTTTTAAAGTTGTTATTTAATCTCAAATTGCCAAAGAAATTCAACATAATTCCAATAATACCCCTAGTAGAGTTTTCATGGAAGTTTATTGGATGATTCTAAAATATATACACAAAAGAAAAGTGCAAATTATTGAGAGAAATCTTCAGAAGAAAAGCAGGGCTTTAGCTACCAGATTATTATGAAGTTATGGCTCTTAAGACATACTAAGTGTGGTATTAGTGCATCTCTCAATGAGTTCATAGTGCAACAGGTTAAGTGCCCCAAACCAAGCCCATACACAGATAGAATTTTGGCATATGGACGAAGGAGGAATTTAAAATCAGTGGTGAAATAAAGCCCTTTTCAATAAAATGGAATTGCAAAATTTTCCTTATTTATATTTAAGTGATATGAAATTAGATCCCTTTCTCAGAAAAAAATAAATAAAGAATTCATTGTCAAAATTAAACTTGAATACTCATATTAGAATATCTAGGGTAGTATACTTTACAACCTGGAATATGTAAATATTTCGCATGCCACAAAACTACTGGCTGTAAAAGAAAAGACAGAAATTAGCTATTCCTATTCATTTAAGAATACCTTAATGAAAGTGGAAACATAATTGCAAACACTGGAAAATAGATTTCTGATACCCATAATTAACAAAGGATTGGTTATCAAGAAGCTATACCCAACACCTACAAGTCAATAAGGAGAGCTCATGTAACTATAGTAGAAAAGTGTGTAAGATACATAAATATTTAACAGAAGAGGAAACAAATATAAACATAAGACAAGATATTAAACAGCAACTAGGGAAATGTAACTCGAGACCATAGAGATATACAATTTGATATTCATTACATGGGGAAAATTTAAATGATGTGGCTATATTGTAAAAGTTACACTTTTTTAGTGAGAGTGTAGATTTTTGAGTAGCTTCTTCAGAGAGTACATAGTATTGTCTCCAATGGTTGACTTTTTTCATGTATCTTATTTCCTTCTTGCTATATTTTCTTAACTAATTTCTTATACATATTCAACAGGAGACAGGTACAAGAATATTTATATTGCTAGTGTTCGCAATAACAAAACCACAAATCAAACCGTATTATCTATTTTTTTGTTCACAATTACTCCAAAATGTAGTGACTTAAAACAAATCACTTTATTATTTCACAGTTTGAGTTAGAATGCCTCTGGTTCAGGGTAACTCAAAAGGCTGCAATCAAGGTGATGGTCAGAGCTACAGTTATTTTAAGCCTCAATGAAGGGGCAGTTGTCTTCCAGTCTCAATCTTCTGACTATTGGCAGTTTTTAGGTCTTCACTAGTGTTTGTCTGGAAACATTAGTTTATTATCATGCTAGTCTTTTCACAGGGCAATTCACGATATGACAGCTTGTCTCCCCCAGAGTGAGAGCTCTGGAAAGAGACCAAGGCAGAAGTCACAATATTTTATACCTGTTCTTGGAAATGATGTCCTATTACTTTTACCATATTTTATTTGTTAGGAGAGAGTCCATACTCATATTCACATACACAGTCACATGAATACCAAGGGGTCACTGGGGGCAATCTAAATGTCTGTCTACTGCACAAATCAAATGTTTATTAAAGATAGTAAATTAACTACAGTATATTCAGACAATGGAATATTATACAATGCTCAAAATGAATGAACTACAGAGACCCACATAATATTCCTAAGTGCTAGTAGAACAATATTAACTGAGATAAGTAAACCCCCCAAAATACATAAAGCATAGTACTAATTACAAATTTTAAGAATAATTTACTACATAAAAATTATTATACTTTTAAAGGAATATACATATATTCACATATAGAAATGTATTATACTCTTAAAACATGTTTCAATTATAAGTTTAATAGAATATATGAAAAAATTGTGTGTATATATATATATATATATATATATATATATATATATATATATATAACTTTATAACAAGAATAGCAAAGTATTCCAGGTAATGGTCAATTTAGGGCATGGGATAACAAAATAGGTTGATACAGGGCACCATGTGGTCAGATGTTTAGCAAGGTTTCAGTTCTTCTATTTATAGATTTGCAGATGCTAATAGTTTATTAAATATTTAAGCCTAGACCAATGAAGAGAACATATAATAACCTTTAAATTATGTGTGCCAATTCTGCATGACATGGTCCAGTTAAACAAACCAGCACCACTACCAATAACTCTGAGGCAGTAAACAGATCTGATCTAATGTACAAGGTGGTAAGATAAATTTTGGAAGAAAGAGAACTAAAGTAACCTTTTAAGTTTTGGTCATCCTATTTGGGAGAACTATAGTGAGTTCCTCGTTTTTCAGAAATAAAAATGTCATAGCAGACATACAGGTCCAATACACACAAGTTTTCAGCAACCCTGGCCAATAGAAAAGGAGGGATTAAAGAGCACATAATCAAGTTATGTTGGGAATTAATCTAGCTGCATGTGTAGGTCTTACCTTTAAAGTTCAAGGGACCTAAACCAACATGAAGAAAAAGTCTATTTATGAGACAGTGACCAGAGTAAATTATTGTAGCAAGCATCAAAGTAAGTTAGATGGGATTATTGTCTTTCTGGACTGTCAGTCTGTTAAACAAAGAACTATGGTCAGGAACCAGAACAATGAAGAGAAAATTCTGTGCCTTTGGAAACAAAGTTGGCAAGACACATGCAGCCTTATTCTTGGAGCTCCAGATTCACTATCCACTGCCAAGGAAACTACTTCCAGCTCCACTGTCTGTTGTGTGTGAAGTTGTTGATGTTCCCCAGCATTGGCCAAGAAGACATCTGGAATTATCTGCAGTTGGACAACATCAGAAATTTCAGCTGCTGTGCTATCCCCATACTTTTTTTATGTATTATTCAAGCGTATAAGAGTGTAGATTTCTATCTGAGTTTTTACTTCCTTGCAAGGCCTGCCATCAGGAAAAATTACATAAAAAATATGAAAGTCACCAGTTCACTTCCTTATTTTAGGTACCTACTGCAAAAACATAGAGAAGCCAGTGTTGACATTAAGGTACAATTAAACAGATTCTGTTGAAATCAATATGTCATACAGCTTATGTTTTTTTTAATGTAATGAAACCACATATCTTATATATATATAGTATATTATCATGCAATATAATTATATTAATATATATTGATATATATAATATCATAATATTGTTATATTATTAATATATATTAACATGTAATTTATGATTATATATTATTTAATATTACTAAATATAAATATTATCTATTATATATAAATGCAATATAATCATATAATATGTATTGCCTCAACATGTGTTTGAATTATTTTTCTATTTGTAAAATGATTTATTAAGAACTGGACTAGGGCTTCCCTGGTGGCGCAGTGGTTGAGAGTCCGCCTGCCAATGCAGGGGACGTGGGGTCGTGCCCTGGTCTGGGAAGATCCCACATTCCGCAGAGCAACTGGGCCCGTGAGCCATGGCCTCTGAGCCTGCATGTCGGGAGCCTGTGCTCCACAATGGGAGAGGCCACAACAGTGAGAGGTCCACTTACCGCAAAAAAAAAAAAAAAAAAGAAACTGGACTAATACCATCTAATATTAACCTTTAGATATTTTTAACAGCAATAGCAAAGAAATTAGTAAAAAGGAATGAACATAAACAAATTAATACTTTATAGGTACACTGATAGATGTGTGTTCAGATTTCATGGTTGCAACAAGGATGAGCATGTTTAGTTCTACCTGGAGGACTAGTGAAGGACTTCACTAATAATATCAATGGTCTTTTGATTTTTTAATTGAAAAATATTTATTGATTACCTCATTTTAATGTTACTATACTTTTTTGTTTAAGAAAAATCTGCTAAGCTATAATACATCAGTATATTATTAAAGCAGTATAGGAACCCATGCATATATGAGAAATAAAATATAGGGTAAATAAAGTACAGGCGGTCCTCACTGTGAAATTAGAATTAGAGAAAGTTCCTGTCCTGGAACTCCTGAGAGGACCATGCTCAGCTCTGTCTCAGGTAAAGTATGAAATGCTGGTCAGGCAGTCTCACTACATCACATCACCCTGGGTTCATGGCAGTGACTGGCTCAAGAAGGGCCTGGGCTGTCTCATAACAGTCAAGGGCTGTTTCTAGATCTCTAAAAAGAAAATATTTAGGACAAGAAAGACATGCATCTGTGAGTCTGAAATTCTCGAATCTTCCCCAAGCCACCTTCAAATTCTTTGTTTTTAAACATCTTTATTGGAGTATAATTGCTTTACAATGGTGTGTTACTTTCTGGTTTATAACAAAGTGAATCAGTTATACATGTACTTATGTCCCCATATCTCTTCTCTCTTGGGCCTCCCTCCATCCCACCCTTCCTATCCCACCCCTCTAGGTGATCACAAAACACCGAGCTGATCTCCCTGTGCTATGCAGCTGCTTCCCACTAGCTATCTATTTTATGTTTGCTCATGTATATATGTCCATGCCACTCTCTCACTTTGTACCAGTTTACCCATCCCCCTCCCTGCATCCTCAAGTCCATTTCTAGTAGGTCTGTGTCTTTATTCCCTTCTTGCCCCTAGGTTCTTCATAACCATTTTTTTTTTGATTCCATATATATGTATTAGCATACGGTATTTGTTTTTCTCTTTCTGACTTACTTCACTCTGGTTTGTGCCCTGGTCCAGGAAGATCCCACATTCTGTGGAGTGGCTGGGTCCGTGAGCCTTGGCTGCTGAGCCTACACATCCGGAGCCTGTGTTCTGCAATGGGAGGGGGCACAACAGTGAGAGGCCTACGTACCACAAAAAAAAAAAAAATCAGAAAGAGTATAAGTTATAAACACAGAAATACAAAGGATCATAAGAGATTACTCTGAAAAATTATGTGCCAGTAAATGGACAACCTAGAAGAAATAAATGAATTCCCAGAAACATGCAATCTCCCAAAACAAAAAGAAATAGAATATATGAACAGACTGATCACCAGTCTGAAATTGAAATTGAAATAGTAATAAAAAAAAAAAGCTTCACAGAGGAATTCTACCAAACATATAAAGAAGAGTTAACAACTATCTTCAAATTATTCCAAAAAAACGAAAGAAACTCATTTTACCAGGTCAATAACACCCTGATACCAAAAACAGCCAAAAGCATAATAGAAAAAGAAAATTATTAGTTAATATCACTGATGGTCGTAGATGCAAAAAATCTCAACAAGAACATTAAAAGAATCATACAGCATGATCAAGTGCAATTTATCCCAAGGATACAGAGATGGTTCAAAACCTGCAAATCAATAAATGGGATACACCACATCAACAAATGAAGGATAAAAGTCATATGATCATCTCAATAGATGCAGAAAATGCTTTTGACAAAATTCAATATCCATCTATCACAAAAACTATCAGAAAAGTAGCTATAGAGGGAACATAGTTCAACATAATAGAGGCCGTATATGACAAGCCCATAGAGAACATACTAAATGGTGAAAAGCTAAAAGTTTCCCCTCTAAGAACAGGAATAAGGCAAGGATAGCATCTCTCTCCACTCTTATTCAATATAATATTTATTGGAAGTCTTAGCCACAGTATTCATGGTAGAAAAAGAAATAAAAGGCACCTAAATTGGAAAAAAACAAAACTGTCACTGTTGGCAGATGACATGATTCTATATACAGAAAACCCTAAAGATGCCACCAAAAAACTATTAAAGCTAACAAATTAGATCATATAGATCAATGGAACAGGATAGAGAGCCCAGAAATAAACCTGAGCACTTATGATCAATTAATGCATACATGCAAAAGAATAAGACATGACTACTTACACATAACACATACAAAAATGAACTCATAATGAATTAAAGACTCGAATGTAAGACCTGAAACCATGTAACCCCTAGAAGAAAACAGAGGAAGTATACTCATTGACATTGGGCTTAGCAATATATTTTTTTCTTTTTTGATCTATCTCTTCAGACAAGGACAACAAAACAAAAATTAACAAATGTGACTACATCAAACTAAAAAGTTTTACACAACAAAGGAAACCATCATCAAGACAAAAAGGCAACCTAGTGAATGGGATAAGATATTTGCAAACAATCTATTCAATTAGGGGTTAATATAAGAAATATACAAAAAAAAACCTCATACAACTCAACGTCAAAAAAAAAAAAAAAGGCAATTTAAAAATGGGCCGAGGACCTGAATAGATATTTTTCCAAAAAAGATATGCAGATGGCCAACAGGCACATGAAAAAATGTTCAGTATCACTAATCACCAGGGAAATGCAAATCAAAACCACAAAGAAATATCACCTCATACCTGTTATAATGATTATTATGAAAAAGATGGCAAATAAAAAGCATTGGTGAAGATCTGGAAAAAAGAGAACCTTCATTCACTGTTAGTAGGATTATAAATTGTTGCAACTACTATGGAAAACAGCATGGGAATTCCTCAAAAAGCTTAAAATGAACCTATCATATAATCTAGTGTGTCTACTTCTACTTCTACTTTAGGTGAATAAAGCAAAAAGACTAATTTAAAAAGACACATGTACCCCAATGTTCATTGCATCATTATTTCCAATAGCCATGATATGGAAGCAACCTAAGTGTTTATTGATAGATAGATGGATATACATACACACACACACACACACACACACACACACACATACACATACACACAGTGGAATATTACTCGGGCATTAAAAATAAAATCTTGCCATTTGGGAAAATATGGACAGATCTATAAGGTATCATGCTAAGTGAAATGTCAAACGGAAAAGGACAATTACTTTATGATCTCAATCTGAAAAACAAAACAAACAAACCAAGAAAATGAAACAAAATTAGACTCATAGAGAGAAAATGGGTGATTTCCAGAATGGAGGGGGATGAGGAGTTGAGCAAAATAAGTGAAGGGGATTTAGAGATACTTCCAGTTATAAAATAAATAAACCACAGGGATGTAATATCAGCATAAGAAATATAGTCAGTAATACGATAAATATTTTTATGGGGAAAGATGGTTACTAAACTTATAGTGGTGATCAGTTCATAATGTATGTGTATGTCAAATCACTATGTGTTACACCTGAGACTAACATAATATTGTACATCAACTATATTTCAATTAAAAAAAGAAAGAGTGCCCAGGTGTCCACTCCTCTGGTGAGATGGAGCAGTGAGAAGCTCTCCCCAGCTCCTTGCCTGGGTGGGCAAGTCACACTCTAGGGCCAGCAGAAATCTTCATCTGAGGGTCCCACCGAGTTCCCTGGTCAGAGTGCTGCAGCTGCTTGGGACTACTGCTCGTACACTGCAGAAAGCCTTATTGGAATCTGACATGTTATCACTTTTGGACCATTGGACAACTGCTCTTGACTTGGCAACATGAAGGCTTAGACTGTGCCAGTCTCTGAACAGAAGAGAACCAACATTATTAGCATATCTCTCAACACCATGAATGCAAGGTATTTCAATGAAGATTATGAGGAGGACATCTACAGATCCCAGATTGGCATGTACAAGTTTGGAGGAAGGGTGGAATAATCCAGTGTAACTGGGTGACCTTTGCAAACAGCTGAGACAGAGCTACAACAGGGCAGCAGCTGACACCCAGCTCATAGCCCGTCTTCACCAGCTGTGTGGCTGACAGGGTCTTGATGCTCTGGCCAGATGTCAGGCCTGAGCCTCTGAGGTGGGAGAGCCAAATTCAGGACATTCGTCCACCAGAGACCTCCAGGCCCCATGTAATATCAATAGGCAAGAGCTCTCCCAGAGAACGCCATCTCAACAATAAGACCAAACTCCACTCAATGACCAGCAAGCTCCAGTGTTGGACACTCCATGCCAAAAAACTAGCAAGACACAAACACAACCCCACACATTAGCAGAGAGGCTGCCTAAAATCATACTAAGTTCACAGACCACAAACACACCACTGGACACATTCCTATCCACCAGAAAGATAAGATCCAGCCTCATCCATGAGAACACATGCAATAGTCTCCTCCACCAAGGCCTACACAACCCACTGAACCAACCTGAACCACTGGGGGAAGACACTAAAAACAATGGGAAATACAAACCTGCAGCCTGTGAAAGGGAGAACACAAAGACAGTAAGCTAAGCAAAAGGAGAAGACAGAGAAATAAACAGAAGATGAGGAGCAAGGTAAAGACCCACCAGACCAAAAAAATGAAGAGGAAAAAGGTAGTCTACCTGAAAAAGAATTCAGAGTAATGATAGTAAATATGATCCAAAATCTTGGAAACAGAATGGAGAAAATACAAGAAATGTTTAACAAGGACCTAGAAGAACTAAAGAGCAAACAAACAATGATGAACAACACAACAAATGAACTTAAAAATTCTCTAGAAGGAATCACTAGCAGAATAACTAAGGCAGAAAACGAATAAGTGACCTGGAAGATAAAAGAGTGGAAATAACTACTGCAGAGCAGAATAAAGAAAGAATGAAAAGAATTGAGGACAGTCTCAGAGACTTCTGGGACAACATGAAACACATGAACCTTCAAATTATAGGAGACCCAGAAGAAGAAGAGAAAAATAAAGGGACTGAGAAAATATTTGAAGAGATTATAGTTGAAAACTTCCCTAATATGAGAAAGAAAATAGTCAATCAAGTCCAGGAAGTGAAGAGAGTCCCATACAAGATAAATCCAAGGAGAAACACGCCAAGACACATATTAATCAAACTATCAAAAATTAAATACAAAGAAAAAATATTGAAAGCAGCAAGGGAAACAAATAACATACAAGGGAATCCCCATAAAGCTGACAGCTGATCTTTCAGCAGAAACTCTGCAAGCAAGAAGGATGTGGCAGGACATATTTAAAGTGATGAAATGGAAAAACCTACAACCAAGATTACTCTATGCAGCAAGGAGCTCTTTCAGATTTGAAGGAGAAATTAAAATCTTTACAAACAAGCAAAAGCTAAGAGAGTTCAGTGCCACCAAACAGCTTTACAACAAATACTAAAGGAACTTTTCTAGGCAGGAAACACAAGAGAAGGAAAAGACCTACATAAATAAACCCAAAACAATTAAAAAAATAATAATAGGAACATACATATTTATAATTACCTTAAATGTAAATGCATTAAATGCTCCAACCAAAAGACATAGACTTGCTGAATGGATAGAAAAACAAGACCTGTATATATGCTGTCTACAAAAGACCCACTTCAGACTAGGGACACATATAGAATGAGAGAAAGAGGATGGAAAAAGATATTCCATTCAAATGGAAATCAAAAGAAAGCTGGAGTAGCCATTCTCATATTAGACAAAACAGACTTTAAAACAAAGACTATTACAAGAGACAAAGAAGGACACTACATAATGACCAAGGGATCAATCCAAGAAGAAGATATAACAATTGTAAATATTTATGCACCCAACATAGGAACACCTCAATATATAAGGCAAATGCTGAGCCATAAAAGTGGAAATTGTCAGTAGCACAATCATAGTAGGGGACTTTAACACCCCACTTTCATCAATGGACAGGTCATCCAAAATGAAAATAAATAAGGAAACACAAGCTTTAAATGACACATTAAACGAGATAGACTTAATTGATATTTATAGGACATTCCATCCAAAAACTACAGAACACACTTTCTTCTCAAGTGTTCACGGAACATTCTCCAGGATAGATCATATATTGGGTGACAAAACAAGCCTTGGTAAGTTTAAGAAAATTGAAATTGTATCAAGTATATTTTCCAACCACAATGCTATAAGCCTAGATATCAATTACAGGAAAAAAGAAAACTGTAAAAATACAAACACATGGAGGCTAAGCAATACACTACTAAATAACCAAGAGATCACTGAAGAAATCAAAGAGGAAATTTTAAAATACCTAGAAACAAATGCCAATGAAAACACAATGACCCCAAACCTATGGGATGAAGCAAAAGCAGTTCTAAGAGGGAAGTTTATAGCAATACATCCTACCTCAAAAAACAAGAAACATCTCAAATAAGTAACCTAACCTTACATCCAAAGCAATTAGAGAAAGAAGAACAAAGAAAACCCCAATGTTAGAAGAAAGAAAGAAATAATAAAGATCAGATCATAAATCAATGAAAAAGAAATGAAGAAAACAATTGTAAATATCAATAAAAGTAAAACTGGTTCTTTGAGAATATAGACACAATTGATAAACCATTAGCCAGACACATCAGGAAAAAAAGGGAGAAGACTCAAATCAATAGAATTAGAAATGAAAAAGGAGAAGTAACAATTGACTATGCAGAAATTCAAAGGATCATGAGAGATTACTATAAGCAACTCTATGGCAAAAATATGGAAAACCTGGAAGAAATGGACAAATTCTTAGTAAAGCACAACCATCTGAGACTGACCTAGGAAGAAATAGAAAATATAAACAGACAAATCACAAGCACTGAAATTGAAACTGTGATTAAAAATCTTCCAAAAAACAAAAGTCCAGGACCAGATGGCTTCAGAGGTGAATTCTCTCAAACATTTAGAGAAGAGCTAACACCTATCCTTCTCAAACTCTTCCAAAATATAGCAGAGGGAGAAACACTCCCAAACTCATTCTACAAAGCCACCATCACCCTGATACCAAAACAAGACACAGATGTCACACACACACAAAAAAGAACAGACCAATACCACTGATAAACATAGATGCAAAAATCCTCAACAAAATACGAGCAAACAGAATCCACCAGCACATTAAAAGGATCATATACCCTGATCAAGTGGGGTTTATTCCAGGAATGCAAGGATTCTTCAATATATGCAAATCAATCAATGTGATAAACCATATTAAAAAATTGAAGGATAAAACCAATATAATCATTTCAATAGATGCAGAAAAAGCTTTCATTAAAATTCAACACCACATTATGATAAAAACACTCCAGAAAATAGGCATAGAGGAAGCTTATCTAAACATAATAAAGACTATATATGACAAACCCAGAGCCAACAGTGTTCTCAATGATGAAAAACAGAAACCATTTCCACTAAGATCAGGAACAAGACAAGGTTGTACACTCTCACCACTATTATTCAACATAGTTTTGGAAGTTTTAGCCACAGCAATCACAGATGAAATAGAAAGAAAAGGAATACAAATTGGAAAAGAAGAAGTAAAACTGTCACTGTTTGAAGATGACATGATACTATACATAGAGAATCTTAAAGAATCTACCAGAAAACTAGAGCTAATCAATGAATTTGGCAAAGTAGCAGGATACAAAATTAATGCAGAGAAATGCCTTGCATTCCTATACACGAATGATGAAAACTTTGAAAGAGAAATTAAGGAAACACTATCGTTTACCATTTCAACAGAAAGAATAAAATACCTAGGAATAAACCTACCTAAGGAGACAAAAGATCTTTATGCAGAAAACTATAAGGCACTGTTGAAAGAACTTAAAGATTATACAAACAGATGGAGAGATATATGCTGTTCTTGAATTGGAAGAGTCAACATTGTGAAAATGACTATACTACCCAAAGCAATCTACAGGTTCAATGCAATCCCTATCAAACTATCAATGACGTTTTTCACAGAACTGGAACAAAAATTTTCACAATTTGTATGGAAACACAAAAGACCCCAAACAGCCAAAGCAATCTTGAGAATGAAAAACGGAGCTGGAGGAATCAGGCTCCCTGACTTCAGACTATACTACAAAGCTACAGCAATCAAGACAGGATAGTACTGGTGCAAAAACAGAAATATAGGTCAATGGAAAAGGATAGAAAGCCCAGAGATAAACCCACACACATACAATCACCTTACCTTTGATAAAGGAGCCAAGCATATGCAATGGAGAAAAGATAGCCTCTTCAATAAGTGGTGCTGGGAAAACTGGACAGTTACATGTAAAAGAATGAAATTAGAACACTCCCTAACACCATACACAAAAATAAACTCAAAAATGGATTAGAGACCTAAATGTAAGACCGGACACTATAAAACTCTTAGAGGAAAACATAGGAAGAAAACTCTGACGTAAATCACAGCAAGATCCTTTTTGACCCACCTCCTAGAGAAATGGAAATAAAAACAAAAATAAACAATTGGGATCTAATGAAACATAAAAGCTTGCATAGCAAAGGAAACCATAAACAAGATGAAAAGACAACCCTCAGAATGGGAGAAAATATTTGCAAATGAAGCAACTGACAAAGGATTAATCTCCAAAATATACAAGCAGCTTATGCAGGGCAATATCAAAAAAAACCAACAACCCAGTTCAAAAATGGGCAGAAGACCTAAATAGACATTTCTCCAAAGAAGATATACGGATTGCCAACAAACCCTTGAAAGGATGCTCAACATCACTAATCATTAGAGAAATGCAAATCAAAACTACAATGAGGTATCACTTCACACCAGTCAGAATGGCCATCATCAAAAAGTCTACAAACAATAAATGCTGGAGAGGGTGTGGAGAAAAGGGAACCATCTTGCACTCTTGGTGGGAATGTAAAATGACACAGCCACTATGAAGAACAATATGGAGGTTCCTTAAAAAACTAAAAATAGAACTACTGTACGACCCATCAATCCCACTACTGGGCATATACCTTGAGAAAACCATAGTTCTAAAAGATTCATGTACCACAATATTCATTGCAGCTCTTTTTACAATATCCAGGACATGGAAGCAACCAAAATGTCCATCTACAGATGAATGAATAAAGAAAATGTGGCACATATATACAGTGTAATATTACTCAACCATAAAAAGAAACAAAATTGAGTTATTTGTAGTGAGGTGGATGGACCCAGAATCTGTCATACAGAGTTAAGTAGGTCAGAAAGAGAAAAACAAATACCTTAGGCTAACTCATATATATGGAATCTGAAAAAAAAAAAAAAAAGGTTCTGAAGAATCTAGGGGCAGGATAGGAAAAAAGGTGCCGACGTGGAGAGTGGACTTGAGGACATAGGGAAGGTGAGGGGTGGACTGGGACGAGGTGAGAGAGTGGCATGGACATATATACACTACCAAATGTAGAATGGATGGCTGGTGGGAAGCAGCTGCATAGCACAGGGAGATTGGCTCGGTGTTCTGTGACCACTTAGACGGGTGGGATAAGGAAGGGAGAAGGGAAACAAAACAGGGAGGGGGTATTGAGATATGTGTATACATATGGCTGAATCACTTTGTTAAACATCAGAAGGTAATGCACCATTGTAGAGCAATTATGCTCCAATAAAGATGTAAAAAAAAGAAAAAAGAGTAGGTGGGAGTTACCCTTTGATCTTTATACTTCAATTTATAAGATGATTAGATATTTTGACTTTTAAATTTGCCATAAATACCTGTTATTAATTAGATAATCTGGGCTCATTTGAGAAGAAACCCATAATATTTATAGAAAATATTCAAAGTGTTATTGGCTAAGATTCACACAAATAAACTTTCATAAGATAAACTCCAGATATTTCTTGGGTCTTAAAGGAATATGAATAAAAAATCATTACCTATGTCAAGATGAGATGAGCCTTTATCAAACTGAGGCTAGACCTGCTTTCCCTATTGGCCTGATAGGCTGATTTCTTGGGTGGCATTAATCACCTGAAGAAGGTGAAGGCAGATGGGATATTTTGGAATCACTGCTTGATTTTGGTAGACATAGGATCTTTTCAATTCCATAACTCTTTTAATCTGAGAGACCTTAAGACAAAATCTGGAAGAAAATGATAGACAAAAACATTGCATTCTTCAGAAAGCAAAGGATAGAAAAGGAAATAATGGTTCAATTCTAGGAAACAGTGTAAGCCACAGTTGTGGTAGAAGAAAGTGGAGCTAACTAAAGAAAGTGATAGGATATCAAGTAATTTTCTGAAAAGGGATAGTGGAACATCATAGAAAAAGAGGATGCCAATGGATATCACACAAATTCAGTCAAAAATTTAAAAATGTAACAATACTGCATAAGTTCAAGAACACCTGATATCTCAGAAAAAAACAGTATTTCCAAGAGAACAGTGCATCAAGTTGGGAGTTCTATAGACCACTGAGAACAAACATTTCTGAAGCATCAATAGGACTTCAGTTCATACATCTGTTGAAGGTCCCTTTCTAACTGAAACATATATATGGGGGTGAGAAGGTTTCTTCCCCAAGAGGCAAACTTTACAGGTGTAAGAATATCCATTGAAAGAGTAGTGGCAACAACCACTAAAGCACAGAAACATACCTGCTCAAAGGGAAGGGTGGGAGATTTGTTGTTAGGTAATATGTAACAATGGAGTCCCCAAAATTGTGGGCTTGCAAAAAAAAGGGAAGTTTTGAATATATGAATTTAGAAAAAAAAATGACACAATAATAAGACCTTGGTGAATGAAATTGTAATCTCTGCAAGTTTCTAAATTTGGCAGAAAGAGATACTTAAACATCACTCTCTAAGATAGGAGGCAATGTATTTAAGTAGATCCCTCCTACATCCATAGTTATGGTCTATCATAATGTCATAATTAACTTTAGGATGAAAGATACATCCTAATTTAATTTAAGTTCATAGGTCATTTTGGCATAAACTGAGTCATTGCAGAGACAATCATTATTTTTTTTTTCCTGGCAGACCAGTAGGCTTGCAGCTTTCCAGTCATCTTTATAGTTAGGTTAGTCATGTGACTACGCTTTGATCAATTAAATACAGACAAAAACTGCACATGCTATGTCCAGGTCTGTTCCATCAAAACTTCCTTTATGACCTTCAGTTCTCTTCTCCCTTTGACCAGATGGAAATGAATACTATTGGTGA
Source organism: Delphinus delphis (assembly GCF_949987515.2). Classification (NCBI taxonomy): domain Eukaryota; kingdom Metazoa; phylum Chordata; class Mammalia; order Artiodactyla; family Delphinidae; genus Delphinus; species Delphinus delphis. Next base: position 17,917,432 of record NC_082694.2, on the reverse strand, counting down.
CTCTTGGAGACTTGGCATGAAGTCTACATCGTATCCCTATAAGACTGCTTGAGCAGTGCCTCACTCTTCTTATCCCTTACTACTTTATTTGAGCATAAAATTAACTACTATTGGGTTAAGTCTCTTAGATTTTGATGCTTATCTCTTACAGCATCTAATTTTACATTAATGAATACTATCATATTTGACTAACGTTCAAGCATAGTTGAATTGAAACTGAACTTAATTCAATTCAGAAAATTGAATTCTTCAGCATCACTGATTCTATACCTTTGGTTTTGGCATCATTAACCTAGAACTGTAATAAAATAATAACTGTGTTTATTCTGAGAAAATCACTTTGTTTGAGGCAGCTTCAGTATGGGCTGGGCTTTAGCATGGGGTAGGATCTTTAGTGCTCTCTGATATCTTTGGACTCTTTACTAGAAGAACCTCTGAAAGATTAGTTCTGTATTTAAAGACCTACAAGAAACACACTTATGTGGAAGAGTGGTCTAATTGGAGCTGCTAAAGAAACAACATCCACACGGGGATTGGAATGACATTACTCTGTCCAAAACAGAGAATAGTATACAGTGAAAACCAACCTTAAAATTTAGTTTACTTGAATTTTAACTCTTTGAACTTTAATTGACAAGAGAATTTGATGTTGTAACTTTTAACTTCTCAATAATAAAATGATAATGATGAGATTCTATTTAATATTGAGTCTTCCGTTTATTGCATCGAATTGTTAGACAATACTGCCCTTTATTTGCAAATTATCATTTAAACTCTTTTGGATAGAATGATTTGAAATATTTTAGGGTGAGGCATAGAGTCGGAAGTAAATTTTTTCTTTTGAGACCAGAGTAATCTGTAAGTTAGTTCAGTTTAATTGACTTTCTTAACTAGTTTCAGAACCTTTCTGGGGTTAAGGCTACACTGAGCATCACTGGTCCCAGGATGACACTTAGAGGAGCAGTAGCTGGTCTAAGAGCAAAAGTCTTGCTATGTTGACAGGAGGACCATAGTGACAGGCCCTTTATCAGTAATAAAAGTAATAGTATGTCCTCCTTCTCTCTGACCTCTCTATCTATTGACAAGTTTATTCTAAACTCTGTCAAGGGAGAGGAATGCAATTTTCCAGAACCTAAAAATCCCATATCTTACTATGTTACAGGTACTCTGCCACAGGAAACATAAGGATGAGTGGTGGCCTGGGACTGAAAGAGAGTAACAGCATGAAAATGTGACAATATAGACATGAAAGGATAACACTCATTTTAATTTATATTCTATCACTACTAATAGATGAATATGAAAAAGTGCCTTCTTAAGCTTCAGTTTAAAAAATAATCAGTCTTCTTTCAATTTATATTTTTTTCCTTTCCTTTGACCAAAATGGCTATAACATTCCCCCCAGTTTTCTCAACTTTAGAAAGCTTTCTTCAATTTTTCCTTTTTCTTTTTAATTTTTTACTGGGGAATGGCTGATTAACAATGTTGTGTTAGTTTCAGGTGTACAGCAAAGTGATTCAGTTATACATATACATGTATCTATTCTTTTTCAAATTATTTTCCCATTTAGGTTACTACAGAATATTGATCAGAGTTCCCTGTGCTATACAGTAGGTCTTTGTTGGTTATCTATTTTAAATAGAAACGTTTCTTCTTGACCATAGGCCTCTAGTCTCCCTTTCCTTAGGGCATTTACTTTAGAAAACTTGCAAGTGTAATTTTTTTCCTCTGCCCATTTGAGATGTACATCTTCTCCCAGCCTCTTGCCAGTTTTACAACCCAGGAATGTCTTGCTTAAGGACCTGGGAGCCATCCTTTTGAAATGTAATCACCAAGAAGAGAGCTCCCCCTATCTGTCTCTTTGGGATAGTAGGAAACTACCTTCAATAAAGGCCAATTAGCGAACACCTGTGACCTAATCACTTAGACCATTCCTCTCACCCTCACTTCTCCACTCCAGCCAGTATCCTTTAGTACTTTTCTGTTGGCTCACCACGTTGTTTTAAAAAATTCCCTCATCTTTTGTTTCAATTGAGTTCAATCTCTCTCCCCTATGGTAATGTTCTTAACCTCTATAAAAATAGTCTTGAATAAAATCTTTCTTACTTGTTTAACTCTGTCCAGTGAAATTTTTCTTTCACACCTTCATATACACTTTACACTTATAAAAATCTATGACCAACATTACATTTGCTGTGTTTTTTTTCAAGAAAACTACTGTGAAATTTGTGATATTCTTTGTTTAATAAGGCCTATGCAAATCAGATGAGTGTACTATGTTGACATGGTATAAGTCAGTTCATAAAGGTAAGTTATATAGGAATCAGGATATTGTGCTTTGCCCAAGTCATGTTATCTTACTTAATTTCCTAAGATCAGGTATCTGGCCTGTATGTAATCACTGTTATGTTATGTGCTCATGAACAAGAAGTGTAGGATAGAGGGCACATATTATCTTTAGTACTATCTAATTATCAAACTAAGGAGGAGGCAGAGGTTTCATAACTGAGTTCTCACCTATAGTTGCCAAGATTGAGTATGAGATCAGCTTCTAGAGAAATTATATATTTATTCCCATAGTTTTCAGATTTATTGTCACAAATGTTTGTGCAAACTGATGAAGAGCTTAAGATGCAATGTTATTTGGGGAAAATATGTATATGTAACCTAGTTTAATCTCTTTATGTTGCATTTAAAGAGTTAGATGATTCACCATAATTATTAATATTCTTTGCCTTGAACATAAAAGATGGTGAATGAATATCTGTTGAATAATAAGTCCATAAAAATAATGGTATAAAATTTTTCAGTTCTATAAAGAAAGTTCTCATGCCCGCTTCCTTATTTGATGTCACCAATTATGACTATTTATCATAAGACTTAAGTCTAATGGTATTTTTTCATTCATTCATTCATTAGTTCATTCAGTACATACAAAAAACTTAGTTTCTGCTAGAAACCATTATCAAGCCTGGAGACAGAGAAGTAAGCAAAAAATTAAATTAATAAGAATATTTCACCCTCATGAGCTTCACATTTTAGTAGCAGTAGAGAGATGATAAGCAAAGAATTAAAATACATGACATCTGGGTTTGTGAATAAATCTAAAAATATTTATTAGCATTAGAATTTTTTAAAAAAATGGATTTCATCCCGCCGAATATGTCTAACTGAAATAAGTACTGCTTTCTGTGAAGGAGTTTTTCAGGACTCCTTTCTAAAGGAAAGTAGTCACGGTCAGGAAGACAGTGAATTTCATTGAAGTTTATTTCCATCTTGTTGCTATGTTGTGCCTTAAATCCCCTGACTCTTGCAAATTTGTGAGCAGTTAACCATTCTGTAAAGTGAGAATACTAAAGTCGCATCCCTCTTTTTTATCTCTTTGAGGCTTTGTGGAGGTTTAAGGTGAAGTGATGGAAATTGTAAATATTAATGGCCAGATGACTGAGCGATATACACATCTTATTAAATTAAATGACTTAGTAACTAATAAGTATATTCTAACTTTATATATAGACTTAAAACTGCAAGTTCTTTAAGCCCAGACAACAGAAGATTTCAAATATGCTACTCAACCTTTGTACCTCAGGCGGAATTAAATGACTCCCATGTCGTTTCATGATAGTTGTATGTCAGGAAGAATAGGTTCTAGAATTTTTTTCTACTAGAAATTAACTTTTCATGTCCTTTCCTTTTTCAATTTTAATATACTTTATATTGAAATAAACTTTCTTTTACAAGTTTAAAATTAGATTAGTATAAATGCAAGGCAAACATGCTTGTTCTTTGAATTTTTGTGTGGGGAGGTGCTTAATGATTACCTGGGGCAGTCTCTTCATTTCTAGAGATCAAGAGTTAAGTCTCAAAGCAATTACTTCCAGAAAAAACAAACAAACAAACTAAAATACTGTCTTTTGACACTCAGCTCAATATTGAGTCTTGTGTACCAAACTGCATTGCTTGCTTCATGTTGCCTTTAGTATGCAACACTGCTGGAGCTGGAAAAGTAGGTAGTGCATCATAGTACATTAAGAATTCAGAATACAGTGTGGTCAAAGCAAGTTTTCTTCTTAACACATGACAACTCTCGGGCAATAAAAAAATTTTCCATTCTTCTATAAAATTGTGTTTTTTTAAAATTTTATATTCTTAGAAAACAAGAATTTAACATCTTAACAAACTCTCTGAGTGTATGTTCTAACTCTAGCTTTGCTTGTCATTTTGTTTTAATCATAACATCCCCTAAAGTAGAAGCAAAAACTTGCTTATTTTGAAGTGCAAGTTCACAATTTTAACAAAATTAGATTTATCATTTTGGTGCAACTTGTTTATATAAAATATAAAACAATATTGGATTAACTATAATGGATGTTGTTTTAGTCTTGAACTAAATTGTGTCTATATCAGTAAATTATTTAAGCTTTATTTAATGAAGAAGAAACAAAGGTGATCTCAATTATACCACAACATTTGCTTTCCTCTATGTATCCATTTTCCTCTTTCAAAAAATTGTTACTAAGCATCATATTTAATTGATTTTTCTTTGGTGTTTATGAAAATAATTTATTTATTTAACAATTGTATACTGGGCTTTTTTCTACGTGTTGGATAGATATAATACTTGCTAGACTCTGAGGGTGTGTACATGAACTGATTCAATCTTTCAGCTCAAGGAAATTCATGGCCTAAGATTGTAGAGAGGTGGGCATATCATGACATTATAACAAGAGTGAAGGTGAGAAAAAGAGAGGTGATTATTGACAATGTCATTTAAATACAGTGTTTCCTTATTGATTTCCTGTCTAAATCTGTTCATTGATGTAAGAGCGGTGTTAAATTGCCTACTAGTCTTATGTTACTGACAATTTCTCCTTTTATGTTTGTTATTATTTATTTTATATATCTAGGTGTTCCTATGTTAGGTGCAGGTATGTTTACAATTGTTATATCTTCTTGTTGGGTATATCCCTTTATCATTATGTAATGTCTTTTGTCTCTTGCTACAGTCTTTGTTTTTAGTCTATTTTGTCTGACATTAGTATTGTTATCCCAGCTTTGTTTTCATTTCCATTGCATGGGATAGGTTTCTCCATCCCATCAATTTCAGTTATTTTTGTGTCTTTATATCTGGAATGAGTTTGTTGTAGTCAGCATATAGATGGGTCTTGTTTTTTATGCATTCAGCTACCTTTCAGTTTTGGTTGGAACATTTATTCGATTTACATTTAAAGTTATTATTGATAGGTAGTTAATTATTGTCATTTTGTTAATTGTTTTCTTTTGTTTTTTGTGATTCTTCTTTGTTCCTTTCCTCTCTTTTTGGTATCTGCTCTTGTGGTTTGATGATTTTATTTAGTTATGTTTTATTTCCTTTCTCTATTTTTTTGTGTGTCTATTTTAGGGTTTCTGTTTGTTGTCACTATGAGTTTCATATATATCAATCCAAATCTATCTATAGAGATAGAGATAGATAGAGATAGAGATAGATAGATAGAGATAGATATAGCAGTTTATTTTAGTCTCATAGTTGCTTAAGTCAAACACATTCTAAAAGCAGTGTATTTTTACCCTCCCTGAACATTTTATATTTTTGAGGTCATATTTTACATATTTTTGTTTGTGTATCTTTAATTACTTACTGTAGTTAGTTGATTTTACTATTTTTGTCTTTTACCCTTCATACCAACATTTTAAGTGGCTAATCTACTGTCTTAATTATATATTTGCCTTTACCTGTGAGGTTTTTTTTTTTTTTCTGGTTATCACTTTTTTTTCCCTTAAAGAGGACCCTTTAGCATTTATTTTAACACTGCTTTAGTTAAATGAACTCCTGTCGTTTTTGCTTGCCTGGGAAAATATTTATCTCTTTTTCAATTCTGAATGATAACCTTTCTGGGTAGTGTATCTTGGTTGTAAGATTATCCCTTTTAGCACTTTAAATAACCATGCCACTCCCTTCTGGCCTGAAAAGTTTCTGCTAAAAAATCAGCTGATATTCTTATGGGGGTTGCCTTTTGTGTGACTAGTTGGTTTTTTCCTTGCTGATTTTAAAATTAGTTTTTATCTTTATCTTTTCTCATTTTAATTATGATTATTGGTGTGGGTATCTTTGGGTTCATCTTGTTGGCAACTGTCTGTGCTTCTTGGACCAGTGTATCTGTTTCCTTTCTCAGATTAGAAATGTTTTCAGAAATTATTTCTTCAAATAAGTTTTCTGCCTGTTTCACTCACTCTTCTCCTTCTGAGATCCCTATAATGTGAATGTCTTTATGCTTGATGTTGTCAAGAGGTCCTTTAAATAATTTTTTAAAATAATTTTTCTTTGTGCTGTTCTGATTGGATGATTTCTACTATTCTGTCTTCCAAACCACTGATTCATTCTTCTGTATTAGCTAATCTACTCTTGATTCCCTCTGAGTTATTTCTCAGTTCAGTTATTGTATTGTCCACCTCTATTTTTTCTTTCTGTATTTTCTCTTTGATGAAATTCTCACTGTGTTCTTCCATTTTTCTCCTGAGTTCATTGAACATCTTTATGTTCATTGTTTTGAATTCTTTATAAGTTAAATCACTTATCTCCATTTCATGAGGACTCTTTCCTGGAATTTTGTCTGTTTTTGTTTGTTTGGAACATATTTTTCTGTCTGTTTTTTTTTTTTTATTATTTTTGTTTTACTTTCTGTGTTTTTTTCTATGAATGAGGAAAAATACCTACCTCTCCCTGTCTTGAAGGTGTGGCTTTGTGTAGGATTGAACCCTGTTTAGACTACATGGGCTACTTGACTTCAGCAGGCCACCTGGAGCTTGAGTGGGTGCTAGACACAGAACCTGAGGCACACTACACCAGGGATGCCTGTCAGGTTGATGAGCTGGTGCAGATGCAGCAAGGGGCCAGGGATGTGCTGTGCTGGGACTGCCTTGGGGTGATAGCTGTAGCTGGTTTGGCCAGGAGCATGCTGGTGTGAACTGGACAGGCTAGTTAGAGTTCCTAGACTGTGTTCCTACCTGCATTATCAAGGTGGAAAGGGACCAAGAAATGGCACTGTCTGGAGTCTCTGACACCAGACAGAGTCCCAGCAGATATCCGCCTATTTGGAAGATCCTCTAGAGTTAGTAAATGGATGTCCTTCACATATAGCCTAGGTGGTCTTTAAACCACTGTTCTTTAGCTGTGTCCCAGGGTAGACAGGTCTGCACTCTTCCCCCTCAGTGATATCACTCCCCACTGCAGGTTGCCACATCAGGAGTGGGGTTCCAATCTCTGTCTCTCCTACTCATCTCATTGTGGCCCCTCTATGGCTTGTGCAGAAGGTGTTCAATTAGCCCTCAGTTTTTATTCAGGAGGAATTACTCTGTATATAAATGTAGATTCAGTGTGTTTGTGGAAGCATGTGAGTTCAAAGTCTTTCTACGCCACAGTCTTGGAAAGGAAGCAGGCAGTTCTTCTCCTTTGCCTATTACCTGAATTTGCTACCAATCCAGAACCAAGGATTAAACTTTTTCTGAGGTTAGCAATGTCTATTTACCTACAGATTTCAGCTATTAGGAGTTCCAGTCAGAGCAGAAGTTGTTTTCCTGAGGTTTTCATTTTTGGTATACTCTGAATTTGAATTATCCCATTGCAATTTTCAAGTATGAAGGGTTTTTTTTTCCTTTTAGAGACTTCCTTTAGATCCAAAGAAACACAGCAGTACTGGGGTCTCAACATAAAGTGTAAAGACTCTTCTCCAAAGACAGCAGTCTAGTCTTTGATGGCCGCAGGATTCTGACCCCTGCCCACCTAGTTTCTGAGTCCTGCAAATGCAGATCTCTACTTCTCTGTTGTCTTTATTCTACTGGTAAATGCTCCTGAGCAGAAGCAGCTGCTACGCACTGATGTTCTGAACATCTCTCTTTCCTTTATCTAGTATTATGGTTGTATTGTCTTTGATGACCAGAAAGTGTTTTCTCTGTTTGCTTTTTTAAACTTTCCTAAGCAAGATGGTTAACTGGAATCAACTAATTCATATTTAGCAGAACAGCAATGTCCTTGAAAATAACCTCTTTATTTTTCCCTTGTTCTCTCATTCTAGAACTCTCATTCATCAGATATTAGAAATTTCACCTTAATAGTTTATGTGGCTGACTTTCTATAATTTTTACTTCTGTCTCTCTTGCCCTATTAGCTGTGGGTTTTTGTCATTTTAACTTCCATTTCTTCTACTTTAAAACAATGAAAATTTTCTTTTCAGGTAAATATTATTTAAAAATTTTCTGTTCCTTTTATCAAGTCCTGCTGGAATTCTTTATGGTTAACGTTATTTCACAGATCTCTCTGACTAGTATGCAAATTTTTTAACAGTCTGTGTTTCTCTGTGAATTCTTTGTTTCTCCCTAAGTAACTTATTCATTTCATATGCCCTTGCTCTCCGTTATATTCTGCTCCAGTCATTCAAATGTCTTTTAATCCTTTACTTTTTCTTTAAGAATAAAAGAACGGGAGCTTGGCTGGGACCTCTGTGCTTGACTGTTTTGAGTTCTGGTGAGGAGACAGAGAGAGAGTGAACTGTTATGCTGAAGGCAGTTTAGCATATTTGAAGCACCAACATTTCAAGTGTTTTATAAAGCATATTACTAATTTTTATTCTCTAGCTATCGTGAAAGTATACGGAAACACCTTTTAGAACAAAGAATAGGATTACATGGAATTAATTTCCTCAAGAAATATTGTGGATTAATGGGAATGTCTTTGAAAGAAATTAGAAAATCCACTCAAGTCTCCTGATTAAAGAAGATTTACAATATAAAAATATACTATGTCGTTTGGTGTTTGATAAGAAAAGATTGATGTAGAACTATGGAATTTTAATGTTGAAATAACATTTAGTGGTATTCTAGCTCAGTTTTCCTTTTACAGAAACTTGTTTTTTTATGTGGTAGCCTTCCCCCTCAGATCAAAGTTGAGAACTCACAATTTGATAAAACAACATTTTTTAATGTTGGACAAATCTAATTGCTAAAAAGTTCTTGCCAGTAACATGACTGTGCCAAAGTTTCTGACATAGAATATGATATGTATATATTATGTCATTATTGAGGTATTTCATTATGTAGTTTATAAATATCAGATATATATTTAAAATTAATGCATTCTGTGATAACAGAAGGTAGTAGCTTGCACTTGTTTTGTTTGTGAATAAATGAGATTGGTAAATACATGGGTAAAGTAAATAAGGCTTTAGGCATGATGATTAATGGCTAAAAACAATACTCATTTTCAATATACTTAGAAGAATGACATAAAATCAGTGCAAATGTAACAATCAAATTCTTGTTCAGGCTGAATAAAGTAGCTTCCATAATGTAGTGTGTACCATAAGGGCTTAATAAATATTTTCCAGATATTTTTGTTATATGGTCATTAATAACCCAGTCTTATTTCTAAACTGAAGAAGGATGTTAACATAATCAGGAACCTTAGAGATGGCCAAAAATTTATTTTTCTTTCTTCCTTTCCTCCACCTCCCTCCTCCCTGTCCCCCTTCCCCTTCCCCTCCCTTCCCCCGACCCCACTCTCCCCTTCTTTTTCTTTCCTATAGATACAACACTTTATTTTGGTGAATTCAGACTGGCTTCAATAATTTGACTAAACACATTTTTATAATTTAAGCCTAGAATTTATTAACATTATTGAATTATGTCTAAAGCCATTTCTGATAGTTCATCTAACTCTTAAAATTAATTGTTGCCAAAAGTTTTATCAAGCATCACACTGGGTCAAATAATTAGGTCAATTAAAACAATAGGGTCCAGAAACACATAGTAAAGAAAGTAATCCATATTATTTGTTATAAGCTTTAAAATATAAATTTTGGTTCACTTATTAGTCATGACCAATTTTATTAAATAATTAAATAAATCACCTAAAACAGAATATGTGATAATTCTGTGTTGCATTTGAACTTTCTAAATAGCACAACAAGTTTAAACATTTCAAATTGTAAAAATGGTTCCATATTTTTTTATTCTGAAGATATGTAAGTAAGGAAAGAGTATAAATTTTAAGGATATTAAAATATGTTAGCGGGTTCTATTTTTATTTTTTATAAATCCTTGTGTCAAAGACTAAGTTTGTTTACAGGTTCTTATTACAGTTAAAGCTACATTCTTGCTAATTAACACTAAATACATTAGACTGAACTTCTATAGCTTACTAGCAATTACACACAATTAACAGAATATATTTGTTGTAAAAATATAGTTAAATGAATTTGGAAAATACACCCCTGTAGAGGAAAGGCTCATTTTTTCCCCCTTCTATGTAGGGAAAAACCCAGTACTTCCCTATGTATGTTTCCTCTCTGTGTGTCTCCTTGACTACTCACACAAAGCATTTCACTTCTGGTCACCAAATGTGTGGAGGTTTTACCCCACATCAAGCAATTCTCTGCAACATCAGCTGGGTTTCCTACAATTTAACTTAATTCTGACACTATTCACCCCAAGATCAAACAGGTTGAGGGCTCAGGCCCACAAGACTGCTCTGCTACTTCCGCCAACAGATACATGTTTCAGATGCAAGTCGTAAGCCCAGGTTATTATTGTGTTTCTGACAATAGACTGTAGATTGGAAGTTCCAATGACTCCACTTCTTGGGTTTGATTGATTTGCTAGAGTGGCTCACAGAATTCAGGGAAACACTTACTTACATTTATCAGTGTATTAAAGGATATAAGGGATACAGAGGTACAGCCAGCATTTTTTCAATAAATATACAATCAACCCTCTGTATGAGGATTTCATGGATTTTGCACCCATGGATTCAACCAACCACACATGGAACTTTGATCCATGGTCAATTGAATCCGAGGACGTGAAACCCATGTATATGGAGGGCCTACTTTACATGAGTAGGAATTTATAGGGAGAATAATCATTTCTAGAGAATATATGAAGATTACACATATCTGAAGAAAAGAACAGTGTTTATTGGTTTAATTTCAAGTTAGAAACTTCAGAAGACAAAGAGCTGTGCTTAACTATGGTCACTGATCTCCTCTCATCTGGAATATTCTTTTCAGCTGGTCTGTGTCTAGTTAAGCTAAAATGAGCAACTCAAAGACATTACAAAGAGATTTATAGGAAAAAGAAAGATCTTTTATGGCTCTTAGTAGGGATTTTAGAAAAGCTTTGGCTTAGTCATAGATTTCTGAATTATATGATAAGGCCTACAGGAACCTCTATCTATTGGGAGATAAAGGAAGACAAGGAGATTGTATTTGCTACTTGTCTCTAACTCAACTCTCAAAATGGTTCTTAAATAAATGTTGTTTGACTTTTTCTTTACCTATACAACTATTGAGTTCATTAGATGACAAAGAACAACACTTTTTTTCCCTCCTGAAAACAGCACATTTTCTCTTATTTTTTTAAAAAAGACAGTTTAGCATTGAATTCAGGCAACTTTTTAATTAAGAAGAGAGAGGACACAATATGTTTTACATCTTATTTACTGACACATGTGAACTGAAGATCCCAGTCAAAGTGTAAGTTTGTTTTCAAAATACTGCTGTATTCTCATTTTCCCCCATTAGACACTAGAGTTTATTATGTTTTCCACAATAAACTCTTTGGAATAGGAAAACTTTATAATAATGGAAATGGTTTGCTCGATGCAGTTTAAGGTTCAAAACAAAAAGATAGAACTTCTGCTTCCAAGCAAGATCATACTTATCTTCCTGCCTGAAATAACAATAATAAAAAACACAAAATAAAAGAGACAAAATATTTGAAACAATAGTTTTCAAGATACTGGACTTCAGGCAACAAAGGACAGTAATCCCTGAGAAATGGAAGACAAATGAGAAGAGCCCTAAAACCACAACAGTTTACTGCCTTGAGGGAATTTTCAAGCCACAGCACAAGGAGGATCTATGTGAAGATTAGTAGACTCTCATGACTTAAGGAAACAGACATGAGAGATTGGGGAGATTGAAGTAGTTAGAGGTGGCAAGCCAGCTTACTGGGGAGAAGAGAGATATGAAAAAGATTAGCTGAAGATAATTTTTGAATATTCAGCACAGTACTGGACAACACATGCATTTGAAGAAACTACCGGAAGCTGTTTGCTATTCCTTTTGTGCTGCTATAGCAAAATACCATAAACTGGGTGGTTTATAAACAACAGAAATTTATTTCTCACAGTTCTCTCTGGAGTCTGGGAAGTCTGAGATCAAGGTGCTGGCAGATTGGTGTCGGGTGAGATCCTGCTCCCTATCTCATAGATGTTATCTTTTTACTGTGTTAGACCTGCGCGGTCTCCTAGGAGTTTCGACTCGCCCAGGAAACAACAAGAGTCGGAAGTCGATGCAAAACGCAAGAGGTTTATTGAAGGCCGGTGCACCGGGGTTCCTTGGTCCTCACGCAGGAGGTCGAAGAAGGAACCCCTTTTGGGCGGGAATATGTCAGTTTTATAGGTTCCCACTTCCCCGTATGTAAATTATAGATTTGGTTGTGTTCTCCTGCTGATTGGTCCCGGCTTAGGCTCGGACCAGAGAGGGAACTTATCCCCAGCTGTCTGATTGGTCTTTGACAGACACCTATTTTGTTTATCTCCCTCCTTCTCCCCAGCTGCCTGATTGGTCTTTGACAGACACCTATTTTGTTTATCTCCCTCCTTCTCCCCAGCTGCCTGATTGGTCTTTGACAGACACCTTTTTTACATTTTGTTATCTCCCTCCTTCTCGGAAGGGGGCCGGACATCCTGGAAATTCACCCATTGTCTAAGAAGCCCCTATTGTCTGGAGAGTTCTTAATCATTAGCTGGAACAATGTCCCTCGAGTCCCACAACTGTGCCCTTCCATGGCAGAAAAGAGGTACCTCTTTTATAAGGGCAAAAATTCCATTCATGAGAACTCTGTCCTCATGACCTAATCATTGACTCTCAAAGGCCCCATTTCTTAATATCATCATATTAGGCATTAGGATTTCAACACATGAATTTTTGGAGACACAAACATTCAGACCATAGCATTCTGCTCCAGGCCCTCGAAAATTTACATCCTTCTCACATGCAAAATACTTTTTTTCCATCCCAATAGCCTCCAAATTCTTAATTGCTTTCAGCAATCCAAAAGACCAAAATTTCATCTAAGTATCTAAATTAGATATGGATGAGACTCTAAATACAACCCATTCTGAGGCAAATTCCTCTCCAGCTGTGAACCTGTGAAACCAAATAAGTTATGCTCTTCTGAAATACAATGGTGGGACAGGCAAAGAATAAACACTTCCATTATAAAAGGGAAAAATAGGAAAGAAGGAAGGAAAGACAGGCACCAGGCCCTGAGCAAGTTTAAAATCCAACAGGGCAAACAACATTAAACCTTAAGGCTTCAGAATAATCTTTCTTGACCAGATGCTCAGTCAAGAGTTTGTTGGCTACTACATTTCCTTTGTCTTTCAACATTAATTTTAGAATTAAGTTGTCAATATCTATAACTACTTGTAAGTATTTGATTGAAATTGCTTTTAAGTTATAGATCAAATGGGGGGAGAGGTTGATATCTTAGTGTCAACTTTTCTAATCTAATCTTATTTATATCTAATTTTATGTTTTTCTTCAGTGTTTTATTGCTTCTAGGTAGCTCACTAATTTTGATTATTTATAGCAAATTATTTCATTTGTGATAATATTAAAAGAGGTACTTTAAAAAATTTAAATACCTGTAATTATTGATAGTACATAGAAATATGAATGATGTTTATATTTTGTCCCAGTAACTTTTGACCTTGTTAAATTCATTTAGTAGTTCTCTGACACTTTTTGTTGATTCTTTCAGATATTCTACACAAATGACCATGTTTTCTGCAAATATTTTTAGTTTAATATTTTTCTTTCCAATCTGGATGTCTTTTATATCTTTTTCTTTCCTTATTGCTCTAGTTAGAACTACTAATAAGATGTTGATAACAGTGTGGGTGAGGATTTCATTGTCTTCTTCCAAGCCTGGAGGGAACATATTAAGTCTTTCATCATTAAGTTTTATCTTAGCATTTTTTTTTTTCTTTTCTTCTCTGTAAATGCTGTTTTTTCTCCTGGGGGTCAGGGGGAAGATTCCTTCTATTTCTAGTTTACTGGGGATTTTGATCATGAATGAATGTTGAGTTTTATCCAAATGCTTTTCCGTTATCTTTTCAAAGTTAATTACTGATAGAGAAATATTGAATTCTCTGACTCTAATTGTATATATGGCAATTTCACTTTCCAGTTTTATCGAATTTTGCTTCTTGAACTTTGAAGTTCTGTTAGTGGCATACGTATTTAGAATATTTATATATTTTCATAAATTTGCTCTGCTTTTGATTATGTAATACCTGTCTTTATTCCTGACACTATTTCCTGTTGTGAAATTTAGGAAGTCTGATATTAATATAGCTATGCCAGTTTCTTTTAGTCTGTCTTTGCACAGTATATATTTTTCAAACTTTTACTTTGCCCTATATTTATATTTAAAGTGAGTTTCTTGTAAAAAGCATATGAATGAGTCTTTTTTTTTTTTATCCAATTGGATTATCTACCTTGTTAACTGGTAGGTTTGAGAACTCACATTTAATGTAATTAATAATATAAATTAATGATATGGATGGATTGAATCCTACCTTCTTGCTAGAAGTTTTCTATTTGTTCAATCTGCCCTTTATCTTTTTATGTTCTATTTACATATTTCCACGGGTTATGATTTTATTCTACCTCCTCTTTTGATTAATCATTTATACTTCTTTTTATCTTTTTGTAGTTAACCTGGAGATTTAAATGTATGTTTTCAATATTATAATATTATAAATCAAAGTTTAGTGTTAGGAGACACTGAGATGCATTTAAATCTTTTATTTTAGTTGATAGTTACCTTTCTCTGGGGTTGCTGGGCAGAATAGAAAAGTCTAAGGACCCGAGTTCAAAGTGACTTCCTGTGCTGGGCTGCTTGCTGTGTCTAGTAACATTTGGTGGTGTTACTTGGCCACCTTGGTATCTCTCTAGAGTGGAAAGGGAGTCTCAGGCCTGGAAGGGTTGGAGGGCATTTTCTCTGGCCACTTCATGTTGGCAGGGCTACAGTCTATCATTTTGCAGTTGATGTTGGACTCACCTGATGTTGTCAGAACTCTCTTTCCATCTGGGGAAGAATGAGTCTTCCTGGGCTGTCTTCTGTTGATATCCTTGTTGCTGGGTTAGGAATAGAACCCTGTTCCACTATTCCTGGGGCTTCTAATAAGTTTTCCTTCTTCCTACTATCTTTCAGAGCTCTTCTTTGATTGTGTTTTAAGTTATGTCCAGGATTTATAGTTGTTGTCAGGAGTCATTTCACCATCTTTTCCAGTGCGAAAAATAATTACTCTCCATCCATTTGAATCTAAAAAATAAATATATTTAGCTCATGTTAAAGAAAATCATGGGTGTTTAAGTGTTTGTTAGCTATGTATGTTCCTCTGCAACATTAAATTTGTTGGAACTTACTGTTATATTGTCTTCTTTTAAGACACTGTGTCCTATTCCTAGAAGTGAAAAAACAAAATGGAATAATTATATTCTAATGAGAAAGTGTGCAAAGGACACAAAATATGAGTCTCTGATCAACTGACAAAGTAACCAATATGTAACCTAAAGACGTTTTTGGCTCTAAGGGACTTGAAAGGTGAATTTCGTCAAGCATTTAAGTAAAATATAACATATGTCCTACCCAAACTCTTTCAGGAATAGAGAAGGAGGGATACTTTACACTTTATTTTGTGAGAACAATATTACTATGATAAAAACAAAGACATCACAAGAAAACAGAACTAACAACCAATGATCCCTCACAAATATAGGTGCAAAATTTCTTAACAATATATTGACATACAAGCTCAACAACATATAAAACAAGTAATACTTTATGACCATGTGTTTTTTATTCTGGGAATGCAAGATTAGTTTAATGTAAAATTGATCAATATAGTCACAATAATAATAGAGAAAAAAGGCATGATTCTTCCAGTAGATATAAAAAATATTTGAGAAAATTCAACATTTTTCATGGTAAGAACTCTCAGGAAACTAGGAATAGAAGAAAATTTCTTCAACTTGATAAAAAAAAATCTATGAAAAATCTAAAGCTAATGTACAATATTATTATTGATTATAAATCAATAATATTGAGTATAAATCAATAATAATGATTAATTATAAATCAATAATAAATGTGTCAATTCTTTCTACCTGTGATTGTGAATAAGACAAGAATGGGTATTCTCCCCACTTTTATTTAACAGTATACTGGAGACAATATCAAATGTATTGAGGCAAGAAAAATAAACAAAATATATAAATATTGGAAAGGAAGAAGCAAAACTCTGTCCTTGTTTGCAGACAACATAGTTATGTATATAGAAAATCTTAAGGGATTTCCAAAAATTTAATAAAACTAATGTGAATTTAGCAATGTTACAGTATACAAGGACTATATGTTTAAAATTTGTATTTGTATACTAGCAATCAAAAGTCATAAAATGAGATCTTTAGAACTTTATTTTCTATAGCATCAAAATATTTGGAAATTAACTTATCAAAAGATATGTACCATACAGTTTAAATCACAAAACATTGCAATGGCAAATTAGAGAAAGTCTAAAAAATGGATATATCTATCATATTGGTGGACTAGAAGTTTCAATGTTTTTAAAATGATGATCCTTCTCAAATTTTTCTATAGATTTAATGCAACCTAGTTCCTAGTGGAGAAGTTCTTGGTCTTAGCTTTCTTGCCCAAAGCCCAAATGGAATCTAACAGAAGGAGGCATGCAAACTTTTTGCCCATTATTGTGGTGCTTGCTACTGGAGGGTAAATTTCAAAAACCTTCAAATATCTGAAAGATGAGAGGGATAATTATGATGGAAAACTGAATACTTCAAAATATTGCCTATGGCTGAGAGATAATGGCATGCAGTCATGAAAATTCACTTCCAAATAGATTACATGGTTATATAAAATGAAATATTGTTTAAATGATTACCTTACACACCATAAATCTAAATGCAACTTAGAATGTCATTTGATTTAATTAATATTTTTATTTTCTATTTCAAGTATGTACATTGATCTTGAAGGCTGATTTCTTCATTGGTGTCACTTGATTTGGCAAGTTCCTCAGAACTTTTAACAACAAGCAATTTATCTTCATCTCTTAAGAATAACTAAAGATAAATCTCAAATATTAGAGCTCCACTCATACTAAGGAAAAATGTTTGGAAGCAGAGAAATTACCCTTATTTTGGAAAGATATAGGTATTTAAAAGTTGAGGCCTGAATTTTTTGATAATTGTTGATGCATTTTGGATTTTACAATTACATTTTCTATGCTAGTAGAAGACGAGCCTTACTATATAAAAGATGCATATCATAGTGGAAATTAGAAGACTAGAGTATTGCCATAATTCCTATGTATTCTGACAATCTGGTTCCTATGTATTCTTATAATGTAGTTCCTATGTATTCTGATAACCCAGTTAAGTCACTAAATCTCCCAATCCTTAGCTGTCTAATGAAATAAAAGTGGGAAAAATGACAATTGACAGGTCTTTTCCTCACAGGATTGTGATGGAAACATGAACAGAGTGAACAGAGTGAGAGTGAACTAGGACCTTGGGATAGAATTGAGAAGCCATGTCTTCCAAGGTTATTTGTTCTGTACTACACACACTAAGCAAACACTGTTTGAACAGTGTGGTGATACCACAACTGCATTTTCAGAGTTGTTGTCTCCTTTACCAAGCTTCTGGGACTATTGACTGCAGAGAACTTACAATTGACACCTTTATTGGGGAATTGCTGTCACCTGCAGGAAGCTCGTCATCCAATATTGTCTTCTTTGAGGGGGTCAACCACAGTAAGTGACTGACTTATATAGGATATAAAGGCTCAGACCTGTTGCTCCAATTCAGGACAACTCTGAAGATCCACCAAGCTCTAAAACTTCTTATCTGACCAGCTGAGGCCTCAGTTGCAACTAAATCACAGGTCAGCTTTTCCCTGTGCTTAATTCCTGCCTTCCTCACTTCTTACAAACACATCTCCTGCAAACACTTCCTAATAAACTCTCTGCATGCAATTCTCCATCTCAGATTACACTTCCAAGGAACTCAAATTAAAACTAAGATAATTATCTATGAAAATGATATACATGTGCTGGAACCACAAATATGGATATGATAGTATCAGTATGGCAGAAAATACAGAGAAATGATTGATATAATCACTAATTTTTGCAGTGTTAAGGAAGGAATAACATTTCCGCTTGTACTGTACAGGAAGGCTGAAAAATAAAGTTAGGGTTAAAAAGTATATTCCTTGGTATTACAGAGTGGTATACCTTTTTTTACAAGGGAAGTTTTGTATGAATATATACCGAAGGGTAAAAAAATATGGCATGTTGGGAGAACTGAGTGTTTACTATCACTTGAGGATAGAGTGGCAAGGAAAGAAGGAAGAGGAGGATGAAGAGACAAGAACTGGATAAGAAAGACATTATATGTCAGGAAGAGGAGTTTGGATTTTATAGGGCAGATTTTGAAGAGGCTTTGAAGAGTGTTAAATGAGGTTAAATGAGGAATAACTAGGCATTGCTGAAATTTTACTCTTTCTGTCAACTGCAAGAGAGATTGAAGGTGTAAGACAAGAGGTCTAAGTATACTTAGATTATTATATAATAGTACTCTATTGATCCTGCTATATTTTATTTACTAAAAAATCAATAATAATATCATTCTTAATTTATAATTCAAAACTTATTTTTCCATAATTTAAATTAATCTTCACTTTAAAAATGAAAAAACACAGGTACAGTTCATTAATTTGTTTACTTATTCATTAATTTCTTCCCTCAGTTTTTAAAAATTTATACTTTATGTTTTCTCATAAGGTAAGTTCTGAAGTACATATCAGCAAAATCAATTATATATGAATTAGGGAATATTTTTACTTCCAGATTCACATTAATAAAAAGTGTGTTTCCCACACCTTAGAAATTTTGAAGCTATATTGATTGCATGATGTTGTTTTTTGAAAAAATAATATTGACATTATTTCCTATACTAACATGTTTTGTAGATCTTGAGTAGCAAAGGGAAGGCTTTTGAATGTACATAGAAATTCTGGCAGGAGTGTAACATCAAATTTCAAATTATAGGGCTTCCCTGGTGGCGAAGTGGTTGAGAGTCCGCCTGCCGATGCAGGGGACACGGGTTCGTGCCCCGGTCTGGGGAGATCCCACATGTCGCGGAGTGGCTGGGCCTGTGAGCCATGGCTGCTGAGCCTGTGCATCCGGAGCCTGTGCTCTACAACGGGAGAGGGCACAACAGTGAGAGGCCCACGTACCGCAAAAAAAAAAAAAAAAAAAAAAAAAAATCCAAATTATAATCTTTATCTTTACTCTCTGATGGTAGATAGAACATGATGTGGTAGAAAAAGCACAAGCCAACTTAAGGCTGAGATTGGAGTTTGATGCTTACCAATGATGAGACAATGAAAAACCTCAGAAAACACTTTATTTCCTTCCATAAAACTGGGAGACTGAGTTAGGTGATTTCTGCATTTCTCTCAGTGTTGAATATTCTCCAATCTAGCACATCAAGGAGTCTTTTCATTTCGTTCTTTCCTTTTTCTCTTCGGGGGGATGCAAGTCTCTCAAGGTTGGCCCTTTGCATTTCTTTCTTATCTAAGTGCACATCAAGTCACTATCCTTTACTTAGTGCTTATAAAATGAAAGAGTGAATGATGTTATATTACAAAATTGTGCTGTCTTTATTACAATGCAAGATAGCAAGTATTTCTATTAGCAAGCAGTTTACCCACATGACATAACTATTTCTAACTGTAGAGAACACATGCTTAAGAATCATGAATCTTTAAATGGGTTTTGAGTTTTAAAGGCACTGGGATAAAAATAGACCCTAGAACTGTTGAGTCACATTGACTATGCATTAAATTTTGCCATACATCAGAAGGATAATATGTCTCTATGAACTCCATTTCTATTTCTCATTATCTGCATCCTACATCATTAACTTTTAATGAATCTGGCTTTTATTTGCTACCCCAGCATAAGAAAGTTTCATTTTTCTTCTACAATGCTTAGCACTTTTGAAGAAACAGAGTGTTTTCTTTTTGTATGCAATTCATATTTACAGCTGGGTTTTATTCTCTTGAATTTGTTATAGCTGAAAATAGAAGGCTACAAAGTCCTTGGTTAAAAAGTCCCTTTGAGAATTTGCTACCAAACAATCATAACTTCACTGCAAGAACAAGACTTTTTCTCCATGAAAACCAGGGAGATTATGTCCTGACATAAACATTCTGATGCCCCAAAGAAAGACTAGAACAATTTGTTTGAAAATGTTATAAGCTGAAGAAGTTATTCTTGGCTATCATGCAGTCAGGCAATATAACATCCCTTAGAGGAATATATTTAGGACAGGGGTCTATTTCATTGATTCTTACCCGACACCAGAGGGTGGCTTTGTTATAATAGCCATGCATGAAGCTACATCTACCTCAACCTGACTTTTGGACAGTGAGCAGCCTGATTCAAATTGAAAATCATCATAGCATGGGGTCTGACCTACTGAAATAAACAAAGGTAAGTAGAAAAATAATATTTGTGTCTCTTTTATTTAAGGAGAGGTTGCATGCAAAGGTAATTTCCGAGGGCCTGGGACTTGATTCCCCATGTGAAGAAGGTAATTATCACATCTGTAGAGCAACCTCTTACAGCTCACACCCACCTAGGTTTTTATAAACCTAGTATAAAAGACTCCAGCTTTTTATACTTTAGTGATCTCCGCTGCTAAGACCTGGGGAATCCAAATAATTTTTTTTTTCAATTCTTTCATCTTGAATTAGACTGGGAAGCATTTTTCTGTTGATGCATGCCCTGTGCTTGCTACAAACCTATTTAAACATAGATACTTAGGAACTGACTAGGATTTTCCCCAAATATCACTTAGCTGCTCACAAAACATTCTCCATCCAACATTCAAGATTAAACTTCTATTTCTAGCCTAGATGTCTTCACACTGTGGTCCACAGAGTCTGAATTATTCCATGTAGAACTATCAGGAGACATCAAGGGAAGTGAGGAGCAGAGTTACAGGAGCCTGCCCCATTGAAGAAGAGCAATCCTATCATTTTTATCTGTGTCACCTATTAGGATTCTCTACGATTAAAGTTCAGAAAAGGATTAATTGCAAAAAACTAATGCAATGATGGTTGTAACTTGATCTTCTCTAATGCTTTAAAAGTCCTCAGCTCTGTTCAATTACGTTTTTCTTTTCTCAGAATATGGTTGTACCTTGTTGATTACCTAGTTTAATCCAAGGTCTTGGAGGGGAAAGCTAAGGGGATAAGTTTCTTGTTTGGGGACGTTCTCACTCTGCTTTCTTGTCAGGGACCTCGATCCTTCTTTCAAACCAGGTCACTTGTTTCTCCAGCTAAGTCACATAAATAGCCTACATGAAAGAATGAAAAAGGTCTCCTTCATTCCGTATCAACAGAGATCAAAGAGATTCAAGTAATTTGTTTTCTTAATCAAATAAGGTATCTATCAAAATCAATGGAGATTAGTGGCAATTGAATCATAGTGTCCAGAGTTGATTAAGGAGAAACTATTTTCACACATCCAGGTTAAATATAAGCATAATTTTCTCAGTCTACAAATAGACCATGGCATTACTGGCAGAGTATACTTGGAACAATTTAGGCATTTGGATTTTGATGACAGAGTGTCAGCCTCAAGTGATTGTGCATAAGTAGCCATCACACTGACATCTGAGAGTGTCTCTCACAAATACTGACTTCCTTCTGGAAGGTCTTCCCTTGTTTTCTAGGGTACTGACTCATCTACCTGTCAATCACCCTTCTTCCTTTTAGAGAAGCAGTTGCATGCATGCTACATAGAAAGCAGAGTGTCTTCAGAGACATTACTTTAATACTTTATAGTATCACCAATTACTTTAAAACTTTTATTTATTTTGGTAGCATCAATTTCAAACTCCAGAAGAAATGAAATGAACCTGTGATTACATGTCATGACCAATGGAAACCTCATTTCTTCATTTTATTTTTTTTAATTTAACTGGGAGTTGATTTACAATGTTGTGTTAGTTTTAGGTGTAGAGCAAAGTGATTCATTTATATACATACATATATATATATATTATTTTTCAGATTCTTTTCCATTATAGGTTATTAACAGGCATTGAATATAGTTCTCTGTGTTATACAGTAGGTCCTTGTAGTTTATCTCTTTTAAAGATAGTAGTGTGTATCTGTTAATCCCAAATTCCCAATTTACCCTTCCCTTCTTTCCACTTTGGTAACCATAAGTTTGTTTTCTATGTCTGTGAGTCTGTTTCTGTTTTGTAAATAAATTCATTTGTATCATTTTTTTTTTTAGATTCCACATATAAGTGATATCATATGGTATTTGTCTTTCTCTGTCTGACTTATTTCACTTAGTATGATAATCTCTAGGTCCATCCACGTTGCTGCTAATGGTATTATTTCACTCTTTTTTATGACTGAGTAATAGTCCATTGTATATATACCACATCTTCTTTATATATTCATCTGTCCATGGACACTTAGATTGCTTCCATGTCTTGGCTATTGTAAATAGTGTTGTTACGAATATTGGGGTGCATGTATCTTTTCAAATTAGTTTTCATTTTTCCAGTTTATGCCCAGGAGTGAAGTTACTGGATCATATGGTAACTGTATTTTTAGTTTTTTAAGGAACCTCCATAATATTCTCCATAGTGGCTGCACAAATTTACATGGTGCAGACCAATGGTGCAGAGAGTACCCCATTCTCCACACTCTCTCCAGCATTTATTGTTTGTGGACTTTTTAATGAGGACCTTTCTGACCAATGTGAGCTGATACCTCATTGTAGTTTTGATTTGAATTTCTCTAATAATAGCAATGTTTAGCATCTTTTCATGTCCCTGTTAGCCATCTGTAGGTCTTCTTTCTAGAAATGTCTATTTTGTCTGTTTAGGTCTTCTGCCCATTTTTTGATTGGGTTGTTTGTTTTTTCTGATATATATATATATATATATATATATATATATATATATATATCCTATTTCTGATATTTATATATGTATATATATAATGTCTATTTAGGTCTTTTGACTGGGTTGTTTGGCTTTTTTTTTCATATTGAGATATATGAGCTGTTTGTATATTTGGAAATTAAGCCTTTTTCGTCTCATCCTAAATGTAGTACATCAGTATTTTAAGTACATCCTTATCTTTGTAGATTGCATTATAACGGTTGAATGAATATGGTCTAACTTAATGAAGGATGGAATCCATGATCTTCTACTTAGCAAGGGTGACCTTGGACATGATATTCACCTTGTCTTAGCCTAAAAATGTAATAATCATAGGCAGGGAATTGGACATAACACTGGTCATTAGGCCAAACTTTGTGATTCTCATAATGTATGACCTCGTATAAGTCATTTCACTTATCAGGGACTCCTATGCTTCAATTGCAATTGGGGAGACTATTTTGTCAAAGTTTTTCTAGGTCTAGATTTTATTTTTCATTCTGATTGGGAGAAAAAAAAGGATTTTAAAGGTGAGATTCAGGAATAGCTTTACACAGAAGTTTTAAATAGTTTTTAAAGTAAAAGCAGGACTGAAACTGGCCCAGATCAGGAATAGACTAATCCAGGTACAGGGACCAGCATTAGCTCAGGCACACAAGTGGAAAAGCACAGGTCACATACATGCTAGTGCCAAACTTAGACATTTTCATCTATCTGTGATATTTTATTCATAAGGCTAAATTATCAGTTAGTAAGATATTATGAAAGCTAAATTTATTCAATATAGGGCTTTATTTTATTATATATGCCTTTTTTTGCAGTTAAAATATTCTTTCTTAAAATGGAGTGTCAGTAATACAATTTGGAATATATAATCTTAAAAATGCCCTTACTTTACAAAATTAGATGTTTGCTACCATATAGTGGTCCCCAGCATGTTTTCTTAAACATTAAAAGTCTATGAACAGGGACTTCTCTGGTGGTCCAGTGGTTAAGACTCCGTGCCTCCACTGCAAGGGCCACAGGTTCAATCCCTGGTTCAGAAACTAAGATCTCACAAGCTGCACAACTGAAAAAAAAAAAAAAGTCAATGAACAAAACATCTAGGAACCACTACTGCAAGTCAAATAGCAAGTGATTCTGGTTGGAGCCCAGCCTCTTTGGTGACTAAGATTAATAAGATAGAGTTTGAAGGCTATGATTGTTAAGGTAGCTGTTATTATTATTTCTGTTCTATTAATGTATAAATAGGGGCTCAGGAAAGTCAATTTCCTTTTCCAAAGATTCATAGTCACTACTTTATGACTTGAAATCCTATGTTTCTAATGATCTTGGTGATCTTGGTGAAAGCAGGATCATTGGAGTAGTGAGTGTAGAATCGATTTTGCCTAACATTGTGGGGTAACAATAAAACATTATTTAGAACAGAATGACTTTCAAAACTTTTGTGAAATAAGATAGCTTTGGGCTGTAGATACATGTAAGGCATAGGTAAAATCAGAGCTATCATTTCTTAACATATTATTGGTGTTTGACAAAAAGATGCAAGGGAATACAACTTGTAGAAAAAGTGGAGATAGAGGAATAAAAATAAATAACTAAAGCAGTACAATCTATAATCAAGCTAAAAAATTGCTAATGCAATGACATATAGACTTTTTAGTTTCAGATATATCCCAGTTAATATCTCAAATCCACACGTTATATGCCATATGAATGTGACAATATAATATGAATGTAAATGTAAAATAATGAAACCATACAAATACTAGAAGAAAACATGGGTGAATTCCCCTTCAAACTAGTATAAGGAAAGACATTGTTACTGTAACTCAGCCTCCCTTTCTTTCTTCTGGCAACAAAACTAATTTTTCTTCAGATTGGGTGTGACCTGGATAAAACTCTCAATCAAAGAACATTGCCTTCTTTAGCCAAAACTTGTGTTTATGAGCAAAGCTAGTCCAGTCAGACTTTCTCCCCTGGAATTAAAATCAGTTTTAACATGTGCAGTTTATATCATTAAAGCATTAAATAGAAGCGAGGGAGACACATACAAATTACTCAACCACTCTCCTCCTTGAAAAGACAGAAATTGGTAGACTTACCCTCACATTGAGAGATTACATCTGTAAGGAAGAGGGGAAAAAAATGTAAAATGGTAAAAGCACATTTGATAATTTTGTAAGTCATTGGGAGTTTGGAACTTGACAATTTCGATTTTGTAGACTTGGCTAAGTTAGAAATAGTAACTGATAGAAACAGGAGAGGGAACTTAGAGCATGGGCAGGGGATAAGTTCTGTTTTGATGACTTAGTAGATATTAAAGACAGGACATATTACTGATTTAAATATATAAAATTGTACAACATTCACAGTGAAGTCGATGGAGCAGGGTAATGGAGATGCAGAACATATCCGGTATCTTATCTTTTCTGGGATCTTGATATACTCTACAATAAATAGAAAGTGTGTGTGAGTTAAACAAAAATTCAAGTATCTAAAAATTAAGGACATGGAACTTTACAGTTTTGCACTATTCACTCATTTACCTTTTAGGATTGTATTAGGATTTCAGTGAAATAGTTTATTATGGTGACCAAGTTCTGTTAATAATCATGAAGCAAAGTTATTTACATATCCCTTCAAACACACAGTATTACATTTCAATTATTGCTAATTACAGCAGGTTGTATACTTTATCATAAGTCTTACTAAACACAATATCCAATCTGCTGATAGCTCTAAAACAAGGAAATGAAGCTAGTAGTCTATGGAAAATAACAGTGAACTCAAAGAAGTAAAGATGGAGTAAAGACAAAAGACCAGAAATAAAAGAAAATTAAAAGAGTATAAGAAATGAGAGAATGGGATGTTATAATGTCAGTGGACACAAATTACTGTTGAATATTTTGGAGATGGTACAGGTATTTGTGAGTATAAGCCTTAGTATGTAACCATAGTTATATATAGATGAAATCGTGCTGAAATAATTATTGTTTATAAGATCAAGGCAATACCCTCTTGGATAACAACATCTCTCCAAATAATGGCATAAGATGGGATAGAAAACCTGTGAATGAAGTTTTGGGATAAAGTAAGACATTGGAAAATGACAGTGATAAGAAGCACCATTGAAGTCCTTCATTGTAGCTATGTCCTTTTCAGTATTTCCAGATTATTGCACAGCCAATAAAGTTGCTACTCCAGCTTTAGAGAATTAGACTCAAATATGAAGACATACAAATGGACAAACAATCAGCTATCAGATGTGCTATTGTCTCCACATGTGCTTCTAAACAGCACCAGACTGGTCTTTAAATTCTCCTAGAAAAGTGATCCTATTTACTCTTGTGGTATGTCTCAATGTTGTGCAAATTGAACACACATGAATCCTTCCTCATGAAGATATTCAAGATTTCAGAAGGATGGGTATGACATTACCAATAAAAGATTACTTTTAGTAATAATACTACTTTCTCAAATAGTAGTGAACAAGTGGGTTTTTTATTGATGTGCCAACTATTGATTATGCCTCTGCCTGATAAAATGTAGCTGTCCTTTTGTTACTGTAAAACTCCCCTCATTATATTTTATTTTGTAAGAGGATTTTTTCTTTTCACTTTCACAGTTCAGCCTGATACCAGGGAAAGTGGGATATATGCTTAAATCAGAGAAGAATTCAGGAGAGTTAACCCTAGGAATTTCATTAATGAAATATACTTTTGTGAAAGAAATGAAAGCTACTCATGGATACTGCCACGGGTGATTGGTGGGAGGAAGTGAGAGACATCTGAGGGACCTAGAGGCTAACAAGAAATACTTTATCACTCTTACATGAATGGCTTAATTTCTCCATGGATTAACCTCAGAATTGGTACATTTTGAATAGAGCATTGCACATGTGGGAAAATCCACAGGCTATCAAGTAAAGGAAATTAATGTCTCTATGTTTCTCATTTCAAAGAAGAGACTTACTATCTACTCCAGCATATAAAATTTCAATCAAAGTTCCATATACTCAGAATAATTCTGAGATACTGGTTTCAATTCTCTGTATTAATAGAATGTACATAGAATCGTCTGAGAAGAAACATCGTAAAGCCAATAAATCCCAGATATTTTCCTTTTTTATTTTCCACCTAATAATTTATCTTGGTACAAGTTTATTTAATTAAAACATCACCACCATTAAAGAATAAAACTGATTTAATATTACATGGGGCAGTGGTAGTAACTTGAAATGCAATATACTGTTTCTTCTGATAGAAAAAGTTAGGTAACAAGTGACAGGCTCTTGGGCACCAAGAGAAAGAACCTAGAACTACCAAGAGAAGATATTCACCAAATTCTGATTGTGTCCATAATTAGTCCTAATATTTCACATAAAATTTTCCACCTATTAATTGTCCAGAACATGTTTTTTTTTTTTTCATCTCAAATGTTCTCATTCAAATTGGTGAGTTGAGAGAGTGATATATGGACGGAAAATATGAGAAAGGTGAAAATACAAAATAATTAAATATTTCATATTCCCTAGATAACAAAGCCTAGGGCAAAAGTTTCCATGCTATCATATTATAGGAGATTGCAATCAGAGGGAAGCAAATGTGAAGGATAAAGGAAAGTGAGAGAGGAAAATAGAAAGAGCATGTACAAGAAGGAACATTTGTTCTCAGTAAGCACAGCTGATGGTAGGACATCCTCAGAAAGCCCAGATAAAAACACTGTATCTCAGGGAAATTCATGAAGGTAGGATGAGAGAATATCTGCTGGCTTTTTCTCAGTTTCCATTCCCTATTAGTCAAAGCCTATCTATGGGTCGTGAATAATCTTTATGTCCAGGATATAATTACCTGGCCCCTCACCTGAACTTTTGGAGATATTGAATGCTCTGTGTATCCAGACTGGGTGGTGCACAGATGTACCTGTCTGTACTTATCAGTCACCTTGTACATGTGAGATCCTTGCTTTGTGGTGGTGACAGCAGTTCCTGCAGAAATATGGGCTAGAACCATCTCTAGGCCCATTTTAGAGCGAGGAAGTATCCAAGGTCTAATGTTGGAGAGGTAGATAGGGCTGAGCATAACTTGAGTGACACATAATTTAGCTTGGTAAAGGTCATTTCCTGTGCCATTCTTGTATAGTTGGATCATGTAGGAATGAACATTGCCCTCAGTTGTAGGAGAGTATATATAGTCCTCAAAGGTCACCACCAGTTGAAATATTCTAAAAAGAGTTAAATAGAAAGGCTAAGCAAATATAACTGTTAATATTTATACCTATCTTTCTCCTCTCCCAACTAGTTTAGATTTCCCTCACCATTGGCATGACTTTGGCTGATGTGGATTGCTTTCTTGGAGAGATAGACCATAGTGAGCCCACAGTGGTCTGTACATTTAGCTGCTTTGCCCTTTGTCCCTGTGGTTATGGTTGGAGAAACGGACCATTTTCATAAGTGTTGTCCATTGAAGCACAAGAAAAATCCCGATGGATTCCCCTGGGGTAAACATACTCTTACCATCACCCTTGGGATAATCAGGTTGGATTATTTGTACTATAACTCCTTTCTTTGCTTTCTAATTTTCCGATAAGTAAAGCCTAAAATTGTAATGTGATAACCTGGATTGCAGTTCGGTGAATACCTTACTATATTCCCTGGTAAGAGCATAGTTCTACCACCACCACTCACACCAAAGGAAGCAAGAACAATTACCTGACAGATCCTAAACTTCGGGGAATGAGAAGTGCAAATCCCTCACTTGGATAACTGGGAATGAGTGTGTGAGATGTTGATCCTACTTACACTCCTTGACTGATGGAATGGAATATTCTACTGGGAACACTGCACTCTGCATTAATCATCGATTAAGTAATAACCTGCATCCTGAAGGACAATGTCCAATTTCACAAGGTGTTGTCAACTTGGTACATTAATTCAGTCTTCAGCACTCTATTCCAACAGCAATAGTCCTGTTCAATCCGGCTGGCTGATTCTTGTTGGTGGAATACATGGCATGACCAGTAAAAACCGTAATTATACTTTCATTGTCACAACTCCTTTCCTGGAAAGATCAGAGACAATATTGTGTGGGATACCATGTCAATAGATTAGGCATCCTGTAAATTTGATATTAGTACAGGTAACTTCACATTATCAGGGTTTCTCTTGATGCTTCAGTTACTGCACAGAGGCATTAATGGTTAATCCAAGTACTGATTTTAACATGGTTGAGTTTTTACTTCTGCCAAAGTGGATGGAGTTTGGTGAGATGGACCAGTACGTATTTGATGGCTACTAACCCTGAAGAATGATGCCATATTAAGGTTTCACTATCAGTCTCTGTTGTTGACAAATTGGATGCCAGCAGTTTAGCTAGCACATCTTTAGAGAAGAAAAGGTCCTATTTTGGAGCTCACACATACATTCCATTCTCTCCTAGGTGGTTACTTGTCCATGGGCACATGTACAAGTACCAAGATTGTCAAGGAAAGAGTCAAAGTGACCATCAGAGGATGAGTCACTCAGGCAGTTTTAAGTAACTCATCTCTGACGGATAATCTCTATTGACCATTCATAAGAGACAAAAAAGTTGGCATTTTTTTTTGTTCTTAATTTCCTAGATTCATCTGAACACCTATTCCTCGGGTAACTTTAGTCTGAAGTTTGCACTCTTGTTCTTTTTAGGCCTCTGACCAAACAATGTAGTCATTCTCTAATGCCCAAGGTTTACGGTATATCCATACCTCAGATCTCCTCTCCCACCAGATAATAGGCTTTATTTGATCATTGTGTTTAGGGTCACCCTTGAGATGAGTTGCAATTCAGTTCTTCCACAGCTAGTGCCAACTTATTGCACTAATTATCTATGGAGCTGGCCTGCCTCCTTTCTTTCCTCATGAAGGAACCACATATGAAGATACAGGCATGATTTCAGGGAGAAGTGACAGGTCAACTGAGACATATAGCATGGGAGTCTGAACTTCATTATCACGTCATTTACTTCCTTCTTCCATATTTGCTCAAATCTGATTTAAAACGAATCATGGCCATGATGATATAAATTATGTCTATGTCCACATCATTGTGTGATTGGGTAGATTTGACAATACCCTGGAGACATAATATCTTGCTGTGTAATTACTGGGTATTTTGTCTTTTTTAGGTCCAACAGTAGAAGTTGGAAGTAGACTTCAGAAGTCCAACTGAAGTCAGTGTAAATATCTGTGTCCATTATATTGTTGGACATAGTTTTGATGGGGTTATGTTTCATGTAAAGTCCATTGGTACTCCATGAAACTTTCTATATCCCAGGTACAGAAACAGTTAAGCAAAAACCAGAGAACAGAGGAGCTCAGAAAGAAGAACCTGCATCTAAATGGTTACAACTTCCCTATGTTGGGAACTCAATGATAAATATTACAAGATTTACCACCTTATGAGCAATAGGAGTGAGAAGAGTTTTTTTAAAAATTATATTCAGTCCTATAATCTTATTAAAAAAGAAAATGTACACAGTCATAATTTCCTTTTGGTGCTAATGGAAAATCAATAAAAATATATCATCTTTCAAGCCACAATAGATTACTTTATATTATTGAAGGTAATGCCTGTGCAAACTTAAATACAGTTCTAGAGAAATGGCTGAATTGTCAAGGTGAAATAGTTGTAATTGAGATAAGTCACAAATAGAATTAGCATATACTTCTGCAGTAAATCTTAACCTATTTGGAAACTGAGGCTTGATTCAGTGAAAAACAAGACTTACAATGTACTTTCAGAGGGAGGAAAACATAACTAATAAATGCATAATACTCTTGTACTTCTAAAATGCTTTCATAGACAATATTTCATTACTTGGAAGTATTTAGAGTGAGTTAACAAAAAACTAACAACACTTTGTCAAGTAGAAATACTGTTGGATCTAACTTAAAAGAATAAAGAATATTGTAATCACTAAGTTACTGGTAGTGTTTATATAAAATACATTTCTTAAGTAGTTTTTCTCTCAATAAAATGAATCAACTCCCTCTAAAATTTTACTTTATCAGGTTAGTTTTCATATGAATCATCACTTAATACATATTATAAAATATAAAATTAATATAATCTTTCAATATAGTTAAAAATGTTAGGATTTTAGTGTATTTGAGACAATATAAAATATACACTTTACATTTTAATTATTGATTAAACTTTTTAATTTTGGGGGGTATTTGCAATATTCAGGGCCAATTATAAAGCAGATATATGGGGAAAGATTTCTGCCATAATTTACATAAGTGAACAGGAAAATCAGATTTTTTTAATATTAGAGAATCAATAATGAGAGGTGTCTATGCATGGAAAAAATCATGTACACAGAGCTCATTTATGGCACACAAAGTTGTCAGTATAAGTGCATTTGTGTACCAACTGCAAAAAAGTCAAAGTTTCACATAAAATTTCTGCCTCTTGGAATTTAGTGACGAACAGATGTGTTTCTGGAAATGTGGGATTTTTCAGTGACAAGACCAGGATCATCCCAGCAAACTGAGATAATTATCCACTCTAACTATTGGACACATTTGCTTGGTGAATGAGAAGAGACAATTTATGTGGCTTATGGGAACATTCTTATGATCTTAGACAAACTCTTTGGGGTTCTTATAAGGTAATAACTCCCAGAAGGCTCCAAAGCACTTGCCTTTATTATAGAACATAGAGGAACTTTCAGAAAAGTAAGAAATCATTCTCAGTAAAATCATCTTTATTGAATTTATCATTCCCAACAGATAAAATTCAGTTCTACTTTCCATTCTCACCTATGCACTATCTGCTATCATATTATTTATATTAACTTTAGTTTTTAATGCTGAAAGTGTCTAAGTAAAATACAGACATCATAACATCTTATATACTTTATCACATGTTCTAAATATTAAAACATTTTTTTTGTAATTTCTTTTCTTTATTTTTTATGTTTTTGATTTGTTTTTTACATCTTTAATGGAGTATAATTGCTTTACAATGGTGTTAGTTTCTGCGTTATAACAAAGTGAATCCGTCATATATATATACATATGTCCCCATATCTCTTCCCTCTTGCACATCTCTCCCTACCACCCTCTCTATCCCACCCCTCTAGGTGGTCACAAAGCACCGAGTTGATCTCCCTGTGCTATGCGGCTGCTTCTCACTAACTATCCATTTTACGTTTGGTAGTGTATATATGTCCATGACACTCTCTCATTTTGTCACAACTTACCCTTCAACCTCCCCATATCCTCAAGTCCATTCTCTAGTAGGTCTGTGTCTTTATTCCTGTCTTACCCCTAGGTTCTTCATGACATTTTTTTTCTTAGATTCCATATATATGTGTGAGCATATGGTATTTGTCTTTCTCTTTCTGACTTACTTCACTGTGTATGACAGACTCTAGGTCCATCCGCCTCACTACAAATAACTCAATTTTGTTTCTTTTTATGACTGAGTAATATTCCATGTATATATGAGCCACATCTTCTTTATCCATTCATCTGATGATGGGCACTTAGTTTGTTTCCATCTCTGGGCTATTGTAAATAGAGCTGCAATGAACATTTTGGTACATGACTCTTTTTGAATTATGGTTTTCTCAAGGTATATGCCCGGGAGTGGGATTGTGGGGTCATATGGTAGTTCTATTTGTAGTTTTTTAAGGAACCTCCATACTGTTCTCCATAGTGGCTGTACCAATTCACATTCCCACCAGCAGTGCAAGAGTGTTCCCTTTTCTCCACACATTCTCCAATATTTATTGTTTCTAGATTTTTTGATGATGGCCATTCTGACTGGTGTGAGACGATATCTCATTATAGATTTGAGTTGCATTTCTCTAAAGATTAATGATGTTAAGCATTCTTTCATGTGATTGTTGGCAATCTGTAGAACTTCTTTGGAGAAATGTCTATTTAGGTCTTCTGCCCATTTTCGGATTAGGTTGTTCATTTTTTTGTTATTGAGCTGTATGTGCTGCTTATAAATTTTGGAGATTAATCTTTGTCAGTTGCTTCATTTGCAAATATTTTCTCTCGTTCTGAGGGTTGTCTTTTGGTCTTGTTTATGGTTTCCTTTGATGTGCAAAAGCTTTGAAGTTTCATTAGGTCCCATTTGTTTATTTTTGTTTTTTATTTCCATTTTTCAATGAGGTGGGTCAAAAAGGATCTTGCGGGAATTTCTGTCATAGAGTGTTCTGCCTATGTTTTCCTCTAAGAGTTTGATAGTTACTGACCTTACACTTAGGTCTTTAATCCAATTTGAGCTTATTTTTGTGTATGGTGTTAGGGACTGGTCTAATCTCATACTTTTACATGTACCTGTCCAGTTCTCACAACTCTCCTTATTGAAGAGGCTGTCCTTTCTCCACTGGACATTCCTGCCTCCTTTATCAAAGATAAGGTGATCATATGTGTGTGGGTTTATCTCTGGGATTTCTATCCTGTTCCATTGATCTATATTTCTGTTTTTGTGCCAGTACCATACTGTCTTGATTACTGTAGCTTTGCAGTATAGTCTAAAGTCGGGGAGCCTGATTCCTTCAGCTCCATCTTTCCTTCTCAAGATTGCTCTGGCTATTCAGAGTCTTTTGTGTTTCCATACAAATTGTGAAAATTTTTGTTCTAGTTCTGTGAAAAATGCCAGTGGTAGTTTGATAGGGATTTCATTGAATCTGTAGATTGCTTTGGGTAGTAGAGTCATTTTCACAATGCTGATTCTTCCAATCCAAGAACATGGTATATCTCTCCATCTATTTGTATCATCTTTAATTTCTTTCATCAGTGTCTTACAATTTTCTGCATACAGGTCTTTTGTCTTTTTAGGTAGGTTTACTCCTAGATATTTTTTTCTTTTTTTGCAATGGTAAATGGGAGTGTTTTCTTAATTTCACTTTCAGATCTTTCATCACTAATGTATAAGAATGCCAGAGATTTCTGTGCATTAATTTTGTATCCTGCTACTTCACCAAATTCATTCATTAGCTCTAGTCGTTTTCTGGTAGCATCTTTAGGTTTATCTATGTATAGGGTCATGTCATCTGCAAACAGTGACAGCTTTACTTCTTCTTCTATGATTTGGATTCCTTTTATTTCCTTTTCTTCTCTGATTGCTGTGGCTAAAACTTCCAAAACTATGTAGAATAAGAGTGGTGAGAGTGGGCAACCTTGTCTTGTTCCTGATATTAGTGGAAATGGTTTCAGTTTTTCACCATTGAGGATGATGTTGGCTGTGGGTTTGTCATATATGGCCTTTTTTTATGTTGAGGAAAGTTCCCTCTATGTCTACTTTCTGGAGGGTTTTTAACATAAATAGGTGTTGAATTTTGTCAAAGGCTTTCTCTGCATCTATTGAGATGACCATATGGTTTTTCTCCTTCAGTTTGTTAATATGGTGTATCGCATTGATTGATTTGCGTATATTGAAGAATCCTTGCATTCCTGGAATAAACCCCACTTGATCATGGTGTATGATCCTTTTAATGTGCTGTTGGATTCTGTTTGCTAGTATTTTGTTGAGAATTTTTGCATCCATGTTCATCAGTGATATTGGCCTGTAGTTTTCTTTCTTTGTGACATCTTTGTCTGGTTTTGGTACCAGGATGATGTTGGCCTCATAGAATGAGTTTGGGAGTGTTCCTCCATCTGCTATATTTTGGAAGAGTTTGAGAAGGATAGCTTTTAGCTCTTCAGTAAATGTTTGATAGAATTTGCCTGTGAAGTCATCTGGTCCTGGGCTTCTGTTTGTTGGAAGATTTTTAATCACAGTTTCAATTTCAATGCTTGTTATTGTTCTGTTCATATTTTGTATTTCTTCCTGATTCAGACTTGGCAGGTTGTGCATTTCTTAGAATTTGTCCATTTCTTCCAGGTTGTCAATTTTTTTGGCATAGAGTTGCTTGTAGTCATCTCTCATGATCTTTTGTATTTCTGCTGTGTCAGTTGTTACTTCTCCTTTTTCATTTCTAATTCTATTGATTTGAGTCTTCTCCCTCTTTTTCTTGATGAGCCTGGCTAATGGTTTATCAATTTTGTTTATCTTCTCAAAGAACCAGCTTTTAGTTTTATTGATCTTTGCTATTGTTTCCTTCATTTATTTTTCATTTATTTATTATCTGATTTTTATGATCTCTTTCCTTCTGCTAACTTTGGGTTTTTTTTTTTGTTCTTCTTTCTCTAACTGCTTTAGGTGCAAGGTTATGTTGTTTATTCAAGATGTTTCCTGCTTCTTAAGGTGGGCTTGTATTGCTATAAACTTCCCTCTTAGAACTGCTTTTGTTGCATCCCATAGGTTTTGGATCCTCATGTCTCCATTGTCATTTGTTTCTAGGTATTTTTTGATTTCCTTTTTGATTTCTTCAGTGATCACTTCATTATTAAGTAGTGTATTGTTTAGCCTCCATGTGTTTATATTTTTTACAGATCTTTTCCTGTAATTGATATATAGTCTCATAGCATTGTGGCCAGAAAAGATACTTGATACAATTTCAGTTTTCTTACATTAACCAAGGCTTGATTTGTGACCCAAGATATGATCTATCCTGGATTATGTTCCATGAGCACTTGAGAAAAATGTGTATTCTGTTGTTTTTGGATGGAAGGCCCTATAAATATCAATTAAGTCCATCTTGTTTAATGTATCATTTAAAGCTTGTGCTTCCTTATTTACTTTCATTTTGGATGATCGGTCCATTGGTGAAAGTGGGTGTTAAATAAATATTAAAACACTTTTCATCAATTGCCAAGCATGACATGCCCACGCGTAACAAAATTAATAGAAATTCCATAATGTCATCTAATGTGTAGCCCATATTTAAATTCACCAAATTGTTTGACTTAACCCAGGACTGTACATGCCATATTCTCCCTTGGTTTCTTATAATTTAAAACAATTCCTGTGTTTTTATCTTCTTTTAAAACTCTTATTCTTTGACATCCATGAAGCAATCCTCGGGTGTCTTTGTTTGTTTGGTTTCTGTATTTGCCTTTTAAAAACTTTTATTTACCATCTTTTAAAATCAGTTTTTCTTATGCTAAAATTTTATCTAGGGGCAGAGGGGAAGATGGCGGAAGAGTAAGACGCGGAGATCACCTTCCTCCCCACAGATACACCAGAAATACATCTACACGTGGATCAACTGCTACAGAACACATACTGAATGCTGGCAGAAGACCTCAGACCTCCCAAAAGGCAAGAAACTCCCCACGTACCTGGGTAGGGCAAAATAAAAAAAGAAAAAAACAGAGACAAAAGAATAGACCTGCACCAGTGGGAGGGAGCTGTGAAGGAGGAAAGTTTCCACACACTAGGAAGCCCCTTGGCAGGCAGAGACTGCGGGTGGCAGAGGGGGGAGCTTTGGACCCGCAGAGGAGAGCACAGCAACAGGGGTGCGGAGGGCAAAGTGGGGACATTACCGCACAGCGGATCGGTGCCAACCAGCACTCACCAGCCCAAGAGGCTTGTCTGCTCACCTGCCGGGGCAGGCGGGGCTGTGAGCTGAGGCTCGGGCTTTGGTTGGAGCCCAGGGAGAGGACTGGGGTTGGCTGCATGAACGCAGTCTGAAGGGGTTAGTGCACGACGGCTAGCCGGGAGGGAATCCGGGAAAAGGTCTGGAGCTGCCGAAGAGGCAAGAGACTTTTTCTTTCCTCTTTTTTTCCTGGTACGCGTGGAGAGGTGATTAAGAGGGCTGCTTAAAGGAGCTCCAGAGGTGGGCGCGAGCCGCGACTAAAATCGCGGACCCCAGAGATGGGTGGGAGATGCTAAAGCTGCTGCTGCCACCACCAAGGGGCCTGTGTGCGAGCACAAGTCACTATCCACACCCTTCTTCTGGGGAGACTGTGCAGCCCGCCACTGCCAGGTTCCCGGGATCCAGGGACAACTTCCCCGGGAAAACGCAAGGCGGGCCTCAGGCTGGTGCAATGCCACGCTGGCGTCTGCCGCCGCAGGTTCGCCCCGCACTCTGTGCCCCTCCCTCCCCCCAGCCTGAGTGAGTCAGAGTCCCCGAATCAGCGGCTCCTTTAACCCCGTCCTGTCTGAGCAAAAAACAGACGCCCTCCAGCAACCTACACGCAGAGGCGGGGCCAAATCCAAAGCTGAGCCCCTGGGAGCTGTGAGAACAAAGAAGAGAAAGGGAAATCTCTCCCAGAAGCCTCAGAAGCAGTGGATTAAAGCTCCACAATCAACTTGATGTACCCTGCATCTGTGGAATACATGAATAGACAGCGAATCATCCCAAATTGAGGAGGTGGACTTTGCGAGCAAGATTTATGATTTTTCCCCCTTTTCCTCTTTTTGTGAGTGTGTATATGTATGCTTCTGTGTGAGATTTTGTCTGTATAGCTTTGCTTCCACCATTTGTCCTAGGGTTCTATCCGTCCGTTTTTTTTTGGTTTATTTGTTTTGTTTTTAATTTCTCTTCTTAATAATTAATTTTAATTATTTTATTTTACTTTATCTTTTCTTTCTTTCTTTCTTTCTTTCTTTCTTTCTTTCTTTCTTTCTTTCTTTTTCTTTCTTTTTCTTTCCTTCCTTCCTTCCTTCCTTCCCTCCTTTAGAAAATGAATCATCCCAAATTGAGGAGGTGGACTATGAGAGCAAGATTTATGATTTTTCCCCTTTTCTTCTTTTTGTGACTGTGTCTGTGTATGCTTCTGTGTGAGATTTTGTCTGTATAGCTTTGCTTCCACCATTTGTCCTAAGGTTCTTTCCGTCCGTTTTTTTTTTTCTTAATAATTATTTTTTTAATTTAATAACTTTATTATATTTTACTTTATTTTATTTTAATTTAACTTCTTTCTTTCTTTCTTTTTTCCTTCCTTCCCTCCTTCCTTCCTTCCTCCCACAATACCTCCCTCCCCCACTACCTCCCTCCTTTCTTTCCTTCTTTCTTTCTTTCTTTTTTCTTTCTTTCTTTTTTCTTTCTTTCTTTCTTTCTTTCTTTCTTTCTTTCTTTCTTTCTTTCTTTCTTTCTTTCTTTCTTTCTTTTTCTTCCTTCCTTATTCTTTCCTTCCTTTCCTCCTTTCTTTTTTCTTTCTTCTTACTTCTACTAATTCTTTCTCTCTATTTTTTCTCCCTTTAATTCTGAGCCATGTGGATGAAAGTCTCTTGGTGCTGCAGCCAGGAGTCAGTGCTGTGCCTCTGAGGTGGGAGGGCCAACTTCAGGATGCTGGTCAACAAGAGACCTCCCAGCTCCACATAATATCAAATGGTGAAAATCTCCCAGAGATCTCCATCTCAACACCACCACCCAGCTACACTCAACGACCAGCAAGCTACAGTGCTGGACACCCTATGCCAAACAACTAGCAAAACAGGAACACAACCACACCCATTAGCAGAGAGGTTGCCTAAAATCATAATAAGTCCACAGACACCCCAAAACAAACCACCAGACGTGGACCTGCCCACCAGAAAGACAAGATCCAGCTTCAACCACCAGAACACAGGCAGTAGTCCCCTCCACCAGAAGCCTACACAACCCACAGAACCAACCTTAGCCACTGGGGACACACATCAAAAACAACGGGAACTATGAAACTGCAGCCTGCAAAAAGGAGACCCCAAAAACAGTAAGATAAGCAAAATGAGAAGACAGAAAAACACACAGCAGATGAAGAAGCAAGATAAAACCACACCAGAACTAACAAATTAAGAGGAAATAGGCAGTCTACCTGAAAAAGAATTCAGAATAATGATAGCAAAGATGATCCAAAATCTTGGAAACAGAATAGAGAAAATGCAAGAAATATTTAACAAGAACCTAGAAAAACTAAGGGGAAACAATCAATGATGAACAAAACAATAAATTAAATTAAAAATGCTCTAGATGGGATCAATAGCAGAATAACTGAGGCAGAAGAACGGATAAGTGACCTAGAAGATAAAATATTGAAATAACTACTGTAGAGGAGAATAAAGAAAAAAGAATGAAAAGAACTGAGGACAGTCTTAGAGACCTCTGGGACAACATTAAATGCACCAACATTTGAATTATAGGGGTCCCAGAAGACAAAGAGAAAAAGAAAGGGACTGAGTAAATGTTTGAAGAGATTATAGTTGAAAACTTGCCTAATATGGGAAAGGAAATAGTTATTCAAGTCCAGGAAGCACAGAGAGTCCCATACAGGATACATCCAAGGAGAAATAAGCCAAGACACATATTAATCAAACTGCCAAAAATTAAATACAAAGAAAGCATATTAAAAGCAGCAAGGGAAAAACAACAAATAACACACAAGGGAATCCCCATAAGGATAACAGCAGATCTTTCAGCAGAAATTCTGCAAGTCAGAAGGGAGTGGCAAGACATACTGAAAGTGATGAAGGAGAAAAATCTGCAACCAAGATTACTCTACCCAGCAAGGATCTCATTCAGATTTGATAGAGAAATTAAAAGCTTTACAGTCAAGCAAAAGCTGAGAGAGTTCAGCACCACCAAACCAGCTTTACAACAAATGCTAAAGGAACTTCTCTAGGCAACAAACACAAGAGAAGGAAAAGGCCTACAATGATGACCCCAAAACAATTTAAAAAATGGGAATAGGAATATACATATCGATAATTACCTTAAATGTAAATGGACTAAATGCTCCCACCAAAAGACACAGATTGGCTGAATGGATACAAAAACAAGAACCATATATATGCTGTCTACAAGAGACCCACTTCAGAACTAGACACACATACGGACTGAAAGTAAGGGGATGGAAAAAGATATTCCATGCAAATGGAAACCAAAAGAAAGCTGGAGTAGCAATTCTAATATCAGACAAAATAGACTTTAAAATAAAGAGTATTAGAAGAGACAAAGAAGGACACTACATAATGATCAAGGGATCGATCCAAGAAGAAGATATAACAATTGTAAATATTTATGCACCCAATATAGAAACACCTCAATACATAAGGCAAATACTAACAGCCATAAAAGGGGAAATAGACAGTAACACATTCATAGTAGGGGACTTTAACACCCCACTTTCACCAATGGACAGATCATCCAAAATGATAATAAATAAGTAAACACAAGTTTTAAATGATACATTAAACAAGATGGGCTTAATTGATATTTATAGGACACTCTGTCCAAAAACAACAGAATACACATTTTTCTGTAGGCTCATGGAACATAATCCAGGATAGATCATATCTTGGGTCACAAATCAAGGTTTGGTAAATTGAAGAAAATTGAAATTGTATCAAGTATCTTTTCCGAGCACAATGCCATGAGACTAGATACAAATTACAGGAAAAGATCTGTAAAAAATACAAACACGTGGAGGCTAAACAATACACTACTTAATAACGAAGTGATCACTGAAGAAATCAAAAAGGAAATCAAAAAATACCTAGAAACAAATGACAATGGAGACACGACAACCCAAAACCTATGGGATGCAGCAAAAGCAGTTCTAAGAGGGACGTTCATAGCAATACAAGTCCACCTTAAGAAACAGTAAACATCTAGAATAAACAACTTAACCTTCACCTAAAGCAATTAGAGAAAGAAGAACAAAAAAACCCCCAAAGTTAGCAGAAGGAAAGAGATCATAAAAATCAGATCATAAATAAATGAAAAAGAAATGAAGGAAACATTAGCAAAGATCAATAAAACTAAAAGGTGGTTCTTTGAGAAAATAAACAAAATAGATAAATCATTATCCAGACTCTTCAAGGAAAAAAGAGAGAAGACTCAAATCAATAGAATTAGAAATGAAAAATGAGAAGTAACAACTGACACTCCAGAAATAGAAAAGACCATGAGACATGACTACAAGAAACTCTATGCCAATAAAATGGACAACCTGGAAGAAATGGACAAACTCTTAGAAATGCACAACCTGCCAAGACTGAATCAGGAAGAAATAGAAAATATGAAGAGACCAATCACAAGCACTGAAATTGAAACTGTGATTAAATTTCTTCCAAAAAACAAAAGACCAGGACCAGATGCCTTCACAGGCAAATTCTATCAAACATTTACTGAAGAGCTAACACCTATCCTTCTCAAACTCTTCCAAAATATAGCAGAGGGAGGAGCACTCCTAAATTCATTCTATGAGGCCACCATCACCTTGATACCAAAACCAGACAAGGATGTCACAAAGAAAGAAAACTACTGGCCAATATCACTGATGAGCATAGATGCCAAAATCCTCAACAAAATACTAGCAAACAGAATCCAACAGCACATTAAAAGGATCATACATCATGATCAAGTGGGGTTTATTCCAGGAATGCAAGGATTCTTCAATATACGCAAATCAATCAATGTGATACACCAAATGAACAAATTGAGGGAGAAAAACCATATGATTATCTCAATAGATGCAGAGAAAGCCTTTGACAAAATTCAACACCCATTTATGATAAAAACCCTGCAGAAAGTATGCATAGAGGGAACTTTCCTCAACTTAATAAAGGCCATATATGACAAGCCCACAGACAACATCATCCTCAATGGTGAAAAACTGAAAGCATTTCCACTAAGATCAGGAAAAAGACAAGGTTGCCCACTCTCACCACTCTTATTCAACATAGTTTTGGAAGTTTTAGCCACAGCAATCAGAGAAGAAAAGGAAACGAAAATAATCCAAATTGGAAAAGAAGAAGTAAACTGTCACTATTTGCAGATGACATGATCCTATACATAGAGAATCCTAAAGATGCTACCAGAAAACTACTAGAGCTAAACAATGAATTTCGTAAAGTAGCAGGATACAAAATTAATGCACAGAAATATCGGGCATTCCTATACATTAATGATGATAAATCTGAAAGTGAAATTAAGAAAACACTCCCATTTACCATTGCAACAAAAAGAATAAAATACCTAGGAATAAACCTACCTAAGGAGACAAAAGACCTGTATGCAGAAAATTATAAGACACTGATGAAAGAAATTAAAGATGATACAAACAGATGGAAAGATATACCATGTTCTTGGATTGGAAGAATCAACATTGTGAAAATGACTCTACTACCCAAAGCAATCTACAGATTCAATGCAATCCCTATCAAACTACCACTGGCATTTTTCACAGAACTAGAACAAAACTTTTCACAATTTATATGGAAACACAAAAGACCCCGAATAGCCAAAGCAATCTTGAGAACAAAAAACGGAGCTGGAGGAATCAGGCTCCCTTACTTCAGACTATACTACAAAACTACAGTAATCAAGACAGTATGATACTGGCACAAAAGAAGAAATATAGATCAATGGTACAGGATAGAAAACCCAGAGATAAACCCACACACATATGGTCACCTTATCCTTGATAAAAGAAGCA
Source organism: Delphinus delphis (assembly GCF_949987515.2). Lineage (NCBI taxonomy): Eukaryota > Metazoa > Chordata > Mammalia > Artiodactyla > Delphinidae > Delphinus > Delphinus delphis. The sequence continues at coordinate 17,875,001 of NC_082694.2, read as the reverse complement.
GGAATGTCCAGTGGAGAAAGGACAGCCTCTTCAATAAGTGGTGCTGGGAAAACTGGACAGTACATGTAAAAGAATGAAATTAGATCACTCCCTAACACCATACACAAAAATAAGCTCAAAATGGATTAACGACCTAAGTGTAAGGCCAGAAAGTATCAAACTCTTAGAGGAAAACATAGGCAGAACACTCTATGACAGAAATCACAGCAAGATCCTTTTTGACCCACTTCCTAGAGAAATGGAAATAAAAACAAAAATAAACAAATGGGACCTAATGAAATTTCAAAGATTTTGCACATCAAAGGAAACCATAAACAAGACCAAAAGACAACCCTCAGAATGGGAGAAAATATTTGCAAATTAAGCAACTTACAAAGGATTAATTTCCAAAATTTACAAGCAGCTCATGCAGCTCAATAACAAGAAAACAAACAACCCAATCCAAAATTGGGCAGAAGACCTAAATAGACATTTCTCCAAAGAAGATATACAGACTGCTAACAAACACATGAAAGAATGCTCAACATCATTAATCATTAGGGAAATGCAAATCAAAACTACAATGAGATATCATCTCACACCAGTTAGAGTGGCCATGATCAAAAAATCTAGAAACAATTAATGCTGGAGAGTGTGTGGAGAAAAGGGTACACTCTTGCACTGCTGGTGGGAATGTGAATTGGTACAGCCACTATGGAGAACAGTATGGAGGTTCCTTAAAAAAACTACAAATAGAACTACCATATGACCCTGCAATCCCACTACTGGACATATACCCTGAGAAAACCATAATTCAAAAAGAGTCATGTGCCAAAATGTTCATTACAGCTCTATTTACAATAGCCTGGAGATGGAAACAACCTAAGTGCCCATCATCGGATAAATGGATAAAGAAGATGTGGCACATATATACAATGGAATATTACTCAGCCATAAAAAGAAACAAAATTGAGCTATTTGTAATGAGGTGGATAGACCTAGAATCTGTCATACAGAGTGAAGTAAGTCAGAAGGAGAAAGACAAATACTGTATGCTAACACATATATTTGGAATTTAAGAAAAAAAAATTCATGAAGAACCTAGGGGTAAGTCAAGAATAAAGACACAGAGCTACTGGAGAACGGACTTGAGGATATGCGGAGGGGGAAGGGTGAGCTGTGACAAAGTGAGAGAGAGGCATGGACATATATACACTAACAAATGTAAGGTAGATAGCTAGTGGGAAGCAGCCACATAGCACAGGGATATCAGCTCGGTGCTTTGTGACCGCCTGGAGCAGTGGGATAGGGAGGGTGGGAGGGAGGGAGATGCAAGAGGGAAGAGACATGGGAACATGTGTATATGTATACCTGATTCACTTTGTTACAAAGCAGATACTAACACACCACTTTAAAGCAATTATACCCCAATAAAGATGTGAAAAAAACAAACAAACAAACAAACAAATTTATCTATAACCCTGATCTCTGTACATTCAAATCTCTATTTTGAATTTGTCAACTGGGTGCAGGAATCTGGCTGTCCACAGCATGCTAAGCTCAGTATTTCGCACATAAACCCTTTATATCTACCCCTTCCCTGCCACAATGAAATCTACTCCTTTTCTTCTCTTCTTTTGATAACTAAAGTCAGATGAGAATAGAGATTTTGTTTGTATTTCTGCTTTTTCATAACCACCAGTTTTTTTGTGTGTGCTAATTCAGGATGAATCTTTCAGTAGTCTTCCTATTTACAAATTCCAAGTTCACACATATGCAATCTACAAACCATAACCTATTATTCTCACGACTATGTTTATAAATTCCAATGTGTCTAATTTATTCTTTTTTTACATTTCTGTTTCCTTTCATATATGTCTCTTAGCAATTCACATCTTAATATTTGTGTTTATAATGCCTTTCTCCTTTAATCATTTTATTATAATAGATGTCAGACTACACATATCTGAGGAATTTAAAAATATGTATTTAATATCATAATTCAGATTTTCATTTTTGCTGAGCATAAATTTAGTTCCTCATTTTTGCAAATGTTGGCTATCAATTTGAATGATAGTTTCTGTCATTTATTTTGAAATTTTCATTCTCAGTCTTATCCTCAAAGAGATTAGTCAGGAGCATCTCTTGGTGATCACACATTCCATATTTTGCATTTACAGTTGTGCTCCACTCTGTTTCTGAGGTCCTTGCTGATATTGGGGTTAGCTTAGTTCCAACTTGGCCATGTACTTTTTGCTAGTTATGTTTATTTTCTCCAGCCAACAAATGCAAGGAGTTGTATCAAACCTCAGCCAGCTGGACTAAATTAATAGGTAGGGAGCCCCAGCCTCTGATTTCACAACATGAGCCAGACTTCGATATTCAACAATGCCTAAGGTGTTTTGGTCCCTGTTATCCAGAAACAAAAACTCCAGACCCTCTTCTCATGTATTCAGCCCTTGATCCCAGCAGGCACACAGCTTCTGCCCTGGTTCACTACAGTATGTTTCTATTCATATTATGGTCCATGGAAATATTTTTTCTTGTTTGTAGTTATATCATTTCATTTCATTTCATTTTTATGTACTCTTAAAGTTGCCATTTTCGAAGGGAAGGGAAGATTTAAATGCAGGAACTATAGACTTATCTTGGCTGGAATTCCCCCAGTGTCTTTTCAAGATTCCATCGCAATCTCTTGTCTACAGCAGCAAAATATATTCAATATTTTTTGCTGTTTTCTCATCACTTCCCAAAAGCAATCTGTGGTCAATTCCTAATGTTTTATAGAAACTACTCTCAGAAAAATCACTGATAATTCCTGCAGCAACCATTTCAACTTACTTTTTCCTATCTTCTGTCATTGCAACAGTGGATACTTGCTAATCTCCTCCTGCTTTAAATTGCTTTTGGTAGTATTATTTCCATACTTTATACACACTGTTATTCTGGTATAAGAGTATGCATGTCAAATCAAAACAAACAGACTAGAAGTAGGTCTTCTATTATGCTCATATATAACTGTTTCTTTGTCACGTAGAAGAGTCAAGATAAACACCTCAGACTAAAACTTTAAAATTAATCATTGGTTTTCTATTAATTGTGTGCAGCAAAATTAATTACTTATTCTCTAAAGAGTCATGTAGAATTTTTATTCCACTGAACTTATTTTCCTGTATGTAACTGGAGGAGAGAAGACAAGTGAAACAAAAAGTAATTTTGAATTCTAATTTGCCAGCTTGCTATATACATGCTGGTATGGGGGAACATTTGAGTACCCTAAAATTTTATTTTATGGTGTATCATGTAAAGAAAAGTTATGAATTAAAGCAATGATTTCATTTCTTAGGTCTCATTCTAGAGACAATACTATACTCTTGGTGGCATAGAATAGTAATATACTATCTTTAATTGAAATGTTTTTGAGATACCTGTAAATTCTCCTACTATTGTTAGAAATAATAGAAACATATCAATGTACATTTTGCCAACTTCTCCCCAGTGGTAACATTTTGCAAAAGTATATACAATTATTACAAACTTGATATAAACAGTAATAAGACCCACTCATTCAAATTTTCCCAGTTTTACTTGTACTCATTTATGTGCATATTTTGTTCTATTGAATTTTATCACTTGTGTAGGTACATTTATCCACCATCATAGTGAAGAGACTGAACACTTCTGTCAATCCAATTAGAAAGTGGCAAAAAACATTCAGAGAAATTTCACTAAAGAAGAGAATATACAGATAGCAAACAAACATGTGAAAAGATTTTCAACACTATTAGCCATAAGAATGAAAATTAAAATAATAATGAGATATTAATACACACCAATCAAATAGCTATAATAAAAAAATAATGAAAACATTAGACACTGTTAAGGATGTAGAGAAACTAGATCTCTTGTGCATTGTTGGTGGGAATGTAAAATGGTAGAGCCACTTTGGAAAAAATTTGGACAATTTCCTATACAATTAATAGGTCCTTACTGTACCACTTAAGGATTGGACTTTCCAGTTTTAATCCTGAATAAATGAAAATTTGTGTTCATACAAAAAGCTGTAAGCAAATGTTCATTGTAAGCTTATTTCTAATAAGCAAAAACTGGAAACAACACAAATGCCATTGAACAGCTGAAAGGTTAAATAAACTGCAATATATTCATACCATAGAATATTACTTAGCAATAAAAGCAATGAACTATTGATATTTGCAATAGCTTGGATAACTACTCATGGAAATATGCTGAGTGAAAAAAGCTAATGTATAAAGATTGCATACTATATGATTAAATTTATATATAAATTTGGAAAGACAAAATTTTAGAAATAGTGAACACATTAGTGATGCCAGGAGAGAAACAGGAGGTGGGAGGGATATTGTTATGGTTTTAAAACAGCAACACAAGGGATACTTGTGGTAATACAACACTTTATTTTTCTGTGACACCCTTTTGGTAAGGAATCTAACATTCTTTTATAGACACTATTGTATTAATTTTTATAATACTCTTAAGAATAAAAAGAAACATCATAAAAGATGGTGATAAAAATTATACTGATAGCTATAACCATATCTATATACACATACACATGTACATTACACAATGGCATATAATTCTATATATATATTGTATTTCATATATATATATATATATATATATGGAATGACATTCCACTCAATATGTATTACATTGTGTGTGTGTGTGTATATATATATATATATATATATACATGTACAAATATTATATATATATATATATATATATATATATATATATATATATATATATACATATATACACACACACACTTGTGTGTGTGTGAGAGAGAGAGAGGGAGAGAATGGGAAATCAATTCCATGGTTTGGTATTAGATTTGAGTTAAAGAAATAAATGGGAAAAATAACAAGTAACAAACTACTAAGATGTGCCTTATTTTCATCCATTTCAATATAATTTGGTTGCTCATAAAAAAAATTATTTAAGAAAACTCAGACATATTTATTACAAAAAATATAATGCACTAGACTTCAACAAGTATTCCTAAATACATTCTAGTAATTCAATAATTTTTGGCTGGGATATCTAATTGTTTTCCTAGGATAACAATTCTCAGAAAAGCCACAAGACCTACTGAAGCAGAAAAATGTTCATTCTCTAACACTGTTAATTTGCTTTATGCTTAACCAGTATTTACTGAACAACACTTTTATTTAAGTCTGTTGAAAGATTTAGAATAAAAAGGTCATTGACTGTACACCTGAGATTCAGTTATCATTAGAAATATTAAACTTTAAATAGGTATATTTTGTCTTGGAGAAAGGGAAGGAGTAATTAATTCTGACTGTGAAACAGTGACATTTAAGTTGGACATATAAAAAAGAGGATCATAGTGAGAAACAAATAAATATATGGAAAAACATATTTCTTCAAAACTATACTCCATATTCTTGTCTTACATTCTTATCCTTTATCCAAATCACCATCAAGTATTGCTTGGACTCTCCTTGGGACAAAGATATTCCTGACATAAGTAAAGTCACATATGAAGATGATGTGGTGAGAGGTACATCTGGGGAAAATAATTGGGACAAGACCATGAGGGCATTGAATAATAAGCTACACACAGAATACCCATTCTCTTATAATAGCCAGTGTAGAAAATATAGGTTCATGGCGCTTTTCAAAAATTGTAACTCTTTATATATGGGAGATGAACCAGATAACGTCAAAAGTCTGAACCATTTGTTTTGTTTGCGTCATAATTGTTCTTTGTACTCTCATGTGTTTGGGGGTTCATTATAGGGCACTGTCATTAATTTTTTACACTTAATTTTGCTACATTTGACTATGAGTTCCTTAAAATTAGTAAGCACATTTTATTTATATTGTATCCTTAGTGCTTATTACAGTTTCTGAAAAAAAAAAATGATTACTGAAATTGGAAACAATGAACCACCTAAAGTATGAGTAATTACAAATATATAATAGTTTGTTCCTGGGTGATTTCAAATACTACCGGTGTTTCTGGACTCCGTATGCCAATATTAAGAGATTTTGATATATACATCTACTTTCTTGCCAACAGTTTCACACATTGGAATTTTTCCTAGTAAATAATAAAAGGTGAACAAAAATGTGTATGCAAAAGATTATTCATTAAGGATATATTTGTACAAAAATGAACATATTAAAATGCTTAACAGTAGGAAAATGGTTAAATAATGACATAACACAGCCATTAAAATCATAATACTGGAAATATGTCATATGGCACATTACTGATATTCTAAGTGAGTGAAAATCAAAATCTGCAAAATTATAAACTATGGTTTTAATTTATAGAAGATAATCAATACATGTATAAAATAATAACACATCTGTTTTTATTTTCTGGCTGGCAGAATTAACATTCTCATTTTTTTTCTTTATACATAGCTGACTCTTAAATTATAAACAACAAAAAAAGTTTAAATGGATATAAAATAGTCTCAGAGATACATTACAATTTATTTTACAGGTTATATTCCTCAACCTCTCTTTAAATCAGTGTGTCCACATGATTAACTAAACTTCTCAGCACAGGGGCATTATTACAAGAATTGTGGAAAACATTTAGGTATGAGTCCAAAGTCCCTGAGTGAATAATCTTCCAACCTTTCTTTCCTTCCCCCTGAGCTGGAGTATGAAAGTATACATGGCTCAATTCCAACAGTAAAATGAAAAAAACCTTTGTCCTTGAGAAGCTGTCAATGTGTATTGCTCAACTGAAACTCTTACATGAACTGAAATAAAATTCTTTGTTGAATCCATTGTATTTGGACCTCTCTTTTTACAATAGCTCAGACTCATCTATCTATTACAAAAATTGGTACCAAAAGCAAGCCATTATTCTAACAAATTTAAATTATGTAATGTCTACTTAGGAATAAAGTGGCAAATAGGGAAGGCACATGTGTTGTTTCTGGATAATGGGTGATTTATTCTACTGTAGTGTAATATATGATAAAACTTCAGTGATTAAAGTGAATGGATACTGTTTAGATATGTGTTGCCCCGCTGGTTTGAAAAATCTAGCTTCTTTTATACAAATGCCAGAAAATAAGGCTGTTACTCAGAGGCTCTCTGAAAGGCCTTTATGATTGTCAGGAAAGAAAGGAAAGTGTGTCTAAATGATCAGACTAAGACATTGCCTTCCCACCCAAGCTATTGATTGATCAAAGCTGATCCAAGGCAGGTATAAGTAAAATTAGGGTGAGGGGAATAGGTTGAGAACAGAAGATAGGATGTAAAATTAGTTTATGATATCTGCTCACAAGAACATACAACTGTCTAGGACCAAATACAACAGAAACTTGCTTTTTATGAGACAATTCATTGGTAAAGAGTCAACAAGCCTGTCTCTAAGGAGTTTATGATATTTGTTTCTGATTTTTCTCTCTTTTGTGATATTTTATGTTTTTATTTTTTGGTTCACTGTATTGAGGTATAATTATATACAATAAAAATCACCAATTTAAAGTGTATAATAAGATAAATTTTGAGAAATGTATGAAACCATGTAAATACAATGCCACATTAGGTCATAGAATATTTGCATTATCTCCAAAAAGTTTCTGTGTGTTTTTTTGCAGTTACCACTCACTGAACCCTGGCAACAACTGATCTGCTTTCTACCACTATAATTTTGCCTTTTATAAAATTTTATATAAATGGTGCCAAACAGTATCAGTATTTTTGCATCTGAATTATTTACTTAGCATACTGTAGTTGAACTTCTCCATAGTGTAGCATATATCAGTAATTCATTACTTTTTTTTTTTGCCATTTTATTTTCTTTTTATTTTGTTTAACATCTTTATTGGAGTATAATTGCTTTACAATGGTGTGTTAGTTTCTGCTTTATAACAAAATGAATCAGTTACACATATACATGTATCCCCATATCTCTTCCTTCTTGCATCTCCCTCCCTCCGACCCTCCCTATCCCAACCCTCTAGGTGGTCATAAAGCACCGAGCTGATCTCCCTGTGCTATGCAGCTGCTTCCCACTAGCTAACTATTTTACATTTGGTAGTGTATATATGTCCATGCCACTCTCTCACTTTGTCCCAGCTTACCCTCCTCCCTCCCCGTACCCTCAAGTCCATTTTCTAGTAGGTCTGCATCTTTATTCCCGTCTTGCCCCTAGGTTCTTCATGACCATTGCTTTGTTTTTGTTTATTAGATTCCATATATATGTGTTAGTATACGGTATTTGTTTTTCTCTTTCTGACTTACTTCACTGTGTATGACAGTCTCTAGATTCATCACCGTTGCTCTACAAATGACCCAATTTCATTTCTTTTTATGGCTGAGTAATATTCCATTGTATATATTGTATACATTTCTTCTTTAGTCATTTGTCTGTCAATGGGAATTTAGGTTGCTTCCATGACCTGGCTATTGTAAATAGTGATGCAATGAACATTAGGGTGCATGTGTGTTTTTGAATTAGGTATTTCTCTGGGTATATGCTCAGTAGTGGGATTGCTGGGTCATATGGTAATTCTATTTTTAGTTTTTTAAGGAACCTGCATACTGTTATCCATAGTGGCTGTATCAATTTACATTCCCACCAACAGTGAAAGAGGGTTCCCTTTTCTCCACACCCCTCCAACATTTGTTGTTTGTAGATTTTCTGATGATGCCCATTCTAACTGGTGTGAGGTGATACCTCATTGTATTTTGATTTGCATTTCTCTAATAATTAGTGATGTTGAGCAGCTTCTCATGTGCTTCGTAGCCATCTGTATGTCTTCTTTGCAGAAATGTCTATTTAGATATTCCGCTCATTTTTAGATTGGCTTGTTTGTTTTTTTTAATGTTGAGCTGCATGAGCCATTTATATATTTTGAAGATTATTCCTTTGTCCATTGATTCATTTGCAAAGCTTTTCTCCCAGTCTGAGGGTTATCTTATCATCTTGTTTATGGTTTCCTTTGCTGTGCAAAAGCTTTTAAGTTTCATTAGGTCCCATTTGTTTATTTTTGTTTTAATTTCCATTACTCTAGGGGGTGGATCAAAAAAGATCTTGCTGTGATTTATATCAAAGAGTGTTTTTCCTATAAGAGTTTTATAGTGTCCAGTCTTACATCTAGGTTTCTAATCCATTTTGAGTTTATTTTTGTGTATGGTGTTAGGGATTGTTTTAATTTAATTCTTTTACATGTAGCTGCCCAGTTTTCCCAACACCACATATTGAAGAGACTGTTTTTTCTCCATTGTATATCCTTGTCTCCTTTGTCATAAATTAGCTGACCATAGGGTCATAGGTTTCTCTCTGGCTTTTCTACCCTGTTCCATTGATCTATATTTCTGTTTTTGTGCCAGTACCATATTGTCTTGATTATTGTAGCTTTGTAGTATAGTCTAAAGTCAGGGAGTCTGGTTCCTCAAGCTCCGTTTTTTTCCCTCAAGACTGCTTTAGCTATTGGGGGTGTCTCCATACAAATTTTAAGATTTTTTGTTCTAGTTCTGTAAAAAATGCCATTTGTAGTTTGTTAGGGATTGCACTGAATCTGTAGATTTCTTTGGGTAGTATAGTCATTTTCACAATATTGATTCTTCCAATCCAAGAACATGCTATATCTCTCATCTGTTTGTATCATCTTTAATTACTTTCATCAGTGTTGTATAGTTTTCTGCATAAAGGTCTTTTATATCCCTAGTTAGGTTTATTCCTAGGTATTTATTCTTTTTATTGCAGTGGTAAATGGGAGTGTTTCCTTAATTTCCCTTTCAGATATTTCATCATTAATGTATAGGAATGCAAGAGATTTCTGTGCATTAATTTTGTATCCTGCAACTTTACCAAACTCATTCATTAACTCTCGTAGTTTTGTGGTGGCATCTTTAGGATTTTCTTTGTATAATATCATGTCATCTGCAAACAGTCACAGTTTTACTTCTTCTTTTCTGATTTGTATTCCTTTTATTTCTTTTTCTTCTCTGATTGCTGTGGCTAGAACTTCCAACACTGTCGAATAATAGTGGTGAGAGTGGACAGCCTTGTCTCATTCCTGATCTTAGAGGAAATGCTTTCAGTTTTTCACCATTGAGAATAAGGTTTGCTGTGGTTTTGTCATATATGGCCTTTATTATGTTGAGGTAGGTTTCCTCTATACTCACTTTCTGCAGAGTTTTTATTATAAATGGTGTTGAATTTTTTCAAAATCTTTTTCAGCATCTATTGAGATAATCATATGGTTTTTATTCTTCAATTTGTTAATATGGTGTATCACACTGATTAATTTGCACATATTGAAGAGTCCTTGCATCCCTGGATAAATCCCATTTGATCATGGTGTTTGACCCTTTTAAAATGCTGTTGGATTCTCTTTGCTGGTATTTTGTTGAGGAATTTTGCATCTATATTCATCAGTGATATTGGTCCATAATTTTCTTTTTTCTAGTATCTTTGTCTGGTTTTGGTATCAGAGTGATGGTGGCCTCATAGAATGGGTTTTGGAGATTTCCTTCCTTTGCAATTTTTTGGAAGAGCCTGAGAAGGATGGGTGTTAACTCTTCTCCAAATGTTTTATAGAATTCACCTGTGAAGCCATTTGGTCCTGGACTTTTGTTTGTTGGAAGATTTTTAATCACAGTTTCAATTTCATTACTTGTGATTGGTCTGTTCATATTTTCTATTTCTTCCTGGTTCAGTCTTGGAAGGCTATACCTTTCTAGGGAATTGTCCATTTCTTCCAGGTAGTCCATTTTATTGGCATAGAGTTGCTTGTAGTAGTCTCTTAGGATGCTTTGTATTTCTGTGGTGTCTGTTGTATCTTCTCCTTTTTCACTTCTAATTTTTAAAATTTGAATCCTCTCTCTCTTTTTCTTGATGAGTTTGGCGAATGACTTATCAATTTCCTTTTTCTTGCCAAAGAACCAGCTTTTATTTATTGATCTTTGCTATTGTTTTCTGTTTCTATTTCATTTATTTCTTTCTGGTATTTATGATTTCTTTCCTTCTGCCACCTTTGGGTTTTGTGTGTTCTTCATTCTCTAGTTCCTTTCAGTGTAAGGTTAGTTTTTTATTTGAGATTTTTCTTGTTTTTTGAGGTAAGCTTGTATTGCTATAAACTTCCATCTTAGAACTGCTTTTGCTGCATCCCATAGGTTTTGGATAATCGTGTTTTCATTGTCATTTGTCTGTAGGTATTTTTTTATTTGTTTTTTGATTTCTTCAGTGATCTCTTTGTTACTTAGTAACGTATTGTTTAGCCTCCATGTGTTCATGTTTTTTAAGTTTTTTTTTTTCTCTGTAATTGATTTCTAGTCTCATAGCGTTGTGGTCAGAAAAGATGCTTAATATTATTTCAATTTTCTTTAATTTACTGAGGCTTGATTTGTGACCCAAGATGTGATCTATCTTGGAGAATGATCTCTGTGCGCTTGAGAATGAAGTGTCATCTGCTGTTTTTGGATGGAATGACCTATAAATATCAATTAAATTTATCTGGCCTATGGTGTCATTTAAAGCTTGTATTTCCTTATTAATTTTCTGTCTGAATGATCTGTCCATTGGTTTAAGTGAGGTGTTAAAGTCTCCTACTATTATTGTGTTACTGTCAATTTCCCCTTTTATAGCTGTTAGCAGTTGCCTTTTGTATTGAGGTGCTCCTATATTGGGTGCATAAATATTTACAATTGTTATATATTCTTCTTGGATTGATCCTTTGATCATTATGTAGTTTCCTTCTTTGTCTCTTGTAACATTCTTTATTTTAAAGTCTATTTTACCTGATATGAGTATTGCTAATCCAGCTTTCTTTTGATTTCCACTTGCATGGAATATCTTTTTGCATCCCCTCTCTTTCAGTCTGTATGTGTGCCTAGGTCTGAAGTGGGTCTCTTGTAGACAGAATATATATGGGACTTGTTTTTGTATCCATTCGGCAAGCCTGTGTCTTTTGGTTGGAACATTTAGCCCATTCACGTTTAAGGTAATTATCAATATGTATGTACATATGACCATTTTCTTAATTATTTTGGGTTTGTTTTTGTAGGTCCTTTTTTGTCTTGTGTTTCACACTTAGAGAAGTTCCTTTAGCATTTTTTGCAGAGCTTGTCTGGTGGTGCTGAATTCTCTTAGCTTTTGGTTGTCTGTTAAACTTTTGATTTCTCCATCAAATCTGAATGAGATCCTTGCTGGGTAGAGTAATCTTAGTTGTAGGTCCTTCCCTTTTATCACTTTAAATATGTCCTGCCAGTCCCTTCTGGCTTGCAGAGTTTCTGTTGAAAGATCAGCTGTTAACCTTATGGGGATTCCCTTGTGTGTTATTTGTTGATTTTCCCTTGCTGCTTTTAATATGTTTTCTTTGTATTTAATTTTTGACAGTTTGATTAATATGTGTCTTGGCATATTTCTTCTTGGATTTATCCTGTATGGGACTCTCTGTGCTTCCTGGACCTGATTAACTATTTCCTTTCCCATGTTAGGGAAGTTTTCGACTATAATCTCTTCAAATATTTTCTCAGGTCCTTTCTCTCTCTCTTCTTTTTCTGGAACCCCTATAAGGCAAATGTTGTTGCATCTAATGTTTCCCAGTGGTCTCTTAGGCTGTCTTCATTTCTTCTCATTCTTTTTTCTTTATTCTGTTCCACAGCAGTGAATTCTACCATTCCGTCTTGCAGGTCACTTGTCCATTCTTCTGCCTCAGTTATTCTGCTATTGATTCCTTCCAGTGTAGTTTTCATTTCAGTGATTTTACTGTTCATCTCTGTTTGTTTGTTCTTTAATTATTCTAGGTCTTTGTTAAACATTTCTTGTATCTTCTCGATCTTTGCCTCCATTCTTTTTCCGAGGTCCTGGATCATCTTCACTATCATTATTCTGAATTCCTTTTCTGGAAGTTTGCCTAGCTCCACTTCATTTACTTATTTTTCTGGGAGTTTATCTTATTCCTTCATCTGGTACAAAGTCCTCTGCATTTTCATTTTCATCTTCATCTTGTCTATCTTTCTGTGAATGTGGTTTTTGTTCCACAGGCTGTAGGTTTGTAGTTCTTCTTGCTTCTGCTGTCTGCCCTCTGGTGGATTAGGCTATCTAAGTGGCTTGGGCAAGTTTCCTGATGGGATGGACTGGTGGTGGGTAGGGCTGGCTGTTGGTTTGGTGGGCAAAGCTCACATGATTTTCTTAGCAAAAATGATTGAGAGTATTTGTGAGCTTTTTTTATTCCTTTTGCATGCTATTTTGAGTGAAAGTCACACTTCTGTAGCTATCTAAATTTTTAAAACCTATCAGTCCTCAACTTACTTTTAAATAGAAAAATTATTTACTCTGCTGAAATTCAAGAAAAAAAGCAATTATTGTTTTTACAGAAAAGATAATTGAATTCATAAACTGAAAGAGGAGTCGATATTTGCTGCTTCTTATTTAACAAATTGATTTTCAGAATGAAAGAGGGAACAGTTTAAATCATTATCCTTTTTTTCAGTGTTGATTATTGACCATCAGACCAAGTATATCATGATGACAATAAAATAAAAATATTCTTAAGTAAATTATTCATAATTATTTTACTATAGTGGAGGATGCTATGAAATAATTATGGGTAAAGTAATAAAATAATATAAACTTTCAGAAACATAGCCATGACAAAATTTGAGTATAATGTATGCATATATGTATATATATATACATAATACATGAGTAAATGCTAAAATTTTTATACAATATTTAAATATTTAAGAAACCCACAAGACTATTATAATAACTCACCAAAAACATATTTCTTTACTTCTTTCTTGAGTTTTGTTGTTGTTGTTTTGTTTTTAGTTTTTCCCTTGACAGTTTCAGGGGAGTTCCCTTCAGGAACCAGTCAGATGTCAATTCTTAAAATCAAACTGAACCATTTTAAATTACTTTTGAGATATTTAAAGATAAAAATGCAAGGTTTTTAAGTTCCATACAAGCATTTTTGTATAAAATTAGTATAGTGGAAACATTGCTACCAGTCTGGTGAATTAACAGTACACAAGTTAATTACCTTAATCTGCCCAAGTCTGACATTCTATATCTATAATAAGAGTACTGGTGCCTTCTTTGTACATTAATTGAAAGAATTAATAAGAAATATTTTAAAACACTGATTACAATATTATGATTCACCCACTTGTAATATTTTACTTTATTTTGAAAGAGAAAATAAATATCTCAAGCTTTCTAGCAATAAAGATACAGATGATTTCGATTCTGTTTTGCCAAGAATATGACAAGGTTCCTACTTCTATGCAACAAAATGTGGAATGCATTGCATAGACAGAAAAATTGAATTTGGTTCTTATAAAGAAAACTTTTCCAGGAATAATAGATGTCTAATAATGTGATGAATTTTCTTAATGGGGGAAGGGTGATGAATTGATTTCTTTGGAGCTTGAATTCCCTAGTGTGTACTCAGGAGTAGGAAAAATATGCCAAATATCTTAACAAAAATAATTTAAATCAAAAAAGTTTTATTCAAGTATTAAGAAACTGATAAAGAACAAAATAAGACATGGACAGAAGTACCTTATAAATAATACCCTAAGGAGGAAGAAAATGTTAGCATCCTTATAGCGGTGCAAACAATGCCGAAGAGGTTGGGCTAATTGAATTTAAGTTGTGGAAGAGAGGGTGTAGCACAGTTAGGCTGTTTCTGTGAATGTTGGAAACACTGCAAACAGGAATCAGTTGGAGATAAGGGAACAACGGCTACTGCAAGAGTGAAAAAAAGCAATGCTGGGGCAAAGCTACCAGGGACAAGCAGACTGAAGGAGCATGCTACTTCCTCTTTCTGCCTTTCAGTCTCCCTCTACTGCCTCTGAGGGACAAAGTCTAACTGGGAGCCACTGGCAAAGAAGCAGTGTCATTGTCAAAGTTTCTGCCCAGCCAAGTATATGATTGTGTGTTTGAATGTGAGAGATAATAGTTTAATGAAAAACACAGGGTTGATGAGAAATCACCAGGAATGTGATAAAACATGGATTCTCAACTTTCTCTATGATATAAATTATTTGGAGAGGCTTGTTGAAAATAAAGATGCTATTCTCCATCTCCCAGAGTTTACAATTTAGTCTGTGTTAGCCCGGGGATGTGCAGGCAAACCAATACTTCATGTTATTCTAATTTAGATGCACTTTGAGAAGGAATCATTGTTTCAGAGGAACTTCAAGACTGCATGGTGACATGGGATAGGCCATTTCACACTTGATTTTTTATAATTCTAACTGTAGAGGCAAAAATTAAGCAATCCAAATTTTATTGGTAGTCCTCAACATATGAATACAACTGAAGTCAAATATTAATAATGTTGTAATGTGGTTGTTTGTAATATAATATGCATTTTAAAGCCCTTTGTGGTTGTGAATTCACAGACCATGTCAACAATGGTGAAATATTAGTGGTCGCTTATGGCAATAATTCAGGTTGTATTTACAGACCTGTCTCAGATTCTTAAGGTTACATGTCAGGACAATAAACATCTAAATTAGATAATTAAGCTCATATTATTTTTACCTTCTATTTTACTTTGGCCCATAAAAAGAGAGAAGGGGAGATCCCTAGATGGAGGACAAACTACACCACTTATAATTCCTCTGGTTATTGGAGACTAACCAAGACAGAGAAAAGAAGCTCATCTTGGCAGCCTGTGAGTCCTCACTGCACTCCAAGTTATACAGCAATTCTGTCAGAAGTCCCAGCAGCTTCGGCAGTGCCATTGTGGTCTTGCCTTTTTAGCAGACCAAACAAAGTTATATAGTCGTTGCTGGAGCCTTTTCTCATCAAATCCTGGACATCTCTGAACATCACTTCAATATTTAATTGTCTTGATATTCAAATTCAAATTCATACAGACATCACCCCCATAAGAATCTTTTCAATTTACTCTATATTATAAGGTTCACCTTAAATGTTTTACTTATCTACTAAGTTTACCTGTGTTTTTCTCCAGCAACTATAGGCTCAAGAGGGGTTGTCTTCTGACCCTGCTTCATTTAATCCACAAAATTTCACTGTTTCCCAGTGAATGCCACTTTTACTTCCACTATAGGTACTGTTCTTAGTATGAAATAAAGACTTAGAAAGCACAGTGTTTTAGGCTGACATCCACATAAGTAGGGTCTGGGTTAAGGGAGGAGATTGGAACCACTTCAGTGGCAGTCAAGTATCCCTAAAGAATTCATGTATTCTCAAATGAACAGTCATTATGCAGCAACTCGCCTCTTTCAGGTGTGGATAGTGACCAAAATTAAAAACAAAAAAGCCTATGTGATTTTATTCAAGGATAGGAAGCTCACTATACTCTAAGAGGAATCAAATATGAAGGAGACATGGGGAACTCAAAATTAACAAGCCTGGGTAAATTATTAAATGCTATTTGTAAAAGTAAATAGTCAGTGACATGTTTTAGAAAGAACATGGACTAGGGATTTAGACACAGAGGTTTAAATCTCAGCTTTGTGTAAACCCGGAAAATTATGTAACGCTTCATTGTATTTGAACTTATGTGAGACTATAGGTATAAGGTAGTGACTGATATCTCTGGTAAATAATAAGCGCTCAAAAATATCATCCAAAAAAAAATATCATCCAGAGTAGCATGATGATGAAGATAATTGTGGTGATGGTAAAGATAAAGAGCTGGAGACTATTAAACCATGAATCTATTGCTAAACTATTCTGTCCTAAAAACAAGGTCAATATGATCTAACAAAATTTGATATCAGAGTTCTACTTTGAATTGTGAACACATTTATCACAGTCATGATATGCACCATTGTTATTCTTGTTTATTACATAAAATAAAGTTCTTTATGCAGTCAGCTTTTCTTGAACTCTTTTTTATCATTCTTTGGGCTTTCTTTTATCATCCTTGTAATATTCCCTCCAATATTTTAAATATATCTTATGAAATGATTACATCATAGAAAACAAATTCAACCCATATTCTCATACTTATTCAGAATGCTCATTCCATTTCTTGGCACCTCCAACTTATTTAAAACATAGTTTATTCTTAAAATTAATTAGAAGGAAAATATTTTAACCACTAAGATTTTAAAAAGTGCAAGAAAGAGAATTGAACATTGTTTCCTCAGATAGAAGACTGAAAATTCTATAGTAAGTTTACTGAATTATATATGTGATATTTTAGAAAATCTCAGCAACACAAAATGACGCTGTTACTGGAAAGTTTATTTAGGGAGCATAAGATTGGTAAAGATTTAGAAAAATTATTCCATGAAATTAAAGAGGGCATTGACTTAGAAGAAATAAAGGGGATATCAATACATTTATCAAACTTCTGAGAGTAACACACATAGATTTACAGTAAACATTTAGCATAAGAGACATTTCAGATAATCTCCAGGTTTGCAATCATCAATTTCCCTGAGATTATGCTCCTTAAAGATGTGATTTCTTTGTCACATTTTCTCATAAGTGAGTGGAAATAAAGGCAAAAATGTGGCAGAAGAGCCTCTCTAGTTATTAAAAAAAAGAGAGAGAGAGAAAGAAAGAAAGAAAAGAAAAGAAGAAATTCAGGTCTGCAATTACTAAGAGGATTAGCTTAACTAAAATCATGGAGTAGATAACTAAAATGGGATATACCATGTAAGGTCTAGAAATCCAAGAGAAGTGTTAGAATTCCAGGTACCAGGAAAAGAAGAAAAAATACACACTTTTCTATTATAGAAATAATCATATTGAAAAGGAATTGGTAGTCTTCATTTCAACTGATGAATAGTATCGTTAAGAATATCTTTGATTTAGAATTCTATTGATGCTTATTAGCAAGAGAGTTTAACTGTTGGATATTATTTTGGATCCCCCATATATAAAATGGGACCTATATGTTCTGAGGTCATTGGGGTCAAAGTACAGCATTACTCAAACAAGTCAGCTAGAAATATGTCCTAAGACAAATGATAGTCAGGTCCTACTTAGAATATAGAAAAGTATTCTTTTATCACCTAAACCATACATTTAAAGGGGTTAATATGTTGGCACTTTTGTGTAGTTAGCCTGAAAGATATTTATACAGAAGGGTGGTTCCTTTAAATGAACATTGTACAGAATAATCTTGCATCTAAAAGTTAACAGCAATTTCATGGAAATTGTTTTCCAGAATACACAGAGGGCCAACAATAGCAAATTGCAAGTGCACAAATTACCTAAGTTGTCTCCAGTTGCCTTTTAGATACATTTGAAAAGAGACATTTGTTTGCTTGCAATATTAAATATTCTATTAAGTTAGCTGACACCTAAACAAATATCATCTTCCATTCACAATGGATTCCAGAAGCACTGGTAAGAACTTTTAGAGATTATTTCCAATTACCAGATGACAAAAGCAATAGACAAATGCTGAACTATTTTCCAAGAAGAATATTGAAGTTAAAAAAATAAAGTGACCTAATGAAAAAGAATATTATCTGGAAAGTCTGACTTTGGAGATTTCCACTATTTCATTGGTTTCTGTCTTAGCACCAGATCCTATTATAGGTGTAGGGAAAATTAGTTTCCTTGGTCTAAAATAACAAATAAAATCTGTCATATCTGTGGGAGAATGCTGAAACTCATCTAGAAGAAGATGGTCTTCTGAGAATAAGGTATTTAAAAACATTTTCACTTACTCACACTCTCAGACCAAGAATGGGCAGGAAAAACCAACATTTTTCTTCTAATAAGTATATACATGGGATCCCCATGAGGATTCCATCATAGAACCTGGACTGAGGATAAGTAGTTATACTCCCATAAGAATTCCCTGAGAGAACTTACCCCAGGAGAGACATATATTTCCTCTAAGATGTAAAATACTTAGCTATGACTGCCATATATTATCGGTAGGAAAGAAAATTGTTACTTTCAAGACAGTGCATTGCCAATTTATATCAAAGTCATAAAAGACTGTGTTTAACTTCACTTTTAGTTGTTTTTTAAAAATCTGAAAAGAAACATACTGTGTAGGCTCAAAGATACCACTTCAGAGAATTAATCTGAAAAGGTTAATAGTAAACTTCTTACAAATGTATGCGTAAGGACATTCCCTGAAGTATATTTTATATGAGAAAAATAGGACCAACCAATACAGTCAACAAATGGTGATTTGTTAAATATATTATCATATATCCATAAAAGTTATTTTCATTAAATTAATAATTCTAGTATAGATACACATTCATATACACATGAAGTTATTTCTGCATATTTTTGGTTGAAGGAAAAATAGTATGCATAACATGACCACATCCAAAAAAATAACTTGTCCTTATATATGCATAGAAAAAAAGCTGTAAGATTTACAGCAAAGAAAACAAGTGTTTAATTCTGGATTTTGAAATTACAGGTAATAAATATTCCTATTATCTCCATTATCTATTTTGAATGCAATAAAATATACATTCTTGCAAAATAAATAAAAAATGTTTAAACAAAAAAGACAAATCAAGTAAATTTCATGTTTAAACAAAAAAGACAAATCAAGTAAATTTCAGCAATGTTAAAAGTAATTATCATCAGGACAAAAGATACAAGAGTGTTAAAAACAAAAGACAAATCCTTCCTCTCTCACCTAAGGAAAAGAAAAGAAGACAGTCAACAAGGCACAGGACATCAGGCAAAAATATTGAGATTGCTGCAGCTGGGGAAGGGAGTAGAGGGTGGTTTTGTGGGAGAGTAGACATATGTGTGGAGAAGGAACAGAAACACTTGTAAAGGCCACACTCAGGAGACACAAGCACACTAACATACTGAGATTTGATCAGAAGGTTATAGAATACACCCTAAATCCAAAACTATAAATTTTAGTTAAGCACATGCTACTTCTACACAAACAGGGCTCCAGAATAATAACAGTGGATTGTAGCTGAAAGTACTTCAGGATGCAGACACTCAGCAGAAGTACTTAGGGAAGCCCTAAGTCAAGATAGGAGATGAAAGCAAGGACACTAGAAGAATTTGAAGTCTCTTGTACTAATACTTACAACAAACATTAAACACACCAACACCTAACCAGATTAACATCACTTCTCATGCTAAAAGCCTATTTAACTCAGTTATGTTGCTGACACAGTGTTTCTGGCTTTCAACAGAAAATGACAAGGTGTGAAAAAAGGCCAGAAAAACAAAGTCTGGAAAGACAAAGCATCCACCAGAGCCAGATTCAGATGTGATGCAAATGTTGGCAATTTCAGTCATGGAATTTAAAATAACTATGATTAATATGTTAGGGGTTCTATTGACAAAAGGAGACAACATTCAAAACTGGATGAATAAAGTCAGCAGAGATACGGAAATTATGAGAAAGAATCAAAAGGCAATGCTAAACAAGTACTCTTACAACTCAATGATAAGTAAATAAACAACTCAATTAAAAAAATGGGTAAAATATCTGAGCAAACACCTCACCAAAGAAGATATATAAATGGAAAATAAGCATATGAAAGAAGTTTCACATCACTTGTCATAAGGGATATGCAAAATTAAAATAACAATGAACTCTAGCCACACTCCTATTAGAATGGCTAAAAGCCAAAGAACTGACAATTCCAATTGCTGTCAAGGATGTAGAGCAATAGGGAATCTCATTCACTGCTCATAACTTGTAAAAACCTAGAGTTAACCATATGATACAGAATTGGAGTTGGAGATATAGAAGGGTAAATATAGACAAATTAAAGATATGTGTATAAATACAGGTTCATATATTTCCAGGCTCTGCCCACTGAGAAAGCCTAGAAGCAAACACATCTCAGTAACAATGACAAGCACCAATACCCAGAAGCTGGCTCTAATTCCATTCTCTAATAAAATGAACAAGGTTTTCTTGGAGAAAGGACTGATTCTATTGCCGGGGCAGGGAGTACACAAGATGAGCCTCGATCCACTTGTAGTTCCAAAAGATAAGGAAGTACTCAAAAAAGATGATGAAGATATTCCAAACATGTAGAGAAGCCAAACAAACAAACAAAATCTTCTAATAGCCAAACTAAAATCAGAGAAACAGAATAAAAAATATACACATAAAAATACATATATAGTATTGGATTATAACTCGTTATAAGATAAATATTCATGATTTCATAATGATTTAAATAAATAACAGTACGTTTTAAAAACAGCTAAATGGTGGAGAATAAGAAAATCTCACATATAACATAATTCAAAACAACTTATGTCGATATCCTTCTTCAAGGCTGTGGAGCATAGCTTTAACCACTAAAGTGTGGTCTGAACATCACGACATCCTTCCAAAGAGTACCATAAGGGAAGGGGGGAAACTGTGTAACTTTACTCTGCAAAAACATTATAGAGGACTTCCCTGGTGGTTAAGACTCCATGCTGCCAATGCAGAGGGCGCTGCTTTGATCCCTGGTTGGGAACTAAGATCACACATGCCATGTGGCCAAGATAAAACAACAACAAATATATATATACACACACACACACACACACACACACACATATGGAACAAATTGGGAAGAAATATTTGTAACATATATTGAGTTGGCCAAACATTTTGTTTGGGTTTTTTCTGAAAATTTTGGCCAACCCAATACAATAATTTTTTTTTTAAAGCCTTAAAAATACCTTACAAACATGACTGCAGGCAGGTGATGAAGGTCAACATTAACAATGATGAGTCACTTTTTTAAAAAAAAAATATTGGAGTATAAATGATTTACAAAGTGACTCTGTTATACAAATATGTCATGTTAATTACACATACCTTTGACATGATGAAGAGAATTGTCCTTTATATTTGCAGTCTTCCTCCTGTGAGCTCATAACTTCTATGCAATCATCAAGAAAACATAAGCAAAACCTAACTGAGACACCCTCTACAAAATACCTTACCAGTCCTCCTCAAAACAGACAAGCTCATCAAATGAAAGACTGAGAAATTATTCCAGTATAGAGAAGCCTGAGGAGACATGATCACCAAACGTAATGTGGTGATATGGATGGGAACCTGAAACAAAAAAAGGACATTATGGAATAACTAAGGAAAGTCAAATGAAGTATAATATTTAGATAATGATAATATAACAATATTATTGATATATTGGTTCATTAATATATTAATTCATTAATTGTGACAAATGCATCATATCAATGTAATACATTTACAATAAGGGAACTGAGTATAAAGTACACTGAAATCCTTGGTTCTATTTTTGCAACTATTCTGTAAATCTAAACCTATTCTTTAAAGCCTACTTTTAAAAAGCAAAAACAAATATTCCAAAACTTTTATCAAAATATTTTATGATCAGATTTCCCTCTTTATTTATTACTTTAAATGTTATAATTACGTCTTGTTCTAGGAACAGTGGTTATTTTCATCATCTGCTTCCTAGAAATCCTAAGCATAAGGACCTAGCTCAGTCTGTCAAGTGACTGCTCCTGCTGGCTGATTCACGGGAAGCATGCACCCAGGAGTGTATTTCTTGAGGCATCACTTGCCAAGAATATTTGATAAATCTTTTTCATTGAAAACCTAAGGCTAACTGTCTTTGCTTTTTCTTCTGGAAGACTCTACTTCTAGTCAAAGGCTCTGGTAGGGGCCTCAGGCAAATTTGAAGGGAGAACCCTAACCATCTGATGATTCTAAGTCTGACTGTTTCAGGTTGATTCATCACAGAAACTGAAATAATCAGAATGGGAGAAAGTTGAATCCCTTTTTGGGGATTATAGTACCTGAGGGCATAAGCCTACCCTTAATTATTTCATAAGGACTCAGACAATGATTTCCCCAAAGAGAAAAATGCATTCTAGACAGAAAAGGAATAAGTCAAATTTCCCAGCTCTTAAAATCTATCGTACTAGGGTGTGTACAACTGGAAGTAAAATCTCAGATTAAAAAAAAAAAATTCTTAGAGTTAAGAGAGAATAAATTTAGATCCCACTTCATCTCCATTCATATTTTTTTCACTTCTCATTTTTTTCTAGAGGAATACTCTTGTCATTTGTGCATCTTTTTAATGTTTGTGAAAATATAAGAAAATATGAATATGTATCTCCCCATTTCTTACACAAAGATAGCATTACATATGAACTCTTGTGCACCTTGCTTTTGTCATTTCTGGTGATGCTTCAAGAGCTTCATTCAAAACAGAGGTCTGGGCCTTCCTGGTGGTGCAGTGGTTGAGAGTCCACCTGCCGATGCAGGGGACACGGGTTCGTGCCCCGGTCCGGGAAGATCCCACATGCGGCGGAGCGGCTGGGCCCGTGAGCCATGGCCGCTGAGCCTGCACGTCCAGAGCCTGTGCTCCACAACGGGAGAGGCCACAACAGTGAGAGGTCCGCGTATCACAGAACAAAAAAACAACAAAAAATAAACCAGAGGTCTGCTAATTTCCATAGCTTGTGCCTTTACTTTAATGTGGTTTAGTTATTCTCTGTAATGGCTTCTTTAGAGTATTCTTCTCTTCTCACGTCTTCTCTTCTTCAAAGCCTGCTGCAAACTTTCAGTTTCCTGGTGCCACCTATTTAAATTTCTGGATACAGAACATCTGTTGAATTAAAGGAATTGCCTAGACTTGAATGCAGCCTTTATACCCAACCACCTCATAAGCATAGAATTCCCATCTCTTTAAATTCAGATGTTTGAGGTCAGGTGAAAGCAGCTTGATCATTATTCATACAAAAATGGAATCAGCCTGGGATGCTCCCTGAATAGAGGCTGTGGACCTGGCTGTTTCCATCAGAAGCGTGGTGAGCATGAGAGGAAATGTGATTGTCCAAACTTTGTACCTATCTTAGTTGTCTATTCTATTACCTGTCAAATAAAAAAGAGATAATTAACATGTCATTCTAGATTTTTTGGAACTGCTTCATTCTTGCTTTCCAGCTTCACTCTGTATTTCTCACTTCTCTGAGAACTATGCTCAAACCACATCAGTATAACAAATCCCATTGCCTGAAGATATTCAGCTTTTCTCATACTTTTTTCCTGGCTTTTCCTTCCCTGT
Organism: Delphinus delphis; assembly: GCF_949987515.2. Classification (NCBI taxonomy): domain Eukaryota; kingdom Metazoa; phylum Chordata; class Mammalia; order Artiodactyla; family Delphinidae; genus Delphinus; species Delphinus delphis. The sequence goes on along the minus strand of NC_082694.2, from coordinate 17,851,016 downwards.
CAAATATCAGAAAATATCCCTCATCTCCTGAATCAATATTAATTACTCTTTCACATGCAAACCCAAGGGTACATATTTTTATTTCAACTTTATGTAGACTAGGAGAAATTATAAGCAAAAAATGATAGAATGAGTGTATAGAACATAACATAAAGAGTTAACTTGGTTCTATCAATGCATGAGAGCTTCTAAGTACTACTGTTTACTCACCCCTCCCACTGATACTGGTCAGAGATTGTTGGAAATAAATTGAGTAAGTATACATCTGTGATGACTTGCATCTTTGTTTTTTTCCTTATTGAGAGAGATAATTAATATGCAACATTATATTAATTTGCTTTTTTTTTATTGGCATTTTTGCCTGGAAGAAATCACAGAATAGGTAGAGACAAAAATTGACTACCTTATTCCACTTACTTATTTAGTGAGAAGCTTCTGTCAGCTGCCTAAGTTTGCTACCCATGTCCTTAATATTTGTCAGGAGTTTTGAAACCAAAAAAAAAAAAAAAAGTAGAAATGAAAGCAAATAAAGTATATAGCAAACACATTAATTTCTCTTCTCCTTTTCTCTATGTGTAAAGGGGACATATGTATGCAGATGTCATTTGCATATGACTTATGCAAATAAGTCACCAGAAACAGCTCTATTCAGGAACAACACCCATTTAGAAATGACTGCAGCTTCACAGTTCCACCCTGAGAACCAATTTCCAGTTCACTTTACAGTTGCTGGAGATGAAATTGCTTCATTTCTCAAGAAAGTAAAAGAAGATTTTCATATCCCTTAGATGTGCAGCCTACAAATACGTTACTTTGAGTCAATTCAATTTCTACTGATAGGTCCAGGTTTAAAATTTCAAAGAAAACTAATTAGACCATGTATTTAGGGATTATGTAATCCAACTTCCAAGGAGTTAATCTGGTTATTTTAGCCTTTTAAAAATGAACTCTGAATTCCATGTATTCATCCTAAAGAGTTATTGCTCAGTGGGTCAGGGAAATAATTGAAAATACTGAACTAACAATGTTGTAATCAGTTTAGTTATTTACATTGATTATGGCACAATGAATCTTACCTATTGCAGGGTAGAAGTTCAAGGAGAGTTAGCCAGATTTTGGCTCAATTGTAGAAATGAAATTGGGTTCTAGAAGCCTAAAGCCAACATAAGGAAGTAAAAAGAAACCATAAAACTCTAAAGAGATAATAAGTAGATACAAATACAGAAATAGATAGCAAGGGTAGGGAAATGAACTACACTAATGAGTTCAACTGACACAAGAAATTGGAAGCCTTTCCAGCTGGTATCAGAGAAAATAATATTTTGAAAACAAAATGGAGATTGCAAGAAATATTGGGATTTTGAATATTAATGGATATATTTTGTTGCAAATAGATTGTCTGTGGATGAGTTGACCTTACTAGGCGAGAGCAGGGAGGAAGAAAGATATGTATTTTAAAGTTGGAATGAAACTCTGATATACAAAATTTTATCTAGGCAAAATCAATTTAGCATCCTTGTTAACTGGTGGTCATGTTGCTTCAGTCTAGACCAGGGTTTGATTTCTCTCTTTTCATCACCAAAACACTATAATCAATTCTATCAGAAAGTTTTACTTTGATGGATGGAACTGAATTACTGAAAATGACCCTAGGCACTCACTCTGCATTTCCTGGACAATAAGCTACATAGTAATGAGGATTCCTCCTTCTCCAAGTAGGAATGTGCTCCAGTACCTTCCTTTCCTAAACAGAAGGGTTGTAATTTTCAATAGCTCCAAGGTGAACACGTGCTGGGCATTTGGGGTTCCGAAACACCTATGAAACACTGGCAGACAATAAAGACTGTGCAGCATCCAAATAGCTTATGTGTTCGTTTTAGAAAAAGGCTAACTTCCTATAAGAAGGAATAGGAGCAAGTGTTGTGAGATGCCTTCATGGGAGAGCAGATCCACCCTTTGGGTTTAGCCCTGGCTCCAGGAATCATACCCACGTGTTACTTTGGGGAATCATGCCTTGTTTTCTTGCACTAACACAAGCTTTTAAGTTTCTCCATTGAATCCTATCCCTTAGCCCATGTTATAAGACACTGTAGAATTCTTCCCTTACTCTATTACATGAGAGGTGGCTAATAATAAATGACCCACTTTGACACCCAAATGGTGACAATGAAGGGGTTCTTCTTACAAAATACTTGTTAATTATGCCTTCAAAATATACTTAAAATGTTACAAAAGCAAAGATAAGCAAACGTGAACTAATTAAACTTAAAACCTTTTGCACAGCAAAGGAAACTATAAACAAAACATAAAGACAACCTACTGAGTGGGAGAAATATTTGCAAATGATATGAAAAATAAGGGGTTAATATATGAAATATCTAAACAGTTCATACAATTCAATATCAAAAAGAAAACCTGATTAAAAAATAAGAAGAAGACCTGAACAGATATTTTTCCAAAGAAGACATGCAAACAGCCAACAGGTACATGCAAAGATGCTAAAAATTACTAATCATCAGAGAAATGCAAATCAAAACCACAATGAAGTATCACCTCACACAGGTCAGAATGACTATCATTAAAATGTCTACAAATAACAAATGTAGGTGAGGATGTGGAGAAAAGTGAACCCTAGTACACTGTTGGTGAGAATGTAAATTGGTGCAGCCACTATGGAAAACACTAAGGAGGTTCATCAAAAAACTAAAAATAGAACTATCATATGATCCAGATATTCCACTCCTGGGTATATATCTAAAGAAAATGAAAACACTAATTCAAAAAGATATATGCACCCCAATGTTCATAACAGCATTAATTATAACAGCCAAGATAGGTAAGCAAGCTTAGTGACCATCCACAGGTGAATGGATAAGTAATACATATATTGGTATACATACACAATAGAATATTACTCACTGCAAAAAAGAATGAAATTCTGCCATTTGCAACCATATGGATGGACCTAGAGGTTATTATGCTTAGTGAAATAAGTCATACAGAGAAAAACAAATACTGTATATTATCACATGTGGAATCTAAAAAATAAAACAAATAAATGAATATAACAGAACAGAACACAGACTCACTAGTGTTTACCAGTGGGTAGAGGGAAGGGAGGAGGGGCAAGATAGGGGCTTAAGGGATTAAGAGAAACAAAAACCACTATGTTGAAATAAATGAGCTACAAGTATATGTTGTAAAGCACAGGAAAATATAGCTATTATTTTATAATAACTTTAAATGGAGTATAATCTCAAAAAATATTGAATCACCATGTTGTATACCAGAAGCTAATCTGATACTGTGAATTTTATATATATTATATATGGGTGTGTGTGTGTGTGTGTGTATATATATATATATATTTAAATGTTTCTATTCTATATCTACTGACAGCATCATGTACAAAATTGCTACCATTTTCTTCTTGCATGACTGCAAGTATTTCCTGGTTTTCCTGCTTTCAGTCTTGTCTCCCTGAAATTTGTCCATCCCTCTAATTTGAGGGATCTTTTCAAAGTGTAAAAGAATTGTATGTCACTCTTCCTTTAAAATCTCACTAATAATGTCCCATTACTCTTAAAATAAAATCCAGACTTTCTACTGAGACCTATAACAGCAATATTTTCCTTTGCTTACATCTCTACATCTTCTCAGTTCACCTTCCTCTCATGCTCTGTATCCAGTCCCAGCTTTTGGATAATTCTTAGAATAAACTAATTTCTTTCCTGTTTCTGGAAAGTTCTAATTTTTTAATGCTATGTAACAAACTACCGGCAAACTGCATTATATCTTAATAATGTTTTTGCCCTGAATTTCAACAGAATTCAACAGAATGGTTCTTTTGTTCCATGTGACATTGGAGGATGTAGTTTTCAGCTGCTGGATGGTCCAGAATGGAGGGTCCACAATGGCTTTACTTATATTGCCTTTACTGCTGTTGCCTTGATGTGGATGGCTGAAAGGCTAGACTCAGCTTGGTCCCTCTTTGTCTCCATATTGTCTTAGAGCCTCTACACCTGGTCAATCGTGCAGGTACTCTGATTTTTACAGGGTATCTCAGGGATCCAAGAGAATATCTTAAAAGGCAGGAAGTGGAAACTGCCAATCTCATAGGCCTGACCCATGTAATGGCCAGCATTAATTCTGCCATTTTCTATTGATTAAAATAGCCACAGAATCTGCCCAGATTCAGGGTAGGGGAAAGATCCCATTTCTCATGGGGAACAGAGTTAAAGAATTTAGGCCATCTTTAATCCTACTCATGGGAACTTACACTTCTGAGTCTTTGCCTAGAATCCTCTCAGTAGGTTGACCTCATCCCTTCCCTCAAACTAAGCAAAAGCGCTGATGCCTTAGATTAAAATACCATATTATACCTATCAAAAGTAGAATCTTCCAAAATTATTCATTATGATAATATCCTATTTATTGACTTTAGACTTCCCAGTGCAATCTTAAATGATTTTATTCTTTACTTACATTATTCACAGTCACTTGTACTGAATGTAATTGCCACAATAAACACAACTTTATTTTGTTTACTATTTTTTCTCTAGCTTCCAGCAATTTATTTAATACAAGGTAGATGCTAATTTTCTGAATAACTGGGAGAGTGATTCCCAGAACATGAAATAATATTCCTGACTACAGAATATTATATACTGGCAGATTCAAGACAGCAGCTATCAAAGAAAACTAACACTGTACAAGATAAACAGGTAAGGAATAATTTATTCAAAACTACTGCAATGTGGGGAGAGACTGACTCAACTCTGCTGAAAGGAAAGCCTGAAGAGTTTTTAAGCAATGGGATAAACTAGGAGAAAAGTACTGGAAGACTTTTCCAGAAAAGTACTGGAAACTAGGAGAAAAGTACTGGAAGACATGTGGGGAGGTAGGGCTGGTCAATGTGATTAGGCCTTCTGTGTTTACTAATTAATATTTATTGAAGTTAAGTTCCTACCTTTCATCAGAAACTGGAAGATAGGATGTTATCTTTTTTCATAACTGCATTGTAAAGGGATGGCTTCAGGTCCTTGAAAAAGACATGCCATTGGTCTTAAAACTGGCAAAAATCGGGAGAAGATTTCACCACACAGGAGCAGAGAAATAATTTGCAATTCCAAGCTTTCTAAATATATTTTCTAAGAAAAGAGAGGTCATAGACCTATAGTCAGGGAGAAAACTATCTAATGTTAATCACACTGAAGGGAATCTTTTTTTTTGGTTGTTTTTGTTTTTATTGGAGAATAGTTGTTTTAAAATATTTTGTTAATTTACACTGTACAGCAAAATGAATAAGTTATACATATACATATATCCACTCTTTTTAGGATTTCCTTCTCATTTAGGTCACCACAGAGCACAGAGTAGAGTTCCCTGTGCTTTAGAGTAAGTTCTCATTAGTTATCTATTTTATATATAGTGTATATATGTCAGTCTCAGTCAATAGTGTATATATGTCAATCTCAGTCTCCCAGTTCATCCCAGCACCCCCCTTCCCCCTTGGATCCATACATTTGTTCTCTATGTCTGTGTCTCTATTTCTGCTTTGTAAATAAGATCATCTATGCCATTTTTTTCAGATTCCACATATATGCGGTAATATACTATGCTTGTTTTTTCTCTTTCTGACTTACTTCACTCTGTATGACAGTCTCGAGGTCCATTCATTCTCTGCAGATGACCCAATTTTGTTCCTTTTTATGGCTGAGTAATGTTCCATTGTATATATGTACCACATCTTCTTTATCCATTTCTTTGTTAATGGACATTTAGGTTGCTTCCATGTCCTGGCTATTGTAATAGTGCTGTGGTGAATATTAGGGTGCATAAATCACAGCAAGATCTTTTTTGACCCACCTCCTAGAGTAATGAGAATAAAAACAGAAATAAACAAATGGGACCTAATTAAACTTAAAAGCTTTTGTACAGCAAAGGAAACCATAAACAAGACCAAAAGACAATCCTCAGAATGGGAGAAAATATTTGTCAATGAAGCAACTGACAAAGGATTAATACCCCAAATATACAAACAGCTCATTCAGCTCAATATCAGAAAAACAAAAAACCCAATCCAAAAATGGGCAGAAGACCTGAATGGACATTTCACCAAAGAAGATATACAGATGGCCAAGAGGCACATGAAAATATGCTCAGCATAACTAATTATTAGAGAAATGCAAATCAAAACTACAATGAAGTATCACTTCACACTGTTCAGAATGGACATCATCAAAAAATCTACAAACAATAAATGCTGGAGAGGGTGTGGAGAAAAGGGAGCCCTCATTCATTGTTGGTGGGAATGTAAATGATACAGCCACTATGGAGAACAGTATGGAGATTACTTAAAAAACTAAAAATAGAACTAGCATATGACTCAGCCATCCTACTCCTGGACATATACCCAGAGAAAACCATATTCACACCAAAGAGAATCTCGATACCATTCTTAGGCTTCTAAACCCTGGTACAGTTACGATCTATTTAAATACCTCTTTGGCATCCAAAAGAGTATGTTATATATATATATATATAAATATATGTAATTGTCTACTACTATACATAATAAACGTAAAATATACTAGCAAATAAACATATACTGTAACAGGGTTGCCTGTTACAAAAAGGAACACGATTCATGATGAGAAATAAACTTGACAAAAATGTGGCGGAGAACATTCATCTTCTGAAAAGTTGTTAAAATACACTGTATAGGGCTGCCCTGGCGGCGCAGTGGTTGAGAGTCCACCTGCCGATGCAGGGGACACGGGTTCGTGCCCCAGTCCGGGAAGATCCCACATGCCGCGGAGCAGCTGGGCCCGTGATCCATGGCTGCTGAGCCTGAGCATCCGGAGCCTGTGCTCCGCAACGGGAGAGGCCACGACAGTGAGAGGCCCGCGTGCCACAAAAAACAAAACAGTACCACAAAAAACAAAACAAAATAATGCTACTTTTTTATCAGCTAAGAATAAAAATTTAATGGTTATAAATTAGTGAGGGATTTTGTATATATAAAAAGATCTTTACATATTTCTATTACTTAAGCTGTTACTTAAATTCTATTGATGCTTAATTACATGAAGGAACTGTAGGATATTTTTTAGCAGTAGAAATACACAATCCAGGAGGAGATGAGGAGTAGTAATAGCATGCTATGTGAACTTATTTTTTAAATTAAAGTATAGGTGATATACAATATGGTTTTAGCTTCAGGTGTACAAGACAGTGATTTAACAGTTATATTAAGAATTGATCACCACAAGAAGTCTAGTAGCAATTTGACACCATGCAAAGTTATTGCAATATAATTGACTGTATTCACTATACTGTACTACATCACCATGACTTAATTATTTTGTAACTGGAAATTTGTACCTTTTAATAATCATCATTTACTTTACCATGTCCTCTACTCTGGTGATCACCAGTTTGTTCTCTCTATCACTGAGTCTGTGAGTCTCCTTCTGTTTTATTTTCTTTGTTCATATGTTTTGTTTTTTAGATTCCACATATAAGAGAAATCATATGGTATTTCTCTTTCTATATCAGACTTATTATATATATATATACATATACACATACTATATATATATATATATATATATATATATATATATATATATATATATATATCACTTCTTTTTTATCCATCAATCTTATGATAGACACTTAGGTTGCTTCCATATCTTGGCTATCATAAATATTGCTGCAAAGAATATAGGGGTGCATATACTGTTTCAAATTAGTGTTTTTATTTTCTTCAGATAAGTACTCAGAAGTGTAATTGCTGGAATGTATGGTAGTTCTATTTTTAGTTTAATAAGGAATCTCCATACTGTTTTTCACAGTACTTCCACCAGTACATTCTATAAACAGTGCATGAGGGTTCCTTTTCCTTTACGTCCTCAGCATCACTTGTTTTATGTTTTTGTTTTGATAATAGTCTTTCTGACAAATTTGAGGTGATACCTCATTTTAGTTTTGATTTGCATTTCCCTGATGATTAGTGATGTTGAACATCTTTTCTTGTGCCTGTTGTCCATTTGCATGTCTTTCTCTGAAAAATGTCTATTCATGTCCTCTTTCCATGTTTTAATTGGATTGTTTGTTGTGTTCATATTGAGTTGTGTGAGTTCCTTATATCTTTTATATATTAATTTCTTATTGAATATCATTTGCAAATATCTTCTTGCAGTAGGCTGCTTTTCATTTCTTTGATAGTTTCCCTCACTGTGGAAAGCTATTTAGTTTGACATAGTTCCATTTGTTTATTTTTGCGTTTGTTTCCCTTGCCTGAGGAGACAGATCAAATTATTTCTAAAATCAACGTTAAAGAGTTTACACACTACATTTTCTTCTAGGAGTTTTATGGCTACAGGTCTTACATTTAAGTCTTTTTGTTTTTTTTAATTTTTATTTTTGGCTGCATTGGGTCTTTGTTGCTATGCGTGGGCCTTCTCTAGTTGTGGTGAGAGGGGGCCACTCTTCATTGTGGTGTGCGGGCTTCCCATTGCAGTGTCTTCCCTTGTGGTGGAGCACAGTCTCTAGGCACAAGGGCTTCAGTAGTTGCAGCACACAGGCCATAGGGTACAAAGGCTTCAGTAGTTGAGGTGTGCAAACTCTAGAACTCAGGTTCAGTAGATGTGGTGCACAGACTTAGTTGCTCTGTGGCATGTGGGATCTTCCCAGACCAGGTATCAAACCTGTGTGCCCTATATTGGGAGGAAGATTCTTAACCACTACACCACCAGGGAAGTCCACATTTAAATCTTTAAATAATTTTTTTAACATCTTTATTGGAGTATAATTGTTTTACAGTGGTGTGTTAGTTTCTGCTTTATAACAAAGTGAATCAGCTATACATATACATATATCCTCCCTCTTGCATCTCCTTCCCACCCTCCCTATCCAACCCCTCTAAGTGGACACAAAGCACCAAGCTGATCTCCCTGTGCTATGCAGCTCCTTCACACTAGCTATCTAGTTTACATTTAGTAGTGTATATATGTCCATGCCACTCCCTCACTGTGTCCCAGCTAACTCACCCACTCCCTGTGTCCTGAAGTCCACTCTCTACATCTGTGTCTTTATTCCTGTCCTGACTGTAGGTTCTTCAGAACATTTTTTTTTTTTTTTTAGATTCCATATATATGTGTTAGCCTATGGTATTTGTTTTTCTCTTTCTGACTTACTTCACTCTGTATGACAGAATCTAGGTCCACCCACATTGCTACAAATAACTCAGTTTCATTTCCTTTTATGGCTGAAGAATATTCCATGTATATATGTGCCACATCTTCTTTATCCATTCATCTGTCAATGGACACTTAGGTTGCCTCCATGTCCTGGCTATTGTAAATAGAACTGCAGTGAACTTTGTGGTACATGACTCTTTTTGAATTATGGTTTTCTCAGGGTATATGCCCAATACTGGGATTGCTGGGTCGAATGGTAGTACTATTTTTAGTTTTATAAGGAAACTCCATACTGTTCTCCATAGTGGCTGTATTCCAACCAACAGTGCAAGAGGGTTCACTTTTCTCCACACTCTCTCCAGCATTTATTGTTTCTAGATTTTTTAATGATGGCCACTCTGACTGGTGAGAGGTGATACCTCATTGTAGTTTTGATTTGCATTTCCCTAGTGATTAGTGATGTTAAGCATCCTTTCATGTGTTTGTTGGCAATCTGCATATCTTCTTTGGAGAAATTTCTGTTTAGGTCTTCTGCCCATTTTTGGATTGGGTTGTTGGTTTTTTTTTTATATTGAGCTGCGTGAGCTGCTTATATATTTTGGAGATTAATCCTTTGTCAGTTGCTTCATTTGCAAATATTTTCTCTCATTCTGAGGGTTGTCTTTTGGTCTTGTTTATGGTTTCCTTTGCTGTTTAAAAACTTTTAAGTTTCATTAGGTCCCATTTGTTTATTTTTGTCTTTATTTCCATTTCCTTTAGAGGTGGGTTAAAAACGGTGTTGCTGTGATTTATGTCATAGAGTGTTCTGCCTATGTTTTCCTCTAAGAGTTTTAAAGTGTCTGGCCTTACATTTAGGTCTTTAAACCATTTTGAGTTTATTTTTGTGTATGGTGTTAGGAAGTGTTCTAATTTCATTCTTTTCCATGTGGCTGTCCAGTTTTCCCAACATCACTTATTGAAGTGATGTATATTGTATATTCTTGCCTCCTTTATCAAAGATAAGGTGACCATATGTGCATGGATTTATCTCTGGGCTTTCTATCCTGTTCCATTGACCTCTATTTCTGTTTCTGTGTCAGTACAATACTGTCTTGATTACTGTAGCTTTGTAGTATAGTCTGAAGTCCAGGAGCTCTATTCCTTCAGCTCTGTTTTTCTTTCTCAAGATTGCTTTGGCTGTTTGGGGTCTTTTGTGTTTCCATACAAATTGTGAAATATTTTGCTCTTGTTCTGTGAAAAATGCCAGTGGTAGTTTGATAGGGATTGCATTGAATCTGTAGATTGCTTTGGGTAGTATAGTCATTTTCACAATATTGATTCTTCCAATCCAAGAACATGGTGTATCTCTCCATCTGTTTGTATCATCTTTTATTTCTTTCATCAGTGTCTTATAGTTTTCTGCATACAGGTCTTTTGTCTCCTTAGGTGGGTTTATTCCTAGATATTTTATTGCTCTTGTGGAAATGATAAATGGGAGTGTTTCCTTAATTTCGCTTTCAGATTTTTCATCATTAGTGTATAGGAATGCAAGAGATTTCTGTGCATTAATTTTGTATCCTGCTACTTTACCAAATTCATTAATTAGTTGTAGTACTTTTCTGGTAGCATCTTTAGGATTCTGTTTGTATAGTATCATGTCATCTGCAAACAGTGACAGCTTTACTTCTTCTTTTCCGATTTGGATTCATTTTATTTCTGTTTCTTCCCTGATTGCTGTGGCTAAAACTTCCAAAGCTATGTTAAATAATAGTGGTGAGAGTGTAAAACCTTGTCTTGTTCCTGATCTTAGAGGAAATGGTTTCAGTTTTTTACCATTGAGAATGATGTTGGCTGTGGGTTTGTCATATATGGCTTTTATTATGTTGAGGTAAGTTCCCTCTATGCCTACTTTCTTGAGGGTTTTTTTTATACATGAGTGTTGAAAGCTTTTTCTGTATCTATTGAGATGATCATATGGTTTTTCTCCTTCAATTTGTTATTGTGGTTTATCACACTGATTGATTTGCATATATTGAAGAATCCTTGCATTCCTTAATTTTTAAATAATTTTGAGTTTACTTTTGTTTATGGTTCATGAAAGTTCTTTGTGTCTAGCTGTCCTGTTCTCCCAACACCATTTATTGGAGATAGTGTGCGTTCCACATTATATATTTTTGTTTCTAGGTTGTAAATTAATTAGCCATATAAACGTCAGTTTATTCCTGGGGTCTCCATTGTGTTCCACTGATCTATGTTTCTGTTTTTGTGCCTGTACCATACTATTGTGATTACTGTAGCTTTGCAGTATAGTTTGAAATCAAGGAGTGTATTACCTCCAGATTTGTTCTTCTTTCTTAACATTGCTTTTACTATTCAGGGTTTTTGTGGTTCTATACAAACTTTAGGGTTATTTGTTCTAGTTCTGTGACAAGTGCCACAGGTATTTAGATAGGGATTACATTGAATCTTTAGGTTTCTTTGGGTAGTATGGATATATTAACAATATTAATCCATCCAATCCTTGAGCACTGTGCATCTTCCTATTTGTTTGTGTTTTCTTCAATTTATTTCTTAAATGTATTTCAGCTTTCAGAGTACAGGACTTTTATCTCCTTGGTTAAATTTACTCCTAGGTGTATATATATATATTTATTTTTTTGATGCAATTGTAAATTGGATTTTTTTCTTCATTTCTCTTTATGATAGTTCATTTTTAGTGCATAGAAATGCAACAGATATCTGTATATGGATTTTCCAACCTGCAACTTTACTGCACCCGTTTATTCTAATTCTATAGCTTTTTGGTCATGTCTTTAGTGTTTTCTACATATGTCATCTGCAAATAGTGACAATTTTACACATTTGTTTCCACTTAGGATGACTTTTACCTTTCTTTTTCCTTTTGTCTGATTGCTGTGGCTAGGACTTACAAAACTATATTGAATTAACATGGCTAGAGCAGGTGTCCTTGTCTTGTTCCTGATCCTAGACGAAATTTTCAAGTCATTTTGCATCAAGTATTATGTTAGCTGTGGGCTTGCCATGAATGGCCTTTATCATGTTGATGTATGTTCCCTCTATAACCACTTTGTTCAGAGTTTTATTGTAAATGGAAGTTGAATTTTGTCAAATGCATTTTTATACCTATTGATATGATCATTTGATTTTTATCCTTTGTTTGTTAATGTGGTATATCACATTGATTGATTTGTGGAAATTGAACTGTACTTGTGTCCCTGGAATAAATTCCACTTGATCATGGAGTATGGTCCTTTTAATGCATTGTTGGGTTCAGTTTGCTAATACTTTGTTGGAAAATGTTGCATCTATGTTCATCAAGAATCTTGGCCTGTCATTTTTTTGTAGTGTCTTTATTTGGTTTTGGTATCAGAGTAATGTAGGACTCATAGAATACATTTGGATGCATTCTTTCTATGTCAATTTTTTGAAAAGTTTGAGAAGGATCATTATTAAATCTTTTTTAAATGTGGTAGAAGGCACCAGTGAATCCATCTGATCCTGAACATTTTTCTGGGAATTTTTAAAATACTTTCTAAATTTCATCACTTGTTATCAATCTCTTCAGATTTTCTTTCATTTATTATTCAAACATGGAAGATTTTAATGGCTCTTAGAATTTATTGATTTCTTCTAGATTGTCCGATATGTTGACATATACATTTTTTGTAGCAATTGCTCATGTTCTTTTGTATAACTGTAGCATCTGTTGTAAATTCTCTTCTTTCATTTTTGATTTTAATTATTTGGGCCTTCTTCCATTCTTTTCTGGGTGATTCTGGCTAAAGTTTTATCAACTTTGTTTATCTTTTCAGAAAACCAACTCCTATTTCTATTTATCTTTTCTGTTTTTTGTCTCTATTTTATTTATTTCCAATCTGATCTTCATTATTTCCTTCCTTCTACTAACTTTGGGCTTTGTTTTTTTATTATTTTTCTAGTTCATTTTGGTTAAGGTTAGATCTTGTTTCATGAGTTAGGCCTGTATTGCTATAAACTTCCTCTTTAGAACTCTTTTTGTTATGTCCCATAGCTTTTGGGTTGTTGTGTTACCATTTTTGTTGTCTCACAGTATTTTTTATTTCTTCTTTGATTTCTTCCTTGATCCATTGATTGTGTAGTAGCAGGTTGTTTAGCCTCCACACGTTCATGAATTTTCCAATTCTTATCATTGATTTATAGTTTCATAACTTTGTGGTTGGAAAAGATATTTGATGTGATTTCAATCTTTTAAAATTTATTTAGACTTTTTGGTGGCTTACTGTTCATTACCTCCCTTTATGCCCATCAATATTTGCTTTATGTATTTACGTGGTTGGGTACATAGGTATTTGCAAGTGTTATATCCTCTTGTTTGATTGATCACTTTATCATTATATAATGTCATTCCTGGTTTCTTGTTACATTATTTGTTTTAAAGTTTATTTTGTCTGATAAAGTATTGCTAACCCAGCTTTCCTTTTGCTGTTTTTTTGCATGGAATATCTCTATCCATTCCACGACTTTCAGTCTGTGTGTTTCTTTAGATATGAAGTGAGTCTCTTGTAAGCAGTATATATATGACTCATGCTTTTACCCATTCAACCACCCTATGTCTTTTAATTAAAGCATTTAGTTCATTTACATATAAAGTAAATATTGATAAACTTATTTTTATTGTAATTTTGTTAGTTGTTTCCTGGTTGCTTTTGTAATTCTTCTCTATTTCTTTCTTTCTCTTGTTAGCTTCTCTTGTGCTTTGATGACTTTCTTTAGTTCTATGTTTATATTCCTTTTTCTTCTTATTTATGTATCTGTTATAGGTTTATGGTTTGTGGTTACCATTAGGTTCATATATAACAATCTATTTATATAGCAGTGTGTTTTAAGTTGATGGTTGCTTAAATTTGAGCATATTCTAAAATCACTGCATTTTCATTACCTCCCCATGTTTTACACTTTTGACATCATATTTTATATCTTTCTAAGTTGTGTACTGCTTAACTTATTATTTTATATATAAATAATTTTACTATTTTTTTCTTTTAATCTTCACACCAGCTTTATAGGTGGTTGGTGGTTGATCCACTACCTTTACTATACATTAGCCTTTATGAATGTGTATTTTCATTCATAACTTTCTTATTTCTAGTTATGGCCTTTTCTTTTCCATTAAAGAAGCCCCTTTAACATTTCTTGTAAGTCAGGTTTAGAGGTGATGAACTCCTTTAGTTTTTCTATGAAACTCTTTTTTTCTCCTTCAATGTTGACTGATAATTCTTGCCAAGTAGAGTATTCTTGGTTGTAACTATTTTTTTCCTTTCAGTACTCTAAAGAGATTAGTCCAGTCCCTTGTGGCTTGTAAAATTTCTGCTAAAAATTTAGTTCATAATGTTAAGGGGATTCTCTAGTAAGTAACCAGTTGTTACTCTCTTGCTGCTTTTAAGATTCTTTACTTTGAAATTTGAGGGTTTAATTATAATCTATCTTGATGTGGATCTCTTTGGCTTCATCAAAGAGAATTTGGAACTTTCTTTGCTTCCTGGACCTGTATATCTGTTTCCTTCAACAGGTCAGAGACATTTTCAGCCATTATTTATTCAAATAGTTTGTTTGTCCTTTTCTCTTTCTTTATCTCTCTCCTGTTCTGGGGGCCCTATAAATAGAATGGTAGTATGCAAGATGTTGTCCCATAGGCCCATTAAACTATCCTCATTTTTTAAGTTCTTTTATCTTTTTGCTGTTCCAATTGGGTGATCTCAACTGCCCTGTCTTCCAGATTGCTTATCTGTTCTATATCCTCTAACCAGCTGTTAATTTTGTCTAGTGTATTTTTCACTTCAGTTATTATATTCTTCACATCTGATTGGTTCTTTTTTATATTACCTGTCTCTTTGTTGATGTTTTCTCTGAGTTCATTCACTTTTCTCCCAAGTTTAGAGAGCATCTTTATTACTATTTATTACTATTACTTTGAACTCTTTGTCTGGTAAATTGCTTATTTTCATTCTATTGTTTTTTTTTTTTTCTTTTTTCCCCCTTTGGTTTTGTCTTGTGCTTTCACTGGGAAGTTATTCTTCTGTCTCCTCATTTTGTGCAACTCCCTGTGTTTTTTTTGTTTGTTTGTTTGTTTGCTTGTTTTTGTTCTTGTTCTTTTTTTGTTTAATTTTTTTTATATGCTAGGTGTATCAGCTACATCTCACAGTCTTGAAAGAGTGGCCTTATGTAGAAGATATCCTGTGGAGCCCAGTGTCATAATCACCCCTTTTCACTAGGGCCAACTGATCCGGGGATATTCCCCATGTGGGTTTTGTACTCCCATCTATTGTGGTTGGACTGTGATTGCTACAAACATGCTGGTGGGCAAGGTTGAGCCCCAAGGAGGCAGGCTCTAAGGCCTGGACATGACTGTTATGGACATACTGATGAGCAGGGCTGGCGTCTGTCCTTGTTATAGATGAAAATTGTCTGTGACTGCTGTAGGCATGCTGATGGATGGGGATGGCTGTAGCATGACTGACTGTGAGACACATAAGTGACTTTTGTGTGTATTCTGGTGTGTTCAGGGCTGGAACTGCTTTGGAAAGGAGCTGGTGCCAGCCCACGGCTTCCTGCTGAGCATGCTACATAAACTTTTATCAGAGGATCTAACTTAATCCAATGATATCAAGCAAAATTTACCTTAAGAGTGATTTTTCATTCATTCATTCATTCATTTATTCATTGAACAAGCACCAAATTAACCACTACTTTGTGTCAGGAACTGTTCTAAGTTTTAAAGATAAAGCAATGTGTCAAACATTAAATCTTGCTCTAATGGAGCTTATACTGTAGTTGGAGAACATGATGATAAGCAAATGTATGAGGGGATAACAATGAAAAAATAAAGCCAGTGTTTAATATAGTATCTGAAAAGAGAGTATAGTGTAGTTAAGCAAAATAAGTGTTAGATAGGAAGAATACTCCAGTCAGAGGCTGCTATAATGCACACAGTACCTGAGATAAGGATAGTATGCAAATTTCAAGAAATGTGGCTGGAACAAAGATTTCCAGGTGTATGGGGAGTATTATGAAAGAAAGTTGAAAGGAAAATAAGACCTATACTCTTCCAAGATTGGTATTCCTTTGTGAGGATTTTGCACTTTATCTTAATGAAATTGAGAACAACTAAAAGATTCTAAGAATGGAAAAGACATTAATTTTTTAAATATATTAATTTCTGGGCACAGAGACAACTATTGTATTTTTTGTTTTGTTTTGTTTTTTGTGGTACGCCTCTCCTGTGGTTGTGGCCTCTCCTGTTGCAGAGCACAGACTCCTGATGAGCAGGCTCAGCAGCCATGGCTT
This sequence comes from Delphinus delphis, assembly GCF_949987515.2. Classification (NCBI taxonomy): domain Eukaryota; kingdom Metazoa; phylum Chordata; class Mammalia; order Artiodactyla; family Delphinidae; genus Delphinus; species Delphinus delphis. Next base: position 17,834,487 of record NC_082694.2, on the reverse strand, counting down.
ATGGGCCTAGCCGCTCCACGGCATGTGGGATCTTCCCGGACCGGGGCACGAACCCGTGTCCCCGCATCGGCAGGCAGACTCTCAACCAGTGTGCCACCAGGGAAGCCCCAACTATTGCATTTTAATGGAAAAGATAAAGAAGATGTACTGATGAAGCTGTTATATTTGCCTATCAACAGCATTAGTTCCCACTGCAGTTAACAGGGTGAAAGACTGTCCATCATTGGCAGTGACTAAATTAATTTCCCTAGTTTTACCTCTCTCCTTAAGGAGGTTTCTAAATGTACAACAACAAACAATATTCTAATATTTCCTAATAATGCACCACTTGATTTATTATGCCAACAAAATCATATGGGATTTATACTGTGATGTAATAGAGCCCATTTGCATGTTTAAAAGCCATTTTTGGCATCCATAAAACTGTGGGATTTATTTTACAATGTGAGGAACATTTATGACAAGAGTCAATTTACAATTGCTAAAATTGCATTAGCAGTAAACATGCAAACTATGGCAATTGTAAGCCTTTAAACTTATTGTTACTGGAAATATTTCTCAGCCTCTAATCCCTGAGTACATCAAACTGTATATTTATTTTCTTTCTAAAAATAATTACTAGACTTTATCATTTTTAGTATAGTTTTAGATTTACAGAATTCCATATACCTCCTCAACACTGCCCCCCCCCACCGACCTTTCCTTTGAGGTACATTTGTTAACATTAATGAGCTAATATTAATATATTATTATTAACTATAGTCCATAGTTTACCTTAAGATTCACTTTTGTAATGTACAGCTCTATGGGTTTTGACAAGTGTATAATCTCTACCATTAGATATTTAATATCTATAATTAAATTTTCATGAAGAAGAGATTCAGTTTCCTAAAAATCACCTATTTGTCCATTCCCTCCACTCCCTGAATCACTAACAACCACTGATCTGTTTACTGTCTCTATGATTTTACCTTTTCCAAAATGTGATAATGTTGAAAATCAGAGTGTATAGCTTTTGATAAGGCCTTGTTTAATTTAGAAATAGGCATTTAACATTCCACCATATCTTTTTTTGTAGCTTGATAATTCACTTCAAACAAATTGAATAATATTCCATTTTTTCTAAATGAAACATATATTGACAAAAGATATTTTTATTATCCAGAATGTCCTTTTTTTAATGGGTGAAAATATATAGCTGGCTCACTGTTGCTACTTTGATTATCTCTCATGTGCAGAGTTGAGTGATCCTATAGATATGGTCAAAGAATAAGGTCAAAAGAAAAACTATAATCAATAGAATCAGAGTGATGAGCAGAAATGAATAAAGAACAGAACATAGCCCTAGAGGGAAGCTTGAGGTACAAAGATAGATGATAGAGTTCATTATATATCTCAAGATTAATATCCTTGATGAAAAGGATAGAGAAATGAGACCAGATAGGGTAACAGGGACTCTCAGAGAAACCACAAAACAAGCTTAACGAAAGAGAGAAGGGCTAGAGGTAAAAAATGGAGAAAGGAAACTTGATAATCTATATTGTAAACACAGTGTGTGCTTGAAGACAGAATACATTAGTTTTTTTTGTTTTTGTTTTGCTTTAGTAATTTTACCTCTTATAGGCAGGGGGTCTAGAGAATTAGATGAAGGCAGTCAAAAGTTACTACAAACTTCCAGTTACAAGATAAATAAGAACTAGGGAAGCAATTCATAACATAATAACTATAATTAGCACTGCTATGTGTTATATATGAAAGTTGTCAAAAAAGTAAATCCTAGGAGTTCTCATCACAATTTTTTTTTTCTGTTTCTTTAATCTTGTATGTATACGAGATGACGAATGTTCATTAAATTTATTGTGGAAATCATTTGATGACGTATGTAAATAAGATAATTATGTTGTAAACTTAAACTTATAGAGTGCTGTTTGTCAAGTATATTTCAATAAAACTGGAAGAAAAAAAGATATAGAGCAATAGGAAGAAAAAAAGGAACCACACAAACCCTATAAGACTCACTTTCTTCATTTGTAGTATCCAATGTCTCTTTAATTGGTGAGATTCTGTGAATATTTCTCCCCACGGGAAAATGACATTTTATTGTTAAAATTCTAACTTGAGAACACACTTATAAGAAAGAAAACATATGTTTTTCATAAATAAACTACAATTTTCCTGAAAAAAAAACTAATAATTTTACCTCTTGAGGGTTAATGTTTATTCTACGCATAAACCTTATGCATGTTCCTGAAACAGAGGAAATGGGTTGGAAGAAAATTTGGTCTGTCTTTGCCACTTTATATTAATTGCATATAGGGATCACATTTTTGCTCCCTTAAGAGAAAAGAAAAATAAAATAAATTTAAATAATAAAATATTACTATCTATATCTTAGAGCAGAAGAAATTACTTGGAAAGATGAGGAAATGAGAGGAACAGAAAGAAGACAGAATGCATTTCTTCTTCCTACATTTCATAAATATATGAAGAGTAGGACGGAATAAAACAAGAGCAGAATAAGCTTCCTTGTCCTGAAAGCCATCTAATGCCTATTAGCAAATAGTCTGATATTCTTTTCTGTAGCAAGATCAAGGATATGAGGGCTGATCAAGGAAAAATATATGACCATGTAGTGGTAGTACTAAACAATGGGCTTTGTTTGGGTGGACTTTGACAGGATTGCATGCAAGTGGAGGTCCCTCACATCATAAGACCTTCCAGAGACAACCCAGTGTTACCAAATGCAAGTTCATGTGCCAGACACATAAGGAGGCCAAACAATACTGAAACATTGGAGTTTGGAGCAGAGAAAGGTTTGTTAGAGGACTATGTAAGGAGACAGGTGGCTCATGCCCAGAAAAACCCCAAACTCTCCAAAGAGTTTCAGCAAAGCAGTTTTAAAGGCAAGGTGAGGGAGAGGTGAAAACTTCCTGGTGTAAGAATCCTTTGTTTGGGCTTCCCTGGTGGTGCAGTGGTTGAGAGTCCACCTGCCGATGCAGGGGACACGGGTTCATGCCCCGGTCTGGGAAGATCCCACATGCCGCGGAGCGGCTGGGCCCATGAGCCATGGCCGCTGAGCCTGTGGGTCTGGAGCCTGTGCTCTGCAATAAGAGATGCCACAACAGTGAGAGGCCCGCATACTGCAAAAAAAATAAATAAATAAAAATTAAAAAAACAATCCTTTGCTCTTGTAACTGTCCATTTAGACCAGGTCACAAAGTTCCTGTAAACCTCCAACAAGACACATGTTATTCTCTGTTCTGAAACTTTTTATATGAATGGACTCCTAAAGGTCATAGCCTTGAGAATAGGTTAACCTCTATATTTCAGGCTATAGGCAACATTGTCTTACAAAAGATGCAGAGCCAGCATGACTCAGCACAGGCAGCAGAGCACAAAGGTTAAAGCAAAAGGACCAGCTCTAATATAGAGTCAGATTTTTTCTTCCTTATTACACCAGGAAGCAAAGAAGGCTAGAGAACTCCTGAGGGAGAGGTTTATTAGAGGGTAAATTTCTAAGTGATGGCACTCAGCAGCAAAATGGGGAGGGGGGTCGGAGGACTCAGAAAGGCTGCAGTGGCCTGGGGTCTTTTATAGCCCCAAGGTTTGTATTATTTACGGCTAGCAGATATTGGGTGCTGTTTTGTGGATGATCCAAAGCAAGCAGGCACTAATATGCTTATTGGAACTATTTTTAAAGCAAATAGAGGTATAAAATTTTTAGTTTTCCCAGTCAGCTGTGGAGAAGTAAACAACATAGGACCAATATACAAAGGCATCTTCATTCAACTCATTTATATACACATGGGCTTTATGATACATGCAAGCCCTTGACTACTACATTCTGCTTTCGTTTTTCTGGTATATGGGACAAGTGGCTGAGGTTCTTTTGCACATTTCCCTGTGCAAAAATGTTTATTTCCAAAGTTAGATATTGAAGGCCTGTATGAATATGGTCCAGCTATAGGCAAATGGATAGATGATAGAAAGATAGATAGATAGATAGATAGATAGATAGATAGATATAGCCAAACAGACAGACAGACAGAGAGATAGATTATACCTTGTAAATTCCACATGACCTTGTTAAGATTCATTGATTGCAACCATTTCTGGCTTAAAACTCAAATCTTTTCAGATAATTTTCACCCTCACTCCCTCTCTCTTAAGTTTATTCTAGCTCTGAAGCTTACCTAAACTGGAGTGTTGGTGTGGAATATGTCTCCCCTTGCTGGTCTTGATCAACAGTACCCAAGATTAATCTACCTGTCATCAGGTAGTAAAAGTGATTGAGATATAACTTATTCTGTGCTATAGTATAATTTTTTTAACTTAGTTTTGTTTTTCATCAGTGTTTGTGACTTGTAAAAATAATATCTGCACTATATTTATTTTATATACCACTTTTGCTCCCTGTTTCCTCTTCTTAGGGATGTCTGCCTTCTTCTTCTGCCTCTCAGTTTCCTCCAGGCACTCTGTGTATCTCCAAGAAACCTCCTCTGTCTACTCAGCTGCAGAGAAATCTACCTTTTGAGTTCCTAGAGAAATAATTAGCTTTACCCCTTACTCATTACTTTTTATCTATAATCTATTATTGTCAGACAAGATATGTGCATACTTTGTTTCCCCTTGCAACATCCATTCATTCATTTGAATATATTTATTAAATGCCTATTATGTATCAAACACTGTTTTATGCATTGGGAATATAGCAGAGCACAAAAAGGTAAAAAAAAAATCTTCTTTTTTGGAGCTTGTATTTCAATGACACAGGCAAACAATACACATGATAAATAAGTAAATATTTATTATGTTATGTTAGATAGGGATACCTGCTAAGGAGAAAATAATTAGACACTAAAAGAGAATTGGAGGTATCAAGAAGGAAGGTAAATTTTTTAAAATGTGTTGAGCAGAGAGAGATTCACTGAGAACGTGAGAATGATGTTAGTGGGCTTGTTATGTGGATAGCTTGGGGAACAGCATAGAGCATAGAGGAAACATCAAGTTCAAAATCCTGTAGTTGAGCCATACGTGGAATTTTTGAGAAACAACAAGAATACCAGTGTTCAAAGTGATTAAGTAAGATAATAAAGTGTATAAATTCAGAGAGGCAGTTTCAGGGAGTGAGACGGAGGCAGATCATGTGAGGGATTTTTTAGATCAGAACACAGATATACATGTTTACTTTGAGTGAAATGGGAAAACAAAATAATTTTAAACAGAAGAGTGATATAATTTGAATCATATTTTAAAAGGATCCCACTCTGTTGGGAAGAGACTACAAGGAGAGAAGGACAGAAGGGGACCTAGTTGGAAGACTTGCAATTATCAATGTGTAAGATAAAGATATATTGGGCCAGAGTGGTAGCAGCATTAGCTGGTGAATGAGGTCAGATTTTGGGGATATCTAAAAGTAGAGCCAATCAGATTTGATGGTAAATTGCATGTAAGGTATGAATAAAGGAGAATCAAGAGTAAGATCGGGCTTCCCTGGTGGCGCAGTTGTTGAGAGTCCACCTGCTGATGCAGGGGACATGGGTTTGTGCCCCAGTCCAGGAAGATCCCACATGCCGCGGAGTGGCTGGGCCCGTGAGCCATGGCCACTGAACCTGTGCATCCGGTGCCTGTGCTCTGTAACAGGAGAGGCCACAACAGTGAGAGGTCCACATACCCCAAAAAGAAAAAAAAAAAAAGAAAAAGAAAGAGTAAGATCACAGTTTTTGAAAAATTTTATTGAAGTATAGTTGATTTACAATATTGTGTTAATTTCAGCTGTAAAGCAAAGTGATTCATATATATATATATACTTTTTCATATTCTTTTCCCTCATGGTTTATCACTGGTTATTTAATATAGTTCCCTGTGCTAAACAGTAGGACCTTGTTGCTTATCCATTCTAGATATAATAGTTTGAATCTGCTAATTCCAAACTCCCAATCTATCCCTCCCCCACCACACCCCCTTGGTAACCACAAGTCTGTTCTCTATGTCTGTGAATCTGTCTCTGTTTTATAGACAAGTTCATTTGTGTCATATTTTAGATTTCATGCATAAGTGATATCATGTGGTATTTGTCTTTCTCTTTCTGACTTACTTTACTTTGTATGATAATCTCTAGGTCCATCCATGTTGCTGCAGATGCCATTATTTTACTCTTTTTTATGGCTGAGTAGTATTCCATTGTATATATGTACCACATCTTCTTTATCCATTCATCTGTCCATGGACATTTAGGTTATTTCCATGTCTTGGGTATTGTGAAGAGTGCTGCTATGAACATAGGGGGCACATGTATCTTTTTGAATTATAGTTTTGTTTGTATATTTACCTAGGAGTGGGATGGCTGGATCATATAGCAATTTTATTTTTAGTTTTTTGAGGAGCCTCCATAGTGTTTTCCATAGTGGCTGCACCAGTTTACATTCCCACCAACAGTGTAGGAGAGTTCCCTTTTCTCCACACCCTCTCTAGCATTTGTTATTTGTAGACCTTTTAATGATGATTATTCTGACTGGTGTAAGGTGGTACCTCATTGTAGTTTTGATTTGCATTTCTCTAAAAGTTAACAATGTTGAACATCTTTTCATGTCACACTGTTTAATATCAGTTAGTTTTCTATGTGAATATATATTTGGCTTCCCCATATATCATTAAATGCTCTTTAAGGACATGGCCTTTGATTTCTCCATAATGCTCTGCAAAAAAACAATAACCAATAAATATGGATTTAAATACTTCATTTCTTTGTCTAATCAATTTGCTTAAGTTTCACATATATATGTTTTTTTTGGTTCAAAGTTTTGAGGCAGAAAATATTAATTTGTGTTGCCCTTCTTCCCTGAAGTGACCATTGCCCTCCATGTAGCATCTTCTCCTTGTGCCTGACAAAGAGAATTCTCATTGCAGTTGCTTTATGCAATTGGAAGTCTATTTAATATGTTTTGATCATTAAAAAATGGAATTAATAAATATTAAAAGTGGAAGTAAACTTAGAGGATGGATATTTTACTGTATCTGAGAAATCTCTATAACTACACTCTCCTAGCCAGTAGCCACTGGGCATGTGTAACTATTAAAATATGACTAATCCATATTTCAAGGAAAACTGAAGTTCACATGGAATTTCAAAAATTTAACACAAAATTGTAAAAATCTCATTTTTATATTCATTACATGTTGGAATGACAATATTTTGGATATATTAGGTCTAATCCAATACATTATTTAATTAATTCCTACTTTTTAAGTTATTTTTAAATGAGAATACTTATTTTTAAATAAGAAAACTTATAATTACATATATGGCTTGCACTTCTGATTCACGTTTTGTTTCCTTTGTACAGTGCTATTCTATAATATGCATTGCAGCCGAAGTGTTTGTGATGACAAAGAGTCCACTGCTTATCTAAGCAGCAATGCATCCACCATCATTAGATAACTCCGGACTTTGACTTTGTCTTTCTTATTGTGAGCAAAATCTGCTTTCTTAAAATTTAGCTCTATAGATTGTATTGATGTTCTCTCCATTTACGAAGAAACGGTAAAACTTTTCAAATATGCTAAGTCCATTCACTTTATATAATGTATTAACTTAATCTGCATTGCTGTAATAAACCTTCCAGGAATTATATTTATATTTTACTACATGCTTTAATCCAACAGAGTAAATTTTGTTTGAGTTTCTGGGACAGTTTTAAGCTAATAGGTGAGGTCTTTTGGGATAGATGAACCTTGGAGTCTCTGCCAAATTGTAGCATGTGAGTAGAAGACTACTACTTCTCTGGCCACTAGGTTATTCTGCAGTCTGGGGACTGCTTTCTCCAAGCTTTTCTTGATTCTTCTCATATCCCCGTTTGCCCTGTTGAAATCCTTGTGATTTCTTTTTACATTAGGCAAAGGCAAAAAACAGCCTTTACTTACTAACACCATACACAAAAATAAACTCAAAATGGATTAAAGACCTAACTGTAAGGCCAGACACTATAAAACTCTTATAGGAAAACATAAGCAGAACACTCTATGACACAAAGCACAGCAAGATCATTTTGACCCACCTCCTAGAGAAATGGAAATAAAAACAAAAATTAATAAGTGAGACCTAATGAAACTTAAGCTTTTGCACAGCAAAGGAAACCATAAAAAAGACAAAAAGCACTCAGAATGGGAGAAAATATTTGCAAACGAAGCAACTGACAAAGGATTAATCTCCAAAATATACAAGCAGCTCATGCAGCTCAATATCAAAAAAACAAACAACCCAATCCAAAAATGGGCAGAAGTCCTAAATAGACATTTCTCCAAAGAAGTCATACAGATTGCCAACAAACACATGAAAGGACGTTCAATATCACTAATTATTAGAGAAATGCAAATCAAAACAACAATGAGGTATCACCTCACACCGGTTAGAATGGCCATCATCAAAAATCTGCAAACAATAAATGCTGGAGAGGGTGTGGAGAAAAGGGAACCCTCCTGCTCTGTTGGTGGGAATGTAAATTGATACAGCCACTATGGAGAACAGTATGGAGGTTCCTTAAAAAACTAAAAATAGAACTACCACACGACCCAGCAATCCCAGTACTAAGCATATACCCTGAGAAAACCATAATTCAAAAAGAGTCATGTACCACAATGTTCATTGCAGCTTTATTTACAATAGCCAGGAGATGGAAACAACCTAAGTATCCATCATCGGATGAATGGATAAAGAAGATGTGGCACATATATACATGGAATATTACTCAGCCATAAAAAGAAACGAAATTGAGTTAGTGAGGTGGATGGACCTAGAGTCTGTCATACAGAGTGAAGTAAGTCAGAAAGAAAAAAATAAATACTGTATGCTAAAACATATATATGGAATCTAAAAAAAAAAAAAAAAAAGTTCTGATGAACCTAGGAGCAGGACAGGAATAAAGATGCAGATGTAGAGAATGGACTTCAGGACATACGTTTAGCTGGGATGAAAGAAGTGAGAGTACCACTGACATATATACACTATATACACTACCAAAGGTAAAATAGATAGCTAGTGGGAAGCAGCCGCATAGCACAGGGAGATCAGCTCAGTGCTTTGTGACCACCTAGAGGGGTGGGATAGGGAGGGTGGGAGGGAGGTGCAAGAGGGAGGGGATATGGGGATATATGTATGCATATAGCTGATTCACTTTGCTATACAGCAGAAACTAACACAACCTTGTAAAGCAATTATACTCCAATAAAGATGTTAAAAATAATAATAATAAAAAAAATTAAAAAACAGCCTTTGCAAATGTTTCTTCTGCATGATAAACCCCCTTGATTATGGAGGATGCAAGGAAGGTACTGTAGAAGAACTAGGGGAAGATCAATTGAATTAATTAAAACATATATATATATATATATATATATCAGCAGTTCAAATTCAACCAACTGGACTGGTTTCTTCCAACTCTGTTCCATCACATTAACTCTCTTCAAAATCACTGGTATCTGGAGTGAATATCAACTGTAGAGTCATTTTCTCCCAATTTTAAAGTGCTCTGGTAGTATCATAGACTCCACAGAACTCTGTGACCTTCATGTATGCTTTTCTGAAGGCATAATTGCTTGCTAAATTCTGGATCTGACAGTCACAATGCATTTTGGTTGTAAACCTGTAATATGCAAACTTGACAATTTTTGCTGCTGTATGGAGATAGAAGTGGATGTGAGAAATACTTTCCTCTGTAATTAAGAGGAAGTATATGATTTGCCCTGACCCTTTATATTCAGAACAATGCTAGACCCTGCTTCAATCCAGAGAGAAGGGTAATCTCCTTCAGGAGTTATCCTATCCATCTGGTGTGAGAAGTAGGCCCTAACCCCAGTCAGAAAATAAAGTGCATAATATGAGTGGTGACATAAGGCTCTAAGTAGAGTAGAAACAGCAGTTAGAACACTTGAGAATCCCATACATTTGAAGAGTACTTTTGAGGTAATAGCGTGGTTTTCTATATATAATTTATTTTGTCCATTTCAATTATTGTTACAGGTAAGTTCAGTATTATCTTTATTAATATATAAATAATATAATATTATTATAATATATATAATAAATTGATAATAGGAAAGGGTAACAAAGTTAATGTGTGGTAGAAGGGGCCGTATGAGGTTCTCTGTTAGACAATATTCACTCTTTAATATGCCTCTTGGAACTGCCATTTATATTTCGGCTTACTAATTTTTTTAATGAAATATGCACAAGTTACAAAGACAGTAGAAGGATGAAAATGGGAGGTCTCTGGTGAATATAACAACTAAGATTTATTAATTAGATTATCAGCCAAATTCAAAACTAGTAATCGGAATGGAAGAGGATAGTTAAATGTTGGGGTGGCATTCAGGGAGTGAGGGCACATGATGTGACAAAATTATGAGGGCACTTTTTGTCTGAGAGAGGGTAAATGCATGGAAAAACAGAAGTGTGATTCAGCATAGTGTGGCCTAGTGTTGACCCTTGTTAAGAGCATGTCAATTTCGATGAGGAAATTTCCCATCAAACCTAGGGTAAAAGAAGAATTTTTAGAGGAGGAATGCTGTCATGAGATTTTTAATTTATTTTTTATTTTTTTATTTTTTCCCGGTATGCGGCCCTCTCACTGTTGTGGCCTCTCCCGTTGCGGAGCACAGGCTCCAGACACGCAGACTCAGTGGCCATGGCTCACGGGCCTAGCCGCTCCACGGCATGTGGGATCTTCCCGGACCGGGGCACGAGCCCGTGTCGCCTGCATCGGCAGGCGGACTCTCAACCACTGCGCCACCAGGGAAGCCCCTGTCATGAGATTTTTGAAGAAATGAAATCTGTTTCACTTAATAGTTCAGAGGTTGTGGGCAAAACACTTTCATTGCACTGACATGACATGACAAATAATAATAATTAGCAGGACAAACAAAGGGCTTTATGAAAGTAGTTGGGCAAAATTATTTTATAAAGGGGTCAGTTTCTGTTACAGTAAGGGATTTTGAGGCCCCTTCAATTTGGAACAGTTTATATAAAAGGCTTATCTGTGGTTCATATTTAGCTCAGACTGATATAAAACTGAATCAGAGGAGTTATTTTTGAAACTGGTGTTCTATAGCCAATGACTATGTCTAGTCAAGAGTGACATATCTGAAAAGTGTGTCCTAAAGCAAGTAGTCTAATGTTGCTGGAAAGTGGCTGAAGATGTCAGAGCTGAAATCCCTAATGCAAAGTAATAGAAGACAATGCACACACCTCAGGGTTATGCAGTGTCTCCTTTATGAAGCATCATCAAAGATCATTCTACTTACATAAAATTCTTGTGATTCAGTTGAATAGAAATAGAAAGCAAAGAAACGTTTATTGTTCTCTCTGTAAAAGTAAAGCTATTTGAAAGAAGGCTGTGCTGTAGTAAAAAATATAATTGGAACTGGGCAGACAGTGTCATTGCTTCTAATTTACTAGAACTTAGCAATAGGAATAGCTAGAAAATCAACACAGAAATGCTAATCAGTGTGCAGGTATGCACAATGCCATCTGACACTAATCATATGTGACAGGATTGAATGAATACAGGCATTTGGGGAAGAAACAGAGAGCAGGCAGATTCTCAAAGATGACTGTGTCAGGGGTGGGACCCACAGTTACCTGTAGGAGGTATACAAACAGGTGAAAAATTATATACTTCCTTCCCTCCTTATTAGTAATGCTTCTAATAAGCCAAACCTACTATATGTCAATCGCAATATTCATGTATATTTGAACAAAGGATTATGCTAGCAAGTGGTAAAGTCAGATCCTGTCTCTTGTTCATGTTACTCCAAAACCAGATACATTTTTTCCCTTAGAATCTACATCTTCAAAAAGAAAAGTATTTCTAAAACTTCCACCCCAGCTGTCCATGAAAGGTGAGCATGAGGTAAGAAAGTGAGTCTCATTTTCAACTTGATAGAGGAGGAAATGTAATGCTAAGATACTGGATTGTATATTAAATATATTTATACCACAGACTATCTTTATAAGAAGCTGGTATAGCTATCAGATCAAACCAGAAAGCAGTCTATGTCTTTACAAAGTTGGTTCCTGGTATGATGCCCCAGTTCCAAATTTTCTGAACTCTAGGGATCCCTGTATTGGCTGCCAAGTAGATTATTATCTCAGAAAAGTGCACAAATCAGGCCATTAGACATTTTCTGATATTACTGCCTATCTTTTGTTTGGTGCTTCTAATTGATATATTTTTCCATTTAGCATTATTGATAAAGTGTTTATATTTTACTAAAAGTTTTACGCATTAAAGTTAGATCAAGGACAAGACAGAAAAATATCCTGCCCTTATCAACCCTGTTTTCTGGAGAAAGAGATGGAAGCACAGGTATACATACATGTAAGAGTGACAAAGTATGCCAATACATGATAAGAGTGGGACTCAGAATGCAAAGGGAATTTTTCTTGAGAAGAATGAGAAAATGAGCAATGTTGGGAAAGCAAGTAAATGCCAAGTGAAAGTTCCTGAGATGGAAGCAAGGTTGGCTAATTTAAGGAACCACAAAAAGTTAATGGGACTAGAGTTATGTAAGCAAGAAAGAAAATGTTACGGGGGTCGTTTGCAAAGGCATGCCAGAGCCAGGTCATGTAGGAGAATGGTTTTCAACTCTGGGGAGCTATAAAAAAATGAATACTCAGGCCTTTCCTCAGAGAGTCTGATTTTTTGGTCTTGGGTAGGTCCTGGGCATAGGTATGCTATCAAAGCAATCCAGGCAATGTAAACCTAAGCTTGAGAAAAATGGAAGCAGGGTGAGTAGGCCATTCCCTTAAATATGATGGGAAATTCTTCATGGGTTTTGACTGAGAGAGTAAAAAGATCTGATTCATCTCCTAAATGTAAAATTTTGGAAAGATTGACACCACGAGTAAGAGCATTGAAACGATAATCTTGTAAAGAATCAAGGTAATCCTGGAAATGGTTGAATTTACTCATTAAGTTTTCATGATATAATTTGTACAGAAAGCAGTAAAAAAAAGAAAAAAAAAGCATAGTGGTCCATAGTGGACCACTATGTTTGTTGGAAAAGTGGGCAGCAAAAATATGTTTCTCAAAATGTTGGCTGATATGATTAATTTCATATTTTTCAGCTTAGAATTAAATGGAGTAATTTCTTTACCCATTGAAGATAATCGTTCTTGCTACAGGCATTATTTAAACTGTTTTTAGAATAAATTAAGATTTATAATCCAGGCAGTAATTTATTTTTAATTACACATTCGTTCATACTGGCATAATGTAACAAACATTAATGCACATGTGCACCAGATATCATAAACCTTGGAGATGTACTGGTAAATAAGACACAATTTCGTCTCATATTTTATACATAAACAGGAAAAATATTGTGAGATTTGTACTGATATCAAGGAAAATGTAAAGGAAAGGACAGAATAGAGTAAAAGGGAAATATCAATACCTTAAAAAAATAACTTTTTTTTAATGCATAAAGAACTGTATTAGTCAAGGTTCTCCAGAGAAACAGAACCAAGTGTTTTGTGTGTGTGTGTGTGTGTCTCCCAGTTCTAGTCTGAAGGTCAGAACCTGCTGTAGAACCAGGAAAAGTCAACATTCCAGTACAAAGACCATCAGGCAGGAAAATTCTCTTACTTGGGTGAGGGTCAGCCTTTTGCTGTATTGGAGCCTTCATCTGACTGGATGAAGCCCACCCACATTATGAAGGGCAATCCATTTTACTTTGTCTACTGTTAGAAACGTTAATCCTATCCATCACAACCTTCACAGAACACCTAGAATAATGTTTGACCAAATATCTGAGAACTCTGTGTCCCATTCTAATTGACATAAAACATTAAACATCACAAGAACTTTAAGGATTACCTTTTCCTCACTTATTTATGAATAAAATCTAACAAATGAATTAAGATTATTGCTAACTTAAGGAAGTAACTATCCAGGGAATCAATAAAAAATTTTGTTTATTTGTTTTGTTTACTGTGATGCAAGTGCTGTCTCTGCCTCAAGAACGTACTAATGGCTGGGTCACTGGTGGCCAGGCACAGCACATGCATGGTGGCTTGCTGTTCCAAGATATCAAATTCAGATCACTAAATATTTCATATTTTAAGAGCAGCAGGCATTACTAGTATTCATTTATACAATACACTTTTGCTCTCTCTCTCTATAGCTAGATAGACATAGATGAGAGATAATAGATGAATGTATATGTATATACACACACGTACACATATATGCATATATGTATGTATACATATTGCACTATGTGTATGTATGTGCATGTGTGTGTATATATATATATAAATAAAATGTATATATATTCCAAACATTACCACAGTAAACGTCTCCAGACATTTCCAAATGTCCCTGGGGAACAGAATTCCCCCAGCTGAGAACCACTGATCTAGATAGATGCCTATACACACAAGTGGGTTCTATTACAGGAGAACACTGAGCCTGGGGAATCCACTGCTTTGTAGTAGCTCTTTAGTAAATTTGTTCTTTTCTGCGGAGAGACATTACCTCATTCCTCAAGGTTGCTTCTCACAAACACAATGATGGCCTGGACAAAGAGCAGTTTTGGGCTTGAATTTGGGGTATAACCGGAAAACAGGCTGGAATACAAGAGACTCACAGACAAGTGTCTCCTGACAGCCACACAGTCGACTATAGAGTTTCATTCATTAGTAAATGCCCAGTGATAAAATAAGCCCAAAATACAGTCCCCTCTAATTTGCAATAAGTTTCCAAATTTAACACCAAGATCCTATATTCAAAAAATTTAGTTCCTTTTTTTTTTTCAGAAAAAGGGGCCACATTTAGACAATCTGGATTAATTCACCACTTGGGCCTCCTTCCAGTGTAGGAAAATGAGCCAGCTCAGCACTCCTAACTGCTTACATTGAATTATAGGTAACCTGCAACATAGAAATAATAAATATGTCTTAATCATTGATTATTTTCTGTGATAGTTTGGACATCTCATCATCATATGTAATGGCTGTCATGAGAAATGATTATTTCCTTGAAGGATGTGGTTGATAATGGTCTTTTCCAATGACAGATCCACATGATCAAGATAGAAAAATGCAGTAAGTCCAATGCATTTGACTTTAACTTACCAGATCTTGCACATGGGAGCAGAAAACACTAGGTCACCACATTATCAGTATACAATCTACAAGACCCACATTGCTGCTGTGGACCAGGACGAAAGCAGAGACTGACTTACTGTTGTGGGCAGAAAGGAAGGAAGCAGAGGCAAGGAGAATACTTGCCAGTATTCCATTCACAGGGAATTCATTAGGATTTATTAACACCTCTCTAAGGGAATTGAATTTTAAATGCTTCTTTCTTCTGTGAATTCATAAATTTAGAAATTTGTATTATTATCAGCTTTGGTATCCAGATCCAAATATGGTTCTTTCCTTCCTAAAAATGTCCCCCATGAACCTTTAAAACATTGAAAATTTCATCTTCCATTATTTGGTGCTTATTTCCTTTTTGCAAGTTGCTCAGATGAACATGAGCTCAAGGCAGAATATGCAGTAATCTAAACAGGGTGCTCAAAATTATACTTGCAAGTTCTGTACACTCATCAGTGGTCTTCCCTGTCAAATTATCCCATGTTTAATGCAGCTATACAGTATGGTTCCCAGAGGTTTAAAGGTACGTTTCCCCTTTTTTATATATATTTTTAACTTTAAACATTTTAATGTTTTTGAATCAAGTAATTATTTTGAATGACATTTAAATTCATACTTTTAAATTGTTTCTTCTGGAACTTTCTTGTGGGTCCAGTGGGTAAGACTCTGTGCTCCCAATGCAGGGGGCCTGGGTTAAACCCCTAGTCAGGGAACTAAATCCCACACGCATGCCACAACTAAGAGTTCGCATGCCGCAACTGAGAAATCTCCAGGCCACAACTAAGAAGTCCGTATGCTGCAACTGAAAGATCCCACATGCTGCAACTAAGACCCAGTGCAGCCAAAATAAATAAATGAATAAACATTTAAAAATAAATTAAAAAATAATAAATTTTCTCTTCTGTTATCTGTGTATCTATGTATTATTATCTATCTAACTCTCTATCTGTGTTTTCAGACCCGCTTACCCTATCTGATCCAGAATTAAATAGAAATTGACTAATTTTTTTAAGCAGTCAAATATGAATGCATCCCTCCTTTTTTTTTTTTAAGTTTAATCTAGACTTTCATCTTAAGATCTGAAGCTCTCAATTAGAGAGTTTTCCCTTTGTCTTCTTAAAGTAGATTTATAGTAGATAGTAGTAGTAGTAATTTTTTCTATTGCTTTCTTTTTCAGTATCAGTAGCTTTTTCAGTTTTCAGTATCTTGAAAATTTTCATTAAGCTTCTTCTGGATCTCATACCAAACACTCATGTACTGCATAATTAAGACTTATTATTCACTTAACCCTCTCAAGGTTTCAGGCTATTTTTTCAAGGCAAAGTTTTTTGTACTCCTTATTTATTCAACATGCTCCTTTGCCCACCAGAATTAAATCTTAGCATCAGAAAACTGTAGAATATCTCATGTACATGTCCTATTGACTACCCATGTTTTCTATCTTTCATCATTGTTAATCCCCACTTCTTTCAATCCCATGAATTAAGAATTTAGCACTTTTAGGTCTTGTGATATACTAGAAAATAAATATTGGTCTCTGCCCACTCCCATTCCTAGCACAGACCTCCTGAAACCCTCATAGTTTCCTAGGTGAGAGGAGCATCCTTGTTCTAATGAAATAGCTCAAGTTTGGCTCTTGCTGGTCACCAGAAAGAACAAACCATAGTAGGAAGCTTGGGACTTTTACCCCCCCCCCCCATTCTATTAAGAAGAGAGAAAGGCTGGAAATGGAATTAATGATTTATCATATTGTTACTGAACTCAGGTTTGGCTGCTTGCTGATCAAAAGCAAATAATCAAGAGGCAAGTGTCAGTAGAAAGGAAAGGTGCTTTATTCAGAAAATCTGGCAATCTAGGGAGAAGGTAGACTCTTGTTTGGAGAGCAATTCCAAAGATTCTGCTCAGCCATGACAATTTTTAAAGGGAAAAAAGGGGAAACAATCTGAATTATTAAGGAAGGAGGTCAGATTCTTCATTATATTTCCATTGCATGGAGACCCACTGACTTCTCCTTATCTTCTTTTGGATGCTATCTTGCCTACGTGGTCTGCCTGCAAAGTTACTAAGGGATAGCTGGGAGTAGAGAGTCAGCTCCTGAAGCTACAAAGTTACTTCTTTCCTAGTAACTGCCAATAGATTTGCACATAAAACCCAACCATTCTTTAAAATGGAGTTAAAATTGTTTTTTTTAAAAATGTACATTTCTGACTCAATTCCAGATGAGTTCTATTTGCAATAATATGCCAGGAACCCAGAAACCAAGAAAAGAAAGTATTTGTGTTTGGTGTGTATGTGCGTTTGTACACATGTGGGGCTATGTAGCTGAAGAACTGAGTTTTCAGAAAAGAATCCAGGTAGAAAGAACTTTTTAAAACAAAGAAACAAGAAACAAAAGCCTTTTAACATACTATGCTGGCACACACAATGGTCTACTTCATAAGTGGCATGGAGTGTGTCTTGTATTGGGTTACATGTGTATTTTAATGGCATTCTTTTAGGGCCATAGCAGACTGGCTCAAAGAGAGTAGATATCATTATCTACTGGCCACCCAAAGGATTCAAGAGCATCCAAAACTCAGATGGGGGATTTTAACTTTTGAGATATGATCCAAAGGATTCATTTACATTAGAGTCCTTTTGAGATTTAAGAATTCCAATGTGTTCACCATCAGTGAATGAGGGAAGCTGTCTCAGACAGAAGTCTCACATTTGAGCCCTCAATAAGGTACTCAGGTTAATTCCAAACAGGAATAGGACCTATTCATGCACTCAGGCAAGAAGAAACACTAATACTCCCTGCCCAAAGAAAAATGTGGATGGATCCATAACCCCTGCTTTTTAATTTCACCTTTTTAAAAAAATTTACATAGAGCATAATAAGGTTTACAAACGTATAATCAATAAATATTCACGATACATACACCTATGTGACCATAATTCAATCTCAGCTGCAGAAAAATTTCAATACCCCAGAAAATTTTGTTGTGTACCTTCTAGTCAATATCCCTCACACATAGTAAACCATTCTTTTGTTTGCTATTCTTTTATTAAATTTTATTTTATTGAAGTAGAGTTGATTTACAATGTTGTGCTAATTTCTGCTGTACAGCAAAGTTATTCAGTTATACTTATATATACATTCTGTTCATGTTCTTTTCCATTATGGTTTATCACAAGATATTGAATATAGTTCCCTGTGCTATACATTAGGACCTTATTGTTTATCCATTCTATATGTAATAATTTGCATCTGCTAATCCCAAACTTTTGCTATTCTTGACTTTCATATAATATACAGAATGCCAAAATAGTATCTTTTCTTAGATCTGTATCATTTTCTAAAAACTTTTACTAAATCACTTTTTGGGTGATAGTATGCAGGTCTTGATGAACTTGCCAAAACTACAAAAGGTCATCTATAGTGTTCTAAGTCACAACTAGCTACTGACGCTTGGCCTAGAATTATTTTATCAATTATTTTACTATTACAATAATAGGTCAATGATATTAAACAAGAAAGGTTTAAGAGAACAAGGTAAAAAAAAAATGGTAGGTGGAAGAGCATACCAGTGGAGGTAGTATAAAATCTTGAGACTCATAATGTGCAAGATAAGCAGGTGATAGCTGAAAGAGTATTACTCTAGTACACTTTCCAATAAGCTCAGTTTTCCCATTGAAGGAAGCCCTTCACACAGAGAACAAGACAAAATACCCATTCTTCTGTGACTTCACCTATTTTAGCTTTTATGAAATTTAATTACAGAGGACAGAGAAAAGCCCTCCACATGTGTCATTTCTTGTTAAAGAATCACCCCTGGCTGTTTAATAGAAATAGGCATCCATGCTCTAATCATTATTATTTTTTTAATAGAGGAGAATTTTTTCTGTCTCTAAACAGTGACCTTGCATTGAACACACACACACACACACACACACACACACACACACACACACACAAATACACACACAAGAGAAAACATTTATATTCCTCTAACCAAGATGTTCTTATTATGTCTGTTTCCCAGGAAGATAATTATGGTGCAACACATAGAAAACATGGTTATCAAGAGCTGCACTGTCAGCCTAGCTTACTGAAGGTCCAAGTGGGATAACCCCACGGAGGAAAGTCCTCTAGTATGAGCACATCATTCATTGTATTATTGGCAGCAAAGATAACATTAGCTTTTGTGATTTCTGTCCTGTGCTGGAAGGGGATAATCAGGAAAGGACATCTTTGAAATGCTAAATCAGCTTTGGCTTGGTTCATACGTACCGGCTTTCAGAATAGGATGGTATTGCCACTGATGAGTTTCTTCTAAATGACTGTTTTCTCCAGCTGTATTTTATAAATGGTTGTTGCATTAAAGAGTAAATGAAACTTCCCTGAAGAACACATTCCACCATGACTTTAGTGTCTTTACTGACACATCTGTGAAGATGGATGGACCCTAAAGAGCTAGCTGCAAACTGAGTGAACCATATTTGTCTCCCAGGAATGTTTTATATGCTGCAAAATGTGACAAAGGCCATTACAGAGATTATATTTCCCAGCAATAAATCTGTTGTCCATCCTCTGCTATTCCAAACATTCAGACAATTGCTATGGAATTACTCATGGCCCTGAAAGCTAGCAGTCATTGACTAGCTGCCCTGATATTTTCCCTGAAGATAGGGCAATGTCAGTAAATTTCTGAAATTGAGAATGGGTATTGAAAAATATTTTTTAAAATTACTTTCTAAATCCTACTCATTCAAAGTTAAAAAAAAATGTTTTCCAGAGTTTATGTTGATAATCAAGTATATGTTCCTGATGATCAATTAAATGAAAATCTTCAATTCCACAAAATATTGTTAGTTGTCCTCTAAAATGGGCATCTATGGAAACTGTTTACAGATGTTAAATTGGTCAAGTCAAGGCAAGTAAAATTCTTCTATTTATTAAGATTTTCTAAGCTGGGAACTTGTCTCTGACCTTGAGGGGATGATGATAGTAAAAAGAGATCACACATAACTTCAAAAGCATACAATCAAGTAGTTGATTATTTGATGCCTATCTGAAAGCATTCACAGTAGCACACTTACTAAATGCAATAATTACCAATGTTTCCAGGAAATAAGGTCAATTTAAGGTGGTTGTTAAAGGATGAATTGATTTGACAAGTGTGAAATTAGACTATGATTTTAAGACACATGGATGCAGTAAAAATGCATGTAATTGCTTATTAAAGCCACATCAGACCCAGGAATGAAAGGTGTTGTTTGGCCCAGCATGCCCATCATCTCGGTCTATGGTTTCTCATGTTGCTATTGGCTCACATCCTGTGTCTGTTCCCAAATTCCTCAGTTTTGTGGCATACTCTGAACCATAACTCTTGGCATCTCTACAATTGTGTTCATTGTATCTCCCATGGAGTTTCACTTTATACCCAAGACTCCATTTCTCAAATCAGGGACAAAATCTTCTGTTTTCTCTTCACTGACCTTTGGTACTACCTTCAAGGCCATGTTGCACTTAGTTGAAATAAATGCTAAGTGGAATATTAGTCTGAATGGACCCAAAAGTAACAAAACAAGCAAAAACAACACCACCAATGCATATTGTTTTTTACCTGTGTACTAATTCTCCTGAAACTAATTGTTTACACATATTAGAATGACTGTAATGATATAGTCATATCATTATATATGCTATATACATATATATCATATATATTAGAATGATGTTATGATATAGTTTCATCATGTTTTTCTTTTTAATAAATAACAAAAACTCTGTATCTTCATCTTGCCCTTTGCCACATGAGCTGAGAGAAGCCATAATGCTCAGTGGAGAACCTGGTGCATCCCCATCAGTAAAATCACATGAAAACAATAAAAAATAGTGAACAAACCCACTTTCTGTCATCTCAGAAAGCCAATCAACTTCTTTCAGGAACAGTCTTATATTTAAAGGACTTGGGGTGGGCATGGCAGGCAGGGGAAAACATAACATGGCTGAGACTGAATATAATAAAGAATTAAATTTGCATCCCTGGGAAATGTCTAGCTCCTGCTTGTTCCGTTATTACTGGAAAACTCTGAACCTACTTCTTCTATCTAGACACCAAATCACTTATTGCCATGCTGGCTAACAGTAGTTACTTAGAAATAATCAAT
The DNA here is from genome assembly GCF_949987515.2 of Delphinus delphis. NCBI lineage: Eukaryota > Metazoa > Chordata > Mammalia > Artiodactyla > Delphinidae > Delphinus > Delphinus delphis. Next base: position 17,813,174 of record NC_082694.2, on the reverse strand, counting down.
ACAGTTTGTTGTAATGCATTTCTCCTTCACCCTTAAAAAAGTGTGTGTATAATATAAGCATAGCATGTAGACATTCACCTTTATTATACAACTTGGACAGTTCTGATAAGCTGCTGAGAAAGAATTAATAATCAGGGCTTGGTGTGGGTGGTGAGGAAAAACCTACGTTTCAACAACTAGATCAGGGGCAAAAACCAGTTGACTGAATTGACTTAGAACATAGCAGAAAAATATATCTGGAGCTCGGGAGAGCAGAGTAAAATTGATAATTCAAGATTTTAAATATGTAAGATCATTGTCAGAAAGAACACTGAAAACATCATGAAGTATGTAGAGTAGAGCTAGATGAATCAGTTTTTATCCAGGAGCCCTAAAGATCTTAAATTGTTCGATGAGCCTTGAGTGTTCTCTGCTTCTACCTCTTTCTATTTCAAACCCAACCCACTATTTAAACAAACAAAAAAAGGAAAAAAAATTAAAACAAATTCCATAACTGTAATTTCTGCTGCTGTAAAAGAAGGTAGCAGAAGAAAACAAAGCATGAGTTTTTCATACATAATTTGTGTGTGTGTGTGTGGTATGCGGGCCTCTCACTGTTGTGGCCTCTCCCGTTGCGGAGCACAGGCTCCGGACGCACAGGCTCAGCGGCCATGGTTCACGGGCCCAGCCGCTCTGCGGCATGTGGGATCTTCCCGGACCGGGGCACGAATCCGTGTCCCCTGCATCAGCAGCCGAACTCTCAACCACTGCGCCACCAGGGAAGCCCTTCATATATAATTTTTCATGTACTGTTCAGGAAATATCCATAACTACAATGTGTCATTAAATATGTGTATAATATCAAAATATCTGCCTATATTTTATAATTATAAATGTATATAATTTATTTCTCAATTTTTATAGAGGGAGGAAGAAAAAGTGTAAAAGTGAAGATTCAGGAAGTCTGAGACATTTTGAAATGGGATTATATAGGAAATCCAAAGAACAGATGTATCTAAAAATGGCTGAATAAATTCGGAAGAGGGAAACAGGTAGATATCACAGTGGGTGTCCATGTGTTCAACGAAGGTTGAGGAATAATCAAACAGCCCTCTGGAGATTGTCTCTGCCAAGCATCTTCCTATTTGCCACATCCTTTTGTTAGTGCCACCAGTTAATAACTAGGGAAAACCATAACTATACATAGTTCTATGCTACCTGTAGCCTAGCATTATCTCAGCAAGTGACTACTGAACAGCTCTGCAATTTAAATCCATGTTGTTCATCATCCTTCCAAACTTTATCCTTAGGATTACAGGAGAATTTCAGAGCAGCCTCATTTTACAGTTTTCCCCCTCTAGAATGTTTTGCTTTGCATTATTTAAAATGATTGATGTGAATTCACTTAGTATATAATGTCATTATGTTACCACTCTTTAGGTCATTTAATCTTACTTAGCACATACTGCATTTTATCACAAATGAATGCACAAGAATAGGAAATATGTGCCCCTAGCAAATCAAGATTACATGAGGTCATTCAATTTTATTTTATTTCACAAGGGAATTAGGAAGGACTTGTCTGAATAAGCAACAGTCTTGAACACTTTGCACTGGAATGTCCAATGATTAGACCAGTTGATGAAACAAAAATCAAACTAGGAAGCATAGTTATTTTAGATTATTCCCACCTGGCAACTTGTTTTAGTGCTTCCTGTAGTCCCCATAAAAAAAGTCCAATTCATATTTCATTTAAGGTCTCTCTGATGAAGGGAATGTCTCTCCTTTTTCTCAGCTCCCATATTGTGTTTATAGTTGTCTGCTTAGTTTAACTCTGGAATAGAAATGGTATATTTTAAAGAACATAACTATAGAAGATAATATGAATTAAAGAGTTCCTAAACTTGTTGTGTTGTTGGAATCACACTTGATTCCTCTATTAAGAACCCTTTTCCCCAATCAGCAGTTCACGATTAAAGGTGTTTTCCCTTCAATTTAGGATTTAACTTCTTGCTAAAATCCAAAAAAGAGCCTATGGATTATATAACCATTTAAACTGTCCTCAATTACTTATACTGTACAGTAATTGAAGGATATGGAAATCAGTATTTATAGGAAGGTCAAGTTATTCTTTGTTGTATTTACTCCCTTTCTGGTAGTGAAGGAAAGACACTCAGTAACGTTTATACCTTTAATTTAAAAAACTATATGTGAAGTTGCTATACAAAGTGTAAAGTAGATATCCAAACTGAGCTACTGTGTACAAAGGTAACTGGTATTCTTTATATTCAGCACATTAAACCCCAACCTCCACATTATAAATCAATTTAAGTAGTTGGAAAATAAGTGTAGTACAAGATATTAAGACAGTTTTGTGTTCAGAGACACAGAATGTACAGGGCCTTATGATTTCACCAAAGCTGTATTGGAATCTCATTTCTCACATTGATTCTGTTTACTGCACACACTTTATATCACTAGTTTCCTTCTCTTCAGCTATAAAATAGGAGGAATGATAAGCCATTGTCTGCTGCAATTTATTATGTATATTCAGTAGTGTATGATAAGTGCTCAATGGCAGATAATCATGTTGGAAGTATTATGATAATGAGAGCTCAGGAAACATTGGCTGGTAGACAGGCAGTGTACTGCACATCATTGCAATGCAGCATGTTAAATACCAACTATCATCTGTACTTAAACCACCACAATCTCTAAATTGCCTCTCAGGAGACAAGAACTGCAAATTCACTCTTTCTACAATTTCAATTAGGAAAAATATTCTACATCTGGAGAGTTCTTAAGAAAACAATTTCACAGTTTCAGAGAAACCATGAAAAGTAATAAAAGAGAGAGTCAATCATTTGAGAATCAAGGCAAGAACCCAAATGCTAAAACTAAGGTATTTAAAGTTTTTTATTTAATTACAACAGAAAACCCATTGCCATTATTATTGTTGTCATTATTACTATTAGCTGACAGTTTAGAAAATGTATTCTATACTAAGCATTATGTTGGGAAATCTTCACTCTCAAAACAACACGAGGTAGACAATAGGATCACCTCTGTTTTACAAATGTGACCTTTTAGGCACCATGCTCAGAGCAGAAATCCACTAGATGTGTTAAGTAAATAAATGAATATGTGAATGAATTCACTAAATGACCATTCCTGTCAGAAAAAATTACCCAGTGCTATACAATTTGGAGTTTGAAGCACTTAAAACTAGGGTCCTATGTAGGAGTGGAAACAGAAGAAATACTGACCTGATTGAATGTTGTTGGTGAGTGCCATTGCTGAAATTACAGTGAAATCAACCCCTAGACCTGTGCCAGGCTTGGATCTCTGTGTGCCCTGGGGAGGGAAGGTCAAGGATTTGAAGACCAGAGCTATTGAGGACTTTGCATCTGGGTACACAATCCACAGAGATCAGTGACTGTGATGAGTTGTTACTGGCATTCCTCTGTCTCCACCTTTGGGACATTTTAGACATACTCCTGGGTCCCACTCCACAGACACAAACACAGGGTGTCAGGAGGCTGAGGAATTTCATTGATCAGCCAGAATTGGGAATAACTGAGATTCTTACCAGCCCAGAGGATAAAGTTGAATGTTAAAGTTTTCCCTCTATCTGTCTCATACCTAAAAAAATAGAACTCTATTAGATGTGTTGAGTAAATAAATGAGTAGGTGACTTAATTAACTGAATATCCTTGACAGACTTTCTAAATTAATATTTGCATTTTCATTTCTAATCTTAAACACACTCAATGGCTTCCTATTACAGCTCTGACCAATTTTCCAATCTCTTCCCAACTTGGCTCAGCCTCACACCCCTTAGCACTCACAATCCCCTAACTCCTTCTCTCTAGTCAATATCCTAGGGACAAGCAATAATAGACATTACCGTTCATTGATCATTTCAATTATTCGAGGCACTTTAAAACCCAGATGCTATAAGTTCTTACAGTCTCATTTCCCACTTGTAACCAATATACTTACAGTCTATTGATAGCAAAATATTCACCCCAGACACACAACCTCACAGCTCCTCACCCAAGGCTTTTGCTCATTCTGGTTCCTCTGTTGGCCTCTAGTTGCTAATGAGACAGGCTGAGGCTCTCTCCTCCTATCTCCAAGGAACCAGTGTCTGAAAGCTAAAAGGACTCATTGCCTTCATCAATCTTGATCATAGTCATCTGTCATTTGGATAGACCACCATTAATCATGGGCTTCAAGGAAATGCTCCCTGCTCATGGAAACCCTCACATACCATGGTGAACTTTAAACCACACCAGTGAATAAACAATAGTTAACAGATTGCTACTACTTTGTGGCTTACCTATTTGTCTGGCTAAGCAGTACTATTTTGGAAACTTTAAAAGGAAATGTGACTTAAATTAGACATTTATAATGCTTCATCTTCAGTAATACTTTTGGGTTTGAGATACTTGCTTAGTCTTGTGTCTAAAGAAAACATGGTCTAAAGAAAACATGGTCAAGGATATCTACTTATAATGAAAGCAGTGCAGCTGAAACATTCTTTAAAACAAATTAACAGGAGGGATATATCACATTGGAGATAAAATATAGAGCTAAATTAACTTTGCATAACATATGAATCTAGACATATTTCTTATAATCCTACATTAGTTTGTGGAATGAAAGCATTACTATTTAGTGATGATAATGAGGATGGTGATGATGATGACATTAACCACTATAATTTTTGGCTTCTGTACTAGATTCTTTTAATTCAAATCTCAAAATAATGATATATTATATAATATCAATTTATTAGTGAGTTGAAAACTTCACTAATGGAGGTTAATTCATTTAAATATTGTTGCTGAGGTACTCAACTGTGATTTCACAATTTGATTCAATTACGTGTTACCATCCAAAAAGACCTACCATTGTATTTAATGCTCTACTTTTCTATAGATAAAAATAATAATGAAGTTTTAATTGGAAATTGTTATGGTTCCTAATCATAAATAATTGGAAATTTAGTGCTATTTGATAATTAATTTAGTCTAAAATCTAGTTAAGTTAATGAGAAAATATTTCAAACAACTATATCATTTATAACTAAGAGAAAAAAGAAACTAGTATCAAACACTAAAAATAATAGCTATGTGGAGAGCCTTTGTAATGTCTTTGTGATTGTGAGATTCTTTCTTTCTTATTTTGGTTTAAATCTTTATTTAGATATGTAATTTGGACAACCTTCAGCTTCCTAAAAATAATAGAAGGCAAAATATGAAGTTTAAGAAGAGAGTCTAAAAACAAGTATCTTTAAAGAAGAAACACGAATTAATTGCTCTAATTATCTTAGAAAAAGAGAGAAAATCCCACTACAGTTTGTGAATTCATCAAAATAAAGTGGGTGGAAAAGAGAATTTCACATGATTGCTTTCCTTTGTTTAAACTCAGGTACTATAAAATATAAAAATATGAAAGAAATTTCTCATGGTTCTGGACTCTCTGAAGGGAAGAAAAACAAAATTACAACACATAATTAAAAAATGAGTGTACTATTAGCAGAAAATAAAATTTAATGAAAAGAAAGTTACCAAACAAATACATATGACTTTGGAGTTTTTGCTTTTGTGTTGTATGGTTAATTACTCTTTGCTGCAGATCTATAGTCTTAAACATTTAAGGAGGAAAAAGAATCTGGACTGACATCATCTTGATCTGAGGAATGAACTCCTAGCTCACATTGTCAACTTTGATTATTAATGCGTTCTGACAAATGAATTGATTAAAACTGTACATATATATTCTCATTTATCTCATTCTTTGTTAAAATCAATATTTTCTCATTTAAGTAACTCAATAATCTACCGAATTCCAGCAGAAATCCTCTGAATGTAAATATGTATCAGTGTATTTAATGGTATAAGCAACTCTATGAATGTCCTTATGTAGTCTTTATTACTTGAAGCTGGAATTGTTTAGTGGTTAAAAACATGAATTTTCACATTGAGCATATATGGGTTTAAGGTGGTATACTTCCACAATGTAACCTTAGGCAAATAACTTAAAAACACTAAATCTCAACATTCTCATATATTAAAAATGTGGATAATATCACCTTAGGTATTTTTTGTGAAAATTGAATAACATTTTCCATACTAGTCACATACGAAGCACTCCATAAATGGTGCTTTATTAAAAGCATCATCATTGTCAATATAAAAAGATATATTCACCTTATATTTGTTAAGCAACTACCATATACTCTTCTAGGTGTTCCAGACTCAACTATGAATAAAAAATGAAAATTTCTACTCTTGTAGATCATTTGTTCTTCTGTGAGAAGATATCTAAATAAAAGTTAACAAGAAAAATCTGTAGTGTTTTAGGTGGTATTGAGTACTATGGTGAAAATAAAATAGGAAAGGTTGACCAGGCTTAAAAAGAGGAAGGGAATGTTTATAATTTTAAGTGAGGTGGATTAGCTAGGCTTCACTGAGACTATGATATTTTAAAATATGTATGTCCCCAAATTTGTATGTGTGTGTCAAAACATAAAATTGCTAATATAGTAAATTTCCCACTCTATTTTATTTTCTGTTTTGGTATGAAAAAATATATGTCCAGTGTAAATTAAGTTGACCCTTGAACAACAGATTTGAACTGTGTGGATCCAGTTATAGGTGGATTTGTTTAGTAGTAAATATTGCAGTACTATACCATCTACAGTTGGTTGAATTCACACATGCAGAACTGTGGATATGAAGGAACAGAATATATGGAAGGCCAACTACAAATTGTAAGCCGATATGAGTGCACAGAGTATTCTTACACCAACATTCTCATTGTTCAAGGGCCAACAGTATTTACATATGTACTTCTGTACCACATTGCCCATCTTAATTTACACACACAAAAACATGTATTTTATATATATATATATATGTTTTATATATGTTTATGTATTTATACTATTTATGTCCTTATACATAATTTCACATATTTACACATAGTTGTATACCCTTATTTTTATATGTATCTAATATTTTTCACAGCATTTTCACAAACATTATCAAATGTTGCTTTAGGAATGGACAATCTGACTTTACATTTTTAACTTAGTTTTTCCTAGATAAAGTTGTTCTCTAAAAGTATTAGCATTTTTCCATTAGCATTAAGGAAGTTCTAGAAATATAATTGTGCATACAGAGTAGGTACAGTGAAGCCTAGGGTTGTTATTATTTGAGAAGCAAAATTGCTCTGGGCTTTGAGCATTGGTAAAAAAGAAGGGTGGGTATCTATCTGAACAAATTACTGGAGGTCTAAGACAAAAGTAAGAACAAAGTCATTGGGAATTCCAGAGAACATCATGAAAAGAATTATGAAGAAAGTATCAAGTCAGTCTAATTCAGGAAAATGCTCATGGCGTTAAAGGCATATAGAATGAGAGAAAGTCAAGAAGACTTTTTTAGGTCATTGAGCTCCATCTCAGACAGACTTTTGTATGACTTTCATGGAGTTTTTGAAACCAAACACTAAACAGACACTATCCCAGGAGGGTACTGCTCACCATAGCCCAACAAATTCTGTGCCTGACAGATGGAGAGGGAGAGGCCTTGAGATTCATTATCAAACAAACACAAAAGCATACTAGATAATTGCTTTTATTTTATTCTCAATACAAGAAAAAATAAATCTCCTCTTTTAAATGAATGAAAATTGAAAAAGAAAAGAAAAACCAGATAGAGTACTTTGTCCATCAGAAAAGGTAATCAGCATTTTGCTTGGCAATGCAGATTTAATTACATAAGTTAATGTAGGAGGTAAAATTAATAAGCAAGGTCTTATGTTGAACTAAAATTGATTGACTCTAGAACATGTCCTTAAATTGAAGAAAAGTAATAACTTGACCTTTGAAGTCATCAAAGTTATAAAACTTCTTTAAAAATATAATTTTCTCTTGGGGAAATTTGATTGATCACTTCTAAGCTGGCTGTCAGCAAATGTTATAATTTTTCCATAATTTGGACAGGCCTCATTTAAAGATGGAGATTGTTATTCAGACAAAAGTGGAGGAAACGTTATTTGCAAGCCAGGTAGGGGAAAGGAATAATTTTCAATCTATATGTTAAACAACAAATACATATAATCCATTCCTCTGGCTCAATTAATTAAAAAGTAAAAGAGAGTGAATGAGAGAGACTGACTTAGCAACACTGTATGCTATGCATAATATTGGTGTTTCCAAAGGGAGCCAACTAATTGGTTACATCAGTACTTTGCCAGCCAAGCAAGTCACACATGAGTTGTGTCATGTCCCTGATTGAAAAACATAAAAGCTGAAGCTCATGGAAGACAAGGAGAGAGGAACACCGCAATATATTTCTGAATATGTACTTAAAGACTTACCAGACATAGGGCTAAATCAGACATTGGATTGGCAATAAAGGAGAATGTTGATCTCTAGTTGCATTTTCTATTGTATTTCTAGGAAAAAAATATAACCTCCTTAATTTTTAATTTATTCTCAATGAAGCTATCTGTGTCCTAGTTCTTGTTCAAGCTTGTTCTCTGCCTCCCTTCTCTCTCTTTACATCTCTCTCACTCTTTCTTTCACACACACACGCACATACACACACACACAAACTAAACATTGTTTATGCTTACATGAACTTAATAGAGAAATTAAATGGGGGAAATCTGGTGCTCTAGCATTCATATGGTTGAAAAAAATAGCACTATAATGCAGTCTCATTTACACTTGTGTAGATATCCTGCAGTTTGAATTATTGCAGGAAGAGTCCATCTTTACATTTTAATGCAAATCCAAGGTATATACTTATCTATACTGTGATCAAATGTAAAGTAGAAAAAAGTGCTGTTGGAAAAATGAGAGTAGGCTAAATAGGAGAAGGTGCCTTATGCTATTGGTATCTTGAAATATTCAGTGACTCCAAAAGACTACCAAAAAACCCTCTGAATTTTTGATGAAACTGGCTTAGGTCAGGTCCAATATTCTGAAATCTAGCATTCTTTTCCTGATGTCTATCCTCTTTCCTTAATATGTGTCCTACCTTAATAGATAGGTCCATACCACTCTATGTCCATCCTAGATCTTTTATTGCTTCTACTAAAGGTGTGTTTATACGTATATGTGTGTGTTTGTGTGGGGTAAGTTGGTGGGGGGAGCTAATGATAAAAAAATTTTATTGGAGCAAACCTGGCTAGCACTCAACATCTGTATCTGGTGGTTGGGATACCCTAATCTGTAGTTTTAGTTATCTATCTTGTAACTTACCAATATTTCTGCCACTTGCTTGTAAGCTCCCTGTATATTTCTGCCACTGTTTATGCTCTCAGAAACTCCAGGTAAATTCCCAAGAAATGTTGTACAGTGGAATAACAATGAACTTTGAATATAATATCATCTATGAGATAATGTAGCTTAAGAAAACACTGTAGGGCTTCCCTGGTGGGGCAGTGGTTGGGAGTCCGCCTGCCGATGCAGGGGACACGGGTTCATGCCCCGGTCCGGAAAGATCCTACATGCCACGGAGTGGCTGGGCCCGTGAGCCATGGCCGCTGAGCCTGTGCGTCCGGAGTCTGTGCTCCGCAACGGGAGAGGTCACAAAAGTGAGAAGCCCGTGTACCAAAAAAAAAAGAAAGAAAAAAAAAGAAAACACTGTAATCCCAAAGACTTGGATTTGGAGTTCTTATTATGACAAACTTGATGTGGGAAAAAATAATTTAACCTTTCCTCAACTATAAAATGGAAAATTTTGAGTATTTGTTGAGGTATTCAATTAAAGTGTGTTTAGAATGTAAAGACTGTGATGTTAAATTAATTCACTAAGTGGAGTAGTTAAGTTACAGAAATGCCTTTTAATTCAGAATTTTTTTTTTGCCTGTTAGCAAATTCAGGTACATAATAGTATCAAGATTCATTTTCCTTTAAATTATTAACCATTACCAGGATTATATCTATATGACACTCACTAATAATACAATAAAACTTAGAGCATTGTAAAGCCTTGTATATTTTGATGTTCATCATCAATGAGGCAAGATTTACTATATTTTTTCACTTAATTCCAATCTGTTTCCCTTGTTATTAAATACAGTGTATGACTAAGATCTTAAAATGTTACTCAGTTATTATTCTGTTATATCTCCTCATGGCTTAATCTCTGGAACAATTATCAGTATTTGGAAGATAGCTAAAGTTTTGAAGAGAAGCAGCATGCATTCTGAAATGGAATTTTATTAAACACGTTTGCATTTGCTACAAAGAGCAGGGAGCAAGTGCAGTTTCAAATGTTTGCATGTTAGAGGTATATTTCTAGGAGCAATGTTATTATTTCTTCATAGCAATATTAAATTAAATGGTTATATCCATAAATAATTATCTGAGTGCTTCCACAAGCATTATATCATGTAACTGTAGGAAGTCAGGAGGGAAACTGTGACTGGTTCTCGTTCAAAGTGTGAAGAAAATAGTGTAGATTCATTTGTGTAAATAGTCATTTGTTAAATGCCTACCATATGTAAAGCATTATAATGGGCAGTGGGAAAGGAAAATGCAGTATTAACAAAGCAGTCCAGGCTTTCAAGAAGTTTATAGTCAAAACAGAGAAAAAAACATATGTATGAACAATTATCCATATTAGGTAGGAGTCAATAAAACCACCTTCCTCTGGGCTACTTCACATGCATAGTGCTGTGTATCAGAAAAACTTTCTTTACCTAATGTATTTTTGCCAGGAAGTTACCCTACACTCACCTTCTGTTTGGGACTCTTTTTTTTTTTCAGATTTTTCTGGTATTTTCTTTCCCTTTCTTTTCTAGCATTTCCTCACTTTACATCTCTTATTTCTTGCTAGGATTCCCTCTCTCCCACAACAGGGCATATTTTGAATAGTGCTATATTTTCTGTGACAACAGACTTGCTTTAAAAATTCATTTGTGTAATAGTGCACTCTGATGTGTATCTCCAAGTATTTTGTCTTAATGGTAGTTTGCTCTCAAAGTGTTCAAAGCAGGTATTCCAGAAAACATATTCAACCTTCAAAATTCTTCATATATCTTTATAGCAAAAGTTTTGTTAATTAATATAAAAATTTAAAAACTACATCTTTTTGTATGAAATGAGTAAAGCTCAAGAAGAATGTTTGGTTAGAAACATAGTAAAGACTCCCACTTTTCATGAACTAGGCAGAAAATCTTGCAAGCACAGTAACTTCTCACCATTGGGCAGCCAAGCAGATTCTTCAGTCTTGGAGGATACTCTTCCCTTGGTCCACATACAAAGCTTGCTGCTCATCATCAGAATATTGCTGTGTTTTCCTTGGAATGAGCCCTTCAACCTATGCGCTATTTTGAAAATGTCTAATAATGTATTTTCTGTGATACTAAAAGGAAACCTACTTTTTGGTATGTCCACTTGCCTGTTTTCTAGAGTTTGGTCTAAGAATTTCTTTCATTGTTGCTTACCATCCATAATGAGATTGAAGAAGGGAGATTTATAATCTTCAAGTATCTGCAAACATGCTCTGCCACCAGTACTTATGAAATTATTTGATATTTCCTAATAACCAAAGAGGATTAGTTACAGATGACCCACCAGGTTTAACTTGGTATTTTCCTGGATGTGGTCCCTCTACTCCACTTCTTCCCTCCTAAAGTAAAGGAGCTGCACTGACAAAGTATTTTGATCTGGACTCATCATTTCAGGACTCCACTTGGCTGGTTGGGGAAAATGTTCAATTAATGTTATATAGAACTAACTATACACAATGTTCTTTTGAGTGAAAATATAAGAAGTATTAATGAGAAGCCATAGACAGCTTCACAGATGAGTTCACTTGAGATGATCCGTAAAGAATGAGTAAAATTGCTGTAAAAGTAACAGGAAGATCATTCTGGGCAGAGGGACTAGCCTGAGACAAGGCATGGAAGCCTGAAAATACATGATAATTTTAAAATTGTGATTAATACACATTTGCATATATTTGAAGATGTATATGGAAGCTTGTTACACTAAAAGGATAGTTCCCAACTCTTAAACACTACTAGATCAATATGTTTCCTATCTTTATAAAATATACAATAAAATTGGATTAATACATATTTTAGTTTTAACTCACATAGAGAATTGGAATATAGGATTGGGAAGAAATGCAAGTAGCGGAATCAATGGGGATTTTTTTAATTGTAAGAGACAAAGGAGAGGTTTCAGGGACTCTAAAAACTGATACCATGTGGGAGACCTACACACCCAGTGATGGAGAAAAACATGGAGGAAACCCACTCTGATGTGGCTCACACTGTTCTACTCACAACAAAGTCCTTAAATCTCTCCAGTTTCCATTCAGATTTTACCCATCTCTCAAGGACCTTTCAATCCTACCTCTTCTGAGTATAATGCCTTTCTAATATTATCATTATTGCCCTTCAAATTACTTTTAGTACCCCTAACATATCTGTTTAGTACATAACACCAAGCATATAATTAAGAATTTCAGAGGAGAACACCTTATTTTTTTAACCACACTATGAACTATTAATGAGATAAAAGCAATGGTTACTTTCAATATAACCTTGTAACATATTAAGCCTTGATCAAATATTTGTTTAGCAATAATTATTACAGAGAATCTAGAAAGTAATATTGTAGTTCTTAATCTATTGCATGTTTGAATGCAGGTAATTTTAAAATGCAATGACACCTACAGCAAATTAATACCAAGTAGAAGAAACCCTTAAATAGCATTTAATTTTAGAAAGAAGGATAAAGCCTAAGAAAATATTCCAAATATTTTGGGATTTTATTTAAGAAAATTTTATTTAAGAAAATTTAAGAAAATAACTCAAAATATACATTTGAGTATATTTTGCCATAACTTTCCCCTATTGTTTCTATTTGTATAAGAATATCACATGCATAAATTTAGGGAGAAAGTAATTTGACAAACTAATTGTTATTTTTGTGATTATAAATCACTTACCCTTAAATAAATTGTATACATGTACCTTCTCCTATGTAGTAATACCTAACTTATTTGGTGTGGGGGAGTTGGTTGTTTCTATTAAAGTAGATATTGGCTGATCGAAACATTAATCTTTAGTATTATCAATCTAATTGTTCTACTTTAATGTCATTTTTGTCATAAAATATAGTCACAGAATATTAGCACATAAAGGTACCCAGAGTTCATGTAGTCCAAATCCCAATTTTAGTATAAAATATTGCCTAGAGAATCAAAGTAAATCATTAAACATCATAAACCAAATTATTTGTGACTAAACATGGCCACTTTTATGCATTGCAGTGGAATGCAGAGAGAATTCACTGCATGCCTAATATTTGAATGGCACATGGTATGTGTTTGTATCCCTGCAATTATGTCCCATTGCCCTCAAGTAGATTATACAGAATGTAGTATCATTTTGAGAAGCTTATTTTTAGCATGGATGACTTTATTTATCAATTCATGTGACACAAATATTTATTTAAATATCTATTTAAAATTGATAATTAACAAGCAATAAAAATAAATGAAAATTTACATTTTTAATTTGCTTGAATGTTCTAAATATAGATTTTTTTAACCAGTTGAACACCAACATATTCCTTAAAGAGAAAGGACATTCAGCCTTTACTCTATGTGCCTGTATTCTCCTAATGTAACATCAAATAATAGATTATTGTAATTTCTTAGCTCTATACACTCATGCTATTAAAGGAATGTGACCTTCTATTAGCCAGCTGTGACATTGCTATGAAGTTTTTATGATAGCTGGTGTGAGACACACACATTGCTACTCCCTGTGCAAGGCCCAAGTCAGAGGTACTTCAACTCATCATTGTTCTTTCCACTTCTGGGTCAACCCAAAGATTCTCCAAGACTTTTGCAACAGAGTAAGCTTGGCAGCCACTTTAACTAATCACTTCTGGCAAGTGAAATGAAATCTATTTGATTTCCTTTGGATAAATAATAATATTAACATAAAATTACTGTTGTCTTCCTCTTTTCTTTCTGTTTAGTTAATTTTTTTAGAAGCTGACACAAGTTTCAATTCAATAGAAAATCACGTGCTATTTTCCTGGCCAACATAGTGCAATACAGTGCAGTAGTATATGTCCCACATGGGTATAAAAAAAATCAAATGAACAGGATTTTATTGTGCATTAAGTATGTGTTGAACACTGAGTTCCATTTTTAACATCAGACATCAGATTCTGGGGGGAGCATATGAAAATACATTATGTGATTAAAAGACTAAAATAAATGTTAGGGTCTAAATTTTGTAAAAGTTCAAAGATGGGAAAAATCACTTTGGTTTTAGTAGTTTCAAAGGCTTTATAAAAAATATGACATTTAAATTAGACTTTGGAATGTTGGTAAACTTTTAATTTTCTGCAAAGGTAATAGAAAAAGCATTGATGGTTAAGGAAAGGCTGCATCCTTTTATACTATATATATATATATATATATATATATATATATATATATATACAATTTAATTCTTACAAAAACAAGAAGAAATGTAAGAAGTCATTTATTACATATTCATTTGGGGATTGCTATTGTTATAATCTAGGAGGCAAGGTTTACCTCATTTATAAAAATTTGGGGAAAACTAGAAAAACTGCAGGCACTTTTTTGAGTATAAAGCAATCCATTCGTTATTCACTTAATCTGTATACACCCTGAAAATATGGTTTTAGGTGAAACTATCAATAGATTAATATGAATTAATTATTCTTGAATAATGGAAGTAGAAGCAAAGTGTTTTTAGTGATTACTCTTGGCCAGATACTGTTAAGTATTTTTATGCATTATCTCCATCTTCATAACAGATGAAAAATTTGAGGATTATAGAGATTACATGGAATGATCATTATCATATATACTTAGTAACTGGCAAAAGCTGGGCTCGATTTCATGTTTAGTGATTACAAAAGTATCATAGGGGCTTCCCTGGTGGCACAGTGGTTGAGAGTCTGCCTGCCGATGCAGGGGACACGGGTTTGTGCCCCGGTCCGGGAAGATCCCACATGCCGCGGAGCGCCTGGGCCCATGAGCCATGGCCGCTGAGCCTGCGCGTCTGGAGCCTGTGCTCCGCAATGGGAGAGGCCACAACAGTGAGAGGCTTGTGTACTGCAAAAAAAAAAAAAAAGTATCATAGGATGAGGTATTGAATTAAGGAACTCTTGTTTCAAATCACTGTCAGTCTCACAGTCTGAGTGACCTCATGGGAGCATCTTCTTTTCTTATCATTTGTCATCAGGAGTCACCTTTTCTAATCCAGTGTTTGACCCTCTGTGTCAAAAACCAATGTTAGTCATGTATCACTCCAAGAAAACAGTACTTCATTTATTATAGCTGATTATTATAACCACATAATATCCATAGGAATTATCAGAAGTGAAGCAAGAAGATAAGCATTTCATTATTTAGAGTGGACTGTTGGAATTATTTGTTTTTAAAAAGAGGATCCTAAGGCTTTGGTTATGTTATTGTGTTTCAAGTACATAAAATTTGTACAAAAAGCTAAAGTTTTCAAGCATACTTTATAAGCTGTTTTTTGTAGAAATATCCTACTTTATGGAAAATCAGTATCAAATCTGTGTTTCCTTTTTGCAAACTTATGGTGTTTTTTAAAGTTATATTTCTAATAAATTTACTATAAGATTGTGCTGGATTAGTTATACCTAAAGAGGCAAGAAATTAAAATTCATGAAAAAAAAATTATCTCAAAGTATGAGAGTTAACAGAATTTCTATTTAGGATTGGTCCTTAATAGTATTAGGGAATAAGCTGTGATGTTATGTGTAAGATTTTTTTGCCTGTCTCAAAGATCTTTACAATTCATGTTCATATTTTTCCCTAGGGAGGAGAATCCATTAAAAATAACTTTTTCTAATATTTTCAAAAATTCTTGATAAACGTAATTTATTAATTTTTGGACACTATTTTTAATTTGAAACATTTTATAATTTCACTTATCACATCTTGAGATGATAAATTCAACAAGGTTATACCCCTTGCTATGTAAATGTTTGTTTTGTTAAACATTCAATCTTCAAGGCCCTGTAGGGGCCCTACCATGTAGGGTAGGGCTAAGATGATTTTTCTGATAGGACATGAAAACATGCTTAATTTGGTGAATGTTAAATGAATGGCAAAGATGTTAAGAGGTATAAAATTTAAGAAGTTGAATCTTATCACAAACTTTTATCTCAGTAATATACTATTCAAAACTAGGTCTTATTTACCAGCTAATTTTTCCCAGATGTTTATCCTTTAAAAAGGGAGCCTTCAGGGCTTCCCTGGTGGTGCAGTGGTTGAGAGTCCGCCTGCTGATTTAGGGGACACGGGTTCGTGCCCCGGCCTGGGAAGATCCCACATGCCGCGGAGCGGCTGGGCCTGTGAGCCATGGCCGCTGAGCCTGCGCATCCGGAGCCTGTGCTCTGCAACGGGAGAGGCCACAACAGTGAGAGGCCCGTGTACCGCAAAAAAAAAAAAAAAAAAGGGAGACTTCATGGCTTCAAAAGACAGATAATTGGAATGTTCTACATTAAATAATTCCTATATCAATCTAGACACAAAAGTTGAGATTGATTAAATGAGTAACACCAAATCATAGCAAGGTTATGGCAAAGCCTAGAATTAAATTATTCTAATACCTCCTATCTCAACTTCACACTTTCCAGGAGAACCAAACATTCTTAATTATTTAGTCTGTGCTAAGAAAGCAACAAATCTTTGTTCATTACTCAGGTCTATTTAGTTATTTAATTATATATGTATATATAACTATAAATAAATAAATAAATATATATATATATATATACATATATATATATATGTATGCATATAGTTTCCCTGCAAAACTCTCTTGAGACCAGGTCACCAGAACTGAATGATATTCAAGATGTGAAATTTCATGATGTAGTCTCATTCCCTAACATCCTGCCTAGTATATAATACATATTTAACCAAAGGTATATTTTTATTTGAAAAAAGGGCAGAATTTATTTTGTTCTATTCCTTTGTAAAAGGAAATAGAATGCAAGATTTCTTGTGAGCAACCTGTTCAGTAAACAATACACTGTTCTATCCAGAAACACATAAAGTGGACTACTTTAAGCTGATAGGAGCCATGATCCTATAAAAGAAGATGTCCTCTTAAAACTCCAAGATTAGTTTTGTTTGTTCTAATTATAATTTAAAATAATCAATTCACAAGAGTGGCAGCTTTATTACATATTTATTTTATAGTCCCAGGCACTACTTATTAAGCAGACCATTTTGCACTGCCATCAAAAATGTCCTAAGATATGTACATAGTTGCTTTGTATTAAACAATGTTGGCATTTTAGATCTATAATTCGGGGTTGAGAATTAATTCATTTAAATGATAGTTTAAAAATCCAATAGTAATTTCCTTAAAATAAATATGAACAAGAAAACAAACTCAGGCATTTTATTTCATGTCTTCTGCGGGCTCCATGATAAAGTAATTATGAAATCAGTAATTAATCACCTCTAGAGAACAATAAGGATATTGTAATTCTGGAAAATAATGCATTCTGCTTAAATGGTTGGATAATAACCAACTGAGCTTAACACAAACATTGAGATAATAAAGATGAGAAAATGAAAATAAGGCATGATCTTATGGAAAAGCAAAGACAAAGTAAATTAATATGCAAATTAGCATATGTGATCCCTGGCTGAATATTAAAATTGAACAAGTATTGCTAGAGAAGTTTCAGCTGGGTTTCCTTGTAGGTCCATAGACATAGAATATTTTAATAAGATTATGAGATTGAAAACCTTTATTCTAATGTCATGTATTCATTTGAACAGGGAAATTACAAATTTGTGTGATATATAGAGTGAAGACAATATGTTGTTACTTTTTTTGTTTATATTCCACATAAATTATGCTCCATTGAAAGATTTTATCTCCAGTGATGACCCTTAGGCTTATTGGTCAGTAAGTAGAAAGAGGATCCAACTTCCAAAGCAATAAAGAATATGAAAACCTTGATAAGAGAAAAATGGATTCCACAAATTCAAATTAAACTCTTATTTTACATATAAAAATTAAGACTAGATGAGGACAAATTCAGGTTATAAACCAGAACAAAGAGCAAGCTGTATTTTCTAGTCTCAAATTATTAAACAAAAGAATATTTAATGAGTCTGAAAGCAGGTGATGAAATGTGAGTTCTGATGATTCTGTAACTTCTGCACCTCAATTATTGTTAGCAGGAGATGGTAAAGCCAAAAACAGAGGATTTCTTGAGAAGTGTTTGTCTGGACCTCATGGCAATGAGAAGAGACCCCATAGTCAAGTACTCTCTAAGAAACCTGAGGAGATCATATTATTAGGTAGAGAGTAAGCTCATATCTGCATTTTCAAGTCACATAGGTGCCAATGAATGTGAAAAGAATATGCACATATCAGTGAATGTCCAGGTTTCCTGTTACTGGGGAAGGAAATAATATATCAGAAAGAAAGCAAGATCAGTAGTGGGTGAGAAATTTAGGGGCTACATATGATGAGTAAGAAGTGAACCTGTGGCCCTAAGTGGCAGGACATATCTATGGACAGTGGATTGGATGAGAGTGGAGGTAGTATTGACTAGGTACCTAGTACTCTTAAGCATCAAGTTGAGACCTCCTTGGCACAGAGGACCAGAGTTCCTTAGTTGAGGAGACAAATCTCTTTGAGGTCATTATACTTAGTCTTTGGGCAGAAAAGCCTTCAGGGTGACTGACATCCAGAAAGAAGGATCACTGACAGAGACATCAGAACAGGAATAGGACAGGACAAACACTTGTACCTGTTAATAAAAATCCTCTTTTTATCTTTGATATGAGTTTCTGAAAGCTTCCCTTCTTCATACACTCAGACACCATCTTGAAGAGTAACAGTGGATAAGAAAGAAGGTCTGAAGGAGTTTATCCAAAAAGGTAGAGTATCATAAGCTATTGGAACTGAATGACTATTTTTTTTTCATAATTTCAAGATGGAAATTCAAAAGACGAGCAGGTCACCTAAGGTCAAAATGGTTATCACTTCTTAGCTGCTGCAGATATATTTGGCACTCACTAACCAAGCGTAATACCCAGGCTGTAGCTATGATGTAAATAGGCTGGTGTGGAGTTAAGCACAGCACCCAGGGGAGTTCATTTTATGTCATAGGCAGAACAACTGATCTAAAAGTTATGGAGCTTTTATGGGAACTTCTCTGCTCAAATGTCCTGCAAACATGGAACCCAGAAACTCCATAGTAAATGATCTGAACTCTGGTCTCAATTGGAGTTGGATATAGGCCGACCATATACATAAATTTAGAGTAATAAGTTGATTTATGCAACACTGAAAAACTGGTAATAAAATGTCTGATTAAAAGAGAGAGAGAGAGAGAGAGAGAGAAAGAGAGAGAGGGAGAGGGAGAAGAGAGAAGAGAGGAGAGAAGAGAAGAGAAAAAGCAATTAAAAACAGTATTAAATAGATGGATTTCTCTTTCCAGAAACATGAGGGAGATAGACATTTCCCTATTACTCCTCCTAAGTACAAACTCTGAAAATTACAGGTAAAACAAACATAATAAGTCTTTGGAAGTTGGAAAGAAGGTTAAAAAACCAGGGACCTCAGAACCAGGAGAACAGCATGGCAGTGAGTTTCCTCATTTTTTTGCCTCATATATCACCACATAGAACTGAAAAAACAAACAAGAAAAACAAATCCCAGTAGGCACAGATAAAAAGCCCTAACAAGAGCCTCCTTTCTCTACCCAAAGGACTAGAAAGGGGCCAAGAGGATCAAGAAAGTGACAATAATGTACATATAATGTACTACTTAGAGAAACCAGTAAAAAAGGCATACAAATGTATACACTGGAAAACACTACAGATAAATCAAAATGGAATTATAAAATTGTGTAAACAACTCAAAGGAAGGCAGGAAAACAAACCAAAAAAAGAAAAAAAGAAGTAGATAAACAAATAAAAAAATAAATTGTCTGACTTAAATTCTAAAATCTCAATAATTATATGTGAATGGCTTAAATATACCAATTAAAAGACAGATATTATCTGAGTAGATTATAAACAAACAAAAAAATTACCTGATTATTATAACCTATATGCTGTGCACAAAGGACTTAATTTAACTATAATGGAATAGGCAGGTTGAAAGTAAAAGAATGGAAAATATTAATCTAAAACATCAGAAATGGCTATATTCATGAAGTATATTTCAGAGCAAAAAAAAAAAAGTGAGATAGAGACATTATGCAAAAAGTTATTTCACCAGTAAGACAAAGTAACCCTAGCTGTATATACACCAAAAAATAGATGTACAAAATAGGTGAAACAAAAGCTGACAACTGAAAGCAGAAATAGACAAATCCAACATTGTAGTTGAAGACATCAATATCCCTTTCTTAGAAATAGATAGAAAACTGGATATAAAATCAGCAGAGATATACAAGAACTAAACATACCATCAACCAACAAGATCTAATCAAAGTTTACAAAAAATTCCATCCAAAAGGAGACTACAGTCTTTTCAAGTTTCATGGAGTATATATCAAGATAGACTATATCCTGAGCCACTAAACAAACATTGGCAATTTCTAATGGATTAAAATAATACAGACTGTGATCTTCAATCACAGTGAAATCAAACTATAAATCAATAACAGAAAAATAACAGAAAAGTTTCCAAATCCTTGTGAACTAAATAACACACTTCTAAGTAATCCCCAGGTCAAAGAAGAAGTCACAAGGGAACTCAAGATTTATATTGAACTGAATGAAAGTGAAAATACAATATACCAAAGTTGGATGGACACAGTTAAAGTAGTGTTGAAAGGGAAACTTAAAGCAATATATGTATGTGTTAGAATAGAGAAACTGTCACAATTTAAATAATCTAATCTCCCACCACAAAAAGCTAGAAAAAATTAAGCAAACTAAACCCCAAGTGAGCAGTAGAAGGGATATCAAAAAGATAAAAGTAGAAGATATAAAGAACTCACAGAATATAAATTAAAAAAACAAACAATCCGGGCTTCCCTGGTGGCGCAGTGGTTGAGAGTCTGCCTGCTGGTTCATGCCCAGCAGGGGCATGGGGGGACACGGGTTCATGCCCCTGTCTGGGAAGATCCCACATGCCATGGAGCGGCTAGGCCCATGAGCCATGGCCACTGAGCCTGCGTGTCCGGAGCCTGTACTCAGCAGCGGGAGAGGACACAATAGTGAGAGTCCCACGTACCGCAAAAAAACAAAAACAAACAACAACAACAAAACAATCCAATTAGAAAATGGGCAAAATACATGAATCAATAGTGATCAGGAAAATGTTATTGCTATGTGCAACAACCTGGATGTATCTCCAGAGAATAAAGCTAAATGAAAGAATCTAATCCATTAAAGTTACATACTGCATTCTTCCACTTACATAACATATATTTTTTTTACATCTTTATTGAACTATAATTGCTTTACAATATTGTGTTAGTTTTTTGCTGTACAACAAAATGAATCAGCTATATGTATACATATATCCCCATATCTCTTCCCTCTTGAGCCTCCCTCCTACCCTTCGTATTCCACCCCTCTAGGTCATCACAAAGCATCGAGCTGATCTCCCTGTGCTAAAAAAATTAGAATAGGTGAACAGATTGGTGATTTCGAGGCATTCAGACAAATATTGGGGGGTGGGATTGAATACAGCTATAAAAGAATAGTTTGAAGAATTCTTGTGGTGATGAAAGTGTTCTGTATCCTATGTCTAAGTCCTCTTTCAACTCTAAAAATTCTCAAATAATAAAAGTGAAGAGTGTTCATTGTTGCCATGAAATACAGGTAACTATACAGTGATTGAGATGTTAAATTAATCATCTGATATTCCATTTGATTGTGGATGTAACTACAAGATCTTTAGATTCAATACCACTAAACATAGCTTACCTGAAATAAAGACAATTCACAAATATGTTGCAAGTGGAAAATACAGATAACTGTGAGACATTGTAAGACCAGTAGTCACTGAATAAGAAGATCTGTGGGATCAGAAATCTTCTCAACAGAGGACACAAGGTCAGGGACAAAGCATAGCATATAAGTAAGAGGTGTTAAATGAAAATGAGAATTGATTTTATTTTGAAATACCTGTGGTTTAAAATATGTATTATATTTTTCTGGAAAAAAAATCCTTGTTATCTGAACTTAGGGCTCTTAGTCCATGAAAATGTTGATTTTGTTACCATGAGATACTGAACAAGAGGAAAAGGATTTTTCATGTTTATTAGAACTCCTCATTTTTCTACCATTGTCACTCCCCATAAAAAGGTTTGGTGAAAGGTCATTTGAACAGAAGAAAAGGATAATTTCTCTCTGCATCAAATATATGTGCAAAGCAAAACACTTTGCTTGAATACTTAACTACAAATATTTAGCTGAAAAATGTAGCAAAAATAAGCTGATTTACTGTACAAGTTAATAACCAATCATTCATAGGTAGGTAGGTGGATAGATAGATAGATAGATAGGGTCAAACTTCCTTCAATACTGGATCACAAAGAAAGAGAATTGGGAGAGAGAGAGTCTTTATACCAATTAATATTAGAAAGAGATCAATATCAGGCAGTATGTGTCCTTCCTGGTAGGTTAGAAGACCACAGAATAATTTAAAGATAAGCTAGCCTGAACTTAAAGCAGTTTCTAAAAAATGAGACAGGAACTAAATATTTATCAAAGAGAGTGTGATACAACATGACCTCACTGAAAATCAATCAACCATTCATGCAACAAACATCCCTGAACTCATAACTTCCTGGCACAGGGCTAGGTATGCTGGATACAAATGACTATTATCTGAGTTCCTATGGAAATGGAGTCCTGACATGTCCCCACTCCTGTTCTTCTGGGGACATGTGTTCTTGCCTGATCATAAAGACAGGTTCCTGATTTTTTTCACCTTGAGGCAGGGAACTATAATTAATGGATTTTTGTTTGGGTCTCATTTACCTCATCTTAAAGTATAAAAATGGCATTAAATCTGGTGTAAGTTGAATGGTGAGGAAATGATGGTGGTAAGGAAGTTTGGGAGTAAGGATTAAATGTTATAATTTATTGGTTAAAAATTTGAGGTTTTAACTGGACAACTAATTGATCAAATGTGTGTCCTAAAAGAGTGACAGCAAAAGTTCGGACTACACCCAATCTTCTGGAATGCCTACTATGTCATACATGCTCTTGGAGAGTTTCATGTGCAATGCAACTTTTGAAAAAGTATTGCTTCCACTTTTGGAAGAATCTGATGTTAAATGAATTCATATTACTTTACCAAATAAATTCACTAAATAATGGTAGAGCTGTCAAACCCCTGCCTTCATGATTCAAATAAAAAACACCAGGACTACTTTTAAGAAAGGTCCAAAATATCCAAAAGATTTTCCAAAATTTCAGAATAACTAGGAATAAGTTTGTAGTAAGTCTTTGGTGGTGTGATATAAACTAATAAAGCAATATTTCCATGATTTGGGGGAGGATAGTTGATTAATTAAGTATTGGATTTAAGTGTGAAGGAGCAGGAACAGTTAAGGATAGTCACAGCTCAATAATTTGGAAGACTGGGGAGTAAATGAAGGAATATAGAAGAAACATTTTTAGCAAATATAAAAATAAGAGAGCAATTTGGGAAAGAATGAGTGGCCTATAGAACAGTCAGTTGAATATCATTTATGCTTGTTAAGTCCATGTTGCTGAATGCTGTGATAATTACAAATCACTTGAGAAATTAATCTCACTCAGACTCAAAACCAGCAAAACACTAATTGATAGAATATCTGTTGTTTGTTAATTAGTCAGTGGGGTTTTACAATTCTCTCATCTTCAGCAGCCTGGTTTCTGTGCTCTGGGTGCCTGACAATAAGCAGAAAGCCAGTTTAAATAATAACATTGTAGCCCTCCTATTTAAATGGTTTACCTAGCAGATTCATCAGCCTAGCTTATCTTTAAGCCTATAACCCAAGTAACTAAATCCTCTAAAAATTCATCAATTTGATTGCTCTGGATGTTGTTACCTTCCTAGCCTGGACTTGAAATGTCATGTAGTTTCATCACTTTCCTTTGAGCCCAGAGTCCCTCCTTGAAGGTTGGCTTAATTCTCCCCAATATTTTACTCATACTTGCTTGGAGCCCTCATTTCAACACATGCCCACTTATTTTTAAGATATGGTATTGATCAGGGAAACATGTATATTTATGAGGAAAAATTCCAGAAGTTGATAAGCAACATGCATTTTGTTTCTCAGAAGACAGGTAGTGTTATCAAGCAAGAGCTCAAGTGCCTGCATTTCAGAAAGCCCAACTCTTGCTTGCAACAAAGTAAGGGTTTATTTGCAGGGCAACAAACAAGGAGAATGGGAAGCTCTTGCTCAAAAGACTAGAACTCCCCAATGGCTTTCAGGCAAGGGTTTTAAAGACAGTGTTAGGGGAGAGTGTTGTAGCATGTTTGATCAGCTTCTTGACCTTATTCTGATTGGTTGGTTGTGAGGTAACAGGGTGATGCTTCTGGAATTTCAACATTCTGGTTCCAACCAGTTTGGGGACTATGTGCTTGTGCTCAGCATGTTGATCTGGGTGGGGTGGGGCAGGGTGAGGGCTTAGTTTCTGCAGAAAAACCCAAAGATATGTATCAGATTGTTATCTATATCTCATCAGGAGGAACTAGGAGTCCTGTGATTCTATTGTCCTGATAACTAAGTGCTTGAGCTTGCTCTTGGGGAATTCTGGGAAGGCCTAGGAGACTAAAGACTTTTCTTTTTTTTTTCTACAAACAAGAGACAGGGGACAATGAGAGGCTTTTGTACCTTCTAAGGCCCCACAGGGACCTTCTTGGTTTCAATCCACCTTTTGTTTGATATTCATCAATCCTGAGGAGAACAGGGGCAGGACAAAAATGAGAATACAGTTTTGGATGGAGAGAATCATGAACTCAGCAGGGGAACTCAGTTTTAAGGGTCTCAGTGGCACAATTTACATCTGGTAGAACAAGTCAAGAGAAGATATTCAAACGTGAAAAAAAAATACGAGACTCAAAAAAACTAATTCAAAATCCACAGTTAGAAACTGCTCTGTAAAACTATTACTAGACCATTTTTACATTCAAGTAGCAAAAATATATCTTGGATATTGTAATTGTTATATCCCTACTAACTAAAAATTTTGAATTGTTTAACAATGTGATTCTTTTTTCATTATTGAATCACCTATAGGATGTGAGCCTTCACACCCCATGAGAGAGAAAAAGAGAAAACACAAGAGAAAAAAAGAGATATTATTCCATTACTATTTGGCACTTATGTTCTTATATTTTTAATCTAGTCCACTAAGATAATTCAACAAAATCCTATTGAAAATGTTCATGTGTTTGTTTGCCCAGAATGGCTATAAATACGTCAAGCTGGTAGGAACCAATTTTATTTTTATTAGCATTATCTTATATTTTTCATTGTAATATTTTCAATCATTCAATTTTATCATCTTATGTTATACTATGGTATATTCTGTGGTCCTGTATATTTCTTCTATCAGTGCCAATATATATAGGCACTAAGTTATTAGCCATGTCTTCTACAGATTAAAGCAATGAATCCTCACTTTAAAAAGCAATTACATAATTTGGATAGGTTATCATGTTTGCTTGCCAATATCAAAATAATATGGATGCAGGGAGAAACTTTACAAAAGAGAAAAGTATCCCCAAGAAAGTTAAATACAGATAGGTAAATTTTAATTACCATTATACAAATGGGGTAGGGACTAGGAGTTTTCAGTTGTTGTGGCATAAAGGAAAGCAGAATCTCTATCTCCTGGGGAATAAGTAGGTGTGCTTTGGAATTCATCAAATCTGGATCTTAATTCTGGATGTGCTGCTTTCTACTTGTGTGAACTTAGACATGAAACTTAATCTCTGTGAATCTCAATTTCACTCAGTAAAATTGGGATAATTATATCTATTTGCTCAAGTCAATATAAAGATTAAAAATAAATAAATAAATAAATAAATAAATAAATAAATATATATATATATAATGCTTAACTTAGTACTGGGCTTAACTCATTACCTGGCTTAAAGTGCTTAATAAATGGATATTTCATATTATTATTTTTTATTTTTTCCAGGAATGATGTTTTTATATGTAGGTGTGGAAAAGTAGAAAGATAACCAATAAATGGATAATGTAAACTGGGTAGGCTATGGGAGGGGAGACTAATGGAAACTGAGAAAACAAGCTCCACCCATTTCACAGTGTTACCTGGGGCTGGGCTTGCCTGTAGAAATTCTAACTCTATCTTTCCAAAAATTTCCTAGTGTACTGATTCAATTTTGGTCATTTATAGAAAAATATCTTTTTTTTCACACTGTTAATATTCAGATAACTGGAAATGGGATAAGCTGACTTCAACTTTCTATCCTAATAGCCATACTAAACTCTTATGAAAATAAAGGATGAACAAAGGAAGAAAGGATAAAATAACTGCAGTTTCTCTCTCTGGCTCAATTGAACTCTAACCTGACCTCTTTATCATCATAATTAGAATCATTGCTTCACTGCTTTTTTCTTCAATGGAGGTTCTGTAGATAAGAATAGAGTTCAGTGTTATTCCTTCATTATTCTCACATGCTGAATAAATTTAGATGCACAATGTTAGTGTCTAGGATAAGTAGTCTCAGATTCCCTACCCCTATCTTCATTCCTCTGCCAAGGTTGAGGAATGGTCAGAGGAAAAGACATTCTACTAAGATGCAGTGTATGTGAGTAAAATTTTAGTGTAAGAATTACAGTGATTTAAGTTTTAGCCTGATAAGGTTTTTATACCCTATTAATGAGCTCCTTTCTTGAAAATTTTTCGAAGTATGGACTAGAGGGCAGTTCTTTTTTGGGAAATATCTCAGTCTGAAAATGTCCAAGGTGAGTAGTTTTGTTCTGATGCCTTAATAAAATGATGTTTCCTCATTTACTGTCACTTAATGTCCTGGTCTGTTCTTACCATATGGTGGTAAGTTGCAGAGGACAATAGATTAGGTCCTGGCTAAGTAGAGAACTTGGTATCTGGTCCTACCTCTAACTGAGAAAAATAAATACTTCACTTGACCTGCACAGTAGATCTCAACTTGGCCAGCATGTGGAGGTTTATAAAAATACCTATTTCTGGCTCCTACTCCACACAAGTCAATTAAATCAGAGTTTATGTGTGTGGAGCCCAAATATGGGTATACTTTTTATAAAAATATCTTAGTTTATTTTAATATGTAGTCAAGTTGGACAACCCTTGTCTTATAGTCTTAAGTCACTCAAGTTGTACTCTAGAATTTAGGGCTCAATCTATTGTATGGTTAGTAGAATGCTCAGTTTATTGTTCTGTGCTCATTTCTCTGTTGTTCCTTTTAGAAGAGTGAATGAGTCATTTGTAGATGAGATTTGAGATTCCAGGTTCCTGAGTTCTGGTGACTTCTCTCCACACTTCACATGGTATATCCTTCAGAGTTCAAGCCACAAAGCAGAACAAATAGAATACACACACACACACACACACACACACACACACACACACACACATTTTTTTTTATATTTATATAACTTAACTGCTTAGAAACACTTCTCTTTTTCATAATTGGACCACTCACAGGGTGTAAGGCTTCATGTGCAGGAGAGAAAAAAAAGAAAAAGAAAAAAGAGAGAAATTTATAGTTATATAATCTATACATGTATGTATAATATATATTTACTTTATTTACATATTTATTGTATATAATAATTAAAACAAATTATTTATGTATTTATAATATATAAAATAAAATATATATTTATTTTTGTAGGAAATTATGGGAGCTGGCTAAGCAGTCATAAGACTGCCCTCACATAACTAATATTGTAATCCAGAGTCCATAGACAGGAAGGAAGGGAAGATTATGTGTAGCCTGTACCCCCATGAGCAGGAACCCTAACAATTCTTGATGTCTCTGGCCTAATAAGTTATCCTGCAGAAGTCAGAAATCTCTGTCACGGAGCTAAACACACATACACACCTGGCTCAAGATCAGTTACTTCTCTCAAAATCAACTAATCCATGATTTGAATTACATCTGCAAAATACCTTGATAGCAGCATCTATACTAAACTAGTGTTTGATTGAATAACTAGGAGACAAAATGGCATGCTACAACATGGCTGCTGCCTTCCACTGCCCACCTAATCTCAGGAGAGAATCTCCTTTTTAGTCCACTCCATAAAAAATACTAGGAAGGGAATTCTGGGGAATATATTTCAGCCTAACCAAGTTGACATATCACAAAGCCATCCTTCATGGCTTTCATGACTCAATAGAGTGTTCTAAACATTTTGGGTATGAAAGAAATCTCGGGTTTAGCTTCATAGCTACTCAAGAAATATCTGTACACCAGAGTACTTAGACTGTACAGCTGGTATTTGGAAGCATTGCTTCAGATTTAATGAGTACTACCTTTCTAAAGAGAAGCACCTCAGATTGAAGATTTATGTCTCCCTTAACCCTTGCTTTCCTGTCTATGTTCTTCGTGTCTTCCAAGTTTCGTACAGGTAATTAATAGAAGAATCAGAACTCAAAATGGCCTCTTGAGACTTAGTTTCACTCTCTTTATGCTTCTATCACTAGTATAAGGAAATCAAAATGCTATTGATCTGTTAGAACCTTTATACAGGCATCCCAGAACTCCTGTGTTGTGCTTAACTCCACTGATAGGAATAACCTGTTTCTTTTGAAGCATGTTCAAATTGCTTGTGGGATTGAACTGACTGTGCAATAATTTGTTCAATTACTCACTCATTGACCTGCAAAGAATCACTCTATTTAGCCAAGTAGATATGACTCCCACTCTCATTAATTACTGTAAATAAATCCAGTTTCTATTTAAAATAGTCACAAAGAGGAGGATTCAGCAAAAAAGACAGAAAGTAAAGAGCTGTTTGGAAGGACATCATTCATTCTCTCCCATTAATATGGTAGCTTGAATTGCAATTGCAAATGGCTAGTGAATGTGTTGTAAAGATAGGACTACTTATATATCCTCAGAATAGACTGATACAAACCAAATTCACAAAATGACATTTTGTTTTCCTTTAGTGCCCCAAATCTACCCTTTAGACAAACACTTGCAAAAAATAATGACATTTCAAGTACATTTTGGTGGATAGTAGCTTACTATCTTCTCCCATCTTCTCTCTTTTCAAAACTGTTTTGAATCTGTATGAATATGTTCCAACTCAGTTTGGATACATTTAAAATTTTATATCTTAGAAACCTGTTTTAAGGTGGACAAAATACCTACAGGGATCAAATAAAATAAAATAAAATTTTCATGATGGAATTTGAAGCATAATTAGTAAGTAGAAACAAAAAAAATTTGCTAGGCAGAACACATTTAAATTTCATTATGCAGACATTTATATACCGAGACTCTAAGAATGCCTAGAATTTATTAAATTCTTCTAAAGGCTCATATAAGTATTGATAGGAGGTATGTACCACTGAATTTAGCAGACAGGGCAGTGGGATAGATAAACATTGGAAAAGTCATTAACATATATTTAAATTTTGCCCTAGAGTTGCATGACCTGAGATAATTCATCTTAAACTCAAATACTCACAACTCCGAAATTAAGATATGACATTTTCTTTTCCTCTTTTTGTGTGTGTACTTCATAACATTTCTGTTAGACTCAAAAACCCAAATGCAATAGTATATTGGAAAAAGCTATGGATATTACATTATACTGTATTTTAATGGTATAATGTCACATTTAACATCCTCTATATTATAAACAGGAGAATAAAATCCCCAAAGAATGTGTACAAATATAGTGCATGATTTAATTTGTGTATTGTACTTTTGCTAGATCTTGCATAATCAATAAAAACGTTCCATTGATTATTGTCCTTAATTGTCTTAATGAGAATCTGTAAACTAGAAGCAATATGAGTTCCACAGACAAGTTCTGTGTCTGTGACTGCACTATTTTAAAAGACAGTGCAATTTGCAAGGACTTAAACTCAGTGCAATACAAGCAGCTTGGTCCCTAATTTCTTACAACAACCAGCTGCCTTTAGAGTACGTGAAGTTGCCATCTCTACCCTAAGGGAGTGATACATTTTAAAAGAATGAAAATAAACCTAACTTCAAAGTCGAACATAGCACTCTATTATAGTTATTGACATAGTCATGCAAATGTATCTCCTTTTTTTTCTAAGGCTATACTAAAATTATGCAAAAATATTAAAAGGTATAAATCCATAATAAGAAAACATGATGAGGTCATTAACTACTAAGCATTCAACAAATTTCTACATCGAGAGAGAATAAATGGAAGAAGAGTTGATAAATCTATGGAGAAGAAGCTGTATCCTTAATCATGTGACGTGAAGGATCAGAGCCAATGAAAGAGGTGGTCAGCCCAGCAGAAACCTTGAAAAGTTGTGATGCACTGGGTTCCAAGGAGGTGAACATGAGACCTGGGGTCAAAAGGACAGGTTAATTAAAGATTTGGGTATGTAAATGTCTACCAATCCTTTTCTACACCTGTGTGGGCTTCTGGGCAAGGAAACCTGTGGTAAAATCTCCCATTCAACAAGTTCTAGAGACCTCTAACAGATTAATTTTAAAACACACCCACACATGCACACAAATGAAAATATGCAGGAATATGTTAGAATATACTGATTGGAAGCATTCTTGCACATCTAACACAGAGTGAAAAGAAAAGAAGAGATAAAGAAGAAAAAAATCAGGGCTTACCTGGTGGCGCAGCGGTTGAGAGTCTGCCTGCCGATGCAGGGGACACGGGTTCGTGCCCCGGTCTGGGAAGATCCCACATGCCGCGGAGCGGCTGGGTCAGTGAGCCATGGCAGCTGAGCCTACGCATCCGGAGCCTGTGCTCTGCAATGGGAAAGGCCACAACAGTGAGAGGCCTGTGTACCGGGAAAAAAAAAAAAATCAAAAGAAAATGGTATTAAGTTCATCTGAAATACATACATTTTTTAATTTAAAGTTAGTAATACAAATTAATGCTGTGTGTGAATGTCCTTGCTCACAGGTACCTGCATGAAAGCAAACCAAGTCGAGGAAAAAATGTAAAAAACCTAAAATAAGTAACCATTAGGGTAATCAAAGCCATTAGACCTGTATCAGATCAAATAGACTGACAAGACACAGAAGGGGAAATGTATGATTCTCTTATCTATATGGTCCTCTTCAAGGAATACAGAAATTTCCAGGTGAATAAAACATATATAGAACATCAATCTCATGGCCTTCATACTCTCTGACATTTTAGAATTAAGACAACACCTATCAGAGACTTCTTGAGGGCCTGCATTATTGGATTTATTTCCCTTACTTACTTATTCATCTAACTATTTATCCAACAAATAGTTAAAGGGAGTGTCTTCTCTGCCAGGAACTGTGCTAAGCAATGGGAAATGAGCAGAAGATGGATGTGACTGGTCAAAATTGACTGAGTTCCATCCACTGATGTTAACATAGTGGGGAGAAAAACAAAGAGAAGTATGAGTGTCCTTGGGCTCACAGTCCAGACAGATTTGTAACAGCTGGTTGGTGTTGCACAAATTCATATCAACAAACGTTTGTTTAGGGATCTCTGTACGGACTTTGTGTCTGAGCCTATAAAGTACCTAAAGATTGACAGTTGTGTTCTCTGAGATGTCTTCCATCTTGTTTCTTTCACAAAAAGTTGCTAACCAGAAAAAATTTAAACATGTTCAACTCTCTCCCGTCTTAAAACCAAGGAGTGTAAGCAGGCAAACGTTGAAACAACCAAAGAAACACACACAACTTTCTCAGCTCATCTTTATTTTGGTGGGGAATGGGGTTGGGGGTTGTAATGTCTTTTCCCCTCCCTTCAAAGACAAACTTTTCCAAAAAATGGTTTTCTTCACTTAGTTTTCATTTTTTCACCTCCTATCTTTTATTCCTTACTCAATCTACCATCATTCCGCTTTGGACCCAGGCAAGATGAACACAAGTACTCTTGCTAAAGTCACCACTTAACTATATGTTGCTAAACCCCAGAAGCACCTCAAATATATCTTATTATCCATTTCTTAAAATTTTCTTTCTTTGTCTTCCATGACATTGGAGCCTCTTTCCCCTGCTCTGGAGGAACTTTCTCAGTCTGTGTTTCATTATTCTCTACCATGATGGTGAATAATGGAATTTCTAAGCCTCATTTCTAGGATTATTTGTTTTTCTCCCTAGGCCACCTTATCTATGCCTATGGTGCAGATTATTCAACACTGATAACTTCTAAACTATTAGTCCCTGCACAAACATCTTTCTGACCTAAAAAGTCATATATTATATACAACCTGATAAAATATTTCATTCAGAAATTTCAAGAATACTTCAAAAGAAGAGTCCGCAAACTGAATTCATGCTTTCTCTAAGCCTCTCTTCTCCTCTCTATTTTCATAATCAACACAAACATTCATACAAATGCCCAAAGTGAAAAGCTGAATTATCCTTGAAACTTCTTTTTCCCTCCCTGCTCACACATAACTCATAACAAAGGCCTATTAATTATGTCTCATAGAACTATTTTGAATGTGTCCACTTCCCTCCTTCTCCATTGAGACCACTTTTATATAGAGTAATAACTGTATTACTGGTCTCACCATCCAATTCCATATCATGAAAATTTATTATCCATTTTGTAGCCAGAAAGGGCATATGCATGTGGAAATTTCATTGTCATTTTACTGCTTAAAATAGTTAAATAGTTTCCCAAATTCCTAAACAATGCCTACGACTTTGCTCTATGAATCTTTGTGATCATGGGGAGCTTATCAAGGATTTGTAAGCTTTTATTTATCATCTCTCTGTGTGCTTCACATATTCGACAAGTAATTTTTGAATTTCTGCTACATAAAAGGCATTGTGCTATGCACTAAAACATTGCTAAAAATGAAAAAGCCCTCAAGAAAATTATCTCAGGTGGGAGACTAGTGGTGGTGTGGGTGGAGATGTCACTTTTGTAATTGTAATAGAGACAAATGCCATGGAATAAATTCACTTTACTTGCCCTCAGGAGACATCAGCTGCTGGCATAAGTGTGGTTCCTCAGAACAGGGAAAATACACTGAGTCAATGTGAAAGGAGAATTCCCCTTAGGCCTAGACAAAGGCACACTTAAGTTCCCAGAATAGATCCTTCATCCTTATGGACCCAGTTTGCCTCCCAAAATAGGATACGTTTTCCAGTGAGACTGAGGTTTCACAAAGCCCATCTTGCCACAGCACTCTTATAGTTCCTAGAAAGAGAATGCAAATAAGACAACATAATTTTAGAAAGAAGGAGTTTAAGAACTAGATTCTAGAGCTTCCAGGAAGATGGCGGAGGAGTGAGAAGCGGGGATCGCCTTCCTCCTCATGGATACACTGGAGGTATATCTACGCGTGGAACAATGCCTACAGAGCACCTGCTGGGCGCTGGCAGAGGACCTCGGACCTCCCAGGGGGCGGGGGACCCACCACGTATCTGGCTGTGTGGATGAAAGGCTCTTGGTGCTGCAGCCAGGAGTCAGTGCTGTGCCTCTGAGGTGGGAGAGCCAACTTTAGGACACTGGTCCACGAGACCTCCCAGCTCCACAAAATATCAAATGGTGAAAATCTCCAAGAGATCTCCATCTCAACACCAGCACCCAGCTCCACTCAACAATGAGCAAGCTACAGTGCTGGACATCCTATGCCAAACAACTAGCAAGACAGGAACACAACTTCACCCATTAGCAGAGAGGCTGCCTAAAATGATAATAAGTCCACAGACACCCAAAACCACATCATCCGATGTGGACCTGCCCACCAGAAAGACAAGATCCAGCCTCATCCAATAGAAAACAGGCACTAGTCTCCTCCACCAGGAAGCCTACACAACCCAATGAACCAACCTTAGCCACTGGGGACAGACACCAAAAACAACAGGAAATACGAACCCACAGCCTGCAAAAAGGAGACCCCAAACACAGTAAGATAAGCAAAATGAGGAGACAGAAAGACACAGAGCAGATGAAGAAGCAAGATAAAAACCCACCAGACCTAACAAATAAAGAGGAAATAGGCAGTCTACCTGAAAAAGAATTCAGAATAATGATAGTAAAAATGATCCAAAATCTTGGAGATAGAATAGACAAAATGCAAGAAACATTTAACAAGGACCTAGAAGAACTAAAGATGAAACAAGCAACAATGAACAACACAATAAATGAAATGAAAAATACTCTAGATGGCATCAATAGCAGAATAACTGAGGCAGAAGAACGGATAAGTGACCTGGAAGATAAAATAGTGGAAATAACTACTGCAGAGCAGAATAAAGAAAAAAAGAATGAAAAGAACTGAGGACTGTCTCAGAGACCTCTGGGACAACATTAAACACACTAACATTCGAATAATAGGGGTTCCAGAAGAAGAAAAGAAAGGGACTGAGATAATATTTGAAGAGATTATAGTTGAAAACTTCCCTAATATGGGAAAGGAAATACTCAGTCAAGTCCAGGAAGCACAGAGAGTCCCATACAGGATAAATCCAAGGAGAAATACAAGACACATATTAATCAAACTGTCAAAATTTAAATACAAAGAAAACATATTAAAAGCTGTAAGGGAAAAACAACAAATAGCACACAAGGGAATCCCCATAAGGTTAACAGCTCATCTTTCAGCAGAAACTCTGCAAACCAGAAGGGACTGGCGGACATATTTAATGTGATGAAGGAGAAAATCCTGCAACCAAGATTACTCTACCCCACAAGGATCTCATTCAGATTTGATGGAGAAATTAAAACCCTTACAGACAAGCAAAAGCTGAGAGAGTTCAGCACCACCAAACCAGCTCTACAACAACTGCTAAAGGAACTTCTCTAGGCAAGAAACACAAGAGAAGGAAAAGACCTACAATAATGAACCCAAAACAATTAGGAAAATGGGAATAAGAACATACATATTGATAATTACCTTAAATGTAAATGGACTAAAGGCTCCTACCAAAAGACTAAATGCTCCTACCAAAAGACACAGCCAAAAGGCTGAATGGATACAAAAACAAGACCCTTACATATGCTGTCTACAAGAGACCCACTTCAGACCTAGAGACACATACAGACTGAAACTAAGGAGATGGAAAAAGATATTTCATGCAAATGGAAACCAAAAGGAAGCTGGAGTAGCAATTCTCATATCAGACAAAATAGACTATAAAATAAAGACTATGAGAAGTGACAAAGAAGGACACTACATAATGATCAAGGTATCGATCCAAGAAGATATAACAATTGTTAATATTTATGGACCCAACATAGGAACACCTCAATATGTAAGGCAAATACTAACAGCCATAAAAAGGGAAACCGACAGTAATACATTCATAGTAGGGGAATTTAACACCCCACTTTCACCAATGGACAGATCACCCAAAATGAAAACAAATAAGGAAACACAAGCTTTAAATGATACATTAAACAAGATGGACTTAATTGATATTTATAGGACATTCCATCCAAAAACAACAGAATACACATTTTTTTCAATTGCTCTTGGAACATTCTCCAGGATAGATCATATCTTGGGTCACAAATCAAGCCTTTGTAAATTTAAGAAAATTGAAATTGTATCAAGTATCTTTTCTGACCACAATGCTATGAGACCAGATATCAATTACAGGAGAAGATCTGTAAAAAATACAAACACATGGAGGCTAAACAATACACTACTTAATAATGAAGTGATCACTGAAGAAATCAAAGAGGAAATAAAAAAATACCTAGAAACAAATGACAATGGAGACATGATGACTCAAATTCTATGAGATGCACCAAAAGCAGTTCTAAGAAGGAAATTTATAGCAATAAAATCCTACCTTAAGAAACAGGAAACATCTCAAATAAACAACCTAACCTTGCACCTAAAGCAATTAGAGAAAGAAGAACAAAAACCTCCCAAAGTTAGCAGAAGGAAAGAAATCACAAAAATCAGATCAGAAATCAATGAAAAAGAAATGAAGGAAATGATAGAAAAGATCAGTAAAACTAAAAGCTGTTCTTTGAGAAGATAAACAAAATTGATAAACCATTAGCCAGACTCATCAAGAAAAAAAGAGAGAAGACTCATATCAATAGAATTAGAAATGAAAAATGAGAAGTAACAACTGATACTGCAGAAATACAAAAGATCATGAGAGATTACTACAAGCAACTCTATGCCAATAAAATGGACAACCTGAAAGAAATGGACAAATCCTTTAGAAATGCACAGCCTGCAAAGACTGAATCCGGAAGAAATAGAAAATACGAACAGACCAATCACAAGCACTGAAATTGAAACTGTGATTAAAAATCTTCCAACAAACAAAAGCCCAGGACCAGACGGCTTCACAGGCGAACGCTATCAAACATTTAGCGAAGACCAAACACCTATCATTCTCAAACTCTTCCAAAATATAGCAGAGGGAGGAACACTCCCAAATTCCTTCTACGAGGCCACCATCACCTTGATACCAAAACCAGACAAGGATGTCACAAAGAAAGAAAACTACAGGCCAATATCACTGATGAACATAGATGCAAAAATCCTCAACAAAATACTAGCAAACAGAATCCAACAGCACCTTAAAAGGATCATACACCATTATCAAGCGGGGTTTATTCCAGGAATGCAAGGATTCTTCAATATACACAAATAAAGCAATGTGATACACCATATTAACAAATTGAAGGAGAAAAACCATATGATCTTCTCAATAGATGCAGAGAAAGCTTTTGACAAAATTCAACACCGATTTATGATAAAAACCCTGCAGAAAGTAGGCATAGAGGGAACTTACCTCAACATAATAAAGGCCATATATGACAAACCCCCAGCCAACATCGTCCTCAGTGGTGAAAAACTGAAAGCATTTCCACTAAGATCAGGAACAAGACAAGGTTGCCCACTCTCACCACTCTTATTCAACATAGTTTTGGAAGTTTTAGCCACAGCAATCAGAGAAGAAAAGGAAATAAAAGGAATCCAAATCAGAAAAGAAGAAGTAAAGCTGTCACTGTTTGCAGGTGACATGATACTATACATAGAGAATCCTAAAGATGATACCAGAAAACTACTAGAGCTAATCAATGAATTTGGTAAAGTAACAGGTTACAAAATTAATGCAAAGAAATCTCTGGCATTCTTATACAGTAATGATAAAAAATCTGAAAATGAAATCAAGAAAACACTCCCATTTACTATTGCAACGAAAAGAATAAAATATCTAGGAATAAACCTATCTAAGGAGACAAAAGACCTGTATGCAGAAAATTATAAGACACTGATGAAAGAAATTAAAGATGATACAAATAGATGGAGAGATATACCATGTTCTTGGATTGGAAGAACAACACTGTGAAAATGACTCTACTACCCAAAGCAATCTATAGATTCAATGCAATCCCTATCAAACTACCACTGGCATTTTTCACAGAACTAGAACAAAAAATTTCACAATTTGTATGGAAAAACAAAAGACCTCAAATAGCCAAAGCGATTTTGAGAACGAAAAACGGAGCTTGAGGAATCAGGCTCCCTGACTTCAGACTATACTACAAAGCTACAGTAATCAAGATAGTATGGTACTGGCACAAAAACAGAAAGATAGATCAATGGAACAGGATAGAAAGCCCAGAGATAAACCTATGCACATATGGTCACCTTACCTTTGATAAAGGAGGCAGGAATGTACAGTGGAGAAAGGACAGCCTCTTCAATAAGTGGTGCTGGGAAAACTGGACAGCTACATGTAAAAGAATGAAATTAGAATACTCCCTACCACCATACACAAAAATAAGCTCAAAATGGTTTAAAGACCTAAATGTAAGACCAGACACTATCAAACTCTTAGAGGAAAACATAGGCAGGACACTGTATGACATAAATCACAGCAAGACCCTTTTTGACCCACCTCCTAGAGAAATGGAAATAAAAACAAAAATAAAAAAATGGGACCTAATGAAACTTCAAAGCTTTTGCACAGCAAAGGAAACCATAAACAGGACCAAAAGACAACCCTCAGAATGGGAGAAAATATTTGCAAATGAACCAACTGACAAAGGATTAATCTCCAAAATTTATAAGCAGCTCATGCAGCTTAATAACAAATAAACAAACAACCCAATCCAAAAATGGGCAGAAGACCTAAATAGACATTTCTCCAGAGAAGATATACAGACTGCCAACAAACACATGAAAGAATGCTCAACATCACGAATAATTTGAGAAATGCAAATCAGAACTACAATGAGATATCATCTCACACCAGTTAGAATGGCCATCATCCAAAAATCTAGAAACAATAAATGCTGGAGAGGGTGTGGAGAAAAGGGAACACTCTTGCACTGTTGGTGCAAATGTAAATTGATACAGCCACTGTGGAGAACAATATGGAGGTTCCTTAAAAACTACAAATAGAACTACCATATGACCCAGCAATCCCACTACTGGGCATATACCCTGAGAAAACCATAATTCAAAAATAGTCATGTACCAAAATGCTCATTGCAGCTCTATTTACAATAGCCAGGAGATGGAAGCAACCTAAGTGTCCATCATTGGATGAATGTATAAAGAAGATGTGGCACATATATACAATGGAATATTACTCAACCATAAAAAGAAATGAAATTGAGCTATTTGTAATGAGGTGGATAGACCTAGTGTCTGTCATACAGAGTGAAGTAAGTCAGAACAAGAAAGACAAATACCGTATGCTAACACATATACATGGAATTTAGGGAAAAATAGTCATGAAGAACCTAGGGGTAAGACAGTAATAGACACAGACCTACTAGGGAATGGACTTGAGGATATGGGGAGGGGGAAGGGTAAGCTGTGACAAAGCTAGAGAGAGGCATGGACATATATACACTACCAAATGTAAGGTAGATAGCTAGTGGGAGGCAGCACATGGCACAGGGAGACTGGCTCATTGCTTTGTGACCGCCTGGGGGTGTGGGATAGGGAGGGTGTGAGGGAGGGAGATGCAAGAGGGAGGAGATATGGGAACGTGTGTATATATGTAGCTGACTCATTTTGTTGTGGGGCAGGAGCTGATGCACCATTGTAGAGCAATTGTACTCCAATACAGATGTTAAAAAAAAAAAAAAAGAACTAGATTCTAAAGTAAATATGTATGCCCTGCAGACACAACAATGTTTAACATGTTTCTCTTTCACAATAAAACTCTTTCCTATTAATGCCCAATATTTTTCTAATATTTGAATCATGTCAGAGCTCCTCCTTGGTATATATAAGGGTGTATGGAGTGGGTAAAATAATACATTACATAAAAATATAAGATAGATAGAAGGAACATGTTCATCAATATGGAGATAAGGTCACACATGGAAAACTAAGAGAAATGGGAAACTATGTAATATATGATATATTTGGAATATGGGTAAAGAGATTTTGTTAGAAATAAAGATCAACATGTACTTAGAAACAAGATCATAATTATTCTGAATAGCACATAAGGAAACATGGATTTTATTCAAAAGGCAAGTAAGAGGTTTATAATTTTTTAAAAGAATGTAATAAGATAAAATATAGGAAAACTGTTCTAAACTCAGAAAATTAATATTTGTATTAGAGACCCAATTGAATACTTTTTATTAAAAACTATTATGTTCCATTAGGGAAGTCCAGAAGCCAAGTTTCAGATTAAGAAAAGATTTTGTAAGTAGAAGAATGTGAAACAGTAGAGCATTCTATTAGGCTACGCATCATAATTTCTCAATTTTACTGCTGGCTGCACAAGCCTTGCTTCCCCAAGCATATCTCGAAAAGGACTTCTCAGTTTTACCAATCTAACTCTACTTCTTACTCTATGGACATATTCTAGTCATCTCTATATTTGTATTTTTTATTTAATTTTCATCATTTTCCTTTTTATAATTATTATAGTTGACTTACAAGATTATACCAGGTTCAAGTGTATAGCCTAGGGATTCAGTTTTTATAGATTATACTTCATAAAAATTTATCATAAATAATGTCTGTATTCCCTGCATTGTCCTTGTATCTTATTTATTTTATACTTAATAGTTTGTATCTCTTAATCCCCTTCACCTACCTTGCCATCCTTCCACCTGCTCCCTGCTGGTAACTGCTAGTTTGTATCTGTGAGTCTATTTCTGTTTTGTTATATTCATTCATTTGTTATATATTTTAGATACCACATAAAAGTGAAAACATACACATATTTGTCTTTCTCTGTCTAACTTATTTCACTAAGCATAATACCCTCCATGTCCATCCATGTTGCTGCAAATGACAAAGGTTTAATTATTTTCTATGGCTGAGATATATGTATGTATATATATATATATATATATATATACATACATACACACACATATAGAGATATATATACACATATATAGATATATACACACATATATATGTGTGTATGTATATGTATATATATATATATATACACATATATATGTATATAATTTTCCTTACCCATTCGTCTGTTTCTGGACAATTAAGTTGCTTTCATATCTTGGTTATTGTAAATAAAGTACCCTATGAACATTGGTGTGCATATATGTTTTCAAATTAGTGTTTATGTTTTCTTCAGTTGTATACAAAGAAATGGAATTCCTGGACCATATGGTAGTTCTATATTTTGATTTTTGCAGAACCTCCATACAGTTTTCTATAGTAGCTGCACCAATTCACATTCTCACCAAGAGTGTACTAGGGTTCCATTTTCTCCTCATCCTCACCAATATTTGTTATTTCATTTTTTGGATGGTAGCCATTCTGACAGGTATGAGATGATATCTCATTGTGGTTTTGATTTACATTTCCTTAATAATTAGTGATGTTGAGCATATTTTTATGTGTCTGTTGGCCACCTGTCTATCTTCCTTGGAAAAATGTCCATTCAGATTATCTGCCCATTTTTAAATCTGATTGTTTGTTTGTTTGATACTGAGTTTTTTGAGTTTCTTATATATTTTGTGATATCAGTTGTAACTTCACCACTTCCATTTTTCATTTTTTTCATGTGGGCCCTCTCTCTCTTTTTTATTAATGAGCCTGGTTATAGGTTTGTCACTTTTGTTTATCTTTTCAAAAAAACAAGTCTTAGTTTCATTGATCTTTTCTATTTTGTGGAGGGGATTACCATTTTAGTTATTTCCACTATGATCTTTTCATTTCCTCCCTCAGCTATGTTTGGGCTTTTATCATAATTTCTCTAATTCATTTAGGTGGAAAGTTAGGTTGCTTTTCTGCGATTTTTCTTGTTTCTTAAGGTAGGCCTGTGTTGTTGTAAACTTCCCTTTTAGAACTGCTATTTCTGTGTCCCATAGATTTTGGAAAGTTGTGTTTCTATTTTCATCCATCTCATGGTATTTTCTGATTTCCTATTTGATTTCTTCATTAACCCATTGGTATTTTACTTGCAAACTGTTTATTCTCCATGTGTTTGGGGTTCTTTTCCATTTGTCTCCCATAATTTATTTTTTAGTTTCATACCATTGTGTTCAGAAAAGGTGCTTGATATAATTTTAGTCTTCTTATATTTATTGAAACTTGTGGCCTAGCATGTGATCTATCCTGGAGAAAGCTCCATGTGCACTTGAAAAGAATGTGCATTCTGCTGCTATGCAGATGGAATGTCCTGTATATATCATTTAAATGCAGCTGGTATGATGTGTCATTTAAGATCACTGTCTCTGATTTTCTGTCTGGATGATCTATCTAGTGAAGTAAGTGGAGTGTTAAAGTCTCTTACTATTACTGTGTTACTGTCTATTTTTTTTCCTTTATGTCTTTTGATTTTTTTTTTATATTTAGTCACTCCTATAATAGATGCATATATGTTTACAAATGTTATTACCTCTTCTTGGATTGATATCTTTATCATTACATAATGTCCTTATTAGTACTTTATTATAGACTTTGTTATAAAATATATTTTGTCTAATCTGAGTATTGCTACCCCAGCTTTCTTTTTGTTTCCATTTGCATGGAATAGCCTTTTCTATCCCTTCACTTTCCATCTGTGTGTGTCTTTAGCTCTGAAATGAGTCTCTTGTAGGTAATGTATAGATGAGCCTTGTTTTTTATTTAATTAGCCACCCTATGTCTTTTGCTTGGAGCATTTATTTCATTGACATTTAAAGTGATTATTGATTTGTATGTACTTCTTGCCATTTTTTTACTTGTTTTATGGTTATTTTTGTAGTTCTTCTCTGTTCTTT
Organism: Delphinus delphis; assembly: GCF_949987515.2. NCBI lineage: Eukaryota > Metazoa > Chordata > Mammalia > Artiodactyla > Delphinidae > Delphinus > Delphinus delphis. Next base: position 17,770,822 of record NC_082694.2, on the reverse strand, counting down.
TCTTCTTTTTGTTTATTCCCTTATGGTTTTATGATTTTCTTTAGTGGTATGCTTGTGTTCCTTTCTTTCTTGCTTTTGCGTATCTATTGTAGGTTTTGATTTGTGGTTACCATGGGATTTATATACATTGACATATAACAATAGCTACTTGTTTACTCTGATAGCAATTTAAATACAAACATATTCTGAAAGATCTAAATTTTTCACTCACCCACATGTTTTGTGTTTTTGATGTCACATTTTACATTTTCATGTCTATGCCTTAACTGTGTATTGTAGTTATTACTGATATTACAATTTTTGTCTTTTAACATTTTCAGTAGCTTATTTAAGTTGTTGATCCACTGCCTTTATATTTGCCTTTACCAGTGAGATTTTCCCCTTCCTTATACTTTCTTATTTTTTGTTAAAGTCTTTTCTCTTTCACTGAAAGAAACCCCTTTAAAATTTCTTGTAAGTTTGGTTCAGTGATGATGAACTCCTTTAGTTTTTGTTTGTCAGGGAAACATTTTCATCAATTCTGAATGATGAACTGGCTGGTAGAGTATACTTTTTTGAGGTTATTCCATTCAGAACTTTAAACATATCATGTCACACCCTTCTGGTCTGCAAAGTTTCTACTGAAAAATCAGCTGAGAACCTTATGGGAGTTCCCTTGTTGTGAATCTTTGTTCCTCTCTTGCTGCTTTAAAATTCTCTTTATCTTTAGCTTTTGCCATTTAATTATGATATGTTTTGGTGTGGTTCTCTTCAGGTTCATCTTGTTTTGAACTCCCTGTGCTTCCTGAACCTGCATATTTATTTCCTTTTCTGGTTAGGAATGCTTTGAGTCATAATTTCATCAAATATATTTTATGCCTCTTTCTCGCTATCTTCTCCTTCTGTGACCCCTATAATGCACATGTTAGTACACATGACAATGTCTCAGATGTCCCTTAAACTATCCTCATTTAATTTTATTCTTTTTTTTGTTCTGGTTGGATGATTTCCACTAGTGTATCTTTCAGTTCACTTATGCATTTTTCTGTATCACCTAAGCTGTTGTTAATTTTTCCTAGAGTACTTTTCCTTCCAGTTATTGTATTCTTCAGCTCTGACTCGTTCTTTTTTATATTTTCTAGTTCTTTGTTGAAGTTCTCTCTGTTTTCATCTATTCTATTCCTAAGTTCAGTTAACATTTTTATTACTATTGCTTTGAAATCTTTGTCTGTTAAATTATTTATCTTTGTTTCATTAGGTTTTTTATTTCTCTTTTTTTGTGTTCTTTCATTTGAAACATATTCCTCTGTCATCTCTCTCTTTTTTTTTCTTTACTTTTTTTGTGTGTCTCTATGAAATTAGGTGAAATAGTTACCTATCTTTGTCTAAAAGACATGTCCTTGCATGGAGGCATCCCTATGCAATCTGTGTGCTCAGTGACTTTGATGGGAGAGCTGGATCTGAAGTGAGCACTGGTTGCATGTTTTCTTGGTGTGCACTGGCAGCCTTTGCCTAAGTGGGAGTTAGGGATGTAGTGGGAGGAGATAGGGCAAGAGCCAGGTACCAGCCAGGGTCTCTCTTAGGCTCAATGGCTATCACCACTCTATCAAGATGGGGCTGGGGCCCAAGTGGCTGGAGCAGGAGTCCTGAAGGTGTAAGGTTTCTCCTTGGAGTGATGGCAGATTTGTTCAGGGCATTTCAAGAGTCCAGGGGCTTGGGGCTGCACTTCTGAACTGGCTACACTTTTTCTCCAGTGTGCTGCATGCACCTTGGTTAAAGGCGGGGTTGGAGCCCAAGGCATTTGAGTTGCATTTCTAATCTATTTGTTTTGTTTGTTTGTTTGTTTGTTTTCTCCAGAATTATGTGCAAGTTTACATGCAATAGTGATGGTGAACTCTGCCATGGCTAGAGTCAGGACTGGACCTAAGTTGGCTCTGCTCCTCACCCTGTACACAGACATGTGTTGGCAATGGTGGTCTCCACCTTAGCAAGGAGCAGTGTTGGAGCAGGAAGGGCTGGAGTAGGAGTCAGGTGTGGGCTGGGGGGCACTGGAGTGGTTCTGGCAGGCCTGTCAGAACAACAGGCAATTTTCAATCTGCTGCCTCTGTACTGGGAATGGGAGCAAGCAAGTCTGTGCTTATGCTGTTCAAGAGCAGAGTCTCAGTTTTATACAACCTCCAATAGCTCAACTGATTTTCAAATCAACTAAGAGGTCTCACCTACCCAGTGTCAAATCCAAGGGCTGGAGTGCCTAATATGGGGCTCAAATTCCTCTCTCCTTAAGGAGGACCCCTGAGCCTGTGATATCTCCCTCCCCTTCTAGGGGTGTGGGTCCCAGCAAGAATGCTTCTCCTCCCATCTGACCAGGCTCTGTGTGGTTCTTTCTTTATAGCCTTCATTATAGAAGAGCTATTCCACCAGTCTTCAAATCATTCTTAGTGAGTGTAACTTTCTATATGTAGTTCTAGTTTTGCTGTGTTCATGGGGGTAGGTGAGCTCAGGGTCTTTCTACTCTGCCATCTTGACCACCCTCATCTCCACATTTATATTTTAATCTAAGAATTAATTTTTACTCATCTATGAGTTTCTTCATGTCTGAGTCAAGCCACATTTCCTCAAAACATATTGGCTAGCTTCATTTTGAATATCATCCTATGAAGTGTTTTTGTGTTTATTCTTGTGGTCTCCACTTCAATTTTATTATACCCCTTATATTCATTTCCCCACAGCAATGACCACCTAGTTGGGCAGAGAAGAGGCAACTCCTCTTTTCACACACTTTTTTCCTCAGTATAAATAATCTACCAATCAATAATTGTATGTATACTCATACATATTTATAAATTATAAGTAAGTATAATTAAATATAAAAATATTTTTATTTTTTCACACACATTATTGCATAGTAAGAAGAATTTAGAGTTGACTTAAAGTCTATATAAATATAACAATTTATAATAGCAGATGGATTTAGAAACCAAGAGGCCTTGTAAGAATAACTGAAGGAGAAGCTAAGAAAGAGAGAGAACACACATTTTATAACCTAGATGATATGGACTAATTCCTTGAAGGCACAATTTGCTAAAAGTCACACAAGAAAAAATAGACTATCTGAATAGGCCTATATCTATCAAAGAAATTGAATTAATACGTATAAACAATAATTGAAACCACAAACATAACTGAGTTTACCAATATAAATAGGCAAATTGGAATTTAAGGAGCCCACATCTTTCCTGACATTGACATCTTTAAACATGTATGTCTCTATTTCAGAACTGCTTACTTCAGAATATCTCTTTGTAGCATACTGTATTTCCCCTTGATAACAGCTTTATTCTTGAACTTCACTGATTTTTTTTCTTTTTCGATACACAGGCCTCTCACTGTTGTGGCCTCTCCCATTGCAGAGCACAGGCTCCAGACACGCAGGCCCAGCGGCCATGGCTCAGGGACCCAGCTGCTCCGCAGCATGTGGGATCCTCCTGGACCGGGGCATGAACCCATCTCCCCTGCATCGGCAGGCAGACTCTCAACCACTGCAACACCAGGGAAGTCCACTTCACTGATTCTTAAACTTCAATTTGTGGCATTTATTTACACAGGCCTGCCTCTTTGTGATTGGTTTAAACTCTTCCTTTAACATTATGTATTTAAAATTTGGTTAATTATCTGTTATTTTAAGATGTCTACACCCTAGATTTGGACTGATAATAGGCCTCATTTTGTTTTACATATCTTTAATCTTTGACTTTCTGTAAAGGTATTTTAGCTAAATATCTGTGATTAGCTCCAGATTACAAATAATTGTCCCCAACTACTTTTTATTTTTCTTAACATCTTTATTGGAGCATAATTGCTTTACAATGGTGTGTTGGTTTCTGCTATATAACAAAGTGAACCAGCTATATATAAAGATATATATCCCCATATCTCCTCCGTCTTGTGTCTCCCTCCCATCTTCTGTATCCCACCTCTCTAGGTGGTCACAAAGCACCAGGTGGATCACCCTGTGCTATGTGACTGCTTCCCACTAGCTATCTATTTTATATTTGGTAGTGTATATATGTCCATACCACTCTCTCATTTGTCCCAGCTTACCCTTCCCCTCCGCATGTCCTCAAAGGCATTCTCTACGTCTGTGTCTTTATTCCTGTCCTGCCCTTAGGTTCATCAGAACCCCTTTTTTTTTTGGTTCCATATATATGCATTAGCATACAGCATTTGTTTTTCTCTTTCTGACTTACTTCACTCTGTATGACAGACTCTAAGTCCATCCACCACACTACAAAAAAACTCAATTTCATTTCTTTTATGGCTGAGTAATATTCCACTGTATATATGTGTGCCACATCTTCTTTATCCATTCATCTGTTGATGGACACTTAAGTTGCTCCCATGTCCTGGTTATTGTACATACAGCTGCAATGAACATTGTGGTACATGACTCTTTTTGAATTATGGTTTTCTCAGGATATATGCCCAGTAGTAGGATTGCTGGGTCGTATGACAGTTCAATATTTAGTTTTTTAAGGAACCTCTGTACTGCTCTCCATAGTGGCTGTATCAGCTTACATTCCCACCAATGGTGCAAGAGGGTTCCCTTTTCTCCACATCCTCTCCATCATTGATTGTTTTTAAATTTTTGATGGTGGCCATTCTGAGTGCTGTGAGGTGATACCTCATTACAGGTTTGATTTGCATTTGTCTAATAATTAGGGATGTTGAGCATCCTTTCATATGTTTGTTGGCAATCTGTATATCTTCTTTGGAGAAATGTCTATTTAGGTCTTCTGCCCATTTGTGGATTGGGTTGTTTGTTTTTTGATATTGGGCTGCTTGTAAATTTTGGAGATTAATCCTTTGTCAACTGCTTCACTTGCAAATATTTTCTCCCATTCTAAGGGTTGTCTTTTCATCTTGTTTATGGTTTCCTTGGCTGTGCAAAAGCTTTTAAGTTGCACTAGGTCCCATTTGTTTATTTCTGTTTTAATTTCCATTTCTCTAGGAGGTGGGTCAAAAAGGATCTTGCTGTGATTTATGTCATAGAGTGTTCTTCTTATGTTTTCCTCTGAGAGTTTTATAGTGTCTGGCCTTAATAGGTCTTTAATCCATTTTGAGTTTATTTTTGTTTATGGTGTTAGGGAGTGTTCTAATTTCATTCTTTTAAATGTAGCTGCCCAATTTTCCCTGCACCACTTTTTGAAGAGGCTGTCTTTTCTCCATTGTATATTCTTGCCTCCTTTATCAAAAATAAGGTGACTATATGTGCATGGGTTTATCTCTGTGCTTTCTATCCTGCTCCATTGGTCTATATTTCTGTTTTTGTGCCAGTAACATACTGTCTTGATTACTCTAGCTTTGTAGTATAGTCTGAAGTCCAGGAACCAATTCCTTCAGCTCCATTTTTCTTTCTCAAGATTGTTTTGGTTATTCGGGGTCTTTTGTGTTTCCATACAAATTGTAAAATTTTTGTTCTAGTCTGGAAAAATGCTGTTTGTAGTTTGTTAGGGATTTCACTGAATCTGTAGACTGCTTTAGATAGTATAGTCATTTTCACAATGTTGATTCTTCCTATCCAAGAATATGGTATACCTATACATTTGTATCATCTTTAATTTCTTTGATCAGTGTCATAGTTTTCTGCATACAAGTCTTTTGTCTCCTTAGGTAGGTTTATTCCTAAGTATTTTATTCTTCTTGTTGCAATGGTAAATGGGAGTGTTTCCTTAATTTGTCTTTCAGATTTTTCATCATTAGTGTATAGGAATGCCAGAGATTTCTGTGCATTAATTTTGTATCCTACTACTTTACTAAATTCGTTGATCAACTCTAGTAGGTTTCTGGTAACATCTTTAGGATTCTCTAGTTGTAGTATCATGTCACTTGCAAACAGTGACAGCTTTACTTCTTCTTTTCTGATTTATTCCTTTTTCTTCTCTGATTGCTGTGGATAAAACTGCCAAAATTATTTTGAGTAATAGTGGTGGGAGTGGACAACCTTGTCTTGTTCCTGATCTTAGTGGAAATGGTTTCAGTTTTCACCATTGCAAAAGATGTTTGCTGTGGTTTTGTCATGTATAGCCTTTATTATGTTGAGGTAAGGTCCCTCTATGTCTACTTTCTGGAGGGTTTTTAGCATAAATGGGTGTTGAATTTTGTCAAAAGATTTTTCTGCATCTATTGAGATGATCATATGGTTTTTCTCCTTCAGTTTTTTAATATGGTTTATCACACTGATTAATTTGTGTATATTGAAGAATCCTTGCATTACTGGGATAAACCCCACTTGATCATGGTGTATGAACCTTCTAATGTTCTGTTGGATTCTGTTTGCTAGTATTTTGTTGCAGATTTTTGCATCTATGTTCATCAGTGATATTGGCCTGTAGTTTTCTTTCTTTGTGACATCTTTTTCTGGTTTTGGTATCAGGGTGCTAGTGGCCTCATAGAATGTGTTTGAGACTGATCCTCCCTCTGTTATATTTTGGAACAGTTTGAGAAGGATAGGTGTTAGCTCTTCTCTAAGTGTTTGATAGAATTCACCTGTGAAGCCCTCTGGTCCTGGTCTATTGTTTGTTGGAAGATATTTAAACACAGTCTCAATTTCAGTGCTTGTTATTGGTCTGTTCATATTTTCTATTTCTTCCTGGCTCAGTCTTGGAAGGTTGTGCTTTTCTAGGAATTTGTCTTTTTCTTCCAGGTTGTCCATTTTACTGCCATACAGTTGCTTGTAGTAATCTCTCATGATCCTTTGTATTTCTGCAATCTCAGGTGTTACTTCTCCTATTTCACTTCTAAGTCTATTGATTTGAATCTTCTCCCTTTTTTTCTTCATGAGTCTGGGTAATGGTTTATCAATTTTGTTTATCTTCTCAAAGAACCAGCTTTTAGTTTTATAGATCTTTGCTATTGTTTCCTTCATTTCTTTTTCATTTATTTCTGTTCTAGTCTTTATGATTTCTTTCCCTTTGCTAACCTTAGGGTTTTATTTGTTCTTCTTTCTCTAATTCCTTTGGGTGTAAGGTTAGGTTGCTTATTTGTGATATTTCTTATTTCCTGAGGTAGGATTGTATTGCTGTAAACTTCCCTCTTAAAACTGTTTTTGCTGCATCCCAAAGGTTTTGGATCATTGTGTTTTCCTTGTCATTTTTTTCTAAATTTCCTCTTTGATTTCTTCAGTGATCTCTTGGGTATTTAGTAGTGTATTTCTTAGCCTCCATGTGTTTGTATTTTTTACAGTTTTTTTTTTCCTGTAATTGCTATCTAGGCTCATAGTGTTGTAGTCAGAAAAGATACTTGATAAGATTTTAATTTTCTTAAATGTACCAAGGTTTAATTTGTGACCCAAGATATGATCTATCCTGGAAAATGTTCCATGAGCACTAGAGAAGAAAGTGTGTTCTGTTGTTTGGGGTTGGAATGTCCTATAAATATTGACTACAATTAAGTCCATCTCATTTAAAGTGTCATTTAAAGCTTCTGTTTCCTTATTTATTTTCATTTTGGATGACCTGTCCATTGGCGAAAGGGGCGTTAAAGACCCCTATTAATATTGTGTTACTGTCAATTTCCCCTTTTAGGACTGTTAACATTTGCCTTATGCATTGAAATGCTCCTATATTGGGTGCATAAATATTTACAATTGTTATATCTTCTTCTTATATTGATCCCTTGATCATTATGTAGTGTCCTTCTTTGTCTCTTGTAATAATCTTTATTTTAAAGTCTATTTTGTCTGATATGGGAACTGCTACTCCATGTATTTTGACTTCCATTTGCATGGTATATTTTTTCCATCCCTTCACTTTTTCTGTATGTGTCCTTAGGTCCTAGGTGGGTCTACTGTAGACAGCATATATATGAGTTTTGTTTTTGTATCCATTCAGCCAGTCTATGTCTTTTGGTTGGAGCATTTAATCCATTTACATTTAAGTAGTTATCTATGTGTACGTTCCTGCTACCATTTTCTGAATTGTTTTGGGTTTGTTATTGTAGGTCTTTTCCTTCTCTTGTATTTCCTGCCTAGAGAAGTTCCTTTAGCATTTGTTGTAAAGCTGGTTTTGTGGTGCTGTATTCACTTAGCTTTTGTTTTTCTGTAAAGGTTTTAATTTCTCATTCGGATCTGAATGAGATCCTTGCTGGGTAGAGTAATCTTGGTTGTATGTTTTTCCCTTTCATCACATTAAATATGTCCTGCCAGTCCCTTCTGGATTGCAGAGTTTCTGCTGAAAGATCAGCTGTTTACCTTATGGGGATTTCCTTGTATGTTATTTTCTGTTTTTCCCTTGCTGTTTTTAATATTTCTTCTTTGTATTTAATTTTTGATAGTTTGTTTAATGTGTCTTGTTGTGTTTTTCCTTGGATTTATCCTGTATTGGACCCTGTGTGCTTCAATTGGACTTGATTGACTCTTTCCTTTTCCAGTTTAGGGAAGTTTTCAACTATAATCCCTTCAAATATTGTCTCAGTCTCTTTTTTTTTCTCTCTCTTCTTCTCCTTGGACCCCTATAATTTGAATGTTGGTGCATTTAATGTCCCAGAGGTCTCAGAGACTGTCCTCAATTATTTTCATTCTTTTTTCTTTATTCTGCTCTGTGGTAGTTATTTCCACTGTTTTATCTTCTAGGTCACTTAGCCATTCTTCTGCCTCAGTTATTCTGCTATTGATTCCTTCTAGAGGATTTTAAATTTTATTTATTTTATTGCTCATCATTGTTTGTTTGCTCTTTTGTTCTTCTAGATCCTTGTTAAACATTTCTTTTATTTTGTCCATTCTATTTCCAAGATTTTCGATCATGTTTACTATCATAATTCTGAATTCTTTTACAGGTAGACTGCTTATTTCCTCTTTAATTGTTTGGCTGCATGTTTGTAGTTCCTGTTTTTTTTGGTGTCTGCCACCAGTGGCTAAGGTTGGTTCAGTGGGTTGGGTAGGCTTCCTGGTGGAGGGGACTGGTACCTGTTTTCTGGTGGATAAGGCTGGATCTTGTCTTTCTGGTGTGCAGGACCTCAACCGGTGATGTGTTTTAGGGTGTCTGTGACCTTATTATGATTTTCAGCAGCTTCTCTGCTAATGGGTGGGGTTGTGTTCCTGTCTTGCTAGATTTTTGGCATAGGGTGATCAGCACTGCAGCTTGCTGGTTATTGAGTGGAGCTGGATCTTAACATTGAGTTGGAGATCTCTGGGTGAGCTTTCGATATTATGTGGAGCGAGGAGATCACTGGTGGACCAGTGTCCTGAACTTGGCTCTCCCACCTCAGAGCACAGGGCTGACACCTGGCCAGAGCACAAAGACCCTGTCAGCCACACAGCTTAGAAGAAAAGGGAGAAAAAAAAGAAAGAATGAAAAAATAAGATAAAATAAAGTTATTAAAATGAAAATTAAAAATATTAAAAATTAAAACGTAATAAAAATAAAGCAAGAAAGAAAAAGGAGAGCAACCAAACTGAAAAACAAATCCACCAGTAATAAGTGCAAAAAGTATACTAAGAAAACAAACAAACAAAAAAAACCTGGAGAGACAGAACCGTAGGACAAATGGTAAAAGCAAAGTTAAACAGGCAAAATGACACAAAGAAGCTTACACATACACAATCACAAAAAGAGAAAAAGGAAAATTATATATATATATATATATATATATATATATATATATATATATATATACACGAAAAGGAAGCAAGCAACCAAATCAATTAGCAAATCTACCAATGATAATAAAGTCTAGTTATTTAACCAAGATGAACATAAAACCAGAAACAAATTAGATGAAGAAAGCTAACTCCAAGTCTACAGTTGCTCCCAAAGTCCAGCTCCTCAATTTTGGGATGATTCATTGTCTATTCAGGTGTTCCAGAGATACAGGGTACATCAAGTTGATTGTGAAGATTTAATCTGCTGCTCCAGAGGCTGCTGGGAGAAATTTCCCTTTCTCTTCTTTGTTCACACATCTCCTGGAGTTCAACCTTGGATTTGGCTCCGCCTCTGCATGTAGGTTGCCTGAGGGCATCTGTTCTTCGTTCAGACAGGGCGGGGTTAAAGTAGCAACTGATTTGGGGGCTCTGGCTCACTCAGGACAGTAGGAAGGAGGGGTACAGAATGCGGGGCTAGCCTGCAACAGCAGAGGCCAGCGTGATGTTGCAACAGCCTGAGGTGCACCAGTGTTCTCCCAGGGAAGTTGTCCCTGGATCACAGGACCCTGGCAGTGGTGGCCTGCACAGTCTCCTGAGACAGGAGGTGTGGATAGTGACCTGTGCTTGCACACAGGCTTCCTGGTGGCTGCGGCAGCAGCCTAAGCATTTCATGCCTGTCTCTGGTATCTGTGTTGGTAGCCAAAGCTTGTGCCTATCTCTGGAACTTATTTAGGCAGTACACTGAATCCCCTCTCCTCACACACCCCGAAACAATGGTCTCTTGACTCTTAGGCAGTTCCAGACATTTTCCTAGATTCCTTCCTGACTAACTGTAGTGCACTAGCCCCCTTCAGGCTGTGTTCATGCACCCAACCCCTGTCCTCTCCCTGGGATCTGACCTCTGAATCCGGAGCCTCAGCTCCCAGCCCCCACCTGCCCTGGCGGGTGAGCAGACAAGCCTCTCAGGCTGTTGAGTACTGGTAAGCACCGTTCCTCTGCGGGAATCTCTCCACTTTGCCCTCTGCACCCCTATTGCTGCACTGTCCTCTGTGGCTCTGAAGCTTCACCCCCACCACTCCCTGTCTCTGTCAGTGAAGGGGGTTCCTAGTGTGTGGAAACTTTTCGTCCTTCACAGCTCCCTCCCAGAGATGCAGGTCCTGTCCCTATACTTTTGTCTCTCTTTTTTCTTTTGCCCTACCCAGGTATGTGGGGAGTTTCTTGCCTTTTGGGAAGTCTGAGGTCTTCTGCCAGCATTCAGTAGATGTTTGTAAGAGTTGTTCCACATGTAGTTGTATTTCTGATGTATTTGTGGAGAGGAAGGTGATCTCCACGTCTTACTCCTCTGCCATCTTTAAGGTCTCCTCCCCAACTACTTTCTAAAATTTATTTTATGTTCTGTGTGACTGAGAATAGCAAAAGTCTCAGAGTTTAAAGTAAGTCTTTCAGGGGAATTTCTTGTGGTCCAGTGGTCAGGACTTGGTGCTTTCACTGCCTGGGCCCTCATGGGGGAACTATGATCCCTCAAGCTGCATGGCATGGCAAAAAAACCCCAAAAAGTAGCTCTTTCTCAGAAAGTTAAAACAAGAATGAGTATGAAAAATATTGCATCACTTACCCAGTGAAAATATATATCCTAGTTCCTCACTACGTTGAATCTCATAAGTCTAGTATCCTTACATAAGTTGCAGGAAGGTTCAATCAAATTAATCTTCTTGTGTGTATTTACTCTTTCAACAAATATTGATCAATAAACTTCTGTATTAGCCTTACCACATATTCATAAATAATTTCACAGGGTCAACTTTAACACATATATTAAGTTTTTGTTGGATTTATTTGTTTTTAGCTGCATTTTGTAGTGTAATCCTCATATCACCCTTGGAAAAACACAAAGTAGGTAGAAATGTATGGAACTATTAATAACTCACCAAAGCCTAGAGGCCCTAGAAACATTCTTTTTTTTTTTTTTTTTTGTGGTGCACGGGCCTCTCAATGTTGTGGCCTTTCCCATTGTGGAGCACAGGCTCCGGATGTGCAAGCTCAGCGACCATGGCTCATGGGCCCAGCCGCTCCATGGCATGTGGGATCTTCCCAGATTGGGGCACAAACCCGTGTCCCCTGCATCGGCAGGCGGACTCTCAACCACCAGGGAAGCCTGAAACATTCTTTTTAATCCTTAGACTTGTGTATTTCACAGGTTGCTAACCAAAGGTCAGAGATTACTTCCTTGGCACTGAATTATACCCTAGGTTTAAAGGTAGAAATCAGAGCTTACCTACAGAGAAGGAAATGGGCCAAATATTGAGCAGAGGAAATAAATTCTTACCTGTTTCCAAAGTGTAAATTTTTTGACAAATGCAATTTCCCGTTATGAAGTGTTTTTCTTTTTGCAACACATGGAACAATGAACTCTATTAATATTTGTTGGGTAGAAGACCATGTAGAACAGTTATTTGGTATAATGAAAAATCTATTTGATTTACACCTAAAACATTGTAAATCAACTATATTTCAATACAAAAAAAATTTTTTTGACCTATCTTAATTTCATTAAATGGATGGCTTAAAGGGGTTAAACTAATTAAACAAGTGCCTTAGACCTTTTAAAGAAGTAGGTTATTTCTTTGTTTTCATTGTCAAGTAGAAGACACATAGGATCAGACTAGTATATGAGATTATTTTATAATATTAAATATATTGTTCTATTTAATTTCTATAGTCAGAAATATTTAGAGGTAAGAATAGTAAGGATCACATAATGTAAAGAATAACGTTTCAGAAGTCCATGTATCTCCCAAGTTTTTATTGGTTATCCAGTACGTTACTAAACATCACCAACATCAAAGTTTATCATTTTCTCCTTGGATTATTCCTAATTGATATTTCTTGCCTCTCTTCCATTTGGTAGACACAATGTGACTTGTTCTTATTAAAAAAATTTTCTTCTGAAATTAAGTGATTAAAATCATATCTACCCTTTCTTCTCTGAAGGGTACATATATAGTACTAAGTGACAAAACTGGAGACACTAGAAGCCACCACATGAAAAGGTATTATTTACTGAATGACCCATAACTAACTGTGATTTGATTAAAAAATAAGCATTATTGACTGAGACACTTGCATTTTGCATGAATGCTTATTTCAGTGGTTTCCGTTATTTACCGAAACTAAGGCAGCTTTTCACTTGTCACTATTGTAATAGAAATTGAGTAACCAACCATGTTCATTTGGAGATGTGTATAAGATTTACATGGGAAACTTTTGAAAAAAAAAAGATTATCTGTACCAGTCAGCTTAGGTTGATGTTAAAAAGCATAGCAGGCATGTATATGTCTCAAAAAAAAAAATCACATATGATTTTGATATTCACTTCCAGTTAAGAATCATACTGTAAGTTTCTATCTCTTAAGGTGTATATTATTCTTCACAGAGACTGTCTTAAATATGTCAATTCAAATTCATTACATATATCCTTACAATATTTGGAGATTTGGTATTATAATTTAAAATAATTATAACTGACTTCTTCTAGCTCAAAATTCTATATAATATATTCAATGAATATATTATATATACAACTTTTCCAGTTTGGATGCAAAAGAAAAAAATGGATGAAATGAAGAAAAGGATTCATTTCATTTTTTATTTTATTTTATTTTTTTAGTGTGGCATTGTGGATGAGTTGAAGTGTAGTTTTATGCAAAGATATATTAAAGGTAGGCTTATTTCATTGGTGAGTTATACATGTCAAAGTTATCAGTAGAAACTTGATAATTTTGGAGTGTATGCCAGAAGATAAAGATGGTCAACAGTGACCTTTAGACAGTCACATATGCCAACAATATATTCTGAACAATGTGATGGGTTCTTCACTTGAATGTATGCAAAACAATAGGTTTGTGTCAACTTAGTTTTGGTAAGTAAAAACTTGAGCAGTAATGACAAACTGCTTTACCTATTTTAGGACTAATCTGGAACATGGTCATTGATTCCACCTGGTTTCTCTCATAGTCCTTGTCTCTGTCAGTTTATCAGGCCAGAATATGTGATGTTCTTTGATATAAAAGTAAATGGGAGGGCTTCCCTGGTGGCACAGTGGTTGAGAGTCCACCTGCTGATGCAGGGGACACGGATTCGTGCCCCAGTCAGGGAAGATCCCACATGCCGCAGAGGGGCTAGACCCGTGAGCCATGGCTGCTGAGCCTGTGCATCTGGAGCCTGTGCTCTGCAATGGGAGAGGCCACAACAGTGAGAGGCCCGCGTACCGCAAAAAAAAAAAAAAAATAGTAAATGGGATAATTCATGTGAAAATACTCTGAAAGTTGTTGACTGAGTACTGGTTTATATACTGCATTATTCATGAATAAGTGTGATGTTTCAAACCTGGTAGTAGATCACTTGTTAATTTTTTGGCACTGGGAATGAATCCCTGCCTACTAATAGTCACAGAAAGTTGTCATAGGGGCCTCTATTTGGGGGTTAGAGATTATCCCTAAAGGAAAAATATGTGTCCTATTTGAATGTCATGTTCTTGGGGAAGCTAATACACTAAGTAACTGGTAATTTTCATATTAGAATAAAATAGCATATTTTTTCCCTTTGTTAGCAAGACATTGAAGAAGTGAGGATTTGTAGGAAAAATATTGAGTAAGAATGTGTAGCAGAGTAGTCTTCTCTAAAGAGGGCAAAAGTAAATAAATTTCCCTTGAGAACAGAAGGAAACTGAAATGAATGAGCACTGGTCAAGGGGTCAGGAGAATCCTGTTTGCACCTTGGCTTTATTACTGATTAGTTTCATTACTTTGGGAATTTATAATTCTAAATATACATATTTTAATAGCAATACTGTGAAAGTTTAGAAATTCTAAACAGTTAAGAAGATGCATGAACATCCTAGGAAACATTTACTTCTATATGAAAGATATGATCATAAATAGATTTAGGGTCAATTATCTTCCCTAAGTTTTACCATTGAACATCTATTAGTTCTGATAATATATGAATCTTTATTTCATCTTATTTTCTTTCAAATTTGTTATTCATTCTAGATCCTGAAGTGAAATTTATATCAGGTTTATTATTAACATTTTATGTCCTCTATATTAAATATAACCAAACTTTATTAAACAGTAATAAAATTTTATTTTCAAGGTAATTACAAAAGTTTCAAAAACAGAGGATTGAAAGAAACCTCAGTAAATATTGCTTCCATGATTAAATGCAAATGAGTAAGTAACATATAGATTAGGTGACTTTAAAGAGAAGTAAAAGAAGTATTGCAGAAAAAACACTATTTGAATGGACAACATGTGTTGAGTTTAAGATGTAGACAATGTTAGCTTTATTCTAGCTTTGCATACAGCTACAAAGAATCTTTCTTTTTAATGACTTTAAAAAAAAAATTTTTGGCCGCTCAGCACGTGGGATCTTAGTTCCCTGACCAGGAATTAAACCTGAACCCCCTTCATTGGAAGTGCACATTCTAAACAACTGACCTCCAGAGAAGTCGCTACAATGAATCTTTTCAGGAAGTATCCTCTATGTGTATCTAGGGAACAATTGATTAGATTTACCATCAACTATTTATCCATTTATATTATCACTTATGCCCCCAAGGTTTAGTATATTTGTTAGAGTCAACATGTTAGTAGTTAGAGGCAGAACACATGCAGAATAAATTGGAAAATAAAATGTCGTACTGAGAGAGAAATTTGTGCCCTAAAGCAACTTTTTCAGAGGAAACTCAGCTTTGCTTTATATGTCATATTATTTCTTCAAGCCACTTCCCTGTCCTCTGATGCTCAGTCACACTCTTATGCTTCAGTGTCTCCTGTCTTGTTTTCATGGATTATGTTTATAAAGGGAAGACCAAGTAGTCAAAGGGAGGAATGTAAAATTTTATTTTGTTTGGTTTCACATCAGTTATTACATGTTTAACCCATCTCCCAAAATATACAATTTTTAATGCCCTGTAAAGCCATGTACATATCCAGAGTTGTGCATACGTCCAAGAATGACTAAAGGAGGTCCTAATCTCTTACCTCTAGCTGACCTTAAATCTCTGTAAAAACAGGAAGTGAAGACTAAGACAGTGATACCTGACAGAAGTTTTAAGTGGTATCACAACACACAGATGGGCTGTGAAAATTATTTGACTAATATATTTAAGGTTATTTAAAGAATATCTTCCCTATCAGTAACTGACCAAAATGCAATCCAAACAGATAATTGCACACAGGAAACAATAAAATTTTAGAAAATTAGTCCAGGAAAATTACTAAACAAATGGCCAAAAGAAAAACAAATAGCAAAAACAATAAAATCTGAGGATCTAATTTCCAGGATTGACATATTATATTATTAAAAATGTCTGGTTTTAAACAAAAATTTAGGAAAGCTACGAAGAGTAAAATGTGATCCATGCAGAGGATTAATAAAATTTGTCAATAGAAACAATCCCTGAGAAGACACAGATATTGGACTTACTAGACAAAGACGTTAAAGCAGCTATTATAAAAATGTTCAAAGACCTAAACAAAATCATGAATAAGAATTAAAGGAAAACATGAGAACTATTACTCACCAGAGAGAAAATACCAATAAAGAGATAGACACTATATAAAGAGAGTGCTATTATGAAGTTGAAATTAAAATAGCAGAAATTAAAATGTTATAGAAGGGCTCAGCTGCAGGTTTCACCTTGAAGACGAAGGCATCAGCAAACTTGAGTACAGGTTAATTAAAATATGTCAGCCTGAGAAACAGAAATGAAAAAGTACAAAGAATTGAATAAAGGCTCAGAGTCTATGGGCACCATCAATTATATCAACATAGGCAATATGGGTGCCCAAGAAGAGAAAAGAGAGAAAAAAAGGGGATTAAGGAAGAATATTTGAAAAAACAATGCCTGAAAATATCTCCAGCTTGATGAAAGATGAATTTACACATTTAAGAATCTCAACAAAATCCAAGTAACATAAAATTGAAAAGATCACACTTAAAACACATCATAATCAAACTGTTAAAATGTAAAAGACAAAGAGAGAATCTGGTCTGTTTGAACATCTGGAAATCGATAAAATATCTATCAAAATACTAGCTAAACACAACTAAGGAACAGAGACTTCACTGACATTGCACAAAAAGGTATACAGTCTCTGCAAAAATAATTGAGAAAAGTCAGTTCCCAGCCTTCAATATTTTTTTAAAAAGAAAATCCTTGAGTAAGTATGAGAATATTATTTCCAGAGTTATCACATTATAATATTCAAATGTTCAGCTTTACATTAACAAAAAATGCAAAACATACAAAGACACAGGAAAATATGGTCCTTTCAAAAGAACAAGATAAGTGAACAGTAATTGTCTCCAAATGAACTCAGATATCAAAATTACTAGAAAAATACTTCAAAACAACCATCTTAAATATGCTGAAAAGACAAAATAGTACCATGGATAAAGAACTACAGAAAATCAGGTAAATAATGTATGAACAAAATGCAAATGTTAAAGAGTTGGAAATTATATTAAGGAACAGAACAGAAATCCTGTAACTGGGAAGTATAATAACTAAAATGAAAATTTATTAGATGAATTCAGTAGCGATATGAGCAGACAAAAGACAGAAAGAGTAAACTTGAAAATAAGGTCATTGAATTTATCCAGTCTGGACAAAAGTAAGAAAAAAAATAAATGAGGAAAAGTGAACAGAGCCTAAAGGACCTGTGGGATACCATCAAGTTATTCCCAAAATGAGAAGAAACATTTTAACAGTATTAAATCTTAAAATCTTTGAATATGGGATGTCTTTCTACTTATCTATGTGCCTTCTTTAATTTTCTTCATCAACACTTTATATTTTCAGTGTGCAAATTTTTCATCTCTTTGGTTAAGTTTATTCCTAATTGTTTTCTTATTTGTGTTGTTACTTTGAGTGGGATTGTTTCATTAATTTTATCTTCAGATAGTTAATTGTTTATGTATAGAAACATGAATGAGTTCAGTATGTTGACTTTGTACCCTTCACCTTGCCTGAATTCACATTTTAGTTCTAAAAGGTACTTTTGGTTAGGGTTTTCTACATATATATGACCATGTTATCTGCAAAGATAATTTTATTTCTTCCTTCTTTACTTATTTCTAAATCTTTAAGTTCTACTTCTTTCTTGCTTAACAATTCAATCTTTAACTGATTTTCTCTTCTGGAATTTTATTCTAAGCCATCAGGAGGAACCAGGCTGCTCCAACAACACTTTGTTTAGAGATTTCCTTGGCCAAATATCCAATTTTATCACTTGCAATTTCAACCTTCCACAAAACACTAGGACACAGACACAATTCATTCAAGATCTTTGCCAATTTATAATAAGGATGGCCTTTCCTCTAGTGTCCAATAACATGTTCATCATTTCCATCCGAGACCTCATCAGAATGGGCTTTACCATCCATATATCTGCCCACATTCTGTTCCAGATTACTTATGTATCTCTAAGAAGATTGAGACTTTCTCTACAGCTCCCCTCTTTTCTTTCTAAGACCTCACTAGAATTGCCCTTAATGAACGTTCATAGCAATATGGACCGTTCACAGCAATATGGACTGTTTCTAGCATACACCTCCAAACTCTTTTAGCCTTTACCCATTTCCTAGTTCTAAAGCTGCTTCTACATGTTTAGGTATCTGTTACAGTAGCACCTGTATTTCTCCATAACAATTTTCTGCCTTAGTCTCCTGCTGTAACAGAAAATGCCATAGACTGGGTGACTTATAAGCAATAATCATTTATTTGTCAGTGTCTGGTGAGAGCCAGCTTCCTGGCTCATAAACTGCTGTCTTTTTGCTGTGACCTCACATGGCAGAAAGGACAAGAGGGGTCTCTGGTGTTTCTTTTATAAGGGCTCTAAACCTATTCATGAGGGCTCTGCCCTCATGACCTAATTGCTCCCCAAAGGCTCCACCTCCAAATACCATCACATTGTGGAATAAGTTTCAATATATGAATTTGGGTGGGACACAAATATTCAGACTATAGCAATTATTCAAGAAGGCTTGTTCAGGAGATGGTGGGACTGGAGAAATCTGAACACCCCTAGGTTTCTGTTTCTCTCTTAAGGCTCTTATTTCACAGTGTCTTGCAGTATTGTTGTTACTACCATCTGGTCAACTTTTATTTGATATATTACAGAAACATTTTATTCTTATCTGTGTCCAAATTAGTTTTCACAATTTCTTTGCAAATATCTTGCAGTCAAAATATGAATTATATTACTTAGTATCATATAATGTGAAGCAAAGTCTATTGTTTACTGTAAAAAGTCAGTTATATTTTAAAAGAATAGAGGGCCCAGGTTTTTAGTAATTTGAATTCTACTCTAAGATGGTAGCAATGGAAACAGAGGAAATAGGATGTGCAACAGAACCTTGGAAGAAAAGGTGAAAATCCAGTTTAGATAATTGTATATGGGGCACTGAAGGGATCTGCCCAAGATCTTTTTAGGCAACTCCAGGATCCATGTAATGTTTGAAGTACTTGACTTTCTGATAGCTGAGAGCTACTTGAAGAAAGATACTCTTAGGAGCAAATGCAGAAGAGAGATATCATGAAGCAGGGATGTTAGGCTGAAATGCCTCCTTGTGATATCCCAGCAGATGTTTCCAAAAACATAGTCTCTACAGAACTTTTACAGCTTCCAAAGTATATGGCTTATAATTATCGAATGGGGAGGATGACTTATAATTATCGAATGGGGTGTATTTGCAGTTATTATTTTATAATCTCTATTACCTCATTTGTTATGAAGGTCAAGCAACATTTCTCTCATGATTAACATAGACCAGGCATGAGAGAAGGAATGGAAAGTGAGGGAGAAATAAGACACAGTCTCTGATATCAAAGTGCTTATGGTCTAGAGGGTTTAAGAGATAAATAATCATAATGAAGCAGGATAACTGCTATAATGGAGGTCCTTCTCTAGGTGAAGGGAGCATGTACTGAGTCATTCTGTTTGAATCCATTGATAAAAAGGATAGCTTATATATTATGTGATCTAGGGGGCAATGAGAACTCTGTTTCCCCAAATCTCCATGACCTGATTAAAAAAAAAATGCTTGAGAGCTATAGATGGGAAAAATGAAGTCAGTATCAAGAAGACTCTTTGATAAAATCTTGTCTGCTTGGGGTGCAATGTCAAGAATCTTTGGGCTGATCTTATTTAGAAAACCATATTAATGAAGTTATAAGGATCAGAGATTTTATTAAATTTGGCAATGCTTATTTCATTAATTCAATCAACACCTTCATTCATTCTTTCACCAATTAAGGAAAAACTGTTAAATAATTTATATGAGTATACCAAGCTATCATCAAGGGTCTGTACATGTTTAAAACTTACCTCATTTTAAAGCTTCTCACTGTATACCTAAATTTAGTTATTTATCTGAAAATTATAAACATTCATAGCAAATAATTTCATAAACTGTTAACAGCAAACCCTTCTTGTTAAATGTGAAAAGTCAAATTTTTTTGTTCACATCATCATAAAAGATCACCAGACTGTAGCAACTTAGAGTCCATAGAGAAGCAAAACTGAGACTCACAGAGGGAGAGTGACTTGGTAAATGTCACATTGCTAATTGGCAGGCATTACCTTTAGAATTTAAGGTTTGCTTCACTGAGCTTCTTTTTGAGAAGATAGATTTTGTTTTCAGAAATCAAACAAATAATTTGACAGCATAGAAATTTCATTGATGATGAAAAAAAAAGCTTCAGACAAGAGAGCAGGAGAGGCAGAGAAGAATGGTTGGTATGTGTCATGTGCCTGTTAGAAGTTATTGATAAGAACGCTCCTCTCTTCATCAGCAAAGTAGCACAGCATAGTGTTTAGAAGGACAGATGCTGGAGACGCTGAACTTTGAATCCCAGCTCAGACTCTTACCATCTATGCAATCTTCACTTATGCACATAAACTCTCTGTGTCTCTGATGTCTCCTCTGAAAAATGGGGAAAATGTACTATCTCATAAATTACTGTGCAGATTCAATATGTTAATATATTTTAGAGGGAAGACATGACATATTGTAATCCCCAAGTTGTGTTTATTCTTATTAATTGTGGCAATGTCCTCCAGGAGGACTGTGTCTGTCCTGACCTTTCTGATCCAAAAGAGAGTTAGGAATCATTGATAAGGAAAGCTTGAATGATGAAGAATTAGAGACTAACTTCTCAACATATACATTTGAAGTTTGAGGTGAGAGATAAAATTGTGGAGTATATGGTTCTCTATGTCACTAGAAAATAAATTATGTAGACATGAGTGAGCGCAGCAATACAATCTGCAGGTACAGGGAGAAACAATTAAAAAAGCACTTGTAGCACAAATGGAAGAAAGACGATAAGCACAGTGTCCTTGTTTTCCATGGTAAAATTGTGAAACCCTAAAATATCAGATGTTTGTGATTATTATAAGTATATTAGAGATTATTTAGTCCAGAAGACAATTCTACACTTCTACAATATAAAACTTGATATTTAGGAAAATGATTTTATCAATATCACATCTTAACTCATGGAAGAATTGGAAGAAAATCACTGTTCCTGGCTCTCAGTCTAATGAGTTCAGATAAACACAGTTGACCCTAACCAAACTGACATTGGCAACATTCGTCTATTTTACATCTTAATTTCTTTTGTCCACCCCAACCCAACAGTCTGGATTTCAGTTTTATAGAATGAACCAAGCCAGAAGCTGTCGGGGGATGGTAATTAGGCAGCTTCCAGGCACAGAACGCTAGCCAGGAGTCCCAGGGGTTGAGCCTTCCACATGGAGCAGCAAGTTCATCAGGTAAACATGTTCTTCACACAGCCAGTGGGAACCAACCTGAGACTAGCAAATAGAATTCATACTCCAAATTGATATTGTAGAGAACCAGGCAGAAACACTGCATCAGAAGAATTGCCATATTGCATTATGAATAAATAGTGAGAGGGTTACTCCTTCTTAGAACAGTACAACAGTATAAAGTTGTGGGAACAAGAAATGGTACAAGAGTCCAGTAATTAGAACCAGCTAACCGATTGATGTAATGCAGAGCCTCAAAGACACAGCCTCAGGCCCTTTACATTTCTGCTGATTTTAAGGACAGTTTGCTACACACGGGGCGCATCAGAACTTGCAGTGGATGAAGAGTCTTCAGCAATGTCACTTTAAGTGTATAGGGACAGAGTCAGGATAGTCATTAAAGCTGTTCCACACCTTTGGTTGTGTCACTGGAAGAGACCCACACCTGTACAGAGACTAACCTACTTTCTTTATTCTGCACCACAATCCATTAGTCTATGCCCACAGCTGTGCTTGCTTACAGAAAGGAAGGCAGATGTCCATATAAGTCAAACTGCAGAACCAGCCAGAGCCAGCACGGGCCAAGAGGGCAACAGTCAACTGCCCTGAACCAGTTCTAGCCTGACCATGAGGGTAGCACCCATGCAGATGAGACCCAAAATGTCCAAAAGTTGCCTTTGTCTTATTACCATGCTATGATCTCCATCCTAAGTGGGGACTTGCATTTAGCTAGGCAAAACTAGTGCTATGTGTAAAGGAGCTCAAAGGACTGTACATGATCTGGCAGTTTCTAGAAATTGTCTCCCCTTTTCTCGAATTCTGATGGAGTACCCATTCTTACCCATTAAAAGTTTCTCACCTCTCTCCCCCTAGGAAGAAGGGGTCTTTAGAGCATGAGACCTCCCTTCCCCATTCCTTGATCAACAAATAAAGTTTCTGCTCTGCTTTGCCAAACCTGGTCTCATTCAATTGGCTTGAGTGACAATGGGCAAGAAGAACCCAGTTGGAGTCCACCCAATCCAAGAGGGTCAGCAACAGTTGGATGTCCTATGAGCTTATGATCTTGAGTACAATTTAGGTCAATCGTTCACACAAACTGAATTGCATAAACTTAGAGTTACTTAGAGATACTCTTGGGTAAAGGCAAAAGGGTCAGATAGTTGGATATCCCTTTCCTCATTCTCCTTTGTAATTTTTATATATATAGGGTTTTACATAAATTTTATTTGAGGAACAACAATACTGTCAAAATATAATAATAACATTGAAAGACTATTATTGAATATCTTGATTTCCCCATCGTATCAAATTTTTCCTGTTCTGAGTTCCATTCTTTCTGAGTCTTGTTAAAATCTAACAAGGTTTATAAACTTACTTGAACTCCATTTTTCACCAGTGATAATAGGTTTATTCATTCATTTCTTCATTTATTATCCATGGATACCCTCAGCAAACCCTGAGAAGATATAAAGCACATGAGAGTGACAGTCTTATGTGCAGACAGACATCCAAAGGAACAATATAGCTTTAAACAAAAATATGCAGATATGGATTTCCATGGAGGAGCAAGCTCTGCAGGTAGGGGTTGATGTTAGGGGGCAGTTAGGGACCTCGTGGAGTACATATATTGGGGGAACAAAGATGTTTGTATTAATTGCAAAAGAAGAAGTAACTTAGAGTCTAAGAAAATATGTTCAAAGGCACACTGAAGTAAAACAAAAAATCAGTAAATGGCTTCTTCTGGGTACTACATTATCATTGAAACAATGTTCTTCTCCTGACTCTGAAACTAAGTTTTGTGAATGTGTCTGTAATAGTCTTTGTGGCAGGCTGGCTGGGATGCTATCTTGGGTATGACGCTCACCACCAGCCTAGCTCTTTTGTGTAGGTTATAGCTAGACCTGGACAGTACAACCTCTTGCCTTGCTTGTATAAATGGAGTTTGTCCTGATTTTTCTTTAACATATGAACCACTACTTCATGCAATTGTTAATAAACCTTTTCTTAGAAATACATCAGCCCAAGTGTTCCTTTAACAACAGAACAAGGAAAGTCTTATGATCACAGATATTTTGACAATGGTACCATCACATGTCCAATTCTGCAATGCATTGTTTACATTATTTTCACAGCAATTTTCTTTGGTCCCAGTCTCAGAAAGGACTCATCCAGCAGGCAAATAAGTTCACCTTATCTCTCACAATTGGATATAGTGTGATATTTTAAGTTTTCTAAAAATAACAGGAACATTCTTCAAAAGCTTGACTCAGGAGGGGATGAATCCATTTATAGATACAACACAAAGACTGAGGAAGCTTTGAGATAGAAACTTCTAGAAGAAAGAACAGAACAAAGCATAGCAGGAGAAAAGGGGATTTTAACAAATAAAGATGCAGAGCTGTTTTGTGCCTCTGGGATGCCATCTTGTGTGTTGCCATCACAAACAAGGCAAGGAATCCAGAATGTGTGTGCCTCTCCTATATGCTTCTCCTTCCATTGGGAGTCTACTTAACATTTGTTAGAGAAATCTGGGGATTGTCTTCACTTTCACACCTGCATAGCAACTCCAGTTACTGATGAACCCCATGAGCAAAGGTTTCCCAGCAGGAAGAGCAAGACAAGTCGCAGTGACAAAGAGCAAGAAGCAGAGATGCACACACCTGTGATCTATGACTCAGCAGCTTTCCGGAAAGATTGTTTCCTGAATGCTGTTTTGCTTTTGTGTTTTGGTTTGTTTTTATTTTTACCTTTTTAAAAAAATCTCCCCTGTAGTCTGAATCACATTCACAGTATTTGTAATGAGTTTTGGTTTGTGACTTAGCCTAGCTCAGATAGTTAAAGCTAGTATAGAGTTCTAATGAGACTAATTTCATGGGGTCAGGCCTCTGTTAAATAGGTTCTGTTAATTATACTACTCATCTGGTCCTCGGTCCCTTAAATGCTATTATAAGGTCAGGTAGGTGATGAGTCTGGGAGGCAAAAAAATTGAAAACCAGAACAAAAGCATCACAAATACCAGAAAACATACACTAAAATAGCTTCTTTTTTCTTTCTTTCTTTCTCTCTCTTTTATTTTTTTTAGAAACAAAATGGGTTTAGGAAAGACACTACCTGTGGCAAAAGCAATACAGTGAATATTCTTAGCCCATCCTGGTGCTGAAAAGAGGCAATAAATGTCCAATAATAAGTCTATTCCAACTGCTTCTACTATGTTCTCAACTATCTCATGCTTCTCCTTCAGTGACTAGAAGTCAACCAAAAATTCAACATTGGCCTAATTACCACCAGAGTTCTGATTTTATCCTCAGAAAGTTCAATCAGATCTTAGAAAAAGAAACAAACAAACAAATTTGAAACAACGCTTACTATGAAATACGCAATGTAAGTAAGTCACAAAAGTGGATTAGGAAACATATAATGTCATACTCCCAACTATCAATACCTCACAATGGAGCAATGCATTCAACACTATGAGAGAAAGTATTTTGAATTTTAAATTCTATATCCAGTTAAATAATCAAATATGAGGGGAAAGAAAGACATGAGTAGATATGTAAATACTAAAAAATAAAGCAAAAAACTTGAAACATTTTTTAGGAAAGTAGGAAGCTTAGCATGTCGTCCTTCAAAATCAAGGAAATAAAACAAAAACAAAGAACTCGTGCTATCTACAAAGCAGGCAACTAAAAGTAGGAGTGAAGGGTGCCATGTGTGCACAGCTCTGTTAACAGCCTAGAGAACAATCAGTCCAAAATGGTGCCAGAGAATTCAGGCTCCATCACCAAAGGACAATAACAAAACAGAGATGATCAACTTATTACCAGCCAGGGTCCTTGGCTTCCTTAATCAATAGAAATTGGTAAAAGGCCAGATGAGAAATTCAGGCAAGGCTTTACAGGGGCCCTTGCTGCAGTGGGGAGGGGCAGGGCGTGCAAAAACAAGTAACAGGTTCCCTTGCTTGCTCGCTGAGGGGGGGTGAGCTGGTTCCTTAAGTGGGGTGAGGGAAGGAGTGGGTCCAGGGGTCAGGCCAGAGGGGTGGATTAGGTGGCCTAACCACCCCCTTGGTGGTGCTGTGTGGGGTTTTGGACTTTTTGTATCCTGTTGTTCATAATTTGCCCCAACTGTGCATGCATGCAGTTATTTTTAGTCCCTCATAGCTTCTTTGTATTTTATTGCTCCAGGAGATGTTTGTCCAGCTGCAAGCACTACAGCAAAGGGTCCCAGGTCCCAGGTCCCAGTCTGTCTCAAACTCTCTGAGTTTGTATTTAGGAACAGTTGATTTAGACTTTTATCAAAGAGCTTGTGCAGGCAGTAGTGATAAACATATAGAAATACCATAAAGAAAATAAATGGTAATTATTAATTACATGTGAAAAATTCTCAAGAAAGAAATATAATCATAGCTTATGACAGACTCAGCAGTGCACAATAATTTGCCCTCATGGTAATATAAAGAGAATATTCATTTAAGGAAATATGTAAAACATTCAGGGATGGAAAAAAGGCATACAGTTACATGAATGCAGTGTGTGTGTGTGTTTTGTGTGTTATTTGGAGGAGAAACTGAATTTGGGCTTAGAGTGGGCTTTGGGAAGAAACTGCTTTTCTTCATTTTAAGCCTTATTCTAAGATTTAACTTTAGAATTTCTACATGTTCTACTTTGATTAAAGCATAAATTAAGATGTTAGGCATTTCTTCAGGGGCTGTTGACTCACTCAGATTGGGATGTTGTAAAATTGAGGTTTTGGGGGTGTATATGTTGTCTCACATGTTGCATAATGTTGGCAAAGACACCTGAGAAAAGTGTGGAAATATGCAGGGATGGAAAGAAAAAAAAAAGGAAACAAAATGCTGATGGCTACTTCTCTCTTTACAATCAGCCTCTGTGCCATTCTATCGTGCATGCTGAAAATTGCTCAGCACTGATTCCAAAGTGTGCATGCAGTCCAACTAGATCATTTTTATCCTCTCTGTTTTTTCTTTACTGCTTCCCAGTGGTTTCCCATATTAAAAATTACTCTTGGAAAATTCTCCATCTGTCCTCTTTTAAAAACTCTAAGGCAGGTACTGCTGTATTATTCAATAACTTGTTTCTTTTCTATATAACTTCCTTTTACTTTATTATGAGTATGTTGGTTGTTTTTTAAAGACACATTCCAAAAACTTTAACAGGGTTTTGTGGCTTGGGATTTTAACTGAGTTTGCTTTTGTTTCATAGCAAACAGTTTTCCTCTTGGGAAATAAACTGTGCTAGCAAATTTAAGATTATCCTGTTTTCAAGCTATTTCTGCCTTACAGTTTGGCTTTTCAAATTGCATTTATTTTTTCTCTGAGAAATGATAATGTCAAAAATGTGATCAGGCTTCTTTCTGAAAATTAAAGACCCAGGCAGACTAATTTTTGATTTAGCAATCATTACTATAGACTGATTCCAGAACTTCTTTTTAGGTTTCCAGTTTCACTGGCTCACTAGGTTTATTACTGTTGAATATTTCACTACAGTAACAATTCATCCGATTTGCTAAAGAAGTATGTGACCCTCACTGTTTTTAACTCAATCTGAGACTCAGACATTTGTGAGGATTCAATATATTAAGGAATTAATATCTGGTGCAAAACCTATGGTGAGAAAATATGATGAACAACCCCATTTGTAAATGAGGTTGTATAGGACATGTTCAGCCTATTTAAAAGAGCAAAACTATGTACTGGCTTTAACATATTAGTTATCTCTATAGAGATAAGTTCTGCTACTAATGTGGCTAATAGATTAAAAGGACTTGCTCCTTGAAAACAGTTCCTAAGCTAAATGTTCTGGTTACTGTGTGATTTGGAAAGTAAAGTTTTCTTTCATCTTAAAAGACTTTCCTTTCAGCTGGAAGTGATGTCTCCTTTTATCCATCAATTTCTTTATGTATTTAGCCAACACAAATTTATTTGGTGTTGAGGTTGCCAGGATGAATGAGACATGCTCTGTTCTCAGTTTTTTATAGATCATTAGAAAGGGATGTTTAAAGGATTGGAGCAAAATGTTTCTAATAAGTGCAATTATTTTAATTAAGATATGATGTGACTCAAAGGGGGCAATGCTAAGACTTTTTCCTAAAGGTATAGATAATGTAGTGTGTTCCAGATGGAGAGAATAGTGTCTACAAAGCTCAAGGGAACACATTTCTTATGTGGAGAATAAGTAATTTTTATCTCTGTACAATGAGTGAAGAGGCTAGAGATATAGCTGTATGCCATATCAAAAAAGGCCTTATAATAAATATTAAGACCTGAAAGTGTAGATAAAACAAATGGCAATAGAGATCAATTAAAGATCTCAAATAGATGAGTAATATGAATAGAATTTAAATCAGGCAGCTGTGTAAGAGTGGCTACAAACCTAGGGTCAGGGAATTGAGAGACAAAAATAAATCACACAGGAGAAAACGTAGACTTAGGGTAACAGAAATTTGTTAAATAATTATGTTAAGATAGTATAATGTAAAAAGACTTGTTGACCTGGAATGTAGGTGTATGTTTTTATGTATTTGTGTATTTGTGTGAAAATGTATACTGTGGGGGGATAGGTGATGAAATGGTGAAGTAAAAAAGTCATTGATTATTACTATAAACTGTAGATCATCTTATGTGTCTCTGTCTTTCTTCTCAAATAAATAACAAGTTCCTTAAAGTCAGTGATTCTCATGCATTTTAAAAAATCCTGGTGAAGTATAAGTAATAAAATTTGTGTTTAAATACTTTTAAGTCCATTTCCAAAAATTTTTGTCATCCTAAACAAAAACTCTATAACCATTAAGCAGTAATTCCCTATTTCCCCCTCCCTTTATTCTCTGGTAATTTATAATCTACTTTCTGTCTCTATGAACTTGCTTTTCTAGATATTTCATGTAAGTGGAATCATATGAAGCAATTTCTTTTGGATCTGGCTGGTTTCACTTAGCATAAAGTTTTCAAGGCTCATCAATGTTCTAGCATGTATAGAACATTTTTTGGCTGGATAATATGTCATTGTATTTATCCATTCAACTGTTTCTTGAATAATATGTCATTGTATTTATCCATTCAACTGGTAATGGACACTTGGGTTGTTTGCACCTTCTTACTAATGTGAATAAAGCTACAATGGACATTGGCATACAAGCATCAGTTTTAGTCCTTCCTTTCAAATCTTTTCAGTATGTACCTAAGAGTAGAATTGCTACTCTTAGGTAATTCTATCTTTAAATTTTTAAGAAACAACCAAACTTTTTTCCACAAAGCCTGCACCATTTTACATTCCAACCAGCAATGTACAAGGGTTCCAATTTGTCCACACCCTCCTAGTAAGTGTGAAGTGTTACTTCATATATTTTTATGCTGTATAAGTGTGTCTTATACTATCTGACATTCAGGAGATTGTATATTTATATGTATATACATATACATTTGTGCATATGTGTATACATATATAACATGTATAAAATGATAGATACACAATTATATATATATACATGTGTATATATGATAAATTGTGGATATTCATAGAAAGAAATGCTATACAACAATAAGAATGAATTATTGCTATTACATCAAGAAAATAGATAAAACTGCCATGATAATGATGAGAGAAAGATGCTACATACAAAAACTACCTAAAAATGTAATACTATGTACACTTTTAAAACAGGCAAAAACTAACTAATTAAATAAATAAGATTAAAAAACATGAAAATGGGGCTTCCCTGGTGGTGCATTTGTTAAGAATCTGCCTACCAGTGCAGGGGACACGGGTTCGAGCCCTGGTCCGGGAAGATCCCACATGCCACAGAGCAACTAAGCCCGTGCGCCACAACTACTGAGCCTGTGCTCTAGAGCCCATGAACCACAACTACTGAAGCCCATGTGCCACAATTACTGAAGCTCACGCACCTACAGCCCGTGCTCTGCAACAAAAGAAGCCACTGCAATGAGAAGCCCGCGCACCTCAATGAAGGTAGCCCCCACTCACCGCAGCTAAAGAAAGCCTGCATGCAGCAACGGAGACCCAACGCAGCCAAAATAAATAAATAAATAAATATCAAAAACAGGCAAAAATATATCATGTTAAAAGTAAGGATAATTTTTATTTTTAGGCTTACATGGCTAGTTCCTGGAAAATAACATGAGGAGGGTTTTTGGAGTGCTAGTCACATTTTGCCTCTTTATTTAGGTCCTGGTCCACTTCATGAATATTCAGTCAACTGTATGTTTATAATTTTTACACTTTTTCTTATAGAATATTTGTAATAAGCAAAAGAAATAAAGAGAGAAAGAAGCTGCAATAGTTTTCCATTTGGCAAAAAACAATTTTCATGGATTAAAAAAAAATTGAACTATATGAGTTGAAATCTTGACCAGCCCATTTCCAGACCTTGGGCATGGAATACTATATGTCAAATATCAGTGCCTCAGTTACTGTAACTGTAAGATTAGGGAATGTATATTTCCATGAAGGATGTTTTAATGATGAAAAGATAGAGTATATGTATTACTTCTGCCGTTAATACACAAATAATAAATGCTACTTCCCTTTCTCTCCATCCACCACATTTGAGACACTGCAAAGCTGAGGTTGTTATTGTGTTTCACAAAGATGATAAAATTATAATATTATCTTGCAACCATTTAAGAACAGTAAATTTACATGATTAGTCTTTCTTTCCATGAATACTAAGCATGGAAATAAATATTCATTTTTAGAAGATTTACTAACTAAATAACTAAAACGTGTAAGTAAATATTCTTTTTTTTTTTTTGTGGTACCCGGGCCTCTCACTGTTGTGGCCTCTCCCGTTGTGGAGCACAGGCTCTGGACGCACAGGCTCAGCGGCTATGGCTCACGGGCCCAGCTGACCTGCAGCATGTGGGATCCTCCCAGACCGGGGCACGAACCCATGTCACCTGTATCAGCAGGCGGACTCTCAACCACTGCGCCACCAGGGAAGCCCTCATTTTTAATTAAATTTTTTTTAACTCATTCCATGAGTTATTGTAAACTATAACTTAGGAATAGAAAAGAAATATATTATGAATTGAATTAACATATATGGATAATATATATTAAAAATACATCAAAGAGAAATTATAAATTGAGTTTCAAATGAAAGGTACTAATAAATCCAATACTATTTACTCCACAACTGTTATTGTGCAAAAAATATTTGGTATATTACATAAAATGTAAGTTTAAAAAGTTCTAGAAAAAGTATGTAGATAGTAACCAAAACATGACCAGTCTATTAAGGTGACCATGCTTAATATTGCCGCAGGGAACAGTATAATGCGCTTATTAGAGTAGAATTGAATTTAACTGAGTTATTGTAGATAATTAAAATTATGAAAGCATGTTCAATGTTCTAATTTTTGATATCACACATTATCTCATTTAACTCCAGTAACATGGTAGTGTTCCTATTTTTAGATTCAAAAAAATGAGACTTAGAGAGTTTAACTAAATTTCCAAATTTCCCACAATCAATAAGCCAGACTTCAAGCCAAGGTCTTCTGATCCCTGACCAGTTTCTGATCAGCAAGAGTTCCAACATTTTTCCATTTTGGAACACAAAAGAAATGTTTAGCTCATTAAATATGCAATTTTTGAATCATACTCAACCAACCTCTGGGGATTCTGAATAATTAGTTCTGATTTCTGTCCCAGAAATCTGCATTTTCAACAGTTGTTGATTCTGTAATGGTTACTCTGTGGATCACATTTTGAGAAACACTTGTTCTGGTCTTCATGCTATTTTACCTCAATTCCTTGCTGTCCTTTGTTCAGTACTGCAGACACTGGCAGGAGATTACAGAGTAAGAGGGGAGAAAATTCAGAGCAAATTCCCCTTATTTCACCCCAGGCTGGGTATCTAACAGTCCTGGTGTATGTTGGGGGTACAGTCTCCTCCACAGCTCCAGCTCCCACCAGAAAGCTCCACCTTGGTTGCATCTTCCACCAGTTGACCCTTGGTCCCTGGTCCCCAGGAATATCACATCCTCTTTGTCCCTATATTCCTAGAAGTGAAAGTATTTTCCTGCTTTTGCTAATGTTTGGGTTGCCACACTCTCCTTTTTTTGGCTTCTTAGTTATTCCCTCAGGTTTTTAAACAACTTTCTGTGTTAAATTTCATCTGTTTTAAATATTACAAGTAAGTTTCTCTTTTCCAGTTTGGAGTCGGAGTGATACAACTGCCATAGCTTTTTGCCTAAATGAAGTTAATTCATGATTTCAAATGTCATGTAAGGTAATTAATATTCCACACTGTTCCAAATCCAGGCCACACCTATTGACTGCCAACTGGAGCACAGGAATCTAACTGGTCACTGGAGGCCAAGTGTAAGAGTACAAGGGTTAAACAGAAGTGTTCCTATGAGATGTCCTAGTGAATTAGTGAGTAGAGATTTCATTTATTTATTTATGTATCTATTTATTAAAGCACAAAAGATAGCACAAAGATGAATAAAAGGCCAAAAATATGATGAAAGTACTGGATGATTTTTCTTGCTCACTAAGGTTGCTATACAACATCAAGCTAATGAAATAAGATTCAAAGACTTGGGGAACTGGGCTCATTCTGTCTTATAGGAGTCCACCATCATTTTTGCCTTGAGGATCCAATAGGGGGAAAGAACTCCAATGCCTTTCTTTATTTCTATTTCTTTCTGCAGAGAAAAGATACTAGACTAGTGTGTAAAGTTCTGGGTTCTTCTCCCAACTTTGTTGCCAATTCAATGAATGACTGTAGGCCTCACTGTGCTCATATTTAAAATGAGGAAATTCTGAGATATCTTCCTAATATGCTATGATTCTTGCTTTTGTTTTCTCCTTGAGCAACAAGAAATCTTTGATGAAAGATAAATCAATATTTGTGAAATACATGACTGCTTATAATGCCAACAGAAACAAATGAATGAGCTAAATATCTAGCAACAAATATGCTTTTTACATTCAGAGGCTTCTTTCTGTATAGCAATCAGCTCATTCTCTACCACATCAGCCAGGCAACCTGAGTTGGACAGACTTATGATGCAAACTTGTTTAACTTATTAAGATAATTATATTACATTTGCACCCAGGATGTTTTATTCTGTAGTTAAAAAGACTGAGCTTTATACATTTCATCTTTGTAATATATTCTTAGGAAGTATATTCAAAGCAAAGCTTTGAGGAATTAAAAAATTTCCTTCAAAGAACATTTACTAGTCATGATACACAAAATATACCTAAATGTAGAATAGTGAGTTTTCTCATTTATCATTTTGATGTGCATATCAATTTAAAAATCCTTTAAAATGAATTCTCAAAATTAACCATGATGAAAGAATGGAAGAACAAATAAAATATTCTTCTATTTTGGGTGAAACCTCACGTATACTGCCACCTATCCCTATAATTAATCTAACATTTTGCCAATTTATCTATCTGGAATTCTCAGAGTGTCTGACTCATCCAACATCTCCATTTTCCTTATTCAATTTTCAATCTCTTTAGCTTCTCTAGAGCTTCCCTTCTAAGATTAACTCCATCACCCACTTTTGTTCTTCTACCTAACTTATCATTATTATTTTACATTTGTCATCTTCCTTTACATGTTCTTTAAATCTTTATTCATTATTTTCATTTTCTTAGCATCATAAAGGGAGAAAACACTACAAAACCCTACTTTTCCATGTGCTACTTCTCTCTTTACTCTTCAGAGCTGCATCTCTAGGTAGTGAAACTATATATATACCACCTAGAGTGAACAATTATTAACATTTTGCTATATTTGCTTTAGGTGTCATGTGTGTTTCACTTCTCATAGGCCATCAGTTACTACCTAATTACTAAATCTCAAAACCTATACTCACTGTTCATTAAACCTTTGTGTATGTTGTGTGTGTGTGTGTGTGTGTGTGTGCGTGTGTGGTTATTTTTGAGTGAATATTACACCTTGTAACTTTCTCCCCCTCATCTCCAATTCTACTTCCCTTCTTTGATACTGACACCCAGGAGAAGCTCCAATATTCTACTCAATTCAGCTCTAAACTCTTCTTAAACGTGGCTCAAGATGAGGGTAGGATAATTTATTGTATTAAAAGTACATTCTGGGCTTACCTGGTGGCGCACTGGTTGACAGTCCGCCTGCCGATGCAGGGGACACGGGTTTGTGCCCCGGTCCGGTAGGATCCCACATGCTGCGGAGCAGCTGGGCCTGTGAGCCATGGCCGCTGAGCCTGTGCGCCCGGAGCCTGTGCTCCGCAACGGGAGAGGCCACAACAGTGAGAGGTCCGTGTATCGCAAAAAAAAAAAAAAAAAAAAAAAAGTACATTCTTTTGGGATTTTGAAGATCTGCTGTAGACCTTAGGGAAAAACCTTTTGTGCTCCATTATTTTCCTTGGTTTGAATTTTTTGTATTCCCCTTTCTTCATCATTGGAATAAGAAAATCTGGAGAGCCTAAGTTAAGGTACAGGCCTAATCAAACATACCAAGAAGGAGATCTGACATGATTCTACAATTCTAAACCTTACTTTTACCTGGAGAAAAGACAGAAGAAAACCTGTACTTCCATATGATTCAGCAGAGTTACTTGGAGACTAGATTATGTCATGGGGAAAATGCATTATGACAAATTTTTTAAAGAGATTTTGTTTTGAGCATTCTTTCATCATCTCTCTCTTATAAATGTATTACAGATATAATCAGTTTCTCAGTGTCAAGCTCTCTGCTATCAGTCAAATGTATTTTCACTAACTTGCTACCACTTTTTTATTCTGGTCAGTTCACTTTTGCTAGTGCTTTTTTCCCTGTTCAATTCTTAAGAGTAACATCATCAAAAGTAACAAGAGTAGCCTCAAAATTCTAAACTTAATCCGTTTTTGTTCTTTGCTCCATAGTCACGAAGTGACCTTAATTATTTCCAGTTCTCCAACTACTACTCTGGGTTATTAAGTATAAAACCTGTAATTCTAATCTGATAATATGCCCATGACATAAATTCATTTCTTAATGCCTACTGGACATTTCTATCTGCAAATCCAGTAACACAACAGAATTTCTGCAATAGAATTTAATTTCTTACAGCTCATGTTCTACTTTTGACTCAATTCTTGTATTTCTTTATATCTCTTAATGATACTACAGTCCAAAAAATTCCTTAAAGTTAAAAACAACAAAAAATAACAGCAAAAAACTTGGCGAACACCAGTATGTCTTTCAACCTTATATAAACAGTCACATATTTGGTCATTTGTAATTTAGATGTATTTTTAAATCTGATTTTCCTTTCTATCCATGCTGTCACTTATTCATCCAGGGATCCTCATTATCTTGTGTTTGAACTTCTTAACTGCTCTTCATGCCGATGAGTTTATGCCCAGTCCAATCCATCTGCTAAACTGCTGCCATTATTTTCGGAATCAAAGGCAGAGCACTTCACTCTTCTGCTTAAAAAGAAAATACATATATACATACATAAATACTTCTCTTTGACTTTCCACTTCCCAAAGTCATGGAATAAAACCTTTATTCCTATTCCTGTGTACATGTAAATTCTCATTTCTCACTATTAATATAACACTGAATTTCTCTTCATTACATTGAATAAATCAGACCAATTTTTAGCTCAATAACTTTGCCTTTTCAATGACTAATGTCATTCCTCTCATATGTATAGCAAGTTCATAACCATTTTTCAAGATTTAAAAAGAAATGTATCTTCAAATAATTCTTTAGCCACTGAAAAGTGAGTTAGTACCTCACATATCACATTCAACTGATTTTATGTTAATAACACATCATATTTATTTAAAGATATTTATCTGGAAATTCGGGTGTACAGACACCGTCTCTTCTTCAACCCATCTACCAATCTCTGCATTTATTCAACTGTAAGGAAAGTCTATTACATAATCAATACTTGAAAAAAATATACAGAGGTAGAGAAATACCTATTCTATAAGCAAAAGGAATTCTCTCCAATTGCAGAAGAGACCCACATTTTAAAAGGGTGTATATGCACAACATAAAAGCATACATATGGTATCAAGATAGCTCAGAGGAAAGAGCAATTATCTCTGTTTTGGGATATGACCAGGGAAGGATTCCTGTCAGTAGTGATATCTGATATGAAATTTAAAGAATGAATTAGCATGGACCAGATGTATAGGGCATCAGATAGGCAGGACATTTTTCAGGCATAGATGATGACACATACAAAAGCAATATCTGCGTTTAAATTAATTGTAATTTACCATTCAATCATTCAACCAACATTTTTGATAACTTATTGTATGTAAGAAACATGTGATATTAAGAATTCAAACATGCTCTTGCATTCAGAGATCACAGATTAATTTATTTTTACTCAGTACACAAATGATAGTACAATTCAGTAATGCCCAGACAGTAGGGAACAGCTCTGTCCCCCACTAGTGCTCGTCATGATTTCACAATAAGACAGCAAACGCATTGCAAGCAATTCAGTATATGATTGTTTCCCACATTAGCTAACCTAAAATTATCAGAGAAAGCTCTGAAACACTCAAAATGCACTAAACTACCAAAGCTAGAAAGCAGCGTTCTACTAGTTGAACTCCCCAAACGGTTTATTTTCCCCCAGAAGCATAAAGATGAATGGGCTTTCTGATTTTTATCCCAGCACCTGTTCATTCTATTCACCAAGCTGCTTAATCATGTGCTTCTGCCAAAAGAACGACAGGCCATATTTCCTAATATGTTTTAATGGTTAAAATTACAAAATATTAGATGTGATTTATTTGACATAGCAACTACAATTTGGGACATTCCCAAATATTTCTCTGGGTTATTTTAGGTAAAAATTGTCCTCTGAAAAATGGATATATTTTGTATCTATCCAGTCAAATCTTGTTAGGATGTATTAAAATCTAGGGAGGAGAAGCTGTGGATAAAAAAAGAAGTTTTTCTTTTTTACCATATGCATGTAGCTGCTGTGTTTAACAACACATTTCTTTTTTATTTTCATTGACTATTAAGTTGGTTTACCATCTCTGGATAAGCACCTACTGACATCAAACTATTTTTTTAAATGCTTGAGGCAATCAGTTTTGCCTGGCAGGAACACATAGAGCACATGTTTAGTTTTATGCATTTCACTGTCTGGTTCAGCTTCCATTGTATGTGGAGTTTCTCTCGAAGTACTGAGAGCATCTATTTAAGAGCTGACATGGCTTAACAGAGAGAACAGCAGAAGTAACAGGCAAGATTCTGACCGTGGCATGCGAGTACCTTCTCTCTCTGAGAAAAGCATTCCAGTTGGATTTAAAGAGTGGGAAATAAACACGCCAATAAGTAAAAGGCATTCAGCCAGTCTGGTGAGCTCAGATGATTTATCTCCACTCTAATTGTCCCAACATAGTTGAGCCAAACTTTTATCAGAATGCGTGAACACTGTGAATAAAATATCCCCTTGCTTTGTCAGAGGACTTAAAATTCAGCAGTAAACCCACTGTATTGAGCACGTAAAAAATAATAATTTTTTAAAACCCTCATTCTTTTGTATCATCTTTCTTCCTATATTACAAACTATGTTCACTGTACCTTCCAGCTGACCTTCCTATAAATTAGTCATTCTTTGTCTAACTGCTTGACCTCATTAAAATCCTGAAAGTTCGAGTCTCACTAAATTTTGATAATGCCACACAGACTGAGCTGGAGGTTAGAGGTGGTTTTGATTGTTCTTTTATGAGGGGCTGTTAAGAATAAGTGTCTTAGACTTACCACATCATTGCAAGTTTTAAGTATACTTAGCAGCTTCAAGTTCACTTACACACACATACACACACAAACACACACATATGAGGTTGACTATTGTTGTTTTTGAGTTACTTTGTCTTTCCAGGTGAGAAAATGATAACAAACTAGAACATAACAAACTCTGCATATTGAGTTTCCCAAACTTAATGATACTATTTAACTAATATAAAACACATGATATTAGCTTATTTTATAGATGGTATTGATTCCTAGGAGGCTAGTATGAATGCTGTCTTCTCCTCATTCTCAAGGCTTAAGGCAATAGAGAACTAGTGCTGTGTTTTGTCCTCTCAGGTGATGAAGGGAAAGCTGGCATTGCATTTACCTTTTTTTCCAAGAATATGATTTGTCCTGTTATTTCAAACAGGGCAATCAACTAATTCTCAGTGGTTTCCCAGTATGAATGAAACAATGGGTTTCTGGACAACCTCTGTAGAGAAGTGGCTAAAGACTTCATTAGAGATTTTGGTCACTTTGCTACCTAAATAGACCAATTTATTTTTGTTTTCTTTATAATTTCCCATTTAAAATAATCTTGACACAGAAATTAGTTGCTTATCTATAGGTAATCTAGAAAATTTTATGGAAAACAGGTTTCTTCTGAAATCTGAGTCTGAGTGCCTGTATTCTGTCCGCTAACCACATACCATGTGTTCTTCCTCTTGTTCACTCTCTCATATACAGGAGCAGGAATGGAAGAAAGATTTGGGGAGGGAGGGATGACAGATCTTTTTCCAGGTCCCTAAAAACACATTATATCTCACACCTAAAAACTGAATTGGCATTCATACCTTAGCCTTAAGACGTAGTGCTAAGTTCACCAAAACATGAGCTCCCTCCTGCTCAACAAAGCCTGTTTATGAAGAACTGACAAATGCTGGAACACCTTAGTGGAGAATTGTATATTCTCAATCTGTCCCAAATTGATTAGGGTTATGCCCTTGGACACATCCTTTCATGTTTCTGAGGCTCATTTTCTACATCAGGAAAATCCAGATATTGCTTTATCTCCCTTCTACCTTCAAACTTCTATGGTTATATAATTATATGAACAAATTTTTAGATGGAGTTTTTATTGATATATTATGCTTTTATTATCATATATTAATTCATTGATAAGGGGATGTGATAAATTATATTATTCATTAACCAACAACAACAACAAAAAAATGAAGGGTCTTTCCCTTCCTCCCCTCCAAGAATGCTTGCATCCTCTACCATAGAGGACTGGCCACATGACTTTCTTTAGCCAATAAAATGTGAGCAACGATGACATTATGCTCTCCATGTGGAAACTTTGTAAGCTTTACATGTTAGCATGTAGTTTGCCACGTCCCATTTTCCACTGCCAAGGAAACAGTCACATTCAGATTGAGCTTGTTCTGTCAGCCTGGGGCTAGAATGAAGGCGACATGGAGCAAAGCCATACCTGACCTGCAGTGGGCATGTGATGAAAGCAAAAAATAAGACTGTAATTGTAAGCCACAGGGATTTTTGTGTCCCTTGTTTCCATAGCATAATGTAACTTAAACAGACTAATCTATAAAGGGGTATTTCTAAACACTCTGTCCTGCTGCATTTTCTACTTGACTAGGAATACCTAGACATATCACTATTTCAATAAATGTATCACTTATATATCAGGGTTAATCATTATCTTTATTATATTTAGAAATATCTCTGGTACCTGTTAAAGATTTTTTTTTTATTTTGTCCATCCTCTCCTATCCATGCTCTTTGGCCTGACCCACTCTCTTCTGCCCCGTGACTACTTGTTGGATTTGGACAATGGGTGACAGCAGCAGAAGGCAGCAGTGGTCAGGCAGTTGTCCCCTTCCCAGCCTTCCTCCTCACCATTCTGACAGAGGCTGCATTCCACAGGACAGATCTTCTCAGATGGACATCCCTCTTCTAAGGCGATGAGCTCTCTTCAGGCTCCAGCAACCTAGTTCATTCTCTGTTCCTTCTTGGGATGGTAAATTACTTCCTCTTGTTGTTGCCAGTCCCTGAAGACATGACTACATTATGTCTATTCCCTTAACCCTGCTCATAACTTTTGAATAGCTTCTTTATTAATTCTATTCAGTTTGACCTTCAAGCCTGGAATCAGTTTCCTATGGGGCTATAGTGTCCTATATATACTCTATTCTAATAGTTCCTCCAAATAAAACATACGTTATTTTTGTCTTATTTTAGAATGAAATTTATTTGAATTATTATAATTTTATTAATCATAAATCTTTGAATGGTACATTTGAAAAAAATCCATATTTAAACTCCTTAATCAATCCATTCAAATATACAGTACCAGTATGTTTCTCCTTTTAGTCAAATATACATATTGTCTCCCCAAAAAAAATTCTGCCTATTTTTCACTGGGATTATATTTTAGATATTTTTATGTATCTTTATATGTCTTATTGCCATTGAGAGTGAGATTTCATTAAATTTTATCTTCTAACTTGTAATTTCTAGCATAGAGGCACACTACTCTACGTAACTCTATTGTAGCCAGTCACTTCCGAACACTTTACTAAACCATTTTATATAAAATAATTATAACTTTTTTCTACTCTTGTTTTCTGCATTATACATACATAGGCTGGAACTTCCACAACGATGTTTAATGTAGATGCTTCACAATGATTGAAAGAAAAGCTAATCGTACCATCCTAGTGCTTTCCTAGAAGCTGGAGCTACTGTTTTCTTACAATATCAAGGTCCCTCTGCACTCTTTTCATTGCATCCCATGAGAGGAATAACTTGGCAATTGAGTGAAACAGTAAGATCTTCATATGCGTTGGGCTGTGTTTCCCAGAAGACAGAGTCACCGCATTGAGAAGAGATTGTGGGACCTGCCCTGTTAGAACATGGTCTCTAAAGCATGGGTCTCTGTGTAGCTGGCTGGTGAGTGTATTTGACTGCATTATGACCTGGATTTCCCCATTCTTAAGTGCCAAAATGTTGATTCCAGATGAGACAATAAGATATCCTTACCGGGGCTTTGGGCTGGGGACGTATTCTCCAATCTAGTATAAACGTGGTATCTTACCCTTTGAGAGTCTTCAGAGACCTGATAACCAATCCACATTTTATTCATTGTATCCATTTTCTTTGTAAACACCAATCCAACCAGAGAGAAGTAGTACCTAATTGTTCCAACACACAGCTGCGTTGTTATTTGCCTGCTTTTAATAGAAGGGACTTGGACATGTCACTGTTCAACACAAAAATGACTAACATAGCCTGGATTCAAAGCCCTTCCATAAATTTCACATAGCAAACCTCACATACACATATCTCTCTACTCTGCCTCGCCAAATGCATGACCTGTCCAAATCAGAAGCCTCATCATTTTGTACATCTACATTATCTCTTTTTCACCTGCCAGTCCATCTGCCTGGCATGACATCCCTGACAAGTTGAACTATTTGTTTTCAAAATTCTGTTTGGAAATTTTTCTTAATTATTCTTGTAAAGTAACATCCTGGGTCATATTGAAATTCCAATGAAATTTCTTTGAATTAATACCACAGTTGCAATAGTAATTACAAGAAATAAACAATTATTATATCTAAAATATATGAAATGC
Source organism: Delphinus delphis (assembly GCF_949987515.2). Classification (NCBI taxonomy): domain Eukaryota; kingdom Metazoa; phylum Chordata; class Mammalia; order Artiodactyla; family Delphinidae; genus Delphinus; species Delphinus delphis. The sequence continues at coordinate 17,729,976 of NC_082694.2, read as the reverse complement.
TTAGCATTACCCAAATACTGAGCTAAGCAATTATATGTGTATATATGCACACACAAATATACACATATAAACATATACATATATATTCATATACAAACATACATACACAGACATGTGCTATATAATCATATTTGATATTCACAATACACATATGAGGTAGATTTTTTTATTTCTATTTTGAAAAACAGACACTTAGATTTATAAATTAATATTAATCAATTTAATTTTATGTTTTGACCAACAGAAATGACCTGTAAGAGGTTTTTCTTTTTTTTAATCCTAAAAAATTAGGTTTTACTTTATATGCAACTGGGGAAGTTTGAAAGCATTTTTTACTGCACCCCACTCAACCCGGTAAATATTTGTCAGAAAGACAAATATTTGAGGCATTTGAAATGATTGGTGATATGTATTGGACTTGAAGGATATTAATAAAGTTGAGAATATCCCTGGGAATAGAAGGGACAGGCGTAACAAAATGTAATCTGTTTGTTGATGTAAAATGCATAATGATTTTTTTCTCCTGCTTTGTGAAAGGCATTCAGAGAGGCAGACAGAGTGAAATTTGTTGACTGACCTGAAGGGAGAAATGGACAGAGGGAGCATTGACCACTGTCTCCAAGACTACACGAGCAAACATGCCCAGGCAGATCCATTTGAAAAAGTGCTCCAAGGGAAGATAGGCAGTTACGTAAAAGTTATCAAAAGCAAAGTACTCATTGATGGAGGCATTTTCTTCTCTGGAATTCTCTGTTCTGGAGTTACTTTTTTGACAGAGAAGATGGTCCTGGTCTTCTCAAACATTTAGCGTGCTTTCCATAGGACTATATGTAAATGCAGTTTTGAATGAATTAATCAGCCATGTGCACAGGGAAGTTTAGGATAATCCTGCCTGGAGGGTCTTTGTGCAGCTGCCTGGGCAGATTCCCAGGTTGCTGTTGTGTGAAGCAGTTTTTATTATTCAGCAGTGCATAACTTTGCTACTCCTGAAACTCTAAAGGTTCTGGCCAAATGAGAGATGGTTTATTGAGATGATACTTTGACTTCCACTCTTATCTCTTTCCACAGACATTTGACTCAAATATTCTCTAAAATCTACCATCATGGCATTTTTTTCATTTTTTTTGAATATTGCAAAATAGAAAAACATGAAATAGTCTATCACCTTAAATTCTTAAGAGAAGTTCAAAATAAATTTTTATGAAAGACAGAAATACTTCCCTCCTGATACAACACAGTAATCATAATAAAAAGGATTCCAGTTGGGCATGCTAAAATGTTGAAGTGAGGAGTCAAATTATTTGTTCTGCATTTATGAAGTGAAGGGATATATCAGCTCCTTACAGTTTGGTTGGATGGGCAACGTCATGTTTAGGTAGTTTGACATTGTGATAATTACCCTGGTTGCATGACTTTCTCCAGTGGGATGAAGACAAAAATGACCTTGATGGCCCCCTCAGTTTGACTAAACTTTAGTCAAGTTTCTTCCTAAACATAGGTCTTCCCTTTCCTTAGAGCATTTACTTAAGAATATGTTTACTTTAGAACATGTTTAATTGCAAATGAGGTTCCCTGCTCCTTAGAGGTGTAACTATTCTTAAAATCCTCTTGCCAGTTTGGCAAATAATCCAGATGGAGTAAGAGTCCTGAGGAAATGTTGAATATTTTTCTTTCCTTTTTTCTTTTTTAAATTGAGGTATAATTGACATATGGCATTATATTGGTAATCAGGTAATGACATGATTCAATATTTGTATATATTGCAAAATGATCACCACAATAATTCTAGTTAACATCTGTCATTATACATAGTTACACAATTTTTTGTGTGATGAGAACATTTAAGATCTTCTCTCTTGATAACCTTCAGATATGCAATGCAGTATTATTAGTCACTGTTCTGTACATTGCGTCTCCATGACTTGTTTAGTTTATAATTGGAAGTTTGTACATTTGACCTCCTTTACCCATTTCATCTTTCCCCCCAACCCCCACCCCTGGCAACCACCCATTTATTCTCTTTTGTATCTAGGAGCTTGAGATTTTTTTTAAGATTCCACATTTAAGTGAGGTTGTTCAATATTTGCTTTTCTCTGTTTGACTTACTTAATTTAGCATAGTAACTTCAAAGTCCATCCATTTTGTCACAAACAACAAGATTTCATTCTTTTTTGTGCTGAGTAATATTCCACTGTGTGTGTATGTGTGTGTCTTTATTCATTCATCTATAAAGCAAACTAAGCAAACTTAGTTTGCTTCTATATCTTGTCTATTATAAATAATCCTGCACTGTACATGGAAATGCATGCATTTTTTTCATGTTAGTGTTTCATTTTCCCTGGATATATTCCCAAAAATGGAATTGCTGGATGCTGTAAAACTTCCATTTTTAGATTTTTAAAGAATCTCCATACTGTTTTTCACAGTGACTGCACAAATTCACATTTCCACCAACAGTACACAAGGACTCTATTTCTTCCACATCCTGACTTGTTACTTCTCATCGTTTTTATAATAGCCATTCTGACAGGTGTGAGGTGATATCTCATTGTGGTTTTTGTCTGCATTTCTCTGATAATTACTGATGTTGAGCATCTTTTCATGTTTATGCTGGCCATCTGTATATCTTCTTTGGAAAAAAGGCTATGCAAATCCTCTGCACATTATTAAATCACATTTTGTGGGTTTTTTTGTTATTGAGTTGTATGAGTTTTTAATATATTTTGGATATTAACACCTTATCTTTTCTTACACTGTAAATTACATGCACTCAGGCCTTTTGTGTTTGGCTTTAAGTAGAGAGCAACTCTTCAGTACCAGACAGAGAAAAAAAACAAAAAAAGGCCTATTCCCAGAGAAATCGGCCCAAAGGCTTCTTGGGCTAAGTGTCATTTTGAGCTGGATTTTGAAAACCAGATACCAGTTTGAAATGTGGGGAGAGAAGTTCATTTTCAGTGCACCTGCCTATGCAAGTATTGGTGTGATCTCTTCTAAATAACATTTAAACTAGCTTCCTTGGTGCTGACATTTGGACTTTCATATTTCTCACGTTCCTGACAGTTCAAACTTGAAGCCCCTTTTGCAGGTTCCTTTTTAATACATTCCTACATGGTCACAGTTAAATGTGACCAAATCTGAAAATTATCAATTGAACAAATCATACAACCAAGTATTGAGTATTGCAAAAGGAAGAGGTTTGAATAATTGAATATGTTATAATAGCTACAGACATTTTTAGTTTTCTAAATAGAATTTTAAAATAATAATAAGATCAGCTAGGTCTGTATTTTTTTATGAAAGTTCATACTCCCCTTGGATGACTTTAATATTATGGTACAAAATAGCTAAGACTTTGAATCATAAAAAAGATTTCAGATATCATAAAAACAAAAGATATGTCTATTAAAAATGGATTAGACGTGTGATTTAATATATAAATTGGGAGCTGATGAAGTTAGATCTATTAGCTGCATAAGCTGTGGTATCTTAGACAATTCCTAATGAACTGAGAGCAGATTTTCCAAATAGCGTTTATAGCATGATATTGTTCATCAAGAGATTAACAAGCATTCAAATAACTCAGACCCCTTTGTAAGATGCATATGGCATGCTAAAATCAATGAAATTTTCCAGAGGTGAAATAACTTCTGTAACACATTTTAACCCACTGTATTACAATCTTATTGCCAAATCCCCTCTGGCTTTGGGATATTTTTTCCTTCCATTGAAGGTGTATTAAAATCTGCCACAGTACTAACGTTTACTGGACCTTATTTGGGGTAACACTGAGTCAGAACAGGAAGATTTGAATCATGTTCAATCAGGATATTTATTAAGCAATTATTATGTTAAAAATATTCTGCTACACGCTCTCTGTGAAACACATGTTTAAAAACAAGTTCTTGTCCTGAAATTATTTACTTTCTCAGCAAGTTAATTAGACTTTGTTATGGGTTGAAATATGTCCCCCACAAAAGATATTAAAGCTCTAAAACCCAATATCTGTGAATGTTACTTTATTTGAAAGTAGGGTCTTTGAAGATGTTTAAGATGAGGTCATTAGAATGGGCTTTAATCTAATATGATTATACCCTTATAAAAAGGAGAAATTTCGACACAGGAACATGCACACAGGGAGGACACAAAGTGAAGATTGGAATTAAGTTGTTACAAGTCAATGAACTATCAGAAGCTATGAGAGAAACCTGGAACAGATCCTTCACTATCACCTTCTGAGATAGCATGCTCCTACAAACACCTTGATCTCAGACGTCTAGCCTCCAGAAATGTGAGATGACAAATTTCTGTTGTTTAAGCCACCCAGAATATGGTACTTTGTTATGGAAGCTCTAAGAAATTAACACAAACATATTCACAAAACAGTAACTAGCAATATGGCTCATTGTCTATGCATGAAATGATAAAGCAATTCAGAGAAAGGATGACAGTAAGAAGACCACTTGTAAAGGGATAGCTGAGGAAGGAAGCAGCAGAAAGGATGCTATTGGTTACCTACTAAAAAGTCAACCTTTTCCTGTTTTTACTTGCTGACGGAGCTTGTCTTCTAACATAAGTATTGAAAACACCGTATTTTTGCTTTTCTACCATCCACTCTTGAAACTAGAACAATGGCTTATGGTCCAGTGCTGGACAATGGGAACTCAGAGGGGCTTCTAGAAAATCTTCCTTCCTAGTAAAGGGACACAGGAAGGAAATGCTCCATTTCTTCTTAAGTGTATGTGGTCATATTTAAGTGAAGCTGGAAATTCTACATTGGATATGCTCTTCCAAGGGAAGAAATTGCTGAAAGACTGAGGATAACCTATATAGGAAACACCAGAGCTCCTAGAGATGTCAATGTGTCATAGCCCTAACTCTCAGCACACCTTGTATCCAGATGTCTTACACATAAGCTAATGTAACTTCTTAACAGTCTTAGTTAAATATTATATTACTTACAGAAGCAAAGATTTTCTGAATGTTGGGAAAAGAAAGGAAGAATGCAGAAAAGCAAGAGAATGGTGTGATGATGGATGTGGACTCAGGGGGCTCAAACTATCTTCAGAATCCACCCGAAAATTGTTAAAAACAAAACAAAACAAAACAACTTTCCTATTCAAGGTTCTAACTTGAATACTGCATATTTTATTCAGATTGTCACTGATTTGCTCTTTTCTTACTCGGGCCTCTCACCGTTGCGGCCTCTCCCATTGCAGAGCACAGGCTCCGGACGCGCAGGCTCAGCGGTCACGGTTCACGGGTCCAGCTGCTCCGCGGCATGTGGGATCTTCCCGGACCGGGGCACGAACCCATGTCCCCTGCATCGGCAGGCGGACTCTCAACCACTGAGCCACCAGGGACGCCCTGATTTACACTTTTAAAGATCATTCCCTCCGCCCCAACTCAGTTGCCAAAATACCTTATCTGTCTCCTTGAAATTTAATATTCTTTTCTCTGCATGTCATAGCTGCTAATGTACAACATCTTTGTCCAACTGTTTATCACATTACTCAGTACAGTGTCCAGTGTCATGTAGGACTTACTGCATGAACGAATGTATAAATAAGAATGAATGGGGGGCTTGTTATTTCTTCAATAATATAGACCTAGACAAAATTATTTCAGTCCAAATGGTTTATTTTTTTTCTGTTCTTTACTGTGCCAGCCAAATACCTATGTGTTGGGGATACAGTAATAATTTGTAGTCCTATACACAGGGGAAAGCCATTGGGTTGCTCAAACATGACTAACTTGATCAGATTGCCTGAGAACTGGTTAGGAGAAAGGAATGAGCAAGTGATTTCGTATCAGCGTTGGTCATAGATGCTGGAGTCTTGTTGAGAATCAGTAAAAAGGGTGCTAAGAATAAAAAGAGGCAAAAGCGGTGGCATGGAGTTGGTGAATAACTGGTGAGAGAAAAGGGATTGGGATTAAGTATCGATTTTTGACTGAGGTTATTAAGATACTGACTAGGTGAGATAAGTAGAAAAGAGAGAGCAGAGATTTTTTACAGATGGGGAAGACATCAAGTTCAGTTTTGTACTTTCTCTATATGCCAGGCTGAGGTTAGAGCATTACATTGCTTGTTTTGAGAGAACTCTGGACATCCAGATAAATGGGCCACTGTATTATCCTTCATGCAAGAGAGGGGACTTTTCATTGTATTTAAAGGTAGACTAAGTTTGGCATGTGATCCTCTTATTTCAATTTTTAAGTAAAAGACACTTCCAGTTCTTTATGGTTTGTTAAAGGAAGCATAAAGGCCATCTGAAACATAGTGATAAGTTTCATGTGTTTAAGAGACTTTGGTTTTACTCCTTTGCTACAGCAAATGGAGGATGCAGAAAAATGTATGGAAGCATAGAAATGATACACTTTGTTATCAGAGCTATGACAAAATTAGGGCTCTTTCCTAGTAAATATGAAATACAAACTCTTCTCTAATGACCTCAACAGAAGAAAATGAGCATAGACATTTTTACAGTGTAACATTTCTGGTATTATAACCAAAGGTCAGTTGTCATATTTATTATCTCTGATATTTCAAGGGTTTTCAGCTTATCAAATAATATCTGGCAGAAATTTGCTGTGAAGATTTTCAGCTTTATTTAAAAATGATTTTATTTTGTGCAATATATATTATAGTGAGTTTTGTAAAGAGAATAATTTCCTCAGAAATTTGGAGGAATTTGAGGGATAGCCTCTTTATTAACACAAATCTAGGAGGAGAATTTTGCACAGACAATTAATTCATTTTAGCATTTGTCATTGAAGACTTAGAATTGTTTATTTACAACTAATTCCAAAGAGATCATCTGCTAAAGATATTACTGTATAAAGTATCCCCTTAAAAATGTTTTAAAATTTGTTGAAATATTGTCACTTATATTTCTTCAAATAAAAGAACATGTTTGGGTAACAAAATCACTTAAGAGATACTTTGATGAAATGAACTGTGATGGAATTTTTCAAGATAAAATCTCATTTTGTTGTGTCCTTCATTTTTCAGGTAATACAGAATACAAGGGAGATAGCTTGCTGAACTCAAAAGGCCAGAATAGAAGCGCTGGATTAGTCATCCACTATAAATTAATGTATAAATCAAATATAAATTAACAGGTTTGAAAATATGCATGAATGGTTAAGTGCTTGAAGACTGAAATGTGGTATGTGAATTGAAACACATGCAACACACAAACTGAGTGGATGCAAGCACCAGAATAGCACAGTACATAAATAAGGCAAGGTTGCAGGGGAAATTTACAAGCAGCCCATCAGCAAAATGTTGATGGTCTACTGAGCCCTCATCCTCCTTCTAAAAGTAGAATGATCAAAGAGAGTGAGTCTCATCCCAGGCTATTTCACAAATTAAGCAGGAAGTTGAAAGGCAGCAGGGTCACCCAAATATTATCATAGAAATTTAAATTAAATTAGAATTCCTGGATTCACATGGTTGAGCATATTACCTCATTGGCAAGATGAACATCCTGACTGAAGAGACCAGCTGTATTGGATATTTGGCATTTCAGGGTTGATATCAGCTGGAGACTGGCCAGTTCATTTCTAGGCTCTCTGAGAAGTGAGAGCAGTCTCTTAGCCAGTAATAACTTGGTCTCTCCTAACACTAGAATCTGGGAACAATTTCCTTTAAAAAAAAAGTCTTATATCTCACCCATCTTTATATCTTTGTGCCTACCATTATGTCTGACATAAAATAATTTCTCATTTATATATATATATATATATATATTTATTTATTTTTATTGCAGTATAGTTTATTAACAATATTATGTTAGTTTCAGGTGTACAGCACCTGTACAGCAGTGATTCAGTTATACAAATACATGTATCTATTCTTTTTCAAGTTCTTTTCCCATTTAGATTATTACAGACTATTGAGCAGAGTTTCCTGTGCTATACAGTAGGTCTCTATTGGTTATCTATTTTAAATATAGCAGTATGTACATATCAATCCCAAACTCCCAATTTTTCCCTCCCCACCATCCTTTCCCCTGGTAACCATAAATTTGTTCTCTAAGTCTGTGAGTCTGTTTCTGTTTTATAAATAAGTTCATTTGTATCATTTTTTTTCGGTTCTGCATATAAGCAATATCATATGATATTTGTCTTTCTCTGTCTGACTTACTTCACTTAGTATGATAATCTCCAGGTCCATCTCTGTTGCTGCAAATGGCATTATTTCATTCTTTTTAATGGCTAATATTCCATTGTATAATGTAACGCATCTTCTTTAACCATTCATCTGTTGGTAGACGGTTAGGTTGCTTCCATGTCTTGGCTATTGTAAACAGCATTGTGATGAACATTGGTGTGCATGATCCCTTTGAACCATGGTTTTCTCAAGATATATGCCCCAAGAGTGGGATTGCAGGATCATATGGTAGCTCTATTTTCAGTTTTTTAAGGAACCTCCATACCATTCTCCATAGTGGCTGTACCAATTTACATTCCCACCAACTATGTAGGAAGGTTCCCTTTTCTCGACACACTCTCCAGCATTTATTGTTTGTAGAACTTTTGAAGATGGCCATTCTGACTGGTGTGAGGTGATATCTCATTGTAGTTTTGATTTACGTTTCTCTAATAATCAGCGATGCTGATCATATTTTCATGTGCCTCTTGGTCATCTGTAAATCTTCTTCAGAGAAATGTCTATTTAGGTCTTCTACCCATTTTTTGATTGGGTTGTTTGCTTTTTTTGATATTGAGATGCTTGTAAATTTTAGAGATTAATCCTTTGTTGGTCACAACATTTGCAAATATTTTCTCCCATTCTGTGCGTTGTCTTTTTGTTTTGTTTATGGCTTCCTTTGCTGTGCAAAAGCTTTTGAGTTTAATTAGGCCCCATTTGTTTATTTTTGTTTTTATTTCTATTACTCTGGGAGGCAGATCAAAAAATATATTGTTGTGATACGTGTCAAAGAGTGTTCTGCCTAAGATTTCCTCTAAGAGTTTTATACTATCTTTCTTACATTTGGGTCTTTAACCCATTTTGAGTTTATTTTTGTGTATGGTGTTAAAGAATGTTCTAATTTCGTTTTTTTATATGTAGCTGTCCAGTTTTCCCAGCAGCATTTATTGAAGAGACTGTCTTTTCTTCATTGTATAGTCTTACCTCCTTTATCATAGATTAATTGACCATAGATGTTTGGCCAATACACCTAATTGACCATAGGTGCATTTCTGGGCTTTCTATCCTGTTCCATTGATCTATATTTCTGTTTTTGTGCCAGTACCATACTGTTTTGATGACTGTAGATTTGTAGTATAGTATGAAGTAAGGGAGCCTGATACCTCCAGCTTCATTTTTCTTTCTCAAGATTGTTTTGGCTCTTCAGGGACTTTTGTGTATCCTCAAATGAATCAGGGTGATATACCACATCAACAAATTGAAGAATAAAAACCATATGATCATCTCAATAGATGCAGAAAAAGCTTTTGAAAAAATTCAACACACATTTAAGATAAAAACTCTCCAGAAAATGAGCATTTAGGGAACATTTCTCAACATAATAAAAGCCATATATGACAAACCTACAGCTAGCATCATACTCAATGGGGAAAAGCTGAAAGCGTTTCCTCTAAGATCAGGAACAAGACAAGGATGTCCATTCTCACCACTTTTATTCAACATAGTTTTGGAAGTTCTAGCCATGGCAATCAGAGATGAAAATGATATAAAAAAATCCAAGTTGGAAAAGAACAAATAAAACTGTCACTGTTTGCAGATGACATGATACTATACATAGAAAATCCCAAAGATGCCACCAGAAAACTACTAGAGCTCATCAATGAATTCAGTAAATTTGCAGGATACAAAATTAATGCACAGAAATATCCTGTATTTTATACCCTAACAAAGAAAGATCAGAAAGAGAAATGAAAGAAGCAATCCTATTTACCATTGCAAAAAAAGAATAAAATACCTAGGAATAAACCTACCTAAGGAGGCAAAAGACCTATACTCTAAAGAATATAAAGCATGATGAAAGAAATTGAAGCCTACACAAGCTGATGGAAAGCTATACCATGTTCTTGGCTTAGAAGAATCAATATTGTCAAAGTGACTATACTACCCAAGGCAATCTACAGATTCTATGCAATCCCTGTCAAATTACCAATGGCATTTTCTTCATTATATTTTAATAGAAAAGCATTACAACAAACTTTAATATGTACAAGTTTAAAGAAACAATTATCTGATTGTATTTTGACTCTAGACTAGGTCCTTTGGATGATAAAAAGAAGAAATGCCCTCCCAAAACTTTTTGTCTCTTCAAGCATAATACATTGATAACAAAATTAATTATTATAGATTGATTACATGGTAGAATAATACCTGGGCATTCAACTGATAAAAGTGTGAGGGTAAAGACAGAAAATTCTAGGTGATGAGACCAATATGAGGACTTATGAATATACTGTACATGAGGAACAGCGAAAGAATCATGGTTAGAATCAATGGGAATAATATTGGAAAGGTTGAGAAGGTGCATACTGAAAACAGTAAAATCACTAAGAAAAGTTAGGATTTAGTATTTTTTGAAAAAAAAATAACAGATAATGACATTCCAAGCAGAGACATGGCAAAATAACAGTGATGCATAAACAACTTATAAAAGTGAATAAAATATTAAAATATGACATAATGCATACATATAAATATGACACATAGGTGTAAATGTAATACACACAATACATTATATACTATTTGTGTATAATGTACATAGTGTCCAATGTAGCTTATATATGAGATTCTTGGCATCCACTATATAATACATACATACAATTTAAAATGTACATTATAATTTATAGTCTATCTAACATTAATATCATTATATATACACATATACATGCATAATATGCTTTTACAGTTTCCAAGAAGGAACACATAGTATACAATTTGCAATTATACATACACGGGCTTCAGGAAGTAGAGTAGGCAATATCATGAAGAACAGCAAAGAGCTAGAAATGAGACCAGCTTGTCTGCCTGTGTTTCCTCCTAAGATATTTACTAATTAAGAACTTGTGGCTGAGAGGCTAAGCTTAACAGTATTAAGGAACTGAGAAGACAAAATTAGAGTGAGGTTCTCTATGTAGATGATCCCAACAATTTTGAGCTTATATCACTCCAAGCAGATAGCAAAAACATTAAGAAGCTATCATTCAAACACTTGAATTATATATGAATCTGAACCCAAAATATTTGTTAAATGCAAAGTGAATTTTAAAAATTGTGTACACATTAACATAGATTTCTAATTATTTTTATATTTTTGTCTTTTATATTCTATAAAATGATTAAAAAGTAGAGGTTCAAACCAAAATTACAAAATAGGACTTTATACTTCTTTACATATTTACTTTTTTGGTTAAATTTATATTTTCATATGGCTTCATATTACTTTCTAGCACCTTTTTATTTAACTTGGAGAACACTGTTCAGCCTTTCTTATACGGTAGGTCTAGTGGTGAAATTACCTCAGGTTTTATTTACTTGGAATATCTTAATTTTTCCCTCATTTTTTAAGGACACTTTTGCATTATAATAGTATTCATGGTTAACTTTTTTTTCCTTTCAGCCCTTTAAATATGTCATCCCAGTGCTTTCTGGTCTGTAGTGCTTCTGCTGAGAAATCAGCTGATTACCTTTGTGAGAATTGCTTGCATTTGACAAGTTGCTTTTCTATTGCTGGTTCCCAGATTCCTTATTTGGTTTTGACATTTGTCATTTTGATTATAATGTGTCTTAGCATGAGTCTCTTTGGGTTTACCCTACTTTGAGTTTTTTGAGCTTCTTGTATTTGTATATACACATCTTTTTCCCAAATCTGGGGAATTGTGGGCCATTATTTCTTCAAATAAGCTCTCTGCTGTTTTCTCATCCTGGACCCCTATGATATGCATAATTGATCATTTTTGTGGTGTTCCATAAGTCCCTTAGGCTCTATTCACTTTTCTTCATTCATTTCTACTTCTCAGACTCTATAATTTTAAATGACCTGTTTTCAAGTTCATTGGTTCTTTTTTCTGCTGGTCTAAGTCTGCTGTTGAAACTTCCTAGTAATTTTTTTTTTTCAATTCAGTTATTGTATTTTTCAACTCTATAATTCTTTTTAGTTCTTTTTTTTTATACGTAATTTCTGCTCCTTTGTTGATATTCTCATTTTGTTCTTATATATTTTCCCTGATTTCCTTTTTTGAATCTGTCTATGTTATTCTTTAAGTCATTGATTATATTTAAGACATCAATTTTAAAGTTTTGTCAAACAAATCTGAACCTAATTTTTTTTTAGGTTTGGTTTCTGGAGATGTATTTTATTCCTTTAAATAAGTCTAATTTCCCTGTTTTATTTTTGTATACTTTGTAATTTTTTATTGAAAATTAGACATTAAAAAAAATAGCTACATTTCCCAGTTTTGTGTACTGTCTCCATGCAGGTGAAATAGTCCAGTAATCAGCCCAGGATAAAAGATCAAAGTCTTTTAGGATTTTTCTGGGGAGGCATTTTCCCTGGACCTGTATATGGACTTTCTTCCCAATTCTCCCATATACACTGTGCTTTTTAATGTTTTAATTTAACAAAATGTCTTGCTTCTGCTTTTTCTCAGGACCTTAAATGGTCTATCATATTCCTCTCCACATAATCTCAGGCCACCAGGCACCTATGGGTATGGAGACCCCCTTGCAGCTCATACACACACATATTATGATGCCCACCACTCTTTTCAGTAGACTCCAACCTCATATACAAATTATATTTCTATTCCCATCAGTAATCCCAGTCAGGCAAGATAGATATCAGCAACTTGAGAAGACAATACAGTCAGTCCAGAGCATTGCAAACTGAAGAGCCAGGCGATAAATGGTTTTCTTCTGAACACAATGCACTGTGTTGGGGAGAATGTAAGACAAAGGCAAGCAAAGATGCCATAAAATTTCCTACAATTTTGAGTGTGGCTTTTTTCTTGGTTGGGGGTTTGTTTGGTTGCAGCCAATCATTAACTTTTTCCTAGAGTCCCCACAAAGCTATGTTGGTCCATATGTTGTACTTTAATTGGTATTTCCATTAGAGAGTGAGGGCCTGGATCTTTCTATTCTATCATCTTGATACACTGAATTCTGAACTGTTCATTTTTAAAATTTGTTTTATCTTTCTACTTAAGCTGGGCTAATTTTTATTTCCATTTCTATTTCCAGAATATTTGTGTGCTGAACTTTACTTATTTCATATCAAAACTGCTGTTCATCCTACCTAATATATTTTTTTATATTTTATGTTTGTTCTACTAGCTTTTTTTTCCATTTTTTTCTTCTGAGCATTTCTATCTTTGTTAGTCTGTAAACATATTTTTAAGAGCTGCTGCAAACTCCTAATGTGGTAACTCCAATGTTATCTCAGGGTTTATTTTCATTGGTCACTCTTTTTCTCAACTATGGATCACATTTCCCCCATTTTAATACTGAATCATATGCATAATACTTATGGGGTTATAGTCTCTTATCTCTATATTTTGACTTTTGTTCTACCAACTAGGTTACTTACCAGCTAGCCACTTTGAGACCATAGAGGCTTAGTTTCATTCTTTGTTAGACTTATCTCTTTTTGTTGCATCCTTAATCATAATGTAAAATATGCAGTTCAGAAACATAGCTTTACTCAAAACACATGACTCTTCTTGGGTTTCTTTGTGTATTCCAAGGTGCTAGTTAAGCCAGTACATGGAAAATTCAGTAATTGTCAATGAAATTGTAGGGTTTAAACTAAGATTTTGAGAGTCCTCCCACTGTGGTTTCTTTCTGCCTGAAATCTAACCCTACTTAAATTTCAGATACTGTGGTAGCTCTCAAAACACTCTTTCACATCTCAAGACATTAAGATTGTAAACTTCTATTTGAGTTCTAGCTAGCCATTGGATGATACAGAACTGAGGAATAGTTTTGGGGACAAGCCCAATAAACATGAATTTCACACACGGAATTTTTGTCCTTAAAAGGAGTAAACCAACTCCAATTTCAGTACAGTATTGGTCACTCACCAATGTCTTCAAATAGTATTTTTAAACAAATATTTGTTCCAAGTTTATAATTGCTACCTGCAAGAGGGTTGGCCTGATGCTGCATTGTCTGCTATTAATAAAAATAATGACCTGTTAAATATCAGTTTGCCTTTATATGGAACATCCCAAATAGGAATAGCAGGAAGATATGGAAGTGAAGGATATATTCAGAAAAATATAATATTTCTAAAGTTAATAATTGTCAATAAGCACAAGTTAGTTCAGGTGAAGAGGTAGTTTAATTTTCTGATATTTTCCAAATTATTTGATTCTAGATAACAACATATTCTTGATATGTTTATAATCATAATGAAGAAAGGAGGAAGTTATAATGACATGATTTAATTTTGAAATCAGTACAATGTAACAGGAATTTATAATTACTTTAAAACTTCTACATGCTTTTGAAAATATGGCAATGAACACGTTTCTTGATATTGGAGTAATGGTATTAATAGAATTTTCTCAATAACTTGAAAGCACTTTAACAAAATGGTGTCCATATCAACTTTAAGATCTCAAAATAAACATTTTCCAAGAAGTGTAATAATAATAGTGATCTAGATTTGCATTCACGATTTCTGACAGAAATGTATTTCCCATAGAGCCCTATACTAAAAGTCAGCCATCGAATGTTAGTGAGCTGGATTCAGTGACCATTTTTGAGTTGTAAGGGTAATCAGCAGTTGACATCAAAACTGAAATTCATTGACTATTTCTTAAGTACAACACTAATATGTAAGTAATAATTACATCATCACACCGTCATTTGACCTGATTTGGATTTCAATTCTTCTTGTTTATTATGTTTACATGTGAGACATTTTTCTTATTATTTATTCTAAATAGAGTAATTCTTTGTGTCACAATATTGCTTCTCTGTTACCAATTTTTTTGTGTATGGCCATTTTCTTCTATTTTGTTTGTCATATTAAAGAGAAAAAAAGTTTTTTTCCTTTTCTTTATTTTATAAGTGACAGTTAACTTTACCAAATGCATTGTTTGAGGTGTACTTGCCAAAAGAAGCCATTTTTGGCACCTAGCAAAAAATATGGAAATTGCTTTGTGACTATACCCACATCCAATTATCATAAATTGTTCTTAACCTGAGATTGCATAAATAGATATGATGGACAGATGCAAAAGATTCACTGAATACCTCCAAGTTACTTGTAAAATATTAGAATTGGAAGTGATATCAGCCAGAGCTATTCACTGATGTGCAGGCATCATGGATTGAAAAACTACTTGTGGAGACAATTGTTTTTAAATAATTGTCCCAAAACAAAAATTGTTTTTAAATCTACTGTAGAAAATAAATCCCATACTTACAATTTTAATAAGTATGTTAAAGAAAACAAACAGTAGGTGAAATAAAAATAATATTACTCATTCTTTGGTCTACTTTAAATAATAAGTAACATCTGTAACATTTTTAACATCTGTAAGTATTTTTTATTGTTGTTATAAAAGAAAACATGATGTTTCTGGATGAGAGGTAAAATTATTATTCCTTATAGCAATTACATGCATCCTTTCCTCATGCCTCATATTTTTCTACTTTATGACAATGAGATGAGGGCATATGTCACTCTTCCTGTGAAACAGCAGTTTCTTGCAACACAGAAAAAATGACTCTGGAAACATATATAGAATCTGGACACCTGCCCCCTCTCCTCTGGAAAGAGTGACAGAAACTTGTGCTACCTAATATCTAACAATCCTTTGAAGGACAAATGCATGGCTTTAGCTTACCTCCCTTTGAAATAAAAGCTTATCTCTGGGAAGATGAAAATCTCCCAGAAATCTTTCACCATCTTACAGTTGCCCACATTTTAGTCATCCTTTGACTTCCAACGTTTGTCTTTTATCTCAGATTGCTATTAGTTTTTGCTCAGCAAGTCCTGACTGAAGAAATTAGAAGATACTCATATTGCTTCCCATCAAGATACAATAGTACAAGCTGAAATAATTATAAATGCATAATAGTAAGATGTATGGAAAATCTTTCCAATAAGTCAGAAATTCACAGACTTGATGTAGAAAAAAAATCAAAAACCTATATGTGCTTTAAGAATTTCAAGAAAATTAATTTAGTTAAAGTATAGAAGAAGATAAGTCTATTGAAGAGATTTTGATGAAAACTATGTGACTAAGCCATGGAGGTGACATTTATGGACAGAATGGAATAGATACAAAATGAAATGTCTTTCCCAGTATCAACAGAATATCTCCTGATATATGAACAAATCATCATGTAAATTAATACTATTATCAATTCACTATTCTATTATCATAATATCCTCTTGCCTCTTTTCTCCAACCTCAGCCTTGTCACTGTTAATTGATATCAAAATTAACTTAGTAATGATCTTTCTAAAAAGATTTGTCTGAGAAAATTAAGCACCTGCTTGAAATCCTTGAAATCTACACAGTTTTCACATTTTCCTTCCTTATCTGATTGTTGCCTACCTCACTTACCTAATCTACTTATCTGACCTCCCAACCTGTCCCATTTACATTTATTTTTTGAGCAACATAGTTTATCATGTGCATTTATTCTTTAAATGACATGAATATTCTAAAATTAATTATGATTTAAACCTGTTTGGATAATTTTTTCCCTGCTTATAACATCTTCCACTCATATTTGTTAATCTAGCTTTTTCACATGCCCTTCAAATTTCAGATCAGTCTTTGCATCCTCTAGGAAAAGTTCTGGGTATGGTTTAAAAATCTTAACTCTGTGATTTCTTGACATTCTCTTTGTTTCATTTTCTTAATATTTAACTAGACATGATTTCCCTAAAGATAATTTTATTTTTTAACTTTAGGGTCATTCTCATTTGCAGACTCATAAGAATTGCTCAAAGAATATCTATTGAATGAGGCAGCAAATTAATGTCTAAATAAACTGTTCAATTGAGCAAAGGATGCATTTATTGGTTACGTAATATGTGCCATCACTATGTGAAGGGCAATGGGAAACATTTATTTTTTTTAAATGTGAAAAATAAACAGTATGAAACACTTTTACTAACAGCTTTTGTCAAGAATGTATGTGTTGAAGAAATTCTGAACTATTCATTCTTCTGAATAGAGATGATATTAACTAACTTAGCTATTTTACCTACCTCTTGTTATAAATATATATGAAATGTCATTGCCTTTGTACAAATGCACTACAATTTATTTATACATTAAAATGTTGATTTATACATTAAAATGTTGATACACTTGTTGGGTACTTGGGGGGTTACTACAGATGTCTTTTATGAACAAGGTTATATGTACAACAGGGGACATGTGAATGAACTGGCTATTATCATTTGGAGTAGCAAAGCTGGGTCATAGATTATCAATATGGTCAAATTTGGTATATACATTATACAGCTATGAATATTTACTTCAATACTATAGGGACAATAGTTTACTAAATATTTACAGGTTACTATATATAGAGTACTACAGTACTATAATTTACTAACAACAGTGTAGGAAAACTCATTTCTTTATATCCTCACCAATGCCTGCGCTATTGTCTTTCAATTCTCAATTTTCCAATTACAATGACTTTCAGCAGATTTTTATATATTTCTCAAATATTTAAGTATCTTCATATATGAATTACCTGTTCAGTTCCTTTTCAACTTTGTGCTTAATTTTTTTCTTACTGATTTTGGGAAATATGTATATATTATGAATATTTCTCTTTAATTTTTTTTTCTTAACAACAAGCCCTACTATCCATTTTTCCAAACTTTTGATATTAAAATAACTATATCTTCATAGGAAGGTGAAAAGATAGTACACATAAGTCCTTTGTACTTTCACTTAATTTTCTCCAATGGTTATACCTTACATAATTATAGTACAATATTAAAAAACAAGAATCTGTCATAGGTTCAATGTGTGTGTATAATACCATGTCATTTTATCACATGTGCAAATTTGCACAACCACTACTGCAATCAAGATACAGAACTATATTATCAACACAGCTGGCTCATTAGAACTGAGCCATGGTAAAATTCTTACTCTCCACTAGACCTCCTCTGAAACCCCCTAGAATGTAGTAGAGAGCTGCCTCATTTCCCTCAAGTGAAGGTAGAAGCCCAAGTTCCCTAACTGATCTCCACTGACACTATAAGAAGGAACCCTTCCACTGACACTTAGGAATCCTAAGTGTCACTTACTGCCAGTGTGAATGAATGCCTCAGCTCCCTACTTGTCATCTCTGACACTACCCTGGTGAGGAAATTGTGTTGCTTCATTACAGCCTGGCAAAGATGGAAGTCTGCACTCTCCACTCAGCCTTTGGGGTGGGGTCACAATTTCTTCTGTGGAGTTTGCCTGGAATAGAGCAGTTATTGTCTAAAAGTTTTCTTTCTTACCAAACTTCCCCTTTCCTGTTATTTTTTTTATCAATATTTCGATTTTTTTTTTTTTTTGGCTAGAAAGAAGGTTATACAAAAGACTATTCTTATACCATTACTCTGTAGTGCCAGCTTTTTTATAAATCAACTCTCAATATTTTTAGATTCCATTATATTCCATTGTTCTATTTATTTATCTTATACATATGTCTTACTTTATTAATTATATAACAAGTCTTGACTTCAGGCAGAGTATATCTGTTTCTCTAAAATTTATTTTATTAATTTTGGTCTTCTTAATTTATCTCAATATTTTAGCTTAGATATGTTGTACATTTTTCTTAGAATGATTCCTAGCCCACTTAATTCCTTTCCTTCTTTGCTTATTTTCCATAAGTGAACTTATTGGCAATATGATAAATCATATTTATGGAATTAAAACTCAATATTGAAAAGATTTCTCTAAATGGATTTGTATATTCAATGGAATCACAAACAGGTTACTGATAAGTTATCTATTTTATATTAAGACAGATATTAGGGGGAAGAAGATTGAAAATATTCACATTTCCCCTTAACATTGTAAAATATTAAATGTTATTGAAAATGTATCCTATCATATTTCAAATCATCTTTTTTAAAGCATCCTTGTACTGATTGGTAGTTTGAATAGAGTCCAGTTTATTTTAATACATACGTTGATAAGGACTGAGAGAACTTCAATTTTCTTCTCAGTTAATTTATTTGTTATCTGATTCCCATAAGCAAAATTACTGATACAAGACAAGAAAGCTTTATGAAAAGAAGATGGTAGATTTTGGAAGTCAAGACGCCTTTCTACTCCTACCCTCCTCACTGATGGAGTTAAGGCTAATCACACCTTTCTGGCCTTTGGGGGTTAGCTGATATAGTGTGAAGGCTCCCTGTGATAGATGAGAGTTTTCAGATTCCAGCTGAGTGGCTGGAAAGAACAGTGCTTAAGAAGAATCTACACTTATGTGGAGAGCCAAGATAGTACATCAGAAAAATAATGATCTGTCCTAAATCCAATTTGATGTTCATTCTGTAACAAGAGCAGGGAATTTTAGTAGAAACTGAAGTAAACTATGAACCTAACTTTTTAGCTTTTTCTCTTAGCAATTTTTAAATTTCTCAAGGAAGAATATTTTTTCCTTCAAATTTGTATTTATTCAATGAATAATCCACTATTTAAATCTAGATCCACACATGAATACATTATTGGAAAGGACATTTGATAAAATAAATAACACAGGAATGTAAGTAGGGACAACAGGATTTTGGTATCACCATTGTAAAAACTGTTTATGTCAACACACAATCCATACAAACCATGCTGTATGGACTTGGGCTAAACGTTTAATATCCATGGGGCTCACTTTTCCAATGTAGCATATGAGAACTTGGCAGATATAAACAACAAAATTCTTTCTGATTGGGAACATTCATCTATTCACTTCCTTCTAAGCATTTTAAGCATCTTTCCCCAAACTGTTTGCTCTCAATTTAAAGCATACTCTTATAGGGCCAGGAGTAAGCAATGGATTCTTTTATTCTTTTTACAAATTTTAAATTAAAAACAATGAAATCAGTGGAGCATGGTAGTGGCATAAATAATGCTGAATGAAGATTATAATTAGACTATTAACTCAAGATGGGTAATTGAGAGAAGATTGTCTATTTCTCTTCTCTCATTTTTAGTGTCATTTCTAATCCCCTTAGCTCCTTATACTACTATGTACAGATTTAACAATCTAGATCTTCATTAATTTTTCACTTGTCAACCAGTCACTTTTACCAAATCACCTGGAAGCTGTTTGTTTTGAATCAACTGATGAGTGAATAATTTTTAAATTCATGGTCTATTCATGGACTTCCTTGCTTTTGCCAAAGAAGATTAAGGTGCAATTGTATGTGTGTGTGTGTGTGTGTGTGTGTGTGTGTTTAAAAGAAAGACAATTAACATGAGAGAAAGCTACAGGTATTGAAAGAGAAAAAAAGGCCTTACTTCTATGAAATTCGTCTCATTTATCTTCCTTCCCATTCTATCCTAGTTCCTTCATTTTTCTCCCACCAAAATGTAATATTAGCATGGTTTAGTGTTTCCCAGTAGGAAGAACTGTAGTTGTACATTCAAATTCCTCAAACCAAAAAGCAATCAATACACTATGGCCGGTATGTTGTTCCTGAAGAAAATTGTTTTTGTGCTTCTTAAAGGAAGAACAATGAGTATCAGTGAGAAGAAAAACCCAGCCATGGAAGTAACTGTATTTATCTTTCCTCAAGAGGAAAATTAAACAAAAAAGTTAACTTTAAAACAATGATTAACTTAAATCTCTTTCATGAGCATTATATATGGTCTTTCTAAGGGAAAAATCATGTCAGTAACCTACAAAGAAGGTAAGAAAATGTTATGTAAAAGAAAATGTGGATGTTCAGTGCATTCAAATTATATACACAAATTGGTGTTCAGTTTAAGTATGGGTGCCTGTGTTTTCTTTTCTTTTCTTTTTTTTTTTAATGTGTGTGTTAAATATGCAATAGGCTGGCAGTAATGGAAGCCTAAAATTAAAATTACAATATGATATTTTCCAGTTTGCTAACACTAAATTGACCCTAAAGCATTTAACATAAGATGAAGTGGGACACAATCCTTAAGGGAAAGAGCATCTTTTGACTCTCTTACGCTTCCCTATATGCTGATATCTGAAAGATAATTAATACATTTGTATATGAGTAGAATGACTTTTGGAATAAATAGCATTTTTAGAAACTATGTGATGGGTTGAGATAGTCACAGTTGAAGTTGATTTCGGGTGAAATTCTCAATGCAAAGTAAATTCATCCTGAGAAAATTGTGGTTCTGAAGGTTCAGAAATCAGGGAAATTTGACATTGTGTGCTGGTGGTTATAATTTATCGTGACATAATCACTTGAAATGGGCTTATGTTAAGAGAATAATACACTGAACAGAAAGTTTTCAACAACAAATCAAATATATTTGTCTGCAACAAAACAAAGGTAAATTGAAACAGCTGAACTCTGATAAACCTTATTTATTTTCCTGCCCCACTTGGGACACATAACCTAAACTGACAGCTTTGGTAGAACCTGGAATACTGGAACAGTTAGGGGGGATCGGGGGGGTGATTGAAAGATTGAAGGTCATCTCAAGAATTCTCTGCGATAGAAACATGTGAGGGGACTTTGATGAATTACTCTGACTTAAGGAGAGATGGGGGAGAAGAGAGAGAGAGAGATAGGAGTTGATTGTATTTCTCCCCCAAACTAATCAAAGAGATCATATCACCAATTACACAGGCTTTATCTAATTTAAAGTCATTAGCAATATTATGTGCTAAGTAATCTAGTTCTATTTTATAGATCATGTGAGTAAAAAAATGTTGCCTACCATATCAGTAAATAAAGGATGTTGCAGCCCTTAAGCCATCACATTACAGCCATCCCGATGGTAAGCTCTGAGGGAACTCAAGATAGAAACAGGATACTGACCATCAAGCCATCAGCCACTGCAGACACCCTACCCCACAAAGTTGCACCCTGAGGAGATTCAGAATAGGAAAACACAGGATACTGGCCCCAGATATCTGAGGTACATATCAAAGGAATGATTTCAATGAGCCCTGATTTTGCATCTTTCTGTGCGTAGAAAAGCACTAAATTCCTTAACTTGAGATATTTGGTTTTCTTTACTTAACAGTAATCTTTTGATGTTCTGACTACCTGGTCTTTGTTTCAAAAACTCCTATATATTCTTGCTCCTGCCTTACCTCTTCAGAGTAGTCTGTCCGAGGTAACTGAAAGGCTGTGTCCTGGGCTTAAATCTTCAGTTTAGTGTGCCAAATAATACGTAATTCTCAACTTTTAGGTTGGGCATTTTTTTCAGTCAACAATCACCATATGATATACAGGGCCAGAACTAGGGTGAGGTGACAGAGACATGTCTCTTGAGTGTAAAATTTAAGGGGTGCCAAAGCACACAGTAATCAAGATAAATATTTTAACACAATTTTTTTAATGGAAATTAAAACAAAAAGCCCCTGATGAGCAAAAGATCAAAATTTTAATTAATGATAGAATCAGTATATGATTATTTATGCATTCTAAAGAAATTTTCCTGTCTAGTTCATTACCTTGCAGGTTCATGATAAAGCCCTCATTCTAAACAGTTTCATAACTTCAGAACATAAGAGCACAAATGTAGCATCATTTCCCAATTTCCTTAGTGTATGTAAGTTCGCAGCAAAATATGCCTGGTCCTCCTCAGTTCCACAGAATCCATTGTTTGACGGCTGCAATTCTAAAGCATAGTTACGGAAAATCAGGCACTTGTGGAACTTCTCTTTTTACTCCCCTTCCTTAGTTTTTTTCCTTAATTTTATTTCCCTCTCTTCTGGTTTCAGTTGATGCTGTTAAGAAGTCTTCTTCAGTCTAATTTGATTTTCCTCTACAATAGAAAATAAGAGTAGGTCATCTAGTTTCTATCTCTGACTGTTAATGATATTATTTTTGGTTTCTGTGTTCAATAGATTTATAAACATATATCTAGATTTGGATTTGTTTTATTTAACCCGATTAGGATATATCGTTCTTATGACTGAATGTAAGTTCATGTGCCTGATGCACAGTGAAGCCAAGCAAACTGAAACGTCAGAGTTGGAGCAAAGAAAGGTTTGTTGCAAGGGCCAAGGAAGGAGAATGGGTGGGTGGCTCATGCTTAAAAACCTAAACTCTCCAAAGGGTTTCAGCAAAGCATTTTTAAAGGCAAGGTGAGGGAGGGGCAACCCAGGGTATATGATCAGCTCATGCACAATTCTCTGACTTCTTGTTGGTGATCAATCCTTAGGAGCAAGAAGGCCTGGGACTTGCATGCTCATGATCATCAAGTAGTTCATTTCTTCCATTTTGTTGTGGTTTTAGCATCTGAAAAAACTCAGGAAATATGCATCAGGTACTATTATCTAGGTACTTCAGAGAGGAGCTACAGCAGAGGACATGGGGAAGGGGCCTGTCCTGGGAAGGCCACATTGGGTTCTACTCAGTTACATTCTCACTGGATATAAGGACTCACACTTTTCAAGTGTTCCAGGAAGTTTCTAGTTATTATTTCATCAAAATGTGGTTGTTATCCATTCTTTTTATTTTTTCCTTCTGGATTTACATATAGACTGACACACAGGCTTACATACATATACACAGACTTATTTTTCCATCCTATCATCTATATCTCTTTACTTTTTATCCATATTTTATTTTCCTGTGTTGTATATCAATCATTCACAATTTATCTCTTAAGCTCTATATAATCTATTTTTCATAATTCCACTAAGGTTTGATTTTTCACAATTAAAAATTTCATTTGTATAGGTGTCACTCTGTATCAAATTTGCCTGTTCATTTTGACAGCCTCTTATGTTTTATTCATTTATCTAATTTATCTAGTTAAGTATTTTATCTAATTAAGCATTTAGCTAGTTAAGTATTCCAAAGACATCTCCTCTAAATTCTTTATCTCACTTTGAATATCCAAACCTCCTACTGATTGTTTTTTCTTCTCTCTCTCTCAGCATTTTGTGTATTCTTGATAATTTTTGGTTATGAGTCTATTTTTTGTTTTGTTTTGTTTTTACTGTGAGACTCCTATATACCTGTATTGGGGGGAAAAAAGATAATTTTCTTCTTCCATGGACCACAGAGGAACACTAGCCAGAAAATACTAAGAAAAGTGTACAGATCAAATGTGAAAGCCACAGATTCAACTGCACCTCTTTGCAAACTCAAATCTACATGACAGAAAAGATTATAGGGCTACATGTTCTCTAATCATTTCAGCTCTTTGTATCTGCCTGTAGCTTAGACTCCCAGCCCCTCAAATAGGCTTTTTTTGGGGGGGGTGTCTTTGAAGATCTCTTCTGCCACTCCTAGGTACAAAAATGTTACAAAGAAGGTGTCTTATCCATGACAAATTTGTTCTATAGGCAGAGGTGCTTCCAAGACACCCAGGTTGCCCTACACACATAAGTAGTTTATTTCTTCTATTTTTATCAAATTTGGCTATGTTGATTTCATTTTGTTTTTGGTTTAGTGCAACTCCCTTATTGATAAATTTCAGTAAATTTGAATTTCAATATTTCTCAATAGACGTAGGTATTAAAATCATCTGGTCCTAGAATTAATTCAGAGGATAGTTCTTTAGTGAAATTTTAATTTTTGAAAGGTTAATTATGTATTTACATTCACAATATCTTTTGTGTTCAACATAAGTCGTTTGTAATTAAGTAAATCATTCATGTCACTGAGAATTTTACTTTTAATTCTATATTCTTGAGAATATAATTTCCATCTTTTCTTCTCTAAATGTCTTTGGTATCTCTGTAGAATTTTCATCCTTAATATAATTTTGAGGAGTTTTTTGGTGTTTTATTTTTTTTTTTTTTGCGGTATGCGGGCCTCTCACTGTTGTGGCCTCTCCTGTTGTGGAGCACAGGCTCTGGACGCACAGGCTCAGTGGCCATGGCTCACGGGCCTAGCAGCTCCCGGCATGTGGGATCTTCCCGGACCGGGGCACGAACCCGTGTCCCCTGCATCGGCAGGCAGACTTTCAACCACTGCGCCACCGGGGAAACCCTGGTGATTTTTAAAACATTTTTGATTGGATTGGCTAGACATTTATTTATTTATGGAAATAATTCTAAGCTTTGTTTGCCAGTTCTACTTTTCCCTTCTTTTTTAAAATGAGTTCATATATCCTTTACTGATTTCTTCTCCATCTCCAGGCATATTTTGGTTCACTGTTAAAATATCTTGTTTTAACAAGCTAAATTATTTCTTCTGAGCATTCCTGAAAGTCATGCCATGTAAGTTTTGATAGTATCATTATTATCTAAGTGGCAATGCAAATCCTGTCTTTGCTCCTCTTCTTATTGTCTCTATGATCTTTGTCATGTTACTTTTCTGTACCTCAGTTTACACTTCTGTAAAGTAGGACTGATAATAATAACTATCTCATAGAGAAGTCTTTAGGATCAATGAAGTAATAAATGTAAATAAAGTCTGCCAAGCAGTAAGGTCTATAAAATATTAAATTTAATTGGTATTATTGGTATTATTATAGATAACTTTAATTTGCTTATTATGGGACTCTCTTAAGTAAGTATCTATGGTTTAGCTCTAGTGTTCTCTATTTTTGCTATTAATTGTAATGTTATTTGCACTATAATTAGGTAATTATTCCTACCTTATTCTTTATAGCTATTTATTTTGATTTTTAAATGGGCCTTATATATAATTTGCTTAAATATTAGTTTCACAGGGACTTCAAAGGAATGTGTACTGTGTATGTGTTTGTAAACTTTTCCTTTTACATCATTTAAATCTTGTCTATTAGTATATTTTTATGGTAAGGCTATACTTACAGATATCCTTTCTCTTCAGCTTCCAGACACATGGGGTGTGGAGTTAGGAGTGGAGCTTATACACCTAGTTCTGGTCAACAAGCTATTAGCAGAGATAATGTGGACTATGTTAGGTTTCAAGCATTTAATACTCACCCCAGTTCTCTAGCCACCTCTTTTCTTCTACAACAAAAGTGGAGAAAGTCTTGTCTTAAAATATTAAGTCAAGATATCAAGCAGCCTGGATTACTGAATCATCATATGGAGGACAATGGCTTTGAAGAGTCACTAGGTTTGCAGGGGACTTTGAGTGAATGAAATACAATTTTTTTTTAAATTATTAAACCATAAAAATTTTGGGATTACTTATTAGCTACAGTAGGGTGAATGTCTTCAAAACTCAACTTGGTTTGGAACTTGAGGACAGAACATATTTGAATTATTGAGAGGTGAGGGGCAGGTATGTCAGACCAGAGGGTACAAGTAAAGGTGCTGAGGAAAAGGTGTAGAGATCAGCCTAGCAGCATCTAGAGGGCAAGCATTTGTCCTGGTCAAAGATGGCATGGGGATTGGCCTCCACAAGAGAACCTGATTCCAGGATTTTCACCTGGCCAATTCTGCAGGACAGAGAACACAGTGAAAGTCATCTGCAAGAAATGAACACAGGAGAAATATATAGCACGGAATGGTTTCTTTACTCTGATCTAAGAGTATGATTTAGGGCATTTGATTACAGTTTGCTAAGGATTGCTGCTCTTCAGAGAAAAGCAAAACTATGCAGGTAGTAGTGACTATTGATTTTGGCACAACAATTACCAGAAGAGTTTATAAGTCAGCTATTCATCAAAGCCGGAGGAAATATTACACACATATCACATATTAAAAGAAAACAACCCCAAACTTATGTCCTTGATGCAGTCTAAAAACTGGCACCAACTGAATTTTTCTAAGGTCCTTACAACCTCAGATAACAACCTTACAAAAGGATGCTCAAAGCCCAGGTGATCAGGATATTCAGGAGAAAGTCTAGTGCCATGGTAGCTGCTTACCTTTTAATGATCAAACTCAATGGAGTAAAATTTATATATATTTATATATATATATATATATATATGTGTGTGTGTGTGTGTATATACACATATATATATGTGTATACACATATATATAATATTCTATAATGTTATATATAGATAGGATCATCTAATAGGTCTTTGAATAAACGATCATCTCCCATGTATGTGGTCTGACTGTGCAGGAAATTTGAATCTGTCAAATGCACAGTGAAATTGCCAGGAACTCTCAAGAAAGACAATTATCATGTGACATAAAAAATCGTATTTCAAAAGACAAAGTAGATATCAGAGTTTATAAATAAGGAAAGCCTCTTCATTCCAGAAAGGGTTGGGAAGGAAGGATGTGATCTAAAACTTTAAATGAAAGGAGAAAAAATAATCTTATAAGAATACTAAACTATAAATTATAAATTTACATTTTTCTTCTTACATTTAAATACCATGTCTTTCATTCTTTACTGAAAATTATAACATGATGGAGGAAGAAAGTTAGAATGTTCCATGAAAAATTATGTATTATTTTCTTTCAGAATCTGTGAAAGTGGCTGTGGATGACTAAGACTGATAGAGTCTTTGCTATAAGGGTGATAGTAAAGGCAACACTTTCACAGTGGCATTCTCCACAACATGGCCATTCTGTTACACCTTTAAGACATGCATAAATATCTACCCAAGGTTGATTATTTCACCTTCAAAGAGATTCCACTAGAACTATGCTTTGGAACTTAAAAAAAATGTTATTGAAATATACTTTATAAATAACATTGTGTTAGTTACAAGTGTACAGCAAAGTGATCCAGTTTCATTGTAGAAATGTTTATTTAGGTCTTCTGCCCATTTTTTGATTGGGTTTTGTTTCTTTTTTTGTTTTTTGTTTTTCTTTTCATATTGAGCTGTATGAGCTCCTGGATTTTTAATTTATCAAGACCCATTCCTTTTGTTCTAAGATTAACTAGATTCTAAATCTTTATTTAGGCTCTCCTCCTACATGAAGTATCTTCTTACTTAGTTAAGATCAATCTTTTGAATAAATATCTTAGTCTCTAGTTGATCGTTATCAAATATAACTTTAGCTTACCTAGCTCAGAAGGGATAGTTCATGGTGAATAGTCCAATATTCAGTCCAAGAAAGGAAAAGTAAATTTATATAAGCTGATTTAAGTGGAGCCTTTTTCTTTTTTGTGTGATGTTTTCTTATATTTCTTAAAAAATATCTTGCTTCTAGGTTTGTTATTTCTATCCTATTTTGACTTATTCTTGTGTATCCTAAGCTATTTCTATCTGCTTAGTTGTAACCAAGATTTTTCTGTCAGCTTTGTTAACAAAGTACAGAAACTTTCCATTAAAATAAAGGAAACATTTTAAACACAGGGTCTAAAAATAACTAAAACTGCTGTTATTAAGTGTTTTGGTTTTAAGAGAAGAAACAGTAAGTACAATATCTTGAAGGAAAGGAATTCTGTTAATCAAAAACATTCACATTTTTGACACAGGCCCTGGTATTATGGATAAAATACCCAGGAGCAAAGCTTAACACTGTTCCTTGCTGTATCATCTAGAGTAAGGCCTTTAATTGCTCTGAGATGGTCATCTCATAGAATTGCCTTTAAGAGTACATGCTCTAGTTGAGTATATTGTATTAAAATTATTTTATGGCAATTTTGAAAGAAAGAAAAGCATATTTAAGGAAAATGACCTTTTATATGCCATATAAATACCCAACCCAGTTCACCTTTAAATGGAATGCCAACAAGTGACTGGCAAGATTCTACTATAATTTTATTGTATTACAAGTTTAATAGGTAATCTTAATTGTCACTGTGGTTAGGAGTAGTTTACTAGGACAAATGTTTTATATTTATAACTCGATGCCTTAGGGTTCTTTTATTTTCACATTATATACAGAGCTAAAAGATTATGTGAATATATGTAAAATTATCTAAAAAGGTAGAGGGTTTGAGATCATTATAAAGCCAAGAAAGCCTTGAAACAGAAATAGAAATACGTTGGTTTAATGTCTCGCTTTTGAGCTGTGTGCAAAAGATGCCCTGGCAACAAGAGATTAAATGTGTAAGTTTGAGATCACCAAGCAACGTGTTATATCCATAAGCTTCTGCTACTAAAATCTCCAAACAAGGGAGAGGAATACATGGGATATGAATTATTATTTCCAAATATAATTATGAATCATTCATAGGTTCAAAATAAATAAGTGTGTTTTTAGGGAGGACAGTATATTCTTAAAGAATTTAGAGCTGTATGTGTGTGCTTACAACATTTTATTCCTAGTTTACCTTTTGTCCATTTTCACTCAGGCCTTTCCCTTCCCATTGTAGAGAATTTGCCTTGAAGAACCAAATCTGTCAAATCATGACAAATATCTTACCAGCTGGTCTTTTACATACTTGCTAATGGAAAATAATAGTTGCCATAAATAGAGTTATTCAATTAACTCTCCCCCTCACCAATGAGGCCAGAATTCCTGCTACTTCCCTGATCAATATAGGAACAGTTTTCCTGAGTTCTTTGTTCCGCCTGTGTTCTATACATTAAATAACTTGTTTTCTTTTTGGCACAGTTTCTATTTATCACAACTGTTCCCATTTCCTTCCTCACTAGTCTTACCCTCAGGAATCTACACTCTATCCACTCCATCATGCATTGGCTCAGGAATCTTCCAAAGTCTGAATAACTTGATCAATTAATCTTTATGGGGTGTTTAAAATAATGTTATTGCAAGATTAATATACAATAACTTTGGTTTTGATGTGAAGCATCAAGGTTATACTTATTTTTGCTATAGAATCTTTATAATAAGCCTTATAAATAGGTATTCCTTAATTGAGGAGTCACTCTAGACTTCTGGAATAAGCGTATAAGAACATAATCTTAGCTAAGTGTTTTTTGATGGGAATTTGTATACACATTTTGCAGTGAAATCCTAAAAGAAAAGTGTGTTGTTATGCTTCTCTTGTTGATATGCTTTCTTAGTGTAGGTGCTACTTGAATAAGGACATTGTTGATGGCAATACTGTCTAATGTGATTGCTTTTCTAGTTAAAGCAGCATATGGAAGTCCTGTCACAACATTTCGATTGTCTCCGGGAAGATATGGAACTTAAATCAGTGCCTAATTGTTAGATGCATATACTGCTGTCAAATTATATTATTTTCCCCACTGAAACTGATAAAAAATTGAAATATTAAATCTAATATAATTTTAATATAGTTAGAACAAAAAAGAGAATACTCCTAAAAGGTGCTCTACTGACATGTTCATAGAAGTTATTTTATAATAGAGAAAAAGTTTAACAAATGTTAATATTATAAGTATCCCAAAATAGTGTGACATTTGAACTCTGGCATGCTCAATGGAATAGTATGCAGACATTAATAAAATGATGACATCATAATCTTGAACAGACACTTATAGTGGAATATGACTAAAGCATGACCTCACTTGAAGAACAAATGTACACATTAGAAAAATAAATCAAAGGAAATCAGACCTTAAAATCTGACTGACCTACTTTTCACCATGGTCTATTAAACTTCTGAACTGTGACCACCTGTTTTAACGTAACCTAGCTATCCGTACCATGAATTAAGATGATCTGAGTCAACATGACTTAGTTATTTGGTCCAGGGAAACTTTTCCTGGGAAGGACTAACCTGTTAACCAATAAATAACCTTACTGTTTGCATCAGGAATCCCATGCAGATCAATTATCTGATATAGTAATCTCCTTGGAAAACAGCCCCCTTAAGAAGCAACTGTTTAATTTCCAAGACTAACTTCAACAGCCTCAGCTTTCTATGTCTACCAATCTTAAACTATTACATCAAAAATTTTGTCTAGTCCCCAGCAGTTCCTCTCCCTGGAAGACCTACATTTGAGTCAGACCTCAAGTCCTATAAATATTCATTTTGACTCCTTACTTAGACATTACTGTCTTTCACTTTGTCAAGGTATTCCCCCTTACTGTTGACAGTTCTAGCAAATTTAGTTCCATTTTACTAATATATTATAGTTTGGGGAGCTCAATTCAATGATTTTATTTTAATTTTTATTTTACTTTTTAAAATTTTTATTGGAGTATAGTTGATTTACAATGCTGTGTTAGTTTCAGGTGTACAGCAAAGTGAATCAGTTACACATATACATATATCCATTCTTTTTTAGAATTCCTTCCCATTTAGGTTAACACAGAGCACTGAGTAGAGCTCCCTATGCTATACAATACATTTTCATTAGTTATCTATTTTATAGATAGTAGTGTATAAAAATCAATCCTAATCTCCCAATTCATCCCACCCACTTCTTTCCCCTTTGGTAGCCATAATTTTGTTCTCTACATGTGTGATTCTTTTTCTGCTTTGCAAATAAGTTCACCTGTACCATTTTTCTAGATTCCACATATAAGCGATATTATACAATATTTGTTTTTCTCTTTCTGACTTACTTCACTCTATATGACAATCTCTAGGTCCTTCCATGTCTCTGCAAATGGCACTATTTTGTTCCTTTTTATTGCTGAGTAATATTCCATTGTATATATGTACCACATTTTCTTTATACATTCTTCCATTGATGGACATTTAGGTTGCTTCCATGTCCTGGCTATTGTAAATAGTGCTGAAATGAACATTGGGGTGCATGCAACCTTCTGAATTCTGGTTTTCTCTGGATATATGCCTAGAAGTGGAATTGCTGGGTCACATGGTAGTTCTATTTTTAGGATTTTAAGGAAACTCCATACTGTTCTCCATAGTGGCTGTACCAATTTACATTTCCACCAGTAGTGTAGAAGGGTCCCCTTTTCTCCACACCTTCTCCAGCATTTATTGTTTGTAGATTTTTTTGATGATGGTCATTCTGACCTGTGTGAGGTGATACCTCATTGTAGTTTTGATTTGCATTTCTCTAATAATTAGTGATGTTGAGCAGCTTTTCATGTGTTTGTTGACCATCTATATCTCTTCTGTAGAGAAATGTCTTTTTAGGTATTCTGCCCATTTTTTTGATTGGGTTGTTTGTTTTCTTGATATTGAGCTCCATGAGCTGCTTGTATATTTTGGAAATTAGTGCCTTGTCAGTTGCTTCATTTGCAAGTATTTTATTCCATTCTGAGGGCTGTCTTTTCATCTTGTTTATGGTTTCCTTTGCCTTGCAAAAGCTTTTAAGTTTAATAAGGTCCCCTTTGTTTTTATTTTCACTACTCTAGGCAGTTGTTCACAAAAGATCTTGCTGTGATTTATGTCAAAGAGTATTCCGCCTACGTTTTCCTCTGAGTCTTGTAGTATCCAACCTTACATTTAGGTCTTTAATCCATTTTGAGTTTATTTTTGTGTATGGTGTTAGGGAGTGTTCTAATTTCATTTTCTTTACATGTAGCTGTCCAGTTTTCCCAACAGCATTTATTGAAAAGACAATCTTTTCTTCATTGTATATTCTTGCCTCCTTTGTTATAGATTAGGTGGCCATAGGCACATGGGTTTATCTCTGGACTTGCTATACTGTTCCATTGATCTATATTTCTGTTTTTGTGTCAGTACCATACTGTTTTGATTACTGTAACTTTGTAGTATAGTCTGAAGTCAGGGCACCTGATTCCTCCAGCTCTGTTCTTCTTTCTCAAGATTGTTTTCACTATTCAGTGTCTTTTGTTTTTCCATACAAAATGTAAAATTTTTAGCTCTAATTCTGTGAAAAATGCCATTGGTAATTTGATAGGAATTGCACTGAATCTGTAGATTGCTTTGGATAGTATAGTCATTTTCACAATATTGATTCTTCCACTCCAATACATGGTATATCTCTCCATCTGTTTGTGTCATCATTGATTTGTTTCATGAGTATCTTACAGTTTTCTGAGTACAGGTCTTTTCCCTCCTTAGGTAGGTTTATTCCTATGTATTTTATTATTTTTGATGTGATGGTAAATTGGATAATTTCCTTAATCTCTCTTTGTGATATTTCATTGTTAGTGTGTAGGAATGCAAGAGATTTCTGTGTATTAATTTTGTATCCTTCAAATTTACCAAATTCATTGATTAGCTCTAGTAGTTTTCTGGTAGTATCTTTAGGATTTTCTATGTATAATATTATGTCATCTACAGACAATGACAGTTTTACTTCTTTTCTGATTTGGATTCCTTTTACTTCATTTTCTTCTCTGATAGCTGTGGCTAAGACTTCTAAAACTATGTAGAATAAAAGTGGTGAGAGTGGACATCCTTATCTTGCTCCCAATTTGAGAGGAAATGCTTTCAGCTTTTCACCATTGAGTATGATGTTAGCTATAGGTTTGCAATATATGATTTTTTTTGCGGTATGCGGGCCTCTCACTGTTCTGGGCTCTCCAGTTGCAGAGCACAGGCTCTGGATGTGCAGGCCCAGAGACCATGGCTCATGGGCCCAGCTGCTCCATGGCATGTGGGATTCTCCCAGACCGGGGCACGAACCCGTGTCCCCTGCATTGGCAGGCAGACTCTCAACTACTGTGCCACAGGGAAGCCCGGTAATATATGTATTTTTTTATGTTGAGGTATGTTCCCTCTAGGCCCACTTTCTTGAGAGTTTTATCATAAATTTATGTTGAATTTTGTCAAATGCTTTTTCTGCATTTATTGAGAAGATCATATGGTTTTTATTATTTTATTTTGTCAGGGAACACTTAGGTTGTTTTTTTCAGATCTTTGTTATTGTGAATAATGTTTCAATGAACATGGGAATGCAGATATCACTTCAAGATCCTGATTTCATTTCCTCTGAATATATGCTAAGAAGTGTGACTGCTGGATTATATGGCAGTTTGTATTTTTAATATTTTGAAGAACTGCCATTTTGTTTTCCATAATGACTATACCAATTTACATTCCTACCAAAAGGGTTGCCTTTTCTCCATACCCTTACCAACACTTGTTATCTGTTGTCTTTTTGATAATATACATCAATATTTCACTGGGGTTTTGATTTGCTTGACTCTGATGACAAATGATGTTGAGTACAATATCACATACCTGTTGGCAATTTGTCTTTTTTGGAAAAAAATCAGTACTTTACCCATTTGATTATTTGCTTTGTTTTATTTTTCAATTTTTTACTATTACTATTGTTATTATTATTGCTGTTTAGTTGTTTGCTATATATTTTGGATAATACTCCCTTATCAGATATATGGTTTTTGAATATTTTCTTCCATTCCATAATTTGTCTTTTCACTTTTTGATGGTTTTCTTTGCTGTGCAGGAACTTTTTACTTTGATATAATTTCACTTGCTTATTTTTGCTTTTATTGCCTGAACTTTTAGTGTCTTATCTAAAAAAATAATTGCCAAGATCAATATCAAGCAGCTTTTCTCTATGTTTTCTTTTAGAAGTTTTATAATTTCAGGTCTTATGTTTAAGTCTTCAGTACATTTTGAATTAAATTTTTGTAAGGGTAAGATAGGGTTCCAATATCCTTCTTTTGAATATGATGTCCAATTTTTCCAACACAATTTATTGAACGGACTGTCCTTTCCTCATTATGTATCCTTGACACCCTTGTTATAGATTATTTGATTGTATATGTGTGGTTTTATTTCTGGGCTCTCTATTCTGTTCTAGTGGTCTATGTGTCTATTATTATGTCAGTACCATAATGCTTCAATCACTATATTTTGTATTACAATTTAAAATCAGGATATGTGATCCTTCAACATTGTTCTTCTTCTTCAAGATTATTTTGACTATTTATAATTCCATATGAATCTTAAGATTGTTTTTTCTAATTATTTTTTTAAAAATCCCTTTGGAATTTTGATAAAGATTGCAATGAATCTGTAGATGGCCTTAGGTGGTATGGATATTTTAGCAATGTTGTTTCAATCATTGAATATGAGAATATTTTTATTTATTTGTCTTCTATTTTTTTCATCGCTGTCTTTTGGTTTTCTGTTGACAGATCTTTCACTTCCTTTGTTAAATTTATTTTGAAGTATTATATTCTTTTTAATGCTTTTATATATGAGCATTGTTTTATTAATTTCCTTTTCAGATAGTTCTTTGCTAATCTACAGACATATAACTGATTTTTTGTATATTGTTTTTGTTTTCTGCAAATTTACAAAATTCGTTTATTTGTTCTTATATTTTTAATAAAGAATTTGCATATCTTAATATATAATACATGTAATCTGCAAATAGAAGCAGTTTTACTTCCTCCTTTCTGATTTTGATGACTTTTATTTTCTTTTCTGGCCAAAATATTCACTCTGTTGAATAGAAGTAGCCAGAGTGGGCATCCTGTCTTGTTCTGATCTAAGAAAAAACTTTCCAGTGTTCACTGTTAAGTTGATGTTATCTATGGCTTGTTGTGTATTTTTTTTTTAACATTTTGATTGGAGTATAATTGCTTTACATTGTTGTGTTAGTTTCTGCTGTATAACAAAGTGAATCAGCTGTACGTATATATGTATATCCCCATTTCCCCTGCCTCTTGCGTCTCCCTCCCACTCTCCCTATCCCACCCCTTGAGGTGGTCACAAAGCACGGAGCTGATCTCCCTGTGTTATGCGGCTGCTTCCCACTAGCTATCTATTGTACATTTGGTAGTGTATATATGTTAATGCCACTTTCTCACTTTTTCCCAGTTTACCCTTTCCCTACTCCGTGTCCTCAAGTCTATTTTCTATGTCTGCATCTTTATTCCTGTCTTACCCTTAGGTTCTTCAGAACCTTTTTTTTTAAGATTCCATATATATGTGTTAACATACAGTATTTGTTTTTCTCTTTCTGACTTATTTCACTCTCTATGACAGACTCTTAAGTCCATCCATCTCACTACAAATAACTCACAGGTTTTATTATGTTAAGGTACATTCCTTTTATACCTAATTTTTAAAGATGCTGTTAAATCATGAAAGGATGTTAAATTTTGTCAAATGCTTTTTCTGCATCTATTGAGATGATCATAGATTTCTATCCTTTTTTCTGCTAGAATAGTGTATTATATTTTTTGATTTGCATGTGTTGAAACAGCTTTCCATCTCAGGGATAAATCCCACTTGATCCTGTTGTATGATTCTTTCAATGTGCTGTTAAATTTGTTTTACTAGTA
Source organism: Delphinus delphis (assembly GCF_949987515.2). Lineage (NCBI taxonomy): Eukaryota > Metazoa > Chordata > Mammalia > Artiodactyla > Delphinidae > Delphinus > Delphinus delphis. The sequence goes on along the minus strand of NC_082694.2, from coordinate 17,693,906 downwards.
TTTTGTTAAAAAAATTTGAATCTTTATTTATAAGAGATATTGGTATGTATATATATATATATATATATATATATATATATATATATATATATATTTTTTTTTTTTTCCTTGTAGTACCCTTATCTGATTTTGGTAAGAGAGTAATAATGTCCTCATAAAATAAGTTTGGAATTGTTTTCCCTTCTTCAATATTTTAGAAGATGTCGAGAAAGATTGTCATTAGTTCTTTAAATGGATGGTAGAATTCATCCTTGACGCCATCTGGGCCCAGATTTTTCATTGTTGGGAGATTTTTGAACACTGATTCAATATCCTTTACTCTTAATTGGTCTGTTCAGATTTTCTATTTCTTTATGCTTCAGTCTTGTTAGATTGTATGTTTTTAGAAGTTTATCCATTTCTTCTAGGTTAACCAATCTATTGATGTATATTGTTCATAGAATTATTTTATGATTCTTTGTATTTCTGTGGTATCAGATGTATTGTCTCCACTTTCACTAATTATTTTAGTCTCCTCTCATTTATTGTGGATTACTCTAGCTAAAAGTTTCTCAATTGTGTTTATCTTTTCAAAATAACAACACTTAATTTTTAAAATATTTTATAATGTCTTTCTAGTCTCTATTTTATTTATTTCTGCTCTAATCTGTATTTCCTTCCTTCTGCTAACTTTGAGCATAGTTTCTTCTTCTAGTTTTAGGAATTTTAAATTAGGTAGTTTATTTAAATATCTTTCTTTTTTCTTTTAGTATGTATTTATACCAATAGAGTTCCCTTTTAGAACTCATTTTTGGTGTATTCCTTAATTTTTGGTATGTTCTGTTTCCATTTTCAATTGTTTCAAGATACTTCTTAATTTTCTTTTTAACTTCTTTGCCCCATGGGTAGCTCAGAAATGTGCTGCTAAATTTCATCTTATTTGTGAATTTTCTAATTTTCCTTTTTTATTAATTTATAGTTTGATACCATTATGGTCAGAAATAATACTTGAAATGATTTCAATCTTTTCAAATTTGTTCACACTTATGGAATGTTTTATATATGTCTGTTAGGTTTATTTAGTCTATAGTGCTATTCAAGTCCACTACTACCTTATTGATTTATAGGTCCTAGTACCACAGTTGGTGAGCCTGCCTTTGCAAAACTGCCCTCCACCACTTGGGTTCCATCAGGATTTCCCAATCTCCTATTTCCCAAAGTTTCCACAAAGATACTTTTGTCCATGGATGGCTGCCAAGTTATTGTTGCTGTGGCAGAAACAAGTGGCAGACTTCTTGTTTCTCCATTGCTAACCTTAACAGAAAAGTTAATCTGCATCCACTATACATCCTTAAAGCAATTGATCAAGACATTAACCTTTTCCCCTCACATTGTCCAAAATTTCCTGACATACTTTCATTAGATTTTTATGTCCTTGGTCCCTGATCCTTGCTGTATATCCAAAACAAATTTCTAACTTTGCTCCCAAATACATTTGATGTTCAGTTTGATTATTTACCTAATATACATTTTTCTTCTTCCACATACATCTTCTCAAAGCTCATTTCTCTGGTCTTTGCAGCTTGCTTTATCTTTGATGAAGCCTCACTTCCTAATGACATCTTTGGATCCAAATTCCATTATAACCTTATTTTTTCTTCAGCTGTATCCATGACAGACATTGCATTTAAAAGAAAGATTACAAACAGTTTTCAATAAAGTAAATGTTGACAAATTAAAAATATCTTTCAGATAATTAAGCCTGTACTTTCTTAAAATTTACTTGAAGGTCTCTTCCCCCTTTGCATGTTTTAGTCACAGCTGTATGATTATCCCTATAAACAACACAAATTTCTTTGTGGTTTAGATAATGAATTTGATTCTATAATTTGGTGATTTTGGGGCACATGATAAACTCACAATGCCCTGATTTTATTACCACTGTAAAACATTAGGCCATTCTTCCCACCATTCATCTTTAATTCCTTCATACAGGTTGACCCTTAAATTCAATCAAATTTGACTCTTTTTGGATAATTTTCTTAAGAGAAAGAGAAAATAACTGGAAAATTAATGCATGTTTTCATCTCAAACTATGTTTTGTTATTAACTTTACACTCAAAATAAAAAGTTCTTGAGAGCAAGATGATAGCTTTATTACATTTACTCTCTCCAAATAATTTGCTTATTAAATCCTCTGTTACATATGCATGGAACTATTCAGGCAGCATAACTCATATGAAATTATAACATAATGGGAGAATGTTAAGAACATTTAGAAAGAGCTGTTTCATGAAAGCTGTCTAATTTTATTCTTCTCTCCAAAAGCTACCCTTTCAAAGTTCCCCAAATAAAAGAAAGCAAAACTTACTGTATCTCCTCAATGTAAATAGCTATTTACCTTCCACTTTGCCATTGGCATGGAAACTTTCCAAGTGTCCTTATATGTTTAACAAAGTAAAATATCTACCATGTAACTATGATGAAAACACTAAGATGGAGCCATTTATTTACAATCCTTGGCCTAATATTAGAAGAGCCAGAAATTTCACTCTACACTCCTGATATTTGTAATAGTCGTTTTTTTTTTTTTTAAAATGAAAGCAATATAATTTATTTTTTCTGACAGGCCTTCAATTATTTCTACACTTTGGGAGTAATATAGTTTTTTCCACACAAAATAAGTTTAAGAAAAACATTTGTTGCAATTGGCATAAAATCAAACTCAAACTAGCTGGAAGTAAATTTTTGACCATTTATTTCCTTAATAAAATTGAGAAGCTACACTGTGTATGTAACATATGAAATTGAACAATATACTGAGGTGCTTGTTTTCAAATTATATTTAAAACTGAACTGATCACTATTCAGGGCAGAAAATTTTTCTTCTCTCTACAAAATTTCAAAATAAAACTTGGTAAAGTAATTAGTCTTAATTTTAATAGTTAGTGAAATAAGTTTTGGAAAGTACTTCTCTGCTTTCTTGAACTCATATTTTGTTTTTGTTATAGTTTAGATTTAGGAAAATGCACTACTATCTGACTATGGAGAAAATGGAAATGGAACAAAATGTGGGGGTCATCTCTAGATATTTTGCACAAAGAATATCTACTTAGTGAAGTCCTACCAGTAGATTTATAATTTAAGGTTGAGACTGCCTCCACGAACATCATTTGTTTTGGGTTCAGGGATTGTAAAGTAATTTTAATATTAATCTTCACCAAAAAGAAAGATAGAAGAACTAATGTCTTTAATCAAATGACTTCATAGTAATCAAAGAGAGATAAAATTATTTTGGAGAACAGAAACTTCATTTGTTATGATTTAGTACATACTTTTACATCACTATAATTTCCATAAAACCTAGAGAAGAAAATATCAATTTTATCATGACTATTATCTCTCAAATTAACTTAAATTTTGAGAGAATATTGCTTCATATACACATAAATATACTTTATGTCTAATTAATTCTATTTGTTGATGTGATACACTTATCTTCTCCAGTGCCTGTTGGACCTGAAACAAAATGTCTTTAGATCTAGACTGTACTTAATTATGAGTTACAAAAACACAAACATGTGTGGCTCTCAGACCTTGCACCTGACTTAGCTTTTAATGTTGACTCACACATAAGCAGGCTGATCTACTCCATCTTGAGCAATTAAAGACTGTAAAGACCTTATACCTCCAGAAATTCCTACAGTACCTTCAGACATAAATATTTGAGATTTCACAAATTTCATGACTGAAATTCCTTTGTCTTTCACTGTATTTAAGCTCCCTACTGAAACTAGAGTCTATTCTCCACCATAATTTAATTATCTGAGTTCAGTGTCTCCCCTCATTTACTTAAGGCTGGTCATTGCTTCAAACTGGATGGATGCTCGTATCTACTACCACCACTGTATTTCCAGCCACCTGAATACATGAGCGATCACTGTCAAGAAAACTCTTCTTCCTTCACCATATATCACATTAAACTCATTGGATATTAATACCAGTTTGGATTGTACTTCATGTGCTACATACACTTTCTGACTTTTACTCTGGGTACATTTGCTGTAACAATACTCCTTTTCTGATGGTAGACTTTTCCATTTCTCTGTCTTTTTTTCTCTTTCCTGCTCTATCTTGGCCATTTAATGAATTTGTCCCATTTATTCTTTATTATATATTATGTTTTTAAAACAAACAAAATATAAAAGTACATTTTATTCACTGAGCAACAGCATTTTACCCTTCTAAATTTTCTATCCAACAGAGAGTCTTATTATATTTCTTCTTTAACTTAGATTTTTACCTTTATAACCAAATACCTTTTTATGACCTGGATTACTTTTGTTTCTCAATATCTTGCATTCCCTTATTTCTTTATTGAACTTAGTCTTTCTACTTATTATTGAACCTAATACCTATATGGTGTTACAAAAATTCATAGGAGTGTAAGAGACTACTATGAGCAATTATATGCCAACAAATTGGATAATTTGGAAGAAAATAAAAATTCCTAGAAACAACCTACAAAGACTGAATTATGAAGAAATAAAAAATCTGAACAGACCTATAATAAATAAAGAGATTGCATCAGTCATCAAAAACTTCCCAAAATGAAAAGCCCAGGATCAGATGATGCACTGGTGAATTCTATCAAAAACTTAATGAAGAATTAACAGCAATTTTTCTCAGAGTCTTCCAAAAGATTGAAGAGTTGGAAACACTTCCAAACTCACTTTAAGAGGCAAGCTTTACACTGGTGCCAGGAAAATAGGGACACTACAAGAAAATAATAGACTAATATCCCTGATACAGATGAATAATTTCTCAACAAAATACAAGGAAGACAAATTCAACAACATATTAACCAATTTATACACCATGATCAAGTGGGATTGATCTCTGGGTGGCAAAGTTGGTTCTGTATGTGCAAATAAATAAATGTGAAACACCACAACAGTAAAATGAAAAACAATGATATAATCATCTCAATAGATTCAAATAAAGCATTTGACAAAATACAATATCTTTTCATGATAAAAGTCCTCAAAATTTGGATATAGAAAGAACATACCTCAACATAATAAAGCCCATTTACCACAAACTCCCGGTTTATATACTAAATGGTGAACGATTGAAAGCTTTTCCTTAAGATCAGGAACAAGACAAGACTCTCACCACTGTTATTCAACATAGTATTGAAAGTCCTAGCTAGAACAATTAGACAAGACAAAGAAATAAAAGTCATCCACACTGGAAAAGAAGTAAAATTGTCATTATTTGCAGATGATATAAACTTATATAGAGGAAGTCTTAGACCCAAACAACAACCTGTTGGAACTAATCTGGTTTCAGTTCAGAATGCAGGACATAAAATTGATATATAGAACTTCTTTGAGTTTCTATACACCAAAAGAAACATCTTAAAAAGAAATAAAAATACTATTCCTTCACAATCGCATCAAAAAACAATAAAACACCTAGGAATAAATTAAACCAAGGAAGTGAAAGTTCTGTACACTGAAAACTACAAGACTTTGATAAAAGAAATTGAAAAAGACACAAACAAATGGAAAGATATCCCATGTTCCTGGATCAGAAGAATTATTATTGTTAAAATGTCCATACTACCCAAAGCCATCTATAGATTCAATGCAATTCCAGTCAAAATCCCAATGGAATTTTTATAGAAACAGAAGAAAAAATTCTAACATTTGTATAGAACCACAAAAAACCCATTATAGACAAAGCAATCCTGAGAAAGAACAAAACCAGAAGCCTCACAATTCCTGATTTTAAAGTATACTACAAAGCTTTAGTAATTAAAACAATATGGTACTGGCATAAAAAAATACACATACCAATAGAACAGAATACAGATGGTGTCTGACTTATGATGGTTCAACTTAAATTTTTTTGACTTTATGACATTGAGAAAGTGATACCCATTCAGTAGAAACCATACTTTGAATTTTGGATTTTGATCTTTTCTTGGGCTGGTGATATGCATTATGATTCTATCTCATGATTCTGATCAGTGGAGTGAGCCTCAGCTCCCAGCCAGCCATGTGATCACGAGGGTCAACAACAAATACACTTACGACCATTCCGTTTTTCACTTATCAACAGACTATTCAATAAATTATAAAAGATATTCAACACTTTATTATAAAATATGCTTTATGTTATATGACTTTTCCCAATGGTAGTCTAATGTAAATGTTCTGAGCACATTTAAAGTATGCTAGTCTAAATTTTGATCCTCTGAGTTTAGGTGTATTAAATGCATTTTCAACTTACAACATTTTCAACTTATGATGGATTTATCAGGATGTAACAACATTGAAAGTTGAGGAAGATCTGTAGATAGCCCAGAATTAAATCCTCATATATATAGTCAACAATTTGGTAAGGGATCCAAGACTACTGAGTGGGGAAAAAATAGTTTCTTCAACAAATGCTACTGAGAGCTAGTTGACCACATACAGAAAAATGAAATTGAACCTCTATCTTACACCACTCTCAGGAATTAACCTGAAATAATTTAGGACATAAACCTAAAACCTAATACCATAAAACTCCTAGAAGAAAATATCGGGAAGAAGTTTCTTGACATTGGTCTTGGCAATGATTTTTTGGACATGACATCAAAAACACAAGCAGCAAAAGGAAATATCAACAATTGGGAACTACATCAAAGTAAAAAGTCTCTGCACAACAAAGTTAGCAATCAACAAAATGAAAACCTAAGGAATGGGAGAAAATATTTGCACATCATATATTGGATAAGGAATTAATGTATATAACCCCAAAATATACAAAGAACTCATAAAACTCAATAACAACAACAACAAACAAATCTGGTTAAAAAAAATGGGGAGGGGGTCTGAATAGACATTTTTTCAAAGAAGACACACAAACTTCCAATATGTAACATGAAAATATGCTCAACATCACTAATCATCATGGAAATGCAAATCAAATCCAGTAAAACTACCCCACACCTATTAGAATGGCTATCATTCAGAAGACAAGAGATAACAAATGTTGGTGAGGATGTGGAGAAAAGGAAACACTTGTGCACTGATGGTGGGAATGTAAATTGGTGCAGCTACTATGGAAAACAGTATGGAGTTTCCTCAAAAAATTAAAGAGATAGCTAACATATAATCCAGCAACTTTTCTGCTTCTGAATATACATATACACATACACAGAACAGGATATGGAAAAGATATCTGCATGCTCATGTTTATTACAACATTATTCACAATAGCTAATATATGGAAACAATCCATGCGTTCATCAATAGATGAATGGATAAAGATAATGTGAGATTATATATATGTGAGATTATATATATACACACACACACACACACACACACACACACATACCACAATGCAATATTATTCAGCCATGAGAAAGAAAAGGAAATCCTGTCATTTGCAACAACTTGGATGGACCTTGAAGGCATTATGCTAAGTGAGATAAGTCAGACATAGGAAGATGAATATGTATGATACTATTTATATGTGGAATATTAAAAAAGAAAATACTTGTAAAGACAGAGATTGTAACGGTAGTTACCTGGGGTTGGGGGAATGGGGGAGATGTTGTTTAAGGATACAAAAATATGCAACTAATAGATAAATTATTTCTGTAGATCTAATGTAGAACATAGTGCTTATAGTAAAAATATATTGTAATACAAACTTCAAAGTTGCTAAGAGACTATATTTTAATTGCTCTCACCACTGAAAACAAAATGATCATTATAATTATTATGCCATAGAAGTATTAGTAAACACACAGTAATAACCATATTGCAGTATATATCAAATCAACAGGTTGTACACCTTAAACTTACACAATGCTATACATCAATTACATCTCAGTTTAAAACTTTTTTAAAAATAGGAAAAAAAAATGTACGAACAAGTTCATGGGGAGAAATGTTTCCAAAATTTATGTATAGTAATATTGTGTAAATTTATGCTAAGTGAAAGAAGAAACAAAACATTCAAGAATATCTACAGTGTGTTTCCATTCATTTAAAGTTCAAAACTATAAAAGCATGTAATGCATGTAAGGCCACTAAATGATCAAGCAAAGTAAGGGAATTATTACCACAAATGCCAAAACAATGGTTATCTCTGAGGGAAGGGAAATGGGATGGAGTCAGAGAGAGTCAGTGAGGATTTCTAGCATGCTTGTGATGCTCTAATTCTTAATCTAGTTGTTGTTAGAAAATGTCCACTTTATTATATCCTTTATGTAGATATACATTATGTATATCTTAACAGCCAAATGACTTTTAAATTAAAATATTATTTATATATAAGATATAGTTAAAATTTTATTTTAAAATTACTAAGTGAGGAGGGGAAATGTTCCAATTAGAGGGAAAAATGCCCAAAATGAAGGCTTCTGTGTTCCAGAAACTGAAAGAATTTCAGGGTGACAGGAGCCACTTGAGTGAGGGAGAGAAGAGATAAAATGAGATTGTAGAGAAAGGAAGGGTCTGATAATGTAGATTCATACAAGATCAAATTCAGCACCCTCAGAATTGCTGCAGGGAGTTTCATAGACCCTCTTCTCTACTGTGATCCACGCGTTTCTTGGAATCTCCCGAAAGGAGAAAGACAGACACCCCACCATTGCCATTACCATTTTCTGACCAAGTATTCTCTGGGTACTCAGTTCTTATTTAATTACACACCATCATGGTAACATAAGATGAAAACTTCATGTATTTCACAACTATCAAAATATCAAAAATCTTTTTACCTTTATTGTGTATCATTTATTAAGATAACTAATTTCAAAGACAATAAACAAAAGTGCCTCTGGATGCTGTGTGACTGTGGGCAAGTCACCATTCTGAACCTCTTTTCTCATCTGCAAAATTATGGGATGTTTGGGGATTAAAGGAAACTGCAGGTCACCTAGTCTATCCCAGAAGCACTTCAGTCCTACCTGAACCTCTTCTGCCTAATGACAAATAAGAAACAAAAGAATAGCATTGTTTTAAAATATAATAACACAGTGTTTTCTTTTTTTCTTTCTAATTTTTACTTAAAGGTCGGGTGTAAATATATACAGGAATTGTGTATTTTATGAGGTTGCCATCTCAAATCAGAGAAAAAAGTGGATTATCCAAGAAATCGTGCTGGGACAATTGACTAGCCATATGAAAAAAGACAAAAAGTTAGACCTCCACCTCATCCTTCCAATGAAATAAATTTCACAATGATCAAAAAGTTGAACATTTTAAAACCCAATAAATTTTATAATAAAATAAAACAATGTTTCACCTAAATAAACAAACATAAAAGGACTAGTTGGGTGACTCTTTTGTCAAATACGTACTATTTAAATTTTTTTTTAAATCCAAACTCATTGGAATTAAATAGCACAATTTATAAAAACTGCTTAACAAAGTTCCGAAGCAAACCCTTAATAAATAGTGATCATAATTAATAATAAATAATGATAGCAGTAATAGTAAGAGTAATTATGATCATTATTATTATTTTATTTTGTTGAAAGCATTCCTTTAATTTAATATGTAGATTATTCCCATTCTTAGCAGTTTCCACTACTAATAAGTCTACGGCTTTTCTCTTGTTTAAAGTCATGGTTAATTTGATATTCAATCACAAATATTTAAAACATGTCCATCTTCATCATACAAAATGTCCAAAATAAATTACACATGATGGCATTAAATGTTACTCTGTCAAAGTGCTGCCTTTATAGCAGAGAATAAGGATCCTTTCTTTGCTTCCATTTCCATATTACATTCACGTGTGTCCCTGAATGCCTCAATGTGAATTGACAGTGAGATATTGTTAAACTTGCTTTATCACAAAAGGGCAAAGCTATAATCACAGACTTGCTTCAAGGTTCACTTTCCTGTCAAGGCAGAGAATTGGATGAGTTTATGGTAACAAGTCTGTATATATAACACACAATTTAACAATTTTATGATATTTAATGTGTGGTTAAGTGCTTTGAGAAGTATAAACCAATGTATAAATGTTGGTATTTGTTGCTGTTCCTCTTATCACTTTGGCTTTGCTATTATTTTTTGTTTTTGCTATTATTTTTTGCTTTTTGGAAATGGAATTCTTTGTGATTCATGTCAGAATCTTGAGGAGAACAGAAAAATAGAATAAGAAAAAAAAAAGAGTAGGTTTCACACACTCAACAACTAGCCCTGTGTTTACAAATTGCCAGGTGTGTGTGAGACACCACAACACATTTTGATGCCTCCGTTTGAAAAGCAAGCATAATAATTCTGTCTTGCTTAAGTCACTGAATTGTGGTGACTATCAAACATACCAATAAAGGTGAATGATTCATTAATAATAAAGTTGTGTTAAAAATATGTCAAACTTGAGCTTCCTTGTTAAGGCAGACAATGACATTATGTAGCCAAAGCACCATCACATTCTCTACTCTACTTTGTGTGTGTGTCTGTGTGTGCACACGTGGGCCTATACACATATAATGAAAAGACCTGTGACAAAATCACGAGAGTATTTATGACTTATTGGTGATCTATGTGTAATGTAGGCAAATAAATGTATATCTATCTATCTATATATACATACATATATATACACATATATCTATGCTGTTTTGGTATTTCCAAGTTTTCTTCTGTTACTATACATTATCTTAATACTTTTCCATCTTCCCCTCCCCCCCCAGCATTCAACATAAACTCTATATGTGAAATAAATTACTGTACTTGCTGCCTTTAGTCTATATCATGTAATTTTTTTCTCTCCTATTTCTATTTTCATTCCTCCTGCAAACTTTTCTCTTTTAGCTCTGTCTAAATCCCATTTAGCTTCAAGACAAAAAATTGTATCCTAGATTTATGAGTTATTTATTATATAATCTATATATATGACCACCTAAATCTTGTTGCTTAGACAATTCTTGCAAGAAGGAACCTTGCATTTTATGTATGTATGCTTCCCTTATTGTTTACAATAGTGTATGTCCTTAGTTTGTACTCTTATTGAGTGTAATACCCCTTGATTTGCTTTAGTTCGTCTTTATTTCCTGAAAATAACTATCCTGACTGGATATAAATAATATCATTTCATCAGCTATTTCATCACTTGTTCTGACCCCTGATACAAATGCAAAAACAAAACAATCAGCACCATTCTACCATTTACCACTTTTTAAAAAATTTTTATAATCACGGCATTCAAAAGGGGTTGTTTCTTAAGATGATAATCTTAAATTATATTACTGCACTTACTGCCATAGAACATTTGAGATAATGATTTATAATAACAGGTACAAGTTTGCTGAGGCTCTTAATAGAAAACAGAACATCAAAAACTAGTGGACAGAGAAAAAAATCAATCATCAACAGGAGTGATTTTCAAACTTATTTTTTACTAACAGGTTTTTAAAAAATAGTTACAAATGTTATATACCTTAAATAAATTCTTACCTGAAATCCAGTATGTTTGACAAGATATTTGAAACATTCCTGGTCCATGTGAAAGAAGGCAGGATCCAAAAGTCCTGAACAATTGACACTTCTTCAATCCATCCCTGCACTAGTGGCTTCAGCTGTATTAGATTTTAGGGAGTTTACACTACTTACACTAATGCAATTAAAGGTATTTGTATTGAGTATTGGTTAAATTGAATGCTGATCTTTCTGTTTAAAAGGCAAATACTGCAGTGTCAGAATATAATGAAGGAAAATATAAAAAATCTTCAAGAGAAGCACCAATTCCCTTGGTAAAAAATGAATTTACTGTATGTATCATTATAAGTCATTGAGAAACATATTTGACAATGCCTTCAAAATGAGTCTTTCATACTATAAAACATCATGCTTTATGTAGCTGTTTCTTGTATGTATGTTCAATAAAAATGTGGGATAACTCTGTTGAATAAAATAATTTCTGCATAGGGATAAACTGCTGATGTCCACAAAAGGAGGTTTTAGGTAATCTAATTTGATACGTGAATGACTTGAAGAGTGAATATGTGGCTATAGAGTCTATATGTCTTCCTTAAATATAATATATTTTTGCAAGCTTCTAAAAATAGAACCTGGATAGTATTTAATTTTATGTTAAAATTTTAGGTGAAACCCTACATGATAACTTTTACAATTTAAATGAGGAAATACATGTTCTAAATGTCTGATGTGCAAATCGTGTTTTGGCTGACCTTTTGTGAGGATCATTAAAAATATTACAGGTGAGGAATGTCTATACACAAATTATGTAGAGATAAGTAATTTTTAATTGCCCATATTGGATAAGAGTGTTCAAAATTTCAGTTTAACACTGAAGTTTGGATTTTATTTTATGTATTTCAGGGAGCCTTACTCCAACTACATATTAGCTGACCTTCTACATCAATACAGAAATGAATAGGAAAATATTCCTTTCTGGATTATCCCTGGAATAAGGTCACAATACTACTTCTTTTGCAAGACAAACAACATCTGAAGATATTTGGTCATTTTGATGTCTCTACTAAGAATCTCTTAAAACAGACTTAGTTTTAAGCCATCTCCTCAAAGTTAGTTCATAGAAGTCATTTTTTTTTCTCACTTTCTACACACCTTGTTCTCTGAAATTTATATAATCATGTGTTCTTTCTTCTCTTCTCTCTCTATCCCTTTCTTCTTCTCATTCCCCTCTTTTCCTTCTCTCCTTCTTCCTTCTGACTTTCCTCATGCAGTTATTCATTTCATTATATATTTAACAAACAATTAAATTAGTTACTATATGACATTATCTATCAGGCAGATTTCATAAAACTGAAAAATGCCTCACTCACAGTCAACACAGTATAGGTGAAAAAGGATGTACTGGGCAAAGGGTAGTTCATATGCAATGCTAGAAGATTGTATATTCATAGATCTTTGTAGCCGAAAGCTTATAAATAATTTTCTTCTCATATTTGGCAAGAACAAAATTAATATTGGGATATTGGAGGGGAAAACAGTGAAAAAGGAATACATCTATATTCAATAATAAAGAGGTGTGGCTTTATTTTGCATTATTTACAAAGCCATAGGAAGATAATATGGGGAATGAAGGTAAGATGTGAATTTATTATGATTCCCTTGGCTGAAGAGTACATGAGTGTGGAGACTACACGGTCATTTAGGAATCTATCATGAAAATCCAGGGAAGAGAAAATGGAGACCTTATTCAAGTCTGAGGCAATGGAAAGAGTTAGATATAAAATCTACAGAAATCAGAGACACTTGATTGGGTGTAGAAGTGGCTGGGGGAAAAAAACACAATTTTTCAAAATGTCTGATATCAGTGTTTAAATGGATGGTGCAACCACTTAAGCAAAAGTGAGGAAAAGTCAGAAAAGTAAGGAGAAGATAGATTCGGGGTCATAGATGACACGTTCAGATTTGCTAATCATTGTGAAATTTACTTCCAAATGAACATATGATTTGCTTTATTTATTATTTTATATAGTTTGCTTTATTCATTTTTCTTTTATATGATTCTGTATATATTTGTCCCAGCATGACAAGGTAGTATAGGTATGAGGGTTCAGATTCTGGAGCCATATTGGTTGGGTTTAAATCTTGGCTTGAAGTTTATAGCCTGTATGAATGCAGGCAAATCTTGTACCCATTTTGTTCTTTCATTTACTAATCTGTAAAACAGATCTAAAAATAAAATGAGCAATGCCTATTTCTGGAGTTACTTTGAGAAATATATATATATGTATGTATGTGTATATATATATATGTGTGTGTGTATATATAACTATTATGCATCTATTTTATATCTTGAATATTCTACTGAAATATTTTCATTTGCATAACTCACACAGTATAAAACATAAATGAATTATGTATGCCTCCCGCTCTCCAAAATAATTTGGCTAGCTATGGACAATATTATCTACCTCTTGATTTTGTGTCTAGCACTATGACTGGTATACACATCCTATAAAAAGAAACTTTATTTGTCTCCTAATAGCCATATGATTGACAAGATCTATGGAGGTCAGAAAAGGCATTAAATTAAATATTAAGCATAGACTGGTTGAATTCATCACACTTGGAAAGTAGGAACCTGAGATTATCCATATTAGAGTGACGCTTTATTAATTTGGATTCAGCGTCTTAAAAGCACAAAAACAATTTTCGATCTGACGAAGTGGGCAAAGATAAAATACCATATGTGAACTAAGGTCTAAACATAGAGCTTTATAAGGATGTGGACAGAGAGATGAAATACAATTGGAGTTATAGATGTTAGCTTGTGGTGTCAGACTAGAGATACAAGGTGAAGAGAAAACAAATGGGGACCAAATCAGGAGACTTTCATTGCTGGGAAAAGACAGACTGAGTATTCTGGGTAGGGATTCCTGCTGCCATATACACAGAAGTGCTAGATGGTATTTTTTAAAATCATTATAAATGGATAGCTAAGCAAAAAGAGAAAATAAGATAACTTCCAGGTGGAAAATAAAAAGAATTCAAAAAAAAAAATGAAAAACTGAGTAGTAAACCCGAGGGCATTTACCAATACCAAGGAAATAGAAACCTGTTTTTTAACTACCACACCAGGAATGTAAATAATTCCTTGAGCTCTTCAAAAGTGGAAAACTGGAACCAAGCACTCCACCTAAAGACGGCTGTCAAAATACTCTTCCTTCTATGAAGGAGTAAGATAGGAAAACAGTCCCCAATGGCAAAGGAGGCAATCGAGGAACTTTCTTTTTATCTTACAAGTCAAGTGGAAAATGTATTGAAATCAGTCCTCCAAATTCAAAAACCAGCTATTCTGTTAACTGGATTTGGTGTTTCAATTAACAACACTTGAATGATCAGAAAAATTCCGAGTCCATAAATTAATTTAAAGTGTGCTGAGCTTGGCAACCTTTGGGCTTTCTGCAAGAGACAATGTAAATCATCATCTATTGAGAAAATAATCTTTTGTTGTTGTTGTTGTACGCGGGCCTCTCACTGTTGTGGCCTCTCCCGTTGTGGAGCACAGACACCGGACACGCAGGCTCAGCGGCCATGGCTCACGGGTCCAGACACTCCACGGCATGTAGGATCTTCCCGGACCGGGGCACGAACCCGTGTCCCCTGCATCGGCAGGCGGACTCTCAACCACTGTACCAGCAGGGAAGCCCGAGAAAATAATCTTAAAACAGATTCCTCAGGATGCCCACTGGTTAACTTAGTCAAAGTATATATGCAGATATGGTATATATTTATATTATTATATGCTTTGTTATATTACATTATGTTATATAGTTATATTTGTATTTTGAATTATCATATATATATATATATACACTCATAAACACACATACAAATTTTTTATCATAATTGAGACTTAGGAGAAATAAATAAATAAATAAATAAACAATAAGTTTCAGGCTTAAATCCTCCAAATCTGCAAATTCTGAAACATAAAATAATTACATCACACATATTTGAAGAGAACAAATATATGGGATTGAACATGTGTTCAAGAAACAAGGAACCAGGGCTTCCCTGGTGGTGCAGTGACTGAGAGTCTGCCTGCCGATGCAGAGGACACTGGTTCGTGTCCCGGTCCAGGAAGAACCCACATGCCGTGGAGCAGCTGGGCCCATGAGCAATGGCCACTGAGCCTGTGTGTCCAGAGACTGTGATCCACAACAGGAGAGGCCACAACAGTGAGAGGCCCACGTACCGCAAAAAAAAAAAAAAAAAAAAAAAAAAAAAAAAAAAAAAAGAAAGAAACAAGGAACCATCAAAAATGGGTAAATATTAAAATAACTTTATTACTAGATTTTTTGAATGAAAACATAAATCAGTAAATTTAAAACGAATCAATGAAAAAATCAAACAGCATTAATCATAAGCAAATAAAGAACAAATTGAACATAGACTTGATAAATAACACAAATCACAAGCTAACTACACAAGAAGGTGAAGGATTTAAGAAACACAGCGGGTAGAATGAAATGCTCTAAAATAACTGGCATTTAAACTGAAAAAAAAAAATCACACAGTGGAGAGGCAATTTTTAAATAGATAATTGTTTTGGATGTACTGGAAATAACAAAAGATATCAAACCTCAAATTCAAGAAATGCAGTGAATATCAACAAAGAAAAATAAACAGAAACTCCCATCTAAGCATATCAGCATTGAAAATCTAGAAAAAAACTAGGGAGGAGGAAAAAGTAAGTGACTGGAAAATGAACATCAAGAGGTTATCTTAACAGCACAAATATATGCCAGAACAAAGTGAGAAAATAAGTTTAAAGTTCTGAGATATAATTACTGTGCACTTTTATTTATATTTACTATTATTTAATAACCAAAATTGAGAATTTACCACCAGTAGCCCATTAATAAAGAAAATTCTAAAACTTTATCCAGGAGGAAAATAATCACAGAAGAAAAGTCCGTAATATAAGAAGAAAGAGTTAATATGGAAACATGTAAATGTGCACACATCATTATGTGTTTATCCATGATAGAACAAATCAAAACAGAAAAAAAACAAATGTAAATAGAGAATGATAATAGCATGAAATCCATTTAAAGGATGATGGGATATTAAGCATCCTAAAGTCTTTGGATTGTTTGGAGGTTGAATGAAAACAGTGGGTAAATTTAGAGTTTTAAAGTGGCATCTTAATTTAAGGGTAAACAATAAAAAGATAAAGTAAAACAAACAACAGTCAATGATCAACTTAGGAAAGGAACAAAAAAATAAATGAAAAAATCAAACTAAACCAAAAGAAAAGTGTTAAATAAGACTGAAGGAGAAAGTAATTCAAATGCTGTAAAGAAATTAATAAACAGAAACCTCAACTAAAGAGTCAGGAGACCAGAGAGAGAGCTCTTATATCCTGTGACAATAGCAGAGCCAAACAGGAAGAAGAAAAAATTCTCTTCCCTGGCAAAGACTCAGCCAATAAAAAGCCATGGGCTCTGTTTAGTAGAGCCCTCCCAACTTCCTTTTCCCCTCTACGAAATTTGTTCCTTGCTGTGCAGGAACTTGCACATGACTCTCCATGGTTGCAGACTCCAAGGTGCAATTCTCTGCTTATCCTGAGTAAAGTCATCTTTACTGAGGAAATAAATGTGTTAATTTGTTTTAGGTCAACATTTTGTGGTCCGTATGGGAACCAGAGAAAACCTCTGAAGGCTCTGGGGCTGATGAGCAAACAGGTTTGGTATCCACAATTGAGGTCATTGAATTCACTGATTTTCTTGCTGACAATGGAGTTTGAAGGTATGTCTTTCTTCTGGATCCAAGCTCATGCCCTCTTTCCATTTGAAACTCTCCATGATTTATTTGGGTTCCATTCTAAGGTTTCCTCCTCCATTCTGGTTAAGGTCTTGTTCTGTATGTGAGTACTCATTTGTCACGTTGGTCTGATTCTGAGAACAGACCATTTCAACTGAAGCTGGCTGAGAAGGCTTTAGCCCATTCTTTTGGGGAACAGGGCCTGTTTCATTGAAATTTTGCCAGTTCATCTGTCAGCCCATTCCTTGGGAATAGGGACTGTTCTATGAGAACTGGCAGAGAAGCCTTCACTCTGGCTCCTCCAGTACCAAGCTGTTTTCTTAGAACTGGCTGCTTTTAGGCCTACAGGCTGTTTGAGCTATAAGCTGTTTGAACTGAGCTGTAAACTGTTTAACCTGTTTAAAAATTGTTCTTTTACTCTAGAGAAAACCCTCTGAGAAATGGGATCCCAGTTATCCAAGTATTTTGAGGGCACATCTCCCATAGGGACTTTGGCCAATGTTATATTTAAAAGCCATGGTCTTCTTCATGTGCATTTCTAACTAAATAGACCTACCTGACCAAAGGCAATTTAGAAAATCAATGACCATTGTGGGGAACTTTTGAAATCCCCATGCTTAATTTTCTTAAAACTGAATTTTCAGAACTGAAAGATATGCCTATTTTGATTAGCATTTTGAGGCTTCCAAACATTGTCAGGAAGCTAAAATTTCCTCTCTACAAAATAAGATTTTAAGATTAACTGAGGGGAAAAAAAAAGTGATTAAAGAAAGGTAAAATGGCTCCTGAAGCCTTAGGTTCTTCTTCCTTGGCTCCTTGGTCGCAGGCTCCACCTCTGGTGCCATCTTGTCTCTCCCTTGGTTCCTCGTGGTCAGGCTCCACTTCCAGCACCATCTTCCTCCTTCCCTTCTATACCACCTGTACTTGGCCTATACCCTCAGTTCCCCCATATTAATTGTCAAACTTCCCTTTTACTCTAAAACTCTCCTTATACCCTTTCCCTCTGAACTTACTGGAACCTGTCACTTTAAAATTAAACCTTCTGAGGATCCAGGTACTAAACCCTCAATTTCTTATATTCCCTAGACTAAAGGTGAACTGGAAGCCACAGTCAAAGGTTTTTCCAAAGTAAATGAAGATCCTCCAGATTTGCTGAGGCATTTAATATAGTCATTCAAACTAATCAACCTGGTTTCTCTGACTTATATCAGCTAGTTCACATGCCTGTTAGTGAAAACCAGACCCAGCCTTAGAGGAAAACTTCTCATAGGGGAAAATCTTGAAAGGTATCTACAATAAGAACCCGGAGAACATCCCACTAACTTAGTATATGATCAAGCTCGAGCAATTGCTAGGTGACTTCTTCAGCAACTCCTAGGGCTTTTCCACGCTTGTCCATTGGAACAAACTTCAGCTTGCACACAAAGTTCTGATGAATCTGTTCATGATTATTACAATCAACTTCAGATTGCTTTAAAAGAAAATTATTGTCTTCTTTCAGATATTGATTATATAGGGGTAGCTTTTAACTCTATATTTATTAAAGGACTGCACTGGGACCTTTCCCTTCTAGTGAAAAATACCAGAATGAAATGGAAAACTACATCCCTTTTATATTTAGTTAATCTGGCAAACCAGCTCTCTAAAATTCTGGATGAGTCACCTAAAAATAAGACTGCAAAAATTATTACTCTTCAACTTCAGCAAATAAAGGCCCCTAAATGAAACCAAAACTCTACTAGTTTCTACTATTATTGC